>NC_058095.1:45170000-46555000 GCF_020171115.1 Neogale vison | reverse complement strand
CCTTTTTAAAAATCCAAGAGACTGAGCATTATGCATTTAAGCTGAAAACATTAATTTGAAATTTTAAAATGTATGATACTAAATTTCTCCCACCTTCCCAAACCCTCTCTTAGACAGTGTTGGAATTTGGGCCAGCATTTTGGCTTTTTATTGAGAACTTACATATATTCACTGTCAATATTAGGACAATGGAGAAAAGCCAAAAGCGTTTTTTAAAACAGTTGTGGAAGGGGTTTGTACTTGTGTTTTATTTTGAGAGGCATAAGAGTAGTTAAGGTAAGGGGGGGGTGTCCCATTTTAGACTTGTTTATTTTAAGAATTGACTTGCTTTTTAAAGGAATTAAACTTTTGTTTCATTTGCCACTGTGTGCACCTTTTTCTAGAGGAATGTGACCTAAAGATAGCATACCTACTGTCAACTGCTGTCATCAAAGTAAAAGGTGTTGCTGTTAAGAAAAAAATGCAAGAGATGTACTGCATTTCTGTGCATGAAATGTGTTCGACTTAAAAGACTGATTTTCTTAGGCAGGTTAATGGTGGTTCTTTTCTCTAAGCTAACTTAAAATGAGGTGGACTAAACACTTTTCCTTAAGTTTTCCAAGTATAAAAAAAAAAAAAAGAAAGAAAGAAATTGGTGTCAGAGCCATAGAAGAGTGAGAACTCTCAAAGTGCTTAAAGTTTATTCTGATTTTACAGTTTTAATTTCCTAAAGTTAACAGCTTTGAAAATCTGTGTGAAGGGATGTCTTGTAAGTGGCAAAAATATTATTTTTAATTTTAAGTGATTTGCTCTGAAGTAATTGGATCACTAAATGTTTTCAAAACAAGCAGAAAGATTCTGCCTTCAGAAATGGACTTGTCTTTAATGAAAACTGTTCTTAGGGGCTGAAAATGAATTATAAGAAGGGGGGTTAAGAAGCAAGGGAATGTCTTAAAAAAACAACAAAGGAGTAAAAAATACTAGAGTGGGAGAATTTTTAGGCACTTTTTCTTTAGTGGTTGTAGTTGAAAGATACATCTGACCTGTATTCAACTAGTAAGAGTAAAGTAGAAACAGTTTATGACACTCAAAGTTTTTGTATTAGGTTAGTTTTTTTTTGCCTTTCAATAAATTTTAAAAATAGTTGATTCTTATATTTTTCTGCACTGTTTGGAAGGAAGGTGGAAATCGGTTCACTCATCTTCATTTCCACCTAGAAAGTAGATCCTACAAATTCATAAATTTGTTTTCTTCACTGATAGCAAATCCCTTAACTTGTTGTCATTTAGTGCACAGTATTTCAAGATGCTTTCCTAAAGGACAGTGGTGTTTTGACTGTCCATTGGAAGAGTGGTAGGTTTCTAGAACCCTTTATTTTCTGACCCAAAGTAGAAAGAGGAAAATTTTACCCTAATGCTTTCTCAGATGGAAAACTTTGGGGGAGAGAAGGGGAAGGAATTTATCCATCACTAATTCATTCAAAGTATAATTAACTGTTCCAAATGTAAAGTTTTAATGGTACAGCTTTTGGTGGAAAAGGAGCAAAACATCATTATGTTTTAGAAATAAAATCCATGACATTAGCCTTTGGAAGAATGTTGATTCAAGGGTTCTGAAGCTTCTAATCTTTTAAAATTACCTTAATGTATGTCATTTGAATCTATTTTATGGGTTTGGCTACTTTTAAGGCTTATTTTTTTTAAGGGCTTTGTCTAAACTTCAGTGTGTAATAGCGAGTTGATACCACTGAGATAGACGAGTAAATATACGACTTGAAAATATTTTTTAAGATTTCAGATCTGGTTTAGTTGAGTGAAAGGGGGAAGACCAGCAAGTGCTGTGTGAGACTTGGGGATGTTTTTGCTGAAGATAGACATTGGTTATCTCTCTGTTGGTGGTGACGGCAGTGTTGGTGGTGTTGTCATTAGAGTAAATGTATGAACCAAAGGCGTTTGAAGAACAGACATTTTGCCAGCTGTTAGGGTTTGAATTCCGTCTTGTTCGCTCTCCATCTCTTGAAAGATTCTTAAAATGTAGCTTTTAATGCCTTCCAGAAAGTGCAGCTTAGAATTTGGGATGGGAGTGTTAGGGAGAGAAAAGAGGAGGAAAAAAGCAGCAGGGGAGACGGGAGAGATCAGACGAGTTAGTCCTGGGTTGGAAATTCCAGACGGGGGAGAAAAGAGAGAGATGGGGGTTGGGGTGGAATTCCCGCTTCCCTTTTAAAGAGAAGCGGCTGGAGGCGCACTGCGACCCGCGCGGGAGAGGGGGTCGCAGACAGCAGCTTTGGAAGACGGGTGGGAGACTGGGCGTAGGGCAAGGCTCCTGCTGCTGTCGGAGTTGCTCGCCTTGCCTTCCCCTTTTCAAAAAGCCGAGAAAGTCGCGGCCGCCGTGGAGGCGCTTCCTGCAGAGCCCTCGCCCGCCCGGCTGCCCTGCTCCTTCCCGGCCCGCTGTGGCCCCCCGCAGCCCCGCAGTCTCGGTCGGCTCCGCGCGCGCCCCCGCGCCCCTCGGGGCCCCCCGCAGGGCTGCCTTTCTCCGGGTCCCCGAGATCCCCGCCCGCGGCGCGCGGGCAGACAGCCTCGCCCCGGTCCCGGTCCCGAGAGCCCCAGATTCCCGAACCTCGCCCAGGGACCCCCAGATTCCCGACCTCGCCCACGTGGAGCGTTCTCCGGCTGCGAGCGCAGCCCCCTTGCAGCGCCCCGGCTGCCTAAAGACCTTTGCATTCGAAGGCAAAAGCTAAAGGCCAAGGCGGAGTGGAGAGGGCTGGGGGGAAAGGAGGGGTAAGGAGGAAAGAGGGCGAGAGGTGGAGAGAAAATGGAGGTGGCATAGTGGTCGCCCTCTCTCTCCCAGGATCCGAGGCCCCTTGGCAACGGAGGACAGAGCTGCAAGAGTTAACAGGGTCCAGTAATCTTTAGAGTGGCCTCTCACTACGTCCCGAAGGCGGACTGAAACAATAGCAGGGGGAATCATAGCAAAGAGACACAACAGGTCCTCCGGTGGGCCACTGACTGGGCTTGGAAGACTTCTCCGGGTCCCAGCCAGTGTTTGACTCCTAGTAAACATCAGATTTGCACACTAGTTACACCTGTCCCGAGCACATTTCCTCTCCTCGCCCACACCTTTTAAGATGCCTGTCAAAACAAAAGAAAAGGTCTCAAAAAACGGGCACTGGAGAGAGTGCATGCTCTTTTAGTTACTGATAAAAGTTTGATAAGGTTAGCAAAAGATGGGGGGGGCATCTGTGATAAGCTGCCATTGCAGGGAACGCTCTGTGGGCAGGAAGCCGCTCAGCCCCCAGTGTGCTAACTCCATTCCCATAGAAGAGCACAGATGTCCTCTCAAATTTTGTTCAGAGGGGACTGTGGGATTTCTTTTTTTTCTTTCTTTCTTTTTTTTTTTTTTTAAGTGAGTGGGAGGGGTCATCCTGGTACGGAACAGGCTGAGCCAGCTTTGTAAGGCCTGTTTGCAGCTAGTAGGTTTGCAATAAATAGTGGAAGAATGAAGGCAGAACAGGCTGGAACAAGCTTTTACCCTAATCACAGACCACTGAAATACAATGTACGTGGATTACAGGAGAAAAGTGGGTCTGGACCTCATTTTAATACAGTTGGAGAAAACCTGATTGGAAAACACTGAAATGTGACAGTATACAGAACATTCCCCGCGGCTCCCCCGCCACTGCCGCCCAGGAGTGCAGTCCTATCACAGAAGTCCAGTCTTCCAGGATTTGATGTTCCGGTTGTACGGCAGGGAGCACAGGGCATGGTGTGAACCACGGGTAAACTGCTTTTAAATGAAATACAGAGCAAACACCTGGCTGATGAGATGAATTTTTGGCTGGTATGTCAAGGTGTTTGGAGGACCTTTCTAGACAAATGTGATGATCAGACAAGCGGCATTTTGGTGGCTAAAGGCACATGCTCTCATGTCGGGATGGATGGATGTGGATTTTTCTCATAGTTTAGGGGAGGGGTGTGGAACCTCTTTTTTGAGATGAGACGGGAGAAGTGGAGGATCTCGCTCCCACGTTGTGTCTGTTCCGTGGATTCTCATCAGCCCTCTCGATAGTTCTGTAGGAAAAGAGGGTGAGGGAAACCTTCAGTTTTCATTCATTTTGAGTTAGTTTCAGTTGAAAAATTAGTCCTTCATCCAGATGTTTTGACCACTTGCGGTGGAAAATGTTAAGTCTGAGGGAAATTTGATTGGGCAGTTGAGTTGATTGGATGTAGTTAGAATCTCCAAGAGGAGAAATCAGGATTCAGGGAAAAACTGTTCCGTGTAAAGGTCGTTTGTGGGGTCTGAGTTCTTTGGCAGCAGGAACTGGGTGGACAGGAATCATTCTGAACTGAGGCTCAAGGAGAGAGGAAACCCCATGCAGTCAGGGTCTTCTGACCTACCCTCGGTGCCTCTTCCTACCCTCTTCAGGACTTTGCAGGAAGGGGCTCTCAGGATAGCTCAGTATTTAAAAATAAGAGCTTTGGGAGCCAGGCAGTGACTGAACCTGTAGAAGTTAATCTTCTTGAGCCTCGATTTCTGTAACTGAACTGGTGTTATTACACATTAACTATTATTATTATTATTATTTTTTAGATTTTATTTATTTGACAGATAGAGATCACAAGTAGGCAGAGAGGCAGGCAGAGAGAGAGAGAGGAGGAAGCAGGCTCCCTGCCGAGCAGAGAGCCCGATGCGGGACTCTATCCTGGGACCCTGAGATCATGACCTGAGCCGAAGGCAGCAGCTTAACCCACTGAGCCACCCAGGCGCCCCCACATTAACTATTATTATTGCTATTATTTATTGTAGATACAGACCTCGCTGCCTCCTGTCTTTGGACTGTGGCAGCTTGGGGCATGTATCTAAGGCATTCGGCAGGCTGTTGATCTGTCTGTGCTTCTGGCATGTGTATGACATGGAACAGTGATGGACAGGCATATGGAAAGGGACTTATGTGTAGGGTCCTTGGGTAACCTGCATGCTGAAAGGAAGAGCCACCTTTTGGGAGAGGGAGATGAAGCTCACCAGGGCAGTGCCCCCAGACCCCCGGCGCTATGGACCCCATCCTGTCAGACAAGAGACTGCAAGTGTGCTGGAAAATGTTACTCCTGTTTCCTCAGGGAGGAAGGAGCCATATACTCCATTGTCGCTGCCATGAACTCAGGCTAGAGGAAATTTCGTAATTGGGGGCTACTGTCAAAGGTGCATGTAGGGTAGGGACATTGGTGAGAGAGGAACCATCTTAATTCTGCAGATGAGGTTAAGTATGATAAGGATTCGGGATGAAGGGGACTGTGAGTCCTTGCGGGTCAGAGGAAGGAAGAAATGAGAGCAGCTTCCCCCACCTGGTGGGAGATGGGCATGTTTGCCTTGATGTTCAGCTCTTGGTAAGCTCACAAAGAAGCCTTTCAGGAGTTGGGGCTCCCTGGATGCCCAGGAAGCAACCACATACATTGTTCCTTTTCCTGTGCCCTTGTAGAGGGCACAGCCCCAGTGGCGTCACTTTCCCTGGCCCCCTGGACTGGAAAGAGAGCCCATGTGGCCGTCCACTTCTTCTCTTTGGGCCTCTCTGCTGAAAGGGTGTGCACACCCCCACTGGCACAGACCGATTGCCCCCTTCGAAATCTCAGTCTAGGGACTGCGGATTGAACCTTCTCTCCATGGGGTGGGGAGAGGAAGGGCTTCCAATCCGGATGTGGCTTTTGGCCATTTAACAGGCCTGTGACTTTAATCAGTTACTATAAAGGGTTTTACAATTAGTTTATGGGGAATGATGTGTGTTGCCTCTCTTCTGGAGTGGCATCTGGGATTGCTTGGGGCTCCTCAGCTTCCCATGAGGTATTCTGGAGATGAAGAGGACAAAATGAGGGGCGACAGGAACTAACGTGGGGGCTGGCGGGTGGAGTAAACTTGGTGAGGATGTCTGTTCCAGGCTAGAAATATTTATTCTTTACTTCCTCCTCCAGGTCTCTAAGTTTCTTGGGAGGAGAAGTCCGACTGTAATAGAGCAGTTGGCTTGGGCAGGATTTGGAGACAACCCTAAATTAAAGAGTAGGGATGCTCCTTCGTAGACCCGGCTGTTGGTGGCTACAGGCAGTGTGCTCTGAGCAGGGACTAGACAGAGGATGTTGGCTTGGGGAGGAGGGACAGCAGTGTTCAGAAGATCCTCCCTTGACTCCTTTTGTCGAGTGTCCACAGCAGCAACTTTCTGTTGTTGTAAAAGAAGGGAAAATGTGGCTCACTGGGGTTATTTTATCTAGAGGGTTTTCCTGCCTGTGGTCATTACCATTTGATTGAAAGCTGCTGCTGCTGGCTGTTTAGAATCGGGTAGAGGGATACCTGTCCAGAATAAGCCGTGGGTAGGCAGGTGGGATAGATGGCCTTCACAAACCTCCTAGGTCTCCGTGAGATAATCTTCCTTTCGCTTTCCTCCTCTTGTTCCTTGCTGACTATCTTGAATGAGTAGTTTGCTAAATTTAAACTTCTAACTAGAGGAAGAGTGGAGCCTGAGCCGAGACAGGCTCTCTTCAAAACATCCCATGATCAGCAACTTTAGCGTGTGTGTGTGGTGTGTGTGGTGGGGGGGTTGCCAGTCAGACATTAGCCATTTTTGCAGAGGGGGAGAGATTTTAAAAATAACATATTTACAACCAGTTTCCACGTAAGAAAATATTTAACAAGACGGGACAGATCGCTACAATCGCTAGCATTTTGCTGTGAAGTTTGGTTATCTCTCAGAGTGTGCCCGCTCACTTAATGCACGTGGGCATTCATTCACCCGGTTGAACATGTCCAGAGTCTACGGCCTCTGCCGGGGTCAGAAATACAATGAGAGACAAGGGAAAGACTCGTCTTAGAGTGGAGATGGGAGGAAATACAACTTCTCGGTTTATTTTCCTCTAGGAGCTTTTAGATTTTTCACTTGCTCCTTAGTATTTTAAGAGAATTTTAAATTTAAAAAAGCCATTTGTTTATCTGTCTGCTTGCTTATTCATAAGATTTTTAAATTTTTATATTAAAAAAAAGATTTTTATTTATTTATTTATTTGACAGAGATCACAAGTAGGCAGAGAGGCAGGCAGAGAGAGAGAGAGAAAGAGGGAGGGAAGCAGGCTCCCCGCTGAGCAGGGAGCCTGATGTGGGGCTCCATCCCAGGAACCCAGGACCCCAGGATCATGACCTGAGCTGAAGGCAGAGACTTAATCCACTGAGCCACCCAGGCACCCCTATAAGTTCTTCTTTTTTTTTTTTTTTTAAAGATTTTATTTATTTGATACCGAGATCACAAGTAGGCAGAGAGGCAGGCAGAGAGAGGGGGAAGTAGGCTCCCTGCTGAGCAGAGAGCCCGCCATGGGGCTCAATCCCAGGACCCTAAGATCATGATCCAGCTGAAGGCAGAGGCTTTAACCCACTGAGCCACCCAGGTGCCCCCCCATAAGATTTTATTTTTAAGTAATTGCTATGCCCAACCTGGGGCTCCAACGGAACCCCAAGGTAGAGCTGCGTGCTGTTCGCAGTGAGCCAGCCAGGCACCCCTAAGTTAAAAATTTTAAGGATTTTAAAATTTCAGTTAATCAACGAACTCTTAAATATCTAAATAATTTTACGTGGTGAGGCGTACATACCTTGACATTGACCGTCGTAAGCTTGAAGCCCTCTGCTCCATTATGGAGAACGATCATGGTGTCACCCAGCCAGCACCTGCCTTCGTCTCTAGAACTCTCTCCATCCTGCGGGACTGGAACTGTACCCAGTAAACTCCCCATCTCAAACCATTGCCAGTTTTGCTTTTTCCTCCATGGTGGTCACCTCTTCATGCTTCCATAAATATGGGAGTTTTTGCCTGACCCCTCTCTTGCCATTAACACTAATTCTTTGCACTGTTGGGTCTTTTTCAGAGTGGGGGAGAGAGACAAGGGTTGAGAGAGGGAGCTGCACTAGAGAGGTGTGAGATAAAAATCTGTGCCCTCGGGCGTTTTCACTTTAGATCCAGGAAGAGCTCTGTGGGACCTCAGAGGCCAAGAGACCATGTATTAAAATGGGAGGTACACAACCTCAGGGACTAAAATAGAGGAGGGAAGCTTTGAGGGAGTTAGCTAAGCTGTGTTTTGGAAGATAGGCAGACAAAATAGGGGTGGATTAAGGAGAGCGTGATGGATTGACAGGGAGAGATGTTCATCTAGAAGAGCGGGGTGGCATTGTAGTGAGACAGTCGGGCAGGTGGGGAGGATACCCCTGTTTATTTCCCTTATAGAGCATCGTCTTGGCTCCAGAGCTCTGTTGGATGGGACTCAGGTCTAAAGATGGGCACTTACCGAGCATCTTGTCTCACCTAAGCACTGTTGCCCCAGTCCTCATAGAGAGTCCTGTGCAAGGGACTTCCTTCTGCCGAAGAAGCTGAAGCTGAGAGGGTCGAGAGACTTAGCCAGGGTCCGCACATGACTCGGTGGTGGTGCTGGGATTCAAACCCACGCCTTTCCACTTCTAAGACTGAGCTCTCTACGGAGGTGGGAACAGGTGATCCTCTAACGTTCAAAGGCATTGAATCTTATCTTGAGCTTTTCTGGGGGGAGAGCGTAAGTAAGGTTAGCAAATAAAAACACGCCCAACATGAATTTCAACCTGTTCTGAGCCTCCTCCTTTCCCAGGTGTTTCATACCTGCGTTAGCATTTTATTTCCTCACACTGTTGGGATTTTCAGGCAATTTTCAGTGGTTAAAAAAAAAAAACCAGAAAATTCTCCTCTTTTCTGGGCAGCTAAGGTGGGAAATGGGGACGCTGCTTTTAGAACAAAGAAGACCTACAGAGAGCTGAGTGAAATGGAGAAGGACTTGAGTGGGGTTAAAGTTCGGGTATCAGTCTCAGCTTGCTGTTTCCCCAAATGGGTAAACTGTGGGATCCAGGGTCCCTATCTTTTCCTGGGCCTCGTTTCCTCATCTGCAACATCCCCTTCTCCAGAAACCCCATGAAATGAGCTAGGTATTTTGAGTTATAAGGGCCTCCTTCTTTTGGCATTCTGGTAGGCACCAGGGCTAGAGCCTTTGGCTGGTATCCCACCCCCACTCTGTTTGGGTCAACCCCATGAAACATGAGAGGCTGGGGGGAGGGGTGAGATGCTCCCCCCCCCCCACCTCCCAGCAGGAAGGGACAGAGAATTCACCTATGTTGCAAGCCTACAGAATCATAAGTCATAGCTTAGGTATGTTTTTTGAGGATCAAGAACCCAGGTACCCCCCCCCCAAGCAGGAGGAGCAGGCAGGCATCATGGTATAGCCACGTTTGCTGGCCAGTGTCACCTTGGGTTAGTCACTTAACTTCTCTGAGCCAGTTTTTGTTTGTTTGTTTGTTTTGTTTGTTTTTTTGAACTGCAGAATGGAAATAAATATTCTCATTCTTTGGCGATTCAGAGGCTCAAATCAACCTCTTGTCGCTGTTTTAGGTTCATGGAAGTTGGAGGTGTAAAGAACGACTTTGTAAACTCTAAAGTCCGTGCAAAATAAGATTATCATTAACTGATGACACCCCGAGAGGGCAGACAAAGAAGGTCCTTCTCACCCCCAGACTAATGCCCTACTGCGCATGGGGAATGGAGATGAGTCTTCGATTGTAACTTTTCTGAGGAGGCTCCCAGAACGCCCCAGGAAGAGGGTCTTTTTTCTTCAGGCCCGGAAGGCCTTCGCGATCCGTGCCCCCAGCCCACTCCCGGGCCTCAGTTCCTGCCTTCTCAGTGGGAGGCCTCCCTGGCCCGGTCCTGCCTCCTCCCCGCAGCCCGGCCGAGGTCTCTAAGGAATGCCGCCTCCCGGGCCATTTTCTCCCCTCCAGCTTCTGCGGCCCCACTTCCAGCCCTCTCCTGGCCCCCTACCCCCAGCCGGTTCCCACTTAAATGCTTGCAGGCCTGTTTGCAGGCGGGAAGCCCCCTCCCCCACAGGACCACCTCAGTCACAGCCCTGACCACAGGGAGGTCGGGTCTGGATTTACTAAAGGACCCCGGAGGGGGAGCCTGCCCCTCGCTGGCTGCCTGGCTCGCTCATGGGGTCGGGTTTCGGCCGGTGGCTCTGGAGAGAGAGACAAAGGGCAAAGTCCTGTCCCCACCCCCACCCGGCAGCCCGGGGGCGCTTCTCCCCTCCCCCTCTGGGCCCCGCGGGGGAGCCGAGGGCCCCCTGGGCCGGGCGGGACCGGCTCTCACCGAGCCGGGTACCGAGGGGGTTCTGGCGGCAGAACATTCTAGACTGCGGCGGGCGGGGGTGGGAGGGGAGCATCGGATGCCCCCTCTTTGAGCTCTGCCGACGCGGCCCACCCAGCGGCTGGGGTGGGAGGCCGCGCGCTCAGCTTTCCCTGGGCGAGGTGAGGGGCTGGGGGAAGGGGCCGCCCGCGTGGGGCGCAGGCCCGGCGACGCCAGCGCGGCCGCTCAGCTGCTCAGGCCTTCTCAATTGCCCGTTCATGAGGGCTCCCCTCCTCCCCCCAGCTGCTGCCAGCCCTCCCCCACCCTCAGCTGCTGCCGCCCTTCCCAGGCACCTCTTTCTCCTCTTGCCCTGCCTGCCCCTGCTTTGGCGGCCCTCCGGGGCACGGCCTGCCACCCTGGGGCTCCTGGCGGGTCTGAGACCTTGCTGGCTGCACAGTCTTGGAAGGTGCCTGTGCAACTCCTGGCCGCCATCCCTGGGCTGGGGAAGAGAGACCTCCCATAAGGACATCTGTGCCTGCCTCAATGCTGGGCACAACTCAGGATGGGTGTTCACGTCGGAGGAGAGTTGTTCTAACTGCCCACCCCGGTAGGAAGAGATAAACAGCAGCCTCCCGAAGTTTCTGACCCCCAGCTGGTCTTGAGGAGGTTTAGCCTCATGCGGGAGGGACACAGCCATCCCTCCTTCCTACTGGTAGGATGATCAGTTATTGTTTTTAATGTACACTGGGATACCTTGGCGGCCCTTCACAGGGCCCTGCCCATTCCAAGAATTATGCTAAGTCCCATAGGGGCTTTTTCTCTGTGGGGAATGGAGTTGCTGAAGCCTGATTTCTCTTGAGGCTGGTCTAGTTTCCTTATCCTTGCTTCTGAGAGCTCCACAGTAAAATCCTGTCTTGAACTGGGCTCTCCAAGCTTGCCATTCCCTCTTGAGGGAGAGACTCAGCCTTTCTGTTTTTGAGGTGTGCCCACGATGCTTTCCACTGAGCACCAGTTCTGCCTTTCAGCCAGGTCTGTGGGTCCCAGAGGGCCAGACTTGGTTCTCAACCTTTCTGGAGAAACGCTAACATCTCTATTTTTTTGGGGGGGTGGGGGTGGTGAGAGTTCAGCCAACATCTCTGAAGAGCTTTGGACAGGAATACTCTTTCTAGCCCCCCTTCTGCCTTTTCCTCTCAGAGTATTACCCCCCTCCCCCACAAGTGAAGATGCTGGAAAGGCTTCTCACTGCCAGTCCTAGAAGGATGGCGAATAATGTCTGTAACGGTTCATTTCTGATCCCACACCATTGCCGCCTCCACCGGGAAGGCTTTGCTGCTCATGCTGGGTCACCTTTTTATCACTTGTCTCCACAAATTAGGTTTATTCTGAAGGCTTTTCCACGCGTCCCCATACTCCGTTTCTCCTTCCTCCCACTTCACCCTGCAGAGCTGCCATCGCCAGGTCCCACTCTGAGGAGCCACTCGGGTGAAAGCACAGGTCGAGGGAGAGAGCAAGGTGGAGCGAGGGAGAGACTGTTGGCCAACTTGAGATTTGTCTGGAAAGAGCTGCACTGTGTCAGAGCTTCTGTTTTGGCTTCCTCTCTGGCGCTGCCCAGATGGGCAAGGAAAAAAAAAAAGCGTGGGCTGTCTTGTCAATCCGTTCATTTCCGAGATGAGTGAACAGAACGAAGTATATACATCGTCGAGGTTTGCTTGCACACACTGGTGAGAGCCGTCCTGCTCCATGTCCCACGTTCCCCTCCTTGCCTCTCCCAAAACTTACAGGAAATCTTGCAAGAGTTATTTGTGACTATCCTTTTAGGCTGCTAACAGTTCTGACAATCATCCAGCCGTATTATAGTCTAGTTAGCTCTTGTGTGAGTTAAACCCTGTGCCCAAATTAGAGCCGCATGCAGTAAAAGCCAGTTGGCGCGCACTTAGCCGTACAGAATATGGGCATTTTTCCTGCTGCTGACATCGGGGCTCTACAAGCTTCTGCTGTGTTAACGCTTCTTGTCAGAGGGAAAGCAGGGTTTGGTGGAGAGATGAGCATACACCGGCTTGGGAGGAAAACTGGGTTCTGGTTGTACGTTATCGTTGCCAAGGCTCTTTTCCTCTTCTCGGAGCCCTGTGTTTCTCCAGCCATCGGACGAAGGTGACTGTTGGGAGACCTCTCAGGCTCGAGGGGCTTACCCCTTGCCAGCCTCAGTGTAGGAATCTGATTTCCTGCAACTGGAACTTGCTGGTGCTGGGTTCATGTGTGTGGGCGTGCGCATGTGCGCGTGTAGCCTTAGTCATGTAAGAAGCCGAGGGACCCCCCCCCTTCTCCCCCGCCCCCACCTGCTTCCCTGCTTCTAGGTAGGCTGGGAGCGTATTAAATGTGATACAAAGCCTTCCGAAGGTGTGTGTGTCAGGGGGGCGGTATATGCTTCATCCTGGAGTCTTTCCTGGAGATTTGATTTTCCTTTCTGCTTGTCCCCAGCATTAGCACAGGAGTCCGAGCACCCGTGGGACAGTGCACGGGTGCTTCATGCCTTTAAAAGACCATGTTCACGGGACCACAGATGTTTCGCAGCGGTGTCGCTGCCTTCCAGTCGCCCCTTCTAACACCCTAGCGTTCACCTGGGCGGTGGCGTCTGCGCTGCCTACTCCCGTACCTTTCTGTAGGTTCATGTTTTCCTTTCCAGCCCTTACCCTGCCCATCAGCCCACCCGACAGCCCGCCTGTCTGGCTGCCCTGCCTCTGGATCAGCCTGGCACAGAGCCCTGGGCATTGGGCCAGCTCCTCCTCCCCTCTCCGGCCCCGCCCTCTTTCTCAGCTCCTGCCATGCCCGGAGCGTGCCAGGTCCGCCCCCTTCGGAGGCTTCCCTGGACAGTTATTTTTTTCATCCTTTCCACTCTATAAGGGATAAGGAGGCAGGGTGGTGGTGAGGGGGGGACAGGATCAGTGGTACTCTTAGGGAAAAGGCTGATGTTGATACTTCAGGGCATGTTAGATGCGTGACTTCCAGCTGGAAAAAACTGGGAGGAGGGCCAGGCTCGGGAGGGTGCTTCTCCTGCATCAGCCGCGGGGGACTCTCTTGTTGAAGAGTCAACAGGATCACCCACTTGTAAAGGGATGCAGTGGAGAGCCCCCCTCTACCCCCCAGTTAACCTTGTCCAGTCCCTTCTCTCATCTCCAACCAAATGGGGTCCCCTACTGGACTGTCAGCTCCTTGAGAGCAGGAGGCACGCTTGTCTCCATCACTTTATGCTCTGCATTTTAGCACAGTGGGCAGCCCTGTCCAGTACCAGTACATTGACAGCCACATATGTAAGTTTCTTTTTTTTTTCCTTATTCTTTTTTAAAATTTTTGAAATTTCCTAATAGCCATGTCAGAAAAGGGAAAACAATGTAAAAGATTAATTCTAAAATTAACTGGGAAATTCAGAGCATTATTATTTTTTTAAAAATTTTTTGAAGATTTTATTTATTTATTTATTTGACACACGGGGGGGAGAGAGAGAGAGAGATCACACGTAGGCAGAGAGGCAGGCAGAGAGAGAGAGAGAGAGAGAAGCAGGCTCCCTGCTGAGCAGACAGCCTGATGCGGGACTCTGTCCCAGGACCCTGAGATCATGACCTGAGCTGAAGGCAGAGGCTTTTTTAAAATTTTATTTTATTTTAAAGATTTTATTTATTTATTTGACAGATGGATATCACAAATAGGCAGAAAGGCAGGCAGAGAGAGAGGAGGAGGAAGCAGGCTCCCCGCTGAGCAGAGAGCCCGATCCGGGGCACGATCCCAGGATCCTGGGATCATGACCTGAGCTGAAGGCAGAGGCTTTAAACCACTGAGCCATCCAGGCGCCCCTGAAGGCAGAGGCTTTAACCCACTGAGCCACCCAGGAGCCCCCGTTTTTTAAAAGATTTTTATTTTATTTGACAGACGGAGATGGCAAGTAGGCAGAAAGGCAGGCAGAGAGAGCGGAAGGGAAGCAGGCTCCCCTCTGAGCAGAGAGCCTGATGCCAGGGATGATCCCAGGACCCTGGGATCATGACCTGAGCTGAAAGCAGAGGCTTTAATCCACTGAGCCACTCAGGTGCCCCAATTCAGAGTATTATTAATTCAGCATGTAATCAGTGTACTGATGAGGTTTGATTTTTGGGGGGAGGGGGTACAAAGTCATAAGGAATCCGGTGTGCAGTATTTTATACTTAGAGCCTATTCCAGTTCAGATGCTAAGTTTTCATGGAAAACATTCAACCAGCGTTTTATAATTTATTTATTTATAAAGATTTTGTTTATTTGGGAGAGAGAGTGTGCAAGTGCGTGCGCTGGAGCTGGGGAGAGGGGGTTGCAGAGCTCCCGAGAGGGAGAGAGAATCCCAAGTGGCCTGCGTTGAGCGTGGAGCCCAATCCCAAGACCCCGAGACTGTGAGGTGAGCCGAGATGTAGAGTGAGTCGCTCCGCTGACCGAACCAGCAGGGGCCCATGAACAGCATTTAGATTTCACAAATTTTACAGAAACTTTGATGCAAGTCATGGTTGTGAGTTTGTGGATGAGAAGGGAAAGCAACCTTTGTGTCTCGCTCTTGCCGGACATGCCAGTAACTACAGTCTCCGGCCACCTCCCCAGCCAGGCTTATGTTCTCATCGTCTTGGCTTAGTTTCTTCCCAGCTTTTTGAGGAGCTGTCTGCAGGCTTGAGCCAGGACTGGGGACATCCTTGGGATGAAGTTCCATGTGAAGATATGTGGGAGGATGTCTTCACTGTGGACTTATGGAAGGATTCTGAAGTCTCCATGAACTCCTGAGATCTTGACACTGTGCAGAATGTTGGCACTTCTCTGGTATAGAGTGTTTTTAGCTTTTATCACATTCCTGGGGGGATGGAGTATCGGCAAAGGTGTATGTGTGTGAGAGGGTGTTAATTACCACTAATTTAAGGGGCACCTGGGTGGCTCCGTTGGTTAAGCGTCTGCCTTTGGCTCAGATCATGGTCCTAGGGTCCTAGGATCGAGCCCTGTGTGGTGCTCCCTGTTCAGCAAAGATCCTGCTTCTCTCTCTCCCTCTGTCTGCTGCTCCCCCTGCTTGTGTACTCTCTCTGTCCAATAAATAAATAAAACCTTTAAAAGAAAAAAAAAAAAAGAACCACTTATTTAAGACCGTTAGGCGATAGAAAATTCCTCAGATTAAGAAAGCCTTTTCCTATAGGTAGACAGGGTTGATCCCTGCTGGGAACACAAGCCCTTGTAAAACAGACCAGTCCTGGTCCTTATTTCCTACATGTGAGAAACTGAGGTCCAGAGGGTTGAAGGTTGGACTTGTCCAAGGCCACACACCCTGCTAGGCAGAAAATCACAGCCTGGGGGAGGGCTGGAGGTGAAGAATCTCATCTGGAAATCCCAGTTTAATCCTGGTTCTCTGCCGAGATGAAAGTCCAGGTTTGACTCTTGATCAGGGGCCCCAGGCTTGTCAAGATTTCCAAAACTTGTTGCTACTTCCCTCCCACTCCTCCCACCTTCTGCTGGTTTAGGCCACCTGGGTTTAAAGGAACTTCTTTTAGAGGAGGGTGAGATCCCTTCCTCTCGGGCTGTGGGAATGGAAAAAGGAATAGAACACTCCCCGGGGCAGGTTTCAGCCGTTTTTCAGGAGACCTGGAGTCCTTGTACCTCCTGTGCCTCCCCTGCCCTGGGGGGAGGCTCCATTCTGAAGGCTGTTTGTGTATCTGCTCCTCTCCGGCCTGGACCCCAGGCCCCTGCCCCTTCCAGTCCCCAGCAGGCTCATCATGGAGGCTTGCATTCTTGGTCATACAACCCCAACCGGAAAACCTCGTTAGATCCATTAATTTGGAATCTGCTGTGACTTTAAAACTGGCTAACCTGGAGTAATTTGAAAAAAGTTTTAGGGGCCCCTGGGTGGCTCAGTTACTTAAGCATCTGACTCTTGGTCTTGGCCCACAGTCCTGGATTTGAGCCCCACTTAGAACAATTTTAATGATGAAAAAAAGTATACAAGCAAAGAAGTATGAAGTATAATGTAATAAGTCTCCGATGTACCCATCACCTAGCTTTAGAAATACCAACTCATATCGAGCCGATGTTTATTTTTTCTTCACCCTCTGATTATTTTGCTGCAAATCCTGGGCACCTTATTATTTTTTAAAGATTTAATTAATTAATTTATTTGACAGAGATCACAAAGAGGCAGAGAAAGGCAGGCAGAGAGAGAGGAGGAAGCAGGCTCCCTGCTGAGCAGAGCGCTCTGGGCACCTTATTTTATCTGTAGTTCTTTGTCTCTCTTTTTAAGTTTTTGTTTATTTGTCAGGGAGAGAGAGAGAGAGAGAGGGAGAACATGCGCGGGCGCTCAAGCAGGTGGAGCGAGGGAGCCTGATGCGGGATTCGATCCCAGGATTCTGGGATCATGGCCTGAGGGGAAGGCAGACACTTAACTGACTGAGCGGCCCAGGGTCCCTATCTCTCTCTCTCTTTTTTTTTTTTTTTTTTTTTAAATATAAGAACTTGAGGAGCGCCTGGGTGGCTCAATCAGTTAGGTATCTGACTCTTGATCTCAGCTGAGTTCCTGACCTCAGGGTCGAGGGTTCAAGACCTGTGTTGGGCTCCACACTGGGCATGGAGCCAACTTAAAAAAATAAGAACTTACAAAGTCACGGATTTTAGTTAACAGTGTTACCCAGTATCTAATCAGTGTTCAGTATGCGGTAGAATCACTTCACCCACTTATGGGAGAAGTTAGGAGCTTATGGAATTACAGGTGGGACATTTCGATTTTATTGGAGAATAGTACCCGCTTAGCCAGGCCCGCTGTTCACTATGTTGTATGAAAATTTTTTTTAAAGATCTTATTTCTTATTTATTTATTGACAGGGAGCGGGGAGGGAGAAGCGGGCTTCCTGGTGATCAGAGGTCATGACCTGAGCCAAAGGCAAGTGCTCAATGACTGAGCCACCCAGGCACCCCTGTTGTATGAATTCTGAATATTTTTTTCTTTAAAGATTTTTAAAAATTATTTTATTAGAGAGAGTTTATAAGTGAGAGAGCACAAGCAGGGGGAGCAGCAGAGAGAAAAGGGAGAAGCAGACTCCCCACTGAGCAGAGCCCAACTTGGGGTTCAATTCCAGGATCCTGAGATCATGACCTGAGCCGAAGGCGACCGCTTGACTGGCTGAGCCACCCAGGCGCCCCAGATTCTGAATATTTTTGGTTGTCCTTTGGCCAGACTTGGCTGAGTTTTGGCAAAGGCTTTTTGTCTCCTTTCTTCCATCAAAATAGCAGCACGAGACAGCACACAGAGTCTGGAATCAGACAAGGTTTGAGTTCCAAGCCTGACTAGGCTTTTAGAAGTAGCTGTGTGCTTGGCAGAAATACTCAATCTCCATTCTCAGGGTCCTGGTCTGTAAAATGGAGCCGTGGACCCCACCCTCACGGGTAATGAGGGTCTTCTAGCAAGTGCTGAATTTCAGCTTGGCGTTTCTTAAGCATTCCTCAAATGCTGGCCCTTCCCTAATTGACTTGTTTTCCTTCCCAGTCTAAGTCCGTGACACTTCTCTGAAAAGGTGAAAAGGATTAGAATTTCCTTCCCAGGGAGAATTCCCAACCACATCCTTTTCCGGGTGTCCGGTTCCTGTGCTTCCGGAAATTCTTGGTTTTGCTCCTTAACTCCTTACACAGTTGCATGGGTGCTCTCTCCCTCTGTTCTCTGCTGAAATCTTCCCCAGGGCTTGAGAAAAATGGTCACTTGGTCTCTGTGGCCTTCATGGCCCCCCACCCCACCACCGCTCCCTCCTCCCCCAGCATTGGAGAGGTGGGTCCCCTGTGGTTCCTCTGTCCTGGGAGCTGCCCCAGGGCTTGGTAACTTGCCCTTCAGGTCAAGGCAGGCAAAGAGGTCAGAAGCCACAGGGCGTTGGCACCCAGGGAAGGAATTAGGTTGGTGAAACCATTGCCTTCGTTGTCAGGGGCTATCATGCAACAGGTTTATCAGCTCCTGGGTGCTGGGGTGTGCTTCGTGAACCTCTAGGTATTCTCTTGCTTTTTCTGAATGAGAGGTGTTGGGGTTTGGGCCCTCCAGGCTCCGCTCAGAGTAGAGGGCCCTGTTACCTGGAGGGCAGAGGTACTGCTCAGCTCTAGTGGAGGCTGGTGCACTGGAGTGTGGAGTGGGGCCCTGGGCCGTACCAGGACCCTTTAGTCGTTGGGGGAGGCAGGGGACTGGGACTGGAGGCGCTGGTATTTCCCTCTGTTGCCCCAGCAGTGACACCTAAATATTGTTAACGACTGTGTTAACCGTCGCCCAGTGAGAGTGCTCCTGGCCAGCCCTTCGTCCCTGCCTCCCTCCATGCTTGTCTGGATGCCTGTGGGCTCCTGAGGAGCGGGCCAGGGATTGAGCGTCCACTCCCACAAAAGGAACCCCCATTCGCACAGCTTATCTCTGGAAGTTCTCACAAAAGCCCTGTCCAATTCCACAGGAGGAAACGATGGTACGAGCCGTCAAATACCATGGCTTCTCTCTGGACCCCCAAGCCCTCCGTATACCACTCTGGCCCAGCTTGCGCCTGGCCTTCCATAGTTTGTGGGGCAGAGGAGTTCACCGGGGGTCCTGGGAGGGGAGGACTGGGTACAGTTCCCAACATCCCCCCACGTGCTTTGGGCCTGAAAGAAATTAGGTAGCACCATCAGTAATAGAAACCAGGCCAAGCGCTTAAAAGACAAAGGGTCTTCCATGGCTTCTGTAGTGTGTGTGTGTGTGTGTGTGTGTGTGTGTGTGTGTCGGTTGGGGGCTTGCGGGGAGGTTTGGGGGTCTGAAGGATTGGGTGTGTGTGTCCTAGAGGGGTGGGTGAGTCTCTGCCTCTTGGGGGTGGGAGAGGGCTGCCAGGAGGTCTTTTTTCTTTCATTGGTTGTGTGGCCCTGCCCTCCTCCCCCTCCTTCTCCTGGAACATTCCAGACATTCCAGACTGCCATTGCTTTCAGGATATGGATTAAAACCCCAAACCGAGATTTGATTTCCTCACCCCATCCCCTCCCCAACTCTTCCCTACCTTGAAAAGAAAAGTCCCTAAACCTAGGAGTTTGAAGGAGGAGTAGGAGGAGGAGGGTATTTCTGACCTTCGACCTGAGATTACACTAAGGGACCATCTTGAAAGAGCCATCTTCACACTGAGCTCCCGCACAGTGGTGACTGTAGGCCCTTACTGGTCTGAGCTCCCAGGCAGGTAGCCCCTGCCTTTTCATCTGCAAAAGTTTGCTAGAGGTAAGGACTTCTGTGGTGGGGCATCACGGGAGACCCGTGTCTTCAGTCTTCCAGTGTGTAACCATCTCTTCCGTAATTCTCCCTACAGTTGAACTTCTACTGTGAGGGTTTCTGCATTTTCTCTGCCTGTTTGGGCACAAAATGAGTGTTCTTTGGGACATCATCCCTCACAAGGCCATATGTCAGGCCCCCTCTTTTGCCTTTGAATGGAATCAAAGAAGGTGGCCTGGTGTAGGATCTGAGGACCCGGAACTGGACACGGTTCTTCTCCTTGCTGTCTTGTTCAGCAATGTAGTCTGATGACTTTAGATCGGGTTCATGAACCACCCAAGGTAAAGAGCCTTAAACATGTAGATTCCCTTTAACACGGATCCTCCTTTTCCCTGCAGTCATTTTGTCCCAGGAAGAGCTTTCCATGCTCAGAGCTACACAGCCTAGAAGGGATCTTGGAGACCCTTCAGTTTCCATTTGACCCTTTAAGGTCCCAGGGATGGAGTGAGTGAATGGACCTAGGACAGAGCCCAGAGGGAAGCTTTTATGGTGAGAGCTTAGCATCCCTTCTTCCTGTGTTTTCAACACCCGTCTCCTCTAGCTTGGCAGGAGCTGACAAGGAAGGGCCCGGTAGGAACACTGAGGCCTGAAGCTTACTTGGCTTAGTCAGATGAAGACCCAGTCCGGTAGTTTAAGAGCTAGAACCGGATTTTCTGCTTCCCAGGTTCGTTTTCCCTCTTGCCGTTAGAATTTCATTGGACCATGTCCCTGAACTAAGTTTGTGATCAAGGAAATGCTGAGACATAAATGACAATTGACCAGTGAAGATCAAGTCAATTGAAATGTTAGTAAGCCCAGGGATTAGGGCATCGATTTAGGTAGTGAGCAGTTAATTGCCCTGGGAATCAACCTTGAACCTGAAAGCCTTCCTGGGGAAGATTACACTTTTAAGAGGTATTTGAAACATGGGAAGGAGACAAGAGAAGGCATCTGGAAGGAGGGAAGGTGGCGGTCCTGATGCCGTGTCGGTGTGTTTCCGCCTTAGTATTTCAGGAGCGGCTGTTACTGCTCTTTAAGTACTTGAAGCCCTTTGCTAAGCTCTGATACTATCTAACATCACCTGAAACCACCCTGTGAATAGGTATTATCCCTGTTTTACAAAGAAAGGAAAGTGAGCCTCATAGAAGTGAAATAATTTTAAGATCAGTGCTCTTAAGTGGAACAGAGATTTAAATCCATACCTGCATCAGAAACACTGAGCTCTGCCGTACTACCAGCCTGCTGTCAGTTGTTTGCATGTATGTCTCTCCCAATAAATTGTGAGCACCTTGAGGCCAGGTACCTTGTCTCTTTTGTTTGTCACCGTGTTGCCAGTATCTAGAACAAAGTACAGCTTGAACTAGGCACAGTTAAATGGGTATCAGATTAATGAATGATGTCTCTGTAGCAGCTTTGGATTCCTAGTCCCTGAAACGTTGACACCTCCGTGGGAGGTAAGAGGTGAAAATAGGTGGTTAGTGAAGGTAAGAGAGGGAGAGACCTGGGTGGAGGAACAAACAAAGCAGGTTTGGTTTGGGGTGGATTATGGTACCCTGATACCTCGGGCCTCTGATCTTAGTCTTCCTGTCAGTGGCTGCACTGATCTTTTACCTTGGGAAGTGAGGCACTTCTCCCAGATCTTCATTCTCAGAGGTTATCGTTGTTGGATTTTCCAACTTTGGTGTTGAACAGGAGGTAGGGAGATAAAGACGCACACAGGGGTTAAACACTGCCAGGTCGTAGGTCCCTAAAGCATCCAGAGCTTCATGACCATTAATCCTGTTCCCTCTGATTTCAGGAGTCGGAAAATTCAGATTCGAAATATCCCACCCCAGCTCCGTTGGGAAGTAAGTGATTGGGGGCAACGCAAGACATGGGGAAGTGGAGACTGGAAAGGAAGTCCAGGCCAGTCTGAGTTGGCAGAGATGACTGGGGAATCCCCACCCCTGCCCCGCCCCGGTGGTGTGGGGGTCTGCCAGGGATGCTAGTGCTGAGGGAGGTTGGTTGGGTCTCCTCCACAGCCTGGGACTCCCCAGGTTAGCCCTTTGGGCTTGTCCCTATGAGGAGAAGCATTGGGGAGGTGGGTAGGGTGTTCTCTGAGCCCCAGACGTAGACCCCAGAGGCCCAAATCTTCTTCCAGAAAGGCCCTTGGATGCCTTTTAGTTGTGCTCAAGTGCATTTCTGCGAAGATACCTCGACAAGTTACCAGCAGTATTAGTACCCTACAAAGAGTACATCCAGCAGGTCATACTATGCAGTCCCCTCCTGAGGCTCTGCCTGTGCCCCCGTGCTCTGGGGTGACGGTGGCCGGTGGCCAGCTTCGTGAACAGTTCCTGGGATGCTCAGAGTAGCCTTCCTCTCCTCTTTCCTCCATGCCCCTAGGTGCTGGACAGCCTGCTTGCTCAGTACGGTACAGTGGAGAACTGCGAGCAAGGTAAGGGTACAGAGGCCATGAGCAGTGGGGCGGGGCGGGGGGCGCATGCTGGAGCAGTTTGGGGGATCTGCTCTGCTTCGTTTTCCATGACCACAACCACCTGGCGTACCAAAAGCAGACAGGCAGACAGACAGAATATGGCATGAAGGGAGATACACACATGGGGGAGGTAGGCACGTCGGCCTGGCTTTGGCTGTGCTGCTTCTCTCTGGAGCGGGTTTCCCTGTTTAATGAGCAAAAGTCACCCATTTCCTGCCTGGGGTCCCAGGCTCTCAGGGGTCAGTCACAGTCGAAAGAGAGGTCTGAAGAGTTGAGCAGTAGTATGGGCATGGAAATTGGCACTCAGCCCAAAGAAGTCTGCAGCTCCTGCATTTTTTTTTTTTTTAAAGATTTATTTATTTATTTGACACAGAGAGAGAGAGAGAGAGTGGCAGGCAGAGGCAGAGGGAGAAGCAGGCTCCCTGCTGAGCAAGGAGCCGCATGTGGGACTCATCCCAGGAGGCTGGGATCATGAGCTGAGCCAAAGGCAGCCGCTTAACCAACTGAGCCACCCAGGCGTCCCAGCTCCTGCATTTTAAAAGCTTCATGATTCTTAATATTTGGCTGGAGTAGTAATTGGTTATCTCTTTGCAGAAGCTCTGATGGTCTGCAAGTATTTTATTACTGGGTGCATGGCGATGGGCAGGGGGCGGTGTTTCAAGAGTGTGTTTATTATTTCAGAAGAAATACTAAGAGGTCTGGGTCATACACTATTTGCTGAGATTTCTGAGGTTTCTCCATTGCTTCAAGTTATAAATAATTTTGGGCGCCTGGGTGGCTCAGTGGGTTAAGCCGCTGCCTTCGGCTCAGGTCATGATCTCAGGGTCCTGGGATCGAGGCCCACATCGGGCTCTCTGCTC
The DNA here is from genome assembly GCF_020171115.1 of Neogale vison. Taxonomy (NCBI): domain Eukaryota; kingdom Metazoa; phylum Chordata; class Mammalia; order Carnivora; family Mustelidae; genus Neogale; species Neogale vison. Next base: position 46,532,261 of record NC_058095.1, on the reverse strand, counting down.
AGCAGGGAGCCTGCTTCCTCCTCTCTCTCTGCCTGCCTCTCTGCCTGCTTGTGATCTCTCTCTGTCAAATAAATAAATAAAACCTTTAAAAAAAAAAAAGTTATAAATAATTTTAAGAGGAAACGAGCAAAAATAAGGATGATTTTGGCTGGATGGATACAAGGTAGAGCTTGGCCATTCCGAGAAGATACAGTTGGAGTTTGTATTTTTCTGAGAAACGTAAAGAAATCACCCCGTTGAGATTTAAGCGCTTATCTCCATTTTCTGTGGAAAGGCGCAATCTAGAAATCACTGTAGATTATAATACCAGCCTGTGCAGAGGTGAAGTGCTGAGTCCATCAAGTGTGTTCTCCTGCTCTGATCGTGTAGGTTGCCTTTTTATCGTAAATGCCGGGACCCAGCTGGACACACGGATAACCATTGCCCCGTATGGCTTGCGTGTTAGACTAATGACTAAGTTACTCCTGGACAAACAGCCAGAATGAGCGCTGGCTGGGGACCTCAGCGTGAGCTGTGCTGGGAGGGAGGTCCCGAGGCCCAGCTAGTTTACATCTGTCCACGGCTCACTGGGGAGCTCTAACACATCATATGAGAAGGGGAGACCGGCTCCCTGGAGAGAACAGAACAGGAAATGTTTGATTTTGCTGGACAACAGAGAAAGTCTTTTCTTGTCACTTTCTAAGTGAGGTTCTTTCTGTCCACTCTGTTTGTTTATTTTTTAAAAGATTTTATTTATTTATTTGATGGACAGAGATCACGAGTAGGTAGAGAGGCAGGCAGAGAGAGAGAGGGGAAGCAGGCGTCCTGCCGAGCAGAGAGCCCGATGCGGGGCTCGATCCCAGGCCCTTGAGACCATGACCTGAATCGAAGGCAGAGGCTTATTAACCCACTGAGCCACCCAGGCGCCCCCTGTCCACTCTATTTAAAATGCATCTCTTCCCACCACCTCCTTTAACTTTGACTGACATTTCTCCATGGCGTTCATCAACTTCTGATAGGCTAGAGAATTTGCTTATTGTGCTTTGTGTTGTCTGCTCCCGCTAGAATGTAAGCTCCAAGAAGGCAGGGCCTTTGTTGGTTTCATTCATTATGGTGTTTCAGTTTAATGGGCAAGATTGTTCTTGTGGACTCTCCCTCATTCACCCCTGAGCTGGGGCAGCTCTGCGGATGAAGGCCAGAGGGGTTTAGAGTGCTCTCTGCTGAGCATTTGTTATTCTCAGGGTGAGGGGGACAGAGGCTTGGTTTTAGTCCCTGTCCTCCGCCCCAGGGCTGAGCTGGCCCAGGGAACCCCGAATCAAAAGACAGACACAAGACAGGTTAATTTTACTAATTTAAAATAAGAAACATGCCCTCAGATCGCCTGGAATTCTGTTGTCCATCCCAGTCTCTCCCTGTAGGAAAGAGTATATGGCAGAATCAAATGAATGAAGACCAAGAGGTTTCATGGTAAGAACAGAGGATTGGATGGGATTCATGGCAGGCACCATGAATTTATTTATGCTGGATAGAATGTGTGCATTTTCACTGCCAAGAGGTGTGGAAGACGGAGTCAGGAAATTGCCACCCCTCAGTTCCCTAGTAGCTACTCCTCTGCCCGTTTAGCTTAGTTTATGATAGCTTACTTGTGGTCTCTCTGTCCTTGAGGATGGTCTGCAGCGGAAGTGGGTCTTTTTGCCATATGCTTACAGACCATGTTTGGGATGTTTGCTTCCGTAAATTGCTGATCTTACTGTGTGTGTGGATTTTTTTTTTTTTAAAGACTTTATTCATTTATTTGACAGAGATCACAAGTAGGCAGAGAGGCAGGCAGAGAGGGGGAAGCAGGCTCCCCGCTGAGCAGAGAGCCCGATGTGGGGCTCAATCCCAGGACCCCAGGATCATGACCTGAGCCAAAAGCAGAGGCTTTAACCCACTGAGCCACCCAGGCGCCCATGTGTGTGGATTTTTGACAAAGTTTAACTTCCCAAGAATAAACGGGAAATCCCAGACCCGGTGTGTGTGCTCTCCCTGCTGCCTAACTGCTGTGCTGACCGCACCGTTTGGTTGCCCAGTGTGGGGTCGGGGGCTGGGAGGTGCTGGCCAGGGGGAAATTTAGAGGAAGACACAGATGGGAAAATGCAAAAAGGTTAATTTGAATTTTCTAGTTCTGGAGAGACTGGCCTCAAGGGTGGGTAGCTTGCCTTGTCTTTCAGGTCTTTCCTTCTTCCAACACATTCAATGTCTTCTAACCTGGAAGGATGAGCTTTTGACACTTTGGGGTTCATTGGTGGCATCTCCGGATTGCATTGCTCTAACCTTGGACTCTGTTTTGCTCCCCCAGTGAACACCGAGAGTGAGACGGCGGTGGTGAATGTCACCTATTCCAACCGGGAACAGACCAGGCAGTGAGTGGGCTGGAAAGTGGGGTGGGGAGGGTCTTCATGGGGCACCTGGAGGCAGGCAAGAGTGCCTGCTTCGGTTCTGTTATGGTGACAGCCAGTCGCAGACTTTTTTTGGTTCACGGGTCTCAAGGGTTCAGAAACTCATCAGGGTTGATAGCAAATCATGGACAGGAAAAGACCCAGAGAGACCTTCCCAGGAAAGGTGGGAAATCTCTAGGAGAAAAGGTGGGCTTTCTCTGGGATGTGTAGTTGCCCTGGCAGGGTCCTTTGCCGTGTTGAAGGCGCCATCTAGTGTTAGTGAGGTGGAACTGCGGGATTCACAGAAGGGATTTGTACGTGTTCTGATGTGGCGCGGAGGGGGGGGCGGGGGGGGGGCAGACATTTTCTTGCGGGTGATTCCGCGAGCCCAGTTTCTGCTCTTGAAGGGTCCAGTTCGTCCCGTCACACGCATGCTTTCTAGCTCCTTAAGCCCTTTGGTTGAGCAGTTACACTTCTCACTTGCTGGTACTGACGGACTTTGTACAGTCTGCATTTACTTGTTCATATCTGACCTGTTAATGGGCTTTTTGCAACATTGGGCTTTTGACAGCTTTCCTGTTCCTTCAGCATGCTGCCTCTAGCCTGCTGGTGGTACATGGATCCCAACCGCTTCCTCAAATCCTATTTTCTTTGTTTTTCTTTATTTTGTTTTAAAGTTTATTTTATTTATTTTATTTTTTAAAAGATTTTATTTATTTATTTGACACAGAGAGCTCACAAGTAGGCAGAGAGGCAGGCGGGGGGCGGGTGGGAAGCAGGCTCCCTGCTGAGCAGAGAGCCCGATTCCGGGCTCGATCCCAAGACGCTGAGATCATGACCCAAGCCGAAGGCAGAGGCTTAACCCACGGAGCCACCCAGGCACCCCTTAAAGTTTATTTTTTGAGTTATTTCTACACCCAACGTGGTACTCGAATGCAGGATCCCGAGATCAAGAGTTAGCACACTCTACTGACAACCTGCCAGGCACTCTGCCCGCCTTTTTTTTTTTTTTTTTTTAAATTTAGCAGAGACCACAAGTAGGCAAAGAGAGGGAGGGAAGCAGGCTCCCCGCTGAGCCGAGAGCCCGACATGGAGCTCGATCCCATGGGATCATGACCTGAGCTGAAGGCAGAGGCTTAACCCCCTGAGCCACCCAGGTGCCCCATGCCTGCATTTTTTTTAAGTGGCTCTTGAGCTCAGAATTTTCTGGACGTCCCTGTTGCCTCTTCCTTAGCCTGGCTCTAAAGGTCATGTCAGCACCGGCTTACTCCCCACGGCCTGTTGGTGCCTTGTTAACATTTCTGACCTGCATCGGCTGCTGTGGGACAGGAGGAAGCTTGATTTTTTCAGACATTCCAGATAGACTTAAACTCCAGCTTCCAAACTCTAAGCAGGACCTTCTGTCTCCAGCTCCCTCTCCCCTCACGCAACAGTTTCCTCAGGTATGGAAGGTGCCAGGCTCAGACTCAACAGGTGTAAAAACAAGTCTCTTCTTTCATCATGTGTTTATTATATTTAATTACTTACCGCGAATCGCATGTGGTTCTCAGAGTAACGTGTGATACGTAGTTCTGGCTGGAACTAATAAGCCACTTCGAAATTCATTGAGAAGAACTTATTTAGGTTTCCCTTTGATGTTTTCAGCCATTTAGACTGGACAATTCTCTGAGGTGGAGGTGGGAGTGGCGGGTAGGTGGTCATCTCCCTTGCTTTCTGTGTGTTCCAAGTTGTACCCCAGAGTGCTTCACACATTGGAGGGCCTTTGGTGTGATGGGCGTGGACTGGAAAGACCAGTAGATTCTCCCTCTGTCCTCAGAGCCATCATGAAGCTGAATGGCCACCAGCTGGAGAACCATGCCTTGAAGGTCTCCTACATTCCTGACGAGCAGATAGCACAGGGTCCTGAGAATGGGCGTCGAGGCGGCTTTGGCTCTCGGGGTCAGCCCCGCCAGGGCTCCCCTGTGGCAGCGGGGGCCCCAGCCAAGCAGCAGCAAGTGGATATCCCCCTGCGGCTCCTGGTGCCCACCCAGTATGTGGGTGCTATCATCGGCAAGGAGGGGGCCACCATACGAAACATCACGAAACAGACCCAGTCCAAGTGAGTCTTGGCTGCGGGGCAGTGGGAGCTGGGGTGCCTCCTGTTTGCACACTGGGCATGTCTCAGTATACACCTTTCAGGAAATGTTTCCTGGAATGTGTTCCTTTTTCTCTTCATTGGGGAAGGGGGATGGTCACTGCTTCAATCTCAGCCTCCTGGAAAGGTGGGGGCTGTTGGGGAGTTGAATGGACCTGGGGCATGCCATTTGCTGGCAGTGGCTGGGCCACATCATTGTTGGTAGGAGGCATTCTAGAATTTCTTGTAGGAAGTGTCCTCAGGCAGACCGAGTCTGGGTGAGTCAGCCACGGAGTCTGCTGGTGGCCCCTGGGATGGGCAGCCTGGCCAAAGCCAGCCCTCAGTGATAGGTCACCATCCTGCCCCATCTCCTGTTCCACCACTGCTACCCCTCTAATCTCTTTATTAAAATTGGACTTTTTTTCTTTTTTAAAGATTGTATTAATTTATTTGTCAGCACGAATAGGCAGAGAAGCAGGCAGAGGCAGAGAGAGAAGCAGGCTCCCCGCTGAGCAAGGAGCCCTATATAGGACTAAATCCCAGGACCCTGGGCTCATGACCCGAGCCGAAGGCCGCCGCTCAACTGACTGAGCCACCAAGGCATCCCAGACTTTTTTTTTTTTTTAAATTTGCATATAGTTGACCCCTCTTCTCTAATCTTTATAGCTGATCAGGGTACTCTGGAAAAGAACAGCTCACATCATGTCCTTATTCCAAACGCATCCTTAATTATTTACTTTTAATTTGGAATAGTGTGCCTTCCCTTTATAGTTGTTTCATGGGGGGCACCCAGTGTTGAAGAGGAAATGCAGCTTCAGAGCTGTGGGCTGCTGATTGCCAGCCTGTGTTCCCATGCCAGACGCCACTGTTGTCCCTCACTCATTCAGTGGGCCGGCCCAGGTTCCCCTGAACCTTTCTCTGCCCTTCCCACTTCTGCACTTGAACTTGTTCTAAGAGCCGTTTCTGGACTTTGGGTTGAGGAGAGGTGGCCAGGAGGGTGAAGAAGACTCTGGGTTTCACCGGGGACCCCTAACTATCCTTGACCTTGTGGTCCTCAGGATAGACGTGCACAGGAAGGAGAACGCAGGTGCTGCGGAGAAGGCCATCAGCGTCCACTCGACCCCGGAGGGCTGCTCGTCTGCCTGTAAGATGATCTTGGAGATCATGCACAAGGAAGCCAAGGACACCAAAACGTAAGGCTTTCACTCAGCGTTTCTCAGGAGGAGGGGATGGCCGCCCTCCTCTGCTCTGACACACTTTATTCACAAGAATGTGGAGATAGAGAGGAGACAAGACATAAACTGAAACATGAGGTCCTTTTTCCTACAAGTTACACCCGTGTACCCTTTTAGTGATTCTGTGCATTTACAGGCGTGCGTGTGCGCGCGTTGGTCCACGGACGTACGTATGCACAGGTGTGCGTGGGCCCTTGTACGTGTTCCAGCACAAACAGGACCGTAGTGAACGTGTTCTGTAGTTCGCTTTTTTCATTTATGGATCAGCAGTTAATCACCTGCCTCATTCTTTCTAACGCGGCATGGAATTCTGTGGTGTGGCTTTTTTTTTTTTTTTTTTTTTTTTCTTTTTTTAAGGTCTTTTATTTTCTTTTTATTTATCATGCCATAAATTCATAGGGAATGGGTTCCAGCAGTTCGGGCTCTTTTCCATTGGTTCTCACGAAATGTGCTTCTCCGGGTGGAGCAGGCTGACACTTCAGCTGAACCCAAGTACCTTTCTCTTTGGCTTCCTTCTTTTTCTGATCATTTTCCTTTACACGCTTCAGGAAGCTATCTCGGCTCTTTGAATGTTTAATATGCTCAATGCGGACATTAATTCTCTTGGCAAGAATCTTGCCCTTGTTTGTTTACAACAATACCAACAGCATGCTGAGTAACATTGTAGACTCTTCCAGTTTTGCCATGGTATTCCCTTTTGAACAGTGCCCATTCCCTTGATGTCCACAACATCACCTTTCTTGTAGATTTGCATGTATGTGGCTAAAGGAACAACTCCATGTTTTCTAAAAGGCCTAGAGAACACGTACTGGGTACCTCTCCTCTTTCCCTTTGCGTTGGTCATTTTGGCAAATTACTGGAAGATGGCGGTTCCGGCCAAAAGGCTGTGGGGTGGCTATTTTAAAGTAAACAGTTGAATGAGTATTAATATGCACGTGCCCCTGAAATGATCACCCCAATTAGGATAATGAGCACGGCCATTGCTCTGGTAGTCCCCATGCCCCTTGGTGGCTCGTCCGTGCTTCCCCATTTCTCTAGCACTAACTAAGCAACCACCAATTTGTTGATTTTCATAATCATTTCAAAAGTAGGGGTTTTTTTGTTTTTTTTTTTTTAAAGATTTTACTTATTTATTTGACAGAGATCACAAGTAGGCAGAGAGGCAGGCAGAGAGAGGAAGGGAAGCAGGCTCCCCACTGAGCAGAGAGCCCGATGTGGGGCTCGATCTCAGGACCCTGAGATCAGGACCTGAGCTGAAAGCAGAGGCTTAACCCACTGAACCACCCAGGTGCCCCTCAAAAGTAGTTTTGTGCCGTGGTTGGTCCTGGAAACTGTATGTCTGCAGTGGCGGGCTGACCAAGTCTCTGCGTGGCCCCCCCGTTTAACAGCTCTTGTCTCTCCCTCCTTCCCAAGGGCTGACGAGGTTCCCCTGAAGATCCTGGCCCATAATAACTTTGTGGGGCGTCTCATTGGCAAGGAAGGGCGCAATCTGAAGAAAGTAGAGCAGGACACAGAGACGAAGATCACCATCTCCTCGTAAGGCTCCCAGTTACCTCTCTGTGAGGGGGCTGCTGGGGGGCGGCGGTGTGTCACTAGTGAGCCTTAATACTGGGGCCGTAAGTTGGATGCAGTTTCTGCCCTAGGGAAGCATGATCAGTGAAGTGGCAAAGACTGGTTATCTCTGTGAGGGCTGGGGTTGCTGGAGCACATCCTTCCGTCCTCTGGGCTGCCCATCACGCCTGAGGCCTGCATCTCGGAGAGCCTGCAGCAGGGTTGGGGGTGGGGCAGGGAGGGGGATGGCAGTCTCAGGCGTGTTTGCCAGGCTGCGAGAAGCAGACCGACCCAGCCCCACTCTGAGGGTTAAGTGTGTGCTCCCCTGTGTCCTGGCCCGCCCCTCCCGGGAGAACCAGAGCCAGGCAGACCAGTAACCTCTTCCGTGAGCACTGTGTGCCTCGGCATTTCATCCCAGATTCACTCCGTTCTGAAAGCGTAGGAGATGGGTCGCCTAGAACCACTGGCGTCCTCTTTGCTTTACCGGTGCTGAAAAGCGGTCTGTGATCGGGCTTCTCGCAAATCGGGGGGGTTTCAGTCGGGTGTTCTCCTCTCTCTGTACCTGGCTTGCCCCTGCCCTGCCCCAGTGACAGACTGAAAGCCAGAGACGGGGAGCTGTTTGCCGACAGGGACGCAACCTACAGGAGCTGTGTCTGGGGCTGGTGCCCAGCCAGGGGCCTCTCGCTGGTGGGAGGGTGACGCAGCCCTGCTGTCCCGCCAGGTTGCAGGACCTCACCCTCTATAATCCCGAGAGGACCATCACTGTGAAGGGGGCCATCGAGAACTGCTGCAGGGCCGAGCAGGAGATCATGAAGAAGGTTCGGGAGGCCTATGAGAACGACGTGGCCGCCATGAGTGTGAGTGCCCGGTGTCGCTGCTTCCCCTGACGCTCTGGGCCTGCGGCACCGAAGAAGGGGTCCTGCACGTGGGGTGGGCAGGCCACACGCCTTTGGATTTCCAGTCCTCCAGATCTTTGAGGTTTAATGAATAGAGATTCTTGATCTGATGCCTGAGGTGTGGGTCGGGTTTCATCAGGGGCTTTGAGGTCTGTGGTCTTCTATAAAATTGCTGTTGTGGGTCCTTCAGTGAGGAGAGTGACCATAATTTTCATCTCCTTTGTTTTTTAAGGTTTTACTTATTTATTTCAGAGATAAAAGAGGGCACGAGAGCCAGGGCAAGCAGGGGAAGAAGCAGAGAGAGGGGGGCAGGGACTAAGAAGATTCTGCATTGGGTGTGGATCCCAATATGGGGCTTGATCCCACAACCCTGAGATCATGACCTGAGCCAAAGTCCAGAGTTGTACGCTTAACATCTGAGCCAGCCAGCCACTCCTCATCTGATTTTTTAACTTTTTTTTTTTAAAGGATTTTATTTATTTTTTTGACAGAGACACAGTGAGAGAGAGGGAACACAAGCAGGGGAGGTAGGAGAGGGAGAACAGGCCTCCTGCAGAGCAGAGAGCCCGATGTGGGGCTCGATCCCAGGGCCCTGGGATCATGACCCAAGCGGAAGGCATCCCTGATTTTTAAATTATTTTTATTTTTATTTTTATTATTTTTTAAGATTTTATTTATTTGACAGACAGAGATCACACGTAGGCAGAGAAGCAGGCAGAGAGAGAGGAGGAAGCAGGCTCCCTGCCTAGCAGAGAGCCTGATGTGTGGGGCTCGATCCCAGAACCCTGGGATCATGACCTGAGCTGAAGGCAGAGGCTTTAACCCACTGAGCCACCCAGGCGCCCCGGCATCCCTGATTTTTTAAAATTAAGTTTTCATTCATTCGTTCATTTTTAAAGACTTTATTTTTGAGAATGAGGATGAGCGGCCGAGGGAGAGGGAGAAGCAGGCTCCCTGCTGAGCAGAGAGCCTGATGTGGGACTTGATCCCAGGATCCCAGGATCATGACCCGAGCCAAAGGCAGACAGTCAACCGACTGAGCCACCCAGGTGTCCCTCAGCTGATTTTTTTAAAAGGAGAGTGAGAATGTGGGGTGCAGGAAAACAGGTGAGCCCTGGAGGTCTAACTGAGATCTGTCCTTGCTGTGCCTTCTCATGGGAATTTTCCAGTGCAGTTAGGGTTAGTGGAATAAGCCACTGGGGAGATGGGACATCTGAGGGTCTGGTTGACCCTTCTGGTTGGTGTTGCTGGTTCTTGATCCAGCGGTCATGTCCCATTGCTCACAGCCCCACTCCCCATGTGTGTGTGTGTGCGTGTGTGCGTTAGAGAGCCAGAAGGGCAGGAAGGCTTTGTGCAAAAGCACTCAGTTCTGCTGTGTTTGCACCCCCCCAGCCCCAGCACTGCTCTGTGGGTTCAGCCGGGCCCTGCAGCATGAGCTGACCTCTTCCCTCCTCACCTTCCTTCCCCAGCTGCAGTCACATCTCATACCCGGCCTGAACCTGGCGGCTGTAGGTCTTTTTCCAGCTTCGTCCAGCGCGGTCCCGCCACCTCCCAGCAGCGTCACTGGGGCTGCTCCCTACAGCTCCTTTATGGTAGGTGCAAGATTTCCTGATGGGGGAGGGGGGCCCTGTGGGCCCTTCCACGGCCTCCCTTAGGGTTGAGTCCCCTGCGGGAGCTTGACGCTTAGGAATTTGCAGAGGGAGGAGGGAAGGGAGGTCTGGGATGCCCCTCTTGTGCAGTGTTCCCAGCCATGTGCACTGGCAGCTGGCAGCACTGTCCCTTGTCCCTTTTGGCCCCGGGGAGAGCCCCGGCGCGGGTCGCCCATGTTGGCTGCCCAGCGCCTGGCTCCTTCTCTGTGAGGACACTCGCCTGGGGGGTGGAAGGGCGGGCGCTAGGCCGTGCCCTGCCCCCGGTGATAACACGCCCTGCCCCGGCAGCAGGCCCCGGAGCAGGAGACGGTGCAGGTGTTCATCCCAGCGCAGGCGGTGGGGGCCATCATCGGGAAGAAGGGACAGCACATCAAACAGCTCTCGCGCTTCGCCAGCGCCTCCATTAAGGTGACCTGCTCTGCCTCCTTCCAGGTCCTGGGAAGAGGGGAGCGCTCTGCTTCCACCCCGTCAGCCTTTCTTTCTGGATGCCCTGTGGGGCCGTTCTTGGGTGGCTTTTTTCTCTGCTTGTCCCCGTCCCCTTTGCATTTGACCTTGCCCTGGGCCTTTGGGGCTCCTGGCCTTCCCGGGGGAGGGAGCAGGCGGAGTTGCAGCCTGGGAGGAGAGCTTAGGTTCTGGCATGGACTGACATGGGTTCGGCCCCCAGCCCTGGAGCTTCAGTCCCCGATCCCTTGTGATGACTGCAGTCCCAGTCCGAGCGCCACAAAGTGAGGCAGTCAGGGGTCCCCCGGTTGGCCAGTGCCTGGCGCTCAGTGGTTGCGGCAGGTGCCAGCTGTCTTTTCGCCTTCCTTGGCCGGGGTCTGGTGCAGAGAGGAGACACGAAGTAAACAGAGCTAAGCTTCACAAGCCTAAATCCCGTAGTGTCGGCCGTCCTAAAGGAGTTGGTCAGACACAGGGATTCTTTTCTGCCGGTGTGGGTCCCTGCCCTCCTCGCCGTGGTCATTTTGTCTGTGCCCCTGCTCCAAGCAGGCCCCCACTCCGAGCAGGACCCCACGGAAGCCTCCCCAGGAAGCTGAGAGGGTGGGCGGTGCGGAGGCCCTCCTTAGGGACTGTCCCTGGCGCACACACAACGCGCACACGTCCTTACCACGGTTTTGGTGCAGGGGCAGTGCCCTTGGGGCTCAGGGTCTTTGTTCTTGCTTCTCCTGGCCCTCCGAAGTAGGCGGTGGAATTGAGGTGGCGGTGGGGGGCTCGTGGAGGTAGGGGGCACCTCTTTGACCAGTTCTTTCCTTTCTAGATTGCTCCTCCTGAAACTCCTGACTCCAAAGTTCGTATGGTCATCATCACTGGACCCCCAGAAGCCCAATTTAAGGTTCTCATCTTTGTTTTTCTAAGGGAAGGAATCGAGGTTGGGTGGGAATGGAAATCTGCAGAACACTTTCATCTTTTTATTTCATTTTTATTTTTATTCATTTAGTTTTTAAAGATTTTATTTATTTGACGGGTAGAGATCACAAGTAGGCAGAGAGGCAGGCAGAGAGAGAGAGGAGGAAGCAGGCTTTCTGTTGAGCAGAGAGCCCGACGTGGGGCTCGATCTTAGGACCCTGAGATCATGACCTGAGCTGAAGGCAGAGGCTTAACCCACTGAGCCACCCAGGCGCCTGTACATAACACTTTATTTTAAAAAGTTTTTATTTATTTAAGTAACCCCTACACCTAGCGTGGGGCTTGCAGCCACAACCCTGAGAGGGAGAGTCTCCTGTCCTGCTGACTGAGCCAGCTAGGGGGGCCCGAGGGCAGCACTGCGGTGCTGGCTGTCAGTTTGGCATCAGACTCCATTTCTGTTGACTTCTTTGCTCTTTACTTCTGAAGGTGAATAGAAATCTGGGACAGAAGGAAGGCTGAGGGCTTCTTTCTTGTGTCCGGTTTCCCTTAGGAAGATCTTTGATGCCCAGTTCCCTCCTCTCCTTGCTTTCTTTATGTCCTGCTGCTTTGCCGGGTCCCTGAACTGGTGGTCGCAGAGTCAGAGAGCGACCCATTGGCTCCTCCTGACCTAGGCAGGGCTAGAGAACCGGGGACACTCTAGAGGCTGTGGGGACTGTCCAGCAGCCTCTCCTCTGGCTGACTTGATCAGCTGCCTTGTTCACGATCCTCCTAGAGCCTGCAGGGGTTTGTAGCTTCTGAATTGTCCCTGGAAGTATGTGTTCAGTTACTGTACCCGGGCTCTCCAGCATTACAAGGAAGCAGAAGGAACAGGTCGCTGCTCATGGGCCATTTTCGCATCCCCTGGTGTAAATGGTTGAGCCGGGCCTGTGGGGCGAAAGGGGATCCAGGTGCACCTTGGGGGCTCCGGTCGGGCAGTTCCTTTGCTTTTCCCTTCCGTCGTGTGGGGCCCGCTGGTTCATAAGGACCTCCTCCTCTCAGGCTCAGGGAAGAATTTATGGAAAACTCAAGGAGGAGAACTTCTTTGGTCCCAAGGAGGAAGTGAAGCTGGAGACCCACATCCGGGTGCCGGCGTCCGCTGCTGGCAGAGTCATTGGCAAAGGTGGCAAAACGGTGAGCCTGGAGGGCCAGGGTTGGACATGCTGGGTCACAGTGCCCACACCGCACAGCTCTGCCCTGGCCTCCTCCTCCCCTACCCCGTAGGACCTAAGGACCCCCACTTGCTCCTTTACCTAATTTTCCTCCCTGGCCCGGCTCCCGGGTCCTCCAGTTACCTGCTCGGGACTTGGCTCCTGCCCCTCCCTCCAGCCCCCTTCTGTGCTTTCCGGAAAGCACCCTAAGCTGCTCTCTGCCCCCCACCCCGCCCAGGTAAATGAGTTGCAGAATTTGACAGCGGCCGAGGTGGTGGTGCCAAGAGACCAGACTCCGGATGAGAATGACCAGGTCATCGTCAAGATCATTGGGCATTTTTATGCCAGCCAGGTACACAGGGCACTCCCCCGTCTCATGCCAGTGCAGTCCCTTTGGCTTTCTTACAGTGACTACCTCCATCCCTGCTTCCGGTTCTGCTGTCCCATTCCAGAACTCACCATCCCCACACTACTTCCGTAGGCCAGTCAGCACTGCCCCGCATTGGGACCGACCCCAGAGTCTGGAAAGAGGGTGGATATTAGGTTCATATGCTCTGAATCTCAAAAAGGCAGAAAAAGGTTGATTGGAAGGTAGTGGGGTTGCCCTGAAATCCTCTGGCGGTGGAACGGGAAGGGATAGGGGGACTCCTGGACACGAGCCCTTCTGTTGAGAGAATAGGCAGCTTCCTAAGCTCCATGCTGCCTAAGCGGTCAAGGGCAGGACAGGAACCCAGAACCAGAACCCCAGTTCCCGGCTCTTGGTTCCCAATGTGGTGTGGCCGTGCAGCACCAGGAGAGAGGGTTTGGAGGCAGAGGGCTTGGAGCTCAGGCCCCACGTGGCCTTTTTGCTGTGTGGCCTGGGCTGAGAAACTTCCCATGACAGTCCTCGGAGAACAAGAGCCATGATAGTATCCTAGATTCCTGCGTGCGTCTGATACATGGAGCACCGTTCCGTGTGGCTCACATATATGAGCTCACTTAATCCCCTGACAGCCTCATTGTACTGCGTGGTAGTGTGAAGGATAGATCCAAGGACGCACTGGGCCAGGATGTTCCCAGTGCTGACGGGGGTGTCGGGGGTTGCGTTTTTCGTGTGTTAGAATGAGAATCAGGGAAACCTTCTGTAAATCATCTGCGTGCGGCCGACTGCATGGGAAGTACGAGGATCCTGAGTCCACAGCCTTTCCCCCACCTCCACCACCTTTTTCTTGAACCAGGAAACTGCGCATTCCGTTTATGGAAGGAAGCCATTCTGGTCAGTGGTTAGGGGCGCCTCCTGTTCCATTTGGCTTCCCTGGCAGAGCTCGGTTCTTAGCGAAGCACCTTTGAGAGGGAAAGACTCTAAGAGACAGATCTTTGGGTCTTTTGTCCATTGCTTAGGTTTCACCGTTTGATTTGTAAATCCGTGTCTGGACATGACTTCATCCCTTTGGCTGGAGATGTTCGCACACGTAGCGGGGAGTCTGATTTGCGAGGAGGTGCCCCGAATGATGACCCTCCGGCCAGACATCCTCCTGGAAACCCCGGGAGTTCTGTTTGGGGTTCAGTAGCGTGTGTGGCAACTATTGTCAGTTTTTCAATTCTGGTGAATTGAGTTTGTATTCTGGCTCCCCCCCCCCACCTTCAGGCATCCCTCCCTGCCCCCCCCCCCCCACAGGGAGGCAGAGAAACTTCGGGTCCCGCTCACCCTCGCTCTTCTTGTTGCGCTTGTTGCCAGTGTCTGAGTCCTGGTGGTCTCTCTCCCCCGGGGTCAGGCTCTTTCCTTACCTTTGGGGGATCCTCAAGGGGGTCTTCACTCTGGCCTCTTCTCTGGTTTTCCTGCAGATGGCACAGCGGAAGATACGAGACATCCTGGCCCAAGTTAAACAGCTGCACCAAAAGGGACAGAGTAACCAGGCCCAGGCACGGAGGAAGTGACCAGCCCCACTCCCTGTCACATCGACTCAAGGACAACAGGCTGAAGTCGAGAGCGCGTTCTCCCCAGCAGGCCTGAGAATGAGTGGGAATCAGGGACACTTGGGCCGGGATGTAGATCAGGTTTGCCCACTTGCTTGAGAAAAGACGTTCCAGTGAGGAACCCTGATCCCTCGGCCCCACACGCCCAACCCATTGGCCCGACACTGCCCGCCCCTCAGGGTGTCACCATGGCGATTCTAGCTCAGGGTGCTTTTAAACGTGGATTGTTGAAGTAAGTTCTCCAGGTCCCACCGAGAGGGTGGGTCAGACCCCAGTGGGAAGAGAAATAAAATTTCCTTCAGGTTTTTTCAATCATTCAAGAGGGGTGTTTCAATCAGCCTCAAAGGATGGTTTGCTTCTTGACCCTAAAATCCTTCCAGCCTTCTCCTACTTGGTCCATTGATTAAAATACCTCTATTCTCATGCCCTGACATAGCCTGTTCCTGTACAGCCTTTTTCTATAGTCACACGGATTGTTTTATCTGTACTGCTACCAGAAAAAGTGGGAACCAGTGCACTGCTTTGCTTACGTTACTGATTCAAAGGAGAAGACACACCAGCATCTGTAGTCTAATTCCGCTCCTTCCCTAACCAACCGATAGGAACAGCAAGGAATAAAGAATGGGGGAGAAATACGATTAAAATATATAGTAATCCACGTTTAAAAGGAGTGCCCTTACGGCTGGTCTAGTTCAGATCACCGGGGTGAAAAATTGGCATGATTAAAATTTTCTCCACTCAGTCGGGACATCCCCACCAAGATTCCCTGCCCCATTCGTGTCCTTCTCCCCATCTAGGTGCACATGGGTGGTACTGAATGCTCAGCGGGATAGGGGATGACCATTGTACTGTCCCTGATTCCCATCATTCTCAGGCAGATTTTATATTTTTTTAAAGTCTATTTTAATGATTGGATATGAGCACTGGGAAGGGGACATGACTCCCCTTGATAAAGTCTCAGTTCCATGGAGGACTTGAGTGGCCCCAAAGGCTGCCACTGTGCCCTCACTCCAGCCCATGTGCTCCTATAAGGGCTGGTTCCCAGAGGTAGGGGTTGTGGGGCACTCCCCCTCCACGGCACTGTTCCCTTGGTGGTGGTGGGATGTGGAACCCAACCCTGAGCTTCCAGTAAAGCTAAAGCCCATCATCTGGCATGTAGTACGAATATTCAGTACATTGGAGAGTATTTGCTTCTGTTTTTATCCTAGAGGCCTATTTAACCGATGGCTTCTGCCTCTGTGAATCATTGGCACGACAAGAGTTGTGCCTGAGAACAGAATTCAAAATACCAGCAGCGTTATGTACAAAGGGGTAAATAAGCTTAATTTATTAATTTACCAGGCTCAATAAGATCCCGTTGGAAGTTCAGCGCTTGTAGAAGACGGCAGCCATCAGTTAAATGAGGTTAGGCCTCCCCTCCGAATATACTGATTGTCAATGCATATTAGCCAGGTGGTGCACTTTAGCTACCTTGGACAATGCTATCAAGTGTGCTGGGAAGGGAGGAAGGCCTCTCTGCATGTGGAAGAGCCCATGCGTGGCCTCCCTTCCTTCCAACACTGCAACCACAACAGTAGTAATCTCGAGACAACCATGACACGTGGGCGGAGTCAGTCAGGTAATGCTGTGCGCGAAGTAAACTACCTCAAGGTATGAAGTTACCTCAGCAATTACTTTCCTTTTTGTTCCCCCACCTTTTTTTTTTTTAACCTTTTTTTTTCTTTGCGGCTTGCTGATATTTTATATAAAAAAAGAAGAGCAAAGCAAAAGAGAAGCTGATAGTCTTGAATATTTTATTTTTTTAATGAAAAGAGAAAAACGAGAAAGTTATGTTTCATAATTTCTTACAACATGAGCCAGTGTAAGCCTTTAGGATCTCTCTGTGGAGAACAGGCCCTTTGGGAAAGGCAGTGGGGGCTGGCTCTTGGGGAGGAGGCTGGGGCTGAGCGAGCCCGGGGGGAGGCCCTGATCTAGGACTCCCAGATTCCTAAAAACCACTGTCCTCTCTTCTGGAAACTCCTTGCTTGCCAGGATCCAGAGACCTGGCGGAGCTGTGGGCCTCCGGGGGTCAGACAACAAACCCCAGCAGCCGGCCCCTGGTGTCCGCCCCCCCCCCCCCGCCTTTCCCTTTTTGGTTAAAGGGCATCCCTGCCAATTTTCCCCACCAGTGGTGCTGTTGAGATATTTTAAAATACTGCCTCCGTTTTATCGAGGAGTGAAATAATAACTAAAAAAATATACCCGTTGAAAAAAATCAAATTCTATTTCTCTGTCTAGAAATATGGGAGCCAAGATTCCGTTGGTAGAAGAGCCATAGCTGCTCTCACACCCTCAAGAGAGGTCCACCTGGTCTGTCATTGCCATCTTTTTCTTTTTTCTTCTTTCTTTTTCTGTCCCCCCCCCCCATTATTTTCATCTCAGTCCCATCTTGCTGTTCTTTCTGGTCTATGTCAACAGACCAAGGAGCAGACCGACTCTTGGATGACTGCCCCCCCCCCATCTTCTCTGTCTTCTTTAGATTGATCTGATTGATTTTAATAGTGGGCCCAAACTAAAGGAATTCTTAATTTAGGGTGGTGGGTTGCCAGGAAGGGTAGGAGGTATGGAAATGTAATTGGGGACAGCTTCTTGCCTCGCTCATGTCTTATCCCTTTGTCCCCGTGACATTCTTTTATAACCTCCAGAATGGTCTGTTCCAAAGAGAGGAGGACGCAGGAGAGCATTTCGGGGTAATATCAGGCCAATGTAATCCGAGCTTCCCACCTGTCCTAACCACAAAAAAAAAAAAAAAAAAGGGTCTCCCAACTTCCATCTCTGGCTCTCTGTGCTTTATCCCAAAATGAAGCAGATAACATTCAGACATCGGCCATTTGGTGATTTAAGGCAAATTTCCAGCAGCAAGCATGCTTTAATATCTGGTTCAAACTACCAGCAGGAAAAACAAAAACAAAAACCACCCACAGTACCTGAAATGTGATTGTTGCAGTGTTCAGTTTCCTTGGGATCCTGCTCCCTTCACACCGTAAGCCCACGTCCTTTTCCTTTGGCTGATTGAGCTCCCAGAAGAGGACAGGAAGTGTGGCAAGGGACTGTCCAACAGGAGTTGAATTAGGCACAGCTCCACTCATCGCTGACGTTTGCCCAGCAGGAAGGTTGTGAAAGTTACCCTACCAGAAGCAGAAGGAATATGGTTTGGTGGTTAAAAGTTTAGGGGAGATAAAGGACCTGCCTTGGTGGGCCTGCCTTTAACCCCTAGGCTAGGTCTTGGGACGGTTCCGTGTCCTCCCCCGCATCACCTCCATTTCCCCATCCTTGGCGAGATAAGTCAACGTGAAAAGCACTTGGGAGATTTGGATGATCTGAGAAAAGCGACTTTTAAAAAACCACTTCTTATACTCGAAGATTATATATATATATATATATGTATGTGTGTGTGTGTGTGCGCTACATATATATTTTTAAGAAAGGACCATCTCTTGAGGATATATTTTTTAATTCTATGGAACACACAAAAAAGACCAAAATGGTTTGATTCACTAATTTTGAACCTGCATCTGACAGTTACACCCCAATGGCTTTAATCCCCCTAGGGTCTGGTTGCCTTTTGTGGTTTGGGTTTTGGACTTGGCTCCTCAGAAGGGCCTGGGTAGGAGAGAGCTGAGCGGAGGGACAGGGAATTTTCTCCCCTGCTGCCCTCTCCTGCCCACCCCCCAAGTCCTTGTCAGTCTTTATTCCTTTTCCCGTGAGCTCTCCACTTTGGGGGGGCGGTTGGGAGCTATTCTTAGGTATGCCTCACTCTTGGCAGCAAAGACCCTGTGTAAAACCCAGAGAACACTGGGGGGAACACTCCAGGTGGCTCTGTGTCCGTTTTCCTCTGTGCCAAAGACAGACAGACAGAGGCTGAGAGGCCACTTTTGAATCAAAGCAGTAGCCATCTTTCAACATAGACTTGGGCTGTCTGGGAGGGGCTCCCGGAGACAGTGTGAGCTAAAGACGCGTCCCTTCCCTTCCAGCCTCCTGGGGGACTTGGGGCCAGGACTTGCCAAGGGGTAGGGAGCTGAGAAAGGGGTCCATGGGCTCCTGGTTGCACTTTGGGGTAGGAGGGGAAGTTCGGGGCTCCTCCACGTGGGACTGCTCTCCGTCCCCTGCCCCCACTGCAGAGATGGCACGGCGAGTTCCCTTCAGGCCTGGCAGACTGGCAGCGAGGAGGGGCCTCAGTTAGCTCTCAAGGGTGCCTTCCCCTCCTCCCACCCCAGACATACCCTCTGCCAAACTGGGAACCAGCAGTGCGCTGTTAACTACCTCACCGAGCCCCGGAGGGACCGTCCAAGCTTCCGGTTCGCGGAGAACCTGGCACCTCTCGTCCCCCCTTTCGTCCCACCTCTGAGCCAGGGGTGGGGGGCTTTGACATTCAAACCATGCAGCTGTTTTGCCTGTTGAAAACTGGTAGAAGGAAGACAGCACAGCCTAAGAAAAAGTAATCGCAGGAAGATGGAAGACAAATCCTCAGTGCCAGGGGACATAAAGCCATTTCCCTTCCGAACGCTCGATGACTTAGATGCAGAACATTTCTCTTGTATTCAGACTTAGAGTAACACCAGCTGAAAGCTTCGGTTTCTTTCCTTTGGATACATCAGGCTTCTCTATCGGGGTCCAGGGCAGGGAGGCGGCCTCGTGACCGAAGGTGGAGGTAGAGGATGAGGGCCAGATCCCAACCTTGACCCTTGGGCCCAGTGCACCTGCTTGGGGCACAGCCTGGTGATGGCCCCATTAGTAGGGTGCCTTAGTATGGTTGAATCCGGACTGACAAGACATGAAAGAATTGTGGTTTTGTTTTGTTTTGTTTTGTTTTGTTTTCTGAAATGAACTAGCAGGAAGCTCCTCCGGAGCACGAGTTTTGAGTAACCACAGGTGATGGACGCTACGAGTAGAAATGGATTAACTACCTCAATCCTTAACAGTAAGATTGGAACCAAGGGCGGGGACTCGTGCATGGGGGTATGAATCCCAGCCAGGAGAAGTGAGTTGAGAGGCTTGTGCCACGAAAGGTTTGTTCTGGAGGGACAGGCAGGCCTGCCAGGATTCCCCCCGTTCCTGTCGACGGGGCTGGGAGGTCTGGCAATGAGGTGCCCCCCTTTCTGCCTTACTTGCTCTGTCTTGTTGGGCCAGAGGGGCTGGCTGGACGTGATGTGGGGGCTTAGGCCTGGAGCCCATCACCCAGCCCTCAAGTCAGGAGGCCTGGGAAAGCAGAGCTCAGACCCCTTCAGGCTTTTTCTGAGAGGTTCTGCTTCCACTGTACCCCCTTCTTCGATGTCCTGGGGACGGTTGGCTCTGGAATAGGCAGTGCAGGATCCTTTGTCCTGAGAGAGTCCAAGGCCCCCCGTCCTCTGGTCGCTCAGGCGTCTTTGTAGTTGGGGAGCCCACTGGGCGGTCCCAGCCCCTCCCCATCCTCTAATGGACCTCCTCATAGAAGCCCCATTTCACTTTTGTTTTATCTACCTCTTAGCAAGACAATAGAAATTAGGTAGTGGCAACTCCACTTGCTTAGGTTAGGGGGGGAAAAAGATTTCTTTTTCCAAAGGAAAAAAAAATATTACCTTAAAAATACTTTCCAAAAAATTGTAAAAAACCAAAAAAAAAAAAAATTAAAATTTAAAAAAAAAAAAAAAAGGGAGACATTTTCCAGTGACCACTGGATTGTTTTAATCCCCCAAACTTTTCTTTTTTTCCCCCGTAAATAAGTTTCACTCTGGTGAGTTTCTCCACTTGCTTAAGATAACGTGCTAATCTAACAGGTACAGCTTTCACAGAGCCCCCTGGCTTGCGGTCTCCCCCATTACACCCCCCCTTCCCTTGGTGAGTCTACCTGTGCTCACCCCAAGACCCTCCCAGCCAGGTGACTTCAGTCCCCCCTCCCCAGCCAAGAATACAGACTGTGTGTGTTGGGGTGCTTCTCGACTCACCGTTTCCCCCCTGTGGGGGTTGGGGGGGGCGCTTGTAACACTTGTAACGCTTCTGTGTAAATTTTATGTAACCCACTGCCGTGTAAAGCTGTTCAAAATGAATTTCAGCAGATGACGAGTTAGCGCAATGAATGAACATCCTCTCCCACCACTTGGAGTCTCCCCTTTCTCCAGCATCTTCGTCCAGGTCCTGGAAACCACACTTAAGTCAGAGGAGCTCCCTTCCCCGAGGCAAGGTGCGTGGGTATCCCGTCCTGAGACGTCACTCACTCGGGAGAGTGGAAGATGTGTTTTTATGGCCGCGAATCCCGGTCGGGGCCGGAGGGGGCTCCCGCATGTGACTGCTTGCCTGGTCTGTAATTGCGGCCGCTTGGAATATTGTACTTTCTGGGCACCTGCCAGCCATCATCACCACCGGATTTTGGTTGTACCCTTCCCCGCCCCACCCCCTCCGCGTTCTTTGCTCTGCCCCCGGGTGGTGGGCCGCTGGCTCAGACTTGGCGAATTTGTGCTTTTGCTGGGTGAGCGCTCCAGCTTTCCCCGCGAAGTGTGTTTCAGCTACGTACCACTTCATTCTGCTGTTTCAATTCCAAAATAAAAGGAAACTTTTATTGAAAGCTGCGCGCGCATGCGTGCGTGTGTCTGTGTGTCTCTGGGGGGACTTTGGGGGGTCAGGTGACTGCGGTGTTGAGACTTTCGGCGGCTGACTTCAGTGTGAGGCCTGGTTCGCAGGCACCAGAGTCGCTCAAATACAAACTAGGTGTTTTTCTTCAATTAGCCAACAGCCAGCAGGAGTGGCTTTGAGATGGTCCCTTGCTGTTCAGTTCCTTTGCAGGCCGGAATAAGGCCTCCACTGTGAAAAAATGCTGCGAAATCCCAGTGCAGAGCAGCCACGGTTGGGGACGTGGGGGAGAGGGGCTGTCCTTCCTGACACCTGCCCTGAAAAAAACGAAGCAAGTGGCTTCTTCCTACCACTGTGATCCTTCCCTTGCCTGTTCTATTTTGAATGGCAGGTCGGTGAGCAGATAACCTCATGGGACGCAGCCTACTCTCCCAGCTTGGGTCTCCTGATTTCTTGGTCCAGCCCTTTCCTCTCTGACACGTCTTTCAAAGACCACATGGCGGTCCTGGGCAACACCATGCTTGAAGAAACATTCTAGGTTATCTGTTGAGTACATAGATGGGTCTAGCACCGCTTACGGTCTTGAGAAGTCTCGTGTAGACACGGGACCCGTCCCTCCCGCTGAGGTAGTCTGTCTGCCCTGGGTCTTGAGCAGATCAGTGAAGCCTTCCTTCACTTCCACCGGACCCAGTGGGGAGTATGTGCTAAGAATAGTTAATGCCGGTCTTTATCTTTTCTCCTTCCACTCTTTAACCTCTCCTGCCACATCTTTTGTCTTCTTCCCTACTTAACCCAATTTTTTAAAAGAGATTTTATTTCTTTACTTGACGGAGAGAGAGCGCACAAGTAGGCAGAGGGAGAGGAAGAGGCAGGCTCTCTGCTGAGCAAGGAGCCCGACACGGGGCTCCATCCCAGGACTTTGGGATCATGACCTGAGCCGGAGGCAGCCACTTAACCGACTGAACAATGCAGGCGCCGCTACTTAGTACAATCTCGTTTGAGATAGCTTTAACCTGGGTCTCGGGGTAAAGCCATTAGGCTACCTTCAGTGCTGCTGTTACTGCATCTTCCCAAATAACGGGGTACATGCTGGGACAGGATTTCCCAGTCTTGGTGGAAGCTTTATACAGGAGATGAATATTTATTTGTTCCCTGCCTTATTTCAAAAGTCGTGAAGGTGGTTTACACGTGGAATGAAACCCTGTGTGAATACTTTGCTTATATGGTCAGTGTCAAGATAAATTTTGTGCTTCTTACCCACACCAAAGGCATAAAAGCCTTACGTGATGGAATGTTTAACCCTCACAACAACCCTAAAATGAATGTGACTCCCATTTTATAGATGAAGATAATCTCCGAAGATCAGAGAGGTTATGTTACTAAAGCCACAAAGTGTGATCCTAGTACCTGTGATTTTAGCAATACAGCTAACCAGTTACCATCTCTGCAAGAGAAATCTTCACTGCTACCTATGAAACAAGATGCAAGATGTTTCCACGGACAGTTGGCCAGAACACCCTTGTTCTGCTTTTCACCATCCATGTAAGTAATTGACGGTAAATTCACAAGCAGCTCTTGGTATCTTCGCTGGTCAGATCAGAACTGGCTTTGGCCTTGGCTTGTCGTGTGTGAGTGAGCTTAACAAATTTTGGTGCCCCGTGTGGGGACTGTAAAGGTACAGTGCCCTTATGATATACATGCCCCAGGATCTGGTAGTGCAGGCCTCACCTGAATAGTGGGCCAGAGGCAGGCATCCTACCTATTTGGGAACTGTGAGGGTCATGGGTCAGGTTAGCATGTAGAATTTTCTGGAACCTCATAGTTGCTGCCACCTGTTGATAAACGTTTGGAGGTCAAGTGGCTAGAGGTAAGATTGGTGACTTCAGGTGTTAAAAGTGAGTTTGAGGGGCACCTGGGTAGCCCAGTCCGTTTAGCATCTGACTCTTGATTTTGCCTCAGGTTGTGATCTCAGGATTATGGGATCGAATCCTGAGTTGAGATCCGTGCTCAGTGTAGAGTCTGATTGAGATTCTCTCTCTCCCTCTACCCTTCCTCCTGCTCTCTTTCTCTCCCTCTCTTTAAATAAATAAATAAAATCTTAAAAAGAAAAAAAGTGAGTTTGAGGCTGCATTTATGGCCATTTAAAACCAAAATGCAGTTTAAAGCTGTACTTACTGGTGTAAGTTGCTCCCCTTCCATCCAGCTACTACACAGACCTCCTGTAGTGCCTTTGCTAAAACTTCTTGGTTTGTGTTTCTGTATTTAAAAAGAAAAAGAAAAGCACCTAATAGAGCTTGGGCAAAAACCTTGCCAGGAAGCCGTGGGCAGGACAGGGGTAGGGGGCCTGCTGGTGCAGAAGATAAAGATGAAGTAACTTGGCAAATGAAGGGTCCAGCCCATTTCTTGTATGAACTGTTGTAATTGGCACTGAAATCTTTTACGTGCTTGAATTCTGAGTGTGTACAAAGTGCTAGAAAATTCCTCTAGGGTCCACAGCTTTCGGTCTGTGATGATACCTTTTTTTAAATCTCTGCGTTGGAAGGTTTTTAATTTTTTTCATTTTACGTTATATATGATTATCTATGAAAAGCACACGTAGTTATGCAATCTTTATTTTTCATCGAGTATTGTGTTAATTTCAGGTGTCTCATACATATAGTGGATTGATACTTGTGCACACACGGCAAAGCAGTCTCCACGATATGTCTAGTTACCCTTCCTCACCACACAATTGACCCGAGACCCCTTTCTGCCTGCCCCCAACCTCCTTCCTCTCTGATAAACGCCAGCCTGTTCTGTGTCTGTGCGTTTTGTCTGTTTGTTTGCTTTGCTTTTTGGATTCCACATACAAGTGAAATCATACAGTATGTGTCTTTCTCTGTCTGACTTATTTCCCTTAGCATAATATCCTCCTCATGGTCTGTCCATGTTGTCACAAAAGGCAAGATCTCATTCTCTCTTTTTTTTTATGGCGGCATAATATTCCATTATATCTAGAGACCACATCTTTATTTGTTCCTCTATCAATGAACATGTTGGTTGCTTCCATCTCTTGCCTAGTGTAAATAAGGTTGCAATGAACATACGGGTGCATGGGTCTTTTTCAGTTAGCATTTTTATTTCCAGAAGTGGAATTGGAATTGCTGGGTCATATGATAGATCTATTTTTAATTTTCGGAGGAAACTCCGCATTGTTTTCCATAGTGACAGCCCCAGTGTACGTTTCCACCAGCAGCGTGTGAGGGTTCCTCTTTTTCCACATCCTCCCCATCACTTGTTATTTCTTGTCTTTATAATGATGTCTTGTTGTTTGGCAAGTTAAAGATCTCATTCTTAGTGGCCTTGGCTGCCTGCCAGCGGGAGAAACCACAACCAATAAGCCCCGACTCAAGACCCAGGGCGGGCTTGCCAAGTGGAGTGTCTTGAAACAATGAATTTCTCTGACAGCCAAGGAAAACTGCTGTGTTTTAACAAAGTAAAAAATTCTATTTCCTAATTCAGAATTTGTAACTCTTTTTTTTTAAAGATTTTATTTATTTATTTGCTTATTTATTTATTTAACGGCAGGGGGGTGGGGAAGAGAGCATGAGCAGGGGGAGCGGCAGAGGTAGAGGGAGCAGAGAGCAGAGAGCCTGATGTAGGACTCAATCCCACAACCTGGGGATCACAACCTGAGCCGAAGGCAGATGCTTAACCGACTGAACCACCCAGGTGCCCCAAAACTTGTAACTCTTGACAAGAGTTCATCAAAGCTGGCCCTATTCATCTTGCCGTAAAAGAGGCTACATGAGTTTCCTCTGGCTGCTAAAACAATTGTCCCAAAGCTGGTGGCTTAAAGCAACAGTTCCGAGGGCCAGAAGTCTGAAATCAAGGTGTCAGCAGTTCAGTTCCTTCTAAAGGCCCCTAGACCTATACCTTTCTTCTAGCTTCTGGTGGCCGACAGCCGTCCTTGGCCTTCCTTAGCTTGCAGACAAGTTTACGGCAAATCTCTGCCTCCATGTTCACATGCTCTTCTCTGTGTCTCTTTCTCCGTTTCGCCGTCTCCAGTGAAGACCGTTGTTACTGGACCTTCCTCATCCAGGATGATCTCGTCTTGAGATCCTCTCGGACAACTGCGAAGATTGTTGATTTCAATAAGGTCACATTCTAAGGCCCAGGGTGGGTGTATCTTTTGGGTGATGCCATTCAACCCATACAGAGGCCATACTATGTGGGGCTTGGCCCACCAGCCCCTGACAAGTTGGTCATAATGGATTTTAACACTGCTTCTTCTGGAGGTTGATGAGAACATGGTGCCCTTTTGGAAGAAGGTCAGTGTGACCCTGTGGCTGCGGATTAGGATGCTGAGATGATAGTGAACCTGGTTGCTAAAGCATCTGGTGACAAGGGGGACAAGTGGTACTCGGTTGTTGCCCCAAGACCCCAGTATTTTGGGTTGGTGGCTAGAGTTACAGAGGAATGAAAGGATTCTGAAAGCTAAGAAAAACAGCATGGTGGTTATTCACCCTTTTGTACCACTGGGAGAGCAAAACTTCCCTCCCACTTGAGGCTGTGACCACAGGAGAAACTCCCCGGGGGTCAAGGACAGTCATTTGCACAGAGATGTACTAAGGTCTGCTCTTACAGTGAGTTGGGGAGGAGGAACACTGGGGAGGGTTTTGGGGAAAAATTGAATGTCTTTGTCTACCTGGACTGCTGTAACAGAATTTATCATAGACTGTGAGGCTCATAAACCACATAGATTTATTATTCACAGTCCTGGAGGCTGGGAAGTCACAGATCAAGTCACCTGAAGGTTTGGTGTCTGGTGACACCTGTCTTCTAGATGTCCTCACGTGGCAGGAGGGTGAGGGAGCTTTCTTGCATCTCTTAGAAGGGCACTGATCTCCAGTGAGTCTTTACCTCAACAGTGAAATAATGGCCTGCCCAAGAGGAGCTCTCTGCTAAGTACCCATGGGCAATGATGTTAAGGGAAGCTATAACTTCCCTTAGAGTCACTGTAACTTCAGCCTGGATTTATAATGGAAACCACAAGTGCCCAGATGGTAAGATAGTCGTTCAGGGTCGGGGTGACTGGTTTGTTCAATTGGCAACAATTGTCAGGGACCATTAAATCCAGAAATCTTCATCTACTGGACAACCAACTCCCCAAAATAGAAGCCCAGATACAGGTCGAAGTAAAGACCCTTCAGGCTAGGGGCGCCTGGGTGGCTCAGTGGGTTAAGCTGCTGCCTTCAGCTCAGGTCATGATCTCAGGGTCCTGGGATCGAGCCCCGCATTGGGCTCTCTGCTCAGCAGGGAGCCTGCTTCCTCCTCTCTCTCTGCCTGCCTCTCTGCCTACTTGTGATCTCTCTCTGTCAAATAAATAATAAAATCTTAAAAAAAAAAAAAGACCCTTCAGGCTAAAGAGGAGAAAAAGAAACAAATTGAAGGTCTAGGCTGGAGGGCAACGTGGACCTGACATTTATGCCAAGAAGTTCCCAAAGAGGAGACTGATGGTTTTTCCACAAGAGAAATTCACTATCAGGCCATGAAAAGGCCACAGAATTTAAAGATCTGGGCTGTTGGGGTGTATGGCTGGCTCGGTTGGTAGAGCACACAACTCTTGTGCTCGGGATTGTGAGTTCAAGCCCCGGGTTGGGTAGAGAGATTACCTAAAAAGAAAATCTTAAAGAAATATTTGAATTAGAAGAAGATCTGGTGGCGCCTGGATGGCTCAGTGGGTTAAGCCGCTGCCTTCCGCTCAGGTCATGATCTCAGGGTCCTGGGATCGAGTACCGCGTCGGGCTCTCTGCTCAGCAGGGAGCCTGCTTCCCTCTCTCTCTGCCTGCCTCTCCATCTACTTGTGATTTCTCTCTGTCAAATAAATAAATAAAATCTTAAAAAAAAAAAAAAGAAGAAGAAGAAGATATGGCCTGTTGCAGGCAAAGACACCCGGCCAACTTTGGCATTAACTGTGGACGAACAGGAGGACCAAGTGGGCTAAGAACCACTATGAAGGTCTGTGCTGTTCAGGTTGGATTTGTTCCAATGCATTCACAGCACCCCTCAACCCAGACATTACCCTCTTTAATAACAAAGAGGACTGGACTAGGGTGGGGCCCCAGGGTAGCTCAGTCGAGCGTCCAACTCTTGATCTCAACTCAGGTCTTGATCTCAGGGTTATGAGTTCAGGCCCCACATTGGGCTCCCCACTGGGCAAGGAGTCTACTTAAAAACAAAAAAGGAAACACAGGAGTAGGGTACAAGCCAAGGTCCCTTCTTCCCTAAGGAGGGCTAGAGGCCTTCTGCACTGGTCAAGGTGTTCTGGGGACTTGATGGCAACAAAGGTTACCAAACCTTTTCCAAGTTTTTGGACGATGATCTGGGATAATTTCTTTATCCCAAATTCAGCTGGTGAGGAACTTTATTTATTTTAAAAAAGATTTTATTTATTTGACAAAAAGATCACAGGTAGGCAGAGAGGCAGGCAGAGAGAAAAGAGGAAACAGGCTCCCCGCTGAGCAGAGAGCCCAATGTGGGGCTTGATCCCAGGGCCTTGAGACCATGATCTGAGCTAAAGGCAGAGGCTTTAACCCACTGAGCCACCCAGGTGCCTCTAAACAGCTTATTTTAATGGGAGGTCCTTGCTCAGGAATTGCCACATTCAGAGACAGTCTGTAGTTTGTTCTGCTGGAAGCTGAGCCTCAACTATCCAGCTGGTTATCCCTGCCAGCTCTTCCTTGTTTAGGAGCCCAGATGGATCTACCCTTGGTGAGCCTCAGGAAGGGAAAACAAGATGATACAGAAAATCTGGGAGGGGGGAGTTGAGAGTGGGGGACAAGACGGGAAAACTGGTCAAGGCTGGAAACCTAATCCAGAGAAGGCAGGAAAGAGAGGGGACTTGGGAAGGGTTTCCATATAGTCTCCAGGAATAAGGGTCTTGCCCAGAGGGTCTTCGTCTTCTGGACATCATCTGTGGAGGAAACCATATATTCACCGGTGAATACAGAACTCTTCTACTTTCTCTTCTCTCCTTTTTGCCCTCATGGATTTTGTGGCTTGTTTGCTACTTGAGTCTAAAGCCAATTTTTTTTTTTCAGATTAAAAAAAAATATTTTATTTATTTATTTGACAGAGATCACCAGTAGACAGAGAGGCAGGCAGAGAGAGAGAGAGAGGAGGAAGCAGACTCCCCACTGAACCGAGAGCCTTGGGCTTGATCTCAAGACCCTGAGTCCATGACCTGAGCCAAAGGCAGAGGCTTAACCCACTAAGCCACCCAGGCGCCCCCTTTTTTTCAGATTTTATTTATTTATTTGGAGGAGTAGGTGCAGGGGGAGTAGAGAGAATCTCAAGCCGACTCCATGCTGGGCATGGGGCCTGATGCAGGGCTTGAGCCCACGACCACGAGATTACAACCTGAGTTGAAACGAAGTCAGATGCTTAACTGACTGAGCCACCCAGGTGCTCCTAAAGCCAAAATTCTAACTCAGTGTCAAGCCAACTCTTAAAACGAGGGTCCAGAAACCGTCTACGCAGTAGTTTGCCAGGCACTTCTGGCCTGTGAGGACATCCCCTAGGCTTCTCCCTGAGATAGAACCCAGGCCCAGCCTAAGAGAAAGAGCCCCTGCGGCCAAGAAGAGGGAAGAAACTTTCTGGCTGCAGTGTTCCAACAGGAGAGTGAAACCTTCCTAGGGACAGTCAGAGCTAGGGGTTTTGCCCCCAGGGTAAGGGGGGTGTGGGGGCAGATTCCACGCTCTTGACCTGCTAGAGGAGTTAGCCCAGGGCAGGTTCCTGAGCCAAGGACTGAGTTTAGGATAATCAAGCTCTGTTGCCAGCCCCATTTTCCCCACGTACCATAACCAGGAGCTATGCTTGTAGCTAGGAAAAATCAGCACCTGCCTAATTTTCTGCCACCTGAATTCCTGGGGTCAAGATCAGCTCTGCTTTCCCTGTCAGCTCAGCCTTGACCTCAGTTCCTCTGACCACGATCCTCTGACTGCCGGGCACTGACCCTGCGTTTGTAATCACAGGCAGAGTGTGGGAGCCCGACATACAGACCTGACCTCAGATCCAGGAAAATGACTGTTCACTCGTCTACAGGATAGGGATATTAATACTTAAGTACCAGGATTGCTTTGATAATTAAGAACCCAAACACCATGTTTAGTCCACGCTAAGATGACATCAGTTGTTACATGCATCATTGTTTCCTATATTATCATGAAAGGAAAAATGCCATCCTTGCTGTTTTTTGACCTTTTTTTTTGGGGGGGGTAACACTATTGAAATATGGTGTTCTCATTTCATACTACATAGCCTTATCATTTCATACCATGCAATTCACCCATTTGAAATGTGTAATCCCATGGTTTTTGTATATTCAGAGTTGAGTGTCTATCACGACAACCTAATTTTATTTTTTATTTATTTTTTTTTAAAAGATTTTATTTATTTATTTGACAGAGAGAGATCACAAGTAGGCAGAGAGGCAGGCAGAGAGAGAGAGAGGAGGAAGCAGGCTCCCTGCTGAGCAGAGAGCCCAATGCGGGACTCGATCCCAGGACCCTGAAATCATGACCTGAGCCGAAGGCAGCGGCTTAACCCACTGAGCCACCCAGGCGCCCCACGACAACCTAATTTTAGGACATTTTCATCCCTCCCCACAAAGAAACCCCATTAGTGGGGACCTGGGTGGCTCAGTTGTTAAGTGTCTGCCTCTGGCTCAGGTCAAGATCCCAGGGTCCCGTGATCAAGCACCGGATTGGGCTCCCCACCTGCAGGAAGCCTGCTTCTCCCTCTCCCACTCCCCCCTGCTTGTATTCCCTCCCTCCCTGTCTCTGTCTCTGTGTCAAATAAATAAATAAAATCTTCAAAAAAAGAAAAGAAACCCCATTAGTTGTCACTCCCCATTGCCCCCTTCCTCCAGCCCCTGGTAACCATTAATTTTCTTCCTGTCTCCATAGATTTGCTTGTTCTGGACATTCCATATAAATGGAATCATATCCTATGTAGCCTTTGGTAACTGGCTTCTCTCACTTAACATCGTGTTTTCAAGGTTTGCTCATGTTGTAGATAAACCAGCACAGGCAAACCTCGTTTTATTGCACTTTGTAGATATCACATTTTAAAATATATTTATTTATTTGAGAGAGAGAGAGAGAGAAAAAAAAAATCATGAGCAGGGGGAGGAGTAGAGGGAGAGAGAATCCTTAAGGAGACTCCCTGCTGAGCGCAGACTCCTACTCAGGGCTTGGTCCCAGGACCCTGAGCTCATGACTGAGCTGAAATCAAGAGCCACACATTTAACTGACTGAGCCTCCAGGTGCCCCGTAGACATCAGAGGTTCACACTGAAGGCTTGTGGCAACCCTGGATTGAGCACGTCAATGGTGCCATTTTCCCAACAGCATTTGCTCGCTTTGTGTTTCTGTGTCACTTTTTTCTAATTCTTGCCCAGTTTCAAACTTTTGCGTTAGTACATTTGTTATGGTGATGTGTGATCAGTGACCCTGAATGTTCCTCTTGTACGTGTTTTGGGGCGTCATGAACTGCACCCACCTGAGATGGCAAACTTAACCATAAACACTGTGTGTCTTCTGGCTGCTCCGCCAACCAGAGGGTCCCCATCTCTCTCCCTCTCCTTGGGCCCCCCTAGTCCCTCAGACACATCAATATTGAAATCAGGCCCATTAAAAAAAACCCTACATGGCCTCTCAGTGTTTAAGCGAAAGGCAGAGTCGCCTCTCTCTCACTTGAAATCAAAACACTAGAAATGACAAAGCTTAGCGAGGAAGGCATGAGACCGGCTGAGAAAAAGCTGAGAACCGCTGAAAGCCATGTGCCTCGTGTCAGTCAGCCAAGCTGTGAACGCAAAGGAAAAGCTCTTGAAGGAAATGAAAAGTGCTACTCCAGTGCACACAGGCATAAAGACTGAAACAACCTTATTGCTGATATGGAGAGAGTGTTAGCAGTCTGGAGAGAAGATCAAACCAGCCATGACAGTCCCTTAAGCCTAAGCCAAATCCAGAGCGAGGCCCTAAATGCCTTCAGCTCCATGAAGGCTGAGAGAGGTGAGGAAGATTCAGAAGACGAACAGAGGGCTGGCCGAGGCTGGCTCATGGGAAAGGAGACGTCTCCATCATATTCAAGTGCAAGGTGACAGTGAGTGCTGATAAAGAAGCTGCAGTGACTTCTCCAGAAGGTCCAGCTAGGATAATTCCTGGAGGGGGCTACAGTCAACCATAGTTTTTCAATGCAGTCAAAAAAGTCTTATTGTTATTATTTTTTTGAACAGCCTTATTTGGGGAGGAGGAGATGCCATCTAGGACTTTCAGAGCTAGAGAGAAGTCCATGCTTGGCTTCAAAGCTTCAAAGGATAGGCTCACTCTCTTGTTAGGGGCTCATGCAGCTGGTGACTTTGAGTCGAAGCCCATGCTCATTGATCATCCTGAAAATCCTAGTGCCCTTAAGGGATGTGTTATGTCTACTCAGCCTGTGCTGTGTAAATGGAATGAAGCTAGAATGACAGCATACCTGTTTACAGCATGGTTTACTGAATATTTTAAGCCTGCTGTTGAGATCTATTGCTCAGAAAAAAAGATTCCTTTCAAGATGTTACTGCTCATTGATGAGGCTTCTGGTCACCCAAGAGCTCTGGTAGAGACGTCCAATGAGATTCATGTGGTTTTCATGCCTGCTAACACATCATCCACTCTGAAGCCCATGAATGAAGGAGTCATTTTGACTCTTAAGCCTTATTATTTAAGAAATACATTCTGTAAAGCTTTGGCTGTCATGGACAGAGGTTCCTCTGATGGATCTGGGCAAAGTAAATTGCAAACCTTCTGGAAAGGATTCACCATTTAAAAAAATTTTTTGTTTATTTAGTTGATAGACATAGATCAAAAGTAGGCAGAGAGGCAGGTGGAGAGAGAAGGGGGAAAGCAGGCTCCCTGTTGAGTAGAGAGCCTGATGTGGAGCTTGATTCCAGGACCCTGAGATCATGACCTGAGCTGAAGGCAGAGACTTTAACTCACTAAGCCACCCAGGCGCCCCAGGATTCACCATTTAAATGCCATTAAGAACATTCGTGATTCATGGCAAGAGGTCAGAATATCAACATGATATTGGAGGAAGTTGATTCCAACCCTCATGGATGACTCTGAGAGACTTAAGACTTTGGTGGAGGAAGTCACCGCAGATGTGGTGGGAATAGCAAGAGAACGAGAGTTGGAAGTGGAGCCCACCAATGGGACTGAATTGCTGTGATCTCACGATAACTTGAACAGATGAGGAGCTGTTTCCCAAGGATGAACAAAGATGGTTCTTGAGATGGGATCTACTCCTGGTGAAGATGCTGAGAAGATTAGAAAAATGACCACAAAGGGTTTTGAATATTGCATAAGCTTAGTTGATAAAGCGGGGTTTGAAAAGATTGGCTCCAGTTTTGAAAGAAATTCTGTTTTAGGTCATGCTGTCAAACAGCATCGCACACTACGGAGGAGTCACTGGTGACACGAAGGGTCCACTGATGCAGTCGGAACTTCACTGTTGTCTTATTTTAAGAAATTGCCACGGCCAGGTGAACCTTCATCAATCAGCAGCTGTCAACATCAAAGCAAGACCCTCCACCCAGAAAAGATGACAACTTGTAGAAAGCTCAGATAATGGTTAGCATTTTTTAGCATTGAAGTATTTCAAAATTAGGGTGTGTACCTCTTTTTGTTTTTTATTTTTTAAAGATTTTATTTATTTATTTATTTGACACAGAGAGAAAGATCACAAGTAGGCAGAGAGGCAGGCAGAGAGAGAGAGGAGGGGGAAAGTAGGGTCCCTGTTGAGCAGAAAGCCCAACAAAGGGCTCGATCCCAGGACCCTGAGATCATGACCTGAGCCGAAGGCAGAGGCTTAACCCACTGAGCCATCCAGGTGCCACTGTACCTCTTTTTACACATAATGTTCTTGCACATTTACTAGACCACAGCAAGCTGTAAACATAACTTTATATGGACTGGGAGACCCCAAAATTCATTTAACTCATTTTATCACAATATCTACTTTATCACGATGGTCTGGAGCCAAATCCATAATATCTCTGAGGTTTACCTGTACTACTACTACAACGGTTTCTCTTCCTCCTCCTCCTCCTACTTCTTCTTCTTCTTCTCCTTCTTCTCCTCCTCCACCTTTTTAAAAAAGATTTTATTTATTTATTTGACAGAGAGAGATCACAAGTAGGCAGAGGCAGGCAGCGAGAGAGGGGGAAGCAGGCTCTCTGCTGAGCAGAGAGCCCAACACGGGGCTTGATCCTGCTTGTGATCTCTATTTCTCTCAAATAAATAATTAGATAAATTCTTAAAAAAAAAGATTTTATTTATTTATTTGAGACAGAGACCGCAACTAGGCAGAGAAGCAGGCAGAGAGAGAGGAGGAAGCAGGCTTCCCGCTGAGCAGAGAGCCCAATGCGGGGTTCAATCCCAGGACCCTGGGATCATGACCTGAGCCCAAGGCAGAGGCTTTAACCCACTGAGCCACCCAGGCACCCCAAATAAATAAATTATTAAAAAAAAAGTAATTGTCTGAAGTAGCTACAAATAAAAAAAAAGAAGAAGTTTTGTTATTGATTGTTTTATTCACAGATTATTGGTTACATTCTTCTTCTTGTGTCCAGTAATTTTTGTTATATGTTGGACATTGCTATAATATGTTGTAGAGGTTCTGGATTATTTTATCTTTCCATAAAAATATTATGTTTTATTCTGGCAGGCAGTTAAATTACTAATAGATAACCATGTCTTGTTGAGGCTTGCTTTTAGGCTTTGTTACAATGTGTCTACTTCAGTTTTGCTCTTATCCCTAGAGAGTGGGTAGCTTTACTCCTAGAGGAGTTCAGATTGTTTGCCAAGCTCTCTTCATTCTGTATAGGGAAATCTGGGCTGACCACAGAAAACTCTATCTAAGAAGCATGAAAATAAAATTAGGTTTTATGGGAAACTTGCTTTCCTCTGCCAGCTCTTACAGAGAGAATTTTTATTGTTTAATAATATATCTCACTTTTCACTTCTCAGGATTAGATTTTTTTCCTCAGACTTCTTTTTTTTAAGTAGGTTCCACACTTAGCATGGAGACCAGTGTAAGGTTTGAACTCAGGACCCTGAGCTCAAGACCTGAGCTGAGATGAGCTGGAGGCTTAACTGACTGAGTCTCCCTGGCACCTCTCTTCCTCAGACTTTGAACAGCAGTCTAGAAGCAGCAGACAGAACAAAACAGGCATAGTTTGGGGGCTAAAGGTATCAAAGATTCTAGAAGAGGGGCCAAGATTAATCTTTAATGGAAGTCATGAACAGCTTATATTTAAAATGGGGGACGTTAGGAGAGTGGAAGAAGGAATTAAACAGAATTTGATAGAAAAATAAATACTATTTTCCCCTTTACTTCTTCCTTGCTGTTAACTATGTGACAGGAGTTATCAGATCTATTCCCACTGTTGGCACTATCTTTGGGGCTGTTTATTTCAGCGAAACCTCAGTTAGGCATGTTGTTAGGGGAGGCCTGGGGAATAATCAGAAATTGAAATCCTCACCCTAAACAATAGCTCTACCTACTTTCTCTTTCTTTTTAAATTCTTCACCAGAACCACTCACACATAGGAATCCCATGATTTGCAAAGTTAGCAAAATCATGATTTGGAAATCCTTTCTCACATTTTCTTCCTGTTTCACGGTGGTGCTGCCGTGAGAAGGGAGTGGACTGGTTAAGCCATAAGCAGAGAACATCATGCCCTCGAATCCCTGAGAACCAGCTGCATCCTTCCCTCTCAGGGGCTCAGTTTTCCATCTGGCCTCTCCGGGGGCTCAGAACAGGCCATTAAAGGACCTTGGATGAGCCCTAGTTGGAGGTGGGGGTCCAAGAACCCACATTCTCCTCCCCAGGGGAGGTGGTCAGTTGAGCAGGTACCTTCTGGGGCCCACGGGCCATTTTCTGCCTGAGCACTCCACGCTGCGGGCGACAGAGTGACATGCAGGCACTGTGGAGGCAGACCAGGCATCTTGGGTGTGAGCTCAGTCTGGACACGGATGTGGAGGTGGAAGGGTGTTCTGGCCTCCAGAGGCCTCCAGCTGGTAGAGTCATTCCCGGCCTCTTCTTTCCCATGGCCGGGGGTCGGGGGGCCTCACGGTGGCGCTGCCGGAGCAATTACACAGCCTCATCTCGCGCGCGCGCGCGCTCTCTCCCCTTAGACGCATCTGACCTTGGGGAAGAAGTTCCCAGAGCGGTGGAAGCCAAACAGGTGGCTCAGCAGAAAGGGGCTGCAGCAGTTACACAGGGTTTGATACACTTACATGAGCTAGTGTAAGAATGACCAAGGAGACGATGCAGCAGAGGAAAGAAAACCCAAGTAAATATCAAAGAAATCCAAGACACCCAGGTCCTTCCTCAGTTACCTAGAACAAGCTTTTTTTTTTGGGGGGGGATCACAAACTACCAAGATATCTGTGACATACACAGGTTTTACAGAAAAATAAGATGACAGAGAAACGCGAAGCTATGGACTGAATCTTGAGAGAATCTCAAGCAGACTCCGAACTGAGCACAGAACTGGACACAGGGTGGGGCGCCTGGGTGGCTCAGTGGGTTAAGCATCTGCCTTCAGCTCAGGTCATGGTCCCAGGGTCCTGGGATCGAGCCTTGCATCGGACTTTCTCATTCAGTGGGGAGCCGGCTTCTCCCTTTGCTTGTGCTCTCTCTCTCTGTGTGTCAAATAAACAAGTTTAAAAAAATATGTATATATATAAAAGATGAGACCCTGGAGAGCAAGCTCTCTCTCTACTGTGTGAGCACATGCAAAAAAGAGGAGCTTTTTTGGGGGGCACCTGGGTGGCTCAGTGGATTAGGCCTCTGCCTTCAGCTCAGGTCATGATCTCGGGGTCCTGAGATCAAGCCCTGCATTGGACTCTCTGCTCAACAGGGAGCCTGCTTCCTCCTCTCTCTCTGCCTGCCTCTCTCTGTGTACTTGTGATCTCTCTGTCGAGTAAATAAATAAAATCTTTAAAAAAAAAAAAAAAAGGGGAGTTTTTGCTGGTCCCCTGATCTCAGACTCCTGGGCTCCAGAACTATGGGAAAAGAACTGCCTTTCTTTCTCTCTTTTTTAAAGATTTTATTTATTTATTTTAGAGACAGGGAGAGAGAGTGTGACCATGGTGATGGGGAGGGGCAGAGGGAGAAGAGAATCTTTTTTTTTTTTTTTAAGATTTTATTTATTTATTGGTCAGAGACAGAGAGAGAGAGCGAGCGAGAGCGAGTGAGCACAGGCAGACGCAGAGGAAGAAGCAGGCTCCCTGCCGAGCAAGGAGCACGATGCGGGACTCAATCCCAGGACCCCAGGTTCATGACCTGAGTCAAAGGCAGCGGCTCAACCAACTGAGCCTCCCGGCGTCCCGGGAGAAGAGAATCTTAAGCAGACTCCATGCTGAGTGCAGAGCCCAATGTGGGGCTGCATCTCACGACCCTGAGATCATGACCTGAGCTGAAACCAAGAGTCAAATGCTTAACCTACTGAGTCACCCAGGCGCCCCAGAAAAGAGCTTCCTCTAAGACACCCAGTTTCGGGGCACCTGGGTGGCTCAGCCACATAAGCATCTGCCTTCGGCTTAGGTCATGATCCTAAGGTCCTGGGATTGAGTTCTGTATCAGGTTCCTTGCTCAGCGGGGAGTCTGCTTCTCCCTCTGCTTGTGCTCTCTCTCTCTCTGAATTAAAACAAAAAAAATTTAAAATAAAGACACTCAGTTTATGGTAGGTTTTAATTATAATGGCCTTAGCTGATTAATATATGTAACCATAATAAATGTTCCATAATGTATGTTCTAGAAAAAAAAAAGACCCTTTTACAGGGCAAACTAGTCCAGCCTTAAGCTGGATGAGAGTAACTCATCTACTTTCATTCACTCACCAAATATCTACTATGTTGGTACTGATGTAAAAAATGTTGAGGTTCAGAGCCAAAGGCCAAGAAAGAATTCTTGGGATGTCTTGCCAAAGGTGCCAAAAGGTGGTTTTATTAAAGCATGGGGGGCAGGACCTGTGGACAGAAGGAGCTGTGCTGGGGTCATGAGGAGTGGCCGATTTTATACTTTCAAGTTGGGAGGGGGTTAAGGATAGCGTCTCTAAGGAATTTTGGAAGCGAGGTTTACAGGACCTTGAGGAGGCTAGCTATTGTCGGGAAAGGGTTATTTATTTATTTATTTATTTAAAAAACTTTAAAAAAAGGTTTTATTTATTTATTTGCAAGAGAGAGTGAGAGAGCACAAGAGGCGCAAAGGGAGAGGGAGAAACAGACTCCCTGCTGAGCGGGAAGCCTGACGCAGGGCTCGATCCCAGGACTCCAGGATCATGACCTGAGCCAAAGGCAGCCGCTTAAACAATTGAACTATACAGGTACCCTGTGAAAGGGTCATTTATTACTGTTTAGTAAATCCTGAGTCATGAGACTTTTTAAGCTGAGTCATGAGACCTTTCAG
This sequence comes from Neogale vison, assembly GCF_020171115.1. Taxonomy (NCBI): domain Eukaryota; kingdom Metazoa; phylum Chordata; class Mammalia; order Carnivora; family Mustelidae; genus Neogale; species Neogale vison. The sequence goes on along the minus strand of NC_058095.1, from coordinate 46,494,847 downwards.
ATATGTATCTGTGGGTCATATGATTGGGGAATAATTGTTAACATGTTTCTTGGAGGGTAGAGGTAAAGGAAGTTTCCAAAGGAATTTTTATTTGTTTAGTGGACTCACAAGGATCCTGGGGGGTTGGGCTAAGACTGCCTTTTGCTTTTAGCAACGTGTCAACATCGAGGCCACTGAACTCCCGAAGGAAAGCCACCCTGTCTGTTTCAAGGACTTGTCAATGGGCTGTAAGTAGTAAGAAAATTCAATTTATTTACTTTACTTTATATTTTATTTTAGAGAGAGAGGGGAAGGGGAGGGGCAGCAGGAGAGGGAGAGAAATCCTCAAGCAGACTCCCTGCTGAACATGAAGCCTGACTCGGGGCTCAATCCCAGACCCTTGGTTCATGACCTGAGCCGAAACCAAGAGTCAACATTTAACAGACTGAGCTACCAAACACCCTAGGACATTTAATTTTTCTTTTAAAGATTTTATTTATTTATTTGACAGAGAAAGGGAGAGAGAGAGAGAGGGTACAATTTGGGAGAGCAGCAAGCAGAGGGAGAGGGAGAAGCAGACTCCCCACTGAGCTGGGAGACCCACACGAGGGACTTGATCCCATGATGTAAACAGAAGGCAGACGCTTAACTGATTGAGCCACCCTTGTGCCCCTAATTTTTCCTCTGCCTCTGTTTCCCACATCAGTACTGAAGATATAGCATTGAATAAAATAAATGCAATCTCCACTTTCCTTATGCTTACGCTCTGCAGGAGGTGAGGAAGCGATAAGCCAAGAAAGTGATTCACAGGTACAAATCAGGTAGTGGTAAGTGCTGTCCAAAAATAAATAGGGTATGATTAAGGGAGCACAATAGTCTGGAAAACTACGTCCACATTCTGGGAAGTGACATTAAATTGAAGTCTGAATGACAAGAAAAGGACAACCAAGTGACCTGGAAGAAGAATATTCCAGGGAGCCTGGGTGGCTCAGTGGGTTAAGCCTCTGCCTTCAGCTCAGGTCATGATCTCAGGGTCCTGGGATTGAATCCCGCATCAGGCTCTCTGCTCAGCAGGGAGCTTCTCTGCCTACTTGTGATCTCTGTCTATCAAGTAAATAAATAAAATCTTTAAAAAAAAAGGAGGGGGCGCACCTGGGTGGCTCAGTGGGTTAAAGCCTCTGCCTTTGGCTCTGGTCATGATCTCAGGGTCCTAGGATCAGGCTCTCTGCTCGGCGGGGAGCCTGCTTCCCCTCTCTGTCTCAGCTTGCCTCTCTGCCTACTTGTGATCTCTGTCTGTCAAATAAATAAATAAAGAAGAAGAAGAAGAAGAAGAAGAAGAAGAAGAAGAAGAAGAAGAAAAGAAGAAGAATATTCCAGGCCAGGAAAGAGCTGGTATAAAGGCTTCTTAGGGAAAGGAACTCAATGTCCTTGAAAAAAATTAGATAAGGCCTGTGGGCTGGAGTGGAGTGAGGATGGAGGGAAAATAGAAATTGAAGTAGTCTGGGGGGCTCCTGGTAGCTCAGTCACTTAGTCATCTCACTCTTGATTTTGGCTCAGGTCATGGTGTCAGGGTCCTGGGAGGGATGGAGCACCACCGCCCCCCTCCCGTCAGTCAGGGTCTATCTCAGCGGGGAGTCTGCTTCTCTCCCTCTTCCTCTGCTCCTCCCCCTGCTTGCAAAGGCATACTCTATCTCTCTCCAAAATAAATAAATACATATTTAAAAAAAAGATTTGAAATAAAAAAAGAAGTTGAAGTCTGAGAAACAGCCAGAGACCAGATATCACAGTAAGACGTCTTAACCTGATTCCGAGTCAGTGAGCGATACTGGATGGTTTTTTAAGCAAGCAAGTCTGATCATCTGATTCACCTCGGGATTTGAAGAATGGCTTGTAGGGTAGGAGCAAAAGCAAAGAGATCAGCTAGGGAACTTTTGTAAACAAGACAGTAAGCAAATGCTGGTGATTGTGGCGAGAATGGCACCTGTGACAGTGAAGAGATGGGAACAGATGTGTCCTCTGGACTGGGACTCGCAGCTGGGTTGGACACGGGGGACTAGGGAGAAGGAAAAAGCATGATCCCTAGATTTTTGTCTTAAGAAATTTTGCCTTGAGACCCTCGTGGAGGGAGATCGCATCCTTTACTGAATCCAGGAAGACTGGGGGATGGTCCCATTTGGGGAAAATTCGGAAGATTTCCATATACCAAGCTCATGATGCCTTTAGTCTCTCAGATGTCAGGTAGACAATCAGCTGTGTCAAGAAGCCGACTGAATGGGCAAGTGTTATATAATAAAGCATGTGGTTGGTCTTTGGCCCTGGTTCCTGGGAGGTTGTCCCTAAATCCTTGAAATTTCTGAAGGAAATAGGAACCAGTCCTGAGTTAAGTGACAGCTGACTCAGATGGGGACTGGCTGGAAAGACCAACCACGTGATCAGAGGGGTTGGACCTTTGGGCCTGCCTGACCTCCAGGCGGGGGAGGCTGAATCATGAGTTCAACTACGAGATCAGTGAGTCAGTCAGTTATGCCCGTGTAATAAGACAATGAAAATTCTGCAAACTCAAGGCTCATTGAGTTGGCTTCCTGGTTGGTGAACAGATTAATGTGCTGGGAGGGTCATGTCCTGATCCTGTGGGGGAGTGGACACAGAAGCTTTGCATTGAAAACCTGTCCAGGCCTGGCCCTAGGGGTGTTTCCATTTGGCTGATCCTGATTTGTATATTCTTTTTCTTTTTTTCAAGATTTTATTTTATTTATTTGACAGAGAGAAATCACAAGCAGGCAGAGAGGCTGGCAGAGAGAGAGAGGAGGAAGCAGGCTTCCTGCCAAGCAGAGAGCCCGATGCCCGATCCCAGGACCCTGAGATCATGACCTGAGCCAAAGGCAGAGCCTTAACCCACTGAGCCACCCAGGTGCCCCTGATTTATATATTCTAACAAAACTGTGATAAGTAGAGTTTCCTGAATTTTCTGAGTCATTCTAGGAAATTATCAATTCAGGGGAGGAGGGGCATTGTAAGCCCTGAATTTGTAACTCATTGGTGAAAAGTGTGGGTCGTTTGGATACCCTTGAACTTGGCAGGTGCAGTGAAGGTAGTTTTGAGGACCGTGCCCTTAAATCTCTGAAGTCTGTGCTAACACGGGGTGGTGAGTGTTAGAATTGGATCGCAGTCTTACAGGAGTTTAGAGACAAGGCAGAGGTAGAGATCTGATAGTCCTTGGCATGGAGATGGTCTTTAATGCCTTGGTCTGTGGGAGATTTCCTAGGAGGAGTGTACAGTTGGAGAGAGGAGTCCCAGGAATGACCTTGGGACGGGCCAACATTTTGAGTTTGAGCAGAAAAACAGCCAGTAAAAGAGACTGGAAAGTGCCTGGCAGGGGGAGGAGGGAAACTTGAAGGATGTGATAGGGTAGAAGCCAAAAGAGGAATGGATTCCTACGAAGATGGAACGGTCAACTGTCTTAAAAGTAAGAAGGTAAAGAGAGGGAGTGCAGGAAAGGGACCAACTGTATTTGGTAATATGACCTTCTCAGTGGAGTATTTACCTCCTAATCATCTTTCCTCTTAGATCTCCTTCAATATTCACAAGGTCCTTCCTTTCTCACCTTCCTCCTTGGTCACAGCGGAAGAGGACATTGAAATTATGCCCTCTGTGCAGGCAAAGCAGCTTTCTTAGCCTTCTTCCTAGCTACAGAAAGTTGGGGGCAGAAAGGACATTTTATATCTCCAGACCCTTTCAGTCCAGGTGGGGAGCAGTATGCCAGCATAGCTCTCTCAAAGCAGAATATTTCCTATATATTTTATTTATTTATTTATTTAAAGATTTTATTTATTTATTTGACAGAGAGAGAGAGATCACAAGTGACCAGAGAAGCGGGCAGAGGGAGAGTGGGAAGCAATCTCCCTGCTGAGCAGAGAGTCCAATGTGGGGCTCGATCCAAGGATCCTGGGATCATGACCTGAGCCAAAGGCAGAGGCTTTACCCCACTGAGCCACCCAGGTGCCCCTATGTTTTTAATTATTACCCTTACATATTTTTATTAGTTTCAGAGGTGGAATTTAGTGATTCATTGCACACAATATCCAGTGCCTATTACATCACTTGCCTTCCAAACTGCCCATCACCCAGTGACACCGTCCCCCCCCACCTCCCCTCCAGCAACCCTCAGTTTGTTCCCTATAGTTAAGAGTCTATTATGGTTTGTCTCCATCTCTGTTTTGCCTTATTGGATTTTTCCTTTCTTTCCCCTATGGTCATCTGTTTTGTTTCTTAAATTCCACATATGAAATCATATGATATTTGTCTTCTCTGACTGACTTATTTGCTTAGCACAATACCCTCCAGTTCCGTCCATACTCTTACATTCTTTTTTTTTTTAAAGATTTTATTTATTTATTTGACAGAGAGAGAGAGTACAAGCAAGCAGAGAAGCAGGCAGAGAGAGAGGAAGGGAAGCAGGCTCCCCGCTGAGCAGAGAGCCCTATGCAGGGCTCAATCCCAGGATCCTGGGATCATGACCTGAGCCGAAGGCAGAAGCTTTAACCCACTGAGCCCCCCAGGTGCCCCCATACTCTTACATTCTTAACACACATACTTATCCCTATATTTTTCCCATCAAAATCTAATGGTGACTGGTCAAAACACCTTTTGTCCTTTTCTGAGTAGATAAGATTCTTGGCTTTTTTTTTTTTTTTTTTTTTACTATATTCTAAACATTCCCTCTCCATATCTTACGCTCTTGCTTTCTGATATTTAAATTTACAAATATTTACATATCATTCAGTAGTGTTTATAACAACAATTTAGACACACCAGTTTATTTTATTGACTTTTTAAAAGACTTTATTTATTTGTCAGAGAGTGAGACTGAAAGATAAAGAGACCACAAGCGAGGGAAGTGGCAGGCGGAGAGAGAAGCAGGAGCCAGACATGGGACTCCATGGAAGGACCCCGGGATCATGACCTGAGCCGAAGACAGAGGCTTTAACCCACTGAGCCACCCAGGCGCCCCTCACCTCACTTCTAAAGTTACATGTAGGATTCTAAATTGACAGTCATTTCCCTGTGGTGCTCCTTGGGTCTCCAGGGGTTTCCAAGGTACACTTGCAGAACCTTCTGACCTCTCTTGTTGCTAATACACAAGCTGCTTCCAGTCTGGACAACATTCTCTTATTAGAAATCCCATAGTGTTTGTCTCCTTTCCTGGTATTTTTACATTTTCCACTTGAACCTTTGATCTTTCCCAGCCTCACCACAATAGGTTGATTTGTTTTTATTTTTCCTGCTCAGAACGTGGTGTGTCCTTAAAAACAAAAAACAAAACACAAAAAACCCACAACAGCATTTTATTTATTTATTTATTTAGAGAGAGAGGGGTGGGGAGGAGTAGGGAGAGGGAGAGAGAGAGAGACGCAAGCAGATTCCTCACTGAGCATGGAGTCCAACCTCAGGGCTCGATCTCATGACTCTGAGATCATGACCTGAGCCAAAATCAAGAGGACACTTAACTGAATGAGCCATCCAGGTGCCCGCTGATGTGTGCTTTTCAAAGGGAGGATGCATCCTCCTTTCTTCAGTCCTGGGAAATTCTTAGCCATTAACGCTTTGAATATTCCAACTCACTTCTGCTCTGCTTTTCTGATAGAATTCCCATTTGATGCCTTCTGGACTTTCTCACTTAACCTTCATGCCCCTTAACCTACTTGTCATTTTTTTTTTTAAAGATTTTATTTATTTTTTTGTCAGAGACAGAGGAAGAGAGAGAGCGAGCGAGCACAGGCAGACAGAGAGGCAGGCAGAGGCAGAGGGAGAAGCAGGCTCCCCAGCGAGCAAGGAGCCGCATGCAGGACTCGATCCCAGGACGCTGGGATCATGACCTGAGCCGAAGGCAGCTGCTCAACCAACTGAGCCACCCAGGCGTCCCTCTACTTGTCATTTTTGCCCCTAGTTCTTGAACTCTCTATACAGCATTTTGGGGAATTTCTTCAGAACTGTCTTCTGTGTTCATGGAATCTCTTTTCAGTGAAATCCAAATTGTTTTCATTTCTCAACTAGCTTTTGTTTTAATGCTTTTTTCCCACTTTATAGGCTTTCCATTGGAATCTTTGTCACATCTGCCTGTTGTTTTTTTCTATAATGTTCTGGCTTTGTTTTAAGGATTGAATGTGTCTTTATTATCTTTGGAATATGCAAGCATACTCATTTTATTATTTATTTTACTTTATTGTTTATTTTTTATTTTTAAAGATCTTATTTATTTGAGAAAGAGAGAGAGGCAGAGATAGTGAGAGAGCGCCAGCTGGGAGGAGAGGGAGAAGAAGGTTCTCCACCGAGCCGGGAGCCTGACACCAGACTGAATCCCAGGACCCTGGGATCATGACCTGAGTCGAGGGCAGACGCTTAATTTCCTGAGCCACCCAGGCACCCCTAGTCTGATTTTTAAATAATCAGTAATCTCTATGCTCAACATGGGACTCGAACTCACAGAGTTCCGAGCCAGCCAGACAACCCGAAAGTTATGTTTTAATTGGGTATTACAGTGTTACTGAAATGATACTGATTTTTGTACGTGGATCTTATCCATACTCATTTTAAAGTCTGTTTCCAATTGTCTTACCATTTCTTTTTTTTTTTTTTTTTTTTAAGATTTTATTTATGGGGTGCCTGGGTGGCTCATTGGGTTAAGGCCTCTGCCTTCGGCTTAGGTGGTGATCCCAGGGTCCTGCAATTGAGTCCCGCATTGGGCTCTCAGCTTGGCAGGGAGCCTGCTTCCCTTCCTCTCTCTGCCTGCCTCTCTGCCCACTCTGTCTAATAAATAATCTTAAAAAAATATATTTTATTTATTTATTTGACAGACAGGGATCGCAGGTGGGCAGAGAGGCAAGCGGCGGGTGGGGGGCAGGGAGCAGGCTTCCTGCCGAGCAGAGAGCCTGATTTGGGACTCAATCCCAGGACCCCAGGGTCACGACATGAGGGCATGAGCCAAAGGCAGAGGCTTTAACCCACTGAGCCACACAGGCACCCCTGTCTTACCATTTTTAGTTCACAATTATTTGTTGCATCTGCTAGCTATCTCTCACGGTGCTGGGTTTCCTTATACACTTTATAGTATTTATCTAGGAGTATGTTTCTGGAAGAGTATCTCTTTGGGCATTCCTTCTTGGGGGAGCCTAATTATTATCCTGGCTTGTGAATATGTCATATTATAGTGGTGACTTTTAATTTTTTAAAAATTTTAATCTCTTAAGTTTATTTATTTATTTTTAGTAAACTCTACACCCAACCTGGGGCTCAAACTCACAACCCCCAAATCAAGAGTCACATGCTCTATTGATCGAGCCACCCAGGCACCCCTCCCTTTCTTTTTTCATAATAGACTCTCAATATATTCAGGGTGTCAATAAGTTCAGCCACAAGGCCACATTTCCCAGATGATCTTAGAAGTTGGGGTAGTCACGTGACATAATTCTGGCCAAGGAGATGTCAATGGCCATCACTTGGTAAGGAGGGCAGATGCAACCAGCCCTCTCAGCTTTTTATACTTGGTCCTTTCCCATCACCCCCCACCCTAGGAATGTGGAGTTGATGGCTCCAACTTCAGCAGTCATTCTGTAAACATGAGGATCAAGCCTCATCCTAGGGACACTAGAGAGCGGGGAGCTAGAGGAGCCTGGGGCCCTCATATTGTAAAGCTGCCAGCCCAGCTCTGAATTACCCTCCTCTAGATTTCAAAATTTCTAAGATTTCTAAATTATTCATGCCGCATTTCTGAGAGACTCTGTTTCTTGGAGATTTCAATTCCTAACAGCTATTCACTGTATCTCCTTCCTGTTATCCAGTATATGAACAGCTTGGCTGGGGCTTCAGTTGCTTTCTTGTAAGTGAAAGTGCCCAAAGGCTGGAAGTAGCTTAGGCTCCTGAGGTCATGTACCAAAGCCAAGACCAGGTATACACAATGCTGAATAATGGGCAGCTTAGCCCTCATTCCCATAATCTATCATAGATAGAGTGTGGTCAGAAGCTCCCAGAGCTTTACCTGTGCTTAAATCTGAAGACCAAGGCAGAGCCCCACTTGGGTTCAGCAACTCTGTTCTGCTGCTCCCAGGCCTGGGACCTTACAACACTGCCACCAAATAGCCAACTAAACCGTATGGTATCAGGTTACCGATGTTTGCATGATGCCAGCTGGCTGAAGGAAGCACCTTTATAAAATGCAAAGGTTGAAAGTACACAGTGAAATGCAAACAAACTCTACAGACTGATCGTCCAGCTACCTCGGTCTTTATGGAGCCTCTGAATTAGCTACTGGGTCAACACAACTGGTAGTACTCTCCGGGGAGTCAGGTTACAGGCCAACAATGCCATGAGGGTGTCCTTGGAGCAGGAGGTCATTCTGTTCCTTGGCACAGCAGCTCTAGAGAAGTTGGGAGCCGGTGGGGGTGCCCAGGGTAAATGATGGATGGCTCTAAGCACAGATGGGAGCGTCCTATGCAGCTTTGCTGATAATTGTACTGGTTAACTTCATCCCACCTGTATTTGTTCTGGAAGGTCCGGGGGATAAAAATTAAAACAAAACAAAACAAAACAAAACCTACATCTACACCATCCCTGCCCTTGGTTTCTGTCTGGGCCTGTGGCACAGGGCAAAAAAGAGCTATTTAAGTGAGTCTGGGCTCTGAGAAACCAGGAGATTTTCTTAAGTTGTCTGAGGGATGGGAGTAGAACCGGGAAGCACTGGTACATGGACAGCTCAGGATTTATGAATTGACTGGGTGCTTCGTAAGTATTCCCAGTCCAGGCAAGGACCTGAAATTCATGGGCACAATGGTATCAAGACTGTGGGTCCCCACAGCCCAGAACAGGAGGTGGGTTGAGAGCTGCAGACACTGGTTGGGAGTGAGATCTGGTTCCCTGGGTAATGTAAGGCTACACAGTAGAGGGCACAAGGCTAATCCCATTTCAAAATGGATGTGGCACTAGGTGCCCTGAGAGTCTATTTCTCGATTTATCTCTCTCCCCCTTTGTGTTCCCTTTGCTCATTTGTTTTGTTTCTTAAGTTCCACGTATGAGTGAAATCATATGGCATCTGTCTTCCTCTGTTCGACTTATTTTGCTTGACCTAATCCCCTCCAGGCCCACCCATGTCATTGCAAATGGCAAGATTTTGTTCTTTTATTTTTTAAGATTTTATTTATTTATTTGTCAGAGAGAATGAGACTGAGCACACAAGCAGGCAGAGGCGGAGAGAGAAGCAGGCTCCCTTCTGAGCAAGGAGTCCCATGTTGGACTCGATCCCATAATTCTGGGATCATGACCTGAGCCGAAGGCAGCAGCTTAACCGACTGAGCCACCCAGGCGTCCCAAGATTTCATTCTTTTTTATGGCTGAATAATATTCCATTGTAGATCTATACCACGTCATCTTTATCCATTCATCAGTTGATGGACTTGGGCTGCTTCTATATCTTGGCTATTGTAGATAATGCTGCTATGGACATAGGGGTGCATGTATCCCTCTGAATTAATGTTTTCGTCTTCCTTGGGTAAATACCTAGTGGCGCGATTAGTTAATCATAGGGTAGTTCTATTTTTAACTTTTTGAAGACCCTCCCAACTCTTTCCCCCAGTTTGCATTCCCACCAACAGTGCAAGGGAGTTCCTTTTTCTCCAAATCCTCACTGATACCTGTTGTTTTCTTTTTCCTTCTTTTTTTTTTTTTTTAAGATTTTATTTATTTATTTGACAGAGGGAGAGAGAGATCACAAGTAGGCAGAGAGAGTGGGGGAAGCAGGCTCTCCCCTGAGCAGAGAGCCCAATGCAGGGCTGGATCCCATGACTCTGAGATCATGACCTGAGCTGGACAGAGGCTTAACCCACTGAGTCACCCAGGTGCACCCTGTTGTTTCTTGTGTTGTTGCAAAGCAGTCCCCTTTATTAAAGCCAGACAGTTCAAGTTCATATATACAAAGTGTACTTATTTATGGAGAAAGTTCAATTCTCCCTCACACTTTCTCATGGATAAACCACACTGATTAGAGAAAGATCGCTAAGAAACTGCATTAGCATGGCAATGTAGACATGGGATAATTTTACAAATAAAATTTTTAGAGGTCACTTAGCTATGAAATATGGCGAAAACTACTCCCGTTGATGAAGCTCTAGGGCCAGTGGCAGGTTCATGATTTAGAAAACAATAGAAATTGTGGAAGGGGTTTCAGACTTTAACAAAGAGCATTTTATTGTTTTCAGAAGTGAGGAAACTCTGTTCATATTTATGGTAAAAAAATTTATGATCATAACTACTAACCAAGAAAATAATTTTTTCTACCTATTGGTAGAAAACTGAAATGAAATTTGGTTAATTTCCAGATAGTGGTCCCTGGACCAGAATTCTGTGATATTATTTGGTCACCTCCCCTGAGGTCCAAACCCATAGATTCTTAGATTCCAAATTCTGATGTGGAAATGTCAGATCCTCATAAAATTTCCAGGGCTGACATGGCTTATTCCTAGAACCTTCCATTTTTCTTCCATTGGTAAGATATAAGAAGAGGAGAAATGCAAGAAGAGTCTGAAGACGGTGATTGGTGAATAGCTTTGATCTCTACACTGACCAATTTTGAGGCTTATGACTGCTTTGTGGGGAGGACACAGTGGATCAGGGTACCATTGCTACAAAAAGTGCTGTGTAACAAATAGCCCCACACTCAGTGGCATAAAACAGTAAGCACTGGGGCACCGGGGGAGGCTCAGTTGGCTAAGGACCTACCTTTGGCTAAGGTCAGGAACTCAGGGTCCTGGGATCGAGTCCTGCATCAGGCTCACAGGGAGTCTGCTTTTCCCTCTTCCTCTACCCCCGCCCATGCTCACTATCTCTCTCTCAAATAAATAAATTCATCTTTGGTTTTTTGTTTTTTTTTTTTTTAAAGATTTTATTTATTTATTTGACAGACAGAGATCACAAGTAGGCAGAGAGGCAGGCAGAGAGATTGGGGGAAGCAGGCTCTCTGGGAGCCTGGGGTGGGGCTTGATCCCAGGACCCTGGGATCATGCATGACCTGAGCTGCAGGCAGAGGCTTAATCCACTGAGCCACCCAAGCATCCCTAAATAAATACATCTTAAAAAAAAAAAAACCAGTAAGCATTGTAAGGGCCTGGTTGGCCAGAGGGGGTCATTTTGTGTTTATGTAGTGAACTTAGATTGACCCTGCCCTTCCCAGAGGAACTTACTTGCAAAGCCTAGATACAAGGGCGGGTCAGGCCAGGTGAAGACATCCAATCAGTAGGGCGCGCATATATCTACTAGGGTAAATTGAAATTCAATTGGCCACCTGTGTGTTACCTAGCAGTTTTTTCTGTGTGTGGCAGACCTAGCATGACTGTGCAGTTTTCTCTGTGTATTGCAATCTCATTGGCCACCTGTGTATAGCCCGGCTAAACTACCTCTATAAAAGTCTGTGAGGCTGGGAGGGGTCGCCTCTTTGCAAGAGAAGGTCAGTTGATTCTTGATGCTTGGTGCGAAATAAAGCTTTGCTTGACCTTCTCTTTGTATCAGCCTCGCTCCTTTGATTATGGACCCTAACATGCATTAATGATCGCTCCCATGTTCACAGGTCAGTGGGGCACCTGGAGCAGCTCTGCTCACATGTTTCTCGTATTTCTGGAACCAGAGCATCTTTTTCTCTTGACAATGGTAGCAGTCCAGGAATATGAGTAGACCCATGCAATGCGTCAGAAGTCCTGGGCTCATTCTGGCATGCTCTCCCTTCTGCCCCTACTCCCCTGGGCCAATCCCAACACCAGCAGAGTAGAGAAGGATACTCCACGTCCAGCAGGAGGACCCACAGGGTCCCGTCATGGAGGGCACCCATCCATGGAAGGGTGAATCACTGAGAACTATCGTGCCGTCGACTCTATGTGGTCTGTCCCTCCGCAGCTGGACCTAAGGAGGTCCATATGACCCCACTCTCTAGATTTAGGACACTGCCGAGAATACACAAAAGTTGAAGACTGAAAGTGTACATTTGATTTAGTAATACAAAGGTCATGGGGATCTTAGCAGACGCCGTTCTTGTGACACTCTGGAGGGGCGTCCTTGACAGAGACATTGAGGCAGGTGTGGCTGGGGGAGGGATGAGGCCAATGAGGCCAATCTGGCTGCAGAGGGAGGAAGGAGAATAGTGGCTGAAGAAAAAACTGGGGAGAAATTTTCTTTTCTTCATGAGGCATGAACGTGTTTAAATATTGCCTGAAGGGGTCCAGGAGAGAGGGAGAAACTACCAGAAGCCCGGGGAGGGGAGTCTGGCTCACAGGTGTCGCAGACGATCCAAGCTCATGCTGTTTTCCTTTTCCTCTGTCCTCTCTACTGTGGAAAGATGTGGGCAGCAGCTCCTCTCATGGGGAGAGTGGGGCAGGCCCTCTTCCTCTTACCTTTCTCACAGCTCCCGGAGCACACATTCTCCAAGTTCCTTCCCAGCGCCAGCTCCAGGGCAAGCTGTAGAAGTGTGTGGTGCAGAGAGAGAAGGACCTGATGTTTCAAATCCCCTTCCTAAGAGTGGATGTTCCAAGCTGGGACTCCGTGTCCGTCAGGATTCCTGGAAAAACAGAACTAGAAAACCATAGGACATCTAGACATCTTTGTTTCTCCTGAAGCCAGTCCGAGAGGGGACATTCTCTCTCACTTAGCCTTTTTGTTCTCTTCAGGCCTTCAGCAGATTGAGGTCCGCCCACCTCTGCTTCCCTCAGTCCACAGATTGAACTGGGAATCTCACACGGAAACAGCCCACCAGACACAAGTATCCGAACACCCAGGGGCCCCCATGGAGCTGACACAGGAAAGTAAGTCAGCGCAGATTCCAAACAATCCGGGCATTCAGAGCCAAGGTTAGAACTGGCGGTGCTTGCTTTCAAGGGGAAATGATGTTGTGGGGATTCTGGAGTCGGTCTCCCTACACGTCTTTCTTTGTTTCTGAGGAAGACCTCATTTCTTGTTTACTCGAGAAATGAATATCAGTGGGAAGTCTAGAATGATGTTATCAAGATCAGGGCCACTGAGCTCCTGTGCTTTGCAGCTCAGCGAGCTCAGCACAAGGGTGTGTTTTTTCTGTGTGTCGTGTAAGGGCATACACAGCCTGGAGAGGCATATTCAGGCGCAATTATGCCTGGAGAGAGAGTGAGAAAGTGCACAGAAGACGGCATGGAAAGATGTTCTGATGGAATTTCAGAAGAGTGAAGGAGTGGATGAAATGGCATTAAAGAGACTTTAGAAGCTTACAGATGTTAGCAAATAAGTATGGATAAGGGGATAGTATTTACTCATGTGTCAAGCATAGAAGGTGCTTTACTTGTACAAACTTTTCATATTCTTTTTTTTTTTTAAGATTTTATTTATTACTTATTTGACAGACAGAAATTACAAGTAGACAGAGAGGCAGGCAGAGAGAGGAAGGGAAGCAGGCTCCCTGCTGAGCAGAGAGCCCTATGCAGGGCTCGATCCCAGGACCCTGAGATCATGACCTGAGCTGAAGGCAGAGGCTTTAACCCACTGAGCCACCCAGGTGCCCCAACTTTTCATATTCTTAACAGCTTTGTGAATGAGGTCCCATTACCATGATCACTTGATCACATGATCTGTGATCATGTGATCACAGATAACGGATAAAACCCCTGAAGCACAGAGAAGTTAAAGGACTTGCCCAAGGTCGCACAGCTACAAGGTACACCCGGAATTTGGCTCCAGAATCTATGCTTTTATCCCCTTGACTACCTTAATTGACTGCTCCTTAATAAAGTGAAAGAAATGCAAATTCCTCCCAAGAAGGGAGGAAATTAGATGAAATCTTTGAGGATGAACGGCACAGCACAGGGAATACAGTTGCCTTGCATGGTGACAGGTTATACTCATGCCCTCGCAGTGAGCAGCGCATGAGGTAGAGACTTGTGGAGTCACTGTGTCATACACCTGAGACTGACGCAACATTGTGTGTCAATTACACCTTAAGTAAAAGAAAAAAAATTAGATGCAATCTTGGTGAGAGTGAAGACTTCAGTATATGCAAGTTTTTTTCTAGTTTATTTTTTAAAAATTTTTCAATTCTTAATTTTTCTTTGGCATACTCCAGTTGAATGAAAGATTAGATAATGGTGTAGTGTGGACTTAAAGGGATAGGTCCTATGAGGGCTCTCTAATGATAGGATACGGATTTGCAATCTCAGCTGGCTGAGTGTTTATTTAAATCAGGGAGTGGTGAAGTGTCAGATCCCAGTGAAAACTTTCCAGCCGGTAAACAACTCAGCCTGCTGAGATGGTAACTCTAGTTATTTCTGGGTAGAGTGAACTAGTTTTCTTAGTAATGAAGTTTAATTCCTTGATAGTTCAGAGATAAATATAAAGATGAAATAATAAAATAAATCAAACCCATTGTATTTATATTATATTGTTGGGGCCATACTCAGGAATAATTTGTGTTTTACTAAGTAATGGGGTTATTGATTATTGATGACTTGTTTAGTTATATATTTATTTACTTATTTATAGAGCACGAGCAGGAGGAGGGGAGAGGGAAAAGCAGGCTCTCTGCTGAGCAGGGAGCCCGATCCAAGGCTCGAAGAACTGGGGATTAGGATCTGAGCTCAAGGCAGAGGCTTAACTGACCAAGCTACCCAGGTGCTCCTAAGAATTGTGAGATTTATTTAAGAGAAATGTATGACCCTAGATTAAGTTTATAAAGTGATGGGATTTTTTTTAATTCTTATTTTTTAAAAATATTTTATTTATTTATTTGACAGACAGAGATCACAAGTAGGCAGAGAGGCAGGCAGAGAGAGGAAGGGAAGCAGGCTCCCCACTGAGCAGAGAGCCCGATGCGGGGCTCAATCCCAGGACCCTGAGATCATGACCTGAGCCAAAGGCAGAAGCTTTAACCCACTGAGCCACCCAGGCGCCCCGATGGGATGTTTTAAAAAAGAACTTGAGATTTACTACATTTTATCCTGTTTAATTGATTAGGGTTTCCTGGGTAGATAAGCACTTAGAGACATTTTGCTTGTCTGATCAGAAGCGCTTGAAAGAGAGAAAAAAGTTAATAGAAATATGTTCCCCTTAAGAACGCAAGTACAAGGGCGCCTGGGGGAGGGGCTCAGATGGTTGAGCCTTTGCTTTTGGTTTGGGTTATGGTCCCAGGGTCCTGGGATTGAGTCCTGCATCCGTTTCCCTGCTTGGTGGGGAGCCTGCTTCTCCCTCTCCCTCTGAAGCTCCCCTTGCTTATTCTCTCTCTCTCTATCAAATCAATAAATAGAATCTTTGAAGAAAAAAAAAAAAACGCAAGTACAGGCAGTCCAATGGTTTGACTTACAATTTTTTTGACTTTATGGTGGTATGAAGGCAATATGCATTCAGTAGAAACTGTGCTCCAAATTTTGAATTTTGTTCTTTGCCCCGGCCAGCAATACATAACCCAATGTTCTCTCATGATGCTGGGTGGCGGTAGCTCCCCGTCCGCTACCTGATTGTCAGGGCAAACGACTGAGAACCTGTAATCATTCTGTACCTATATGGCTATTGTGGGTTGCATTTTCAGTACAGTATTTCATAAATTACAGGAGACATTCAACACTTTGTTATAAAAGAGGGTTTGTGTTAGATGATTTTGCCCAGCTGCAGGCTGACGGAAGTGCTCTGAGGACATGTCACCTAGGCTGAGCTATGATGTTCAGTAGGTGAGATATATTACGTGCATTTTTAAAAAGATTTTATTTATTTATTTGACATACAGAGATCACAAGCAGGCAGAGAGGCAGGCAGAGAGAGAGGAAGGGAAGCAGGCTCCCCGCCATGCAGAGAGCCTGATGCGGGGCTCGATCCCAGGTCCCTGGGAAAATGACCTGAGCCAAAGGCAGAAGCTTTAACCCACTGAGCCACCCAGGCACCCCTATTACATGCATTTTTGACTTAGGATATTGTCAGTTTATGATGGGCTTACTGGATGGAACCCCACTGTATGCTGAGGAAAATCTGTAGAAATGTTTTAGGGAATTTAATTAAATAAGATTGTTGTGGAAAAGAAGACTATCCAACCATCCAGAGAGCTGGGCTTCCCTCCTATGGTGGGAAGTCCCCCGATAGCTTGTTGCTAGGGTTGTTGCCAGGAACTGACTGCCCAGCCGGGGTCCAGATTCCCCAGGCTCCTCTGATTAGGTGGCCCAGGAGCCAGCTGTGATCAGTGGAAGGGAGTAGAAGTTATGTGTCCCTTTCGGAACAAAGAGGACATTTATCTGGCTTACCTTTTCCACGAGTTTCTTCTATGGTGTGGTGACTTTAGAACCCACCTGTTGGGGATAGATGCTTTCAAAGTTGGAAAGAACCCAAATCTCTGAATCACTCTGTCACTCAACAGAATGACCCAACCAGGAACATCCACAACGGTCTTTACATGAGCAAAGAATAAACTTCCACTGCATTAAGCCGTCAAGATATGGGGGTTCTTTCTTCCCCCTCTTTCTTTCTTCCTTCCATTTTTAAAAAAGATTTTATTTATTTATTTATTTGAGAGAATGACAGAGAGAGCACGAGTAGAGGGAAAGGGATGTCAGATTCCTGCTGAGTGTGGAGCCAGATGCAGGTCCCGATCCCAATGACCCTGAGATCAGGGCCCAAGCTGAAGTCAGACAGACACTTAACTGACTGAGCCACCCAGAAGTCTCATGATTTGGGGTGGTTTCTTAACAGCTATGCTGGTACACTGATTGATCCAGTTGTAAATGGGACTGTATGCTAGCTATTCTCTTCTTCCAGATCTATCTGCCACCCTTCACTGCCTGGTCCAGTGTTCCAGGAAGACATAGTCTATACAACTTGTGCTCCCTTGTCTTCCTGCTTCCAATTGGGTTCAGCCAATGAGAGAAACTAGCAAGAGGGTAGAGCGTGGGAGTATTTATTCCTCTAGCTTCCTCCCTGTGGTTGGGAAGGGCTGTGGTTCCCAAGGCCACCAGTCGACTGCTTCCGATTTCTCACTCTCCACCCTTAGCCCCTCAGCTCAAGGTGGTCCAGTTCCCTGCTGGTGCTAATGGCTGAGGGCTTCACCCCACCCACAGCTCTGGCAGTCATTCCTTACTCAAATTCCCTTCGGCCATTTGAGTGAGTCATATCTTTGCCTGTGAAATTGACATTGACGGACATATAGCATTGTTGAAGGAAGTTTAAATATTAATCAAAGTTTCCCTTGAAACTCAGGATTAAAATTTACTCGATTTTTTTTTTTAAGATTTTATTTATTTGTCAGAGAGAGAGAAAGCACACAAGCAGACAGAGAGGCAGGCAGAGGTGGAGAGAGAGGTGGAGAGAGAGGCAGGCTTCCCGCCGAGCAAGGAGCCCGATGTGGGACTCTATCCCAGGACCCCAGGATCATGACCCGAGCTGAAGGCAACAGCCTAACCCACTGACCCACCCAGGCGTCCCAAATTTACTGGATTTTTGTTAGCAATATGTCTTGTTAGCAATATGTTAGCAATATGTTGACTTTTGTCCCAATAGTGCCATATAACAAGCCTTAAGTCTCAGGCTCTTTGGTTGAAAGACCAACTGTGGTTCAGCAGATCTAGGCTGGGCTCAGCTGGGGAACTCTGCTTTCGGCTGCTGGTCATGGGTTCCAGGCTCTGCTTCCTGGGTTTTCTTCTGGAGCTACAGCTGAAGGGACAATATCTGTCTGGGACAGTCTCTTCTAACGGCAGATTGCCGGAACTCAGGAGATAAAGCAGATTCACACAAACATAGTGCAGCCTTTGCTAACATCCATTTGGCCAAAACAGGTGTTATGGTGGTAGCTGGGGCCCACCAGGAGGCAGGGCAAGGGTGTGATGTGTAACTCTTACAGGGGAACAAAGCCTCAGAAGTGATCAGTCAGCAAATAATAAGACCTGTTCATTGAAAACAGAGCTTGCACTTGAGACTTCACTAAATGCAATATTAATTTAAACCCTAGCAATCGCAAAGAGACTTCTCAAAGCACAAAAGCTTCCCTTCAAATAAAAATCGCTAACACTTACTGTGGAAATATTACTTCCTGGACACTATTTGAAGTACTTTACATGTATCAACTCACTTAATTCTTTTTTTTAAAAAAAAGGATTTATTTATTTATTTTAGAGAAAGAGAGAGGGGGTGAACAGGCTGGGGGGTGGTGGAGGTGTTGGAGGAGGTGGACAGATGCAGAGGGAGAGAAAGAAGAGAGCAACAGACTCCTTCTTGAGCACCAAGCTCAACCCGGGGCTCAATTCCACAACCCTGAAATCATGACCTGAGCCAAACGCAAGAGTCAGATGCTCAACCAACTAAGCCACCCAGATGCCCCATCGACTCGCTTGATTCTTAAAGCAACCTCTCAAGATAGGTGCTATTATCATCTACATTTTTACAGCACTTAAGTACTGAGGCGCAGAGATGTTCAGTAACTTGTCCAAGGTCACAGAACAGGTAGGGGGCAGGAGCAGAGCTAGGCTCTAGAGTTCATATTTTTAAATTTTTTAAAAATTATTTTTTCTAGAGTTTGTCTTCTAACCAGTATGCCATACTGGCTCTTGAAGGCATCCAGACCATTCAGAAGACATCTGAGAAGCAATCTGCAGCCTCTCAAGTCTGTGTTCCCTTTTGCCCTGGTCCACATAAGTCAAGGTCAAGGTCAAGCTGAAGCCAATAGGGCAGCATCCTGTCCTGGCTTCACTGTTCCAGATGTGGCTCTGCTTCTTCCTGACTTTCTTTCTGTCTCTCACAGGACACCAGGCAGCACGGCAGGTGGGGGACTTCCTGGCTGACAGAGGAGGCACCAGTCCCTCTGGGTCCCCCAGCAGGGCTCTGAGTTTCACCTTCTTTTTTTTTTTTTTAAAGATTTTATTTATTTATTTGACAGAGAGAGATCACAAGCAGGCAGAGAGGCAGGCAGAGAGAGGAGGAAGCAGGCTCCCTGCTGAACAGAGAGCCCGATGCGGGCCTTGATCTCAGGACCCTGAGATCATGACCTGAGCCGAAGGCAGCGGCTCAACCCACTGAGCCACCCAGGCGCCCGAGTTTCACCTTCTTCATGTGAGAGTGAGACAGACCAACACCCAAAGCCTACTGTTGTCCTGAGCATCGCAGGATCTGGTAAGATCCCTTCCTTCCTTTCTCTGGCAGACAGTTTTTGAGTATTAACTACGAACCAGCCCTTGTGCAAGGGGATACAACAGTGAGCAAAACAGAAGGGGTGCTGTTTTTCAGGGAACGTGGGAACCAGGCAGCAGACACACATACACGCGTGCACGTACTCACACGTGACTACACAGGCATGAGAAAGTCCTGGGTGCTACAGAAACACCAAAAGAGGAACCTGACCGGGTCTGGAACAGGCCTCTCTGAGGAAGTGACATTTAACCAGAGGCTGAAAGGAAAAGCCAGGCAACAGAAGCATGGGGGGTGTGGCAGAGTCTCTGGGGGAGAGGGAAAGGCATGTGAGCCCTGGAACAGCCTTCACAGCTCCTTGAAATCCTAGCTCAGTCTGTGGAGGACCTTCCCCCTTGGAGGGTCTAACTTCGTGCCCTCATAACTTAATTCTTAGTCTCAAGCAAATGATACCACTTCCTTTTCCTGTGGGATCATGACAAGTACGTGTTGGAGAAGGTAGGTGACCAAGAGGATGTGACCTTTGGTTGACCTTCAGGCTGAACCTGAGCAATTAGGGGTTCCTTCTCCCTTCTCCTGGCCCTGGAATGTATGTTCTGTGCACTGCCTCCACAGCGAGGGCTGTTCCAAAGACCACCTGAACAGTGCAGGCGACCAAACCCAGTTTAAGGCCCCTGTGGTATAAACTTTTTTTTAAAGATTTTATTTATTTATTTGACAGACAGCTTGAAAGGGAACACAAGCAGGGGGAAGGGCACAGCGAGAAGCAGGCTTCCTGCTGAGCAGGGAGCCCAGTGGGATGCAGGGGCTCCATCCCAGGACCCTGAGATCATGACCTGAGCAGAAGGTAGAAGCTTAACGACTGAGCCACCCAGGCCAGCAGCCCCCGCCCCGCCCACTCCTGCATATAAACTTTACCAGCCTGGGGAGGAGAAGCGCAGAGCTTCTTGCCTGCAGTGGACTGTGTTCTGCAAGTTCCCTCTTTTTAGAACTGCCACCCACCCTTCTGGAATGGTCCGCTTTTTCTTCCATCTCTCCTTGTCTCCCATGTTCGGGGGACATGAAGTTTGGGAATGAAGATCAGAGTGTTTCGTCCCTACCCCTTCTGTCCCCTGAACACCTGAACTTCTTTTTCTTCCAACACCCATTTACTGAGCATGAGCAAGGGCTGGATTTGGGGAGGAGGGCCAGGAGTGCCTTCGGGTAAGAAAACAGTTCCGGGCTCCAGGCAATCATTCACTCAGTAGACTTATTCTGAGCCACCCTGCCCCGTGTGGAGCTCTGGGAGTTCCAAAATGAATAGGACCCAGTCACCTTCCCCTGGAGCTAAGTAGTGGCTATCAATCACCAACACTCTGGGAGGGTGTCAGAAATCATCTGACTTCCTTCCTCGCTAAGCTCCACTCCTCTTGGCCAAGAGCACTGTTTTAATTGGACCAGGATGTAGAGCTGGCTGAATCAGTCTTTCACAGAACACCTTTGAGAAGGCTTGCATAGGACACCAGGATCTGCCAGACGCAGGTGAGGTCCTTGCCGGCCACTCCAAGCTTCTTCCCCAAGAGACAAGCAGAAAAGAGCCTGATTATCAAAGATAAAGAGTTTGGCCATTGGCCAAGTGACACCAGTGGCAGAGATGTTTGTCCTGGGCCCTGGGAGTGGCTGGAATGACCAAGCACAGAGGTGACTTAATTACTTAACAACCTACCAGTTTGTTCAAGTGGTAGCCTGCTCCGGGCTCACAGCCAGGGAGACGTGGAGGTCACATCCTGCTGGTAAATAGTAACCGGCCACTGTGACGAAGCCTGAGGTCACCCGCAGGGAGAGGCTATCCCCAGATCAACCCCAGGCAGCATCTGGAGTGAGATGCACACCAGCCCGACCACCCACCCAGCCGTGCTCCAAGTGGTGGTCAGGGGCCATCTCTCCTCTCCCCCTCAGGGCAGCAGCGAACACCAACCAGGGACCACAACCTGCCTCCGCCACAGAAAGCCTGGTGTTAGAGTCCTGGCTGGTCGGGCTGAAACCCAGCAAACACGATCTCACTTAGCTAACTTGCCAGGCAGAAGTTATAGTTGAATGAACCCCACTCTGAATCCTGAGAAAAGTCCTCCTGTTTAGGGGTGCCTCAGTCTGTTAAGCGTCTGCCTTAAGCTCAGGACCTGGACCTTGATCCCAGGACCAGCAGGATCCAGGAAGCCTGCTGCTCCCTCTCCCTCTGCCTGCTGCTCCCCCTACTTGTGCTCTCTCTCTCTGTATCAAATAAATAAATAAAATCTTTAAAAAAAAGTCCTCCTGTTTAGGCGAAGCTGGTGAGGCAGCGGGGTACAGCAAAGCCAGCCCGGATCCCCCTTTAGAGACCCAGCTCCTGGGAGCAGGCCCTAGCTCCATCATGGGCCACAAAAGTTTGAACAAATCATGAAATCTTTCTTGGGCTGGGTTTCACATCCGAAAGGCAGCACATGGCATTATCACAAGGGTTGAATTAAGGAGGATAATGTATGTGACAGTCTTTTGTAAGCAATGAGGTCTCTGTACTACCCGCACAGGGTTAAGTAGAATTGCTTTACTGATTAGTCTTGTCCAGGAAAGCAGAACATCTCTTTCCCAGCTGTTTCTAGAAAGCAGTCATCTGTATTGCTACCTCAGTACTCCCCTCAGGCAAGGTTGTCTTTTCTGCGGGCTGGGGAGAAGCTGGGAACTGAACTTGGGACTCACCTGTACCGAGATTGTAACTCCCTTTGGCATTTCTTTCTACTCTTTCTGGACTTACCTGGTTTGACTGATTGGAGTACCTTTTTTTTTTTAAATTTGCAAGGCCTTGTATTGTATACATCTGTCTTAAATCCCTTTTGGGACACAACAGGGTGTAATGAAGTATATCCTATATCAAAATAGAAACACCAGTCCTTTGGCAAGACTTTGCCTGCTATTGTTTTGTTTACTTAAAAAAGGTAGGTTTTGCAATGCAGTCTAGGTCATGGTAAAAACACAATACAAGCCCACTGGAGCTGAACCACAGTGCCCAGCACTGCGCGTGGGTCGTGAAAAGGGTCCTGCCATATTTTCATCTGAAATGCACCGGGCACTGGTGGCCACACAGGTGTGTTAGGGGGATTCAACCCACTCCAGCTGTCCACCCCCGCGTCTCCTGCCAGAACAGTCCCTGTGGGGGTGGGGGAGGGATGAAGGCGGGGCAGAGGCAAAACCCGGCGAACGGATGTGTGAGCTGTCGGCGGGGCCCCGAGACTCGGGGTTCGCCTGCACCCAGCTTCCACCAAAGGAAGGGGGGGGCTGCGGTGGTCGGGAGGCTGGACTAGGAGACCGCACGGATTGTGTCGCTATGTGAAGCGGAGACAGAAGTCCCTTTACCAGCCGAGGAGGAGAAGAGGTCCCAGATACAGGCTGGAAGATGGCCGGAGAAGGGCGCGGGGGGGCGGAGGGAGCGGCGCTGCAGCCTGGAGCCGGAGCGCTCGTCCTCGGGATGCGCAAAGAGGACCCGCCCCGGCAGCCCCGGGAGGAGGGAGGAGCGAGCAACGCTGTGACAGCGCTCCTGTCCCGTCTCCTCCAGCCCCTGCCTATTCGGGGTTCGGGGTACGCGGTCCCCGGCAGAGAGGGCCCCTCTGTCCACTTGGTCCCCCGACGCGGCGGAGACTGGCCGGCTCGGGACAGAAAATGCTCCACTCGCTGGGGAGGTGGGGGCGCTGCCCAGTCGCCCCGATGCGGTTCCCCCTCCAGCCCCTCCACCTCCTGGCTGGTCACCCCACTTTGCGTCAGTTTCCCCGTCCTAAAAGTGGGGTTAATGACTGTACTCACTCTCCTCTTAGGGCCGTTGTGACAAATAAGTGGCACAACGCAAATAAAGCGTGTAGCGCCCAGAAAGTCCCTAACAAGTATCACCAGGGGGGGCTGTGGGCCTTCTCCCCACCTTCTCCAGATCCCCAGGGCGTGGGCCCGTGTAGGATTCGGGGGGTCCCCAAACGACGACACCGACGCTCTGGCAGACGGGCATCCGGCTGGGCGCACGGCGGGAGCAGGTGGTTGGCGGGGGTTGGCGGTGACGTGGGAGGGGACCGACCGGGACTCTCCTCGTTTCCTCCACCTGCCCAGTTCCCAGGAATTTGCCTGGAGCAGTCGGCGGGGTGGCCGGGCTAGCGCCGGGCGGCGGTTTTGGGATGACTTGGTGCAGGTGAGTTTCCGGGGCGCAGAGAAAAGTGGGCCGTGGGCCCTGGGCGATGGGCGCGCGTCTCGGGACTGAGCCGGACCTGTCCTCTCACGTAGGGCGGCGGGAAGGGGACGGGACGCCGTTTCGAGCCCCTGCTCTTTCTCGATCGCCGCATCCCAGGGAACCCTGATTTTACAGTCGGAAAATTGGACATGGAGGTTGCCTCTGGTCCCGGGGAAGGTGTCGCTCGGGTGTCCCAAACGTGGGACTCGGTCCGCGGGGCGCGGCTTGGGACGCGGGCGCTCCACCAGGGGACCGTGGGCTACCGGCGGACGGGAAGCTGAGGTCGCTCAGAAAACAGCCGGAGCAGTCGGGGAGTTTAGAAAGTCGGATTTCAGACGCCCGGGGCGCGCAGCCTCGAGGCAGAGTGGGCGTCTGTCTGTTCCGTAACCCGGGAGCGAAGGAGCCCGAGGACTAGAGGAACAGTCATGGGGGAGGAGGGGGTGGTGGTGTGGCGGGCAAGGAGACGTGGAAATCTGCTTTAATTTTTACAGCCTACAAAAAAGGATCAAAATACATTCTGTGCCTTTTTACTCCCAAAGCTTATTTTCTTTGTATTTTTCAATATTAGAGCCGTTATTAAACACTGACAAGGAAATCATCTTGCGAATCTTGCAAAAGAGTGTTCGTGCGATGATGAATGCTTTATAAGCATTCACACGAAGCCGGGGTTCTACGGAGGATGTGGCGAGGGGAAGGGAGGCAGCCCCGCGTGCAGGAGTGTTCCGGCTTCTATTCTATGTTCCCTCTCCCTCCCCGGCATTCCCCACCCCTCGTTTCTTAATGTGTGACTGAGCAGTCCCGGCGTCAGGCTGGGTGCCAACGAATTTAAAACTGGCAAGGCCTTGGCAGGTTTGACTTTTCCTTCACACATGGACAGCTGGAAGGCCCAAGAGGTCTTGGTTTTAACTGACATTGTTTGCTGTGGTTATAGCCCTGATCTTAAGGCTGCTGGCCTGCGCGGCCATGGGGGGAGCTAACCTTTCTTTCAACGAATTCTTTTAAACTTTCGCTTGCCTTTTTACGACTCCCCCCCCCTTTTTTTTTTAAGATTTTATTTTGACAGAGAGAGATCACAAGTAGGCAGAGAGGCAGGCAGAGAGAGAGGGGGAAACAGGTGACCCTGGCTCTATCCTCTGACCCTGAGATCATGAGCTGAGCCTGAGATCGTGACCTGAGCTGAAGGCAGAGGCATAACCACTGAGCCAGCCAGGCTCTCCTTTATGATTCTTCTAAAAAGTACTCTCTACACCCAACCTGAGGCTCAAACTCAGGACCCAGAGAGCAAGAGTCCCAGTGCTCCACTTACGGAACCAGCTAGATGCCTCTAGTTGGTCTGTCTGTTTCTTTCTTTCTTTCTCTGCCTTGTTCCTTCCTTCCTTCCTTCCTTCCTTCCTTCTTTCTCTCTCTTTTTTTCTTCCTTTCTTTTTAAAATTAAAAAATGTGAGATTTGGGGGCACCAGGGTAGCTCAGTGGGTTAGGCACCCCAGACTTAATCTCAGCTCAGGTGGTGATCTCAGAGTGAGCTGAGCCCTGTTGGGCGTGGAGCCTACTTAAAAAAAAAAAAAAAGTCTGATTTTGGAATGGGTATTTTTGTTTTTGTCCTCTAGAACAGGCTAGTCCACTTGACACATGCTGCCAACCCCAGAAACGATTGTTACAGTGTCAGGTGCTAAACTCAGTAAATTGGTGAATTCATCTCATTTCATACACTGTGGATCACTTTTTTTTTTTTTTTTTTCAAGACAGGGGTGGGGGGGCAGGCTTCCTGCTGAGCAGAGAGCCTGATGCGGGGCTCGATGTGGGGGCTCGATCCCAGGACCCTGAGACCATAACCTGAGTCGAAGCCAGAGGCTTAACCCACTGAGCCACTGAGGCGCCCCTGTGGATCACTTTTTGATTAGGTGTAGACCCTGTTCTAGATTGACTCTAGATTCTCCCTGTGGAGAATATTCTCTTATTATGTCCACTCTACAGTTGTGGAAATTGAGGAAAGAAGTCGCCCAAGGAATGCATCGGAAGGAGCAGATTGGAATTCAGCTCCATTTGAGACTAAAGCTGATGCTTTTCAATTGCTTGGGACATTTTATTTGTAATATTTCACTCAACAAATGTTTGATAATCTGCTCTTTGCTAGGCATTGTGCTGGGTACTAGGAACACAGCTGTCCTCACCTCTTGGAGAAGTGGTAACTTCAGCATATTTCATTCCCAGCTGTTCTTCTTCTTCTTTTTTTTTAAAGTAGCCTTCACCCTAAGCATGGAGCCCAACGTGGGGCTTGAACTCACAACCCTGAGATCAAGAGTCCGATGCTTAAGAGTCAAATGAATAATGGACAGAGCCACCCACCTGCTCCTCTTAGTTATTTATTTTTAACATCCCCTTCCTCTACAGGACAGAATTATTTGCAATAATAATCATGTAATAATAATATTCTCTTGCTTCTTCTATTTAAAGACAATTGAAGTAAACTGTAATTCCTAAAGATACCAAAATTGGACAAACTATTTTAGGTATGAATTAAAATGGGTGCTTACCGAACAAAATATTACACTTGGCAGTTTGTGCCGTTTGGCTGCTTTAAATCTTAAACACTAATGAAAAATCAGTGGGCACACACACATAATGACAGAATGAGGTGACTGAAGTTTGATTTACTCATCTTTAAATTAGATGACAGGGAGGGGTTCCTGCTGGGTGGCTCAGTGGTTAAGCGTCTACCTTTGGCTCAGGTCATGATCTCAGGGTCCTGGGATCGAGTCCCGCATTGAGCTCCCCGCTCAGCAGGAAGCCTGCTTTTCCCTCTCCCACTCCTCTTGCTTGTGTTCCTTCTCTCGCTGTGTCTCTCTCTGTCAAATAAATAAATAAAATCTTTTAAAAAAATACAATAAAATAGATGACAGGGAGATAGAGGAGGGATTTGCTTCATTCATTCCACGTATGGACCTGGTATTGTGGTACCTCCGGGTCCACCCCCTAGGGGCTTTAAAAAAAAAGTGTGCTATTCATGTGTGTTTCACATCTGCTGCTTAAATGGAGGAATAGGTAAGACCACATGGTTTACACCCAAGCTGTGCCCTAAGCCAGCTTGAACTATTTCTCCATTTACCACGGTTGCAAGCATACCTTTGAAAGGAACGTATGGAGCTGAGCTGGGTGTGTGTTGGGAGCTAACTATGTAGTTGAGTTGTTTAGATCAAATTCCATGAGAAATATGATTTTTCTAAAGGATAAGGTGCTGTTTTGAAGTTCATGTATATTATTAAACTGTCACAGTAAGTGATGTAGACATAAAACAGCAGTTCTCAACCATTTTTGTTTCAGAAAATTTTACACTCTTAGAAATGATGGAGGACCTCCAGGAGCTTAAAATTAAAAAAAAAAAAAAAAGAGTACGAGAGGCAAGGGAGGGGCAGAAGGAGAGGAAGAGAGAGAATCCCAATATGGGGCTCGATCTGGAAACCCTGAGAAAAATGACCTGAGCCAAAGTCACATGTCCAGATGTTAACAGACTGAGCCACCCAGGTACCCCAGGAGCTTTCATGGATATGAGTTGTATTTATTCCCACTATGACATGAGACATTAAAGCTGAGAAAGTTTATTTTTATTTTTTGAAAGATTTTATTTATTTATTGGATAGAGAGAGAGAGAGAACACAAGCAGGGGGAGCGAGAGAGGGAGAAGCAGGCTCTCTGCTGAGCCCGGAGCCTGATGCAGGGCTGGATCCCAGGACCCTGGGATCATGATCTGAGCTGAAGGCAGACGCTTAACTGACTAAGCCACCCAGGTACCCCGAAGCTGAGAAAGTTAAAAAAAAAAAAAGTATTTGTTAAGGCATTAAAAATAACAATTCTCAACCTACCAGATGTTAGCATCGTGCATTTTATAACTTTTTTTTTAAAGATTTTTATTTATTTATTTGACAGAGAGATCACAAGTAGGCAGAGAAGCAGGCAGAGAGAGAGAGGGAAGCAGGCTCCCTGCTGAGCAGAGAGCCCGATGTGAGACTCCATCCCAGGACCCCGGGACCATGACCTGAGCCAAAGGCAAAGGCTTTAACCCACTGAGTCACCCAGGTGCCCATGCATCATGCATTTTAATGAAAAATTAATTATTTGAAGGCTTGACCGGGACTGGTTGATGTGTTTGCTAGCTGTTACTGGCTGGAGACTTTGGTTTGCCTCTACGGGGCACTTTGTGGGCAACTCACAACAGGGCAGCTGGCTTCGCCAGAGCTGATGACTTGAGAGGGGGTGTGCCATCAAGATGAAAGCCATGGTGTCTTTTATTACCTACCTTAGAGGTGACCTATGCTTTTTGCATATCAGTCACCCTGGCCACTGTGGGAAAGGACTACACTAAGGTATGACTACTTAAGAGGTAGAGATCATTGGGGGCCACAGTGGAGACTGGCGACCACAGGACTTTTGCATCTATTTTTATGAATGAGATTGGCTGTGGTTTTCCTTTTTTTTTTTTTTTTTCAAGATTTTATTTTGATTTTTTAAGTAATCTATACCCAATGCAGGGTTCATACTCACAACCCTAAGATCAGGAGTCCAATGCTCCATCCGCTGAGCCAGCCAGACACCCCCCCACTGCCCCGCTCTGATTTTTCTTTCTTATCACATCCTTCTCAGGTTTTGATAAACTGTTTATGCTTTTCCACAAAACAAGTTGGGGAGGGTTCCCTCTCTTCCTGTTCTTTAGAAGAACAGAAAATGAAATAAAAAGGAAAATTTGGAACTATAGGATTATTCAGAATTTTCTCTTTTTGCCCGTGTTAGTTTTTATAAGTTGTATTCTTCTCCAAGAATTTTATTTCCTCTACTTTTTCAAGTTTATTGGTACAAATTGTTAATTTATATTCTCTTATTACTTCGTTAATGGCCGTAAGTTTCTAGTGATGCTCTCCATGTTCCTGCCACTGGCGATTTGTGCCTACTCTTGCTTTTTCTTGATCCTAGATGAGGTTGATCCATGATGAGGTTATTTTATTAGTTTTTAAAAATAAAACAATTTTTGGCTTTGATGATTCTTTATAGTGTATATTTCCTTTTTTTTTTCTTTTTTAGATTTTATTTATTTATTTGGGGGTGGGGGGGCATGAGCTCGAGCAGGGTGAGGAGCAGAAGAAGAGGGAGAAGAAGAGTCCAGGCTGAGCAGGGAGCCCGATGTGGGGCTTGATCCCAGGACTCTGGGATCATGACCTGAGTCGAAGGCAGACGCTTAATGACTGAGCCACATAGGCGCCCCAACAATAAGTGATTTTACCATAAATTACTTTGCCATTCTCTATTTAAGTCATTCATTAAAAAGTTTATCTTAGTTAGAGTGCCCCTTTGGTACATTAAAAATTGGCAAATATAGGATTATTCAGACTTTTTTCTTTTTTGGCTGTGTCCATTTTTGTAAGTTGTATTCTGTAAAAGTTTTCTTTCTTTTTTTAAATATTTATTTGAGAGAGAGAGAGAGACCAAGCGAGCATGAGGGAGCCTGAGCAGTGGGAGGGGCAGAGGGAGAGAAACTCAAGCAACTGTGGAGCCTGATGCAGAGCTTGCTTCCACGACCCTGAGATCATGACCTGAGTCGAAATCAAGAGTTAACTAACTGCGTCACCCGAGGGGCCCCCAAACCACATTCTTTAAACAGCTCCAAGAATCAATCCCAACAAAGTTCATTATCAGTCCTTTTTCTTCTACATCCTCAAATACAGATCCAAGAAGTTGTTACTGTTGGGTCCCCCAAAATTGGGTACCCCAATAATGGGTCTGTGATTAAAGGAGTGAGACTGATACAAAGTGAAGGTCAAGCAAAGCCAAGCATCAGGAATCAGACCGACCATCAGACAGGTTGGGGCCGCCCCTTATAGAGAGGACGACCCCTCCCTGCTTTCCAGACTAACTTTTATAGAACAAAGGACATGTGGTTGGGCCTGGCCACACACAGGTGGCCAGTGAGACTGTAACACACACAGGAAACTCCACAGTGATGCTAGGCGACCAATTGAATTACAATTTATCCTAGTAGACATTTGAACCAGCCTATCACCTAGTTCAGAATTGGCCCCAAAAGGTGCCCAAAGGGCGGGGCCCATACTCCTTGGTATCTAGGAGACAGTACACGTCCCCCACTGATTGAATACCTCCACCTGGCCTGACCCACCCTTGTATCTGGACTTTGTTACGTGGGACTGGTTTCCTGGACTTGCTTTCAAGTAAGTTCCCCTGGTTGGGGTGGGGAGGGCCAGTTTAAGTTTTACAACAAAATGGCAGTACAACCAGGGTGGGGTCGCTCCGGCTGAATAGGTGTAAGAGTTTTCTTAATTCCTTTGCATTTTCAAGTGTATTGGCAGAAAATCGTCTGCCAGTTGACAGAAAAAGATCCCAAGTAGGCAGAGAGACAGGCGGAGAGAGAGGGGGAAGCAAGCTCTCTGCTGAGCAGAGAGCCCGATGCGGGACCCAATCCCAGGACCCTGAGATCATGGCCTGAACCGAAGGCAGAGGCTTAACCCACTGAGCCACTCAGGCACCCCTCTGGTTTTTCAGTGTTAAGTAATGACGCAGGGAACATACGGTTGTCTATATCTCTTTACCTCTATATGTCTATGTGTCTGTCTGTCTAGACATTTATGTCTAATTATATCTAGTTGTTGTGTGGTTTGACAAGCCAAGATTCTCAACCTCCTTCTATTGTTTCTTTCTTTCTTTCTTTCTTTCTTAAAGATTTATTTATTTGTTTGACAGACAGAGATCACAAGTAGGCAGAGAGGCAGGCAGGGAGAGAGAGAGAGTGGAGGAAGCAGGCTCCCTGCTGAGCAGAGAGCCCGATGCGATGCGGGGCTGGATCCCAAGACCCTGGGATCATGACCTGAGCCGAAGGCAGAGGCTTTAACCCATTGAGCCACCCAGGCGCCCCCTTCTATTGTTTCTCTGTGTGAACTTTGGTTAAACTTGGCAGCCTCAGGTAATTGTGTCCAGGAAAGTTCTGTGTCAGTAGATTTGCATGCTCACAGGAAAGGGCTGGTCCCAGCAGGCATCTACTCCCGTGAAGTTGTCTCTGCTTTTCGGGAGTGTCCTGGAGAGGGGAACGGATCCTTTTTTCATGTGTTCAGAGGCATTTTTAGGAGGCCTGCCTGACTGAGCAGCCTTCAACCTTGACAAGATCAAACAAACTAAACCCTTTGCAGGTTCAACAAAGATGAGAAAAGGTGCTCCCCGCGGTTGGTTGAAAACACAAGCAAGGAAATAATTCACTTCTAAAAACGATTGTTTAAAACTGTGCAGTAGCCAAACCTTCCAAATTTGGTTCCCTTCCTATGTGACAGCCAATGACAGGCTTCATCAAAATTCAATACTGCATCCCCGGGATGAAACCAGACTTGTTTTGAATGTTAACATTTGCCACCATAACACATATCCATGCTGATATTTTTCTTTTTTAAAAAAAATTTATTTATTTATTTGACACAGAGAGAGAGAGAGAGACAGTGAGTACACATACAAGCAGTGGGGAGGGGAAGAGGCAGAGGGAGAAGGAGAAGCAGACTCCCCGCTGAGCAGGGAGCCCAATGCGGCCTCGATCCCAGGACCTTGGGATCATGACCTGAGCCAAAGCCAGACGCTAAATGAGTGAACCACCCAGGCACCCCAAAAAAGGGAACTTCTTCTTGCGAACCAAATATTTTACAACTTTGAGGTATCTGTGATTTGGCTTTTTGTCTTTAAAATCTACCTCATTTGATATTAATATAGAGATACCAACTTTATCTTGTGTACTTAGTTTATTTATGTTCCTTTTTTAATTCTCAACATCTCTATATCCATGTGTTTTAGATGTGTCTCTTGCAACACCTCATATTAACTGGGCTTCTTTTTTCCATCCAGCCTATCTTTGTATTTTAGCTGAAACATTTAACTCATTTACTTTGGTTTAAATCTAACTTTCTATTTGTTCCACCTGATCTATGTTCTTCTCCCTTTTCTTGCACTTCTTTGTATTGCTTCTTTTTTATCATTCCATTTTCCTGTGTATTAGCTTAAAAGTTATTCACTGTTTGTACTGTTTCCATGGTATTTACACTATAGGTTGTAACGTATTCTTGACCTATCAGAGTCTAAAATTACATGGTATTTTTTATCTTCCTGGGCAACGCAAAGACTTCACAACACTTTTCTGCCTTTCCTGACTTATTTTACTTTTTGTGGGTTGTTGTTCTATGACATACAAAATGGTATTACTGCTTTATGTAGATAGTAGTTACCTACATTTCCCCCACTTACTTGCCATTTTGATTTCTCTTCATTCTTTTCCTTATGACCTTCTGTCGGGGATAACGTGCCTCTCGTAGTTCCTTTAGTGCAAGTACGCTAGTGGCAAATTCCTCAAACTGCAATTCGTCTGAAAATGTTTTTTTTTTTTTTTGAAGATTTTATTTATTTATTTGACAGACAGAGATCACAAGTAGGCAGAGAGGCAGGCAGAGAGAGAGGAGGAAGCAGGCTCCCTGCCGAGCAGAGAGCCCAATGCGGGGCTCGATCCCAGGACCCTGGGATCATGACCTGAACTGACAGCAGAAGCTTTAACCCACCGAGCCACAGAGGGGTCCCTCACCTTCATTTTTGAATATTTTTTTCTGGTACAGAAAATATTTCTGTCTCTGGCTTCCCATGTATCCTGTGGGAAAGTCAGTTTACAACCTCTTTTTTTTTTTTTTTTTAAAGATTTTATTTATTTATTTGACAGAGAGAGATCACAAGTAGGCAGAGAGAGAGAGGAGGAAGCAGGCTCCCTGCTGAGCAGAGAGCCCGATGCGGGACTCGATCCCAGGACCCTGAGATCATGACCTGAGCCGAAGGCAGCAGCTTAACCCACTGAGCCACCCAGGTGCCCCAGTTTACAACCTCTTTTGAAGGTAATCTTTTTCTTCTCAGTCTGCTTTTAAAAGATTGTTTCCTTTAGTTTTTGGCATTTTTGTTTTGATGTCCTTTGGTGCATATTTATTTTAACATTTTCCTCCCTGTGGCTTGTAGAGCTTTTGGAAGGCACGCAGTGAGGTCTTTCATTAGTTTTGAAAGTTTTTAACCATTTTTTTCCTTCGAATATTAGTCTATCCCACCCTTACTCACTGTATCCTTTATATCCTTATTTCTTTAGTGTAATTTATTTACATTAATTTATTTTTCTTCAAGATTTTTTTTTAAAAGATTATTTATTTATTTATTTGACAGACAGACATCACAAGTAGGCAGAGAGGCAAGCAGAGAGAGGAAGGGAAGCAGGCTCCCTGCTGAGCAGAGAGCCTGATGTGGGGCTCGATCCCAGGACCCTGGGACCATGACCTGAGTGGAAGGCAGCGGCTTTAACCCACTGAGCCACCCAGGTGCCCCCAAGATTTTATTTTTTTAAGTAATCTCTACATCCAACGTGGGGCTTGAACCTACGACCCTGAGATCAAGAGTCTTACACTCTACCAACTGAGCCAGCCAGGTGCCCCTTTCCAGTATTTAAAGTCCTCTGTTCTTCTGCCTCTCGTGTTGGTGGTTGTCTCCTGCTCTGTCTTTAGTCTTGCCTAATTGTTTAGTGCAACCATCGAGCTGTCAATACTTGTTATTTTTTTGCTTCTAAAAATTCCATCTGGTTCTTTTTTATATTCTTCAATTCTGTGTTGAAATTCCCAAATCACTAACTTATAATTCTTCAGTGTCCTTAGTCTATTTATTTTACAGTGTGTCTGAGAACTTCAGTCTCTGAAGAGACCTTGTGATTTGGTTTGATTTTTGCCTTACTTGCCTCATTAGACAATGTTATCTCCATATGTGCTAAATATCATCTTTACAAATGATTTGCAGAAATCATCTGAGATGTAGGCTGCTGCCAGAATCGAGGATTCGTGTTTGGCTCTGCTAGGCACTGGGAGCAGGGGCAATGTGTGGTTGCCTCAGTTCAGCTTCTGCGAGACGGTGGGCAGCCCAGCCAGCCACGCCTGAATCCACTTTTCCTGGAGGAGTCCCTGGAAGTTCCCGCACAAAGCGACGGGCTTCACTTGGAACCCCCATCCGGACCTCTACCCATAGTGGATCTTGGACTCTAATATCTCGTCTTCTAATTCTGAAAGGCTGAGAACAGCATGCCCAGCCTTTCAGCTGCCCCCTTAGGAATCAGTAAACACAACCAGAGGGAAAACGAACCTCATTCTTTAGCTTCCGTTACCCACCCAGTCCTGCCCCTGTAATTCATTACCTTGGTAGCCATCTGAGTGCTTCAGGCAGATATGTTTTTGGTTTGGGTTTTGGTTCAACTTTTCCAGTTATCAGCAGTAGGAAAGTTGGTCCAAATTGCTCTGTCCTCTCTTGCTGGAAGCAAAGTCCTTTGCCCCTAAGGCATTAGGATGAGGGGTGCCTGCGTGGCGCAGTGGGTTGAGCCTCTGCCTTCGGCTCGGGTCATGATTCCAAGGTCCTGGGATCGAGCTCTGCATCAGGCTCTCTGCTCAGTGGGGAGCCTGCTTCCCTTCCTCTCTCTCTCTCTGCCTGCCTCTCTGCCTACTTGTGATCTCTCTGTCAAATAAATAAATTAAATCTTTAAAAAAAAAAAGTTTCTAGGATGAGCCAGCAGGGGAGGTAAAAGCTCCATGAGACTGATTTTGGAGTCTTATAGCAAAGGTGGGGTATAGCTAATTTTAATTGAGTCCAAGAAAATAAAGATGATATTATTTGTACTTCTAATATGGCAAAACAATTAATAGTTATTATTATAGAATTACAGTTGATCCTGGAACAAAGTGGGGGTTAGGGGCACTGCCCCCCCACCTCCAACTTCTGCATAGTGAAAAATCCACATAGCACTTTTGACTCCCCCCAAAACTTAACTACTAGTAGTCTACTGTTGACTGGACGCCTTCCCAATGCATACACAGTTATATGTATATGTGTTATATAATGTATTCTTAGAGAATACCTAACTTTTTCTTTTTTCTTTTTTGGTATTTCTAGGCTATATGGTTTGTCTGTGAGTTTTTCATATTGTGGCAAATCTCCCGAATATTTCCAATATCCTTACTGAGAGAAATCTGCATATAAGTGGACCCACACAGTTCAAACCTGTGTTGTTCTAGGGTCAGTTGTGTGTAATAATTCATAGTTATTATGTATATAATTTGAATGGGTTTCTGATACTGGCAACCCCAAATTCCTAACTATAGTACGCAGAAGCAGTGTGTATGTACCACTTTTACCTAAAATCTCCCCAGAACTTTTTGGTTGTTAATTTAATAAAAGGCTATTTCAAAGTTACTTTTAATTTCAGTACTTTAACTTTCAAGTGAGAACAAATATTTTCCTATGTGTTTGACAGTAAATATATCTATCCTTGGGTTAGTCCTTTTTTTCCATCTTCTGTGCCCACTTATTCATTGGTATCTTGATGTCTTTTATGTAAGTGAATTGAGATTAAACCTCTGCTCCCATATTTGTTAGGAACCATTTCAATAGTCCAATAGTCCTATTTTTATTTCAGGGGTGTTTTTCACTGTATAGGTATTTTAAATATATTTTTTAAAGATTTTATTTATTTGTCAGAGAGAGAGCACAAGCAGGGGGAGCGGCAGGCAGAGGGAGAAGCAGGCTCCCCGCTGAGCAAGGAGCCCAATACAGGACTCGATCCCAGGACCCCTAGGATCATGACTTGAGCTGAAGGCAGATGCTTAACCGACTGAGCCACCCAGGCACCCCAACACTGTGTACGTATTTTAAAAAGTTGGATGCATACTTAAGCATTTTGATCTTTACCCTTGTAGATGTTTCTAGGCTGTAAAGTATTGTGGTTCACAACAAACAAACAGATATTATGAGATTGCTTTCATAGGCAACAGGAAAATCCTGCCTAACCAGCTTCTATTGTCTGCTGAGAGGCAGGCATCTGGACCAAACCTGCTAGGGTACAAGAGCCTCTCAGGGAAATGAGTATCCCCATCTTCTGACCTGGGACTCAGGCTGCTCCTGCAGTTTCCCCCTGGTCCGAAAGTTCTGTACCTAGAATGTGAGAACTGCTTGTCGGGGTTAAGTGGCTTCACCTTGACCCTGAAGGGACAGGCTGACACCACCTAATATGGACGACTGGCTCCTGTTCTTATTTCTCACCAACTTTAGAAATTGCACGTTGGCCTTTTCTTGAATGTTTCTCAAACAGGGTCCAACCAGGATAGCAAACTCATGTGATAATTTTAACCAGTCCCCACAGCAGGACACAAACAGCGCAGACTGAACATTGTAGAACAAACACTTGTACTTCTAAAATAAAAATTGAAAAATTTTTTTATCAATTATCAAAAATTATCAATTATCCAAAAAATCAAATATCAGAATTTTTATCAATTATCAAAAAAATTGATAAAAGTTCAACTGCTTCGTATCTTATTGGTAATCTCCTACCAAACAATTCCCCTTCATGACTGCATCCCAAATGCTATCACTAGCTGGAAACAGGTTTTGTAAATGGGAACCCCAAGGCTGAGAAACGTCCAATCACGTGGTCCAAACGTGAGTAAGAGGAAGTGAACTCCTATTTTCTGCATGGGTTTCTATAACTTGACTATTTGAAGTGTGTCCCTCCTTGTCTGAAGGTCATTTTAGAAAATGCAGAAGTTACAAAGTAGTGAAAATTCCATATAAAAATTTTTTTTAATATTTTATTTATTTATTTGACAGAGAGAGATCACAAGTAGACAGAGAGGCAGGCAGAGAGATAGAGGGAAGCAGGCCCCCCGCTGAGCAGAGAGCCCGATGCAGGACTCGATCCTAGGACCCTGAGATCATGACCTGAGCCGAAGGCAACGGCCTAACCCACTGAGCCACCCAGGTGTCCCTCCATATAAAATTTTTATACATACTCCTATTTCTGGGCTTTGGTTTATTCCCTTTACTTACTTGTTTATTCTGGAATAAGTATCATGCTTTTAATAACTGTAGCTTTCTAATAATTTATTCTTCAGTAAGAGTATAGCAGCCATCCCTCTTATTTGTAACATATTCCTTGCTATTCTCATGTTCCATTAGAGTCATTTTAACAACAACAAGGACAAATCTTTTTTTTTTAAGATTTTATTTATTTATCTGACAGAGATCACAAGTAGGCAGAGAGGCAGGTGGTGGGGGGGGGGATGCAGGCTCCCCACTGAGCAGAGAGCCTGATGCGGGACTCGATCCCAGGACCTTGAGATCAGGACCAGAGCCGAAGGCAGAGGCTTTAACCCACTGAGCCACCCAGGTGCCCCACAACAACAAATCTTGTTGCAGATTCACTGGTGTGGTTGTTCTGTTGAATTTATAGATTAATAGAAAGTGAAGTTACATCTCTGAAATATGGAGTTATTGTAGTTAAGAATAAGGAATTTAGGGCAACCCTCTTGGGACCCGTCTCACTCTTGAGAGCTTTTTCTGTATCTTCACTTAATAAACTTCCACCACTTTACTCATAAGCACACAAAAAAAGTATAAAGAATTTATGTCCATTTATTTGTATTTCCCTAATATCCTAGTACTTTTCTTAATTCTTAATTCTTTTTTTAAAAAAAGATTTTATTTATTTATTTGAGAGAGAGACAGTGAGAGAGAGCATGAGCGAGGAGAAGGTCAGAGGGAGAAGCAGACTCCCCATGGAGCTGGGAGCCCGATGCGGGACTCGATCTCAGGACTCCGGGATCATGACCTGAGCCGAAGGCAGTCGTCCAACCAACTGAGCCACCCAGGCATCCCTTAATTCTTAATTCTTGATTTTTTCAATGACAAAAGTAATTTTTAAAAAAGATTTTATTTATTAATTTGTCAGAGAGAGAGAGAGCCCAAGCAGGCAGAGGCAAAGAGAGAAGCAAGCTCCCCACTAAGCAAGAAGCCCGATGTGGGATTGGATCCAAGGACCCTGGAATCATGACCTGAGTGGAAGGCAGCGGCTTAACTAACCGAGCTACACCCATGTCCCAAAAGTAATTCTTGATCACTGCAAAAAGTAAGAGAGAGTATAGGAATATATTGATAGAGGAACACGCTGATTGAAAAATTTTTCACTGCAATCCGATTCCTAGCACTGACTATAATTAACAACTTGGTGTATGTCATTTCAGATTTAAAAAATTTTTTTTATGTATTTATTTAACAGAGAGACCGTGAGAGAGGGAACACAAGCAGGGGGAGTGGGAGAGGGAGAAGCAAGCTCTCCACTGAGCAGGTAGCCCGATGTGGGGCTCGATCCCAGGACCCCCAGGACCATGACCTGAGCCAAAGGCAGACGCCCAAATGACCGAGCCACCCCGGTGCCCCTCATTTCAGATATTTCTTCTGTGACCACAACACACTTTATTTATTTATTTATTTTTTTTTTAAGATTTTATTTATTTATTTGAGAGAGAGAGACAGTGAGAGAGAGCACGAGCGAGGAGAAGGTCAGAGAGCGAAGCAGACTCCCCATGGAGCTGGGAGCCTGATGCGGGACTCGATCCCGGGACTCCAGGATCACGCCCTGAGCCGAAGGCAGTCGTCCAACCAACTGAGCCACCCAGGCGTCCCCACAACACACTTTAAATAGACATGTAGTCTTGTATCCAATCCAATAAGGTCCTAGTTTTTTAAAGGCTTTATACTATGTCTATTCAGTAATTTGTTTTAAAAAAAAAATGCATTTTGAGCGCCTGGGTGTCTCAGTAGGTTAAAGCCTCTAACTTCAGCTCAGCTCATGATCCTGATCAGGTCATGATCAGGTCATGATCAGGTCCTGGGATCGAGCCCTGCATCGGGGCTCTCTGCTCAGCAGGGAGCCTGCTTCCCTTCCTCTCTTCTCTCTGCCTGCCTTTCTGCCTACTTGTGATCTCTGTCTGTTGAATAAATAAAATCTTTAAAAAAAAAAACAAAATGCATTTCAATATTTATTTAGATATTTGAATTCTCACACTGGGGTTTTGCAAGCCGGTGAACATTTGGCAAATTCTTTCTCCCAGAGAACTGTTAACATACATTCCCAGACAACAGAAATATATAATTTCAACTAGTATCAACGTATATGACTTTTTTATAAACGGATTATCAAGTAATAAAACAAAAACTCTTACAATAAAGCAAATTCTCAAGTATCCAAAAATGAGGTGACACAGCTCAAAACTCGTCTGCTGCTTTCTGCACGTTCATGTAACACCACTTCACTTATACGAAAGACCGACATTGTACTTGCTTTTGTTAGCCAAAAGAAATCCAAAGAGAATTTTTGCTTTTGTGAAAAAAGATGAAAAGCGGAAAAAGGTGAAAAGCAAAAACAGCGTTCCAGGTCTGTTTTCCAATTCCTCTGTATAGAGGCGGCGTGCGCCCCGAGCTGTCTCAGTGGCGCCACCAAGCACCTTTCCCGGGAACTACACTCAGCATCTCAACATCAAAGGCACCAGACCTTTGCACAGTGTCTGTGACCAACTGACTTATCTCAATTTTATTTTGTGCGTCCTTTAGCAAGAGGTTTATAAGATATCAGAAAAGTCTAAGTGTGGTCAGTTTGGAGGTCTGGCAACACTAAAAAATTTTCTATATAAATTCATGATGATTACTTCTTTGCACCGTTTTGCCTTACAAAAGGTCTCATATATGGTCGCTTGCTCTAGTTTCAAAGAATGGGGCAAACCTGTCATATATTAGACTTCTGCTAAGTTCCTTGCCAGAAATTCACTTCCTTTTTTTTTTTTGAAGGAGAGGTTGGGATGAAAAGAAAAAATCGCACTTCAAACGAAAATAAAAGTGGTAAACAACTTATAAAATCATGAGATCAGAGATTTTATGACTAAAATTCATTTTTCAGTAACAAAGCATCACCGCCTTTTAAAAAATAGTTACTAAATTAAAATATGTATTCTACATGTTCTGCGCAAGACAAAGGCAATCTTTTATTAAAAGCATGAATAGCCCTCTCATTGTTTTTCAGGCTTTCCCTGCAAAATTGCATAACACATGCAAACATTAGTGAACTGTATGGCTTTTGTCTTAAGACTTTATGGTTGTGCTTCCTTCCAAACGGAGGTTTTCTTTTTTTTTTTTTTTATCTTATTTTTTCAAGATTTTAAAAATTTATTTGAGAGAAAGAGAGAGAGAGCACAAGCAGGTAGAGCTACAGAGGGAGAAGGAGAAGCAGGCTGCCTGCTGAGCAGGGAGCCAGATGTGGGACTTGATCCTAGGACCGGGGGACCATGACCTGAGCCGAAGGCAGACACTTAACCCTCTGAGCCACCCAGGCACCCCCAAAAGATTTTATTTATTAAAAAAATTTTTTTAATGATTTTATTTACTTATTTGACAGAACGAGAAAGATCACAAGTAGGCAGAGAGGCAGGCAGAGAGAGAGGGGAAAGCAGGCTCCCTGCTGAGCAGAGGAGTGGGGGGGTTGGGGCTTGACCCCAGGACCCTGAGATCATGACTTGAGCCGGAGGCAGATGCTTAACCCACTGAGCCACCCATGCGCCCCAAGATTTTATTTTATTTTATTTTATTTTAAAGATTTTATTTGTTTATTTGACAGACAGAGATCACAAGTAGACAGAGAGGCAGGCAGAGAGAGAGAGAGGGAAGCAGTCTCCCTGCTGAGCAGAGAGCCCGATGCGGGACTCGATCCCAGGACCCTGAGATCATGACCTGAGCCGAAGGCAGTGGCTTAACCCACTGAGCCACTCAGGCGCCCCCCAAGATTTTATTTTTAAGTAATGTCTACACTCAGCGTGGGGCATGAACTCATGACCCAAAGATCAGGAGTCATATGCTCTACCGACTGAGCCAGCCAGGCACTGCTAAATATATCTTTTTGATGAAATATACCCATAAAACCCTCCTGGTGTATACTGAGGTACAGTGGTAGTTGTCGCGAGAGAAAACATCTGTGGGGTGCCTGGGTGGCTCAGTGGGTTAAAACCTCTGCCTCTGGCTCAGATCATGATCCCAGGGTCCTGGGATTGGGCCCTGCATCATGCTCTCTGCTTGGTGAGGAGCCTGCTTCCTCCTCTCTCTCTCTCTCTCTCTCTGCCTACTTGTGATCTCTGTCTGTCAGATAAATAAATAAAATCTTTTTAAAAAGAGAGAGAGAGAGAAAAAACATTTGTGCAATTCGAGCTGCGAGATGAACTAGGTGTTTTTTTGTTTTTAATAGAGAGTTTTTAACTTAAAAGTATGACTAATCAACCATGGTGTTTGGTAGGTGTCATCTCAAAAAATGGAAGTGTTCTTGTTACCTCCCTCAGAAGAACAACTGGTAGTATTTGTTGCCAATATATAAAATTTAAGCAAACAATTAGAGCTTTGTACAACTTCTGTCCCCTGCAACAAGCTTGACAGCTTCTCGGTTTGTAGAGACGTCTCTGATGAGGGTGGTGTTGGTTATCAGTGAATGTGGACTTTCAATATTGCATAATGAGATGCATTAACATCTGGAAGACCAGCATAACTCAGGGCAACGATATTTTCCATATGACCAATGAATGATGCTGTAAAGTCATACAGGGGTAAGAGATCAAAGTACAGGGTAGATTAGTGGATTTTAATGTAACAGCACAAAAAAAAATCATTGATATGGTTTTGCATTCCTTTTAATGACTATGAACCTTTTAAGAAACATCTGGATTTTTGGTCTTGATTTTTTTTGTGTGGTATCTGGATAAATAGCCACAATTATCTGAAAAAGTAAAATATCTCTCCCTTTTCCAACAACATATCTGCGCGAGGCCATATTTCCTTCATATATGTCAACCGACAACATGTAACATTGAATGCAGGAACAAATATGAGAATTCCTTCGTCTTCTATTAAGTTAGGTGTTAAAGAGATATGAAAACATGTCAAAGTGATGCTGTTCTTATCACTACTTTTTGTTCTGAAACAGGTAGTTATTTTTCACAAAAATATGTTACTTGTGTTAAAGTGTGTGGGGTTTAGTTTTCTATTGTTAAATGAATAAATACTTTAAAAATTCCTCCAATTTAATGTCCAGGGTGGTAGGCATTGATAGGTGAAATCCACAAAACAAAGACTCTTTGGGGTCCTCAGTAATTTTTAAAATTGTGAAGTCGGGGCATCTGGGTGGCTCAGTCAGCCGAGTGTCTGACTTGACTTTGGCTCAGGTTGTGATCTCAGGCTGGCAAGATGGAGCCCTGCTTCAGACTCTGCCCTCAGTGTGGTATCTGCTTGGGATTCTCTTTCTCCCTCTCCCCCAACTCGTGCTCTCTCTCTCTCAATAAAATAAATAAAACCTTTTATTTTTTTTTTTTAAGATTTATTTATTTATTTGACAGAGAGAGAGAGAGAGATCACCAGTAGGCAGAGAGGCAGGCAGAGAGAGAGAGAGAAGCAGGCTCCTGGCTGAGTGGAGAGCCGGATCCGGGACTTGATCCCAGGACCCCGAGACCATGACCCGAGCCGAAGGCAGAGGCTTTAACCCACTGAACCACCCAGGCGCCCAAATAAAACCTTTTAAAATAAAATAAAAATTAAATTGTAATAGGGCGGAGTGCCTGGGTGGCTCAGTGGGTTAGGTCTCTGCCTTCAACTCAGATTGTGATCTCAGGGTCCTGGGATCGAGCCCCACATCGGGATCTCTGCTCAGCGGGGAGCGTGCTTCCCCTCTCTCTCTGCCTGCCTCTCTGTCTACTTGTGACCTCTTTCTCTCTCTGTCAAATAAATAAATAAAATCTTAAGAAAAAAAAATAAAAAGAAACTTAGGGGACCTATTAGTTGAGGTATGGACCTTCTTTGCATCCTGATTCGATCCTTAATAAAAAGAGAGAGAGAGAGAGAGACGATGGAGAGATTTAAATCTTGTGGATTTAAAGAACAAGATTTAAATCTTGTTCTTTGTGGCTGCTGCTACCATGAGCTCACAGAGGAAGTTCTGGTAGTGAACTGGGGGTCGTTGGTCAGCAGGTCCAGTCAGTGGGAAGGAGGACTGGATGAGGAGTGGGGGAAAGCAGACCAAGTAGATGGAACTTGCCAGTGCCTCGGCTATCCCTCACAGCCTCTAAGGAAGGACAGGACAGGACTCCCTTCAGAGCACAATGGCTACAGTTTCACTTCCGCCTCCCAAATTGTATGCAAATTTCTCTCGTGGCTGTCCCTCACCTGGAATCACACAGGGAAAGGAGTTCTGGAAATGTGGTTCTGGCTCAGTCATGCGTGAAGTACATAGCTACGCCATTACCCTTCAGAGATATCTACAAGAATTCTCACCCATGCAATCATATGGTGTCAAGATTTGCTTCAAAATGGTTTGGGAAGGAAGGGGAATAGGAAGAAATAGACAGCTCCATTTTGCCCATGAGCAGAAGATGGGTGATGGTTACCTGGAACTTTGCTTGACTATTCTCTTGATGTTCTTTCTGTGTCTGCTTGGAATTTTCCTCTAATTAAAAAGTTAATTAAAAGTGCACTCTTGGGGTGCCTGGGTGGCTCAGTCGGTTAAGCGTTGGACTCTTGATTTCTGCTCAGGTTATGATCTCTGGGTCATGAGGTGGAGTCCTGTGTCAGGCTCTGTGCTCAGTGGGCAGTCTGCTTGAGATTCTCTCCCTCTGCCTCTCTCCCACGTGCTCTCGCTCCCAAATAAATAAATAAAAATCTTTTATAAAGTACACCTCGGGGCGCCCCAGTGGCTCAGTGGGTTAGAGCCTCTGCCTTCCGCTAGGGTCATGATCCCAGGGTCCTGGGATCGAGTCCCACATAGGGCTCTCTGCTCAGCGGGGAGCCTGCTTCCCCCACTCTCTGCCTACTTGTGATCTCTGTCTGTCAAATAAATAAATAAAATCTTTTAAAAAAAAGTACACCTCTTGCATTTTTCCCCTTGAAGTATCAATAGACTCATAGATTTTTTTTTTAAGATGTTATTTATTTATTTATTTATTTAACACAGAGAAATCACAAGTAGGCAGAGAGGCAGGCAGAGAGAGAGAGGGGGAAGCAGGCTCCTTGGTGAGCAGAGAGCCTGATTCAGGGCTTGATCCCAGGACCCTGGCATCATGACCTGAGCCAAAGGCAGAGGCTTAACCCACTGAGCCACCCAGGCACCCCCAGATTTTATTTTATTCAATTTGGTGTAGCTCATTGTAGCCATTGTTCTTGTGTATGCTTCAGTTGTCCCTAATATGGCTGGTGGAAGACTAAACTGGCTCCTATTTTTTATTTTATTTTATTTATTTATTTAACAGAGAGAGAGATCACAAGTAGGCAGAGCAGCAGGCAGAGAGAGGGCAGGGGGAAGCAGGCTCCCCGCTGAGCAGAGAGCCTGATTCAGGGCTCGATCCCAGGGCCCTGAGATCATGACCTGAGCCAAAGGCAGAGGCTTAACCCACTGAGCCACCCAGGCGCCCCATAAACTGGCTCGTATTTCTTTGAAGATGACTGTGGTCTTCTTAGATAGCTCCTGTCCTTTCTGGCACTATGGCACTCCTTGACTCACTTTACATACTCCTTGACCCAGAACTGGGCCAGTTCTCCCAGGTGCTCTGGTTTCCTTTAGAGGGGAAGAGTGTTTAGAGACCAAAATACAGGTGTTAGGTGTTAGATGTGCTAGTGATTATTAGTGAGGTGTCATTTCTACTGGATCCTTTCTTAAATGTTTAACAAATGAAGAATGGATGTTGGATTTTATTAAATGCTTTTTTTTAATTTAGATTTTATTTATTTGATAGAGAGAGATCACAAGTAGGCACAGAGGGAGGGGGAAGAAGTCTCCCTGCTGAGCAGAGAGCCCGATGCAACGCTGATTC
This sequence comes from Neogale vison, assembly GCF_020171115.1. Lineage (NCBI taxonomy): Eukaryota > Metazoa > Chordata > Mammalia > Carnivora > Mustelidae > Neogale > Neogale vison. Next base: position 46,450,732 of record NC_058095.1, on the reverse strand, counting down.
CAGGACCCTGAGATCACGACCTGTGCTGAAGACAGAGGCTTAACCCACTGAGCCACCCAGGCGCCCCATATTAAATGCTTTTAAGATCATCTGTCAATATAACCATATTCTGAATTTTCACCTGGTGAAATTTATTAATAAATTGCATAATATTGAATCCTCCTTGAACTCCTAGAAAGAACTCCCATTTGTTGATGATGAATCATTCGTGTAACCTACCATTGTATTCTAGTTGCTAATATGTATTTCGCATAGGTATATAGCTATTCATGAGGACTCATGTCTGTACCACTGTAAAGCTTTTATTTATAAACTGGGGTGGAATTGTTTACTGGTGAAACATGGATCTGAGACTTTGTTGAAAGGGAGAATAGATACGCCTTTGATAATTTTCTCAAAGGCTTTATCACAGGTCTGTTGAGGTCATTTGTGTTTTTCTGGAAAGTCATCCCTTCATTGGGGTGTTCAAGATCCAGGTTTCACTTTGTGTCTCTTGTTTTCTATTCCTCCTTCTTTTCTTGGTTCAGGGGACCAGAATAATCTGACCTCATTTCTAATTCCTGGGGAAGAAATTGTGGTTGACTGGCCCAGCTCAGACCAGGTGTTCACCCTTGGTCTAATCCACCATGGCCGGGGAGTAATGTGTAATGAGCTGGGATCTTTGGTGTCCCCGGTGTGGGTCAGGAGAAAAGTCTTACAGAAGAGAGATTATAAACTGGGCAGATACCACAAAAGCTGTCTGCTCAGGGCTTAGAGTTAGCAATGACTCCATTTTAGGTTTCTCTAATTCACAACCTTCTCCTTGCGTTGTTCTTAAGTTCCTCTTTCTGCTTTTCTTAGCTTTGTTCCTTTGTCCTTTTTTCAAGCTCTTTTTTTTTTTTTTAAGATTTTTATTTATTTATTTGACAGACAGAGATAGCAATTAGGCAGAGGGAGGGGAGGGGAAAGCAGGCTCCCCGCCAAGCAGAGAGCCCGATGTGGGGCTCGATCCCAGGATACCGGGATCATGACCTGAGCCGAAGGCAGAGGCTTAACCCACTGAGCCACCCAGGGGGGCTCCTTTTATTCAAGCTTCTTATTTGATTGCTTAATTTATTAATTTTGTGTCTCAGAGTTAGAAATTGGCATCTAAAACTTCAATTTTTCCTCTCAGGACAGTTTGAGTGTGTTCCATAGTTCTGGAAGGTAATGTCTTTATTATCTTTATATTTTCATTCTGAGGTCCATGATTCAAGGGTTGCTTTGGAAGACCTTTTTAAAATCTCCATGCTGTTGGGGAAGCGGGCTTTTCGTGAGGTTACATTTTTGATTGTGCTGTCAGAGTACATGATCTGAACTATTTCTACTTGATTACAGTTTTCTTTGCATAGCCAATTTTTGTAAGTGTTGTAAGAGCTCTTTGACAGAATATGAATTATATCATTTAGTTGCTGTACTATTTTATATATTTTGGAGACTTGATTTGTGAAGCACTGAGCTGCAAGAGTGTTAGGTGTTAGATGTGAGAATGTTGGAGTCTAAGACTATCTTTGTATTTGTAATCCTTCTGCCTTTTTTTTTTTTCTTTCTTTCTTTCTTTCTTTTTTTTTTAATGTAGGCTCCGCACCCAGCGTGGAGCCCAACACGGGGCTTGAACCCACTGAGATCAAGACCTGAGCTGTGATCAAGAGTCAGATGCTTAACTGACTCAGCCCCCCAGGTGCCCTGCTATCTGTACTTTAATGCTATTGTTTAGTGGATAAAGTTCATGACCACTACATCTGTTTTGTGGGTCATGTATTTGGTCATTGTAAGTGATCTTTTTTGTCCTATTTAATACTTTTTTTTTTTTGGCCTTGAATTCAACTATGCTGACATAAATATTGCAAACCTTACTTTCTTTTTTGTCCTTCTTGGGATGTTTTTGCCCATTCTTTGCTTTGTGATTTTTCCAAGTCTCTTTGTTGTGGCTTGATTCTTTACTCTCTTTTTAAAATGAGAAATCACTTTTGGTAAGCAGTATAAGGTATTTCACTTACGTTTTTCCTCAAGTTATTATTCCCACGAACATTACACAGTCGAGTCATTTATTAGGTGGTCAAGAAAAAAAAAGATGTTAACGGAATTTGTTCTTTTTGTCTTCTAACAGGTCTGAGTTTCCTTGGCTTCTCAAGATCTCAGTGTTGCTCTTAGGACTTGGCACTGTTGTATTTCTACTCAGAAGTGTGGAGTTCAGTAGCCCCACGCCAGAGCTCCCTCATTCTGCTCTGCCCGACCAGATCCCGAAGCTTCTACCTGAGGAACGACTCAAGAACCTCTTTACCTACGAAGGAATCTGGTGAGAGTCAGTTTATTCCACATTGGTCTGATGTCTCCCTTGTTCCTCTGACAGTTTACTGTGCTCAATTTATTGCCAGTTCCCCGCCTTCCCGAACCTGTGCTTGTTGTTCAAGTGAAACAAACTGGGGGACCTGGAGAAGGGCTGGTCTGCAGGGTGCTGTGTGCTCTCTACAGCACCGAGCAAAGTCCCTTAAAACTACAAAGGGTCTATTTGGCTAAAATTGTAAGAAAGATGCTGCCTTTCTGTCCCGCTGGCCTCCTCTTCTGATGAGGCCCAGATGCCATGGGCATTCACATGACTCAAGTTCAAAGCCATTTGGTGCTAGGGATAATTCTAGAGAGCCGGCTTTCTTCCCCTTCCCCTTCCTCCACCCGACCCCTGTATCTCTGGGAGGGGCCGCTGCTGGGATTCCAGTAGAGCAGGTGAGTATACGGAAAGGAGATTCTCAGGGTGAAACTCACACTGATTAGACCCCCGGGGTCTCTCACCCACCAGCCCACCCACCTACTCCATGGTCACAGTCCTTTTCTGGTTTTAGGCTCTTCCCGAAAAACCAGTGCAAATGCGATGCTACCTCACAGCCGGGAAGCTACAACTTTCAGGATGCCTATGACCAGACTGAGCTCCCAGCGGTGAAAGCAAGGAGACAGGCAGAATTTGAACACTTCCAGAGGAGGTAATGCAGACTGTGAGGGCTCTTCGGTCCTGGGGTAGAGCAAAAGCTCTCTCTACTGTGTCCTGAGGGTGTGGGTCCCAAGAAAACAGGGAGGAACTCCTCGCTTGCAGGAGTCCCTGGGGGACACTGTTAGGAATAAAGCAAGGAGAGAGAATAGAGAAAAATGGCCCATAAATGAAGATTTACCAAACTTTGGATGTCTAGAACATTTTATAGTAAGAACAGAACAAAGGAATGAAAATAGTCTGGGATGTCCATGTGGTGTTGGTGGTATAACTCCGGCATCCAGGCCTTCACAGCAGGTGACTTTGCAGCAAGGTGCACCTCTAATTCATTTATGTTGGGAACATATGTCCCCGTGCTATATGCAGGGACTAGAATGACACACCTGGAGTGTATAGGCCAGGGCTGTTGATTGAAAAGAGCGATGATCGGCTCTGACGGGCTTATATCAAAAGGGTGTTTGGGGGAGCCTGGGTGGCTCAGTGGGTTAAGCAGCTGCCTTCGGCTTAGGTCATGATCTCAGGGTCCTGGGATCGAGTCCCGCATCCGGCTCTCTGCTCAGCAGGGAGCCTGCTTCCCTCTCTCTCTCTCTGCCTGCCTCTTCGTCTACTTGTGATTTCTCTCTGTCAAATAAATAAAATCTTTAAAACAAACAAACAAACAAAAAAGGGTGTTTGTCAGAAGGATGTTGGAACCTCCTCAAAACCATAGGTGATAGGATGACCAGGCTAAGAAATCAAGAACCAAGGAGCACAGAAGGGCTGGACAGGCCCACCCTTGCTCCCTCCCCTCCCTCTCCTTCACTCCTTCCTCCCTTCCTCCCTTCCTTCCTTCCAGCAATCATTATGAGTTATAGCAGAAGGTATGCCATAATAAAAAATAAAAAAAGGGGCGCCTGGATGGCTCAGTGGGTTAAGACTCTGCCTTCGGCTCAGGTTATGATCCCAGCATCCTGGGATTGAGCCCCAAATCGGGCTCTCTGCTCAGCAGGGAGCCTGCTTCCCCCTCTCTCTCTACCTACTTCTCTGCCTGCTTGTGATCTCTCTGTCAATAAATAAATAAAATCTTTAAAAAAATAAAAAATAAAAATAAATAAAAGTAAAAATAAGAGCACCATGATTAGGGACTTGAACTCTAGAATAGGCTGGATGGCAAGTGACTTCACCTCCTAGTACTTGACTATTCTCATATGGAAAATTATAATAAAGATACTTCTTTCATAACCTTTGAAGGCTTTGTAGTGTGCACTGTATTAACATACAACTAGCTAGTAACTCATGAAGGGCCTGAAATATACAAGCACTACAAAAATATCACCTGCTGCTATTGTTGTGGTTTGCTATTAAAATTATTGCTCTTCTTGGAGCACCTGGGTGGCTCAGTGGTTTAAAGCCTCTGCCTTCAGCTCAGGTCTATGATCCCAGGGTCCTGGCCACTCCGTGGCCCCCAGGGTGTGTTCAGCCAACGGTGTGGAACCCAGGAACTCTGTCCAAAGCTCAGTGTTGTGATAGTAGTCAGGGGAAGTGCTGTGGTGGGTCTTAGGAGGGAGAGCAGTTTCCAGTTCTGAGAATTTTACAAAAGGAATGTTCCAGAAGGTAGGATTCAGAGCTGCCTCATTCCTGTTCCTGAACGGGTGACGTAGTATTCTAGTTCTTGGTGTCTTGGACTGGGTTGTCCCCCCCTCCAGGAATGGGATTTTCTTAGTCTCTTTGTGCCCACTTTAGCACAGGGGCAAAGGGATCACATAGAATAAATAACGCAGAATCTTTGGCCCCTGGCAAATGTCACGTAAGCTGACAACTCTCTGCGAGTGTAAAACGGAGATGATTCATGACTTACATGCTCTCTGCTGTGTGCGGGAACCCGGCAAAACCCTATTTGGAGATCACGCCTATTATCCTTGACTGGGGAGCGCAGGTCTGATGAGGGAAAGCGGGCATGGGAACCACCCTGGTGCATGCACCACTCCTACGTGCTTGGTCTCCGCCACCTGTTTGTACCCTTGAAATCATGAGCTCGCTTGATGCTGGGTCAGATCTCTGGTTCATTTGAGTCTGAGAAGCTCCATTTGCTACTTCACTTAAAAAGTAGTACAGGGGCACAACTGGGTGGTCAGTTGGTTAAGGGACTGCCTGGGGCTCAGATCATAATCCTGGAATCCCAGAATCTTGTCCCGCATGGGGCTCCCTGCTCAGTGGGGAGTCTGCTTCTCCCTCTGACCGTCCCCCCCTCTCATGCTCACTCTCTCAAATAAATTAATAAAATATATTTTTAAAAAAGAGTAGTACACAGATAATGCTTTTCTATTTATATATTTGGGAGAAAGAGAGCAAGCTAGCATACACGGGTCAGGGGTGGAGCAAAGGGAGAGGGAGAGGCAGGCTCCCCGCTGAGCAGGGAGCCTGAGGCGGGGCTCGATCCCAGGACCCTGAGACCATGACCCAAGTCAAAGGCAGACACTTAACCTACTGAGCCACCCAGGCACCCCAGATAATGCTCCTTTAAAAAAAGTCCACTTGAACTGACCCCCTCAACTCTCCTTGCTCCCCTGCCTTATATGATAGGCTCCCTTGCCAACCCAGTCTGCCCTTGGGAGTTTGGTATCGATTACCCCACACTGTTTTACACAGCAACACACACGGATAAACACACATAATCACATACATATGTGAGTGTAGCTATAGCCACATAAACATATACTCTTGGGGTTTTGTGTGTATTGTTAAATTTCATGTTAATTCCAGTGTAGTTGACACACAGTGTTCTTTTAGTTTCAGGCGTACAATACAATACAGCGCTTCAGCAACTTTATACACAACTCCCTGCTTCATCCCCTTATCCTGTTTCACCCATCTGCGTGTATGGCTTTAATGTAATTGACATCATAAGAACAAATCACTCTAGAATTTGCTTTTTTCATTCAATTTGGTTTTTTTTTTTAAGTTTTTTTTTTTTTTTTTTTTGGTTTGTTTTAGAGACTGCTTGAGCAAGGGAAGGAGGCAGAAGGGGAGGGAGAGAGAGAATCTTAAGCAGGCTCCACTAAGAGCTTGGAGCCGGATAGGGGGCTCAAACCCATGCCGCTAAGATCATTACCTGAGACGACACCAGGAGTTGAATGCTTTACCGAGTGAGCCACCCAGGAGTCCCCGGTTAAGTACATTTTTAAGAGCTGCTTATATGTCTAGTTCTTTCTGTCGCCCTCGGCCGCAAGAACGACAACCAGCCTGGGTATGGTGTTAATGCTTTATCCCTTTATTTCGTCAACTTCCTTAGCTTATATGTGGCAGGGTGACCAATAAGGGGCCAAGCAATGGGGAGAGCCAATGAGAGTCCTGTTACTATGCTGATTAAATTTGAAACAGCCAATGACTATGTCCTCCTTTAGGCGGGCTTCACCAGAACGTTTGTTGTTTACTTGCAGCCTATTTTGCTGGCAGTGAGCCAAGTGCCATCTTTTAGTGGGGGGGACTTTCCCAGATGGAGGCGATCCCTGACACTTTCCTTTTACTTTTTTTTTTTTTTTTTTTAAGATTTTATTTATTTAGGGGCACCTGGGTGGCTCAGTGTGCTGGGCCTCTGCCTTCGACTCAGGTCATGATCTCAGGGGCTCTCAGATGGGCTCTCTGCTCACCGGGAGGCCTGCTTCCTCCCCTCTCTCTGCCTGCCTCTCTACTTGCTTGTGGTTTCTGTCGAATAAATAAATTTTTTTAAAAAGATTTTATTTATTTGATGTATAGAGAGATATCACAAGTAGGTAGAGAGGCAGGCTGGGGTGGGGGGTGTGGTGGGGAAGCAGACTCCCCGCCAAGCAGAGAGCCCAATGCGGGGCTCGATCCCAGGACCCTGAGATCATGACCTGAGCCAAAGGCAGAGGCTTTAACCCACTAGGCCACCTAGGCACCCTAGTTCTTTCCTTTTAATTGCTATACAGCTATAAATACAATGAATTTTATTAAGCCATTCTCCTATTGAATGATATTCAAATTTGGGGGGAATTTTCATTATTACATTTACATAATTTGTAATAATCATCTTGTGTTATATTTACATTCTTTCCTTATTTCCTTCAGATGTGTATAAAGATGTTCATTTCAAATGAACTGAAATGAACCTCCTTATACATGTTGTTGCTTACACAGGCAGGTGTTTTCCCCCTTAACTAGCACCTGAATCCCTCATTCATGAGAGGTGCTTATTTCTGCTTTTAATAAATAAGGGCAAATAGCATTCAAGAGTGTCTACATTAATTCACATTCTCATGAGGAATACCCACTACCTAACCAATACTCCTTATCATTACATTTTGAAACATTAATGAAAAAAGTATTTCCTTTTTTTTTTTTTAAAGATTTTATTTTATTTTAAGCAATCTCTACACCCATCGTGGAGCTTGAACCTACAATTAGGAGTCGCTAGCCAGGCACCTCCAGTTCATTGTTTTTATTTTGTAATTTATTTGTATTTGTATTTTTATTATTTTAAAATTTTATTTATTTATTTATTGTCAAAGAGCAAGAGAGAGAGACCATACAAGCAGGAGGAGTGGCAGGCAGTGGGAGAAGCAGGCTCCCCACTGAGCCAGGAGCCTGATGCAGAACTCGATCCCAGGATTCTGGGATCGTGACCTGAGTCAAAGGCAGACGCTTAACCGACTGAGCCACCCCAGCTGTCCCCAGTTCATTGTCTTTAAAGTTGTATTTCCCAGGTTAATTCTGAAGCTGAGCTTGTTTCATTTATGCATTAGCCATGTGGTCTCCTTCTTTTAATTGCCTATTTACATCATTTCCCATTTTAAAATTTCATCTCTTTTGTATTCCCATAAATATTCACTACAGTAGTCTAATAATTCTTCCAGGGGATCTAAATGATACCTTTGGCTACACTGGATCGCCAAGGGCTGCATTTCAACCATATTACCTTAGTCCGCCAAAGAATCAATCTCACTGGCTTGTGATGTGCTTACCCTTGACTGAGGTTGTTATAACCACAAAACCATATGAAAATCATCACGGTGTTTGCTCTGAAAATACTGAGGCAACAAATCACATTTCTTGTGATGTATTTTCTTTTTGAGTTCAGCGCCAGGAAAAGGTTTATTTGCCTCTGAAGTTGTTTGCTTTGTCCTGTTGATAAGACCGGAATATTGACCGCCCATAGCTTTACACCCTGACTACCAGGAAGTTCACCTGTGACCCTGGCATTCATCCGATGCAACTGCGCCCAGATGGTCTTTTACTTTGTTTCTTCTTCCCCTGCTGGTTATGTTTTTAATTTTGTATGTGCTTTGTTGTAAAGGGCCTGGACTCTTGTGGAATTCAAGGCTGGAGGGAATTCAAGGGTGAATAAAGGAGGGAAGGAATAGAGGGGTGAATGAGGCAGTCTATTTTCAATTTCTCCCTATTGGCAGCACAGAGCTCCGGGTACAGATACCACTTTCAGAACTAACCAGGGAGGCGCGTGAGAGCAGCTGCTGATAGTTCTGGTTCTGTTTCCTGCAGAGAAGGGTTGCCCCATCCACCGCCGCTGCTGGCTCAGCCCAACCTCCCCTTTGGATACCCAGTCCATGGGGTAGAGGTGATACCCCTGCATACAGTTCCCATCCCAGGTACGTAGCTCTCCATGTGGAGAAAAGCCAGACAACCTTCTTAACTCTTCTTAAGCAAAATGGGGGAGTGGAAGGGAACAGTCATTTATTGAGTACCTGCTGTGTACTCAGCACAATGCGGGAAGCCTGACATGATTTCACTTAGTGGTTAGTCTCAAAGTTTCCACCATTGGGGATCACCCTTAGGTGCTATGATGTCCCCGGGGATCCGGAATCACACAGAAGAGGACAGAAATCTGTGTGCCTCAAGGAATCTTAGCACATGATTGGTTTTTTGGTGTCCTCCAGCATCATGAGATCAGGCAAAGATGTGCCCATCTCCTGGGAGAGCATATTGAAAAGAATATTTAATGTTGGTTAAAACTCCCCTCCACAAGGGATTTCTACACACTTCTCTAGTTCAGCACCACATTCCTGAGAGGTAAATGTTATTTTGCCAATTTCACAGATGATGTAAGTTATCTAAGGCCCCCATAGGAAGGCTCTATTTGAAGTAGAACTTGAATTAACGTATTATGAGCACAGAGATAGATTCTAAAGTACATACATTTGGATGAATTGCTTTAGTCATTTAAATGAATTGAATAGTCATTTAAAAAGTAATTCACCATTTTGGATGAGTCCCTTTTTTTTGGTTGTAAAATATGCATAACATAAAATTTACTATATTAATCATTTTTAAGCACACAGTTTTGTGGCATTAAGTATCTTCTCAGTGTTCTGCAACTGTGACCATCATCCATCTCCAGAAATTTTTTATCTTCCCCAACTGAAACTCTGTACCCATTTAGCTCTGCCTTCCTTCCCCGCTCCTGCCTCTGGCAACGACCGTTCTGTAGAATGTCTTATCTCGTCTCTACCAGATTGACTATTCTAGTAATCTCATATAAAGATGTTTCATTACTTATCCATTGCTGCCTTCCGTTCCATAACAGAGATATCTGGAAGGGGAGGGATTAATTCACAGTACCCGTCCAGGGCTAAGGATGGGCATCGGAGGCTTTAGATCCACTGGAATTTGAGAAGGACCATGGGACACCACCAGCAGGACCCCAGGGAGCGGGGAGTGGTCAGCAAACACTCTGCACGGGAGATGAGCTTGGAAGGGATTCTGGAAGGATGTAAGGGAGTCATCAGGAAAGTAGTGAGCATCAGGGAGCCCTTGGCATTCTCTCAAATGGTGTTTTTTATCCTTTTCTCCTGTGTCCTCCAGGTCTCCAGTTTGAAGGACCAGAGGCCCCCATCTATGAGGCAAGTCCCCTTCCCAGCCCCCTTTTGCACTTGGCATAACTGCCCAAGCCCCGTCCGCAGTGGTGGCCGGTCTCAGATTTTGACAGAGTGCTCATGCAGATTCAATATCTGCCATGAGTCCGAGGTGGGGAGACGGGGTAGGGATGCCTCCAGAAGTCATGATTTTTCCAGCCGTCTGAGTGGCCGGAGCTCCAAGGAGGACTTCCAGAAACCCAGGTCAGTGCAGAGGCTTCTGCTTTTGCTGCAGGAAGAAGCTGTCACCACAGCCCTGGCTCGGGTGCCTGTTGCCTCCATCGGGTTTAGCACCAGCCAGCAACACGGGGACTCTGTGCCCTGCCTTTCGTTCCTGCTTAATGTATCTCCAAATCCAGCCCTTGTGCGTAGTAGAGCTGATGGGGTGGGGGAAGGCAAAGTGCAACTAGAACCCTAATCTAAAAAGGAGTCTGGGAAATGTAGTTTTAGTTTTCCCACTCTGCACACCAGAGGTTGGAGTGGGTGATGAGTCTGTACCTGAATTATTTTATATGCATCAAGATATACTTAACCGCCGTTCTCCCCAACTAGAATATAAGCCTCTTGAAGGTGGGGAGTTGATTTTATTCACTACTTTTTTCCCAGGACCTATAATTTGCATCACAGAAAACACCTGTTGGCTGACCGAAGTGTTTTCAGCAGGTGTGGGGGAACCCACTGTACTTTTCATAAAAATATCCGGCTGCCCAGAGGACGAGAAGGCAGGAGAGGAGATGGGCTTTAGGGAGTAGCAGTGGGATGGAGAGAGGGGACCAGTTGTAGCTACATGTTGAAGGTAGACGCAACGGGACTCATGCAGAGCGGGAATGACCTCCATTAGGGACTGCAACAGTTGAATGGATGAAGGTACCATTCACAAGGCAGGGGGAACCAGGAAGAGGGTGACAAACAGCTGTATAGAGAAAAATCAGTGGCTCGGTTGTGAAGATTTCAGGTGCCTGTGGTACTCCTAGCGGCACTCCAGGCAGTTGGATCTTCAGAGGAGAGCTGGAGACACACATTTAAGTCATTAGCATATGAATGGTATTTCAAGCCGCCACCTCTAGTGAGAACGTGTTGAATAGGAAGAGAAAAAGGGCACGAAGCCAAACCCAGAAAAACTGTTTTGGGAGGTTAGACAGAGGCAGAGGAGGAAGTCAGAAATCAAAAGGAGCAGCCAGCAGGAGTAAGGAGAAATCTAGAAGAATGGGATCCTGTAAGCCAAGACCTAAGAGACCAGTGACCTTTGAACACACGAGTCCCCAGGACTTAGTTGTCCTTCTCTGGGGACAGAGCAGCAAACGGCTTTGGCGCCAGACTCCAGCTCCCAGGGACGCTAGGAGGCGCCTCCCCTCTGCCCCCTGCTGGCCATCCTGGGCATGTGCCTTCCCTCGCATTTAGCGTCTTTCTGCCTCACCGGCCTTAGGTCACCCTGACCGCTTCTCTGGGGACACTGAACACCCTCGCTGACATCCCAGACAGTGTGGTGCAGGGCAGAGGCCAGAAGCGGCTGACCATTTCGACCAGTGACCGGAAGCTTTTGAATTTCATCCTCCAGCACGTGACTTACACCAGCACGGTGTACCAGCACCGCAGGGTGGATGTGGGTGAGAGCCTGTCCTAAGCAAAATGCTTAGGGAGTGGGAAAACACCACTGGGCCCTCTCAAAGTCTTCCTCCTCCAGGAAGCCTGCCAGCATTTAGGATTCTTCACTTACTCTTGTTTCCAACTGTAGACATCCAACTTCTCAATTACCGTCCCCAACATTACTCCCATGCTGCCACTGACCCTATAGCGTGACTAGAAGAAAATGCATTTCCCTATGAGGGCAGATCCTTTGTGCTCTGCACCTGGAAACCAGCTGGCTCTGTTCCCCATTATCCGTAGCTCTCAGAGCTGAAGACTTCAGCTGTGAGAGAGGAGGGACCCAGTCTGCGCATCAATATCTCGTCCTGGGCATTAACAGAAAAAGAGGGATGTGGGGAATTAAAGTCATTCTTTTCTCTTTTGACTAGCTACCTAGGATGCATTCCCAGGACACCAGCAGAAAAATGAAACACAGGATAGATTATGCATGACCAATGAACTAAAGAGAGCACCCTCTCTACCTACAGATTCCCAAACATCTCCCTTCACCAAATGACCCTGTGAGATAAAACAGGGCGGGTGGTGGTATCCTGGTTTTGTAGCTGGAGAAGGAGAGTAAGTGATTTACCCAAGGCATTTCGAATTTGTGTGGAATCCCTGCTCAGGGGCCATGGTGATCTCTGTATCTTTCCAATTTGAGTATTTGTGCTGCCGAAGCAAGCACTGATTTACCCAAGTAGTTCAGATAATAAATGGCAAAGTAAAACTTATTCCAGGCCCTCTGATTTGAAGCTTACTCTACCCCACCAGACTCTCACAGTGGAAGAAATGCGAATTAAGGGGCATTCAGCAGGAGGCACCTGATGCCTCAGTCAAGAGTCAGCAGGCAACTCTTGTTCTCAGTGTTGTGAGTTCAAATCTCACGTTGGGCATGGAGATTATTTAATTAAAAAAAAAGCACCCAGCCAGTTACCCCAGGGACACACAATAAGTCGGGAGCCAGAATGCTGTCAACTTAGTGGGGTCTCATTCCAAGCAGGACATTTCTTTCCTGAACCTTCACTCCCGTGCTGCAGATCGTCTACCTGGGGCAGTGTGGAGAGTGACCTAGACTCCGTGCTGCCCTCCTTGACCTTATTTCTCCCTCCAGTGAGTCTGGAGTCCGAGTCCTCGGTGGTCAAGTTTCCAGTGACCATCCGCTATCCTGTCATCCCCAAGTTATACGACCCCGGACCAGGTAAGGCCCTGGCTCCTGGGGGGTGCAGGGTGGGGTCTTGTCGAGCTAGTTGGTGAAACTCAGAAGAGATCAGCTCTTGAGGCCAAGGAGGAGAGTTGATGAAAATAACCACTCTGGTATGATTCCTGATAAATGAGAAAAAAATTCTAATATTCTCATGTTGCTTAATTGTATTTAACTTATTATGTGGTTGTGCTTATTCTGGAAAAAAAAACCAACAATTATAACATCTTAATAAGTAATAGTAATAAACACAGAGTGGTATTGGACCATGGCTAGATAATATCGTTGGGGTTGAATTGGAAACCCAGAAACAGGGGCGCCTGGGTGGCTCAGTGGGTTAAGCCGCTGCCTTCGGCTCAGGTCATGATCTCGGGGTCCTGGGATCGAGTCCCGCATCGGGCTCTCTGCTCAGCAGGGAGCCTGCTTCCCTCTCTCTCTCTCTGCCTGCCTCTCTGTCTACTTGTAATCTCTCTCTGTCAAATAAATAAATAAAATCTTTAAAAAATAAAAAAAATAAAAAAAAAAAAAAGGAAACCCAGAAACAGATACCCTGGAGTATCTGTGAGAAAGGTAGCTTTCCAAATAAAGGGTGCAGAGATGATGATTCAAGAAGTCACATGAGACAACTGTATTGATAAAGGAAGATAAAAAGATGAAATTCTGTGCAGAGGCATTCAGAAGGAGGGAGGAGAAAACAGAGGAAGCCTGGAAGCCTTTTTTTTAATACTGATACAAAATGAGAGAGGGAAGAGGAAGCTGTTGTTTCCGTAAAAAGGAAGAGGGGGGAAGAAGATATATATGCCATTGCTTGAACATTCTTATTTTAAATCAGTTTTGGAGTTCTCTGTTATTTTCTGTCTGTCTGGAGTGGGTACATCTGTATACGGGAGATTCATTGGCTGTCGTTCATGCTAATTTCCTTTAAGTGCTCTGTAATTTTTGTGGGTGAGCTCATCGTGAGTAGGAGGCTGTGCTTGTTTGTTTTCTTCTCTTCCCTTTCTCTCTCCTGGCTCCTTCCCGTCTCACAGCTTTAGCCTTGGATCTGATCCCTGTCTCCTCAGCCTTCTGGTCTACTTTCTGATCCTGGAGGCTCGGGATTCCTGTCTCATGGTGATATCGGAGTTATGAAAGAGCCCGTTGCTGAGCCTGAGGATGGCTTGGCACAGGTCATGGCTGTGAAGTGATGTCATTTCTGTTTGCACCTGGAGGTGTGTGCAGGGGTGATGGCTGTTCTGGGGTTCCTTGCCTGGCAGGTAGTGGTGAGGGGTGGAGGGTGTGCCACCTAGCTCTAGTCCATGACTTCGAGCAAAAAGCCTGGTTCTGGACCCACACATCCCGTGAGATATCTTAATTCCATTACCCTTCAGAATCAGCCTCCTCTGTTACTTCTGATCCCAGAATGCAGGAGGTCCCAGCTCTGCTCACTGATCTTTATTTTTATTCCTTGGAAGTAATGTACATTTTTGTGCATCGTTCTATCTTTGTATTTTTATTGTTGCTGTATATTTGGAAAAAATAGAGACTCTCAAACAGAAAGCTACACGACCAACTTAGCCAGGAGCCCCCTAATCTTGACTACATCCTCTAGTAATTCACGCTCCTGGTTCTCTCTTTACTGGAACAAAAGAACCCAACTTGGCACGTGGCCCAAGAAAAGGGAGGACATAATTCACTTGGCGTGCCCTTGAACACAATTTACTTGACTCTTCCCACCGGTCATTTTTCCCTCATGCCCTCAGCCCCCCGGGGGAGCTGCTATAATGGTACAACAGGTATTAAAAAGAGGATTCTGGAAGGACGTCTGACTTCTGTCATTCTGAGAAGGAGCTCTGCAGTGGTGTTCTGGAGCACTCGCCCACAAGCCACTGGTAGGATTGTGACTTTCGGCCGGCATTAACTCCAACAGAGCCCACCCCTCCCAGATATCCCATAGCCTCGGTCAGCGGGCGTGCCTCCACGTTTGGTGACTAAACCCCAAAAACACACCACAGCTCCAGCTGATTCATATGAAGCCTTTTCTGCAGAATAGCTTTTCCTTTTCCAAATTTTTATATTGATCACATGCCTTGAGCTGGACCGTCTGGTCCAGACCTTCCACTCTCCAAGTAGACCTACTTCCACTGATGTCTTCCTGAGCAGGGAGACTAAGTGTGCTTCTCTCTAGGAGTGCAGCTGATGATGGGGTGTAGGTCTCAAGTCCTTTAGAGCTTTTCTCCCCTCCCCCGACCCTGATCTTGAACCCCTTAATGGGCAGAGCTCTGTGCATCTCGATTCCTAGTATTTTTTTTTTTTAAAGATTTTATTTATTTATTTGAGAGAGAGACAGTGAGAGAGAGCATGAGCGAGGAGGTCAGAGAGAGAAGCAGACTCCCGTGGAGCTGAGAGCCCGATGCGGGACTCGATCCCGGGACTCCGGGATCATGACCTGAGCCGAAGGCAGTCGTCCAACCAACTGAGCCACCCAGGCGTCCCTCGATTCCTAGTATTAACACGACAGCAGGATCCAAATAGTTTCGGTAAGACAGAGCATTCACACTGATGGCAGGAGGTGGCACAGTCAAGCCAACAGAACCAGGGAAAGAAATTCTAGAAGACACATGCAATTTCAACATGCTGGCTGTGTTTTAAATACATTTATTTTCTGCTCCGACTAACAAACTCTTACCAAGTGCTGTATACGAGGAGCACAAGGGTGTGGCATAAAGAAATCACCAGAACAGCTCAAGTCAAGTCAGTGAGGCTTCCCAAAAGGCAGCGCTCTGATACCCCACCCTTTCTCACCCAGAGAGGAAGCTCAGAGACCTGGTGACCATTGCCACCAAAACCTTCCTCCGTCCCCACAAGCTCATGACCATGCTCCGGAGCCTTCGTGAGTACTACCCAGACTTGACAGTGATCGTGGCCGATGACAGCAAGGAGCCCCTGAAGATTAATGACAACCATGTGGAGTATTACCAGATGCCCTTCGGGAAGGTACGTCCCGCCCACATGGGGAGGTGTCTGGGTCCCCAGAAAGAGGGCCCTGGAGTCAGGTTCCGCCCCGGATGGGGATGCTTGAGTGGCTTTCCCAGGACGGCATGATGCCAGAGCAGAGGGGATGCGACTTTCCTCTGTGTCCCTTCGCCGACTCCAAGTTCACAGGGAAATCGGACCACCCTCATGTTTTTGCATGGGTGAAGTTGTTAATCTGTCTTTGGTATGGACATTAATTGAGGTCCTTCTACATGACTTGAAGTATCTGACATTCTAGGGATTCCTCACATGCAGAGAAACTTGTGATCCCTAGGATTCCTCCCAGGCTAGAGGCTTGCTTGCTCTCTCTCTCTTTCTCCCCCCTGGAACACACACCCTCCTTTCTCCAGGACACACAAGGAAATGGATATGATACAAACTGTAGCTCCCCACCCTCCATCACCTTCCAGGCACCATCAGGGGAAATGGAAGGAGAGCCACAGAGACTCGGGTGAAAAAGGACTTCCATCCTTCCACACTGGTCCTAGGACCAAGGGAGAACGTCCTAGCCCTTCCCCGCCTCAGCCTTTGATTTAGGGAGTCACTGTCGTTCCTCCTGTGTCTCTGAGACACGAGCTCCCTTGAACTCAGTGGTTTTCAACTGCTGTTTGCGGTGCAGCCTGGCGGTGGGGAATTTATTTTATTTTTTTCTTTAAAGATTTTATTTATTTGACAGAGAGAAGAGAGAGAGAGCTCACAAGTAGGCAGAGAGGCAGGCAGAGAAGAGAGGGGGAAGCAGGCTCCCTGATGAGCAGAGAGCCCAATGTGGGGCTCGATCCCAGGACCCTTAGATCATGACCTGAGCTGAAGGCAGAGGCTTAACCCACTGAGCCACCCAGGCGCCCCCCCTCTAGAAAGCTCCCAGGTGATTCTAAAATGTGGCAGGGGATGGCAACCGCTGATCTGACCTCATTACACCCGCAGGGTTGGTTTGCTGGTAGGAACCTGGCCATCTCTCAGGTCACCACCAAATACGTTCTCTGGGTGGACGACGATTTCCTCTTCAACAACGACACCAAGATTGAGGTGCTGGTGGATGTCCTCGAGAAAACAGAATTGGACGTGGTAAGGGAGAGTGGCCAGTTTCACCCCAGTTGCAACCTGTACAGCTGGCCAGGAGAGGGAAGGGGAAGAGGAGGGGGAGAGGGGAGGAAAGGAGAAGTCGGGGAAGGGCGGGGAGAGGGGCTGGGGCAGGAGAGGAATAAGCTTGGTGGGAATCCGGAGCTGTGTGGTTTCGGCTTCTACCTCCAAATTTTCTTTTCTCTGGGCAAATTACATCCCCCCACCCATATTAACCCTCGTTCTGTCTTTAAAATGCTGTGTTGATGTAAAAAAAAAAAAATGCATGTTGGGTCCCCCCAAATTGGGTACCCCAATAATGGGTCCGTGATTAAAGGAGCGAGACTGATACAAAGCGAAGGTCAAGCAAAGCTTTATTTCACGCCAAGCATCAGGAATCATACCAACCATCAAACAGACTGGTTGGGCCGCCCCCCAGAGAGGACGACCCCTCCCTGCTTTCCAGACTAACTTTTATAGAGCAAAGGCCATGTGGTTGGGCCTGGCCACACACAGGTGGCCAATGAGATTGTAACACACACAGGAAACTCCACAGCGATGCTAGGTGACCAACTGAATTACAATTTACCCTAGTAGACACTTGAACCAGCCTATCACACCTTGGTTAGCATTGGTGCCAAAAAGCTCCCAAAGGGCGGGGGCCCATACTCCTTGGTAGCTGGGAGACAGTATGCCCCCCCACTGACTGAATACCTCCACCGGGCCTGACCCACCCTTGTATTTGGACTTTGTTACCTGGGACTGGTTTCCCGGACTTGCTTTTAAATAAGTTCCCCTGGGGGTGGGGCGCAGGGTCAATTTAAGCTTTACAGCAAAATGGCAATTCCCCCGGGGTGGGGCTGCTCTGGCTGAATAGGCCCTTATATGCAAATGGTACAAAGTTCTAAAAAGCACACATAGCCCTCATGACATTTAAAAAAGAAGAAAAGAATGAGAACATCCAAAGTCATTTGCTACATAGAAAAGAAAAAGGCAGCTACAGTTAATAATAGTGTATTGTATTCTTGAAATCTGTGAAGAGAACAGATCTTCAGTCTTCTGGCCAAGGGCACAATGGTTACAATGCAGGTGATGGATATGGTAATTAGCTTGATTGCGGTGGTTTCACAATGTCTACACATATCAAAACATCAAGCCCTACACCTTAAATATGTAGGATTAAAAATATATGTACAATTTTAATGTGTTAAAGATAGCTCAATAAAAGCTGTTTCTAAAAAAAAAAAAAAAGAAAAGAAAAACAGGAAATAGATAAGAAAATCAGTGGCATTGAGATCATAGTTCTCTCTTCCAGGAGGACAGTCCCCAAGGCATCTGTATTGACTAAGATATCTCCTGGCTAGGGGTGCCTGGGTGGCTCAATCGTTAAAAGTCTGCCTTTGGCTCAGGTTGTGATCCCAGGGTCCTGGGATCGAACCCTGCATTGAGCCCCACACTGGGCTCCTTGCTCAGCGGGAAGCCTACTTTTCCCTCTCCCACTCCCCCTGCTTGTGTTCCCTTTCTCACTGTCTCTGTCAAATAAAACCTTAAAAAAAAACATACAAAAAGAAAAGACCAGGGTATCTCCTAGCTACTCTTCCAGAGAACAGATCACAGTACATCAGTGGGGTAGAAAGCAGAACTCCCGTCGTGTGAAAATCCAAGCTGGCCCTTGACTTTGCTTCCAGGATCCTCCTGGACCAGCCTCCTTCCCTTAGTGCTACGCCGTCCTCATAGTCCTCGGCTGCGTGGCCAGAAGAAAGAGGGAGAGAACATGAAGGACAAGCATTTGTCTTTGTAGAATGTGCGAGAAGTTGCAGACATCCCTTCTAATTCACATCCCTTCAGCCAGGACTTAGACACATGGTCAGACCTCACATGGAAAATGGGAAAGAGTCCGTCTTTCCTGGTATAGCTGGCTCTCTTCATTTAGTCCACTTAACAACTCGGAGGGTCTCTTTGCTAAAGAAAGAAGGAAGGAACTAGTGACGGGGGGACTAAGAGCCACCTTAGAGGATTATGAAGGTTCAGGACTCATCCTGTTGTGCTGGGGCTCACATGTAGAAATGCACAGATCTTCCGTGAGTGCGTGGACAGACAGCTCAGGGAGGAGAGCCAGGAGCAGAGGAGTGGGAGGAAGGCAAGCTTGAGACACACGGCACATGGCTTGTTGCAAGAAGCCCGGCCATGGGGACTCCACAAAAGGACCCGTGTGCATGCAGGCTGCTGCTTGTCTGCACGCAAACACTGCTCCTCCTCATGGAAGGGAGTGACCTACCTTCTGGAAAAAGTGAACTTGCTGTTGGGTGAGTGGAGCAGAGTCGTGTGCCCTTTGGACTTGGCGCTTTCTGCTCCTACCAAGGAGATTTTCTGCTGTGAGCAGGATGAAAAGATCAAGAGACCCAGCCATGGTGTTTGGAAGATGGTGGCTGCAACAGCAACAAGAGAGTACCCAAGGACTGGTATGGAGAGTAGATACAGAACAGGTGTGATTCTTGTTGTAACTCAGGTTCAGTCCAGGAAGGCTTCCTGGCAGAGGCAACGTGGATCTCAATTCTATGTGCTCTAACATGCGTTTCTCTGCCCACCGGTTAGGTAGGTGGCAGTGTACTTGGAAATGTGTTCCAGTTTAAGCTGTTGCTGGAGAAGAGTCAGAATGGGGACTGTCTTCACCGGAGGCCAGGCTCTTTCAGACCCCTGGATGGTTTCCCCCGCTGTGTGGTGACCAGTGGCGTTGTCAACTTCTTCCTGGCCCACACGGAGCGACTCCAGAGAGTTGGCTTCGACCCCCGCCTACAGCGGGTGGCTCACTCAGGTGGGGACAAGCTGAGTGGGGAAGGTGCTGGCCCGTGGACTAACCTCAGGAGTTTGTCCTTTCCAGGAACCACGAGTCACTGATCGTGGTCGTTGCCGGCAACAGTGGACTCGTCTCCCTTTCCCTCAACAAGGGAGCTCAGGGTCTTTCTTCTTCCCTCCCTCCTTCCTCTGTGCTGTTCCCCTGTTGTGCTGGGGCTCACATGTAGAAAAGCACAGATCTTCCGTGATTTCTTATCTCCTATCTGCTGCTTGCTTCCCCTGTAGCTCTGTCCCCTCCCTCACTCCCCTCTGATTCCTTCAGTTCTAGAGTTTGCTATTCTGGGTCTCTCTGCCTCTCTGGCCACACCTTAGAGAAATGTGCTTACTTACTTCCTTCCAACTCATCAGCCTGGGCAGGGGGCTTTGCCTGACGCTCAACTTCCCCCATGGGTACACACCGCACCCTTCCCCACCTGCCTCTCCCCTAGACCTGGAATATGGCCCCGGGGTCTCTGGCTGAAGCTTACGCTCTCCCTCTCTTGGCAGAGTTCTTTATCGACGGGCTCGGGAGCTTGCTCGTGGGGTCATGTCCGGAAGTGATCATAGGTCACCAGGCCCGGTCTCCGGTGACCGACCCAGAGCTGGCTGCACTGGAGAAGACCTACAGCGCATTCCGGACCAACACCAAGGAACAGGTCCAGTTCAAGCTGGCACTCCACTACTTCAAGAACCATCTCCTGTGCTCTTCATGAAGGCGCCTGGGCATCAGAAAAGCTCTAGGCTTACCGGGGTTGGGTACCTAAGACAGTGGAACTGGGGGTGGGCCACCTGAAGAGACAAAGGAGGACAAGCTAGTGGGTGGGGCAGGGGGTGGGGCTCAGTTACTACAAATACCCATCAGAGGTTCTTTAGAAATGGAATAGTTCCAGGGTGCCTGGGTGGCTCAGTGGGTTAAAGCCTCTGCCTTTTCGGCTCAGGTCATGATCCCAGGATCCTGGGATCCTGCCTCGTGCCTCGGGCTCTCTGCTCCGCAGGGAGCCTGCTTCCTCCCCTCTGTCTCTCTGCCTGCCTCTCTGCCTACTTGTGATTTCTCTCTCTCTGTCAAATAAATAAAATCTTTAAAAAAGAAATTAAAAAAAATAAAAAAGAAACAGACCAGTCCCCGAGAAGGGCGACAGAAGCCCATCAATAACAATCGTTATTTGTATGATGCCGTACCGTTTATGGAACACCTGCACATCCCGTTGGATCTCCTGCAAAAGAGTAGAGTATGGGTTGGCTTCCGTAGTCATTCCTTAGGAATGGCTTTGGGGTTTTTGAGGGTTATTTGGGAGAAATGATAATTGTACTCAGAAATATCCTCTCTGGGGCACCTGGGTGGCTCAGTGGGTTAAAGCCTCTGCCTTCGGCTCAGGTCATGATCCCAGGGTCCTGGGATCGAGCCCCATATCGGGCTCCCTGCTCAGCTAGAAGCCTGCTTCTCCCTCTCCCACTCCCCCTGCTTGTGTTTCCTCTCTCACTGTGTCTCTCTGTCAAACAAATAAATAAAATCTTGGAAAAAATTTTTTTGAATTGGGTCTGCAAAGCAAGTCTCTGTGGATGGCTGGACTTCAGACGTCACACTCAGGAGCTGACGACGTGTCCCTTGCACCATGTGACAGGAGCTGAGACAGCCAGCCTTCAGCCAAGAAAAAAAAAAAAAAAAAAAAGGAAAAGAAAAAAGCAACATATGCACAAAGAGGAGCTGAAACAAGAGCCTCCTAACAGCCTTCTGGTTCTTTCCTGAGGTCTGGCTACAGTCCTGCCCTGGGATTTTGTGAAACACTATACCCTTATAATTCTTCCTTTTTGCTTAACCTAATTTGAGTTGGCTCCTGTTACTTATAACCACAGTGTTCCGAATAATACGACCATTCTGTGTGTTTGCCTGTTTTCAAAACAGAAAAGCGTAACTAAAAAGTTTTCTCCTTGGGTGGTTTGGGAAGCAAAAATCAGGAAACAGACGATAAGAGCCACACGGACCTCCCTCCAGTCTTGCATTTCAGACACAAACCCAGCAGCCCGGACCAGACCGACGACAGAGGTTTCCTTCCAGGACACTGCAGGACAGTGAAGTATCCCTTACAGGAAAGTGACAATAAAGGACAGTGAAGTCATCCTTCCTGAGACTTTGGCCAAACCCCAAATTTCAGGACAAGTTGGTGTAAATCATTGTACAGGCCTCCAGGGGGAGCTCGAGTCTGCTCTCACTATCTCCCCTCCACCGGTTCATTCCACATTCCCTGCTCAGGAAAGGAAAACTGCTTCTGTGACTTTCAGCAAAGAGGGACCTGCAGGCCACCAGGCATGTGTGGGTGTGACTGTTTCACGTGGCCGAAAGTGGAAATGGGACCGGGATCAGCTTTCTTCTGGATATTCTCTCCTCCACCCCGGACGGTCCTGCCCCAACTGTTAGTTATCTGGATTTATTTATTTATTTGACAGAGAACACGAGTGGGAGAGGGGCAGAGGGAAATGGACAAAGAAATTCAAGCAGACTCCGTGCTGAGTGCAGAGCCGGAGGTGGGGCTTGATCTCACGACCCTGAGATCAGGACCTGAACTGAAACCAAGAGTCAGAAGCTTAACTGTGCCACCCAGGTGCCCCTGTTTTTGATTTTTCATAGACAGAAAGTATATATAAGCCGCTATGAAAAGGTTATCTATTAGAATGCTTTTACCTACAAGTACCAGAGACTTGACCCAAGTTTAAACTTGTGTTGAACAGTGTCAGGTGGGGTAAAGACGTGGGGCAGACCACAGGTGTGCTGAAATCATGAGGAAGATCAGGGACTCCAAGCCTGGCAAGAGGAGGGGTGCCTTGCTCAGCCCAGTTCCAGGTTCTTCTCTCAAGGAGGGGTAACCTTGTCCATTATCGTCCATATCCCCATCTGAGTGGTCCTGGGGAAGGGTGACCCTTCTGTGGCCTGTCAAAGCTTTATCTGCCCACTTCCTGTTAGTGCCCTTCACGTGCCCAGGGATGGCCGTGAGGTAAAACTCACTGGAAGTTATCAGTGAGATTTTTAAGGGAATTGAATTGCTAATGAAATCTTGTCAGCAATTCCTTAAAACTTAAGAGGTTTTTCCATCATTTCCAGCCAATTTCAGAAATCTTCCCTAGACATAGTCTTTGAGACTGGGAAACCCATTTTGGTAACCCCAGGATGCACCTCGGTGTCTCCTTTACCCTCTGGCACTCAGTTAAATGGCTTCTGCCTTGAGGCTGTTCAAAACCTTCCTCTGAAGGACAAAGAGACTGTAATCGGCTCTTTGCTCCCAGGCTTTTCCACTTTGTGTGCAGAAAATAATGAAAACATCACAATGTAAATAGGCTGGTCTTTTGCTTAACCTGGTCTCCTGCTAAGTCTCCCGTCTCTGTTGGTGCTTTCACTTGGGGTAGACAATTAAGCTCTTCTGGACCTGCAAGGCTCCAAATTACAGGACTTCCAGGAAGTTAGGGTTGCAAGCCACTCTTAAAGAAATGTATTACAGCTGCTTTAAAACAGGGCACCTTCAGGGGTGCCTGGGTGGCTCAGTGGTTAAGCCGCTGCCTTCAGCTCAGGTCATGATCTCAGAGTCGTGGGATCGAGTCCCGCATTGGGCTCTCTGCTCAGCAGGGAGCCTGCTTCCCTCTCTCTCTCTGCCTGCCTCTCTGCCTACTTGTGATCTCTGTCTGTCAAATAAATAAATAAAATCTTAAAAAAAAAAAAAACACAAAAAAACAAACAGGGCACCTTCAGCCTGAAGCTTGTCTTCCTTATGGGACCGTCCTAAAGACTACTGCAGGAAATCACTAACATGCCAGCACGCTGATTTTTCCTACCAGTTCTCATTCCTGATATTCTAGAGTCTTGATAGGCACATAGTTGTTCTGGATACCAGCAAGTTTCAGAATCACCTGTTTCCCAGTTGGTCGCTATCTCTACCCCATCTCTCCCACTCAACCACATATCGAATGACTTTCACAGAGGAGTCATATCTGAATGCAACTCTTTTTCTTTCTTTTTTTTAAATTTATTTTTATTTATTTTTTTAAGATTATTTATTTATTTATTTGACAGACAGAGATCACAAGTAGGCAGAGAGGCACGCAGAGAGGAGGGGGGAAGCAAGCTCCCTGCTGAGCAGAGAGCCCGACGCAGGGCTCCATCCCAGGACCCTGGGATCATGACCTGAGCCGAAGGCAGGGGCTTTAACCCACTGAGCCACCCAGGTGCCCCTAAAATTTATTTTTAAATATTTTATTTATTTATTTGACAGAGAGAGAGGGCACAAGCAGGGGGAGTGGCAGACAGAGGGAGAGGGAGAAGCAGGCTCTCCGCAAAGCTGGGAGCCAGACGCAGTGCTTGATCCCAGGACTCTGAGATCATGACCTGAATGAAGGGAGAGGCTTAACTTTCTGGGTCACTCAAGTGCCCCGGCTCTTCTTTTTCTTAATCCTTTGCCTAGATGCTCCAGCGGGCCTCATGCCCTTCAGCCTTCCTGCTCTGGCTTCAAACAAGTTTCCCATACAAAATGTATGTCTCTTATCCCACTTGAAATTTTACCAAGAGATTACCAAAGTTTTAATTATGTAACTGAATAATCTGTCCCTCTCCTATCCCGTGTGCTTGGCAAAGGATCCCAGCTCTCTGCATGCAAGGACACAGAAGGCATGACTCATAAAAGGAAAACAAAAGGATATATTTGATTTGGTTGAAATTAAACTAATGCCTTCTACCAATCAAAGGACACTATTAAGAAAGTGAAAAGAAGGGGCGTCTGGGTGGTTCAGTCGTTAAGCATCTGCCTTCAGCTTGGGTCATGTTCCCATGGTCCTGGGATCGAGCCCCGCATCAGACTCCCCGCTGGGCAAGAAGCCTGCTTTCCCTCTCTCACTCCCCCTGCTTGTGATCCTGTTCTCACTGGCAAATAAATAAATAGAATGTTAAAAAAAGAAAGAAAGAAAAGCTACAGACTGGGAAAAGAAAAGATCTGTAATACAAATATTTGGCAAAAGGATGCATATCCCAGATATACAAAGAATTCCTATAAATCAATAAGATAAGGGCAGTTGTTCTAAATGGGCAAAATACTTGAAGAAGCACTTAGAAAAGAAGACATCCAAATGGCTAGGGAGCATGTAAAAAAGAGGTTCAACATCATTAGCTATCAGGGAAATGGTTTGTGCTTACTTTATGTAAATGACATCTCAATAAAATACATTTAATTAGATTTTTGTTCTATTATGGAACAATCTTCAAGATCCAGTGCTAAGTGAGTAAAACAAAGTGCGGAACAGTGTTTCTACTTTTTTTTTTTTTTAAGATTTTATTTATTTATTTGACAGACAGAGATCACAAGTAAGGGGGAGGAGGAGGCGGTGGGGGGGGGAAGCAGGCTCCCTGCTGAGCAGAGAGCCTAATGCGGGGCTCCATCCCAGGACCCTGGGATCATGACCTGAGCTGAAGGCAGAGGCTTTAACCCACTGAGCCAACCCAGGTGCCCCCAGTGTTTCTACTTTTTTTTTTTTTTTAAGATTTTTTTTTATTTATTTGACAGACAGAGATCACAAGTAGGCAGAGAGGTAGGCAGAGAGGGAGAGGGGAAAGCAGGCTCCCCGCTGAGCAGAGAGCCCGATGCAGGGCTCGATCCCAGGACTCGATCCCAGGACTCCGGGACCACGACCTGAGCTGAAGGCAGAGGCTCTAACCCACTGAGCCACCCAGGCGCCCCTGTTTCTACTTTTTTTTTTAAAAGAAAAGGAAGATGGGGTGCCTGGCTGGCTCAGTGAGTAAAGCATAAGACTCCTGATCTCAGGGTTGTGAGTTCAATCCCTACGTTGGGCATAAGGTTTAGTTTTTAAAAGGTGGGAAAAAGAAAGGAGTACGCATATTCATGTATATTTGTGTAAGGATAAAATATCTCTAGAAGGAGAGCATCAGAAATTGCCTCTGAGAGCAGAAAATTATAGTCAAGGGTGGCTCTGTCCTTTGGATGTCTGCCCTCAGCTCAGGTCATGATCCCAGGATCCTAGGATCTAGCCCCAGTTGGGCTTTCTGCTCAGCGGGGAGCCTGCTTCCTCCTCTCTCTCTGCCTGCCTCTCTGCCTGCTTGTGA
This sequence comes from Neogale vison, assembly GCF_020171115.1. Taxonomy (NCBI): domain Eukaryota; kingdom Metazoa; phylum Chordata; class Mammalia; order Carnivora; family Mustelidae; genus Neogale; species Neogale vison. Next base: position 46,425,035 of record NC_058095.1, on the reverse strand, counting down.
TCCCTGTCTGTCAAATAAATAAATAAAATCTTTAAAAAAAATTATAGTCAAGAAGTTTTGTCTGTGCATTTCCTTTTATACCTTCTGAATTTTGTATTGTGCTCATGTATTACCCTTGTAATACTTTAAACTTTTTAAGGAAAGAAGAAACAAGGTGTTTGTTTTTTTTTTAAGAAACAAGGTTTTTAAGTAACATATCATTGTTATATTAAGCACAAAAACAGAACATAAAATTTTACAATGAAGACTACATAAAAATGGATTTTAAAACAGAAAGTGGGAAAAAAAAAAAAAGTGTCAAAGGTGCTTGTTGGGGAGGGCCTGGCTGGCTCAGCCAGAAGAGCATGGAAATCTTGATCTCAGGTATTTGGGTTCGAGCCCCACATTGGGTGGAGGGATTACTAAAGAAAATAAACTTTTAAAAAAAGTGTTTGTTGGAATTGTAGTTATTTAAAATTCTTTCTGCTGTGCTGTATTTTCTACATTTTCCATAATAAATGCTTCACCTTTATAATCTGAAAAGATAAAATAATTATTTTAAGAGGAGAAAGTGAAAACTTTCAAAAAAAAGGATAGGATAAAATGTAGATGCTGCTTTGTTCAAAGAAAGTAAGCAGCCAGATTGCCCTGTCAGAGCCTCTGTAATGCCAATTCCAGAGCAAGGGCAGGGTGGGACGCTCAGAGACTCAAGGCCTCACATGTCACCTGGCACAAGGTGGCGCTTATGGCTTGTTTGGCATAGCTGGGGCTCCCAAGGCAAAGTAGGGGATTTGTGGCACATCCATCTGTCCTGTGTGGCAAGGACACAGAGCAAGTTTGATTCTATTGCAGCTAGCTGTGAGCAGCATCAGCATGGATAAAGGAAACTGACTTGGATTTGACAGTGAACCTGAATTCTTTCCACTTCACGCAAAGCATTACTGTACGTATTGTCCCATTCGCTAGCCATTTACAGGCTCACAGGAAACTTGGGAGAATACCTTGAAACTCCTTAATCCCGGACTTCAACTGTCTTTTTTTTTTTTTTTAAAGATTTTATTTATTTATTTGACAGACAGAGATTACAAGCAGGCAGAGAGGGGTGGGGGATGGGGGGAATGGGGAAGCGGGCTCCCCATTGAGCAGAGAGCCTGATGCGGGCCTGGATCCCAGGACTCTGGGATCATGACCTGAGCTGAAGGCAGAGGCTTTAACCCACTGAGCCACCCAGGCGCCCCTTGAGCTGTCTTTTCTTAACCTCTGACCTCATTAAACTTTCTGGGCCACTCTCTGCCTCTGTTCAGCCCTCAATCCCAGGTGGCACCGCTGAAGCCCAGCGAACCCCGCCTCCCACAGAGCCCAGACTTCTCCACGCGTGAGGAGCCCCCTTGTGGAGGCTGAGGGTCTGTGCTCAGAGCCTTCATGGGATGCCATCTCTGGGGTGTCATGCATTATGGATTTATGTTAAAAGAAACGAGTGATGGGCAGGCAGGGGGATTACATATTGTCTCTGTTTTCTCTGTTGTCTCAAAAATAATCAATGTGATGTTAAAAAGAATGTTCTTGGGGCACCTGGATGACTCAGTCGTTGGGCGCCTGCCTTCAGCCCAGGTCGTGATCCCCGTGTCCTGGGATCGAGTCCCACATCAGGCTCCCTGCTCAGCGGGAAGCCTGCTTCTCCCTCTTCCACTCCCCCACTTGTGTTCCTTCTCTCGCTGTGTCTCTCTGTCAAATAAATAAATAAAATCTTAAAAAAAAAAAAAAAAAAAAAGAATGTTCTTTCTCCCTCCTGAGTTCTGGTATGGCACTAGTCACATTTATAAATCAGCCAGTCCTGGGCCTTGACCCCAGAGCAATTCACAGTCCAACCAAAGGGGACATGGAAGGAGCGGAGAGGGGAGAGACTGAGCCACAGAATAAAAACACCTATAACTCCAGCAGGTAATGACAAGAGCTGTCAGGCAGAGGATCCTTCTGCGTAACTTGAGGAATTCACGAGTGGGGATTTCAGTGAAGGGTCTCATTTGGGCTGGTAAGATGTTTCAAGCTGAGAAGATGGAGAGAACTGGAAAAGAAGAACTAGGGAATGGGAGGAGGGAGAAGTCTTCCTACTAGACAGAAGGAACCACCTCCTGTACACTTTCAAAGGACATAATCACAGTTCTTTAGGATTTCTATGTCGCTTCTGAAAAATTAATTTCAATACACCTTCACGGGTACAGAGCGCTTGTAAGAAGGATATAGATGGGAAACGAGAGACTAAAGCCATTTGATATCAAGTCGATTCGGTGTTGTTACTCCAGCCTAAGGAAGAGACATCCTTATCTCACCATGAGAACGCAATGGGAGTTTGGTTCACTCCTCGAAATGGAAAAGCTTTAATGTTTCTTCTGACAATATACAAGAGTTATCAAATACTTTCTCAAGCAATACATTAAATCATAAACTGTGAGAAAGGGGCCTCATAAATGTATTTCCCAAGGATATCTGTCCACAGCAGAACTTTCTGGATTTGAGCTAAGCAGGTTTTTTTTTTTTCTTTTTAAGATTTTATTTATTTGTTTGACAGAGATCACAAGTAGGCGGGGGGTGGGGGGTGCCCATGCAGGAGCAGGCTCCCTGCTGAGCAGAGAGCCCAATGCCGGGCTTGATCGCAAGACCCTGAGATCATGACCTAAGCTGAAGTCTGAGGCTTAACCCACTGAGCCACCCAGGCGCCCCCAAGCAGGTTTTTGACAGAAGAAAAGAAACAGATTTGGGTAATTTAAACAGGAACAGTACTCCTTGGAAGAAAGTCGGATAGCTCATAGCATGAGGGAAAGCAACTCAAGAAAACGGACAAGAACTAAGGGGATCTAAGCAACCAGGAACCCAGCCAAGGTCAGGATCCAGGGCAGTCTGATTAGGACCCAGCTTCTGCTGCCAGTGGAGATGGCACGGCTGCTGTCACTGCCCTTGAGACACTGGGTATCACAGCTACCACGAGGAGCAGAACAAGTTCTAAAATGTCCCCATTTCTGGGCATCAGTCGCTTTGGATTCCAAGTCCAGCTGGCCAGGCTAAAGGACACACAGTCACTATGCTGTCACCCAGACCCACACCATGTTGGATCCCTCAAGAAAGGCAGCCAGTCAGATGTGATGGGACAAATAAATGACAAATGTCTATTACACATGTATGAAGTTTTTCTGTTTGTAGAAAAGTGGGACTTTATTCTGCATACTAACTGGTAAGTAGATTTTTGGTGTTGGTTCCATCTGGGTAGACCTATCGCTCTTTTCATGTCAATACAATAAATCAATGTAGTCCTATACATCAAAATAATGTCAATACAATAAAAACTCATCCCCTAAATTCCTGCACAGTATTAATCATATAGATATTGCCAATATTTACTAAATCGATTTTCGCTTTTATATTCTCTTCTTTACCATTGTGAACATCCCCGCTGAGAACATCCTTGAACACTTGGCACTGGTCCTCGTTGTCCTTTAGGATAAAGTTACAAAAGTGAAACTGCTGAGTCAAATCTTATAAAAGGTTAACTAGGCAGTTAACCTGGAAAAACCCCCAAACGGTCTGATTGTCCCCCACTCATCAAGACCTACAAGGTTGAAATGTACCACCCACCACCGTAGGTCCACCAAGAGTCCCTCTACAGAATGTTCTAGGTTTCCGCAGAAAGCCGTGGTTTCAAGTCCGCGACCCAATCGCTCCCACTAAAGAGACCCGAGCTTTGAACCGCTGTCCTGGCACGTACCAGCCCACTTCCCTCCCCGCTTGGCCACAGGGACCACGCAGAGAGCGTTTTGTGGAAATAAATAAACGAGTCCGGAGCCCGGCTGCGTGCGTCCCGCCTTCCGCTCCCGGCAGGGGCAGCCGCCGGCTGTCTCCGCCCCCAGCCCGCCGTCCTCCCGGCTTCCCCGGGCGCAGGTCAGGACCTCGGGAGAAGAGCAGGAAGAGCGGCGACAAGAGGTGACACCCCGGCACTGGCCACATCGGGGCCGCGGCAGCCCTTGCTGTTTCCTCCCGCCTGAGCAGCCTCAGGCTCACAGCGCCCAGCCCGGGCCGGGGAAACCGGGCCTCCTCGGCCGCCTCTCTAGGAAGGTTGTTCAGCGTGCCATGTGGCTTGAGAAGCCTCTCGGCCGCCTCAAGCCGCCAGCGGGTCCCATGGTGTAATGGTTAGCACTCTGGACTTTGAATCCAGCGATCCGAGTTCAAATCTCGGTGGGACCTCTTCAAGCCTTTTGGTTCTACAATTACTGTTTTGAGGACTGCTGGCGGCGGCGGCCACTTCGGGCTGTGCCGTTACCCCCGTGACCTAAGGGATCGCGGTTTAGGGTCCCTCCTCCTCTTGTTTAGGTCCGGCCTGAGAGTCTCAGTGCGCATGCGTGAGAGTCCGGGCGGAAAAGTGTAGGTGGAGAGTGACTTTACCTTGAAAAGGAGGGCGGAGGAAGCCCAGCAACCGGGTGAGCCTGCTTGGGACCAAGGCCTTCGGGACTCCGACACCTCCCTCCTCCTGCTGCTGGGAGTCCCTTCTTCCTATTGGCTGAGGTGCAGAGTGCGATCAGTTATTCCTTTATCAACCCGGAATGAAATGCTGGGCGGAGCCAAGGGGCGCGGGAAACATAGGAGGCTGGGGAGAGGGCAGTGTGTTTGGGGAGAGGAGAGTGTGTTTGGGGCCAGTCCGCCTGTGAGTCTAGGCGGTTAGATGGTGAAGTGGGTCTGTTTCAGGCAGTAGGCAGTGAGGTTGTCCATGTGGGTTCTTAAGGCCGTGCCAGCCGGTCAGAGGATCTCCGCACGCGGTTTCTCACCCCGTGGATGGGGTGTTGATCCTTTAGAGGGTAGGAATCTCTATGGGGTTCATCACAGGGCTGAGCACGTCTCCTGGAGAATCTGTCCAGGACTGGTATTTTAGGTGCTGGCCAGCCGCGCCTGATTTGCAGGCAAGGGTGTGTCTCTGGGATGGAGGGAAAGAGGCGCGCTTGGAGTGCTGTCTTCTTTTGAGTTGTATCTGGGTTTTTTGAGAGCTGTCTGGCCCCCTGGGATGAGTGACGAGGGAGCCCATTGACGCATTTGTGATCTCCCCACAGGGTGATTGGCACTGTGGCTCTGCGTGCCCGCCCCTTGGGAGGATGCCATGGAAACAGGATCCTCGCTCCGCTTTCCCCTGAGCACCCCTCCTCCGCCCCCATACCCTACAAATACGTTTGAATGGATTTGTGTGTATGAAAGATCCCAGCCTCGAAAATACGTAGGCATGAGAGGTGGGAGGGCTTGCCCTACCAGACATTAAAGGTTATTATCAGCTATAAACTACAGCAATTAAGATAGTGTGGTCCTGGTGCAGGAGAGACAAACATGCCAATGGCACATAAGGGAGTGGGCCGGATACAGCCCCACACGTATTTGGACAAATGATTCAGGACAAAGTAGCACAGCAGAGCAGGAGAGGAAAGAATCTACTTTTCAAAAAATTATTCTGGGAGAATTGAGTGTCCAAATGGAAAAGTATGATATCAGATTCCTCCCAACTTACACTAAAGACAGAAATACATTCCATGTGAATCATAGACCTTAACGAGAAGGGAAAAGCAATAAAGCTTTTGGAAGAGAACACAAGAGAATATCTTTATGACCTCAGGGTAGGGAAAGTCCTCTTAAACAAGACACAAAAAGTTCTAAAAGCTTAGTCTACATCACATATTAATATGATATTCTGTTCTTCATATAAAAAAAAAGCCCAGTAAGAAAGTGAAAAGGCAAGCCTCAGAATAAGAAAAGATATTTGTAATGCATGACCGGCAAAGAACTTGTAATAATCAGTAAGAATATAAAATTAAAATTTTTAAAAAATCAGTAAGAATAAAGACAACCTACTAGAAAAATAGCAAATACTTGAACTGGCACTGCACAAAAAAAGGAAATCCCAAATAACTGACATAGGGTCACCTGACTTGGCTCAGTGGATAGAGCGTGCAACTCTTGACCTTGAGGTTGTGAGTTCAAGTCCCAAGTTGGGTGTAGAGATTACTTAAAAGTAAAGTCTTAAGGAGCACCTGGGTGGCTTAGTGGGTTAAGTCTCAGGCTCTTGGTTTTGGCTCAGGTTTTTTTTTTTTTAATATTTTATTTATTTATTTGACAGACAGAGATCATAAGTAGGCAGTGAGGCAGGCAGAGAGAGAAGAAGGGAAGCAGGCTCCCCACTGAGCAGAGAGCCCAACACGGGGCTCGATCCCAGGACCCTGGGATCGTGACCCGAGCCAAAGGCAGAAGCTTTAACCCACTGAGCCACCCAGGTGCCCCCTTTTTTAAAAATAATTTAAAAAAATTTTTTATAAACATGTATTATTAGCCCCAGGGGTACAGGTCTGTGAATCGCCAGGTTTACATACTTCACAGCACTCATCATAGGACATACCCTCCCCAATGTCCATAAGGATCTCAGGGTTTTGAGATGGAACCTCCTATAGGGGCTCTGTGCTCAGCAGAGAGTGGGGGGGGGTGTTCCTGCTTGAGTTTCTCTCTGCCCTTCCCCACCATGTGCTCTCTCTCTCTCTCTGTCAAATAAATAAATAAATAATAAAATCTTTAAAAAAAACCTGATATACATATGAAAATATGTAAAGCATCATTAATCATAGCAAAATGCAAATTAAAATGTCAACGAAATACCATTATACACTCACCAGAATGACAATGCTGACTCCTTTTAAGAGTAGAGAATAACATGAACTCTCACGGGAATGTAAACTGGAGAAACTAATTTGATGTTAACTATTGAAGCTGAAGATACTCATATCCTATAATCTAGCAATTTCAGTCTTGTACCTATATCCGCAGAAAGGTGGACATGTATAAGAGTGGTTTTGGCAACATGATAGCCAAAAATGGGAAAGAATTCAAATGTCCAGCAGTAGAATGGATAAATAATTTATTGTAAGGCCATATGAAAGAATCTTATACAGCAACAAAATGGATGGGTCTTCTTTTTTAAAAAGTATTGAGCAAAAGAAGACAGATACAAAGGAGTAAATAATATATGACTCCATTTATATAAAATTGCTAAACAGGCAAAAATAACTACTGTATATTGTTTAGAACTGTAAACGTAGACGGTACAACTATCAGGCAAAGCAAAAATACCCATGTGAGTGAGAATATCCAGGATCTCTGGAGAAGAGAGAGGGTCATGACTGGAAAAGGGTCAACAACAGTCTTCTGGGGGTAGTGGTATTATTATTATTTTTTAAAGTAATCTCTATGCCCAGTGCAGGGCTTGAACTCAGGATCCCAAGAGTAAGAGTCATGAGCTCTATGGACAGAGCCAGCCAGATACCCCGTACTGGTATTATTTTATTTCTTGTCCTGGGTGGAGGTTACGGAGCTTATTTAAGACAAAAATTTGTTAAAATGCACATAATGGTGGGGCGCCTGGGTGACTCAGTGGGTTAAAGCCTCTGCCTTCGGCTCGGGTCATGATCCCAGGGTCCTGGGATTGAGCCCCGCATCGGGCTCTCTGCTTGGCGGGGAGCCTGCTTCTCCGTCTCTCTCTGCCTGCCTCTCTGCCTACTTGTGATCTCTGTCAAATAAATAAATAAAATCTTAAAAAAAAAAAAGTTTGTCCACAGACTGGGGAGTCAGGATAGAGATCCTCTACCCTGAGCCAGCCCAAGGGCATTCTAAGGATCAGGTTCAATCCTGGACATTGCAGGAGAACGCTGATGAATATCATCCTGTCACTAGCTGTCTGGGTGCATTTGGGTAAGCAATTCGGATGTTCTGAAATCGTAACTATGTGGTGATGGAAAGGTTAACTAAACTTATTGTGGTAATCATTTCACAATTCACATGTAAAATACATCACTTTGTTGTACACCTTAAATAAACTTATATGATCGTACATGTCAATTACATCCCAATAAATCTGGGAAGAAATAGGGACACCTGGGTGGCTCAGTGGCTTAAGCCGCTGCCTTCGGCTCAGGTCATGATCCCAGGGTTCTGGGATCGAGTCCCACATCGGGCTCCTTGCTCGGCGGGGAGCCTGTTTCTCCCTCTGCCTCTGCCTGCCTCTCTGTCTGCCTGTGCTCACTCGCTCTCTCTCCCTCTGTCTCTGACAAATAAATAAGTAAAATTTAAAAAAAAAGTTTATTAAAAAAAAATCTGGGAAGAAATATTAGGAGCCTCATTTGTAAAGGAAAAGGGACAACAGCTGTGCCTTTTGCATAGCAGTGGGAGCAGGAACTAGTAAAATCGTAAGCAAAAGTCTTCTTCTCTGCACCTGAGCCAAGACAGGCTCTATAATGGTAACTGCTAGAAAGAATCAGAATAGTGAGGACTACAGAAGCTCAGGCTCCTGAGAAAAGAAACACCTGCTTTTGTGGGGGAGGAAAACAGAACTTGAAGGGTAGCAACAGAGGCAGGGAATGAGAACCTGTGGCTGGAAGTTAGAGCAGCAGTAGGAAGAACTTTCTAACAATTCCTGTTATCCATCCACAGAACAGGCTGAGGAATTCTGACCTTCTCATACGTGGAAGTCTTCTGGGGGTGCTCGAAGGTCATTGTCACTGAGAGGTGTGGGACGATTTCTAAAGCTTGGTCTCAATCTACTAAATAGATTTCATAACTCACTAATTTCAGTAAAATCACTACATTGATTTCATAACTCTTGTCTCAACCCACAGTTAGGAAAACATTTACAAACTTGCCACTCCCACCTCAGCCCACTCCGTCCTTCCCCTCCTAGGTCCAGATTCTCTGAGAGCCTCTCCACATTTCTATCTTTTTCTATCCCTGCTAGCTCAGGAAAGAACCTCTCTCTCCTCCAACAGTCTGAGGGGCCCCTCCCAAGGCCTTTATTCCCAGGAAGGTCCCCCCAAAGACAGCAGTTTCCAGAAGGTAGTGTCTGTCCTACGTTGTCATTGACCAGAGTCACCAGGAGAGGGCAGAGGGCCAAGCCACCAGGGAAGCCAGGTCTGTGCCTTGCCTGGCCTCTCTCTCCCTCATGCTTGATTCGCAGAGTTGTCGGTTTATTATCTTCTTTGTGTATTCGTTGGTGCTTGAGATAATGTGTATACAACACTTATCACAATGCCAGACACATACAAAGTCTATAAATAATGGGATACACACAGTCATTTAACATGCACCTGTGCTCAAGGTGCCAGAAATACAAAAATCAGACTCGACTTCAGCCTTCAGGGTGCTTGAAATCTGGGCTGATAAAATGAGGACTAAAATAGGGTGTAGGGGCACCTGGGTGGCTCAGTGGGTTAAAGCCTCTGCCTTCCGCTCAGGTCATGGTCTCGGGGTCCTGGGATGGAGCCCCACATCGGGCTCTCTGCTCGGCGGGGGGCCTGCTTCCCCCACTCTCTCTGCCTGCCTACTTGTGATCTCTCTCTCTGTCAAATGAATGAATGAAATCTTAAAAAAAAAAAGTAGGGTGCGCATGGTGGGTGTGTCCAAGAAGAAATAAATTTGTAGGTCTTGTCTGTTAATGGATTAATAATAATAAAGTACGGTGTAAGACGAAAATCAATAGGCCGGGGAGTACGGGGGACACATTAGGGACTCGGAAGACAGAGGGGCCAAGGGCATGTTAAGAAACCACTTCAGAGTTGCCTCCCCACCTCCTCTTGTAACCCTCAGAGATCAGGGAGGAGGGCAGGGAGTAGGTGATCGGGGTGTTATTTTCAACCTCTCCTTGAACTCTGCTTCTCAGTAAGCATCCTGCCTCCTCCATCAGTCTGGAGCCTCTGCCTCCCTTCACAGGACCAGATATGGAACATGGGGGGCCCCGAGCAAAGTGAGAATGTGGGGCTCCTGTTCAAAAATCAAGAATTTAAGCAAAGTGGGCACCTGGGTGGCTCAGTGGTTAAGCCTCTGCCTTCGGCTCAGGTCATGATCTCCTGGTCCTGGGATTAAGCCCAGCATCAGGCTCCCTGCTCAGCGGGGAGTCGGCTTCTCCCTCTCTCTCTGCCTCTCCCCACGCCGCTCGTGCCCAATTCTCTTTCTCTCTCTCTCAAATGAATAAATAAAATCTTTTTAAAAATTTAAGAATAAAATAAAATCTTATTTAAAAAAAAGAATAAATAAAATCTTTAAAAAAATTTTTCAAGGAAAGTGTTACACCAAGCACGGGGCCCTTCTCAGTAGGAGGCCCTATGGGACAGCACAGGTTGAAAGCACCCATAAAACTGGTCTTGTTTCCAGGCCCCAAGCTCAGGTAGGGAATTGGAGTAGGGGCAGGCCAGGGGGGCTTGGACTGATTTTCCTAGAGGCACTGAGATCAGGGTTGGGTAATATCCTCTGCCTATGTCATCAAGATGCTAAGCAGCCTATTCCCCTCCCCACCCCCAACTCCTCCAAGTGCAAGGATAACACCGGGAAGATGGGTGGTGGTGGGGGTTGGGGGGGTGGGAGGTGGGGGTGGAGGGGATAGAGGGTTGGGGGTGCTGGGCTGCCTGATCCACCAAGAAGGATTTCTAGCTGTGGCCAGCCCCGAGTCCTAGGTGCTCAGCCCTGAATTAACCAGACAGCGGTTCCCTTCTTCCCTTCTTTCCTTCTTAAGGCCTGTGGATCCCACCCAGGGACTCTGGTGAGTATGGAGCATGGAAGGAAGGTGACAGAATTTAAAAACGATTCAGCTGTTTGTTTGTTGACCGGGAAATCAAGAGTTCCTTTTCCTGACTTGGCATCGCTTTATTGCTCAGAATCATTAGAATTTTGATGGCCCGGTCTCTGCTTAGCCTCCTCACACCATGACCCTCCCTACTTGGTCCTTTCCATGGCCCATCCTTCTCCACTTAATCCTGAGTCGCTGATGTTCTCCAAGCTCCATCGCTGACCTCTTCCCGTGCTGCCCCACACTGTCATTCTCCTCGGACTCACCGCCTTCCATATTACCAGCTGTCACCTCCAGTGGTTTTCAGCAGGGCCAAAGGGGAGGGAGGAGAAGCCAAGGGGAATCACCTAGAATCATCTGTTGAGAAAGGCCTTCTGATGAGTGACACCACCATTCCTTCAGTCATCCCAGACAGAAACTTGAAGTCATGTGTGACATTTCCTTCCCATCCTGCCAACGTTCAAGCAATCTCTAAGCCCTGAAAATGTTACCTCTTAATTATCTCTCCAACTCATCACCTCCTCTCCATCCTGATTCCACTTCCCCAACTCAGGCCCTGATCACGTCTGAATGTCTGCATCCCGGTGATTCCCTTTTCTCTGGGAACTGCCCTTCTCGGGTGACCTAAAAGTCAGCAGGGAAGGGAATTCCTTCCTCTCTGATCCTGGGAAGCAATTCAGCTTCTGGTCAGATGATCAAGGTCTTAGAGGCCAACCGAAGGACTGGAAGAGACAAGGACATCTGGGGAGAGCTATGTGACTGGTCCCCTTAGGGTGAGTTCAAAGACTGAAAATATTCAAGTGGCATGAACAGGTTTACCAGAAGGCTGCCCCTGCAGAAGAAGTTCTTTTTTTTTTCTTAAAGATTTTATTTATTTATTTGACAGACAGAGATCACAAGTAGGCAGAAAGGCAGGCAGTGGGGGGGAGTGGGAAGCAGGCTCCCTGCTGAGCAGAGAGCCCGATGCAGGGCTCCATCCCAGGACCCTGGGATCGTGACCTGAGCCGAAGGCAGAGGCTTTAACCCACTGAGCCACTCAGGTGCCCCAGCAGAAGTTCTTTTTTTTTTTTTTTTTAAAGATTTTATTTATTTATTTGACAAAGAGAGATCACAAGTAGGCAGAGAGAGAGAGAAGCAGGCTCCCCTCTGAGCAGAGAGCCCGACGCGGGACTCGATCCCAGGACCCTGAGATCATGACCTGAGCCGAAGGCAGCGGCTTAACCCACTGAGCCACCCAGGTGCCCCGCCCCAGCAGAAGTTCTTGATAAAACCTGGACAAGGTGAGCCCTGGGCTGACTGGCAGTCATGAAACAAAGCAACAGAGAGGCAGAAACAGAGGTTCTGCAAGAGCGGAGCAGTCAAGTCTTTCTTGACAGGTCTGTCAGTGAGCCAGTGATGGTGACAACCCTGAGCCCCTCATGCAATCCAGACCTTAAGGACAACCAGCCAGTTCTCTGGTGGCAGGTCAATAGAGGGGACAGAGTCACTGGAGTAGGGACTTACTCAGGAATCAGATTTGTATTCCTTGTCATGTTTCTGTCAGTGCTACTGTCTATACTCATGAAATGTCTTCTAGGTGGCCATGGTGTCCTAGACGTACTAACTCCATGTAGAAGCCCTTCCCTGGGGACACCTGGGTGGCTCAGTCAGTTGAGCGTCTTACTTTGGCTCAGGTCATGGGTCACGATCTCAGGGTCCTGGGATTGGGCCCTGTGTGGTGGTCCCTGCTGAGCATGGGGCTCCCCTCTGAGCACGGGAGTCCCCACTCAGCTGGTCTCTCTGCCCCTCCCCCTTCTTATTCTCTCTCAAATAAATAAAATCTTTTTTAAAGATTTTATGTTTTAAAAAGATTTTATGCATTTTTTATTATTTAAAATTTTTAAATATTTTGTATTTATTATTTTTAAATTTAAAAATTTATTTTTAAAATAAATTTATTTTTTTAAATTTATTTTTCAATCTAATTTATTTGTTTGACAGAGACAGAGACACAAGCAAGGGGAGCAGCAGGCAGAAGGAGAGGGAGAAGCAGGCTCCCTGCTGAGCAGGGAGCTTGGTGTGGGTCTCGATCCCAGGACCCTGAGATCATGACCTGAGCTGAAGGCAGATGCTTAACTGACTGATCCACCCAGATGCCCAAACAAAATCTTTTTTTAAGAAAGAAGCCCTGGGGGAGCCTGGGTGGCTCAGTGGGTTAAAGCCTCTGCCTTCGGCTCAGGTCATGATCCCAGTGCCCTGGGATAGAGCCCTGCATTGGGCTCTCTGCTCAGCGGGAAGCCTGCTTCCTCCTCTCTCTCTGCCTGCCTCTCTGCCTACTTGTGATCTCTGTCTGTCAAATAAATAAATAAAATCTTTAAAAAAAATAAATAAATAAAAAATAAATAAAAAAGAAGCCCTTCCCTGAAAAATAAGTAAGACACTAAGTGGAATGTGGGTCCTAGAACAGAACAATGACGCCTAGTGAAAACATGAGGGAAATCCAAATTGCAGTCTGGACTTGAGTTCCTGGTATCAGCCCAATGTTAACTTCCTCGCCTTACTACAAGGATGTGGTTTTATGAAACATTAACGTTGGGGGAAGCTGGGTGAGGGGGATATGGGAACCCCCTGTCCTAGCTTTGCAACTTCTCTGTAAATCTAAGGCAAGGGGTCAATGCTGATGGGATTTGCTGACCTCACCATGAGACCATCATCTGGGAGCCGCTGGCTTTGCAGGAGGAAGGATTGGCCAGGCCAAGCCCCAGTGGGGTGCTGACTAGGAAACACTTTGCAAAGATGAGGGGCTATTGTCCAAGTGAAGCTGCTGCCCGTGCTTCATAGCGAAACAGGAACAACACATGGCGCTTCTCTTTGTCGGATATGAACCCCCGATCTCTGGTATAGGGGTGAGGCCGGGTGGCTTAGACGACACCTGGGACCTGCTCTCAGCATCATCACTGGGGCCGCTGAATGGCTCCCTCGCAGGGCTGGGCACTCAGGGAGGGAATGCGGCCCCCTGAGGCCATGAAATTCCTTTGGGGCAGAAGCTCTGGTTGCCTTCAGCCATTTGAGGCTCCTTCGGGCACAAGTGAAACAGATGAGGAGTTCAGGGTGTTGGGCTGATGACTCACTTTGAGGCTTAGGGGTCCTGTGACTGTTACCCACCTTGGGGTGGACGGAAAGGGTATTAGAGGAGCCAACAGAACACCCAGCGCATCTCTGGGTGCCGTGCACTGAGAAAAGGCAAGCAGAAGCTGTTCCTGTAAGCAGAGCCCCATCCAGGGTTCAGACCCCTCAGGAATAATGGTTAGAGTCCCCGCAGGGCCAAGGGGTCCCAACAGCGCAATATGACCTGGAGGGAGCAGAACAAGGACTGGGTAAGTGGGAGGAGGAAGAAAGCCATAGCCTCGTGGCCTGTAGCCCACACCTGCTTTTCCTTTTTTTTTTTTTTTTTTTTTAAAGATTTTTATTTATTTGTGAGAGTGAGAGAGAGAGAGAGTGCACGAGGACAAGCAGGCGGAGCAGCAGTGACAGTTCCTGGCTGGGCAAGAAGCCCCATGCAGGACTTGATCCTAGGATCCTGGGATCATGACCTGAGCCGATAAGGCAGACGCTTAACCCACTGAGCCACCCAGGCGTTCCCTGGTTTTCCTTTCTTACAGCTAGCACCATATGGAATGTTTACCCTTCCCTATTTTATTTTTCAAAGATTTTATTTATTTATTTATTTGACAGAGAGAGAGAGAGAGCACAAGCAGAGGGAGCTGCAGGCGGAGAGGGAGAGACAGACTCCGCGCTGAGCAGGGAGCCGGATGAGGGCTTGATTTCAAAACCCTGAGATCAGGACCTGAACTCTAAGCAGAAACTTAAGCGACTGAGTCACCCAGGTGCCCCACCCTTCCGTCTTAAAAAAAAAAATAAGAATTACTGTATTTAAATCTTCTCTTTCTCATTCCTCTTCTTTTCCCCTCTCAAGTATAATAAGATTGGCTGAACCTATTTGAGGTTGCTGAACCTATTTGAGTTGGGGGTCAGGATGGAATTTTTGGGAGGGAGTTGGGAAAGGAGCAGACACTTCCCCGGAGAGCCTGGATTCTGACTAGTGGCCCATGACCTCCCCAGCAGGTTCAGGGCATGCCCTTGGGCGGGGGCCTGCTGAGCTGGGCGAGTTTGCAGCTCTAGGGGGGTCACTGTATTATGTTTAGTTTCACACACTTGCCATCTATCTAGTCATCTCCCAAGCCAGACGCTCATCATCCCTGACAACTCCCCTCTCCCTTACCCGTCACTCAGCGAGTTGTCAACATCTGAAAACTTCATTTCCCAAAGAACTCCTCACCCCACCTCCCCATCCAGACTTAAGATGGCCTCCCCCAAGCTAATGATCATCTCCTTAATTGTCTCTCTGCCTCCATTCTTTCTCCTTTCAATCTCCTCAAAAGCCAGTTTCCTTCTAGAATGCAAACATTGCCAACTGACTCCCAGCAGATGAAGGGGGATGACAGAAGACCCTTGTGTTTATCTCCAACTCCACCTTCTCTAGCAAGGATCTAGATCTGGCCCTCCAAAGATCTAGGTCTCTCCCTGGACAGTCCGCTCTAACCTGGTTGGTGTTTGTATTCAAACCCTGGTTCCTATGTCTTTCCCTTCTCCTCTCTATACCTCTGTTGATATGACCACTTCAACCAGATTTACCACACATCCATCCATTTACAACTTCAGTGTTTAGGATTCGGCTCTGGGTATCACCTCCTTCTAGAGGCCTTTACTGGTTCTCTCTCCCAGGATGCAACTCACCCATCTGGTTGGTCGCCTTCCTCTTCACCCCCCACCCCCGCCGCCGCCCCGTCTTTGCCCTGAAAGCATTGTATCATGTAAGTCCTTCTGACTTGGTTTTTGAATGTAGGTGAGGTTTGGTGGGCTGAGGTCCAGAGCCAACGACCAAGAAAGAACTCTTGAGACGTCTTTGGTGCAAAATGGTGGTTTTATTAAAGCATGGGGACAGGGCCCGTGGGCAGAAAGAGCCGCTGGCCCAGGGTTGTGAGGGGTGGCGGGTTATATACTTGGGAGCTGGGGGTAAGGAAAAAACAAGGTTTTCAGAAGAATTTTTGTGTGCTAGAGAGGACCTACAAGATATGGGAGGCCTTGCCATTGTCAGGTGAATATTGTTTTTCCCTCTAGGAAAGTATTGACAGTAAGACAGTTGGAGTTTCCTTCTGGAAGTTAGGTTTTTGGTAAGAATGCTGCCCCCCTTGGTAAATTGTTAAGACATTTGTAAACCAAGGGAGACTCCTATCTTGCACGGCTGTGATCTCTAAGAAGGTAACTATTTGTTTTTCCTTTCCTTTGCTTTAGAGCGGCGGGATTGTCACACAGATCCCACCTGGGGGAGGGCTGACCGGGGTTACAGGGTGTCAGCTTATGCCCTGTTCTCGGCTTGCCTTCTGTGGTTCCATAAGACTATAATCTCCTTGCTGACAAGGCCCAGGAATCCGTGTCCTCCTTAGCCAGGAGCCAGCCTCCCTCCTGCTCATCAAATCCTGTCCCTTGGCTGCTTCATGCCTGTCACGGCGGGTGGAGAACACAGTTCTTAACTGAGTTCACAGGGGTCCTTTAAGGCTTTGCGCATCTCCCTCTTGGGCCTCCGTGTGTCCCGTTCCTCCCCACGGCCCACTGGCCTGCAACAGTTCCCTTGGACCTTGCCCATGGCCCTGGGTGTCTGTCTGCCGTGTGGCCCACGCCACTGATGGTCCTTTCTGCGCAGAAGCGCTTACTGACCTCCCTGCCAGCTCTGTTCCCGCTGTGTTAGCGCTGGTACTCTGCCCTGCCCAGTGCCCAGCATGGAACAGACACCCCACAACATTAAATAGAGTGTGACCTCATGACGTCACAAACTCTTTTCGTCCTCAGCCCACTGGGGCGATCTAAGTGACTAGGAGGAGGACCACAGGGTCAGACATAAGATGGGGAAGAAGGGCCTCCCCTACTCTGGCCCTCCACGCAAACGGCTATGAATAGGAATGCTGCTTCCTAGGAAGAGAGTGGAGGGAAAGACGGGAGGGCCGTAGGGAGGGGTCAAGGTCTCCAAGGATGCTGTCTGGTGTCCCAGGGCGTGGCAGGCTCTTCGGACCCCACCATGGAATGTGCCACGGCTGCTGAGCCAGAGCAGCGGTCAAGGGCCTCCAAGGGGAGCCCGCAGTGACCCAGGGGTGGTGGTGAAGAGCTAAGGGCAGGAGTGGGGAACGGCTCCCCAGTGCACGGGCTGGGGGTCTCCTCCTGATGTGGCCGAGAGAGGGTGAAGAGTGTCCCCCCGCCCCTGGAGCCCTGGGTTCCTGGGGAAGAGTGGGGTTGAGGAGGGACAGACGGTCGGGGTGGGGGGCCTCCAGAGCCCTCAGCTTAAGGTGCAGCCGCCTTTCTCCTTGAAGGGATTCTTGTCCTCAGGGATGCCTTTGAGGAGAGGGTCGTTTCCTGCTTCAGCCTCCACGTAATCCTTGATTTCCTTTCCCGTCTTGGAAATCTGTGAGAAAACAAAGGTTCCAGCCCAGTTCATCTGTGGGCATCCACGATTTGCTTGGTGCAAGAAAACAGGTCCTGGACTGGGTGGGGACGGAGGCTGGAGAGGAGAGAGGCAGGCGGTGGGTGGGGAGTGAGGTCTCACCTCCGAGGGGCGCTGGGCTGGGCACGCTGTGGGGCTCGCTCCTGGCACCCCCGCGGGGCTCAACCCCAGCCTCCCTCTGCGGCCTCCCCTGGCCCAGAGGCAAACTTCCCTCTCCTGCCGCTTGTGCTGCTCTCTCCAGCGGCCTCCCTCCGCCTTGGGGTCCCAGCTCTGTGAGGACCCGGATGTGATGGAGAACAGGGTCAGGGAAGGGAAGAGGGGGCTCACCGGGCTCCTTGGGTTCTTGACTTCCTTCCTCAGCTGTTCTACCTCCATCTTCAGGAGCTCCTTCTCGCTGAGCTCCTGGGCCATCCTGCTCCAGAGAGACCAGTCTGATGGGGGAGGCACAGACTCTGCCCTCACAGTAGTCTCTGTCTAGGGATGAAACAGGAATCAGTGTGGAGAAGAAAGAGAAAAGAAGTCTCTTTGAATGAATAAGATTCGGGAAGCCAGGTTATTGTTCCACATAATGGCACAGGTAGAAGTTTTCAGGAAACAGCAGATCCTGTCAAGGGAGAGTGTACCCTAGTGGTTAAGTGAAAGGCTCTGGAGCCATCAGATTCTACTTCTGATCCTGGTTCTGGCCCCTTCCAAGCTGTGAGGCTTAGGCAAGTCACTCAGCCTCCTTGAGTCTTAGTGTCTCTGTCTGTAAAATGTGTATAATAACAGTACCTACTTTGTGTGATTTTTGTGAGTCCTAAGAAAATAATGCATATAAAATATTTTAACCTTCTGTATTCTTATAATGAATAAGAATAATATTATTTTTATTGTTACAGTTACTGATATCATCATCATCATGAGGACAAGGTTATCAGGAAGGCCTGCCGGCTGCCCGATTTTAATAATTCTGAGACTAAATCCCAACCCAGTGCAACTTCAGCCCCTCTCACCTGCCAAGAAAGAGTTTGCACTTCAAGTCACTGGTCCCCGACTCAGGCAAGATGATGTCTGAGCTTCCCAGCTCCTCAGCTTCTGAAAGTCTTCAGATAAAGCAGATGGTTTAAAAGCCAAAATCTCTGATGCCTAAGCTGATCATGGGCTCAAGGTTCTAAGCCCGTCTGCTGGCCTGAGCCTCCAAGTCCTCACTGCCACTGGAGCAGATACCCTGCCCCCTATACCTGCCGCTTGCTCCTTTTGAGACCCCTCTGGCTTCTAGCCAGTTCTCACCCTCAACCCGTGCCTTGTCTCCCAAGCCCTCCCCTCTGCTACCTCTGAGCCTGCGCTAAGACTGTTCTCTGTGAAGCAAGTCCTAGACCAGCTCCTAACTTCCCTCACCCAAGAAGCCCTGGTGTCTCCCACTGGAACCCCGTGATTACATCTTCCAAGCTTCTCCTAGTTCAATCTTTATTCAATAAAAATGGACTCCTCACTTTGGATGCTGGGCCTGTCAACCCTTGGGGCCATGGCCACCTCCAATGGCTGTGTCCATTCTTCTTGGCGTCAACGCCTCCTTCTAAGCCTTGCCCTCACCAACCACCTAACACAGGGCCCATATCCTCATATCTCTCTCCGTCTCCTTCCAGCACCACCGACCGGCTAATAGACACTGAGCTCCTGCTCAGGCTGACCGCTGCCCCATGGCAAGGGGACCCTCCCGAGAAGCAGATGCCTAAAAGATCAATACGGTTGGTAAGGGAACCTCTTTTTGTACTGTCTCTAGGTTCACAGGAGGGGCTCTGGAAGAGGCTGGGAGGAGGCCTGGAGCCCACCCTGACTCCCCCACTCCAGGGTCCAAGTCCCACTCACAACTGGAAGCGCTAAGAATTGAAGAGCCTGGAGGGTCCTAGTCCAGCTGTCCTGTAAAGGCAGGATGGGAGAGCTCAGACCTCTAGAGGCCAGTTTGGTGCTCTGTCCGCCGTTTCCTAAGACTGGCCAGTTAACCTGGAACTTGAACCTGGTGCTTCTCAAAGCCAATTCCTTCCTGTTGTCTAATCCGAAACCCCCACGCTCTGGCTGGGCTTACCTCCATCAGGACAGAGCATGCGCACCGGGGCTTCTCCACGCACAGCCCCTCGGAGGTTTGCTAACGCTTCTCAGGGGACCTCTGGATGTGTGTCTTCCTGGTGTCTGAGCCGATTCCTCTTGCTGCTGCATTGGCTGGTTTCCATTGTTGCTGGGCCACCCTCCAGTCCCCAGCGCCCCTGGTCTCCATATCCTATCCACCCTCCACTCCCCTGGCCCTGGGTGACTCATCCCTGAGCTTCCCAAGGAAGCCCCCACCCTCTGCCCTTTCCTCCCCTTCCATGAGTGGAAAATCCACCTCCCCCTCCCATCCCAAGCAGGCCAGCCCCCTTCCTCCTGTCTCCCAACCCTTCCCCCGCCCCCAGCCCCCGCCCCACAAAACAGTTTCCTCTCCAGGCCCAGGGAGCAATCACAGCGCCCCGACCTTGGCTTCCTCTGCTGGGAAGGGATTGGGGGACCGGGCCCCCAGAGGGGCCCCTGGCTTCCCCCTTCCTCTGGGCAGGGGGCAGAGAGGCCCGGGCCCAGGGAGCGGAGACTGACTTCCTCTTGTCCCGGAATGAGCCTGCCTGCCCTTTGCAAGCAGGTTTGGGTCTCTCACGGAGAGGAAACCAAAAGCAGTGGGGTGGGGTGGGGGGAGGCCAAGCGACCAATCAAGAGCAGGGTGAGGCACAAAACCGGCAGGCTCCCTGGGGAGGCAGCCAGAGGCGAGGGGCCATGGCGGAGCTGCAGCAGCTGCAGGAGTTCGAGATCCCCACGGGCCGGGAGGCCCTGCGGGGCAACCACAGCTCCCTGCTGCGGGTCGCAGACTACTGCGTGGACAACTATGTGCAGGTAGGCCAAGCGGCCCCCGCCGTGACACCCTGGCCCCTTGGGAGCCCACCTCCCAGGCAGGACCATGGGAGCCATCCTGACAGGTGCTCATTCTGGGACCGTCTGGGAAATCCTTCACGCCAGGACTTGGCTTCATTCCGGTCCCCACAGACTTCGGCCCCGACCCCATGCTACCGAGCCCCATCATGCCCCTTCCCTCTCCCAGAGCCTCAGAGACACCCAGGCACGCAGCGCTGTTCCATCCTGTTAGCGGGCCTCATACTACCTGCATCTCCTTCCTGGGTCCCGCTCGGGTGCAGAGACCCCTGATTTGTCTTACACAAATGCTGGCCTCATCCTTCCATTTGCAGGCTGACTCGAGGTGAGACTTGCGAACTTCCCAAACAATGTCACAAACTGGAGAGGGACCAGGGAGAGAATTGTTTCCCTGACCTTTGCGCGACAGTGGAGAGACATCAGACGAGGCTGGGTCTGGCACAGAGGCAGGGGGATGGACTACATGACTGCTGAGAGCAGTCCACCAGCAAACGATGGCAACCATGGCATTTTAGAACCGTCTTCTAATTTTTTTTTTAAGGTTTTATTTGTTTGAGGGAGAGAAAGTAAGTGAGCGCAAGCGGGAAGGAGGGGCAGGGGGAGAGGGAGAAGCAGACTCCCCGCTGAGCAGGGAGCCCCATGCGGACTCCATCCAGGAACCTGGGATTGGGGAGCCTGGGATTGGGATTGTGATACGGGCTGAAGGCAGATGCTCAACTGAACGAGCCACCCAGGCGCCCAGAACAGTCTCCCAAGTTGTATAGTTGTTCTAGGACCATGAACACGATTTCTGAAACAAGGAAAGAGGGGAAAGGGAAACATAGCAATGATTGAGCACCTCTGTTTTTTCATTAATCCTCATAAGCGCCTTATGAGGACAAGTATTATTATTCCTCGTTTGTAGATGAAGAACCCGCAGCGCGGGGAGGCCAGATGACTCGTCCAAGGTCACACGGCTTAGCCTTGGCAGAGCTGCTGCTGACTTCTTCTTTTTTTTTTTTTTTAAATGCTGGCTAAGTCAGCCATTCTAGATTTTTTTGGGTAAGATTATTTATTTATGTATTTGACACAGAGAGAGAGATCACAAGTAGGCAGAGAGATAGGGGGAAGCAGGCCCCCTGCTGAGCAGAGAGCCCCATACAGGGTTTGATCCCAGGACCCTGAGATCATAACCTGAGCCTAAGGCAGAGCTTAACCCACTGAGGCACCCAGGTGCCCCAGCCTGCTGACTTCTGGAGCTAGGCTCTCTCCTCTCCACCTTTCTCCTTCCCTGATATGCCTTAGGATTTAAGGACAGTTTCTTTGCACCGGCATGCCCAGGGACCTCCTGCCTCAGTAAGAGCATTGAAAAAAATAATGAAAGTAGCAAGTGCTTCTGGGAAAATGACAGATGAAAGAAAGTCAGTGATGATACCAGTGAGAATGTTCTGCCCCCTTCCTTTGGGCAGGCATGTTGCCCAGATGGCCTCTTGTAGTGTTCCCCCGAGTCCTGAGAGGGGAGAACCACTCCCACTCCACAGCCAGGGTGCTGAAGTTCACCCAGACCCCCTCCCTTTCCCAACGTCTCTGAGCTGGTGGTGGAATTGGAATTCGAACCCAGAACTCTGACTCTGGAGCCCAGCCCCAAACCTCTAGTTAAATAACTGCTGTTGGTGTAGATGTTGAGTGACCCGCTCGTGGATGAGATGGACCTGGCTTGTAAGCCTGCCGGGTTCTCAGGGCGCTGCAAAGCAGGCTTCTCCTACGGACAAGGAGAGAAGCGGTTCTGTGCACGCAGGATTTGGGGTCCCAAAGACCTGAGTCCGGTTGCCAGCTCGGCCTCCTAGCAACTACAGGACCCATGGCAAGGAGGGTCACCTCACCTCTGATGCTTACACCTTCTCAGGGGCGTCACGTGGGTTAAACTCAAGAAGGTGTTAAAGCACTTAACCCAGTGCCTGTCCCTTAGGAGGGGCGGGATGCATGGAAACTATTACCATTACTGCCATCATCATCATCATCATCACCATCATCATCTTCCGTCGGAAGGATGAAAGGCACATAGAGATAATGAAAGTCAATTCTAGCGAGGCGAGGCAGCCCTTGCAAAAACACACAGGTCAGAGTGCCCGGGCTCCTGCTTCCTTCATGTGGAACGCTAACTAATTGACCTTAGTTACCTTTCCCGGCCTCTCTGAGGATCCCCGTCTGGAGAGCAAATGCCTACAAAGGGTTTGGATGACTTCTCAGCACCACCCTTAAACAAGGCCTGGTTCCCACGCCCTCCGTCTCTCCCCTACCCCCTCCTTCCACCCCAACCAGGTGTCAGGAAACCCATGGGGAATGGGGGAGGGCAGGCTGGGGTTCACAGAGTTCACAGTCAGAGTCCATTGAGTTTACAGACAAGGTAATTTGCATGGCAAATAAGCAGGGAGCCATGACAATGGATCTCACACCTTTGTATCTCCGGACCTAACCCCGGGCCAAGCCCCAAACCAGGGGTCAGTAGGTACCCACCCAGCTCCAGCCTCCCATAGCTGGGCCCAAGCAGACATGCAGATATTTTCCTGTCTGGGCTGACAGCTCCACATGGCAGGCCAAACAGGGGACAGTGATGGTGAGGTGAGCTGGGAAATCTGGGTGCAGACCAAAGGAGGAGTGAGTGGTCACTAGCCTGTTCTGGGCCTTTGTGTCCTCGCCTACTAAAGAAAGATCTTGAGCTAGAACAAGACATGCTCTCCTTTCTGGTTTAAACATCCTGGGTTGATTTCTTTGCCTTTTCAAGGCTCTTGGTTACATATGCTGATGAGATGTAAATCACATGCAAATGAGCATCCAGGTGTTGGAGCAGAAAGGCAAGGAAGGGCTGCCCAGAAGGTTCTGGGCCTGCCCTTTGACTCCAGCCTGGCTCAGGCTCCTTCGGAGGCACCCTGCCCTGAGAGGTTCCAAGTCTGCTCTCTGTAGGATAGCTCTTGGGGAGAATTCAGGGGCCTTTCACAAGGAGAACATGTGGTGCAGCCCTGCCTGTCCATGTGTGGGATTGGCCCAGACTTGCTCTGGACTCACCCCTATACCCCCTAGAGAAGGCTATAGGCTAAAAGGCAGCACCTCCATGATCCGACCTGAGATGAGGAAGCTGCCTGGGGAACCAAATGACCAGAGGAGCTTTGCTCTAGCCCCATGGTTTCATCTGGAACTGAAAAAACAAAAACCAAAACACACACAAAAAACTTCTTCTGTCTTCAGCCATTCCCTGCCCACCCTTCCACCACTGACTGCCAGTGTGACTCTGGCCAGCATCTGGCACAGTGCCTGGTGTACAGTAAGGAGATGCCCAGCAAGTGTGTGGGTTCATATTCAATTAATTAATTAACTCACAAATGCATATTTATTAAATATTGTCTGTGTTTTGGGCACTCTTTCAGGGTAGGATACAGGGTAAGATAGGTTCTCTGCCCTCCCAGTGCTTACATGTTAGTCTGTGGGGAGAAATAGATAATGAAGTAAATAGATAATTTCCGATAGGTAGTGCTAAGTTCTATGAGGAAAAGAGAACAGGGTAAACATGGTAGAGAGTCAATACAGAAGAAGACTAGGAGAATCTTAGGGTGGTGATGAAATGTGTCTCTGAGGAGCTGAGACTTAATAATAAGGTTTCTAGAAAGAAGTACAGCAAGTGCAAGGTCCTGAGGTAGAAACAATCTTAGCTTGATCCGACAACAGGAATCTAATGGCCACAGTGCCTGGAGGGGAATGAGAGGGAGTGGTAGAGGAGAGTCAGCCCTGTGGAGCCCTATATAGGTCATGGCTGGAAGTCTGGATTATATTCTCAGCGTATTGGGAAGCTACTGGAAGGAATGAATGAAGTCACTCTTCTCTGGGCCTCAATTTCCTAATCTGGTAAAATGGACTAGACCATTGGTTCCTAAACACTGCTCTGCAGACTGGAGAAAGACAGGAGCACAAGAGTCCTCTGGGGGGCTTTTAAAGGCATAGATTCATCGACCTCACTCCCCAGGGGATTCTGGTTAGAGGGGGGATAGGGAGGATAGGGGGGCTGCCATCGATTGGTTGGTTTTTAAGTTTGAAAGTACGCGTTCCTCTTTCCTTTCTATTATTCACCCTTTATTCCCAAAGGTCCGCTGGAGGTAGTGGGGTCAATCTGCAGCTTGAGTCTTGGAGGAGGGAGATCTTTCCCTCTGGCACCCCCATTCCTCAGGGTAACAGATTTGCCCTCCTAATGTTCCCAGGTCCCTCTCAGGGAAACCACGTCAAACATCCGGAGTTAGCGCTTTCTCCCAGTTCAGCCCCCACGCTCTCCCTCTCCCATCCTACCCACCCAGCCAGCGATCTAGTGAGCCGGACTGGCCTCCCACCAGAGCTGTGTGTATTTCAGGCCACAGACAAGCGGAAAGCGCTGGAGGAGACCATGGCCTTTACCACCCAGGCACTGGCCAGTGTGGCCTACCAAGTCGGCAGTCTGGCGGGACACACTCTGCGGATGCTGGACCTGCAGGCGGCCTCGCTGCGGCAGGTGGAAGCCCGTGTGAACACGCTGGGCCAGGTGAGGGCTGGAAGAGGGCTTCTTGACCTGGCCGCCCGTCCTTCGGATCCTCTCGGTCGTGTTCTCGGGCAAAAAGTTCTTTCCTGCCTTCCTCCAAATGCTTGCACTTCCCAAGGGTTTTGAGCCTCCTTATCTCAGTGGTATGTCCCTGTGCTGAGCCCTGCTGCCCTACCAGACTAGGAACTCCTTGAAGGCAGTCCTTTTCCTTTCTGACTTCCATCTGAATTCTATCCTGCCTGATACAGTAGAATTTAACAACCGCGGAGGCTGCTAGAACAGGAAAGAGGCAAATGGATCTTGTTCCCCGCTAAACACAGGCAGTGACTTAATCAGTGTCCTCGTCCCAGAGCGTGTGTGTGTGTGTGCCTGGAAAGGTCATCTTCAGCCCTGAAGGCACCGCGCCATGCCCCCCACCCCGCTCGCTCCCCACCCATCTAGCGCACGCACACGCCCTTGTCCTTCCTTCCTGGATCCTTGGCTGAGGACTTGCCCCATCAACCACGTGCACACGTCCCCATCCCAGGGGCCTGGCCCACACATCCCTGGCGTGTTCACTGTGGGCGGGGCCTTTTCCTCTGCCCCAGCAGACCGGGAGTTCCCACCCTCTCCGTGTTGCGAGTCTCCCCACGTGACATTCCAAGAGATGGTGAATTCACAGCTTTGTCCCTGCCAGAGAGACAGGCTCTCTGGCCACCAGGCTCTGCCACCCTCCACGTTATCCACCTCCACTTCAGAGCCAACCCGGCAGCCCCGGCAGCCCCAGGGAGCTGTGTTTTCTCTTTTCCTCTGGTTCCTGCTCAGCTAATAATAACCCTCATTCTCTTCCACGAGGAAGTTGCTCCAGAGTGGCCCCATCCTCCCCTGGCAATTCTTTTCCCAAACGCCAAGTGACCCCGGGGACAGCATTTACTCTTTCTCTGGACCTCACAGCCTCCCCTGGCCCCTAATCTCCCATCCCAAAGTCTCTATCCTCTTCCTCTGGTCAGAGGAAGGGCGCGGTACAGAGCCTGGCCCACTGTTGCCTCAAACCCTGTCGTGGCAGATGGTGAACATGCACATGGAGAAGGTGGCCCGAAGGGAGATCGGCACTTTGGCCACGGTCCAGCGGCTGCCCCCTGGCCAGAAAGTCATTGCCCCCGACAGCCTCCCACCCCTCACGCCCTACTACAGGAGACCCCTCAACTTTGGCTGCCTGGATGATATTGGTCATGGGATCAAGGTAGGGAGAGGGGCCCTCCTCCTTCCCACAACCCACCTTTGTCTCCTTTTCAAGGCTCCTTTCATGCCAGGTCCCCAGTTCTCTTCCCCATCTATATCCCTGTGTGTCCCAACCTGCCGCCCTCATCTTTCCTGACTCCCCTGAAGCCATCACCCTAAGCGGACCCCTTCTCTCCAAGCCTCCCTCCTTGAAGCTCCTTCCTGACCCTTCCCCCCTCCACAGCCGGCCTTGACCATAGTCCTCGGGTGATCTGCTGAGGGTGCATCTGAGCAGCCCCTTCCGTGGGGGCTGGGTGCATGTGAAGGGGAAGAGGGGGGAGGAGCGATGTCAGGGTGTGCATGAGAATGGCTCCCCAGCCGCAGAAGGGCAACTTCCTCTGTCTGGAGGTTTGAGGTCACCGCACTGAGCGCTCACCCGCCCCCCCCCAGCTGCCTGCTGTTGTGTGGGAACAGATGGGGGTGCAGCCACTCAAAGGGGGCCTGGTGAGGACAGGGGAGCAAGACACTGCCATTTCCTTCTCCCTGAGAGGTGGGAGAGGACACTCCCCCAACCCCATTTCCTCAGTTCCCCCTTGCCAACTTTCCAGATTAGATTAAAGCTCCCCTGGGTCTAACTGATCCCTGGAAACCCTTCCTGTCCGGCAACATCCATCCCCTCCTTCAGGCACCACTAAGTTCTCATTCTCCAGCTTCTATTCTTTATGACTCTGCTGGGGTCCCTCTTGTCTTGTGCCCAGTGGAGGTTAGCGTAGGACAGCATTCCCCATGTGCCCCACGCTGGGGGCACCCCACCAGTTACAGACGAGCTCCCTTGCCTGTGGGCTTGGCCTGGCTATTTGCGCATTTGGAAAGCTCTGGCCCTCTCTGTCCAGAGCCGGTTCTGCAGGCCCATCAAAATGGCAGGTGGGGAAAAAAAATAAATGGCAGGTGGGCTCTTTCTAAGTGTGATGGTCCTCTCCCCCATCCCCCCCATCCCCCCACCTCCTCAGCCCCGTGTTGGGGTTGGGGTCTATCCTAGAATTAGAGATCACCAGGCTGGCCATGGAGATGCTTTGGGGACGAGGTGCGGCTGCTAGGCCATGCAGAGGAAGTGGCCCTCAGACCGTGTCTGCTTCAGGTTTCCGCAGCGCCTGCGGCTGGGGGACCAGAGGCTCCGGGGCCTGGCGGCAGCCAGAGAGGGAGACTGTGGGGTGGGGTGGAAGAGGGGGCTGGGGAGTGGAAGTGGGAACTTGCTGTCCCTGCTCTCTTCCTCCCAGTTCTCCGCCGCCCCTCCCGCCCCTCCCTTGTTTCCTTTGTGGGACCACGGGGGCTACCCGGGGGAGCGGGGTAGGGGGGAGTCATAGACGTCAGCCTAGCCCCCTGCTCCGCTGCAGGATCTGACCACGCAGCTGTCGCGGACCGGGACCCTCTCGCGAAAGAGCATCAAGGCGCCTGCCACGCCGGCCTCCGCCACCCTGGGGTGAGACCTCAAGATCCTGAAACTTTCCTCCCCCCACTCTCAACGCAGAGAAGCCAAACTTCCTCCTCCCCGCACCTGACCCCTGCTCTACGAAGCCTTCTTTCCCCCAAATGACGACACCCCCGCGCCTTTCCTCCCCTTCCTCCTCAGGAGGCCACCCCGGATTCCCGAGCCGGTGCTGCTCCCCGTGGTGCCCGAGGGCAAACTCTCCGCCGCTTCCTCTGCCTCTTCCCTGGCCTCGGCAAGGTGAGCCCTAAGAGTCCAAGTTGGGGGGAAGTGATGAGGGGGCCTCCTGCCAGTTGTCAGGGTGACTGCTAGGGTAGGGAGAACTCTCATCACAAGCCTGGGGCGCACGACTGAGGGGGCGGGGCCTGTGGGGGGGATGCTGAGTTAGGGAAGGTGTCCCCAACCTAGCCGAGCCCCGCTTTCTCTGGTCTTCAGCAGCGGCGAAGGCGTCGGTGGGGTCTCCACGACCAAGGGGCAGGCAGCACCCCCACCCCCACCTCTCCCCAGCCCCCCGGCCCCACCCCCTCCACCGGCCTCTGAGGTCTTCCTGCCGCCCCCTCTGCTGGAGGAAGTGTCCCTGCCCTTGCCCGGTAAGGAGCTCCGCCCTCTCCTGGCTCTATCGCGGGGTCTCTTCTCACCTCCCTCTCCCTCCCATCGGTCCGCCTCGTCCCAGGTAGGGGTTAACCGGAGAGGAAGGGGCCAAAGTGGGCTAACAACTTAGCGCCTGCTTTCTGCCAGGTTCTGTGTTCAAGCTTCTCATCCATTTTCGCACTTGAACTTTAACAACCCTAAGAGGATCTTCACACACTGATTTAACAGCCGGAAGCAGAGGCTGGCAGGTTCAATTGACTTGCCAGAGGGTCACCCAGCTAAGTGGCAGTGCCTCACTAGCCCACATTGCTCAACATTTGTGTGTTTGCTGAGAAGTTCTAGAAGCATCGTGGTGGAGGTCAGGATGGGCGGGGGCTGGAGAAAGATTACAGAAAATCGGTAGATGCCGGAGCCCCGACTGAACAGCAAAGTTTCGGGGGGGGGCCATTGGAGGGGGTCCCCTGTGCCACATCTGCAGGCTCTCCCTTTTCCCTCCCAGCACCAGAGTTGCCTCCGCCCCTGGATCTGCCCCCTCCTCCGCCCCCGGATCTAGATGAATTGGGGCTGCCACCTCTGCCCCCACCAGACTTCGGCCCTGAAGAGCCTAGCTGGGTTCCTGCTTCCTACCTGGAGAAAGGTAGCTGACTCCTGGGACTAGGGATACCCCCCCCCGCTTCTACTCTAGAACCTGCAAAGGTATGAACCTGTTACACACACACCTATTTTCTGATGAACTGACCAAATATTCATCCAGGAGTGGTGAATCAAGCTGGAAAGACAGGCAGCTGACCTGGCAGAGTATTACTAAACCCAACTGGAGAGGGGGTCCTAAGAGCTTTGGAACCCCACTCCCTGCAGCCGGGATTCCCCTTAGATGTTTCCCAGCATCCCCATGGTAGGGTGGGAGGCATATCTCATGGAAACCCTTCCTCCCACCCCGCAGTGGTGACACTGTACCCATACACCCGCCAGAAGGACAACGAGCTCTCCTTCACTGAGGGGACCATCATCTGCATCACACGCCGCTACTCCGATGGCTGGTGTGAGGGCATCAGCTCGGAGGGGACTGGATTCTTCCCAGGAAACTACGTACAGCCCAGCTGCTGACAGCCTGCGGCTCTCTGAGCTCCCGACCCAGGCACGGCCCTCATCGAGCCTCTGGAGCTCCAGTACAAAGCCAGTTCCATGGTCAAGGCTGGACTAGGTGTGCCCACCTCTTGGCCTGGGAGCTGGGTCTGTCCCTTCCCCTCATTTTGGTGGGAAGGGGGCTCTGGGGAGAGGATGTACCCAAAGGCCTGCTGTGGACGGGAAAGAACTGGAAGCCAAAGAGTTTGGTGATCTTGTCCACAGAGGATCCCCCCTCTCCAGTCCATGCAGGATCGGGTCTCCAGCTGCAAATGTCCACTTTGAATAAAACTCTGATGACCTCCTTGGTGATTGCCCTGCAGGGCTAGGGGACCAGAGAGAGAGTGAAAGGCTCCTGCTAATTATTGACCCCTCTGCTCTGCCCAGAGCAGCTGTCTCTCCCCATCATTTTGGTCCTAAGTGCCCCCTGCACTAGACCCCTGACGCTGGGCAACGACCAACTGCAACCTGTACTTTTGCTTGTTGCTTGCTTTTTGTGTCCCAGACGGGGGGACCAACTCCCCCATTTATGTGGGGCTCTCTCAGGCCAGGGATCGCCTCACCCTCACCCTTCAGACATCGGAGGCGCGAGAGATCTCAGTCAGCTCTTCCCCCTTCACCTTCTTTATAGCTCTAGAACACCAAAGAGGGAGGAGGGGCTTGGCTTTCGCTGGCTCGGCTTTAAAACATCATGGCTTTCTGTTCCATACGGGAGGACGGAGGCGCAGAGGGCCCAGCCCGCGGGGCGACTTTGGTAAAGTCCCTGGTCTCTTGCTGCATAGAAGAGGCTGGGGTGAGGGGAGACACCGTCGCGCGCTGTGAGGTCCCAGGCTGGAAGGACCCGAGCCGGACAGTGTGCTACCTCGTTCCACCACCAGGAGGCGACTGTTCCCTCTGGCTTCCCCCCACCCCTTTGGGGATGCTGGTGGGGGTGGGAGAAGGGGATTGTGCGCGGGGAGGAAGGCCAGAAGAAAAAGGGTGTAGTGTGAAGACGCGCTAGGTGAAGCAAGATCTAGGCCTGAGGTCGTGGGTGCAGAGCTTCATCTCTCTCCGCTGGGATTCCGGCGCGTCGGGGAGGCTTTGGGGTCGCGAGTTCCCTTAACAGAAGAAAGGGAGATGGGAAGGTTCCGCAGTTCAGGGGAGCAGTGAAAGCCGTGGGAACCGCTTCCTCTCCGTTCCGAGGACAAGGATCTTGGAAACACCGCTGCCTTCCCAGGGATGTGCACCAACCACCTCGGTGGGGCCGGACTCCAGAATTTAACGTTGTAGTGAAACGGGGACGGGGTGGGGGGTGCAGAGAGGCAGCCGATTGGGGTTAACTGCATAGACAGAGACGGCTCCGAACTCCCTCTCCCAGCCCCCACGTGGACGAGCCCGGGATTCCCGGAATTTCCGGAGGGACATACCGAACCGAGAGCGAGGGAAAGGGAGTAATAAAACTAGGTTTGTCTTTCCCGCTGTCCCCCACCCCCACCCCGCCCGGGCGCCCCCTGCAGGCCGCCGTCCTCAGCACGTCTTCAGCACCTGTTGCAGATGGAGGCGCACGTCGGTGGCCGTTTCCCAGGGCACCACGCTGGCGCGGAAGGAGCTGGGTTCGGCCTTCTGCGCCTCCTGGATAAGGCGGTGCATGGGGTAGCCGCGGCGCGGGAAGGCCACGTCGCCGCCCGCCAGCAGCCCCATGGGGCAGAAGTCGTTGGCGCCGTCGCCCACGTAGAAAAGGCGCTCGAAGTGCACGCCGTCCTGGGCTCGCTCGCGCAGGTAGTCGCTGAGCACCTTGTGCTTGCACATGTTGGCGGGGCAGCGCGCGCAGCTGTGCGAGTGGAAGGGCCGCAGCGCCAGCAGCCCCCGCGCGTCGGGCCCCGACGGGTTGCTGAGAATGCGGCGGAACAGGCCATGGTGGCCCGCGGCGCGCAGCGCGCTCTCCACGCCGAAGGTGTTGGCATCCGAGATGAGGATCACCTCGAAGCAGGAGCCTTGCTTGGCCACAAACTGCAGCAGGTCGCTCATGCCCGGCGACAGGGGGATGGCCTCGTAGATGGCGCGCAGGTCCCGCGGTCGCACGCCCTGCTCGCCCAGGTACTGGAAGACGCGCTGCATGTACTCGTTGTAGAAGCCCTCGCGGTAGGTGGCCCGCAGGCTGTCGGGGAGCCGCTGGCCCGGCGCGGCACGCACGATGGAGTCGTCGCTGTTTTCGTCCACGATGGTCTCATCGAAGTCGAAGGTCAGGAGGAAGCGCGGAGCGCCCTGCGTGGCCATCCCGCCGTCCTGGGAGCAGGGGGGAGAGGAGCAGGAGCAGGAGGAGGAGGGAGCAAGCGAGAGGGGGCGCGGCACGAGCCGGCCAGGGAGAGGCTGGTTAGCAGGCCACGGCCATAGGCGCTGGCACATCCAAGACCTGAGGAGGACCCAAGGCAGGTTAAGGTAGGCAGAGGACCCCACGCCGCCACCCCAGCCCCAGCCTTCCCTGCCCACCCCCATGTTGGCACCTCTCAGTGAACTGTGCTGGGATTTAGACCGCCCTCTTCCTGAACCCAGAAGAGAAGGGCTTCCTTGGCACCTATTTCTGCTAACTCTCCTGTGGGGCCACTGGGGCTTAACAGGGTAAGCTTAATGGAGGGGAGGAGCAGCTTCCAAGGGGTCACCCCTTTAGGGAGGTTTCTGGACGAGGCCATTCTGGAGACTTCCAGTGACCCCCATTCTGGTTTGGAGCCCTCTCCACCCCCTTCTTCCCTAACATATGTAGGCAAGGGAAACCAGGCATTCACCCAGATGAAGCAGCCTCCTCATTCCCTTTTTGGGCCATGCCCAGCTGATAGGACTGTGGACAATAAGGAGCCAGGCTCCAGGGAACACTCGTTGGCATGAAGCCAGGTCCTTGGGCCTGGATCATGGCTAAGGGCTGGGCCTGGAGAGTTACGCGTCTGGACCTCTGCACTGGCCAGAGAACTGGGTTTTAGCTCTTGGAATAACCAGGTCACGGGGTTGACCCAGGAAGACTCTCTGGGAGCTTCTTCCAGCCAGATGGCACTGGGCAAGGGTCCCAGGATGGGACACAGCTTCTCCAGGGAGTTTTAGGGCCCTGTGCGGACAGCTCATCACTAATCACTTGCCAGTTCCCTGGGAGGAACACATCAGCGGGTGGGGTTTCTGCCAGAGTCCGAAGGAAGCGGGCAGCAGAAGCAGCGGGACTTGGGGAGATAGAAGCTTCCCGTGCCAAGCCGCGACATACCTGGGAGACAGGTGAGGGAGAGGAGAGAGAGCAGCGTGGCTGAAAAGGCAGAG
The DNA here is from genome assembly GCF_020171115.1 of Neogale vison. Classification (NCBI taxonomy): domain Eukaryota; kingdom Metazoa; phylum Chordata; class Mammalia; order Carnivora; family Mustelidae; genus Neogale; species Neogale vison. The sequence goes on along the minus strand of NC_058095.1, from coordinate 46,392,742 downwards.
CAGGAGGGAGCAAAGAGTGGGCTCAGGGCAGGGAAAGAGAAGGCTAGGAGAAGGCCATGCCAGGGGAGCCTGGAGACAGCACAGTGGGGATGCAGGGCTCCAGGAAGCAGAGACCTCGGGCCACAGTCCCACCTATAGGGGACATGGGAGAGGATGGAGGCCAAGAGTGCAAGTGCGAGGCACAAAGGCAAGCGAGTGGAGGCCCCTTTTGCTTGCAGAGAGGCAGAGAGCCAATCACGGACAGTTCCAGAATACCCACCACACTGCCTTTCACCCTCCCGGCCTCCCACCTCAGTCAGTCCAGACGGAACCATTCCTCCTCCTGGCTTCTTCCTAACTCGCTCTCCGATACTCCTGTGAGGTTTGTGGCCTGGCCCAGCTTGTGAAATGAAGTCCAAGCTCCCAGTGTCAGAGCCGGCGTGTGGACCTAGCTCTCTGCCTCCCTAATAGCACTGTCCCTTCAAGCTCATCCCTAAGAGTCACGCTCTGGTCTCATGGACATCCATCTGGGAGTCTTGGCTGCTCAGGATCCCTGGAGTTGAGGTTGTAAAAGCATCAGGCCCCCACACCTGGGATGGAAGCTTCCAGAGATTAGTGGAGGCCCAGTAGAGATGAGGGTAGGCCTAAAAGGGGCTGGAGAGGGCTCCTTCCACCCCGTGATGGGAAGGCGGTTGAGGCCTTAGCCTCAGAGACCCCTGGAAGTACCCACTTACCCTAGACAGGCATCGGAGACCAGTGACTGGAAAACACCCGCTCATTGTCACTGCATCACCCTGGGCACCAACTGCAGAAGACTCCGTTGGCCTCCAACCGTCGTCCAGAGCTCCTGACAACCACACGAGGTCTGTTGGAGGGTGCCAGCAGCTAGCCTTGTGTCCATCACTAACGCCCACCTGATTCTGTCTCCTCAGCTGAGCCCCTGGAGCCACTCCCAGGGACTCAGTAAAAACCCCTCAGATAAGCACTGGGCTCACAGAGGGCAAAACCCTTGTGAGGTATCCCCCTACCAATCCCCTGTGTCATTCGAGAGGTTATAGTAACTGGAGACCCAGTGAGGTCAGCCGACTTACTCAAAGGTAAGTGGCAAAGTCAGATCTCAAAACTGGAACTTAGGGTCTGAGACCAGTGCTTTTTCTCTCCAGTATGATCCTGGCCCCTTTCCTGTGTCAGGGTTTACATGTCACCAGCATGCATGTTCTCCCACTGCTCAGTCACAGTCGCATGAATTCAGCAGATAAGAAGGGCCCAGAGAGGTTAAGGAAGCTGTACAGTGTCCCCCGGGGAGACCTGGTTCATGAGCACCTGGCCACAGCCTTGGATGCTCTCTGCCCTTAAAGGGAAAAGGGCAAATGGAGAGCTTACTGTACCACAGCTGGGGGCCGGGACCCCTGAGCATCCCAGACGATCTGGGACTGGCCTCCCCCTGGTGATTTCAGAGAGCAGCAATCGGCCAGAAGTCAGTTTGAAATTTCTGCGGGGCTTTGCTATGTGGTTTCAGGGACAGGGATTGCCTTTGTGGGGGTTTCACCCACTCAGCTACAGAGGACACCACCTACAGCTCCCAGGGCCTCCCTATGCCCCATCTCTACCCCTCACCCTGGGGTTGAATGAGAGACTAGAAGCATCTGGGACAGATCTTCCCCAGATCTGGAAATACACTGAGAATCGGAGACTAGATGGGGAATCGAGCAAAGTCCTGGCTGGTTGCTGCCCTCTGGTGGTCATAGCAGGTGACACTGGAAACCCCTGACTGTCAAGGTGACACTCTTCCCAGACCATCCCAGACCCTCAGGGACCTCCCAGGAACCCCGCACAGGTGAGCGGGCGGGCCTCTGTCACCTTGGAGCTACCACGCCCTAACTGGAGGTGTGTTGTGCCCTTTTGATATGGATGGAAGTGGATCTCAGGCCCTTCCAGCAAGCACTTTTCATCCAGGAACTGGGAAAGGCAGCCAAAGCTGAATGGGGAGAGGGGACAGAAAAAGGTGGGGGCTAGGGAGAGGTCAAGGAGACGATGGATGAGAAAGCATGGGGACACTGGAATGGCATGTTTTGGAGGATGGGAAGGCTCTTCCCAGGCCCTATCTGGAGGGAGTTCCAAACTCCCAGGATCCTGCCTGATAGCCCCTGTCTGCTCCTAGGCCCAGCGAATTTGAGGGGAAAGGCCAGCGGACACCACTTCTGTGATAAAAGCAAGCAGCCCCTCGCACACACAGACTAGAGCAGGGCTCCGGGGAAAGGGAGTGGTAGATAGAAAGATACACAGGCTCTTCAAGCAGCCACCCAGAGACCAACTTTCATCCCACAGAAAAGGGCCTCCTGGTTTTGCCCTTGTTTCTTTTTTTCTTTTCTTTTCTGAAAATTTGGTGGAATTGTCTACTGACTTTCAATCATATCCCAAATTTCTCAATCATCAGAGCAAAAGACATAGTTATGGTTTTTTTTTTCATCTAATAATACTATTGAGGGAAATCGGTTCAACATTTGTTGTTTAGTGAGTTGCCTTTGTTTCTTTTAGGCCCCAGAGCAGAAAGCCTGGCATTCTGAGTTTCTTCCCCCAGAAAGAGAAGGCTGTGCTACCACCCTGCCCTCACCCCAGAGTAATTAGTGGCTCCCCAGGCCCCACCGGCATCTGGGACTCATGACATTCAGTAAGTTTACTCACCTCTGGCAGCTTTGTCCTAAGTGACCAAATTCTTTTGTGGTCACCAAAAAGAGTCCCTCAGAGAAAAGGGGGACAGGATATCTGAGCTTCTCTAGATGGCTAGAGCATAGAGAGGAGAGAGGAGTTTCTCTGGGGCGGCAGGGAGTCCATATTCTAGTCCCACTTAAAAGCGGTGCTTGCCTCCCTGATGCCACGTCAGATCACTGGATTCCTCCTTGTTTCCTCCTGCCTTTGACAAAAATGCTTTAGATGATTTGTGGGAATGCGGTTGGGGGAGGGAAAAAACGGTTTGAAAGTCCTCCTCCCCTCCCCTGCCTCCATGAGGGGATGGGGAGCCCACAGGACAGTTCGGGGACAGTTTTCCCCAGGAAACAAAACGTGGAGGGTAAGGATTGAGGTGGGGAGGGAGGGCCCCGCAGATACCATAGTTACAAGCCCCTGCCCAAGACCAGATCTTCTCTATCAATCACTAGGAACTGGATCTCACAACTAAACTGAAGTTTTCTCCATCTCCAAGACTGTATTCCCAGCTTCACCATGGTCTCTTCCTTCTAACCACCACCAGCAGCAAATAGGAAAAGTGGAGGCCCAGAGAGGTCAAGCTAACATCCCCGGAGGTCACAGAACATCAGTTGCAGAATTAGAACTTAGGAGTCCCTGGTGCCTCTTGGTGGAGTTGCAGCCAGAGCTCCCCCTCTTGTCCTGGAGACCCCCTTGGGCTGTGAGTAAGCTGGCCCTGAGGACCTGAAGCCCTGGTGTCAGTGAAGAAGCTGGCACCAGGAGTCCCCTCTGGGCCCGCCCTGCCTGGGTGGACAAGCTGGAAGGGGATCCTCCGTGGACAGGGAGGTGGCAGCTGCCGGTGGATTGGGGGGAGAGATATTTTTAGAGGTGGCTGGAAAGCAGGCATCCTGGCACACCCCCAGCTGGCGGGTGCTTCGCTCCAATGCGGGGCAGTGGGGGGGGGGTGCGCAGCTCGGGGAGCCCAGGGGACTGGTGGGTGGCGGGGACCAAGGGGGCACAGATCCTTCGCTTTGCCTGAGTCAGGGACAGAGGGATATCCCGGTACCTCGTTCCTGGGGTAGGAGAAAGGAGGAAGGCTCATTTCTCCGCTCCAGGGACTCCCCCATTGACACACGTGAAGGAGCGCCCTCAAACTCCATACAGCCCCCACCCCACACTGGGACCCCAGCCCTCCCCTACCTCGGGGAGCCCAGGACTCACGTGGGGAGCAGCGGCGGCAGAGGTCTGTCCCGGCTTAGTTTGGAGTGTAAAGTGAGGAGAGGGGCTAGCTGAGGTATTTGGGCGCAGGATGGGGCAAGGGGTGCTTACGGGAATTGGAGGGGACGCGGTGTCTTATCCACCCCCGGATTTCTGGGCTCCGGCTCACGAGTCCCTCCAGTTCCGAGGGGCCGTGGATGATGTGCGTCTGGGCCGTCCCCTCCACCTGCCCCCCATCCCCCCGGGCCGCCGCCGCGTCCCCTTTAAATGCCCGGGAGCCGGAGCCCGAGCCGCGGCCGGCGCTGCGGCTGCCGCAGCACCCCGGCCCACCGCAGTCCCCTCACGTCACAAGCGGCTGTCCAATCACAGCGGCGCCGGCTCACATCAAAGGGGCGGGCTGCCTGCGGGACACGCCTCCAGGCCGCCCCGCAGGCAACCCGAGAGCTAGCGAAGGTGGGGTTGCGCGCAGGGAGAGAGGGGAGGAGAGGGGAGATGGAGCGCATCCCTCCGGAGGAGCGTGGGTGGGGGGCACCCTTGCTGAAGCGGCTGCGGGGCTCTGCGTGAGTCCCCGCCCACACACCCAGAAGTGTCAAGGCTGTGCCTTCAGGGCGCCGAGCCCTGAAATTTGCAGAAATGCACTCCTACCGCCAGCCCCCATTCCCTTCTTCGCTCCTAAGCCAAGCGGTAGGCACCGTTGGACCCGGACCAGGGAAAGCAGTGCCTCCCCCCACGTACGCCTGGCTCGGCCCTCCGCGCGGAGTCGCGGCACCTCACCTCTTGGGACCCTTCCTCGCTTACGGGTTACAGGGGATCGCCGGGGAAGGGGCCCTTCCACACCCCACCCCGTAAACACTGATTTAAGGACCCAACTGTTTGCCCTTTGTAAGTGGTGTTTTAAATAAACCCACTTTCTCTTCTGCTTCATAAGAGCCCGTGCCTAGCCACACTCCCCTGCGTCCCCCTTTCCCCCAACCCAGTCCCCGCCCCCACCCAGCTCCGTCCGCCCTGCAGCGGGATGGTTGAGGAGAAGTTTCTGTTTCTACAGCAGAGACCCGAAACTTATATATACTGGGAACGTACTATGAACAGGGCACTGTACGAGGTTGCTACACTTGCCGTTGAATATTCACAATCGGAGAAATTATTTGCCTGAGTTCAAACATAGGCGCGCCTGGCCCTCGGGGTCACAAAGGAGCTGTGTGGGTGCAGAGCGCAGGCTCCCCCAGGCCTGGGTCTGAATCTCCCCCTGCTCCACTCCTCCAGGAGGGCCGGAGGGTGGGAAGACCCTGTGTGATCTGGCACCGGTGGCGCTGGAAACCAGCGATGGAACAAGGGTCCATAAGGAATTACCCTGTGCGGGGCACTAGTGTGGACAGAACAAGGGTGTGCTGCGTTTCTGCATGTACAAAGGAGAACGAAGGCCTTGGAGCTGCTTAAAAACCTTTGACCTTAACTTCCAGCGCCCCAGCTCCTTCACTGGCTTGCTGCTTATGTCCCTGTCAATACTGCCCACCCTCTCTTCTGGCTCTGCAGCACCCCTGATGTTTTTCAGGGACTTCCCTCCTCAGGAACACACCTGCCCCACTTGCTGGGAGAGTTTGGCCTCTGTTGAGGTCTTGAAGCTCCTTTGATTATACCGATCCCCCGTGTGCCACCAGAGCACGTGGGAAATGTTGTTGGTGTATTTCCGTGGGTCCCCTCACGGAATCCTCACCACTCTGTGAGATGGTGCATGGCTCCTTTTGCTGATGGGAAATCAAGGCACGAAGAGGGGAGCTTGGCCAGGGTCATCCAGCCGGTGAATGGTAGAGCTGGGCTTCCAGCCTGGTTGCCTTTTTATTTTTATTTATTTATTTTTTTAAATTTGTCAGAGATAAAGCACCTGCACAAGCAGGGGGGGTGATAGGCAGAGGGACAAGCAGGCTCCCCACTGAGCAGGGAGCCCGATGAGGGACTCGATCCCAGCACCTTGGGGTCTTAACCTGAGACATGATCATGACACCCAGGTGTCCCCCAGCCTGCTCACCTTAACCTTTACCCCACATGGGTCCCCTTCTTCAGCATCTGCCACCCCTTCTCTCCTGTCACCAACAGGAGGGCAGAGACCACGCTTGCCTTATGCATTAGTGTCCTGCCGCACACAGTGGGCTTTGGATATTTGTTATTGAATGAAACACGTCTTCTGCTGTGTTGGGCTGGACTTATCACTCCCTTTGTGTCTCCTCATTTCATCTTCTCACTAACTGGTCGCTCCAGGATTATCCCCCTTTTCCAGTAGGGAAACAGGTTCAGAGAGATCAAGTGACTTGCCCCGAGTCCCATGCCCCCAAGGCAGCACCAGATTCAGATTCTGATCCTGATGATTAGATTAACATCCTTTCAGCGGATTCCAAAATCACCACGGGGGCTGAGGGTGCGGCAGGCGGGTAACTTTCTGTTGTGGCCAAAGCCAGTCCTTACTGGCCACGTCTGCCTCCCAGCCCTGGGGGTATTAGAGCTCCAGGAGCTCTCCGCAAGGTGCATCTGTGGAATAAATCTGGAAACTCCCAGTTCCCTCTGCGCTCAAGGTTTCTGGACACAGTCCTATCTCTTAAACCTGCGCCTCTCATTGTGCCAATGAGCACAGCTGGGCAGTGGGACAGTTGGAATGATCAGCTGTGTGTCTAAAGAGGTGGACAGAAAGGGAAGGGGAATCCTACCTCCCATCTCACCCCCTCGCCTTGCCCAGCAGGGTGAGGCTCTGCCCAGCATCAGCTGTAGAGCTTCCTCCCTTTCCTGCAGGGTTCACCTGAGAACGCCCGTCAGTCAGTCTGGCCCAGAGCTTGCGGGGACGGGGGTCATCTGAGGCGACAGAGACAGGAGTGTCAGGGAAAGCCTGATTCAGGTGGCCAGGGATGGGGCTCTCTACTTGGCCTTGACAAGAGGGTGTGACTCTCTCCTAAGGTTTTGGCAATAGAGCCTTGGAATCAGGATGGGGGACTCTGGCTCTCCAACAGGCCTGGTGGAGGGAGAGGCAGTGGCGGAAGGGGAGGGGCACATGTTCTGGTTCCTCCTAACTCGGCATCTTGGGGAGGGAGGGAGGACTTCAGTGCCGGGACATCATCCCTATAGCAGTCCAGGCCAGTGGATTTTAGTATTCTCATTTTTACATATAAAAAAGCAGAAGCTTGGGGACATTACCAAAGTGCCTTGCCCAAGGCCGCTGTTTAGCAAGTGGCGGTCATCAGCTCCACTGTGGAGGCCTGCACTTCTCTGTCTGGAAGAGGCTGAGGGCCTTCAGTGACCTGGCGACCTGGGCAGGTGGGCTCAGCACCAGAGCCACCAGGAGGGCCCTGTTATAGTCTGACTCTGATCCCACTTGCTGGGATAGCTCCTCTCCTTTGGCTTCTAAGGCACCCTCCTTCTATGTAACGGCTTCCCGAAACTTGAAATCCGTCATGCCATTTTCTCCGTTTCTTTTTTGCAAATGTCCCATTAAAGAGGACGAGGTGAATTTGGTCTCTGCCTGCCTTGTGACTGTCCCTGGTTACTTCTTGCATCCCTCTCTGACTCACCGTGTAATAGACGTCTTTCAGACTTTCAAATGTGCTACCACCGGCCCTTTGCACTTGCCATGGGCTCTTTCCAGAGCACTTCCCACTGCATCCATCCCACTGAATTCAGGGCTCAACTCATCTGTCACTTCTAAAAGGAAACTTGTCCTGCCCAGGCACCCTCCCTCTCTTACTACACACCTCCACAGCACCCCGGGCTCTTCCTGGATGATTGATTAAAATCTTTTCCCCTCAGACTATCAGCTCCACGATGATGGGGACCAGAGCAGGTTTGCTCCCATGATGTCCCCGGCACCTGGCGCGGGCCCTCGTCTGGAGCAGCTGCTCAAAAACATTTATTGCCTGAATGATTATAAGACCCAGTCTCAGCTACTTAGGTGGGGGGTGGCCTTAGGGTGGGAATGACTCCATACAAGCTACCTCCCTTAACCTGGGCCATCTGACTGGAGATATGCTAAACGAAGGAAGGGCTGGCAGCTCAGCTTCTCCTGAGCAACCCGCCCCAAGGAGGAACCTTCCCATCCCCCAGGCAGGTCTGTGCTGTTGGGAGCTGGAGAAAATGCACCCTTAGAATAAGAGTCCAACCAAAGGGAGAGTCCCTGGTATGTTCAGTAGGCTTTGTAATTTACAAAACACTGTCCGTAATTCACATTATTTTCCTGATGAGGAAGGTGAAGCAGAGAGAGGTCAGGGGACAAATGCAAGGTGGCTAAGGCAACGCTTGAATGCAGGTCTTTCAAAACCAGCCAGTTTTTCTGAGGCCATTGTGTTGTACCAGGGGGGAGAAGATGCATTGACCACCAGCAAAGCTGCCAAGAGCCTGGGGCTTTTGTTCCTTTTTATTTGTCCATCCATGTAGGCACACATGCACTCATTTCTTCAGGAGATGCAGGCTCTGGTCGTGCCTCCGCGGGGGCCCCAGTCAAGCGTTCTGGAACAGTGGTCCCCCTGTGACAGGCCTGAGCTTGCTGGAGATACTTTTTTGTGTTTACATATAAATGTGCATTTTTCATGTCAACTTTCAAAAGGTTCTCTGACACCACTTAACCTTCCCTCCCCGCTCTGCGAAATGTTTAAGAACCACTGGTGTCATACAGGCTAACTCAGTATAAATGGACAGCAGTCCGCGGGCTCATCAGCCTGTCCTGCCCGTTCGGGTGACTGAGGCCCCAGCACGTGACCATCTCTGGCTCCCAAGAGATGAACCTGGTGTCTGGACCACATGAGTCATCCACTGGCCCCGCTGACTTGGGACAGAGGCTCTCAGCCATGGCTCTGGGGAGAGAACCCCACGGAAACACACACGCATGTGCGCACACACGTACCCAACATCCCCAGCTCTACAACTCCTGACTCCAGGAAGCTACTTTGGTTTTGGTTCTTTCCCTCCAATATGAGTAACACACAACACCGCCCACAGAGGTGACATTTGCTGAGGGCTTGAGTGTGTCAGACTCTGTGATGCCTCCCTCCTCGCCCCCTCCTTTAAAAAATTTGTTTTTTTTTTTTAAAGATTTTATTTATTTATTTGACAGAGATCACAAGTAGGAAGAGAGGCAGGCAGAGAGAGAGAGAGGAGGAAGCAGGCTCCCTGCTGAGCAGAGAGCCCAATGCGGGACTCGATCCCAGGACCCTGAGATCATGACCTGAGCCGAAGGCAGTGGCTTAACCCACTGAGCCATCCAGGCGCCCCTAAAAAATTTGTACTTAAATTCTAGCTGGTTAACATCCTCCTAGTCTTTTTAAATCCCCACAACAGGCCTCTGAGTGGAGGAACTTGCCCAAGGCCTGGAAGAGGCAGACATGGACGTGGGATGGGGGTCGAGGAGAGCTCAGTGTGTTTAAGATCCTTTGGGATGGGGCTCCTACTAGCCCCTTTTGGGAACGAAGCCTAGACGCATCCTGCAAGAGTCCTTTCTTTCTTTCTTTCTCTTCCTACAATTTCTTGAGCATCTTCTATATGCTGGGGATGTGTGGGGGCTTAGTAGCCGGCCTCCAAAATGGCTCTGATGGGGCCTCCATCCTAGTGTCCACACCCTCCGGCAGCCCCCATCTCCAAATACTGTGCCAGGGTGAGTGTGCTTGGCCCATGGCGTGGGGCAGGTCTCTTCCAGTGTGGGTTATGACAGACTGCGCTTGGTTTAAGACCCAGGAACATTCTCTCACTCTCTTGTTCCCCCTCAGCTGCCTTGCTGTGGACAGCCCTGGCCCTGCAGAGGAAGCTCACAAGGCAAGGAGCTCAAACCTCGAGCCAGCAGCCAAGGCAGACCCGAGGCCCATCAACAACCACATGAGTGAGTCTGGGTGCAGCCCCCGAGCCCGGGTCAGGCTCTGAGATGACAATAATCTTGACAGGACTCTTGGCTCCCAGACACTGTGGAGATAATACACACTAGTTTGAAGCTGCTGAATTTTTAGGGTCATCTGTTACACAGCAAGAGAGAACCAGAGATACATCTGTAAACACAATTGCCATGGTTCTCACATTCTATTAAAGGAGGCAGCCAGTGGAAGGAAGGAAGGAAGGGAGTGGGGGGAGAGGGAAAGAACCCAGTATGTCAGATAGCAGGAAGTGCTATGGAGACAAATAAAGTAGGGAAATGGTAGGGGGAGCAGGGGAGGGAGCTTTGCTTTGCTTTAAAAAGGGTGGCTAGGGAAAGTCTGACTGATAAGGGGCCAGTTAAGCAAAGACCTGAGGGAGTGAGCCTTGTAGAAATCTTCAAGATTGGGGAAAGAACTTCAGGCAGCACAAACAGCACGTGCAAAGGCCCTGGGGTGGAAGCACATTTAGATCATGTCACCTACCCAGTGCATAGACTTTGTCTGTTTGGCTACTAGATTGATTGTCTTCACCAGGCCTGTCTTTGACCATCTCATCCCATGGCCTCCAGGAGTGGGGAAGTGGCATGCTGGGACCCCACTTCTCTCTGGTTCTCTCCCTAAAAGGCTTGGGCCCTCGACCTTGGCTCTGTGGCTGTATTCCTAGGACTGGGTCTCATGTTCTCAGGAGGTGGAAGTAACTGCAGCGACAGATCTTCCCAGCCTCAGTCAGGGCAGGTGATCTGGGGCAAATCCAAGTGAGACTGCAGGACTAGAGAAGTGATGGAGGAAATGCAATTGGGACACAGAAATACTCCAATTTCAGAAGTCCTCCAATAATATATGGGGCTAACTGGTAGAATCATCTAGCTCCATCCTGTTGCTGTAATTGTAGGTTATTCTTTGCCATTTACCTGTTTGGAGCAAGCAAGATACGAAGGGTGTCTCTGTGTCCTAGCAGAAGTGCCCAAAGCTGCCAATTTGATACGCACACCCACCTTGCCTCTTGGTAACAGATGTATTGCTTGGTAAGACCCGAGGGCTGCCTCTTTCTGTGCCCTCCTCCTGCTCAACCCAGGGATGCCTGCCTTGTCCTACAGTACGTCCTCAGAGCCTCTCAGGGCTTCCCAAGCAGGCCCATGGCCATAGCAACCGTATTTTCCAGAGATCAGGGCAGTGAGCCTGAAGTGATAGGTAGAGGACACAAACACAGGAGCCGAAGATGGGGATTTCTGGGAGAATGAAGGGCACAAGTAGCAGTGAGCTCTTCAAGAGACCCACTCATCCCCCGAGGGGCAGAGAAACTGTTCATTTATTCATTCATGCATTCTTTCAACAAATTTTTCTTAAACCTATCATATGTCAGGACTGGGCTTGGTGCTGGAGATACAATGTAAGCAAGACAGAGTTCCTGCCCTGGGATGCTTCTAGTCTCCTGGGGAGACAGACAGGTGCATCAGCGGGGGCCTGGTGATTCTGGTAAACATGGGAGGGACACCCATCACAGTTCAAGGGGAGGACGAGAGAGGAGTATATAGGTGTATTGACGTCAGGGGAAGGTTCCAGAAAAGTGACAATGACTTCTTTTTTTAAGATTTTATGTATTTATAAGAGACAGAAAGAAACAGAGAGCACAGGTGGGGGTAGGGGCAGAGGCAGAGGGAGAGAGAGGCAGGCTCCCCACTGAGCAGGGAGCCCTACCCAGCGCTCCATCCCAGGACCCCGGGATCATGACCTGAGTCAAAGGCAAACGCTTAGCCAAGGGAGCCACCCAGGTGCCCCAAGAAGTGACTTCTAAGCCAAGACCTGCAGCATGAGTAGGAGTTAGAGGAAGAAGAAAACTATATCCAGGCAGAGAGAGAGAGTTTATGCACAGGTCCTGAGGCGAGAGAGGTGGTAGAAAGAGCAGAAGGTAGAGGGTCTTGTGAGCTTCATCCCTAAGAGCCATGGGGAAATCGCGGAAGGTTTGGAGCTTGGGACAGACACAGTCACATCTGTGTTTTAGAGAGATCACTCTCGTTGCTGTTACTGACTGCTCCTCCTCCTTCTCGTGGCCCTGTGGCCAAGCAGGGGCTTTGGGGGAGAGCGCTGGCCAGGCCAACCCAGTTCTCAGAGTGCTGGGGGGATAATGGCAGGCTCTTCTCTCTTCGGCATCCCTACCGCACCTCAGCAGACTTCAGGGTCAGGTTCTGAGGGCTGCTATATTGGGCTGTTGTGGGTGAGGGTTCCATTCCACCGCTGTCCACACTGGGCTGGCTGCCCCCCGGATTGAGGGGTTATTTGTATCTTCTGGGTGGTGGGGCCTCCTCCCCAGAGCCATGGAACCCAAGATAACAGGGCAGCCTGGGAGCTGTTTATGAAAAGGCGGTCTAGGAGGGGGTGGGCAGAGCCCACGGGGACGGGGACTGCTGCCACAGATAGCAACTGGGGCGGGGAAGGCTGTGTAAATTACAGCTCCCGGAATAGAAGGGCCCAGAGGGAGTGGCGGGGCATCGTACCAGGGAAGCACTGGCGGCCGGCCAGGCCTGACCGGGCTCCGGGCCCCGCCGCAGGCAGAGGTGGGGTGGCCCCAGGGCTGGTGGCAGGGAGGCTCCTGGGGTTTGAGAGAGAACCCACCTGGGGTGACCTTCCAGGAGGGGTGAGGGCCATGAGTGAAGGGCAGGGCTGGGCTAAGGGAGGGGGTCTTGCCTGCCCCTGGAAGAAAGGATATTTCACAAGTGAGTGAGAGACGCTGTAAAAAGAACTAGGATGGGGACACCTGGGTGGCTCAGTCTGTTAAGCATCTGCCTTCAGTTCAGGTCATGCATGATCTCAGGGTGCTGGGATCAAGCCCCACCTCGGGCTCCTTGCTCTGTGGAGAGCCTGCTTCTCCTCTGCTTGAGCTCTGTCTCTCTGTCTCTCTCTCTGACAAATAAATAAATAAAATCTTTAAAAAAATAACAAGAATGGCAGGCATCATCACAGCAGCTAGGTTAGGCAGTGCTCTGAGCAGCAGTGTACATCAGGTCTCCCTCATGGCTCCCCGTGACGTAGGTATTATGAGACCCACTTTATAGATGAGGACACTGAGGCCCATTGAGGTCAAGTATGGGCCAATTGGGGCTAGTGAGTGATAAACTTAAGATGCAAGTCCAGGTTTGTCTGATTTCAAAGCTTGGGCTGAGTCAGGGAGGCTGTTGGAAACCTTCATCTCCTGGACTCAGTTTTCTCCTCTTTCTCACGGATCACGGCTTACTCTGGACCAGCCTCCAGAGCTGTAGGGATCACACGGGGACAGCACAGTATTGTTGGGAGAGCTGCAGGTTGGAAGGCCTGGCTGAAGTGTGACCTACCCACCGCCTCCGTTTCTTTATCTGTAAAATGGGGATCATTGTAGGTAACTCAGAGGGTCCTCAGTGAAGCTAATGAGAATATCTACATGTGAAAGTATTTGTATTTTTGAAGGCAGATTGTAAACTGGAAGGTGCCACATTTCAAGTGATTAGGATGTGAAAGCCCAGTACTTACAAAGGCAATGATTTCCAATTCACTAGGGGAGCTCACAACAGCTTAATTTTTTATTTTATTTTTTAAAAGCTTTTATTTAATTGACACAGAGGCAGATGGCAAGAGAGGGGAACACAAACAGGGGGAGTAGGAGAGGGAGAAGAAGGCTTCCCACTGAGCAGGTAGCCTGATGGGGGACTCGGTCCCAGGATCCCGGGATCGTGACCTGAGCCAAAGGCAGATGCTAAACTACTGAGCCACCCAGGTGCTCCCCCTTTACTTAATTTTTAATTTTTTAAAAGATTTTATTTTATTATTTATTTGAAAGACAGAGATCACAGTCGGCAGGGTGGGGGAGAAGCAGGCTCCCCGCGGAGTAGAGAACCCTATGTGGGGCCCAGGACCCTGGGATTATGACCTGAGCTGAAGGCAGAGTCTTTAACCCACTGAGCCACCCAGGCACCCCCCCCTTTACTTAATTTTTAAAAGGATTTTATTTATTTATTGGGAGGGAGGGGCAGAAGGAGAGGAAGAGAAAATCTCAAGCAGACACCACACTGAGCGTGGAGCCCAATGCAGGGCTTGATCTCATGACCCTGAGATTATGCCCTGAGCTGAAATCAAGAATTGGATGCTTAATGCACTGAGCCACCCCAGTGCCCCCTGGAATATCCTCTTTTAAAATGAGGATTCAGGGATGCCTGCCTGGTTAGCTCAGTTGGTAGAGCATGTGACTTTTGGTCTCAAGGTCATTAGTTCAAGCCCTACCTTGGGTGCAGAGATCATACAGATAAAAACTTAAAAAAAATTAAAGTAAAATGGGAAATCGCCCCTTTGTTTATCCTTGGTAGATAGTCAGTTTTCCTATAGGTTGTGGCTTAAAGCAAGGCACACCTGCATTTAAAAAAATGTATTATTATTTATTTATGTATTTACTGGTGAAGGTTTGGTGCCTTGAAACTGTATTCCTCTACTGCTATACCCAAGGTGCTGACGCTGAGGACGATCCCCTTCCCCCCAAACCCCCAAGTTCCCAGCTGTTTCCTGAGCTAGGGGTCTCCATACAGAGACATAGGTTTGTGGATGTCGCTTGTCCCCAGGCTACTACTGCTGGCTTTCTGAGCCTCCTGCCCTGCCCCGTGGGTTACTTAATGTCGTGCAAGATCCTCTGGTCTGCCCCAGGGGAAGTGCCACAAGGAACCTCAGAGACTAGAACTTGCTGAATCATCTGCGGAGCCAAGGGCAGGTTAAGGGGACTGAGTCCCTGAAAAGGAGGTGACACCTGTCTGGCATCCTCACCAACGCTCCTCTCAGGCCTGACTGCCTCCTCTTTCTCCCAAGTACCATGCAGGGAGTGCAGAACCACACCTTCCACCTTCAGATAGCTCATCCCCAGCCCTGGGCAGTCCCTTTCCAAGGTCAGGTCTTCCCCTCCCCCGCCTCCGGGGGCCTGGGAGCTTCAACATCTACTTGGCCGCTGTACTGGTGAGGGTTATGATCAAGCTGTTAGGACTGCTCATGGCTCAGTGAAATGCACCAGATGTGGCTGGCTCCTACTGCTGTCCACAAAATCACAGTTCCTGGCCAGCATGCGCACCGGGTCTATCCTAGGGAGCATTCCATGGAGAATAACCAAGACGGAATCCCTCCTGCACTTACTCGTTCCTGTGTGAATGTTTATTGCATACCTACCGTGTATCTGGGCGTATTCTATGCTCCAGGGCCACAGTTTTGCCCTCATGGAGCTCACATCTAATGCAACCAACAAGTAAATATACCGAGTTCCAGAAGGCGATGTGTGTTACAGGGAATAGAGCGGGAAGGGTACTGAGAGGGAGAGAGGGGTGATCCTTAATCAAGGGCAGTTGGAAGCCTCACTGATGAGCTGTGGGAACCAGGAGGGATCCAGCGGTGCAGACAGCTGGGGAAGAGCCTTCCAGCAGAGGAAACAAGCAGCAGGGGTTGAATGGGGGCAGTGGCTGGAAGGAGAGAGGTGTTCTCCAGAGAGAAGCAGGTTTGAAGGATGGAAGTTGAGTGCTGTGAAGATTTTCCTAAATTCTTTTTTTTTTTTTTTTTTTAAGATTTTGTTTATTTGCGGCTCCTGGGTGGTTCAGTGGGTTAAAGCCTCTGCCTTCGGCTCGGGTCATGATCTCAGGGTCCTGGGATTGAGCCCCGCATCAGGCTCTCTGCTCAGTAGGGAGCCTGCTTCCTCCTCTCCCTCTACCTGCCTCTCTGCCTACTTGTGATCTTCTCTGTCAAATGGATGAATAAAAAAAATCTTAAAAAAAAAAAGATTTTATTTATTTATTTGACACAGAGAGAGAGAGAGTACAAGCAGCGGGGAGTGGCAAGCAGAGGGAGAGGGAGAAGCAGGCTCCCCGCTGAGCAGGGAGCCCAACATGGGGCTCTATTCCAGGACTTGGAGATCATGACCTGAGTCAAAGGCAGATGCTCAACTGACGGAGCCACCCAGGTGCCCAGATTTTCCTAAATTCTAACTCAAGTCCCTCAAGCCAGTTAGTTTAATTAAGCTGGATTAAGGGTTCAGGTCCCGATTTGCTGTTTCTTTGACTCTGACTTCACCTCACATCTCCAGGGAGAGTGGCTGAGCTTCCCTTGGAAGGCAGTGTTTCCTGAGCTCCTGCGCAGCCCCAGCCTACCCTCTGCCTCTCCACACCACGCTGTCCTTTCTCACTCCCCCTCATCAAAGAAGACTCGCTTGCCTGCGCACCTGCCTTTACCCCTCCCCAAGCACAGCCCTGCTGAACGTCCTTATCACCTTCTTCTGTGTCTTCTCTCTCTAGCTAGACTGAGAGCCCCAGTGGGCGGGACTCGACTCATTTTCAACTGCTTAGAGTTTATTGCCCTGGGCACCACACAGGTCTCTGTAAATACGCTTGAATTGATTCAAATGTGGATGCTCAAAATGGGCCAGCTCTCTTCCTGGGGACGCATGGGCTCCAAGCAGCCTTCTGTGTACACCAGCCCTCCCATGGGCTTGAGGGATATGAGGAGGGCTGGAGGTGATCAAGCATGGGGCGGAGGGAAAGCAATCTGGGGCTCACATTAGGAGAGTTGAGCTGGAATTTCTGATCCCTTTCCCCCACTCTGGACTTGACCATCTGCATGCTAAAATCCTGTCACCTCTAGGACGTCCCACAAGATGAGACTGTGGTCTTTCAACCCCTGGGTCCCAAGGAGGTGTCCCAGGAGCTGCTTAAGGCAGGGGAGGCTCAGTGAGTTCCCTCTGCCCCACTCCCATTCCGACAGGGGGAGGAACTTGCTTTTATTTATTTTACATGTGTGTTTCCAGGGATGGTTTCATTTTAAAAGAGGATTTCCTTCTAAGGACACACACGCACACATACACACACACACACAACACGTGTGCGCACACACTCTGCAAAACATCGATATAGCTGAAAGCGATAGAAACCTTGTTTATGGGGTGCCTGGGTGGCTCAGTGGGTTAAGCCTCTGCCTTTGGCTCAGGTCATGGTCTCAGGGTCCTGGGATGGAGCCCCGTATCGGGCTCTCTGCTCAGCAGGGAGCCTGCTTCTCCCTCTATCTCTGCCTGCCTCTCTGTCTACTTGTGATCTCTCTCTCTCTCTGTCAAATAAATGAATAAAATCTTAAAAAAAAGAAAAAGAAAAAGAAAAAGAAACCTTGTTTCTAGGGGTACCTGTGTGGCTCAGTGGGTAAAGCGTCTGCCTTTCGCTCAGGTCATGATCCCAGGGTCCTGGGAGCCCCACACCACTGCTTCTCCCTCTGCCTGCAGCTCCCCCGACTTGTGCTCTCTCTCACAATAAATAAACATGATCTTTAAAAAAAAAGAAAAAAAGAAACCTTGGCTCCAGAGCTGGCATTATCTGACCAGGACTGGCCTCAGCCTCCTCATCTAGAAATAGGAGGCACATATGGAAATATTTCTCCAACCACAGGACGGTAGCTGTCCCGTCCCTCAAAGCAGTATTTTCTGACTATAATGTTTGTGACTGGGGAGCAGCTACTTTGGTGATTCTGACTCTACACACCAGGTCTTGACAAACACTACTTTTTAGAAAAACTCCTACCAGGGAATGATTTCTGGAAGGATATGTAAGGAACCAGTAAGGCCGGTCAGCTCTGGGGCAGGGAGCTGGGAGGCTTAACGTCGGGGCAGGCAGGAAGAGTTACTCCCACTGTATTCTCAAATTTTGTACCATGTGCCTGTGTAGTTGCACCACATACATGGATAAATAAATGTGAGTGGGGGCACCTGGGTGGCTCAGTGGGTTAAGCTGCTGCCTTCGGCTCAGGTCATGATCTCAGGGTCCTGGGATCGAGTCCCGCATCGGGCTCTCTGCTCAGTGGGGAGCCTGCTTCCCTCTCTCTCTCTCTCTGCCTGCCTCTCTGCCTACTTGTGATCTCTACCTGTCAAATAAGTAAATAAATAAAATCTTTCCAAAAAATCTGAGCGTATTTGAAAAACAAGTTTAAAACACTGAAAGCGTGGTTCAAGTACAAGTTAAGAAATCGACACCACTGCAGAGTGGAGCTGAACCACCGGGAAAGCCAGCAAACTTGTTCCCGAGGCCTCTGGGAGGACAGAGTGACCCAGGGATCTTAAGAGAAGGGGCGGGGGAGTCACCCAACCAACCTCTCCCTCAGGCAAAGCAAAAGGTGGGTGAGAGGGGTGGCGCATGTTTCCCTGCAAGGAGCTGCCAACGATGGCAGAGGTGTCAAAGCAGCAGAACACACAAGCCCACGAACAAGTACACCTGCATGGGCGGCCCCGCCCCGCCCCGCCCAGCTCTGGAGACAGACACTTTATAGCAAGTGCCTCCAGGCTTGGTGCTAATCTTCGGGCTGGGCTGTCCCACCCTCCGATGTCAATCCCTCCAAGGCAAAATCCCGGTCTTGCTTTTTGCTTCTCCAGTGTGTCTCCGCCCGTGCGCCCCAGATGCACCCGCTTGAGAAGACTCCCCGCTGCCCCCCGCCAGGCAGAGGGGTGCTGCCACAGCCATAGCACCTGGCCACCAATACCTCACAGCTTAGACTCGGCCTTTTCCATTCCAGCTGGGCTCCGGATCCCCTTATGGGGGCGCCTTTAGGATCATCTTGGTCTTCTGCCACCCCACCAGCCTGGGGAGGTGGCCAGCTGCTCTTTATCACACAAGCAGATGCGGAGAGACTTGGAAAGGGTTGATAACCCCAGTTATTTTCTCCTGTTGCTTTGGTCATTATTAGGAATTTGTTAGGAGAGGGACGGGCAAAGATATACCTTTAAGCTTATTTAATAACCTTTTTATTGTGTACTCCTATGGGCACAGGAGCTGGGCAGGCAAGTATAATTGTGATGCAGAGAAAAGGAAGAACACAACTTCTATGGGAGGCTGTTGCTTGCAGAGAAAGTATTCAGGAGTATCAGGGCTGGAAGGCTTCTCTCTTACATAGATGGGAAACTAAGGTCCACAAGGCTCAGGCCATCTTTAATAAGATTTATTAAGGAGAAAATAGAAGTGTTTGTTCTTAGCCTCCAATCCTAATTGAGTGAAGCAGGGAAAGGTGGAGTCTGGGGGACAGATGGGGGTGGTGGTGTCCTCCTACAAAAGGAGGGCTGGGAGCCCAAAACAGGATCCAGGACCTCGGTCCTCCCTCCCTCATGCTTGGTGATCCTTAAGATTGTCCTTTCCTCCCCAGACCACGAAGACAGAGAAAGAGGGAGATTGGCCTGTCCTCTTCTGAGCCCAGAGCCTCACCCGAGGGAACAACACTGAGGGACAGGAGTTCTCTAGTTCCTGTTAGTTCAGTTCCTTTAAGTTCTGGTGATGTGCTGGCCAAGTCCCTTCTCCCCTCAGTTTTGCCACCAGCGAAATGGGGTCGCTGTCCCTGCCACACTGCGTCGGCCAGGATGGCCTACGAAGATCAAAGGAGAGGAGGGCAGAGGCCAGGTTCTGTGTCTGGCTGCCCGGAAACAGGTCCCTCCCCGCCCCCCAGGGCCGGTCCCAAAGAGGCGTCTGGAAATTGCACCGAGCCAGCCAGTCTGGGAGGGAAACAATCGGCAGCCCCGACGCCGGGATCCGCGGACACAGAGCAGCTTTGCGGACGGCGGGGGCGGGGGCCCGGGCGGAGAAGGCGCGTGTCGCACGCACTCCGGGTCCCCACGGGTGGCCGCGGCCGCCGTTCCTCCCGGCGCTCGGCTCGGCGCGCGGCTCGCACGGCCCCATTCGGCCCGGGCGCCCGCCGGGCGTTCCCCCTCCCCCCGCCCCCCCGCTGCCTGGCGTGTGGCCCGGGGCGCCGAGCCGGTCACGTCCGGGAAGGACCAGCCGAGCAGCCGCGGGGACCCGGCGTCCCCCAGCTCCGGGCACGCCTCTGCGGGCGCCACGTCCCGGCGCGGGTGCGGTCCCCGGGCGCGACGCCCTCGCGGGGGGGGGGTGTGCTGAGGTTGGGGGGAGGCGGGCCCCGCGCCCGCCGCGCTCCTGTCCCCAAGAGGGGGCGCTTCCCGGACCCCCTTCACCGCCCCGACACTCGGTCAGCTGAGAGCTGGCAACTTGGGGGCCAGAAGCAAAGCCAACCAGGAAGAAGGGGCGCCGACGACCCGAGCCGGGGCGCCCTCCTCCACGGCCCCTCCGGTCGGGACCGCCGCCCCTGCCCCTGAACAAGCCAGAGCTAGCCCGTGAACCGTAGGATGACCTCCCACGCGGAGGAGGGTGGAGAGAACCTCCGGGTCTACCTTGTGGCTTGCGGGATGAGGAAACCCAGGTCCCGAGAAAGGCCCTGACTTGCTCCAGGTCCCCACTCTAAGTCAGCGCCTCGCCCACGTCTGTGTCGCCCAGCCCAGGGCCCTTTCTCCGACACCCCGTACCCTATTTCAAATTAAATCAAATCCACCCTTAGGCTAAGGACAGCCAGACTTTTTGCCAAGAGTGGTTTGGCTAAATTAGTGAAATGCCAGACAAAAAAAAAGGAAGGTTTCTAATAAAAGCTGTCTCCCCCGGCGGGGGTGTTCTCGGCGCTCACCCACTGTCTCCAAGGATCACCTGCGCAGCCTTGACGTAGGCAGGCAGCTCGCTGCGGCAACACCCCCGCCCCGCCCCCCCCTCCTTTCTTGCCCCACCCCCTCCCCACACACAATGGCATTTTCTTCTCTGGTACCTGGAAGGGGCAGAAATGCCCAGCGGCCTGATCTGACCCCTTGCCTGTGTGGGGTTTTTTTGTTTTTATTCTCCCTCCTCCCCTTTTCTCTACCCTTAGAAACTGGCCAGGGCTGGGCAAGTGGGGATAGGAGAGGGATTTGGATTTTCTACTGTCTTATACTTCTAGCTAGGGTTCTTGCGTTCTACCCATTGCAGATCTCAAACTGTGATTACATGTAGATGTCCCTTGGTTCCCAGTCTTTTTTTTTTTTTTTAAGATTTTATTTATTTATTTGACAGAGAGAGATCACAAGTAGAGAGGCAGGCAGAGAGAGAGAGAGAGAGAGGGAAGCAGGCTCCCTGCTGAGCAGAGAGCCCAATGCGGGGACTCGATCCCAGGACCCTGAGATCATGACCTGAGCTGAAGGCAGCGGCTTAACCCACTGAGCCATCCAGGCGCCCATGGTTCCCAGTCTTTACCAAGGGCTAATTTAACTATTGTCCAAACACACCAAGGCATGGTTTCAAACCACACCAAGGATGACTCTTTGCTTAAAAGTCCCACATCAAACGTAGCTCCTCCTAGATCCCAGGCCTGTCCCCCTGACTGTTCAGTGAGGAAATGGCCAGCTGCCCTGTGGTGGTAGATTATAAAACTTGGCTCGGTCAAGGCTGTCTGGGTCAGGGTAACCCAGAAGTGGAACCAAGAACCCCAGCTCAAAGTCTAGATCACCCTCAACATGTGTGGGATTGAGCAAATTATTCAAAGACTTTGCCTCCAACCCCACTCCCTCTTGGAGAACCACTCTGTCTTCTCACCTGTTAGGAAAACAGCATCTCATCTCACAGCGTAATGACTGACCTCAAGACACTTTTGGGTGATTGATCTATACTCACAGAAGGAAAAGAGGCACTTCTAACCTCCCAGTCCTTGTCATACCTGTGTGTATAATGTATATAAGGAATTCTATGTCCCTGATACCAGTTCTGTTGAGGGTTTAGGAATCCTGGGTCTTCTGCCCCTTTGTGTATCTCGGCCATTAGGGCCCAGTCCTGGAAGAGAGAATGATGTCATCACAGACTTTTAAATAGGGAAGCCACCTTCAAGATCATGCATCTCTCTCTCTCTCTTTCTTTCTTTTTTTTTTTTAAGATTTCATTTATTGGGCGCCTGGGTGGCTCAGTCCTTAAGCAGCTGCCTTCGGCTCAGGTCATGATCCCTCAGTCCTGGGATCGAGCCCCGCATTGGGCTCTCTGCTCAGTGGGAAGCCTGCTTCTTCCGCTCCCACTCCCCCTACTTGTGTTCTCTCTCTCACTGTCTCTCTCCCTCTGTCAAATAAATAACATCTAAAAAAAAAAACCCACAAAGATTTCATTTTTTATTTGAGAGTGAGCAAGAGAAAGAGAGAGAGATCACAAGCGTGCACAAGCGGTGGGAGGGGAGATGCAGAGGCGAAGGAGAAGTACACCCCCCACGGAGCAGGGAGCCTGATACAGGACTCGAACCAGGACCCTGAGATCATGATCTGAGCCGAAGGCAGGCGCTTAACCGACTGAGCCACCCAGGCATTCCCACTCACTCTCTCATTTTGAAGCCATTCCATAGTCATTAATATGAATATTGAGTATCTGCCATGTGTTACCGCTGAAGACTGTTCTCTTCGCTCAGGCTCACAGCGGGACTAGGAGACAAATCAGACACTAGTTATAAACAGTGTGAGAAGAAGTGTGACAGTCATGTGCAGGGACCAAGCTCTGTGACAGTCATGTGCAGGGACCAAGGAGGGACCAGCTCTGCTGGGGGAAGAATCCAATATACAGAGAAGGTGATAGCTGAGCTGGATTTTGAAGGACAAATGGTTGGCCCAGAAAGGTGGGTTGGGATAGAAGCTGAGTTGGGACTCCAACCCTGTTTCCTAGGCTGGCTGGTGCTCTTTCCTCGAATGGTCACTCTTTCTATCACCCTGAGACGACTCCCTAGGGAATCTGAAGACCTGAAATCCCAGCTGCCTGACTTGGGGCACCCATGCCGTAGTCTGGGAAAGGTCATGATGCTATTCAGCCTTGACCCTGCATCCATCGGCAAGACCAGACCAGCCTGGGCAACAGAGGGAGGAAATAAGAGCCAAACCATCCATCAGACAGGCCATGCCAGGCAGCAGTGAAGATTCGAATCTTTCAAATTCTTGGCATAGCCTGGAGGGAACCCAGGGTCTCGTTCTGTTTTGCCTAGGCAAGGAGAGGAAGGAAAGGGAGGTTCCATTTCTTTCTCTACTCATAGGCACCAGAAGTATAGCCTGGTGAATCGAACAGTGGGTTCTTGGTTGTCTGTGTGTGGATTTTCCACCAGAGGGGAAACTATTTCCCAGACTTCCTGGTCCTTGCCATCTGGCATGGGGTGCTCAGAGGAGGCAAGTGTTTTGGTTCAGGACAAACCCAACTCAGAACGGCAACTGGCTGGGTTAAACGTGCAATTATAGAACAAACATCCAATAAAAACTAAGTTGGAACCGACTGCTCTTTTTGGATTAGTCTCTATATTGCTTCCCTTCCTTTAAAATATGAATGAATTGGAATTTTTACATTATTTTAAAAGACCGGCATATGAGCACTGGGTGTTATACACAGCTGATGAATCACTAAGCTCTACCTCTGAAACTACTAATACACTCTCTGTTAATTCATAAGTTTTAAATAAAAAAAAAAAAGCCTGGAATAAGAGAAATATGCAAGCGAAAGGATGAGAGAGGAGTGTTACAGGGAGGTCTTGGGACTGACTTCTTGAGGGGCAGAGCCACAGCAAGGCCGTGAACTTGCAGGCTGGTTTCATGGCCCCTTCGCTCTGGGGGGAGTCAGTTTCCTCACCTAGAACACGAGAGCTGAGGACCCAGGACCCTGAGATCATGACCTGAGCCGAAGGCAGATGCTTAAGCAATGGGGCCACCCAGGCGCCCCTACAGAATTCTGACTCTTGAACCTTCACCTGCCTGATTTCGTCTCTGCCAGGTGGAAAACAGTGTATCCTGGTGACCATCTCGCACATCAGTCTAGAACGGCAGACTGAAGGAATATGGCCAGGGTGGAGAGGCAGAATTGTGTGCCCAGAACCCAGACCTGAGTGAGTGCTTGCAGAGTGGGGACACGGAGGACGGTCTCAGGGACAGACAGAGGGAAGCTGTTGGCGGTGGGTGGGGGGTTGGCTAGAGGGAAGAAGGGGAGGCAGAAGAAGGACTCTGGACAGATCTGCCCGTGGCTGGTCAGGAGGCCTTGATGAAACCTGCTTTCCTGTCATTCCCACAAACTGTGGTTCAACTCATGTTCAACTCATGGGGCAGCTCTTGGGATCCACCAGAGTGGGTCCCCCACTTCTGGGAAGGGTTCAGATTCTCCATCATTGGTGTCCTGAGCTGAAGTTCCCAGCTCTCTCTGGGACCTGTCCCCAGGATCTAAAAACTTGGATCCTAAAGAAGTGGAAAAACCCAAAACCCTTGAAAAGCGTTCTGTTCTTTCACTCAAGACAGTGGGTGTGAGTCCTAATAGACCCAACCCAAACATGTCACATCATCCCCAAATACATAATTCTGCTCATTCTCCTTGTGGTGGGGATCTGGGCAGAAAGACGGGGCTCCCCCACAACGAGGAAGGTAAATAAAGTAGTCTTAATTTGTAACCAGCTCTTGTTTGAAGTTCTAATTTTGTAGCTTGCCAGGGTGAGCATTATTTTGTGGTCTAAGATTGGCTGGCATCTTATTTGCTAACCCAAGCCGCCGTCATTCACCTTAGCCAGCCTACATTCCTGTTCTTTAAACGTTCTGTGGCTCCAGGGCTGCCCTGGGCTGCCATTTTCCCGATGAGTTCTCTGGATTTTAATCCACCACCAGGATGGCCGCCAGGAATGGGTGTCCTGTCACGTGGGCCCCGAGGGAGACCTCGCAAAACCCAGCTGTGAAGTCGCAGCCCCAGTCAGAGAGCAGCTCGGTGCCATCCTAAACTAATTGTCATGAAGTCACAACCAGAAAGCAAGGAAAGTCCTTTCTGCACACAGAATACCCAAGGTTCTCATTTTTCAGGTCAACATGCCTGACTCCAGGGGAGTGTCCCTCAGTCCTCTGACAGGAGAATCTCGCATTTGTCTGCTTCTGGCCCCCTGATTGCGGTTACTTCACCCCTGAGGGGCTGCTGGGAACTGTGTTTCTGCATTCACCCTATGGGGACCCCTGCCCCTCTGCCCCCCTGCCCCAAATATCAACACCTATCCATTTCCCCAAGGTGCTTTGTGTGTGTGTATGGGGGGTACTTCCCAGTGAAAGTCTTCTTTGGCTTGATCTGTGCCCACCCACTCAGGCTGGCCACGCTCTGTGGTTACCATTCCTGCCATCCCAAGTACAACGTTACGGAACATGACTTACCTCCATTAACCCCGAGCACCAGTGGGCGTCATGGAATCCTGGTCTGCGGGGTTGAGATCCTGAATGGTTTTCTCTTGCCTGGTCTCCCATTTCCCATCAAGCCCATATTAGTGCCTACCACACAACAGGAGCCTGGGACAGGTTAGCGGTGGCCTTAAATTGGGTTCCCTGGACACTGATTTGGGAGCTGGAGGCTTACTGGTCACTCCACTGCTCTTTTTTTTTTTTTTTTTAAAGATTTTATTTATTTATTTGAGAGACAGAGGGAATGAACGAGAGAGAGAGAGAGAGCACAAGCCATGGGGAGAGGCAGAGGGAGAAGCACACTCCCTGTGGAGCAGGGAGCTCGATGCTGGGCTTGGTCCCAGGACTCCAGGATCCTGACCCAAGCTGACAGCAGATGCCTAACTGACTGAGCCACCCAGCCACCCCTCTCTCTCTCTCTCTCTCTCTCTCTCTTTTAAAATAAGCCCTCAGATAGTTATGTTGGCACAGGGCCTGTCTTAGTCAGGGCTCTACTGAAGGAGACAGGAAGACAGGAGGAGGTATCTCCCTCTCTAGCTGCGTCTTTATCTTCATATCCATCTGTATCATCTATCCGGAGATTTATCTTAACAATCGGCTTGCACAATTGCAGGCACCAGCCAGATGAATCCAAAGTTCAGCAGGCAGGCCCACAGGCTGAAGCTCCAAGGCAGGAGCAAGCACAGAATTTCTTCTTCTTCAGGGAAACCTCGGTGTTGATCTTAAGGCCTTTCAACTGATGAGATGCGGCCCACCACATTAGCCAGGATGATCTCCTTTACTTAAAATTAACTGACTGTGGATGTTAAATCACATCACAGCAACACCTAGATTAGCATTTGGCTGAATAAGGGCACTCTAGCCTAGCCAAGTTGGCACACAGAACTAACCATCATGGGCCCTGTGGCAGGAAGGGCAAACCCATTTTCGGAATATGTGTTGATTCCAGTCATGATTAATTGTTGCTTCATCAATTGGAAGGCATCCAATCTAATCAACTTGTCACCAAGTGGCTGGTTGATTTTTTTGAGGGATGGTGATGCCATGTTAGGGGCATGGCATTGGTCTCTGAGAGATTTGTTCGTAGTAGCAGGATGAATCTTGGGAGTGGGAGCCCTTGCTAGCTGGCCCACTTATAGCTTTCATTAGGTACTCCCATGGGTCTCCATTCATGCACCTGTTGAGTGAGGACTGGGCTCACCAATGTCAGAGTCTGGTTTATGTTCACTGGCCCGGTATTGGGTCTACTTAGTTGTGTAAATGCATCAACCCTGGAGGAAGCCCAGTGATGGGCGTTAATGTGTAACGTGAAGATCTTCACATCTCATGCCCCTTCCCACAGGCCTGCCCCCCCATCTCATTACCATGCCTCTTTGTCCCTGATCTTTCAAACTTCCTCTCTCAAGCCCATGGCCAACCAGTCAAGCCATTTGCAGCTATCCATGTCTCTGGTATATTCTTACCTTGGGCTATTTTTCTTTCCACACAGAGTCAATGCCCAGGTCTGTTGCCAAAGCTCTGCCTACTGGGAGTTTCCCTTGCTGCTGTTTTTCGGGATCGCCCAGAGTAGGACCGTCCATAGTGCAGGCAATGTCTATTCCCAGCTTGCATCCCGCAAGCCAGCTGATCTGTGAACCAAACTCTGTGCTTCCCCCTCTACCTTCTGATGATCATAAAGGACCCTCCAGCCCCACACCCTCTCCCAAATAGCCACCACACATGTGAGCTGAAGGCGAGGTACCAGTGTCAACAGTGGTGGCTTGCACGGGAGGGCTGGGCCACATGCCTGTGTAGCTTGCTCCCACATCTTACCCATGTCCCCTGTTTTTGCCCAAGTGCACTCCTGGATATATATTCTTTGCATCTTAGAGTGCTGCTAGGCCCATGTGACTTTATGCATTGGTGGGTCTGACAGCACTGAGCTCATGAGGGAAGGTTCTGGCTGCATGAACATTGATGGGCATGGTCAGGTGTTCTGTTTCTACCAGGATCCAGCAGCCTTCCAGAAGCTGTTCTGCAAA
The DNA here is from genome assembly GCF_020171115.1 of Neogale vison. Classification (NCBI taxonomy): domain Eukaryota; kingdom Metazoa; phylum Chordata; class Mammalia; order Carnivora; family Mustelidae; genus Neogale; species Neogale vison. The sequence continues at coordinate 46,365,929 of NC_058095.1, read as the reverse complement.
AGGTTTCTAATGATCTTACACAGATGGCACGGGCCCGTGTCTACATAATTCTCCTAACGGGGTTTGCCATAAGCTCCGCATAATTTCTTCACAGATGCCTCTAATGTCACAGCTGTAAGGCCCTCACCCGGCAAGGGGTAGGCCTGCTTGTGCCATGGCCTGGACCTGATGAAGAACCCTTTCCTACTCCGGACCCCGCTCGAAGTTGGCCTCACTCTGTGCCATCAGTATCACGAGCTGAAGCAGGATGACTCAAGTATGGAAAGATGCCTCCAGAATCCAGAAGGGCCTCGTAGGCATTACGCTTATTTTTTGGGGGGGAGACGTGCAGGAGGAAGTAATGTGCCCTTTATTTCAGACACCCTGGATCACTAGGTCTCTAGACATATCACTGGTCCTGCAGGTGCATAAATCTTAAGGCTTGTTTCTCACCCTCTGGAGTATACATGTCTTAGCAAAGCCTCAATGTACTTGCTGCTTCTAGCCCATTGGTCTGGTTAACATGATATCACCAAAAGTCGGTCACTGTGATGCTCTCCAGAATGTCAGGTAGGTCCCTTTGGACCATATTATATCAGAGGGAAGGGGAGGTGGTAACACAGGTAGGGGGGAGAGGGAATTAGACCATAATGTACACGTTTATCCGTCTAAATGAATGTAAATTTTTCCTGATTCCCTTTGGCAGGGAGGGAGAAGAAAGCATTTAGTAGATCAGGGGCCATAAAGCAGGTGCCCAAGGCCATGTCAATCAGCTTTAGCCAAGACACCGCATCTGGCACCCCCATTTTCTTTTTTTTCTTTGGCACCCTCATTTTCTAGCGGGCCTACTACCTGGTCCATTTGAGCCCCCTCGGCTCTGTCTGGTTTTTGCAGGGACAGATTGGTGAATTTAATGAGGCGATCTTCGAGACGGCCGCTCCTGACATGTTCTGTTAATTCCTTCTCTGCAGATCACTGCCCCTCCCCCACCCCCAGATCTGACCCAGCCCTTCATTATGATCATTGAACTCACCTCCTTCTGATGTTTGCTGCCATCTGGCCTCTGTAACCTAAGGATCCCGTCATCCCCATTGCTGTTGGGGAGTCTAGTCCAACCTTATAGCACGCTGCAGCCCTTGACCCCAACCCAGAGGCCTGGCGCAGCTCCTATCCGTACGTGGCGGCTGGGTCATGCAACTTCACGATACGGAGCTTGGGTCCTGAGAGTCCAGTCCACGCAGTCATCTGAAGGGGGACGTTTCATAGGTAAGTACTGGAGTCTAACAGGGACCAGAGTAATGAAGCACCGGCAAGTAAAAAAACCAAAAAAACAAAAACACAAAAATACAAAGAGAAATCAACAGTATCTAAGAATAGCAAATAAAAGGACCAGCTACTTCCCCTAATGCTGAGATAGAGCCCTTAAGTGCGCTCCCCAGGGCTGAGACCTTTATCTCATCAAGAGGACACAGTCATGGCAGGAAAGTCGTCGTGCTGAGGAGATGGGTCTTGTGGGAAATTTGCCCTGCAGAACTCACCAAGATCTGCCCTCTGGGATGCCTGGTTTCCCAGGCATAAGGAGGTCAGTCACTGGAGGCAGTCCATGCTCTAGTGTCTGAGGGGTTTGCTGGGGAAGCTGCTGGCCACTGGGTGTGTTGACGGCCAGGTCTTAGAACCAGACACTGGGGAAGCTGCCTGGGGCCATGGAAGTCAGAGGCTGGAGAGACTGTGGGAGCCTGCCAAGAGATTCACCCTAGAACCAGGAAGAGAACCCCTTTCTCCTGCAATGGATCAAAAATCAACAACTGGCCCAGGCCTTTTCTCCCTTTAGCAAGGCCAGTGCTTCCCTAGCTGGGTTGTGACTTGACCCTCATTACTGGGCTGGAGGCCAGGGGAAGGGAGGGGTCGATCCAGGGGGGTAGAGATCCACTTTAGCTTTCACCAAGAGGGGGACGTTATCCTCTTGCCAGGAGGGGTGGACCACTTCTGCACTCCCAGAGGGTGAGAGGAAATCTGGAACTTACTGGACCCAGATGTCCCCAACACAAACGTCAGAGTCCCACCCCTTCCCAACCAGGGTCCGGACCTTGTCATAGTGGGTTCTCCGTGGATAAGAATTCAACGTTATCTGGACCTCTGCTGCTTTTATAAGTAAGTCTTGGGCCTGATCTTCAGCTTTTCTGCTTGCTGGCCACAAGAGACGAGAGTTGCTTCTTATGACTCCAAGGCAGTTAGTTTTCTATTGCTGCATAAAAATTACCAGAAACCGGGGTGCCTGGGTGGCATAGTCAGTTAAGTGCCTGACTCTTGGTTTTGGCTCAGGTCAAGATTTCAGGGTGGTGGGATCAAGCCCCGTGTGGGGCTCTGTGCTCAGTGCAGAGTCTGCTGGAGATTCTCTCTCTCTCTCCCCATCTCCCTCTGCTCCTCCCCTGCTCTCCCTCTTTCTCAAATAAATAAACAAAATATTAAAAAAAAAATTACCACTAGTGAGGTGCCTGGGTGGCTCAATGGGTTAAAGCCTCTGCCTTTAGCTCAGGTCATGATCCCAGAGTCCTGGGATCGAGCCCCGCATCGGGCTCTCTGCTCAGCAGGGACCCTGTCCCTCCCCCCCGCCGCCTCTCTGCCTACTTGGGATCTCTGTCAAATAAATAAATAAAATCTTTTTTTAAAAAATTACCACTGCTTAAACCCCCATCCATTGATTATCACGCAATTCTGTAGGAGTCTGGGTGGGCCGGACAGGGTTTTGCTCAGGCCATGAGGTCAGCTATGCCACGAAACACAGCATGATTGTAGGAGTAAGATTTCATCATAGTGACATGACAGGTTTTGGGGATTAGGATGTGGAATCCTGGGGGGCCACTTGCAGACTTCTGCTGATCACGTTCCTGCAGAGTCACAGCCCTCCCAAATACAAAATACGTTCACCCCTCCTCCAGGTTTCCAAGGGTCTCATCCTATTACAGCATCAATTCAAAGTCCAAAACCTCATCTAAGTATCATCAGCGACAAAGTCCAAACTTGCATGGTCCACATCAGACACAGAGGAGTTCCCTGAGTAGAACCCATTCAGAACAGCTCCTGGGCACAGTTCCTCTCCACCTATGGCCCCATGCAACTGAAGAATGAAGTTTCATGCCCCCCAACGCTCCCAGCTTACAGGGCAAGACAGGCATCAAACAACAGTTATCGTTCAGTGCCAAATGGGGGAAATGTCTCCAGTCCCAAGAAGTTTTAGAATCGAGTCAAGCCAACTCTGTTAGGGTTCAGGCCTGGCAATAATTCTTCACGGCTCAGGACTCTGCTCTTTGGGCTCTGGGGTCCGCCCTCTGAGTCACTCTTCCTTTTCCTCATGAAAGAGAGCACGTGTTTACAGCGTGTTTTACCGACCTGCTTTCCATCAGTAAAATTGGGGGAAGCCAAAAGCTTCTTTCATTTTCTGTCTCTTCCAGTCCATCCTCATGCTGTTTCTCCAGGCATAAAGTTTTCAAGAACCGGTGGACTTTGCCCGGAATGCCCAGGGATCTGCTCTGCTCTGTTAGACCAAAGGCTCTCCCCACCAGTCTTTCTGGGATGATCCCCTCTGTTTGACTTCTGCTGGGAAGGCTAAGGGGCGACGCTCTCTAAGCTTCCTAGAGCTCCCCCGACCCCAGTTTGTTGAGACTATGAAGCATACCCTCGATAGAGACTGAATTGTGTCCCCCTGAAATTCATATGTTGAAATCCTAGCCCTTGAGAAGGTGACTTTATTTGGAAATAGGGCTGTGGTAAAGGCGACTCTCTAAGATAAGTCAACCTGGAATAGGGTGGGCTTTTAATCCAGTATGCCTGGTGTCCTTATAAAAGTGGAAATGTTGGACACACACACAGGGGAGCTCCACGTAGAGATGGACCAGACACAGGTGATGCTTCTACAAGCCAAGGACAGCCAAAGATGGCCAGCAGCCGGCCAGAAGTGGAAGAGAGGCACAAGACAGATCTTGGCTTCAGAAGGAACCAGCCCAAGGACACTTCGATCCTGGTTTTGTGGCAGAGACATGCATTCTTATTACCTAAGCCGCCCAGTTTGTAGTCCTTCATCACGGCAGCCTGGTACGCTGATGCCACCCTTGCTCTCCTGTGACTGGCCTTCGGGTCCTTCTCAAGTAGGCAGAGAGAGAGAGGAGTAAGCAGGCTCCCCGCGGAGCAGAGCCCAACGTGGGGCTTGATCCCAGGACCCCGGGATCATGACCCGAGCTGAAGGCAGAGGCTTTAACCCACTGAGCCACCCAGGCCCCCCTTCCCCTTAGTTTCTTTCTCTCCTCTTGCACTTTAATACAAGAAGCAAAAAGATATAGGACTTGGTCTAGAAAATCTCACTGAAAACACTCAGGTTTATTGCTTGTAAGTTCTGTTTTCTGTAGAGCTGCAAGACACAGTCCTGCTAAGCTTTCTGCTGCTACAGGACAAGAATTGCCCTTCCTTCAGTTCCGATGATATACTCCTCACCTCCTCCTGAGCCCTGGCCATCAGTGTCCTAGCGGCCAGGTTTCAGGGTGCTGCCCAGGGAACACGGTCTGCAGGACTGTAGTAGCGTCGTTGCGGGGGGCGGTCAGTGTACCTACGCTTGTGGTGAGCACAGCACAGTGGGAAGACTTGCATTGCACACCCGAGACCAACATAAACCGTTTGTCACCTACAATTCAGTTAAAAACACAACAGAGCACCAGCCGTGGCAAAAGCTGCTGCCTCAACACTGGGTGTGGAGTTATCCTTCAGCACACGGGGTGGAAGAGATAAGCTCATGCACGGTCATCACGGGAAGTCACAGCAGGGACTGGGGAGCCGCTGAACAGATCTGCTGTTGTTTGGACAAAATAAGAATTTTTTGTAATTATATATCCTGCAATCGCATTTGCCATGAAGATTTTTTTTTTTTAAAGATTTTATTTGTTTATTTGACAGACAGAGATCACAAGTAGGCAGAGAGGCAGGCAGAGAGAGAGGGGGAAGCAGGGTCCCAGCTGAGCAGAGAGCCTGATGCAGGGCTCGATCCCAGAACCCTGAGATCATGACCTGAGCCAAAGGCAGAGGTTCAACCCGCTGAGCCAACCAGGTACCCCTGCCACGAAGCTTTTTATTACACACTTTTATCAAAGATTAAAAAAAAAAAAAGAGCCCAGGTTTTATGGAGATTGAGCCTTTCTCTCTCTAAGGCAGCTCAGGGTCGGACTTTTCTTCCTGTTCTTCTGACCAGCAGTGTCTTTAACATACGTATTTTTACTAAGAGTCTTTCCAGAGCAATCTAGGCTTTTTCTAGAAGCTCAATTCCAGGGCCAGTCCCGTATTTTTAGATATTTTTGTCATGGCACTCTGCTTCCAAGTACCTACATCTGTTTTGCTTTTTACTGCTGTGTAACAAATATCGCAATGGATTTAAACAAGCCAACCTTGACTTTCCTGTTTGCCTTTCACTGATGATTAAATACCTCAGCCATCCATTATGTTTCCTTACTCCGTGAGCCCACGCACCAATAACCTTCAGCTTCTACTGTCCTTAGAACGAGCGCTTCCCCCAACCTCCCGAAAACCTGCCGTATCGCCCTCTCCCCACACCAAGTGCCCCCCTTCTCCCAGCTCGCCACTAGTGACAGTTGGAACACTTGCACCACTCGCGCGGGAAAGCGTGTCAGTTCCACCTACCCCTGGTGATGGGGTCTTCAGCACTGGCTCCCCAGCAAGGGTCCCAAGTCCCAGCTTAGGCTCTGCTTCCCCCAGTCAATCCTGGCACCAACTCTGTCTAATCAGGCTCCTTAGGAATGGACTTGAATGCTGAGAATCAAAACCTGGAGAGTGGTCTGTGAAGTAGGCTTGGGCCGGGGTCAAGTTGGACCCAGAGTTGAACTCTTTCTGAAAGGGGGAGAATCTGGATGGTGCCCCACAGCATCTGCTATGGTTATTGTCTTCTGTACCTCCTAATAGCTAATATTTGTACTTCGTATTGTCTACTGCTGCTTCGTAAATTACTCCCAAACTCAGGAGTGAAGAGTAGCAACTCATCATCTCATGATTTCTGTGGGTCACGACTCTGAGCTCAGCTTAGAAGAGCATCTCTGGCTTGGGTCTCTCGTTAGGTCATCAAGCTGCTGGCTTGGGCTACAGTCACCTCTCAAGACTGCTGTGGCTAGCGAGCCCACTTCCAAGCTCACTCATGTGGCTGTTGGCAGGCCTCAGAAGACCACTTCCAAGTTCACTCACGTGGTTGCTAGCAAGCTTCTGTTCCCAGCCACGTCCTCCTTAGGCGGCCTGTGTTTTCATGACAGAGCCGCTGGTGATTGGAACGACAGAGGCCACACCCAGTTCTTCCGTAACTAATCTTGAAAGTGACATCTGTCCCTTTGGTCATATTCTACTCTGTAGAAGCGAGTCACCGAATCCAGCCCAACCAAAGGGGAGAGGACCACACAAGGGCATGGACATCAGGAGGTGGGGATCACTGGGGCCATCTTGGAGCTGCCTGTCACAGGCACGACCTGCCAAACACTGAGCTAAGAGGCATTGCTTCATTTAGTCCTCACCATGACCTTGAGGGAGCTGCTATTAATATCCTCTTTTAGCAGATGTGGAGACAGGCTCAGAATGGTTAAACAGCTTGTTCACAGCCGCACAGATTATTGTGTGGGAGAGCAAAGATTGAGTCCCGATTTGTCTGTGAACAAGCCTGTGGTTCTCTTGTACTACAAGGTCTCCCTCAATAACATCTCTGGAAGGATCTCTGGAAGGGGGGCACTTGGATAACAGAGGAGCAGGCCAGAGGCCTGGCTGGAGGGGATCTCTGAAAATCAGTTGTGGATGTGAGGAGACCTGCTTTCCCTTCCTGTTGGCAGCTACTCTAAGTATGGACTGGAAACAAAGGGAGCAGGAACCTAAAAACAAGTGAACTATAACCTTTATTCAGATATGGCTTAGCTTCTTGCATAAGAACTATGCAAACTTATAAGCTCTTAAGAACTGCTTGACCTAAATCCAAAGGCTATTCCAAGTTATCCACTGCCGTGTAACAAACCACCCCAAATGTTAGTGGCTTACTGCAATAATAATTTACTGCTGGTGATTCTTTGGATTGGTGGGGCAGTTATTCTGCTGGTCTCACCTGGGCTCCTAAGCATGCATTAGACTGGAGGGTCAGCTAAGCTGAAGGCTCTTCGATGTCCTCACCCACATGTCTGGTGCTTTGCCAGGGACCGCTGGCACCTCTCTCTCCACACAGGTGTCATTGAGTGGTCTAGCCAGGGCTTCTGGTCTTACTGGGCAGACATGTTCCAGGTAAATAAAGGCAGAAGCTACAAGACAGCTTGAAGCATAGGTTCCAGGCCTGGCACCCCATTTTTCCCATTCTACTGGTCAAAGCAACCACAAGACAAGCCCAGATTCGGAAGGGTGGAGAACGGCCACACTACTAACTGGGAGCTTACTGGGAGAAGTTTGGGGACACACCAAGACGGGGTGGGAACACTAGGGCATGAGACCCATCCAGAGTCATTATTAATTCCATTTACAATGGAGGCCTTGAAAGGCAGTTCATGTTTGAATCGCGTTGAAGTACAGTTGACCCTTGACCCACATGGATTTGAACTGTGAGTGTCCACACATAATGTGGATTTGGGGGAAACAGCCCAGTACCGTAAAGGTATTTTCTCCTTTTTTTTTTTTTTAAGGTTTTATTTATTTGGCAGATAGAGATCACAAGTAGGGAGGCAGAGAGAGAGGAGGAAGCAGGCTCCCCGCTGAGCAGAGAGCCCGATGCGGGGCTCGACCCCAGGACCCTGGGATCATGACCCTGGGATCATGAAGGCAGAGGCTTTAACCCACTGAGCCACCCAGGCGCCCTGTATTTTCTCTTCCTTATGATTTTCTTAATAACGTTTTTTCTCTAGCTTATTTTATTGTAAGAAAACAGTAAAAATGAGTATATAAAATATGTGTGAATTGACACGTATGGGTCTGCCTTCCTGTCCACATAAGGCTTTTAGTAGTTAAGTCTGGTGCCGGTGGGGGTGGGGGGGTGGAGTCCGAAGTTATACACAGGTTTGTGACTGCACAGGGGGGCAGCACCCACAACCCCCATGCTGTTCAAGGGTCAACCGTGGTCCTAGTTACCTGATTCTGGTAGTGAGTCACAAGCCCCATGAGAAAGGACTGCACTGTGCCCGCGATTTGAACCGTGTCCACTGCAGGGTGCTGGAATGAGCAGTGGGCTAAGCTGTAGGAAGCTTCAGAGCTGGGACTTCGAAATAGAAACCCGTCAGACTTAAGATGTTGGATGTTGCAGTTACAACAGATTTTATATGTAGTGAATGCAGGCTGCCCAGTGGAATAAAATAATACACATATACACTGCCTTAGAACAGGATTCTTCAGACCACAGGTAGGACTTAGGAAAGATATTTGCTTTGACTTTTTAATTTGTTTATATAAATAAGCTTATAGATCTGCATATGGATTAGCTGAGTAATGAGAAGATACGTTTCTTACCGTGGGTCATAGTCAAAGTTTGAAAGTCACAGATTTAGCATCTACCTGGGGTGTATGTGTATCTAGTCTATATCCAGGGGGGAAAGGTGTGTTAACCTCACTAGTCTGTGTGATAAGATGATAAAAAGTGAGAGTGGTATTCCGTGATTTGGACCTTTCTGCTCCATTCTAAGAAGGTTTAAACAAAGGGAACTTGAGCAGTCAGAGTGCTTTCCCACATCCTTCACTCCTGGGCTGGAATCCTCAGCCTCCTCAGCCGGAATGAAACAGGGTGGATCCCGAGCTGCGAGCTAGAATGGCTGCGGGCTACGGCGGTAGCTCCCAGCGCCAGCCTCGCCCAGCATCTCACCACCTGACAGTGTATCAGCGCAGTATTTGTTTCTTGTTGAGTTTCCTCCACTTGGGACAGAAGCTCCATGGTCTCGTTCACCGCGTGAATCCCCGCTGGCAAGATCATGCCCGGTGCATACTAGGCACTCAACCACCATTCAAACATTTGTGGGCTAAATGAATGAGGGAGTGAACAGGGGTGGGTGTAGGAAGAGAAGCCTCGGTCCCAGGGGTCCCAGGGCCATATCTTATGATCCTTGCTTTTCTTCTTTCCTTCCTTCCTTCTTTTTTTTTTTTAAGATTTTTTTTTTTTAATTTGTCAGAGAGAAAGAGAGAGCACAAGCAGGCAAAGGCAGAGGGAGAAGCAGACTCCCCACTGAGCAAGGAGCCTGATGTGGGACTCGATCCCAGGACTCTGGGATCATGACCTGAGCTGAAGGCAGCGGCTTAACCAACGGAGCCACCCAGGTGCCCCTGATCCTTGCTTTTCACGGAAGGTTCTCCGCTAAGCTGCTTCCACCCAGGCTTTCTGTTCTTTAGTCGTGATCTTTTTCTCAAACACTTGGATATGTTCAGATCGCGGCTCAGCTGGCCAGAGTGGCGTTGCTGAAACCCACCACCATGGAGCCCAGTGGCCCCAGCTGATGAGAACCCTTCCCGCTGACTCTGGCCAGCCGCCCTGCAAATGGGTCTGCCTTCAGATAGAGGCTGTCGGCTCTGTGAGCTGGGCAGGCCCAAAGGCCACAGACAACAACAGGTCAGGACTGTTCACCTTGCAAAAAAAAAAAAAAAAGGACAATTCACTGAGCAAGGAGACCTCAAAATGCTGCTGACAGAGGGTGAGAAGGAAAGGAAGAAAGACACATAACCGATAGGGCTTTTTTTTTTTTTTTTTTTTTTTTTTTACTTTGAACATTAGCATTAAGTTTTGTTACCGTACACATCCAAAGGCCCAGCATGTCAGAAATAATCATGAAGTGGCACACCTTGTACCAGAGTCTCACGAGAATAAAATAGACAATGCTACATCGAGTGGTTAAAAATACACAAAAAAGTAGTTTTAACAGTCTATAAATTTTTTATACTTAAAATCATGATTGAGTTGAAATAAAAAAAAGTGCATTTCAATTGCTAAAAAAATAATATTGGTATAGTTAACACGGGGGGAGGGGGGTAAGTCAGTACGTTGAGGGACCTGACAGGATGCTGGAAGAGATGACTCAGGGAAGCGAGGCTAGCTAGCTGGGAGATGCGGGGGCGGGGAGCTTGGTTCTGCCTTGCTGCAGCTCCCTGGGGCCAAGAGCTCTCCTTTCCCCACTATCTTCCCCATCTGCAGAGATCCTGTCTTACCTACCTGTCACCTCCCCAACTGAAAGACTCCTCTACACTTTGCAGCAAGAGAGGTACCTGCCCTATTCGAGCGTCCAACTTGACCTTCAGTTACATCTTCACAGAGGTAGGAGAGGGACGCTGCCCCCTTCTGGACTTGACACAAGTACCCCAGCCGCATGGCCTGAATCCTTGGGACCTAGCAGGCGGAACAGGGACCAAGCAGCTTCTGTTTTTGTCAAACTCCTTTGGACAAATGTTCAACATTCAACAACGAGCTTTGTAAACCTAACGCTAAACAATTCCTGGCAAGCAAACGGGATTTTCTTTCCTTTAAGAAATGAGGAAAAGTGCAAGTGATTTCAGTACTGTTGGGGAGAACGAAAAGAAAAATGAACAAGTTACACACCTGGCCGCCTGTTCCCTCAACCAATCACAGCTTCGGTTTTGCTCTTTGTCACGTGTGGGAGTGGGTCGGACTTGGCTGGGGCTGGGGGTGGTGGGGAAGGAGCCAGGCAGGGATCCGGTAAAGAAGCCCATTCGGGGTGCCGATGCCCCCTGCCTCTACAGGGTAAACAGTGACGATCGGGGGTCTGCCCTCAGTTAGGACCAGCAGGCTCACTGTGAGGAAGATGTTGCCAGGAGTACAGCAAACCTTGTGGTCAGAGTGCCCGTGAGGGTCAGGAGCTGCAGGACAAAGTCCCGGACAGAGAGGGAACCACACACTGAATTCCAGCCTGGAGAAGCAGCTGGAGATGGGGACCTCCCATGTGTCAGGATGCAGGGTCGGAACCCCCCCACCCCCTGAGGACTTGCTCCCTGGCCTACCAGACCTGCCCTGGAGCGGAGGGGAGAAGCATTTCCTCTTTACTCTGGAGTCGGCCCCACTGCCTGTCCCTCTCTGAGATGTGGTCATCCCGCGCTGCTGGTGGGGTGTGTGAGAAAGAAGCAAGCAGGGCTGCCGTCCTTCTGTGCAACTGAGCCCCCAAAGGGGGGTCCTAAGCTTTCCATCTCGGGGCACTGTTGTTTAAAGCAGCTCATTAAGATGCCTTAAGATGTCACAAGGACCTGTGACCCACTCGCCTGTCTTTATTTGCATCCTGAAGGCTGAGCAACTACTGGACTTAGCAATAAGGGAAAATGTCTTAAAAACGAAGCCCAGAGCCCAGAGCCCAGAGACGATATTCGACTTAAAAGCGGGCTCTTCCGAAGTTCGCGAATAAAGAAGCTAAAGGACTTTGTTGCTCTCTTGTGGACAGAGCCAGTACTGCGGATGGAAGAGAATCACACCGCCCCGGGCCCAGACACGATAAAAACGCGGAAGGAGACCGATGGAAGATGAGAGGCATTCGGCCGATTTTCAGAGGCTGCAGATCTGTCCTTTGGGATACATCTTTAGGAGTAAACACCTAAATCATGCCACAGTCGCTTTCTTTTTCCCTTTAGAAAAAAACTAACAAGTTGGGTCATCACGCACAGAAAGGGAGTGTTAAGAGATTCTTAAAGAGTAAAATATTTCCCAACTTTCAAATGCAGTTAAGTGCAGCCTTGAGTCCTCTGCAGGATGTGATGTGACATGATGTTCTGCCCTTCTGGTCACATGGTCCCTGCTCCCCTGTGAAAGACAGGCAGGGAAGATGCCGGGTTCGCTCAGGGCGGGCAGGAGATTCAGAAACAACTGGGCTCTTTGGCACATCCGAGTCAGAGAGCGGCTCTTCGGCTGACCCAAACTAGCAAATGCGAGGATTAAATTTCCTTCTGAAGTGAAGCAAAATGCGGCTCCCACCCCTTCTTGCCCCATTCCCATTTCCTACGTGTCCCCAAAATTGTTAAGTAGTCTGTAACATCCCTGATATCTCACCGGAGAAGCTCGAATAGTGTGAAAGGAACATGGAACTAGAAAGTGGAGGGGACACTTCTCAGGGTCCTGTGATACTTGCACCAAGCACACCCGATCTTAGAAGACATGGAACAAGCCAACAGTCTGTCTCAGGGATGTGCTCCCCCGAGTGTGAGGCCACCATGCCTCTCCCCAACCTGCTGAACTGCCTGTGACTTCAGGGAGAAGACACATGTTTCAAAGTAGTTACTTTAGGGAGCCAGTTCCAAGAAAAGAGGCAAACTTCTAGGTCAATAACAGGGACCACGAAGGCAAAGGAAAGTGGAAAGGATTTAAGCCACGTAACTCTTGTTACTTATTTCTGTAGTCTGCTTTTTTTTTTTTTTGCATTCTGTAAACTGGCCTTTCAATTTCAAATGGGCAGGGAGGCCTTCGGACGTCTTGAATTTATTCATCATCAAGCATAACCAATTCTCACAATTTTGCACTATCTCACCGATTAACGTACTGCCGCCAGGCAAAAAGGGTTAGGAATTTATTAACAGCTGCCTTCATGGACTCCCACTTTGTGTGGTTATTAGTCTTGAAAACCTGAGTATTAGTATTATTAACGTTAAGAAGAAAGGGACATGGCATTTTGGGTGCGAAAGGAACAATTATTGACTAAGACCCCAATACTCAATAGCTTTCATTCACGTGAAGAAAAGAAAATGCAACCCAAGTTTCTCATTTTAAAGAGTTCTATTTGTTTTCAGTGTTGGAGGAGAACCAAACAGGAGCAAGGAACCCGCACGACACCACACACGTCAGTTCTGACTGTGAAAGATGAGCCGACTGCTACAAAGGTTTATCGAGAAGGGGATCCTGTCACATGGAGAACACGCACTGCAACCCCCTTTTTATTCCATCCTTCATATATTATGTATCAATCACACTTCTAAAAATTAATGAGATGAGAACAAGTCGAAAAGAAGGTAACTGGAAGTTTCTGAGGGACAGGCGGATGAGAGAGGCAGGTCGACAGCCAGTAAAGGACTTCTGATTAACCCAGAGAGCAATTTCAGATTCATCTGGCTCCGCTAGAATTATGGGTATAATCTTCCGGAATGTTTCTGGAAGAGAGAGGGCATGCAGGAGCAGCGCAGGGCAACAGCAGCATTCGGGGGTCCCTTCATCAGGAAGGGGAGGCGTTCAGGGAGACCCACCATGAGAAGAAGGTGTCCAAAAGAGGTGCTCAGTGACCTTTCATTTTTAAAGGAGCATCTCGTTTCTGGGGAAAGAGAACGAGAATGAGGAGTAAGGATAAAATCTTTCATCACTAGCGATGGAGTAGGTCCAGAAATAAGATCAGAGCAAAAGCATAAAATGTCATTTAAAAGTGACATGGGAAAACAGAATGGGAATAGGTCCAGAATTCCCATCCAAGGGTCTAGCTGCTTTGTAGAGCCAAACCAATGGGAATAATAAGGGAGACTTCCAATACTCAGGAGAATGAAATAATCAGAGGTAGGATTCAGACCAGGGAAAGAATGTTCTGGGATGCTGGCTTTTTGAAGGCACTCAAGAACAGAGTGAAAGACTGAGCTACAGTGAGCTAACAAGGGAGTCGTGGGGGGGTCAGTGGGGTGGGGGGAAGTGTGGACTCACTTATTCTGTCACAAGGAAATAAACACAACTCCGGGAACGTTGTGACAATACATATATTATCGAGGAATACACAGAGTAACAAGGTAGTAGAAATCCACTTTATAAGTAGTTTCTTACAACAAATATAGTTTCTGCTTAGGGAATAAGAAAGAGAAGTCTGTTTTCTGGATATGCCACTCTGCGGAACAGCTGTGACTTCAAATCAAGAATTGGATAAATGGCACATTATCTGGTTCTTTAGACAAATTTACTGAAGCTAAGGCTTCAAAGTTGGGACAACCAGGGAGTTTGCTTTTCCTTTGAATCTTGCAAAACCTATCCTCTAAGACAAAAAGATCTGATCATAGAGTCTATAAAAAGTCTAGAGAGTATAAAAGTAGAGAACTATATAAGTGGACATATTGATGGCAACTTTTATGGCTTCCATACAAAGTGTGGGGAGGATCTCTGGTTTGCTTTATCGAGGTAGTGTCCAGGGCTGGAAGGCCATTGTCATTGAGTACACGTGCTACCGATGACAGGAGCAGGGGAGTTCGGTTATTCTTATTGCATAAAAATGCCACACTCTCCAGTGGCTTAATGACCTTTTCGTTCCTGAAAAGAAATGGTCTTTTGGGAAATTTCCTATCTTGGTTTAGGCAAAAAGAAATTAGAACCCGGTATCTATTTGCTCAATTTTATCGTCTGAAGGATTCCAAGAGAGCGGGTTTTTGTGACGGTAGAATAGTTGCTAAAATTCTTAAGTGAAACTTATCCCCCTTTTCAGGAGCCACTTCCTGTACCGTCTAGAACAGCACGGGAATGTTCACCATGTGGCTCAGCAACGTCATACAAGTTGTCTCTTCTATACAGTAGCTGAAACGGAAGGGTTTCCCTAACTTTTGTTTTCTCCCTTCTTCTTCCTCTTCTCTTTTACAATACATCCCACCTCCCACTCTGCTTCACTGACTGAAATCTGCAAGATGGGGAAAATAAATAACCATTGGCAACGGATTTCTATTTCTGCCTGAGCTTCTCAAAATGTAAAACCTCCCGTGATGTAAAAGAGAAACACACATATCCATTCGACAAACAGAAGAACTGAAAACAATTTCAAGAACGAGAAAATTTAAAGTCTGACAAGCATCTCTTCAGCGGGCTTTTTGCCTTCAGTTAAGTTTCCTAGGGACAATCAAATGACAGGGAGCCTTCTAACCACAAATGAAAAGGTACTTCCAACAAAGGTAGTTTTTAAAAAGATCGTACAACCACGGTCATGGCATGCTCAGTCATTAATTTAGACCAATTCACGTAAGCGGTAGACTGTGGAAGTAAAGTAACTGGTTTGCAAAGATTTCTCGGAACTCCCATAAAGTCTTATGTGGAGCCTCCCTGCTTGCTAAAAAGAAAGAATCAAATCACAAATATACAGGGAAATGAAGCCACGTGCCTTTAAACTGCTAGTCTTATTTTTTTCATTTAAATTAAAAAAAGTCTAACTCAGGATGAGCCTACCTGACTTGATTTGAGAAAGCAGCAAGCAGTCTTTCGTTAAGGCTAAGGAAGAGTTTATATCTGAAAGCTAAATCTATGAGAAAAGACTAGAACAAGGAAAAGAAAAAAAAAAAAGTAATGTCAACTCAAGAAAGTCCTTGGGGAATTTTCCTCCAGTAAGCCTTAACCCTACCAACAGTAGAAGCCTTTGAAGACAGTAAAATCAAATAATGAGAAAAGAGCCTCAATTGGATATCTATATAACGCTGAAGTGTGGCCTTGGTTTGTCTTTAAAAGACAAAGGTCAGGTAAGGGCTGGGAACTCAAACCCCTCCATGGTTCTTTTTTTCATGAACAGATAGCAAGCAGGCATGAAGTTCTCAAGTCCCAGGGAGCTGTGCTCACTGTCGGAGGGAACACACCAGAATGCAACTCTCATCTTAGTGAAGGACCCCAGTCAGATTTCCAACCCTGAGTTTGAGTCTTAAGCACGTTCAACCTGATGCACATATATGTTTAAGGCTTAATGCTGCAGTTCTTGGGTTCAGAAACATGAATGTTGCAAATATTCTTAATGCATTTCATTATTTATATGTGATATATGACACTGATGAGGAGTCACTGTGTTCTGAGCAGTGTTCCTGAAGACCACAAACCCCAGGTCAGGGAAGGTATACTTATCTAGGGTTAAAAAAAAAGAAAATTAGAAGCTTCCACATTGTTCCACAATACATTTCACTGTGAATTGTATTATGTGATGATGCTGATTAAAAATTTTTTTTTTACTTTTTTTTTTTTTGCTTCTGTTAAGGGTGGTGGTGATTATTTGCTTAATACTGGTTTTCCTATGTAGTAGGCATTTTCTTATGGCTATATTCACTTGGATGAAAAAATCAAATATGACTACCTGAATTTTCCAGTGTATAATGATAGCACACTTCATAAAATAGTTGATTCAATGGTTTCAAGTCTAGAATTCAGAATTGTTGCCCAAAATGGTAAATGTATGTAGAACAAAATAAGGTACTGTAACCAAGTAACACCTTTTAAAAAAACCATCTTAATATCATAGGTTTGGCCATTAAGTAATGACATGTCTACATGAAAGTGTAGATCCATCCACAAACCTGTCAATGGAGTGGGAAGGAGAGTGTAGAGGAAAGCGAGGCAACCACTTTATACAGTCACAAACAAGAAATTAACTTTCCTTACTGGTTTGGGTACCTGGGTGTCCAAAAACCGTATACAAAGATTTAAAATAACATTCTTTAGAAATTACATCCACAAACAGGAAGAAAAGTAGGTCTTTTGATACTTTTCTGCCTCATTCCAAAATTTTCCTATGCTCATCATAGAACGAAAGGCAATAATCAGAAGGAAAAAGTGAGGAAATCTAAAACCAAAAACCTAGTAGAGAATGTGGTATTTACAAAATAGGGTCTTGACCTCATTTGAGAGTTCCATTTTTTCCTACCACAGAGCTAGTCAGCCAGAAAAGTGCTTGAGGCATATCTGCACATTTAATATTAAAAATAAATAAAAGCCTGGGTTCTGATTTAGGCAATGATCTAAGCACCTGAGGAAAGAAAAATGAAGAAATGTCCAGATTAAAAACACGGGGGTGGGGGGGAGGAGAGAGAGAGAGAGAGAAAAAAAAAGAAAAGCAGACCTAGCTTTGGAACTCAGTTCTCTGAGATTAGAAAAACAAACCCAAAACCAAAAAACACAATTTTCAGCTATACTGACTGAGTCTAGAGAAATCAGATCAGTTAAAGACGAGCAATAGGTTAGCCCTTCTCTTCAGCCCTTCCTATACAAGCTCCTGATTAATCATGCTCTCACGGAGCTTCCCAAACCTGGAAAAGTAACCTGTCTTACAGGCATTAGAGACGCTGCCCTCACCACCTGTGGACACTGCTGTCACATAATTATCTGCAGAGAACAGGGCAGCAAAATGCAGTTTTCTTTCCCTTGCTACAATTTAAACTGTGAGAGAACAGCTCAAAGTTGGAGATATAGCCGGTGAAGAGACATATTGGAAAAGTCATAGTCAGTTTGTTCTCATCCCAACTTCTCAGCTCCCGTCAGCAACATCACGTTTGTGATTTTAGTGTACTATTTTTATCTTGCCACAACAATTCTAGAAAAACACAGCAACCTCAAAACGAGCAGTGTATCGTGAGACTTCCATTCGTCCTCGCCACAGGTAGAACACGGGCAAGGCCCGGGGACAGTGAGAAACAGACAGGACTCAGGACACACAACCCCCACTGCTTCCTCCTCCTGATGGGGAACAGCTTGACTCGGGTTTTTAAAACCCGCAAAAGCTCTGGGTGACTTCCCCGGGGAAAGAGGCGACTCCCTGCAAATCGTTCCCTTTAACGTGGTGACCCCACCAAGTGAAACGCGGAGGACGGGAAGGGGCATGTCAGCGAGCCTAACTAACGCACTGACACTTGAGTGTGGGGCGGAGATCTGAAAGCAGAACGTCCTCGGGCAGAAACCTGGTGTCTGGAGACCCTCTCGGATACAGCTAGTCTCTGAAGCACCTTTGAGTTGTACGGATGTAAGAATAACTTTGAACTATAGAAGTTATATGCATCTTTAAGAATCACATTTTGCTGATTATAAAAATTTTTTTTCTATTTTACAACATAGGCCCAGCTACACTGAAAAAATTACACCGCTTATTGAAATACATTTCATTTTAGAAACAGACCACTAAAGAAGTCTATACAAAAACTCTAAAATAATTTCTGTAGTAAAATAAAGAGTGCGTTAGGAGAGCTACACAAAGAAGAAACTTCCCGTCTTTCTCTCTAATGCTGGATAGACTGGGAAAGACAGCCGGCCCCGTGAGGAAGCCAGCACCAAAAGCTGAAAAGAATTTGTTCGGATACACAGTGATACAATTAATGCTCTGGGTTAATCTCACAGCCTTCCCGATTAGTACAAAGGAAACCAGGCCTGTCCCCTCTTTGAGGAGAAGTCCGGGATATAAAAGCAGGCATACCTCATCAACTGATAGGAAATTATAAAATTCCACAAGTCTGAGTATTTGAAATTTATAAAAGTCACCAGAAAATGCCAGCAAAGTGGCCTTTAGTTCGGTGGTTCCCCTGGTTTGGATGACCGTTCCCTCCGCGAGCTCCAGGTAGTCTTGGCGTTCACCCCCTCGGCGCGGCGGCTCGCCCGGACCGTGAGCGGCTCTCGGCGGAGGCCGGGGGGTCTGACAGCTCGGGAAGAGCCCGCCAGCCCCGTCTCCGCCCGCACGCGGGCGCTCGGCTCGCGGACAACGCACGCGGGGAGAAGGGCGTTAGTGATGCTGCGCTGAGCTGTTCTTCTCGGCCAGGTGCCGCAGGAAGTTGTCCTCACCCTGGCCTCTGTGATTTAAGGGCTCGCTCTTAAAGAGAGCTGGAGGCGGGGGGAGGTGGGGGACCGGAGGGATGGGGAGGTGGTGTGGGTGGTGGGGGTGTGGGTGAATGTGGAGGTGCGAGAAGGGGTGGGGGATGGGCCGCGGGGGGAGAGTGCTCACGGGAGTCATACTGATCGGAGGGGTGGGGGTGGCGGGGGTGTTCACCACAGACGGAACTGGGGTCGCCGGGGACGTCGTAAGTGGGATCTGGACAGCAGGCGGCACGTTCACGGGGCTGGTCACCCGAAAGCACTTCTCCTTGTGGGCCTTGAGCATGTTGGAGAAGCGGAACCGCTGGCCACACACGTCGCACGGATAGGGCTTCTCGCCTGTGTGAGTTCGGCGGTGCCTCTTCATGTTGGGGCGGCTGGTGAAGCTTTTGCCACAGATTTCACAGATAAAGGGTTTCTCTCCTGAGATGAACACAGACACACAAAAAGATTAACATAGTGCGGGGTAATTAGGCGCTCCTTCTATTCCTCATCCTTAATGGGGAGGTTAGCATTCCTCTCCCTTACGCCATGTTATAGTCCCCAAAGTGTTTCCTGAAGTTGGGAATTAACAGGTAAGAGCAGATAGGAGTAAAACTCACATACAACCTACTACGGGAGCACAGTTTAACAACAACATCAAAAAACAAAGAGGCATCTAGGTAGTGATCCTTCACATCCTACACGAAGAACCCTTCCAATCACCTTCCTGCGCTCAAGGCAGCTAAAACCGGGGGCCTGTCTCTACCTCTGAAACTTAGGCAAAGTCCATCTGTTAGCCGCTTCTGAATTCCAAATAAAAGGACTGCTAGAAATGTCCTGTGGGGCAAGCAAGTCTCTTCCGGTCAACTTGCACATAAGCCTTAGCGTGTGGCATACTTTCTGGTGTTGGACTTGGATGTGCTGGATGCCTCACCTGCCACCAGGCCTCCCACGCCGTGGTAGCTCCCCGTGGGAGAGCCTGTGGGCATTTCTGCAAATAAGTCCTTCATTCTGTGGGACTAGCTGGCCCATCTGAAGAGCACCCGGCATTCCAGGTGCCAGACTACTCACTGCCCCCAAGAGATTCTGGCAATGCGACCTGTCCCCACACCATGCCTAAATGTCCACGGGTGTGGGGAGGGCGGGGACAGGGAGGGGCTGCTGGCCCTGGCTGAGAAGCAGGGGACCAAGGAGCCACAAAGGAAACGAAATTCCAGAATTCTAAAGGCACTGAGGGAGGAAATAAGGGCTTCATTTTTGGGGCTCCTAACTTTTCTTTGGACCGTGACATGGTTCCACGGCCGGCCTGCTTCTCTACCCAGGCCACAGCGGGAAAAGAGATTTTTTTTGTTTTTTAATTAACCAAGTTTTTTTTTTTTTCTTTTTTTAAAGATTTCTTTATTTGACAGACAGAGATCACAAGTAGGCAGAGAAGCAGACAGACAGGAGGAAGCAGGCTCCCCGCCGAGCAGAGAGCCCGATGCAGGGCTCGATCCCAGGACCCTGAGATCATGACCTGAGCTGAAGGCAGAGGCTTTAACCCACTGAGCCACCCAGGAGCCCCATGAGATGGTTTTTGAACATGAACTTCATACGGAATGCTGCAGTTAGCACCTGTGTACATGTGTGTCAGGGACCACACGCCTGTACTGATGAATTCCTTCGTCAATTCTCAGTGCACGGCGCTTGTGCCTTTACCGTAGCTCCTGCTGCGAGAGGCTGTTCTCGCCCCGGCGGAGGCTCCCCATCCTTCCAACGGTACCCTCACTCTACTCTGTACAGTAACAGCTGCCATGTGGGGAGGCTTCCTGTGTGCCTGGTACCCTTCTGCCCACTTTCCAGCTGTGAATTCTGGTGATTCTCACAGTGACAGCCCGTATGAGGCGGTTGTTCCCACTTCTATTTACTGATAGGAAACTGAGGAACGTGCCTGAGTTCTACAGCTGGAGGAGAGCTAGGATTTCAAGCTGCCGTCTCGTTCTATCCGGAGTGTGCTTCTGGAACATCAAACACGGCACTTCACACCTTGATGCTTTGGGCGCCCCACGTGCATGAGGGAAAATGAGATCCCTACTGTTCTCCACTCAGGGACCCCTTCATACACGCTGTACACAAGCAGAGAACACCTCTTCACCCATGTCGTAGTCCCTGTTCTCTCTGCCTTTGGAAACTGACAGCTCCCGCTGCCCTCCTTCTCTGAAAGCCAGAATTCTCCTCACTTCCTCAAGAGACTGGACTGTGCAGTCAGGAGGGATCAGTCTCGTCTGTAATCACCAATACTAGTTCCTGACATATTTCTGTTCTCTTTCAGCTTTTCTTTATTCAATCACTACCACTGCTAGGCTCTTCACTGTGATTCATACGCAACTTCCTAGATAACTTCAGAGCCCCCCCTGGTTTTCCACCTTTTTAATCTGTTTCCTTCAATTACCTAAAGACTTTGAATCTCAGGGTGCCTGGGTGGCTCAGTGGGTTAAAGCTTCTGCCTTCAGCTCAGGTCATGATCCCAGGGTCCTGGGATTGAGCCCCACATCGGGCTCTCTGCTCAGCAGGAGGCCTGCTTCCTCCTCTCCCTCTGCCTGCCTCTCTGCTCATTAGTGATCTCTGTCTTCTGTCAAATAAATAAAATCTCTTAAAAAAAAAAACCCAAAACTTCATATCTCTGGTAAAACAGAATTAATTAAGTCAACATGGTATATCTATCTGATGGAAAGCACCATTGAAAACAGTATTACGAAGGTACAGAAATCTAACTACTAACATGAAAATCCATAATCTATTAAGCTTATAGTCTATTAAATAAAATGGGCAAGTTATGAAAATGCACACATGGTATTATCCACTTTAAGTTAAAAATAGGTATAGAAAAAACATGGAAAGAACAACAAATGTCAGTGATTCTCTCTAGGTAATGGGATGATGACTGATGTTTTAAAACCTTTTTTAGGCTTATGTGCACTTTCTGTTTCTCTCAAATAAACACACTTTACTTGGATAATACAATGTTTTAAAAGCATACCTGTTTGACAACCTCTCAACTCTCCTCCCCCACCCCGGGCTCTCCAGGGTTAGTACTCTTTACTCCCAACAGCTATATGGAAACCGAGTCAAAGGACTCACTCTCTGAATTAGCCTAATTGGAGCAAACACTCTCACCCAACTCACTAACCACCTCTCGGCACACCAGGCCCTGCGTCCACAAACAGGATTCACTAAGCTTGCTGAAATATATGGACATTAACTCTCTGTTGCGTGTTCCACCCTGGATCAAATTCGGGATCTCTCTAACCATCGCCCCGTTTGTAGGCTAATAATGATTTGCCACAGAAAGGCCAAAAACTATTAGAACCCACCTACCACAACCCATCGGTTCAAATTAAAAATGGATTTTTTTCTATTGCTTAGTCATCTTTTATTCATTTCCTGATGTCCTACCAAATTTCCCACATTTGTTGTTCCAGACGTAAGCCTACAATCCCACTTACCTCTAACTCTCACTACTCATTCGACCCCATCCCCTGATTGTACTATTGAGTGATGTTAAGGTCTCCTTGAGACCTCCAGGTAAGCTTATAACAAGGGTGAAATAAGGAAAAATAAAAACGTGACATTTGCAATCCATCACCTGCACGACATCCCATTTTAAGAGCTTGTAACGGGGTGGCTGGAGGATACACTAAAGCTAAGTCCATCAGGGTAACTAGAAAAGGACCTCGATCACCATCAATACACCTAAGGACATGACCTAGTTGCCACATATAAAACCAACTGACCCTAAGAAGCAGGAGTGTAATGCGTCTTAAGAATGAACGTTACACATGAAGGCAGAGATGCTACAGGAAGACACGAAAGAACAATCTGTCCGGCTACCTAGCTGTCTTTTGCACTGTTCAAAGGAACAAGCGATCTGGCTTCCAGTCTACTTAGTAGGAATATCCTTGAGCCGCAATAAAAAATCTGTGTATGTATACATGCAGCCGAAATCTCTCTAAAGCCTTTAGCTTTAAACCCATTTTGCAAACTGCCTACTGGGTAATTCCGCATGAATGTCCCATAGAGGTCTCAAAACTACCAAGTGCAACATTAAATTCATTATCCTACTTGGCAAACTGGCTCCTCCTTCTACCGTTCTCTGTCTGGACAAATGGCATTCGAGACCCAAATCTGGGACTATCCCTTGATTCTTCCTTTTCACACCACCTTTATCTTAATCAGTCCCCACACTCACCTGACCCCATGGTGTGTATCACTTTCACTGTACCTGCTGCCGTCACCTCAGTCCACGCCATCACCCCCATTCCCCAGATTACTGCCACGCCCACCTGACTGGTGTTGCTGTCTCTTTTCTTGCTCCCCACCTCCCGGCCCACCCTCTACCCTGCAGCCAGAGTGAACTTTCAGACTCGGGTTATAACCTGCTCAAAAGCATTCAAGAACCTCCCACTATCCTTAGAATAAAGTCCAGACTTTTTTACGTGGCTTATGGGTTGTTTTGGTGACCTGGCACCTGCTTACCGCTCTCCAGTATCAGGTCTCACCGGACTTCCTGCCCAGCCGCCCCCATCCACCAAAGTCTAGCCAACTTCATTTAATTTCATGTACTTGCTCCGGGCTCTTCAGGGAAGCTTGCGTGTCTACCCAGCCTGACTGTAAGTCCTGTGAACCTGGGGACATTTCGGTCCCGTTCACTACAAGAGCCAAATTTAGTAAGTTCTTACTTAATGTTTATAAGTCAGTATTTGTTGATTCTGAGACATGCGTTCCCAGGCATACGGACATCTCTGACACAGACATCGGCCTCACACTCGACAGCATGCTGTGTTTGTTGGCGGCATTTCCTCGGCAGTGTACAAATTAGGTTTGTCTCACAAGGGATGGCTTCTTGGATTTGAGGACGGATGGTACTCACCACTAAGATCACTCAAGTACTTTCCTCTGCTGTAATGCCCTGGCCCTTCCAAACTTCTGATGATAATTTAGCTTCTAACATAAATTTTTATTCAGGCAAAGAACATGCTGACCAAAGAAATAAGATTCTGAACCACCTGCCACTCAGCCTTTCCACTGTAAATTAATCAATCAGCAATTTCATCTATATGTC
The DNA here is from genome assembly GCF_020171115.1 of Neogale vison. NCBI lineage: Eukaryota > Metazoa > Chordata > Mammalia > Carnivora > Mustelidae > Neogale > Neogale vison. The sequence goes on along the minus strand of NC_058095.1, from coordinate 46,342,329 downwards.
ATTGAGATGATTTAACACAGATCGATCCCTCTGAGCCTGATCGTTTGAGTGCACTGCCTCGTCCTGGAAGCTGAGACCCAGACTCTAGAATGGTGCGTTCTGCCCTTCCGATGTCCTGCATATCCCTCCATTTTATGACTTGCTACGTTAAATTACGTCAGAATCATTAAAATATGTGTTTCTGGAGTCAGGCTGCCTTGGACAAGTTATTTAATCTCTGAGCCTTAGTTTCCTTGTCTGATAAACAAAGCTCACAGCAGTAGGCAACTGCGATAAGTTGAAAATACAAGGAAAGTGCTCAGCGCAGTGTCTGGCACACAGCAGACACTCGATGCATTGTAACGTTTTTGTGATCATGACTAGGGTTATTACCACCTCTGTCCCTGTCTCTGGAGCAGAAGCTCCTCAAGGGCAAAAACCAGGTCTGAATTCATCCAGGCACTTAGCGCTGTACCTGGTACGAGGAAAATCAGCAATTACTCTATGCAGAACTCACCCCACATCCACAACGTCCTGGGAAACCCTGGCTAAGTGCTGGGCAGCCTCCCTAGACAGGGTCTGCCTCACTTTTCCTTGACTGCAAAGAAACAGCCCAATCAAGGGCAGTGCCTGCAATGGCCTTCATCACCAACAAAAATACCTAAAGTAGTCCAGCCTCAAAAGAGCTATCTCTTTTCTTTTCAGGGCTAACCCTTCTCTTTGTATCTTCTCAAGTACTCCCGTCATCCTTCTGTAACACCAAGGGACCAGAGACCCAAAGAGGCTGCAGTGAATGGGAGAGCAGGTGTGCCCAACCCCACTGGCCGGCCACTTTCCCAATGTATCATGAGCAATATGAAAAGGCAGATGACAAACCAGGGGAAAGTACCTTAATACTGGTGTGGAACAAGGTCCAGCATATGTAACTATATGTAAGGAGGTGTTAGAAACAAAACAAAACAAAACAAAAAGCCAAACACTGTAATGGCAAGGTGAACACGAAAAAGGCACAGGTGATTCCAGAAGGAAAATACACGGACACTCAGTAAGCGCAGGAGAGAACGTCCGATCTCACTTAGCAATGAATTAAATGCCAACGAACACAGTAAGAAACCATTTCCTACCTAGCAAGCCAGCAAGGGTATTATTTAGCATTGGAAAGGGTTGGGGAGAAGGGTGCTTTCGTGCACACCTAGTAAGAGTATATGTGGATGCCTACTTTGCAATATATACCAAGTCGTAAAAATGTGCGCCTCTCCTTGCCCTAATAATCCCATTTCCAGGAATTCATCCTAAATGAATCATCATGGATGTGTTAACCACAAAGCTATTTATCCAGTATTATTTGTAACAGTAGAAAAACTGCAAACAAGAATCATCTGAATGTCCAGTAGAGAACTGGATGTATAAAGTGGAAACAATGTCCTTTACTGTACAGGACTATTGTAAAGGTGACGTTGACTGTAGGAAGTAACGTATGTAAAGCACTTAAGGCAGGGCCTGGCATATATGTGCATAATAAACGATGGCTATTATTACAGCAAATTTACCAGAAGGAATATTATACAACCATTAAAATGATATTGCCATTAATGACAAAATACAGTCAAAAGGAAAAGCCAGTTACAATAAAGACCCAATTTTTGTTTTATGTCTATATACATTAATAAACATTTATGTATAGTATCTATTTACATGTGTTAAGAAACTATAGAGTTTTCTTAAAATGTATGCTGTTAACAGTAATGATCTTTCAGTGATGATTTTTGTTATTAACTTTCGCATTTTCTAATACATATATATATATTTTAAGATTTTATTTATTTATTTGACAGACAGAGATCACAAGTAGGCAGAGAGATAGAGAGGAAGAGAAGCAGGCTTCCCACTGAGCGGAGAGCCCAATGTGGGGCTCGATCCCAGGACCCTGGGATCATGACCTGAGCCGAAGGCAGAGGCTTTAACCCACTGAGCCACCCAGGCGCCCCTCTAATATATTTTTTAGTAAGTACGTACTATTCTCTTAATGAGAAGGGTGTTAGGAGGCTATATTTCTTTGGAAGAAATAGGAAGTACTGAGCTTGCCTCTGGTCAAAGAAGAATATTTAACATAAAATTTTATTCAACAAACACATCAGTCACAAGATACTCTGGTTTCACATTATGGCCATTTCAGGGTCCACAGAGAGAAGGACGAAGGGGAAGGAAGGAAGAGAAAGAAAGGCAGAAGGAGAGAAGAGAGAACTCGGAGGAAGCCGTCCAGGAGAGGCACAGAGAAGAGGAGGGCGGGACGGGGGTGTCAGGGCTCCTTCCAATTTCCCGATGTGGCCAACATCAGGGGGCGCCCACTGCGTCCCAAGCATCATGTGTGAAAGCGACACAACTTGCCTTCAGAAAAGAAAAGCTTATTTTTCACCTAGTTGCACAGCTTCCTGCTTTACAACAAAAAATCGAATCCTAAAAGCGACTAGGAACTAAGAGCCTGTCCAAGAGCCACCAAGTTATAAGAGGAGAATTTGTTAATTACTCTGCTATATCGGGCTGTCCATCCACTTAGGCTTCCGAGTTCTCATTACCCTTTAGAGTGTAGCTGATTTCACTGAGCTCCTCATGACTCTTCATCTATGGGAATCCTTAAAGTCGGAGGGTGCTCTGCTCTGAATGGGAAAGAAGCCCACCAGGCAGGTACTTTTCTCTGGACTTCAACAGAGAAATGGGAACCAGAGTGACCCAGCCAAGGCAGAGTCTTCTCACCTCTGGCTGAGCAAAGACGAGCAAGGGCTAAGCACGCTCACCTCCTGTGATTAGATTTTACTCAGAAACCTGAAAATGGGTCGTACTGTTCCATTTCTACCAAGACAGCTAAGCCCAGAACACCAAGTCAAGGCTCAGATGGAACGATGCAGTGTTTGCCTGGTGGAGGGGTGGGGTGGGGTGGGCACCAGGATGGGGGGGGGATGCTACTACTTCAGCCGGGTCCCTGCAAGCTGGGCAGCCAAATGCTTACAAGGGTCCCATCCACGCTAGGAAGCAGAACCCCCCAGAAATGAACAAAATGGTTAAACTGTGATTTAACTTCATCTGACGGGAGTTGTTCTGGAAAAGTGGTAATGTGGGGGAAATCCAATCCGATCAAACTTCAAGCACACTGAGAGGGTATTCTGTTTAAAGCCGTCAGTGTCCTTCAGCTCTGAGAGGTCCAGAAGCCTTTCCTTTAAAAAATACCACATGCATCGTGCACAGTGCACATACACAAGACAAGGGGCACACAATTTTAGGAGATCCTGGGCCCTAAGAAAAGGATCCAGCGTCTTGAAGGGACCCTCCCAGTTAAAAGGCACTCACAAATAATCCTTTCTTTTTTTTTTTAAACGAACAGAGGGATGAAAGCCCAATTTTTCAGGCTAATCAATCTGGATTTCTATACACCAGATTTACTTCAAGTCGAATTTGCCCTTAGAACGCATGTTTGTGCTTTCAGTTTTCATGCAAACAGGCTCACAGGCGATGGCGGACAAGTGCTAGGGAGCCGGTGGCGCCGCCCCCGGATTCTTACCAGTGTGCGTCTTCATGTGCTCGTCGAAGTACTGCTTCATGTTGAAGTCCTTGCCGCACCACTGGCACATGAACTGCTTGTGGCCGATGTGGATGCTCATGTGGGAGCGCAGCTGGTACTTGTACTGGAACCTCTCGTCACAGTTCTGCACGGGACACGGGGGGACTCCTGAGGGCCAAGCACAGCAGCTTCCCTGGAGCCCCCCCTACAAAGCCCCCGAGATCAGGCTTCTCTGTCTTCCTTCAAACAGAACCTGCTGTGGCAGCTCTGGCTCTGCTCTCTTCCTGCCGCTCGGTTATTCGTAAAAGGGGAATTTCCCCCAAATATTAGCACTGTAGTCACACCCAACTTCTTCCGATTCCTGAGGGAAGGAGAGTAACTCCTCGTGTGTCTCTCCTGGGCTCCAGCTCGTCTGAGAGGGCTGACGGCGTGGTAACGATGACCCTCCTCTACCCGGCAGTGAGGGAACGTAGGGCGCCCGGAACACGCGTCTGGAGGGCCTCACGCCTGTCCTACGCACGCCTCTCCCGCACTGCTCGCCACGAATACATGAGCTTGCCCCAGGCCTGGGGGAGCAGTGCTCCTTACCTCGCATCTGAAGGGCTTCTCTCCAGAATGCTGCAAGGAGTGCACCTTGAGAGACATGCTGCGTTTGAACGATTTTCCACAGGTTTCGCATGTAAATGGCATGTCTTTCGTGTGTGCTGCAACACAGAATGCACCGTACTCAAAATAAGGCCCCCGAAAAGCCCAAGCCAGGAAAGACTCATGTCCCACTGCAGGGGACTCATGCCATCTTTACTTTCTACACTTTAACCTGTGAGGCCTTAATAGCAACGTTCTGAAGAGAAACAGAAATAACAAGGTTGGAAAGGAACCTGTCCCGGGCCAGTTGGTGGTGCGGACGGAGGACAAGCAGCAGTTAGTTTTGACAAGTTGGAACGGGTTAAAGGAAGGCCCTTCCTCAGATCCTGCCCCATTCGAAGCATAAAACACACCAAAGAACAAGGACAAATTATAGGCGTGAGTGAAAAGCAGCAGAAGAAACTTACCAACCATGTGTTTCCGCACATGAGCCATGGTATAGAATTTCTTCTCACAAATTTCACAGGAAAACTTCTTTTCTGCATATCCATGGACGATCTTGATGTGCTCATGAAGGGACCAGAGTTTCTTGAATGATTTGTTACAGGAAACACACTGAGCAGGATAAATAGAAATAATCTTTATTTACAGGGGCTTGCAGAAAGCCATTGCTGCCTACTGGCTGACGAAATGGGTGTGCTTGCGATTCGCGGCACGAGGCCCGAATCCAAACAGATGCCAGTCCTCCAAGGAGCCCGGATGCCAACACCAACATCTGTACGTTCTATTTTCCAAGACGCATCTTTTAGAGACGCTCTGGGAGTACGAAAACAATGGCCAAAAGTAAGACAAAAAAGAAATGGCAAGTTCTGCTAATGTAAAAGACTTGGTTGCTTTCATCAAATTAATAGTGTACCCGTGGAGAAGAACTAAGTTTTGAAAAATAAATGGATTACGCAGAGCAGCTGCCTCCTCTACAGAGGTCGCTATGCAGTTAACAGGTGTTTATCAGGGAATACAAACTAATTTTAAACAAGCACAAATAAATGCGAGATAAAACACATATTAATGGTTATAGATCTGTGGAAGTAGAACAATGTTTCTGTACCTTAAAGAATGCATTTGAAGCCTTCCTTAACATGCATTATTGAGATTTTATTATATTTTCCCATATCTAATTTACTCTATGGAACACATCCCTCTGGCAGAATTTCCTGTAACTTCTCAGCCGTCAGTGTCCTCCTCCCCTTCCCCGGTAGCCAGCCCCAGATCTTCTGTCCATGCATCTACAGGAAACACACGCAACAGTGCCTAGAGTTCCTTGTATTATGAATCAGTAATAGTCTGGGATATCAGGCATAAAGTGTATCAAAATAAAGTGCTTCTGGTTAAAGCAAAATGATACTAGAAAGTTCTGGGTAACCACCGCCTTGGACATATTTAGGGGAACAAGTTATTCATGGGAAATAACAATCTCTGAACATCAGTCACTTCAGGAAACAAGGACTCTGAGAAGAGGGGAAAAAAAAAAATCAGCCTCTGGTTGGACCTGCTCGAGAGGACAGACCTACCCCTACCAGCAGGCAGGGTTTCAGTTTTTCCTTGTTACTGGATCACCAGGATCATAAGGAGCCATATATGTATGAACAAAGCAGTATTCTTCAGGAATGTAAAGGGAGCTCTTTCAGCAGAATCCACAAAACCTGAATGTGAGCTAAAGTGCCTTATGGTGAGCAACCGTGAGGAAAGTCACAGAATGAGGATGTATTAAATGTTTTCTTTCTGTAACTTAATAAAACAAATTTAAGTTTAAAAAAACAAAAACAAAAACCAGGGTGCCTGGGTGGCTCAGCTGTTAAGCAGCTGCCTTCGGCTCAGGTCATGATCCCAGGGTCCAGGGATCGGGCCCTGTGTCCAGCTCCTTGGCCAGTGGGAAGCCTGCTTCTCTCTCTCCCACTCCCCCTGCTTGTGTTCCCTCTCTTGCTGTGTCTCTGTCAAATAAAAAATTAAATATTTAAAAAAACAGAAAAACCCCAAAACCCCAAAACCCCACAATATGGACATGGAGCTATCCCTCTCATCATCAGAATCCCAATCTCACCCCTAGGGTGCAGCACTGCACCACACTCCCCTCGGCCTGAACTGTCACAACCAAGTCCTAACCAAGCAAGGGAGCAGGAGTTTCTGGAGGGTCTGGGCACTTCGACTCAGACTTTTTTTTTTTTTTTAAATTACCCAGCATGTAAGAGACCACGTCGCAACTGACGAATCAAAAAGCAGTGAATTTTTAGCAAACATAATTTATACTGAAGAAATCTCTTTAAAGTAAAGCAACGATCTCAGCTGTTGATGAAAAGCGAGAGGTAAAGTGAGAAGGAAGGAGAGCACTCCAGGTCAGGCGCGCTCCAAGAAAAACCCAAACAAAACAACTGCATTTTTCAAAAGAAGTTTGGCTTGAATACGGCACAACACATGTGTATTTTACACATCTTATGGAGACAGTAACAGACTTACCTTTTATAAATATTCATTAACATGCATTCACAGGTATAAACCAACGCAGCTCAACGTAATATAATTCACTCGGCATCATATAATTAACGCACCTCTTACCCTACCGCAATATAGTCCTTTTGAGACATCAGCCTGGTTTGAAAACCACATTCTGTTACCTTAATAATACTGCACAGAAGCATTACGTAACCCTAGTGCCAGGTGGGCAACATTTCCAACCAGCTCAGCCTCGGCTTAAAGTTTGCATACTCCCATGGGCTCAGCCTCTTGATAAATTTAATGTTGTCATCTCTCCACTGGTAAGAGCAACTCACTCCCGGAGATCTTCCGTTTTCACTGGTCTGAGTCATTACAGTTTTTGTCCCCAGCTGCTGCACTAGAATCTGGCATCCTTTCAGACCTAGAAGGGGACCTCTCTCTATTCCTGACCTTCACTCAGTATCTCCCACCTCGGCACAGAAGATGCCAGAATGAACTCTATATTACGCGTCTCACGACAGTGAATCTCAGTGCAAAGCCGGTGTTGACTTTACCTCCCGGGCCATCAATCACCTACGACAGACTCCCCCTTCCAATGTACCTGCGTTCCCACTAGTCCAGCGTCAGGTAAATGCAATGCTTTTGAAAGAAAACGTTAAGCCTGGGTTTTCAAAAGACCCAAAGCAGGTGCTTTGAAAAAAGATAAATCGGTGACCACTGTCCCTTCAGCCTCTACGGTACTTATTCTCTTGGGCCGACGCCTGATGCGTCTGCACAGCCAGGTGCTATCCTGGGAAGTTTGCCCTCTCGGTGGTGAGACCTACCTGAATATTTTTTTCACAGTCTGTTTGCTGGTGAAGGGACAGCTCACTTTCCAGGACAAACTTCTTGCCACACTTATCACAAATCTGCATGCGCCTGTGAGTAACGTTCATGTGCTTCTCCAGGTACCAGCGCGTATTAAACACCCTGGGGCACTTCTCACAGGTCAGAGTCTCTTTCTCTTCGCACTTAGCTTTCTGGACGGGCGCTCTGGGCTCCTTGGCGGCCCGCTTCTTACGCTTGGGCGGCTCTGCACTCTTCCTCCTCCCTCTCGTAGTCCTGGGAGTCGGGGATGCGGTCGCTGCAGCCACGGAGCCGGCCCTCCTGGTTCTCCTTTGGGTGACGCTGGCCTTCTCCGCCGTCTTCTCCTTCTTCTTCTGCCTTCCGTTCTCCCCGTAGTCGTTGCTGTCATCGGTGGCCTCTTCCTCACTCTCCTCCTCCTCCTCCTCACTGCTTGTCTTAAGAACAGGAGTCTCTTTGGACTGAGAAGAGACACCCTTTTCCCCTTTAGATACATTTAATGTTTGATTATTAAGGTTTACCTCCACTATGATCTGCTCCCTTTTGTAAGAGACTTCCTCCTCCTCCTCCTCCTCCTCTTCCGTGTCATCGGAATTCTCCCGGTCTTCTTTGACAGCGCGCACGTCAGACACTGCCCTTGGCTCCCTGAAATACGGCTGTTCCTCCGCTTCGTGGAGATGGGGCGTGCTCATCTTGGTGTCCACTAACACCGAGTAAGGACTTCCTGACTCCCTTTTGTACACTTTGGTGGACAGGTCAAGTTCTTGGTTGGCACCATGATAAAAGGTAGGCGGCACTGGAGCCCGACGGCTGTCTTCCTGTGCCATTCCTGCCGCAGGCACGGCGCAGCTGTCCCCCGGCCCCTGCCGAGAGCTGGCTGTGTGGCTCATGGGTCAGGGGCCCGAGGGAGGACGCAGTTCAGACTGTAGAGAAATCGTTTCAAAACAGGGTAATTATTAAGATTCCAATCTTTTTCCATCCACAAAGAATCACTCAAATGAAAAAAAAAGGAAAAAAAAAAAAAAAAAAGGTGTTCCTGGAGGCTGTATGCAATTCTTCCAGTGTGGCAGCACCAAAGCGTAAGTCAGGAGGTTTGGTATGACGGCAAGAGCAGAGCACTAGTGACTTTTCTTTTGAGGAGAGCTGCAGATGACTTGGGCCATCTTATCTACAAAGCAAAGCAAAGAGGAAAAAAGGTCAGATACCACGATTTCCTTCCCACAGCATGCACGTACATCATACGACATGGCTGAAAAGGGCGCGACTCTTTGCAGAGGCAATTCCTGATCCTTGCTTAAAGGGTTCAGCGCGGACCATTGTTTTACCGGGCTGCAGGTTTACTACATTCAACACCATTTTGTCAGAGTGTAGACTGCAAGATAGCAGGAGTCTGTCTGTCCCGCACACTGAGCCACCCTTAGAGCTTAGCACAGTGCCAAGCACTTCGTGGGTGTTTGGTACGAATCTGATGAGAAAATGGACAGGTACTGTCCCCTGGCATTCATTATGCTAGAGGCTACGGGACGATCTGATATGGCAGAATATGTGGTCTCTGTCCACAGGAAGTCTATAGTCTTGTCATCTAAACAGGTGTCCTAGGTGATACACGCAAGAGCTTTCCGCTGGCTGGTTTTGTTTTCAACATCAGTCACCACTGTCCACCAGTTAGGGCTCAAAGAACCAAGCTGGCTGTGAGCTAGGCACTGTGGACCAGGGAGACACAACAGCTAGTTGACGTAACTACAGAAGAGACAGAGACTGTCCGTGGCCTGAAGTAATGTATAATCTCGGGGGAGGTATTATTATAGATATTACTGGGTTCAGGTTCATCAGAGTAATTTCAAAGCTGCTAAGTATTTTTAAGTTTGTCCCATGGCTTAAAATCCACTCAATAGCCGGGGAATTCTTCATGTGTCAGTTGCACAGAAGTCTAATAAATTCTACGAAACAGTAACCATCAGGTTGATACGGTTCCAAGAAAAATGAAACCATCCATTAAATAAAAAAGAGAGAGAGAGAAGGGTGCCTAACTTGCTTTGTGCCGTGGCTCACATTGCTGTTTGGCCAAAGACCTCATCCCTGAGTCATGATTAGTGCTGCGAGCACCTCCCCCGTCCAGCCGACAGAAGGAAGGCAACCAGCACTCACTGAGGGCCTGCCCCATGTACCAGCAGGCAAAGGGGCCTCTCCTTAGTCCTATTTAACAGGTTCTTAAACTCATTTTTTATTTTATTTATTTTTTACCAAAGTAATCACCAAAAAAAAAAAAAAAAGCAAAGCGCACATCGTTGTCCAAGTCATGTACTCCGCAAGGTTTATAGCAAGAAGAGTAGCCCTCTGCCGACTCCATCCTATCTGATCCCGTGGCCCAGAGATGAAAATGTTCAACTACTTTAGCTCCTCCTCCCCAGTATTTCCTTCCACTTTTTTTTTTTTTTTAAGATTTTTATTTATTTGACACAGAGGGAGAGTGAGAAAAAGTGCACAAACAGTGGGGAGAGGCAGAGGGAGAAGCAGAACCCCTGCTGAGCAGGGATTTTTCCCAATGCGGAACTCAATCCCAGGACTTTGGGATCATGACCTGAGCTGAAGCCAGAGGCTTAGCTGACTGAGCCACCCAGACGCCCATTCCTTCCATATTCCTAAACATGATTATATTTCTATTTCTTGAGTTTTTTCATTTTAAGATGTTACTGCTTGTCTCCCACCAGTTTTTCTCACCTGACTGCCCCCAGTCCTCCCTCCATCCTCCTGCGATAGTTCTACCATAGCTTCTCGTTAAGTCAATACTTATTCTTACATTATGACGACTCTAACATGTGGTCCATAAATACTCTGTCATTCCTCGTTACTATCTTCTGTTTTCTTCATCCTTATGGATTTGCCCTTTTGAAAAAATGATTTGGGGCACCTGGGTAGCTCAGTGGGTTGAGTGTCCAGCTCTTGATTTTGGGTCGGGCCATGATCTCAGGGTCAAGAGACCAAGTATCAGGCTCCGTGCTGTGTGTGGAGCCTGCTTGGGATTCTCTCTCTCTCTCCCCGCCACCCTTCCCCCTACTTCTACTTCTTCCTTATAAAAAATAAATTAAAAATTAAAAAAAAATAAAAAATAGGGGTGCCTGGGTGCCTCAGTGGATTAAACATCTGCCTTAGGTTCAGGTCATGATCTCAGGGTTGTGGGATCAAGTCCCGCATCAGCCTCCTTGCTCCACGGGGAGTCTGCTTCTCCCTCTGCCAGCTGCTCCCCCTGCCTGCATCCTCGCTCTCTGACAAATAAAATTTAAAAAAAAAATAAAAATAGAAAAATTAAGAAGTGATTTTATACTTTCATTTCAGTGAAAGTTCAGAAAGTCCTGGTGATAAACACCACCATGCTTTATTTGACATCTGCAGATATATTTGTACTTATTTGTATTTATAAATAAGAAACTCATGCCTCTAAGAGGCTAAATAATTTGTCCGGTATTACATATCTATTAAATGACAGAAGCAGTGGGGCGCCTGAGTGGCTCAGTGGGTTAAAGCCTCTGCCTTCGGCTCAGGTCATGATCCCAGGTCCTGGGATCGAGCCCCACATCGGGCTCTCTGCTCAGCCGGGAGCCTGCTTCCTCCTCTCTCTCTGCCTGCCTCTCTGCCTATGTGATCTGTCTGTCAAATAAATAAATAAAATCTTTAAAAAAAAAAAAAAAATGACAGAAGCAGTGCCCAGCCCAGGCCTGCCTGACTCCACAGCTCATGGTCTATTGCTACTCTGGCAAATGACACTCTAAAATAACTTAAACTTGGTTGTCCCTATAACCACGTATCTTTCTGCACATATCAAAATTTCCCGCCTCACACTTTCAGTAGGAAGATCTCAGTGGCTTTCAATTCTGCTTAGCCTTATTTTTGCCTGTGCCAGAACTTCTGACCCGTGGAACTAATCTAAACTACTACAAATACCATTAAACTTACTACATTAATTATCTCAAATTAAGCGAGGGAGGAGAGATGGGGCGCCTGGGTGGTTCAGTGGGTTAAGCCGCTGCCTTCGGCTCAGGTCATGATCTCAGGATCCTGGGATCGAGTCCCGCATCTGGCTCTCTGCTCAGCGGGGAGCCTGCTTCCTCCTCTCTCTCTCTCTCTGCCTGCCTCTCTGCCTACTTGTGATCTCTCTCTGTCAAATAAATAAATAAAATCTTAAAAAAAAAAAAGCGAGGGAGGAGAGACAGTAAAATTCAATTAACCAGCAAAAGCTAGGAATTAAACCAAAAGCAGGAAGACAAAGAAAAATAATTGAGGGGAAATCCTCTGTGGTCATAATGAGTGTGTTCTTCCCAAAGACCTCTGGGCTCTTAGCCTTCAGGGCACGTGGCAGGACTGCCTGTTCTGACCCGGTCCCCTCCCCGCAGCTGGGTGGGGCCACGTGACTACTTCTGGACCGGAGTACCTCCTGAGCAGGATTTTCTCACCAATGAGACCCTCTGGCTCTCTTCCCTCTGTGACAGGGACCACCCATCTTCAAGATGGCAACTGCTGTCACTGCTCTCCACCCAGGTCCCAGAGTGACAAAAATGACCTATGGGCTATGTGCGGTACAGTGGACTTTTTTTTCTTTTTCATTTAATTTTACCCAGAGTGTGTTTTTAAAACCTCTGAGATCTTACGTTGGTCAGTACTGGCCTCTCCTAGCTGATACAGACAGAACCCAGGAGTGGGTGTTGCCTCATCCAGAAAACTCAAACACATGGCAAAGGCTTAGGAGCTGGTGAAAAGGGGCCAGGAAATGGGTACAGGAGGCTAACAGGACAGCAGCGGTGAAATTCTCGGGGAGACTATCCCCTATTTCTCTCGGAAGCTAGAGAGCTCACGGCTCTAACAGGAAAATGCACTGTGACGGCAGCGTGTTGGTTACTATTGGCTGTATCTGACAAATCATTACACGAAAAGGACGAATTCAGAAAAGAACTGATTGGTCAATAATCAGGATTAAAGGAGTTCAGAAAGTTAGCGATTTGTAGAGCTTAGAAGCAGACGCTTAATAAAAATAGAGGAGGTCTGGAGCTACAAAAGCTGACTAGAATTTGGTCCTGAGGCAGGACCCAGCAGAAGATGTGCTTCCGCAGAGACGGGTAAAAACCGCCCAGTGGATTAAGGCGGCACCCGGTAAAGTAGCTTTTCTCAAAGAGACATGAGGAGGTTCTCTCCCCAAAGCAGTTTCTTAGTGTATTTGGCTACAAAGCCCATTTGTAATGTGAATTAGTCCAAATGCTATTAGGAAATGGGGAAATGATGTCAGTGTAATAGTCAAGTCCCGTCGGTTAATATGAGATTTCCCCCTGCAAGTTAATGTTTAGAGGGATCAAGAGAAAGCTTTCTCACAATGAACAAGACAGCCTTAGCAATACATGAAGACTGGGAGAAGAAAGCTGAACATCCTATTTCTGTACCTTCCTTTAACACAAGTAGTGGCTGGTTCACCTGCTTCGTGAACCGCTGATGCAAGCCCCGGGACTGGGGAGTGGTTTGTCGCCCCAGCATCATCTAGTTAACGGGGTTCTTCATGAATATGTACATGCATACAGTACATGTGCCAGCTTTCTCAGTCCTCAGCTAGACAGCACACATAGCATTACGAAGTGAAAAGTTAAAAAAAAAAGTTAAAAAAAAGTTTAAAAATTACTAAGTAAAAAGGGCTCAATTCACAGGGGAATTCTCTACTTAATAAGTTAGAAAATAAGACTATTCTTTCTTTAAAAAATTATTTTATTTTATTCTATTTTAAATGATGCACACATATATGCCTTCCCATATAAACCTGAGGCTGGTGTCTCCCCACTGTCACAATCGGGGAAACTCACGGAGACATCGACAAAGCACACGGTCACGATAGGACACACAGTCTAACTGTTCACTTTGAAACACACATAGGCTTTCTGCCCACATTCTGCTTTCTTCATTCCATCTTGGCACCTTTTCCCTTATCTCAGTTTTGATGATAATCTTCCTTTAATCTCCTTCCAGAAGATTTAAACTATCTCCTAAGAGCACAATCGAGTAAACTGTACAAAACCAAAAGCCCATTAGGGAAATCAGAACGTTCCATGTTTCATTATCCAACTCTTAATGTGTGCCCTCAGTTCTAACTGACTTATTACTGTGCATCTTAACTTCCTTTTTCAGAGTACTCTTTAGGTGAGTACACAGAGCTCAAAGAACCTGAAAGTGGACAGAAGCAGCAAATTAGAAATAACCCTCACTGATATCTGAAGTTGTTCAAATTCATTTCTCTTTGGTATTAAGTTCTTAGAGATCATTTTCTCCTGCTTCTTAAAATAAATTCCAAACCGAAGCAGGTCATTCCTTAGTGGCTTGCTATAATTAATGCTACAGAACTTGGGAAAAAACTGGCATGTTTGTTAAGGGGTATACAAATTGAGAAGCGACAGAGCCTGGCAATCTACATGCCTGATCAGCTACTGGGAAGAAAATATAATCTTAAGAAAAAAATTAGGGGCACCTGGGTGGCTCAGTTGGTTAAGCTTCTGACTTCAGCTCAGGTCATGATCCCAGGGTTCTGGGATTGAGCCCCGCGTTGGGCTCCTTGCTGAGCAGGGAGTCTGCTTCTTCCTCTGCCCTTCCCTCTGCTCATGCTCTCTCTCTCTCTCAAATTAATAGATATAATCTTTAAAATAAATAAGTAAATCTTAAAAAAAGAAAAAAACCTAGAAAATATAATAGCATATTATAGATAGTAGTAAAGTACAACTTCCAGAAAGTGCTTCTTTCTCATGCCATTTTTTTTTTCCCAACGTGGACAAATAAGTTTACACAGTCTTCCAGAATGTGTATTTACATTTGTCTTAAAAGAAAAACAACTTTGTTCCCTGGAACATTTTAACAGTTAATTTTTGAGAAGTCCAGCAGTTTTCTTTCTATTAAAATATACCTATACATCCTCCTCGTATGTCAAGAAGATTGTATTTGGGGCGCGCCTCCTCCAGTTGAAAGGACAGCTCTGTAAAGCGTATCACTCTGCTGCCTATGCTCATCCCACTTCCACCAGGCTGTCTGCCAAGCTCGAAATACTCGTGCACGGCCAGACCGCCCTCCTGCTGAGGGTAGAGGTTTCCAAAGTGCACAACTGTCCATGAGGATCAGGCCAGAAGTACAACTACCAAGAGAGAGAAAGGAACAAGGAGGGAAAGAGAAGTGCATATCGGCAAAAATCCCCCCAAAAAGATCTACTAGGAAGAAGGGGCAGGATGACAACTGGGTCTGTGATAATAATGGTCTGATACTTTACTCAAAGCTTTACAGCTTTTGTGGAAGGCTACTCACTTCTTATTAGGAAAGTGTGTTAGTGACACATCTGCAAGTAACAACTAACCTCAGAGTCTTTGGAGAGTCACATAACTATTTAACAACTACTATACACTCAAGTAAAAAAAAAGTAGAAATCTGAAAGTTGAGAAGAGAAAAATCACACCTAGTTGGAGAAATTGGGAAAAGTCTGAAGGACAGTGTATTTCAGAAAAGCTTGAAGGACAAATGTATATATGTATATCATATTACGTGTAATAAAGTAAACACACAAACAAGATAAAATAAATTAAAAATAAGTAAAAAAAATTGAAGTAGGGAAGATAATACTGAGAATTAAGATAAAATCAGCACAAACCATTTTATACTAAATATTCTATCAGTACTGACAAAAACAAAAAGTTAAATATCTGAATTATAATAAAAATTTTTTAAAAGATTATTTATTTATTTGACAGAGAGATATCAGGCTTCCCACTGAGCAGGGAGCCCGATGCAGGGCTCAATCCCAGGACCCTGGGATCATGACCTGAGCTGAAGGCAGATGCTTAAAAACTGAGCCGCGCCAGCACCCTAATTTAAAAATTTTTTAAAAGAATGTGTTCCTTGGGGCACCTGGGTGGCTCAGTGGGTTAAGCCTCTACCTTTAGCTCAAGTCATGATCTTAGGGTCCTGGGATCGAGCTCCGCTGAGTTCTCTGCTCAATGGAGAGCCTGTTTCCCCCTCTCTCTCTGCCTGCCTCTCTGCCTACTTGTGATCTGTCAAATAAATAAATAAAATCTTAAAAAAAAAAAGAATGCGTTCCTTATGAAATAATTATTTACTTCTCTACCTGGTAATTAAGGGGTTTAAAACTCATATCCACACTAAAATCTTCATTTTTTTTTAAGATTTTATTTATTTATTTGACAGAGAGAGATCATGAGTAGGCAGAGAGGCAGGCAGAGAGAGAGGAGGAAGCAGGCTCCCCGCTGAGCAGAGAGCCCGATGTGGGACTCGATCCCAGGACCCTGAGATCCTGACCTGAGCCGAAGGCAGCGGCTTAACCCACTGAGCCACCCAGTGCCCCTAAAAGCTTCATTTTTTTAAAGATTTATTTGAGAGAGAGAAAGAGAGTGAGTGAATGGGGCGTGAGGGGCAGAGGGAAAATGTGAGAGAAAAATCTTCAAGCAGATTCCCTGTAGAGTGCGGAGCCTGACCTGGGGCTGGATACCAGGATCCTGAGATCATGACCTGAGCTGAAATCAAGAGTCAACCACTTAACCAACTGAGCCACCCAGGTGCCCCTAACTTTTTTTTTTTTCTTAAGATTTTATTCATTTATTTGAGAGGAGGTAGAGGGAGAGGGAGAAGCAGACTCCCCACTGAGCAGGGAGCCGGATGCAGAACTCAGTCCCAGGACCCCAGGATCATGACCTGAGCCAGAGGCAGACACTTAGCCGACTGAGCCACCCAGGCACCCCTAAGTTTTTTCTTAATACAGCAGGTTCTACGTGTCTGAAATGAATGAAATCTCACTGTGTCCTTGTCTTTTTCTCAAGAAGAGCCTCTAAGAGTAAGACAACTGGAAGTCTGACTACTTAAGATCCTAAACTGCTCCATAATTTAGTAATTATCACTAAATTACTTTAGTAGAATCAGTAAGAATCACTCAGACCTCTCTGATCTTGTTCTTGTATAGAAAACGAGCCATATTATTCTGGCAAAGAATGTGCGACCAAACAGTCTTAACGATGGGACCAATAACTATAGTTCATTCTCAGCCCAAGTTCTGGTAATGTCAACCCTTAAATTTTACCGATCTGTACTCAGTCTGCCAAGTTGAAAAGTGGGAGCCAAGAAAACCAACTGCCAAACCGGAAGCTCAGTAAACCATACTCTCCGATGTGCCAAGTGCATACGGCAGTGGTGGTAATAATTTGCATTTACATGATGCCATGCGGTCTGCACAGAGCACATCTACCACACATCTGCTAAACATTTATTAAGTGCCTACTATGTGTTCGGCATTGTAGGAGCTGGAGCCATCAAGGTGTGTGTGCACAGGTCTAACGAGGGAGGCAGACACGAAAACCAGCAATCACAGCACAGTGTAGTCAGGACCACTACTGAAGAGCACAGCCCAGGGGTGAAGGGCACACACTGGAGCCCGACCACCTGCACCGGAAATCTGGCTCAGACACGTATCAGAGCTAGGTGGCCTTGGGCGAATTATTTAAGCTCTCTACGCCTCATTTTCTGCATCTGTAAAATGGGGATAATAATTGTGTCTGCCTCATGGTGTGTTACTGGGATTAAATGACTGATAAGTATAAATGCTCACAAGAGCACAGTTAGGTTTCTTCATTAAACACACTTGCCTCTACATATCAGGTACAGACGCAGGGCGGAAAACAGAACGGAAGACTGGTGTAAAAGGTGGCAGAGCTATCAGAGGAAGTTTCACAGATGAGATAAAGCTGGATGGAGCTGGTTTTGAAGGACAGCAGAAGTCAGAGAGATGGAGAAGGGAAGTAGGCAAGTTGCATGCAAGAAACTCAACGTGAAAAAGACAGGAATGAAACCACATGGGGTTTTGTTTATCTCACTTAAGCATCACCACCCTACAAGGACTTGGGACTGTTGTTCCTATTTCAAAGCTGAGGCTCAGTTTGTTAACTTTGCCCCTGTCATTGCTGGTTAAGTGTTGGAGTAAGGGCTGGAATTCTGGTTTTTTATCTCCTTGTCCTAGTTTACCACCGTCTTCTATTGAGCTAACATAGTAAATAACAACTACTTCAAGCAATCTACTGAGGCCTTGAACAGAAAAATATCTCTAATGACACAAAGTAAAAAAATTCTAGACTAGGGTTCGAGGGTCTAAGTTTTAACCTTAACTAGTGAATGCCCACCTCCCTCCACAATGCCTGGAATGTTGGATTAATTCACGTGGCGGGGGTTGCCTGGGTGGCCCAGTTGGTTAAGCATCTGACTGTAGTTCAGCTCATGATCTCGGGGTCCTGGGATGGAGCCCTCCCTCGAGCTCCGCCATCAGCAGGGACCCGGTTTGTCCCTCTGTCTTGGCCCCTGCTGTGTTCGCTCGCTCTCTCTCTCTTTCTCTCTCTCATAAGTAAATAAATCTTAAATGAAATTCACATGGATACATTTCAGTTTCCAGAGTGACTCATCAGCACTTTGTGTTTCACAGTAACCAGTCTGACCAAGTAAAGATTTAAATTATGTTTCTGTTCATTTTCTTGCAACAAAATTGTTAGTTTTCAACAGATGAAACCTAAATAAAATCTGTGGACTTTAAACTTGAGGTGTAAAGTGCAAGCACAGATACAAAATTTACTGCAAGAAAAGTTGTGTCACGAGATCAGTAGCATAAAACGTCCTTCAGTCCCAAGGGGGAGCACAAAATCAACCTGGGTTGCACTAGAAAAGCTACCAACACAACACGTGGGAGTCAACTCTACAACAAGCAAAACCTCAGACGACACACATCACTGCACCATATTTTAGATAAATATTATAAAATGTTCTCAGATGCCTATACTTTATATAGCTGAAAAATACAGCTAATTTTAATGCAATCTCACCTAATACAATTTCATACAATTATTTTTTAAGCAGTCCATCTAATCCATTCTCTATAAGAAATGGAACTGAGAAATGCTTGTCACCTTCAGTTTTAGACAAAGCTATTATAAAAATAGAATTCCACTGTAGTTTTTTTTTTACACATGCATTTAAATGAGACTGCCATTGTGTTTCCTCACTAATACATAGGAGAAGCTAGGAAAAAGAGGACAAAGAGGTACTCCTCCTAAGGTACTACCTAATTACCTTCAAGCATCAACAGTACCCACATTTCCATAGAAGACAATAAAAACGAATACACATTACTCATCACAGTGGCTTAAGCAACCTTAACTTTCACCCCTAATCCCCTAGGGCCAAAGAAGAAATCAAATACTTAAGTAGGCTACACTGCTGGGCCTCGATGATCATGCAGTATATTCAGAACACCTTTCCATTATTCAATTCACAAACGTCATCTACAGATAGGAGAATATAATTTAAACAAAGGAGTTCTTTTTAAAAGAGTAAGAGTTTTGTATTACTGCTCTCTTTTCCATTAAAATCTGACAAAGTCCTGGCTGCAGGAATGCTCAGATGAAATTCTGTGCCCTTAAAAACAGTCAGAACATACTCCTGAGATACATAATCTTGGAAAGTCTCAGTCTGGCCTTGACTAAAGTTGCTTTATGGAATGCAACTAGTTAATGCACTAGTCTGTTTTCAGAATGGCTACCTACATGAGTACCCTGATCATTATTTAGTGATACTTTGCTCATTAGCTTTATTAAGAAAAACCGGAGACTTAAAAGGCCTTGTGAATCTTTCTTCATACTGTGGCTACCTATGATGTAAGCCATTAGGAGAGGCCTACCTATATGGCAACTGACAAGATCATCATGAATATGAATAAAAAAATTCATTCAGAAAATGACAATAACTGAGAAAGGCCCTCATTACATTCTTATATTTTACAGAAATAAAAATCACAAATATTTCAGACATGTAAACAACACCAGGATGCTATATTTTACATATTAGACCTACCAAAAGACTGTTACTGTTTTCTTGGAGGGTCCCTGGGTGGCTCAGTCAGTTAAGCTTCTGACTTTCACTCAGGTCATGATCCCAGGGTCTTGGAACCGAACCCCGAGTCTGGCTAAGAAGGAAGTCTGCTTCTCCTTCTCCCTCTGTCTCTCCTCCTGCTTATGCCCTCCCACTCTCTCAAATAAAATCTTTAAAAAAAAAATTAACACTTGGGAAAAAGGTTTAACTAAGAGAGTCTTCAACCAGCAAAAATACATGACAGCAGATGAGAAAGTTTAACTCAAACCATAACCCACCCAAAACATGGTCAATGGGAAAGAACAAATGCTAACATACCGCCTGCCTTTTCCTTACCATAAGTCTGTTATGTTACTCTTCTTAGCAGCAATTCTTGAACTTTTGAGAATCTTTGGAAAATTAAAAATCTTCTCCCCCAGAAAAATGAACACACAAAATTTTACATGCAATTTCAAGGAGTTTGCCTATTTCCAGAAACCTATCCATGGAACCTTTAGGGATCCCAAAACCCCAAGCTAAGACCTCATATCAGAGAGCAGATTTTGCTCTTCCTTATTTGTAACGTATATTTAGATTAAGTATATAAATTAAGTTTTTCTCCTCTTCCTAACCTCCTTCCTCTCAATCTCTACAGCACATCCATGATCACAAGTGAATTAACAGTTAAATGAGAAAACAGTGATGAATAACATTAAATATAAAATAAAAGATCTTGTATGAACCCCAATATGCTAATTAACCAGGTATAAGACTTTGGACAAAGCAATTGATTTCACCTAGTTTCCCCCTGTAAAACTAGTATAACAGTACCCACACTGATATAATCTGATAACAGGCAAAGCTTCCAGTAGTTGGGGGAGGGGTTCACTGCTGGCTCCTTTCTCCTTCTTGTTTGAGAAACTCTTTCTTGAAGAAGTTACAAATAATGGGTGGCAAAACAGAGATTTATGTAATTTTAGGGTTTGTTGCACCCATTTTTCCATAGTGAACATGACGTAATGAAGATGAAAAAAGGCAAAAGATAGGGAAGGGAAAGTAAGTTTGAAAAATGAAATGGGCAGGGCCACCCAATTGGCTCAGTCCCTTAAATGTCCAACTCTTGATTTCAGCTCAGGTCATGCATGATCTCAGGGTTGTGAGATCGAGCCCTACATCAGGTTCTGCAATGAGCATGGAGCCTGATTAATAGTCTCTCTCTCCCTCTCTCTCTGTCCCCCATTCACCCTTTCTCTTTCCTGCCCTATAAATAAATATATAGAATGAAATGGGCTAAACAGATACACGAAAAGATGCTCAACATCACTCATCATCAGGGAAATGCAAATCAAAACCACAATGAGAGATCACCTCACACCTGTCAAAAGCACTAAAATCAAAAACACAGGAAACAACAAGTGATGGCGGCGATGTGGAGAGAAAGGAACCGTTGTGCGCTGCTGATGGGAATATGAACCGGTGCAGCCGCTGTGGAAAACAGTGTGACAGTTCCTCAAAAAGTTAAACATAGAGTTACCATATGACCCAGCAATTTCACTCTTAGGTACACTCAAGAGAACTGAAAATCAATGTTCATACAAAAACTTGCATATAAATGTTCATAGCATTACTCATAATGGCTCCAAATGGGATGCATGAGTAAAATGTGTATCCACACAACAGAATATTATCCAAAAAAGGAATGAAGTACTGGTACAAAGTACAACATGGGTGAATCCCGAAAACATTATGCTAAATGAGAAAAGCTAGACCCAAAAGGCTACATGTTGTATGCTTCCATTTCTATGAAACGGTCACAAAGAAGCAAATGCATGGAGACAGGGGCAGGCAGGAGAGGACGGCTAATGGATTCCAGGTTTCTTTTCGGGGGAATAAACATGTTTGGAATTAGACACTGGTGATGGTTGCCCAACCTTGTGAATATATAAAAACTACAGAACTGTACACTTTGAAAATGCAAGTTTTGTGGTAGATGAATTCTATCTCAATAAAAACAGAGAAAACAAAATAGGCCATCCGGACACTAACAGTCTCAAGGTGGTCTGAAAAAATAAGATTCTCTGAAAATTATGATAGTTTACTATCATATGGTATTACTGGATGGTGAGGCAGGCCAGAAACTCAGAGCTGGGCTCTAATAGCAGGGATACAGTGACACTAAGCCAAACGGGGACCGTGCTCCACATGGCAAGCCAGGTTCCTCTGCACTGCTGGCCAGGCTCCATCACCTTGCCAGCCCTGGGTTTCTGCACCCATACAGTTCAGGGGCTCCCTTCCAGCACTGACATTTACAGTTTGTGTTATTTGTTTTCATTCTTTTGCCGAAATCATCTGCTCACCTACTGCCACGTAGTCCATCCCAACCTTTTCTTTTCATTTTTTTTTTCTTCCCAACCTTTTCAACAAGAGAGGGCTGTCATACACTCCCCTCTCCACCCCTGGCTTCCCTGCACATTCCCAGGGAGCACTGCTTTTAAAATATTGTCTCAGAATTTGCATTTAGATCATACTTTTTTATTTCTTACTAACCAAATATTAAAAAAAAAAAGAAGAAAACAGCCATCTAACTTTTTGGTTAGACTGTCCAGCTTTACTGTAATTTTGATTTGATTTTTGAACATTAAAATGAGCTTATTGGGGTGCCTGGGCAGCTCAGTCAGTTAAGTGTCTGCCTCTGGTTTAGGTCATGATCTCAGGGTCCTGGGATTGAGCCCTGTGTCGGGCGGGCTCTCTGCTCAGCGGGGAGTCTGTTTCTCCCTCGCCCTTTGCCCTTCCCCCTGCTTGTGCCTGCTCTCTCTCTCATATAAATAAATAAAATCTTTAAAATCAGCTTATGAATCTCAGGTTGGGGATGCCTGGATTAAGGGAATATATTATGTATGGTCTTGAAATAAATATGATACAAATGAGATCAAGTCCACAACCTTACCCATGGGATAGGTCAGGTTTTTCCAGAAACAGTTTTTCCAGAACTGGGTCCACCACACTTTCTCCGGGGGGAGTGACATGACCACACTTAACACCATTCCTTGGATGATTCTATTCAGTCTTTTGCCTTAGTAAGAAAGAATTTAAGGCAAGATGCCCAACAGGATGTGGAAGAAATCCATGAAGCCTCAGATACTGGCCAATATCCATTACTGCCTTTTCCTTTTTTTAATGGTCCTTTTTTTTTTTTTTTTTAAACATACCTTGCAAGCTGAAAGAAATAAGACCAGGTGACCATGCCACAACTACATCAAAATTAAAGGCAAAAGCGATGGCACTGAGCACAACTTTACTCAGTAGAGGTGCTCCACACTGGATGCAGGCAAATGGACCCAATGGATCTTCTCTCCCTTTTGGAAACAGAGCTGAGCACAGAGAAGTGGGTGGCTAGGGCTGGGGCTGTGACGCTCACCGCATTGAGTTACAGTTATGAATCTCACACGACCGTACATCCAGCATCTCACAGTCTTGGAAGTGACTGGACTCTGTTCACTAACCCTGTTATTCAAACACAAGGTTTAGTTACGAAAGCCCACATCTTTTTTCCTCCAAACAGAGAAATAGCCTTTGATTTTTTTCTGATTATAAAGGTGACATTTACAGTTAAAAGGGGTTTATACATTAAGCATTTTTAGAGACTTATTTATTTATTTCGGAGAAAGAGAAAGAGAGTCGGGGAGGGGGAGAGGGAGAGAGTCTCATGCAGACTCAGCACTGACCATGGAGCTCCATGCAGAGCTTGATCTCATGACCCTGAGATCATGACCTGAGCCAAAACCAAGAGTCGATGTTTAACTGAATGTGCCACCCAGGGGACCCCATGAAGCATTTTCTGTCTGATTCTCACACTCTACTTTTTATTCATAAGCTTTGACTATCACCTACATACAAAGCACCAAGAATCTAATATAAGAAGATATTAACTACTCATTCCTTCAAATAATTACTGTGTTGGCCTTAATCTTCACAAGCTTAAAATGTGTTTGGAGAGCAAGCAACAATGCAGAAAATATAAGTCACAATTGCCAAATAAAACAAATGCTATTTCTTTTAAAGCTGCCATACGATTATTTAAAAGGGCAAGAAGGATGTTGGATGCACAGACTATGGAAGGCCCTGTGCAGGGCATGAGAACTGAGCTAGGTCCTGACAAATGGGAAGGATGTGAAAAGGCAGAGAGGAAATTAAAAGGCAGGTGGAGGAGAGGACTGTGTGAATGAAGCTGTCATCAGGAATAAGCAGAATATATTCTGGGGAGTGATCAAGACAAAGGCCTAGCCAAAGGAGTCCGGCCAGGGATTAGGAGGTGATAGCCTTGTAAATACAGAGTAGGGACAGAAAATGGAGGGCTCTTACAGGGTGCCTGGGTGACTCACTGGGTTAAGGCGCTGCCTTCGGTTCAGGTCATGATCTCGGGGTCCTGGGATTGAGCCCCGCATTGGGCTCTCTGCTCAGCAGGGAGCCTGCTTCCTCCTCTGTCTGCCTCTCTGCCTAACCTGTGATCTTTCTCTGTCAAATAAATAAATAAATAATAATCTTTTTTTAAAAAAAAAAATGGAGGGCTCTGATTGCAAGGCTGAGAAAAACACACAACACCAAAGGCAGATGGGCAAAAAAGGAGAGGTCAACAGAGTTTGCTTATTAGATGTGATGGATAAAGAAAAAAACTAGAACAAAGATGATATATACAATTTGAATTTCCATTCCTACAGCTAAGAGGAAAACACAGGTGGGAGAGGAGAAATGAAAAATATAAATAAGACAATCAGCCTCAAATTCAAAGAGAACATCTCTTTCGCACACTGGCTAGAGAAGCCTTTTGCTAAATACTGCTAAAATTCCCACTGCCGAAAAATTAAGGTCAAACCTCCTTCAAGGTTAGACCCCTCACCTTACCTCTCTACTCTCATGTCCTTCCACATCTCCCCACAAACCCTATGTACCAGTTTTAGGGTCTACTCAGAGTTCCCTGGGCATCCTAGAATTTCTCTGTGCTGGCCATTAGTATATCCTGCCCCATCAGCTAAGAATGCCCTTATCTCCCTCCCCAACAAGTGAACCTAATTTTGCATTATTCAGTTCAAACACTACTTATTCTTCCTGAAATTCCCAGCCCTATTACTTCTCCTGTATTTGTTTTTTTTTTTTAAAGATTTTTTATTTTATTTATTTGTCATAGAGAAGCGAGAGTAGACAGAGTGGCAGGCAGAGGCAGAGGGAGAAGCAGGCTCCCCGCCAAGCAAGGAGCCCGATGCAGGACTCGATCCCAGGATGCCGGGATCATGACCCGAGCCGAAGGCAGCTGCTCAACCAACTGAGCCATCCAGGCGTCCCACTTCTCCTGTATTTGTAACTACTACCTCTAGTATCATTATTCATTCTATTTTGTATAACAATTGTTTACATGTCCATATTCCCATTGCCAGTGATTGGTGTAGAGGCAAGCCCATGACCAAGTTTTGGTTAGTGAAATTTACATGGAAGTCAGCTGGAAGGCTTCTGAGAAAGACTTCCAAACTCTTAAAAGGTAAAAGAAAGCAATAACCACCCCCCGCTGGATGCCCTCTTGTCTGGATATGATGCCTAGAATGGAGGCGCCATCTTGCACACAGGATGGGAGATGGCCAAAGGACAAAGTAGACATCTCCAAGAGGGCAGAGGAGAAAGGTGGAAAGAACGTGGGCCCTTGATGATGTCACTAAACCAGACTTTAACCAATCCTAGACTGAGGCTTCTTGCTACTTGTAATGACACATTTTCTCTATTTTGAGATTATTTTGAATTGGATTTTCTATCAGTTGAAAAATGAAAGCCTCCTACTTGATACAGTCACATTTAAGATGCAAACTAGACATCTAAGTACAGCTGTCAAGTAATCAGTTGGCTAGAAGAGTGTGGAGATCAAGGGGAAGTCAGGCCTGGAGGTGAATATTTGGGAGACAGCGGCATACGGAAAGAATTTAAATTTGGGGGTTGGGACAACAGGGTAAGTAAAGAAGACAAAGTTCTGGGGCACCCTGAGGGCAGAGGAGACCGAGCCAACAAAGAGAAGAGAAATGAACACAAAGGAAAAAGGAAACACTAAACTGCGGGGCACAGAAGGCAGGATATAAACACATTTTCTCAAGAAAGAACTGGTCAGCTGTAGCAAATGCTGCACAGCGCTGAGTAAGACAGAGAAACCTGACCACTGAATTTAGTGGCTTAGTCGTTCCCTCACCTGCAGTCCCCTTTGTCCTTCGGGAAGCCTCGTGTTCCCTGGAAAACCAGCAGTCTTGAGGTAATTACAATACTGGCTCAGGGCTCAGGTTTGGGCTGGGTTCTGGAGCTCTCACTCCCCAGCAGGGGTGTGACCAGGAGGGAATGGAAGCTAAGGAAAAGAAGCCAGAGGAGTCGGAGTCAAAAGAAGGAAAAGGTCTAAGTTTTTTTTTTTTTTTTAAGATTTTATTTATTTATTTGACAGAGAGAGACCACAAGTAGGCAGAGAGAGAGGAGGAAGCAGGCTCCCCACGGAGCAGAGAGCCCGATGTGGGGCTCGATCCCAGGACCCTGAGATCATGACCTGAGCTGAAGGCAGAGACTTTAACCCACTGAGCCACCCAGGCGCAGTTTGGTTTTTGAAAGATGGGAGAGACCTTGAGTGTGTTTGAATGCTGGTGGGAAGGAACACCTCTTGGCACAAAGAATCCATCACAAGAAAACATTCTGCAGTTCATTATAGTGGGAGGTTAGTTCGTCAGGCTTTTAAAAAATTGTTTTTCGGAGGAAAGGTATGATAAAGCCACAATCTTAAGCTCCACCTCATTTCAGAACCTATCAACCCAAAGGGGGGAAAAAAAGGTATGTTACAAAAAGTAGTAATAGTAAATAGTAAATGAAAAGCACCTAATTTTCTCTTGGTTACACTATAAAGATGGTCCTAACATTAAAACACAAACTCTAAGTACTAAACCACAAAGGTATCAAAAGCAAAGGAAATCTGTTACAGAGCTACCTAAAACCATTTGGCATACTGTCCTAAAACACTGTCCGTCTTCGATACTTTCTCAAATCGTAAGAATTTTTTTCTTTGGGTCTTACTGAAGAAACGTGTTGTCTGGAGATAAGCTTTCTATACACTTGTGTATAACAACCACATAAGAAAATATTAAAACATTTTTATGTTCACTTCAGGAAATTCTTAAATTTAAAACCACTCCAAGTTAAAATATGACCACTTCAAAGAATATGGGATAATCTCAAAGTTAAGACCAAAACAGCTTTTGATACAAACCACTGCATGTTACAGAAACAGTAACCTAGTTTCATTTTGAGTGTAGTGTTTGTTGCCCTCAAGGGACAGGCAACTTTCGAGCAAGTTTTTTTCATTAAATGCCAGATAACAGGTAAAGCATAGGGGGGACAATTTCAATACATCTTCATGCGACAACTCATCTTAACTCTTCAGGTTAAGGAAAGAAAGGTCCAATCATTATGAACACACACACACCCCATACCAACAAACCTCTGTTAGTTACTGGTGACACAACACTAAAATTTTAACTCCAGGCTAACCTACAGAACATGTAGCAATTTAACAATTTGCTTGTTAGGAGGGGGAAAAAAAACCCAAAAAACAAAAGCACGCTCAGCATCACACAAAATTATTCTTGGCTATTTGCTTCCTGGCCCAAGAGCTGGTCAGTAATAACCTGAGCAGGAAAAGCTGATGGAAGATGTTCAAATCCAAGTTATTTTTCCCACACAGAATTCTTAATTGCCTTTTCCCAAAATAATGGTTCTCTATATTGAATTGTCAATGACTGTGCATGTTTTAGTAAGACAAAAATCCCAAACATCCAGGTTTCTGGATGAACAACCTGTTTTAAGACACTATCTGCTCATAAACTCCAGAGAAGTTACTTTTAAGGTATGAAATAAATTAATTAGTAACAATACACACTTTGGAGATTTATATTTTAACTGCACTGGAATGTCTAAAAAAATGAGCCTATGAACAGCAAAGGCACCGAGCTCAAGAGGAAGTGAACAGACTCTTGGCTTGTAGACAAATGAGTAGGTGGAGGAAACATTTATGTGGGGAGGATGATTTTTATATAATGTTTCTTAATCTAAGGAAAACCACAGCTCTTCACAATATATGTGCTATAAATAGACGTTATAAAAAACCTGAACAAATATTTATTTGCTCACTTGTTTTGTTTTCTAAATAACTTTTGACATTACTCGAATCCAGTGAGTGGTCAAGATCACCAAGCCAACATGACCAAGCAGGTTGTCCAGTCAGAGGCCTGAGGACATATGACTAAATTTAATTCCCCTTCATCTATTTATGTTGGAGAAAACATTTCAGTCAGCAACATGGACTCTGACTCCACATATACTGCCCTTACCACAATCAAATAATTTTCACAGTAGTTCACATCAATGCAAATATTCTATCCCTACTTTTGGCAATTTCTTTAAGAAATGTGGCTAGAGCGATCAAAGCTAGTACTGATCACAGAAACATTGTTCAAGCAATCACTCCCTCCTTCCTCAGCTCCTCCCCCCGAAGAAACCACATTTATCTAAGAGTCACAAAGTTCCTGTCAGATAAGTACTAGTCTCTTTTATAAATGGAGGAAACTAAGGCCCACTGGCTAAAAGGTGAGTCAGAGGGATTCTGAAAGAGCGAGAACTAGTTCAATATGTAACTTCTCTGCTCTTTTCTCCCTTAAAATCCAACCAGAAGACAGATGACTTTTTTTTTTTTTAAGATTTTATTTACTTATTTATTTGTCAGAGAGAGACAGAGAACACAAGCAGGCAGAGCGGCAGGCAGAGGCAGAGAGAGAAGCAGGCTCTCCGCTGAGCAAGGAGCCCGATGTGGAACTCAATCCCAGGACCCTGGGATCATGATCCCAGCCGAAGGCAGCGGCTTAACCAACTGAGCCACCCAGGCATCACGACCTCTTTTTTTTTTTTAAGTGGAGTGGAGAGGTGGTGGTAAGGAGATTACCTAGATTTTCTCATATTTTTATAATGAACATGTATTATTTCTATAATAAACAAAACATCTAATTCTAAACTAAAAAATATTGATGAAAATGATTTCATCATATCCCTTCAAATTTCAATATACAGGATCATTTAGATGCAAGGGTTAATGAAAGTTGGAAAAAAGTGCAATCATAATTTAACTAAGCACAAAAAACACCTAAAATCTACACCAAGCCTCCAAGTATCAGCAGGCTTTTAGTAACAGTCAACCATTACTTACTGAGCACCGACAATACATGAGGTACCACAGACATTACTGTGAATGTAACAGATATGATCCCTGGTCTCAGGAAACTTAAGGATATCATCACTTAGTTTATAAGTAGGGTGAGCTTATGTTCTACTTTGCTGGGCAAAGTCCTGAATTATACCTGATTCTTCCAAAGTAATTACTAATAATGCCCCTCTCACATATCTCCCAGTCTGCACAATAAATTATATGATTATCTACTTATGCAAAAACAAATTACTTTTCCCACAGGGTAACATGTTCGTAAAATGTATATCATTTCAAGATTTTATCTTTCTTTTTAAATTCATTTTATTCCTGGGATGCCTGGGTGGCTCTGAGCTCATGTCATGATCCCAGGGTCCTGGAATTGAGACCCACGCAGGGCTCCCTGCTCAGCAGAGCCACTCCCCCTGCTTGCGTTGTCTCTATCATTCTAACAAGGAAATAAAATCTTTTAAAAAATAAAAGAAATAAAAGAAATATATTCATTTTGTTTCTTTTTATGACACATTAAATTTTCTTTTTCTTTTAAGATTTTATTTATTTATTTGACAGAGAGAGAGATCACAAGTAGGCAGAGCAGCAAGTAGAGATAGAGGGGGAAACAGGCTCCCTGCTGAGCAGAGAACCCAATACAGGGCTCGATCCCAGGACCCTGAGATCATGACCTGGGCCAAAGGCAGAGGCCCAACCTACTGAGCCACCCAGGCACCCCTATTAAATTTTCTTAAATTAGGGCACCTGAGTGGCTCAGTGGGTTGGGGCCTCTGACTTCGACTCGGGTCATGGTCCCGGGGTTCTGGGATAGAGCCCTGCATCAGGCTCTCTGCTCGGCGGGGAGCCTGCTTCCCCACTCTCTCTCTGCCTGCCTCTCTGCCCACTTGTGATCTCTGTCAAATAAATAAATAAAATCATTTTTTAAAAAAATCTTAAATTATAAAAAGTTATGGGGTGCCTGGGTGGCTCAGCCATTAAGAATCTGCCTTCAGCTCAGGTCATGATCCTAGGGTCCTGGGATCAAGCCCTGCATTGGGTTGCTTGCTCAGCGGGAAGCCTGCTTCCCCCTCTCCACTCCTCCTGCTTGTGTTCCCTCTCTCCCTGTTCGCTGTGTCTCTCTGTCAAATAAGTAAATAAAATCTTAAAATTATAAAAAGTTATTTATTTTAAACATATACCTCACTTTGCTATATGTACCTGTTATACAATGAAATCAAAGTTTTGCTGTAATAAAGTAAGAGGAAATCAAAATCTGATTTTATCACATCAAAAATATACACAAATAAATCAAATGAATAAAAAAACCCAAAAACTTTAAAGACTATGAACCCCTGAGGGCAGGTAGATCTTTTCAAAATATTACTTCAACATTCTAACCTATGTTTAGCTCAATACTGAGAACTTTTCAGATATCTCCTATTACAAGGAAAGAGGACAGAAAATGTCTAAGATGAGTCTGGAACATCTTGTCATAATGGAAAGCAAGGAAGCTATCAAAGACAGGAGCTGTTTCAAAAGACTCAGGGGATGCCTGGGTGGTTCAGATGGTTGAGTGGTTGAGCGTCTGACTCTTGATCTCAGCTCAGGTCTTGATCTCAGGGTGGTTGAGTTCAAGTCCCATGTTGGGCTCCATACTGGGCATGGAGACAACTTAAAAAATAATAAAAAATAAAATAAAATGCAACTCTGTGACATTGAACATTAAAAAACAAAACACAACAAAAAGCTTGTAGCTCTAATGGGGCGCCTAGGTGGCTCAGTGGGTTAAAGCCTTTGCCTTTGGCTCAGGTCATGATCCGGGGTCCTGGGATGGAGCCCCACATCGGGCTCTCTGCTCAGCAGGGAGCCTGCTTCCTCCTCTCTCTCTGCCTGCCTCTCTGCCTACTTGTAATCTCTGTCTGTCAAATAAAATAAATAAAATCTTTAAAAAAAAAAAAGCTTGTAGCTCTAAAAACTAATTTATAAAAAATAAAAGGGACTGGGGAACATGTTAAATAACCCCACATTGATGCAATCTGCAAAATCCAGACTGAGAAATTATACAACAAATGATCCAGATTCTTCAACTAAAACTGTAAGGAAAAAAAAGACAGAGAGAACAAAGGAAGGAGCACCTACAAGATTAAAGAGACTTAACAGACATATTAACTAATCACTCTTCTTTGGACCCCAATTCAACATCCTAGCCAGTGTCTGTTAAAAAAAAAAAAGATTGAAAAACAATTATGAGTTCACTGGGAAACATAAACACCGCCTGAATACTTAATGATGTTCAGGAAGTTTTTTAGTGTAATAATGGTATGGCAGTTGTCCTATAAAGAAAGAATTCTTATATTTATAAATAATATGTTATGATGTCTAGAATGTTTTTTAAGTAATTTCTACACCAAACATGGGGCTCGAGCTCACAAACCAGAGATCGTGAGTCAGATGCTCTACCAACTAAGCCAGGCAGCTATGTGCTCCTAGAATTGCTTCAAAGTAATTGGAAAGGTGAGTACAGTGAGGGTGGCTATATATGAAATAGATTGGCCATGAGAAATGGGCATATTAGGTTTGTCACACTTTTTATTTTTTATATTTGAGAATTTTTATAATATAAAAAGGTTTTCTTTTTCAAAAGCAGCATTATCTCCTTTGAGAGACCAAAAACAGTACCATAATTTAGAAACATAATAGGACCCTAACCTGAGAAAAAAATATTGTACAACCAGAATTAAATCTAAATTAATTTTTGGTATGATGAAGGAAGTGGGGGGCACATAAAATATAGTGCGAAAATCCCTTCATATTAGGACTATGCCTATTTTATACAACTTAAATTCCTCTCTCTCAAAACTAATGCAGGCAATATGATATATTTCTGATTTAATTTAATCCCAAATATGCTCGCACATAATGATCAAAAATAAAGGAAAAATCAGGGCACCTGGGTGGATCAGTGGGTTAAGGCCTCTGCCTTCGGCTCAGGTCATAATCCCAGGGTCCTGGGATCGAGTCCCACATCCGGCTCTCTGATCAGCAGGGAGCCTGCTTCCCCCCCTCTCTCCCTGCCTGCCTCTCTGCCTACTTGTGACCTCTGTCAAATAAATAAAATAAAAGAAAAATGAAACATGTTAGAAGTAAGACATTTTACCTAGGAAGGTCATTGCTCAGTCAAGGTTAGAATCCAACCTTCTAGACAGTAGCCACCACCGCATCTTGCTTTTAATTTTTCAAGGACAGAACAATAAAACCAAGCCAAAACCTTGGTCTTTATGTGTAACTAAGCATATCCGGCTGTAGGTGAGGCTGTAGATCTATATGGCTCAAGGGCACAGCCAGTGTTCCCGCAGGAACTGGCATTGAGGCCGCTCTGTGTGTGTTCTCGAGCTGGTACCCTCGACCGCGGTTCTGCCACCTCCGTATGAACAGGTCCACCTAAGAGACTTATGCAAACACAGGACACACATGTTTACAGACACACAGGTGCGAGAAGACGATCGTTTTAGATGGTTTTCTATCTCTGCCACACCGTGAGATGACCACGATTCCCTTTTTATTCAGTCCGTGCTGCCGCGTCCCCGTGAGCACAACGGTTTGAAGCATTTCACTGCACAAAAATTGAACGTCAGCACAGGTGATAACCACAGCTCTCACTGTTAAATAGAAAGCCACCTTCTTCCCTTCCTGGTTTGCTCCCTCCATCCTAAGTCAGCAATTTTCATGTATCCTCAGTTCTAAGCCACATATTCTATTGTTTCTAAAACAAGACAGCTACACATTTCCCCTCAGTTCTAGGATGCTAGTAAGTTTTTATTTTATGGTCAAGTCTGAGAAGATCCAGACAAATTTGCTCTAGTCTCTGACTGAGGCTCTAAACTTCTGCTCATTTTTGGCTGTTCCCTCTACCTTGCCCCACGATGTAAGGAACCAGTAAGTCCTAGGTTTACAAATTGCCCTGTCTTCCCTGTCCCAATGGCTAACACAACCTCCCAGTTCAGGCCCTGATCACCTCATACACAGCTTAGAACAATCTCTGATTCCCTCTTTTAAATCACTTTACACAGAGATCTTCTAAACTGCATTTTCCTAAAGAATGTGGATCACATAATTTCCTAGCTACAAAACCTTTATTGGTTTCTAAAGCCTTGGAAGAAAATACAGCTCCTCAGCAAAGCATTCCAAAAGCCCTCCACCATCTGAGCCCCACTTTTTTAGTGTTGGCTCCCAAAGGCCGCCTCTCCTACCTAACCTCCTCATGCTATTTTTCAAATACACCTTGATTTTTTCCACCTCTAAACCTTTGACTATGTCATCCTTTCCTTCTGCCTAAAACACTGCTCCCGCCATTCAATTATAAAATCCTAGCCATCTTTCAAGACCTGGCTCAAATGCACCTTCTTCTTGAAGCTTTTCTTGACCACGTTTTTGTTTCCTAGAATGCTTAAGAGGACTTTTTGGTTGTTTAGAAAAAAAAAAAAAGTGGCATGTTAATGAGTTAAATGACTTAAAGAGTTCCACTTATTCTGGGGGGAAAGTGATTTTTAAAAACCCACATCTGTTTGATGTTGCCAATTCCTTCCTCCTCTTCCATAGCTTCAAGGAACAATTCAAATTAGTATCATGAGCTGAGATGCCATGGTTTGCCTTAGGGGGGATTCTTCGCATTAGTAAGTGTGGAGTAAAAGATACCCACGTATTTCCCTATCTATAATAGTATTCTGCCTCAAGGCCAGCACCTTTTCCTCAAGAAAAGCCAGTCATCGCAGAGTGTGTGAAACCATCTGGCATAGTAAACTGGCCACTATCACTTGCGATTAAAAGACAAGTTAATTTCCTGTAGACAAAAGACGGCTCCGTCTCCTGTGCTCTGGGAGACAGCAGCTGGTAAGTACACCGGAATGCGTAGTTCCACTGTGAATGAGCTCCACTCCTCCACATTATAGATCGTGTTTTTATATGGAACACAGAGGGGTAGGGAAAAAACTTTTAAGCATACCCTAAAATGGCCTTGGGCAGAACTGTCTGAAAATGCCAAAAGATAACTTTCAAGGCATCAATGTTAAAGAGAACTGAAATTTATCTGAGTGGAGATCAGATGCATTATATATGATGCATACCATGTATGACTCAAATTAATCTATGAACAGATATTTGAGCTCATTTACATATTGTTTACGAGACTGACATGCTACCTACTGCGCTAACGAGGCACCTAAGCATAGGGTTTAAAAACCTGATTTAGGATGTTTCAAAATTGAAAAGGGATATTAGTTGAAAACCTAGTGAAATCTGAATTAACTCTGGAGTTGACAGTAATATACCAATCGTGCTTCCTCAGTTTATGTAATATCTTAACATGGTTAGGTAAGAATTTAACAATTGGGAACTGGATGAGGGGTATACAAATATTCTTTCTAACTTTTCTGTCAACCTCAAGCTATTCCAAAATTAAAAACTTATTTTAAAAAAATTTAAAAAGAGGGGCACCTGACAGACTCAGTGCACAGAGTGTGCAACGCCTGACCTTGGGGGTTGTGAGTTCAATCCCCACGCTGGATATAGAGATTATTTAAAAATAAAATCTAAAAAATTTTAAAAGAGACTTATTGGGATTACAAAAATTGAGTTATAACCACCTTAATTAAGATTGTCTTTGGGGCGCCTGGGTGGCTCAGTCATTAAGTTGCTGCCTTCAGCTCAGGTCATGATCCCAGGGTCTTGGGATCGAGGCCCACATTGGGCTCCCTGCTCAGCGGGAAGCCTGCTTCTCCCTCTCCCACTCCGCCTGCTTGTGTTCCTTCTCTCTCTGTGTCTCTGTCAGATAAATAAATAAAATCTTAAAAAAAAAAGATTATCTTTGAATATAAAAAAGCATATTGCTTTATCTGTTTATTTTTCTCCAAAGTGAGGTTTTTTTAAAACTGACTTTGCTGGGGCGCCTGGGTGGCTCAGTGGGTTAAGCCGCTGCCTTCGGCTCAGGTCATGATCTTGGGGTCCTGGGATCAAGTCCCGCATTGGGCTCTCTGCTCAGCGGGGAGCCTGCTTCCTCCTCCTTCTCTCTCTACCTGCCTCTCTGCCTACTTGTAATCTCTCTCTGTCAAATAAATAAATAAAATCTTTAAAAAAAAAAAAACCAACTGACTTTGCCTTTTTAAGCTTTGATATTTTTAAACATTCTCAGGTTTACTTGGTAAAGACTATCCATTAGCAAATGGGCTGGGTTTTTTCAACAGGATCCATGTACAAACATGCGCACACACATTTTGTGGCTTGAATCCCAAACCGGCTAATGCCAGGGGAGCCTGACTGATGTGTGACATTACTGGGCACAGCCAATTACCAAAGTACGGTGTAACCTTCCTTAGAGGGTGTCAGTGCTATTTTCCTAAGTGTGAAGTGTGCATACTTTTGGACCCAGCCATCCAAGAATTCACCATTAGAAGATAATGCCACAAGCATAAAAAGATGTATATACAAGGGCAATCGCTGTAGCATGATTTATTAGAACAAAAAACTTGAAGCCTAAGTAATGGTATGCACAGACACTGGCATACTACGGAGCCATCCAAATTATGATAGAGATTTATATTAATTAACACAAAAAGAAGTCCACATCAGAAAAAAAAAGACTAAAGGGCAGCCTCATGCCATCTCATTAATGTAGAAGCTATGACTTTACAGTACGCATATGTACAGTCACACCTAGAGACATCCTAGGATGGGATGAGGGTGGGGAAGGAGATTCTTTCTTTCTTTATACTTTTCTGTAATCCTTAAATAACTGTAAATAAGCATGTATAATTTGTTTAGAAAAATAATAAACCTATTCTTTTTTATGCTATATAGAAGCAATTTATCTCATACTCAAAAAAGTCATTAAGGGCAAGTTCCTAAATATGTAATCTTTAAAAAAATGATCCCCCATTCATGACAGGAAATGGCAAAATATTTGTGATTAAACCTTATAAACTGTAACCTCAGAAAGCTGAGAAAGTTATATTATAACATCAGACATTAGCCAAAAGATTATAGGTTGTCAGTGCTAACAGTTAACATTAGCTATGTAATTTTTGCTTCTAGATGTGACACACACCATCACAATATTATGTTTAGCTCCAAAAGACAAAACTATAGTTATAAATATCAAGTAATTTCATACGGATTCCATTTATAAATATGTATACTGCTTCTAGTGTTTTTACTTTAGCTCAGAAGATCAGTCAAGAGACTTTTGGTACATAAGCAAACATAAATCTGTCTTCTTGCCAAGGATTTCTCTTTCCACATCAACGAATTTAGGAATTGCAGGAGAACTCACAGCACATTCAGTACTCCCTATTATATGAGAGATGAGGAAACAAGAAGCTCAGAAAAGTTAAAGGGCTCCTTTAAAGTCAATAGCTAGTTGCCAGCAGAGCTGGGCCTACCACCCAGATTCTGGTCATAAGGCCCAAAATGAATTATTTCTATACACCTGTTAGAATGGCTAAAATTAAAAAAAAGAAAAATACCAACAATATCAGGCACTGACAAAGATCCAGAACAACTGGAACTTTCATATGTTTCCGGTGTCAATGCAAAAGAACACATGGCTCTGGAAAACAGATCGACCCACACAGCACAGTATGACCCAGAGGGGCCGTGCCCTGGGAGTCACCCTAGAGAAGTGAAAACTCACCATTCATCCCGAAACCTGTCCGTGAATATGTATGGACAGGTTCCATTCCAAAAATGGAAATAATCCAAATGTCCTTCAACAGGTGAATGGAAAAACAATCTGTAATCCAGTCACATCAATGGAATATTACTTGGCAATAAAAAAGGAACAGCTGAGACACACAAAAACTGGGATGTATCTCAAAGGCATTATGCCAAAAGAAATCAGTCTCAAAGGTTACATATGGTATGATCCCATTTATAGAACATTCTCCAGAAGAGAAAAGGATAGGGATGAGCAAGAAGTCATGGTGGGGAGCGGGGGGCAGAGCGGTGTCTGAAGGCCAAAGTGCTGCAGCAGGGAGTGTTTTCAGGTGACAGAATTGTTCTGTATCCTGACTGTGGTGGAGGTTACATGAATCTCTAACATGTACGGGTATTCACATAATGGTACACACCACAATGTCAATTTTACTGTTCCTTACTTTGAAAGTTAAAACAAGGGACTTATTCAGTCTCTGGTTTCTAAAAGCCAGAAATACTAGGCACCTGGGTGGCTCAGTTGTTAAGCAGCTATCTTTGGCTCAGGTCATGATCCTGAGGTCCTGGGATCGAGCCCCACATCAGGCTCCCCACTCGGCAGGGAGTCTGCCTCTCCCTTTTCCACTCCTCCTGCTTGTGTTCCCTCTCTCATTGTGTCTCTGTCAAAAAAATAAATAAAATCTTAAAAAAAAAAATTAAAGCCAGAAATACTTATGGGTTTTTAAATTCTAGTTTTTAAACTTCAGTTCGTTTTTTTTTAAAGATTTTTATTTATTTATTTGACAGACAGAGATGACAAGTAGGCAGAGCAGCAGGCAGAGAGAGAGGGGGAAGCAGGCTCCCCATTGAGCAGAGAGCCCGATGTGGGGCTCGATCCCAGGACCCTGGGATCATGACCCGAGCCTAAGGCAGAGGTTTTAACCCACTGAGCCACCCGGGTGTCCCAGTTTTTTTTTTTTTTTAAGATTTATTTATTTGAGAGAAAGAGCGTGTACATGTGCAAGTGAGTGGGAGGAAGGGGCAGAAGGAGAGGTAGAGAGAATCTTCAAGCAGACACCCCACTGTGTCAGAGCCTGACATGGGGCTTGATCCCACAACCCTGAGATCATGATGAAGTGAAATCAAGAGTCAGACATTTAAATGAGACTGAGCTGCCCAGGCACCTCTAAACTTCAGTTTTTAATCAGCAAAATAGAATGATTTAACAGGCCCTTTCTCATAAAATCTCACTGCCAAGAAAAGAACATATTTAACTTGGCAAGTTACATAACCTCACTTTGTCTCAATTTCCCTGCTGGTAAAATGGAGTAATAATAATATACTACCTCAAAGGGTTATATGAGGATTAAATAGCAAATGCTTTGTAAAAGTTGATGAATAACAAAAATACAGACACTATATATAACTCTGGAGACAGAAATCAAAGACAGTGTCAACCAAGTGACTTTAAAGTGTTATCCTTCTGGAGAACTGGGTTCCGATGAGTGCTTTTCTGACAGAGCTGTCTCTGAATGCAGTCCAACCCTGGAATTGGGATTTTTACAGAGAAGTGAACACTCACTGCTGAGTCCTTGGGAGATTTTTATTCTGTAACCATTCTACATAAGCAAATTATTGTCTAAACCAGCTCTGTTTTAAAGAAAGTCATGTTATGGAGTTAAAAAAAAAATCTTTCCACATATTCGTTAATCTCCTCAGCACCATGTAACTTAATAAACAGGTAGACCGTGTGTGTGTGTGTGTGTCTGTCTGTCTGTCTATTAAGCAACAGCAGGTGTACTACCTCTTGGAATACCATAGCTTAAAACACTAGGCAAAATGAGGATCCAACCATAACCCTTCTAGAGTTTTTGGTCTTTAAGAATTGCCTTTCCAGGGGCGCCTGGGTGGCTCAGTGGGTTAAAGCCTCTGCCTTAGGCTCGGGTCATGATCCCAGGGTCCTGGGATTGAGCCCCACATCGGGCTCTCTGCTCAGCAGGGAGCCTGCTTCCCCTTCTCTCTCTGCCTGCCTCTCTGCCTACCTGTGATCTTTGTCAAATAAATAAATGTTTAAAAAATCTTTTAAAAAAATTACCTTCTACATGGAATAAGGTCATAAATAAAATGGTTTTCTCCATACCACATTACTTGGATTTCTGCTTCAAACTTATACCTCTAAGCATAGCTTTTAATTTAAGCACTCTCCCAACCCCCATTTAATCCAGTAAGTCTCTGCTTAAGATCGACTTCAAGAAAATAATTTTTGTTAAGCACAAAAGGGTGATTTTCACATAGGGTGATTTTCAAACTGCCTGACCCACCCCAGTCTTGAGAAATGAATTGGAATAAAAAGACAACAGACTGCCTCACAACCAGAAGGGTAAGTACTGTTTTCTGAAGGTTTCGTTTCAGTTGTGGGTAGGCTATGAATATGAGAGAACACATAGGACCACACGTGCACTGCTGCTTACTGGGGGTCATGGTCAAAAAGTTTAAGAAAGAGTGCTATAGGGCATTCAGTAAACAGTTCTGGAGTGAGAAGAGTCCAATTCTGCACTCTCTGGCTTCTATGGACAAGTCTTTCAGTGCTCACTGCAGCACCTGGCCTTAGAGACAGAAGTCATCTTCAAAGAAAAAGAAAATCTAACTTTCCATTTGAATTGATGAAAAGGTTGGAGACTGGGAGGCAGAACAAACTGTCTTTTGGATATTGTTGTAATACCTACAAGGTGGAATAGATGCCTAAGTGTATACGTTCTTCTTTTTTTTTTTTTTAAGATTTTATTTATTTGAGAGAGAGCACACACATGCGGGAGGGCGGGGCGGGGGAGGGGCAGAGGAAGAAGGGGAGAAAGAATCTCTGCTCACGACCTAAGTCAAAACCAAGAGCCAGAGACTTAACCGACTGAGTAACCCAGGTGCCCCAGAATTCTATACATTCTTTACCATAACCTAACAGAAAGAAACTAGCCATTTGAAAGCAGAAAATTGTTTACTATGCATGTATTTTCCAAATTTAATTTAAACATTGGGTCCCTTTCCAATATTAAGTTTAACTTAACACAGTATACAAGATTTAAATATACTTTATGTCGAACAACCAAGTATTTTCTTTTAGAGCAGAACAAGATACACTTTAAAATGTATCTGCTTTTGAAAAAGAAGTTGGGGTGCTGGGTGGCTCAGTCGTTAAGGGTCTACCTTCAGCTTAGGTCGTGAAGGCAGGGTCCTGGGATCAAGCCCCATATCCCACTCCCCTGCTCAGCAGGGAGCCTGCTTCTCCCTCTCCCACTCCCCGTGCTTGTGTTCCCTCTCTCCCTATCTCTCTCTGTCATAAATAAATAAAATCTTTTAAAAAAAGAAGTCTTCACACTGTGTAATATATACAAAGACTTTTTCTCTTTGTGAATAATCTTATAGATTAGAACTATCTTCCAAAATAATCTGGTTTTACCCACTAGGAGACTATAAATAGCCTATTTTCTTTTTAAGATTTTATTTATTTATTTGACAGAGATTACAAGTAGGCAGAGAGGCAGGCAGAGAGAGGAGGAAGCAGGCTCCCTGCTGAGCAGAGAGCCCTATGCGGGGCTTGATCCCAGGGCCCCAGGACACTGGGATCATGACGTGAGCTGAAGACAGAGGCTTTAATCCACTGAGCCACCCAGGCGCCCCAAATAAATAGCCTATTTTCTTAAAAGATGACTAGGAGCACCTGGCTGGCTCATTCAATAGGGCACGTGATTCTTAGACTTGGGGTCATGAGTTCGAGGCCCAGGTTGGGGGTAAAACTTATTTAAGAATAGTAAAAAATTGGGGCACCTGGGTGGCTCAGTGGGTTAAAGCCTCTGCCTTAGGCTTGGGTCATAATCCCAGGGTCCTGGGATTAAGCTCTGCATCGGGCTCTCTGTTCAACAGGGAGCATGCTTCCGCCTCTCTCTCTGCCTGCTGCTCTGCCTACTTGTAATCTCTGTCAAATAAATAAATAACATCTTTAAAAAAAAAAGAATAGTAAAAAATTCTTAAGGTGACTTATTCACTAAAACTTATACTCAAATCAGTTTTCATACTTAAAGCCTTATTACTATTTAGGCAATTTCCTAGCATATCTCTTCTCTACACTACATAAGCTAAATAGGACTTTCCTGTGCTAAATCTAACAAAGTCAATGCTAAAATTGCTCCCTGCCTTGTAGCATCACCTCAGCGAAGTGAGGTGATGAGTTGTGTAGAGCAGGGGTTCTCAACCTCAGCACAGCTGACATTTGGAACCAGACCACTCTTTGTTGTGAGGGGCTGTGCTATGCCCTGTAGGATGGTCCACAGCCTCTCTGGCCTCTGCCCTCTGGATGCCAGTAGTACCCCCCGGGTTCCACTTGCAGCAGAGATCTCTCCAGCCAACATCTCCTGGAGGCAAAATTGCCCTTGGCTGAGAACCACTGCTTTACAGGTTTGTATTTTAATCATGATTTCCATGTTTGGACAAGAAGAGGGAGAAAATGACAATAGTGCAATTACAGCAAAAAAATCTAACCAAGTGCACTTTTCAACAGAAACATGGCGCCCCAGCAGGGATTATGGGCCAGGCCCAGGTGGCCAGCAGAAGCACCTACCCCACCCCCTACCCCCCACACCCCCACAGGGCTTTGGGGGCAGGCCCACTGCACTTCACAACATTCCAAACCAGGTTAACTATACTGAAGCACGTTTCTTCTGTTGCTATTTGTTTAAAACCTTGGGTTTCCAAGAAGTTTAAATATATCACAGTTATAAAAATATTAAATAAACATTTTAAATAATTAACAATGCAAGAAGGATTATTATGTCATTATTATGAAATGAGGCAATGAAAGAAATATTTAGCAGTTACAAAGACAAATCTTTCAAGAGATGTAACTATTTTTAAGACATATTCTGTCATATTTAACCCCTCTTTAAGGATAAAAGTATATAGGGTTTACTCTCAGGTAGATTTGAGGATTCTCTTAATACTGTAAAAATCCAAGCTAGGCCTTTGAGAATGTACTTAAAAAAAAAGTTTGAAATTATTTTGCCCCACTAAATATTTCAATATTTAATTTAAAATAGGACATTATAATTTTCCTATGGATAGCTGAAGGATGCTTTTTTAATGAAAAAATTATTTAGTGGGTATACATTCACATGGATCAAAAATTTTAAGTATAGGGCGCCTGGCTGGCTCAGTGGGTTAAGCCTCTGCCTTCAGCTCAGGTCATGATCTCAGGGTTCTAGGACTAAGCCCTGCATCCGCATCGCCTCTCTGCTCAGCAGGGAGCCTACTTCCCCCTCTCTCTCTTTGCCTGCCTTTCTGCCTACTTGTGATCTCTGTCAAACAAATAAATAAAATCTTTAAAAATAAATTTTAAGTACAGAAGAAAATATAGTGAACAGAGCACCATTACTCATAACAGCCAAAACCAGAAATAATCCAAATGTCCATCAAAGGTAGAATGGACAAATAAATTATAATATATTCGTACAACTAAATATTACATGAGGAAAAACTAATTGTTGTGACACATGAAAACATGAGTGAATTTTATAACATAATTTTGAGCTAAGGACACTATACACACTTGAGTACACACTGTATTTCACCTATGTACAGCTTAGAGATTTTCCACAGCTACACAGAGTTTCCTCATTCTTTTTTGCAGCTGAAAAATTTATTCTATTGCATGAATATACCCTAATTTATTTACCAAGTCTCCACTGACAGACATTTAGGTTTTACCCAAACTTTTGCTGAGTTTATTTAGATGAATTTGTATGCTAGAAAGAAAACCGTAGGGCTCTCTATAAGGAGGATCTTTTAGGCAAGGTAACTTCAAATCCCAGCTCTAAGAGTATATTAATACAGGAAAAGTCTCTGGGCAGCTGTGTCACAGTCTTAAGAGGAACTGGGGAAAAAACATAGACTTACCTCTACAACTAAGATCACATACACTCTCCTCTTCCCCTCATAACAAAAAAACAAACAAACCAAAAAAACCTCAAAAAACCCCACAACTCACCATGTGTTTCAATGTTCACAGGCCACAGATAATACTTTAGAGACATTAAAATGATACTTGTGAAAGGATGAAAACAATTCATAAGGGCCTAGTTAAAATCTCATTTTGTAGGCCATACAGAGTAATTAAGAAATCATACTCCAGGGGCGCCTGGGTGGCTCAGTGGGTTAAAGCCTCTGCCTTCGGCTCAGGTCATGATCCTGGGGTCCTGGGATCGAGCCCCACAACGGGCTCTCTGCTCAGCAGGGAGCCTGCTTCTCCCCCTCTCTCTGCCTGCCTGTGATTTCTGTCAAATAAATAAATAAAATCTTAAAAAAAAAAAAAAAAAGAAATCATACTCCATCGAATCTCCGAAACTGAATCAAAACTCCAAAGCTGAAAAAAGTCTAAATTCCAAAGCGGTTAAAGACTCTATCCTTCACTAGCATTAAAAACAAAAGGAATCACCCAACACTGTCTTTGTGAAATCCAGCTAAGAGTAAGAACCCTCTGGTACCACATGCATAGCAAAACCAAGAAATCAGGCTCTGGGGTCATACTCCCACCATGCCTCTTCCTCTTTCTGCTCCCTTCCAACAATCCCTTCTTGCCACACACTGATTGGTTTATCAAGAAACTGACAGAAGCAACTACAGCTTGGCTAGGCCTTTGATTCTACTACACCAGAAAAAATAATAGTTTAAGAAAAAAAAAAAAAAAGCACCCTCTTCCCCAGAAAAAGTTTACTTAGCAAAATGTCTTAGAGTTGAGAAAAAAAATATGTAACTCGATCATCTCAATTTCATTTGTTTAGTCAGTCTGGGCTCACATAGCATAAGTGCTCTTATTATTATTATTATTATTATTATACATCTGGCTGAGATTAAATTTTTTCAAGTGTTCTGCAAAATCTAAGGCAAGTCTAAGACCATTATTTGCCAATCCCTCTTTATCAGCAATCCAATACTAGTGACTGATTTCATTGATGGGAAAGCCTTACGTGGTTTAGTAATAAAGAAAATAAGGATTAGCAGGGTCCCTTGAGGTAAAGCCTAATGCATTACCGATGTGTCTACCTTATCAGAAAAGTCTCGAGGTAACTCTTGTGGGTTTACAGACTTACCACAATGGTATCCTGCAAAAATGACAGAATAATTTAATTCTACATAAGCCAAGAAATTCTATTTTAAAAGCTCTATGCACTGAATAGAATCTACTTTCCAAAGGACTCCATCTCTTAAACTAGGTTTTAAAGAGAAAAAAAAAGCCATATTTTACCATAAGGTTACCTTTCGGCCTAAA
Source organism: Neogale vison (assembly GCF_020171115.1). Classification (NCBI taxonomy): domain Eukaryota; kingdom Metazoa; phylum Chordata; class Mammalia; order Carnivora; family Mustelidae; genus Neogale; species Neogale vison. The sequence continues at coordinate 46,298,712 of NC_058095.1, read as the reverse complement.
AACAAGGGTAGGGATACACACCCACAATCTGTAGGTATAGACCTAAAGTGGAGAGTCGATAAAATTTGACAGGTAGGGGGACTTGACTTTTCTTTCCTTCACCCACCAAAGCAAAAATGCCTAAGGCACTCAAACTTATAACCCAAATAACATTTTATGATCAAAACCTCAGATGAGCGATGGGAATTCTTTAGGAGAAAATGTTCATAAGTGTTTTGTGTTTTTTTTTTTAAATCAAACGTAACTGCTATATAAACAAACAGATTAACTAAAATAAGCCTCTGATGTCTTCACGATTCTGTCAAGCACTTTATGGCTTGCATTAACCATGAAAATTTACACAAGGCTTTGCACGTGATTCAACTCTGGACACAGAACTCATTGAGACACGCTAATGTCCTAAGACACCCCTTTCACCACACAAGCTCTGAATAAGGCTTAAAACAAGCACAGCCTGTGGGTAGCACTGCAGAATTTGGGGCCAAGTTTTGTCGTCTTCACCACGTTCAGCCAGCCATAGAGCAACAAATCAAAGTTCCAATAAGCACACTGCACCTGCAAGGCTTAGGTATGCTCCAAGTCAAATATTTGCCATTTTTTCATCCCAAATCTGCACAAATGAAAGTATGCAGATCGTCGCACCAGGCCTCTTGCCAGCCAAAATGATCTCTCTTCCCTGCATCCGCTGTGTCCTACCATTTACTGAGTCCTAAGGACATGGACATGCGGCAGGAACTGTGCTAGCAGCTTGCATATCTTAGCTCTACCCCTTAAAACAAATCCCATCCTATTGCTGAGGAAACTGAGGCTAGAGAGGTCAAGGTGATTTGCCCCATGCCGCAAAGTTGGTAACTGGTGGAGCCGATTCAAATCCTATCCTGCCGGTCCCCAAAGGACCATCTCCCTGATCTTCCTTCAGCTAAATTCACTACCTGCAGCATAGTTTCCCTCTATCAAAGTAAATTAAAAAATTCAAGTGCTGTCAGACATGGTGACAGTAGGGGTGCCTCAGTGGGTTAAAGCCTCTGCCTTCGGGCTCCGGTCATGATCGCAGGGTCCCAGGGTCCCAGGATCAAGCCCTGCATCGGGCTCTCTGCTCAGCGGGGAGCCTGCTTCCCCCACCCCCGTCCCTGCCCCCACCCCCTGCCTGCCTACTTGTGATCTCTGCCTATCAAATAAATAGAATCTTTAAAAAAAGAAAAGTAATGGTGACAGTAGCTGAGAAGACCATACCTACAGCTGGAGCACAAGATCCAAGAGTTCCCCACAAGGAAACGTCTTCACCCCTGACAAGGACGCCTTCACCGCCTGTAGCATACCTAGGTCCAGAGGCTATGGCTCAAAATGTAAGAGACTCCACAGGGGTTTTTGTTGTTGTTGCTACTGGCGGTCTCTCCACTGACTTTTTACAACAAGGGAAATGAAACTCAAGGGTATATTCACATTTTTGGTGAAATTACCTAAAACCCTTGAGTAAAGGGTGATTTTTTTTTTTTTTTAACAGTTCACTTTTACAGTTTACTGCTTTGCTAGGCTCCGGACACTTTCAAAAGCAAAATCGCATCAGCAGCATTACTAATCAACTTTCTTCTACAGACTTGAAAAGTATTTTCTTACCACGCTACAAGATTACTTCCCATACTTTGAGCAGAAATGGAAACAGCTCTGGGCTTCACGAATCAGATCTGGAGGCCACAGTTGCAGAAAGGAGGTAGGTGCTGTTTCCCCTGAGTAGGAGCCTCTGATCTGAAACCTCCTAAGGGAAGGGTGTCTGAGGAAGAGTGTTGAAGAAACTAAAGCAAGCTGTTTGTATTAATGAGGGAGCTGCTGGCACTACTGCTTCTTAAGTGTTTCTCTGCCATGCAATTGTTTCCCGGCTTCCAAGCTCTGAATCTGGCAGGCAGAATGCTGTTCTCACAGCCGTACGTGTTCTGTGATCAGCTGCTTCGTGGGGTGTGGGTGTTTAACTAGGTAAGTGACTGGTAAGAAGAGGTTCCGCAATTTTAAATCAAGGAAGCACACCGTCCCCTGAGATTTTAGTGATCTGTCACTATAGGCCGACGCTGACAAAGTAACATTATTTGTAACTTTGAAATGGTTTGGGGTTAGGATAGGCAAATAATTTCCAACAGTAATGCTCCAGGCGTGACACGAACAAAAAATATAACCTGTAATCCAAGCCACTTCAAGCATGTTTATTAGATAATAAAAAATGCAGTATTTGCCATCTCAGCATGCTTTCAAACTTCACAGGGTACACTGCATAATTATTAGAATAGATGCTGTTCTTCAGGCGTGTGGAACAGGTTCTGTGCAAGATTCCAAAGCCCCCCTGCCTTCCAAACCTTCCAAAGAAATGTTAAAACCATGAATTGCTTAGCCTCCCAGAACCCCAAAAATGTAAAAAGGAAAGAAAGAAAGAGTGTAAAAAATGTCAGAACTGTAAGCTCCTGGAGACCTGGGGACTATGTTTTTTTAATGTCACTGCCCATCACAACACTATCACAAGTGGAATAAATCCCCCTTGGTTGAAATATAATCAAAAGGGCAAAGCTGGATGCAGAATGATTTAGAAAGAATAGCTGACATTTATCCCCTGCTTGTTGATAGAAAAGTGCAACGTTCATCCCTTGTTCTAAATTCTAAACACGGAGACTGAATTCCATAACTGCAACCAAGATCCTTCCATTAAAACAAAATTTTAAAATCGATGATTCTGGTGGCAATGTCATCCTGAATTATGACATGAAATCATATCTAATAAAGTCAAAAAAATCTGCACAGGGCAGGTGCTCTATTATGGGAAAGATAAAGCCTTCTTTTAAGATCTCATATCAACCTCCATAAGTACATCGTGGACAGGCATCATGAAACAGACCACTGACTTTGCTTTTGAAATCTGCTACCTTTAGAAAACAGGGCAAGGAACGTACATCATCAACTGGTCAAATTCAGACAAATTATCTTGACTCCAGTCTGAACTTTTTCTGAAATGCTCTCACACATCTCCTTTTTATAGGAAAACAGGGAATGATACCTTACAGACCCCTAACCCGCTGTAATCAAAGAACAAAACACAAGGATACACACACATCATCTACTTTGTTGCTCAGGACCAAAGTACTGTAATGTCAATCCTTAAGAAACAAAACAAAACACAAAACTTAAGTTCCTTTCACTTTTGCATAATACAGATCTCAACCTGACCGTCCCAGGACTAGCTTCAAGAGGACTGTAATGCACACAAAAATTAGGAGTGTCTCTTTCACCAAAAAGAGGACCCTGAAGGCTTCCATGATCCCAAAGAAAGGTTAAGAACCACTGAAGAAGACATTTCCGGAATTGCTAAAACTCAGAAGTGAACATTTTAAACAAAATTATACTAAAGGAATTATCTATCTGAATGCATGGGCACAGTCCCCACACAGGCAACCAAGCTGCCTGCCAGTCCTGACCATCTCTGTGCAGCTGACCCCTCTCAAATGAGCCCTAGGCGGGAACATCCCCCCCGCATTCAGCCCGCACACACATGCCAGCCCCAGCAGCTCTTCATTCCTTAAGCATACACATGTTGTCAACAAAGCATGTGCTAGTTGTCATTCCCAGAACAATACAGGCCTGGCCATCTCTGGAAAAAAAAAATACACATTCTTCCCAAAACATGACCCTATTTATTTACTATGCCTTGACGATCGATCTTAAATACGGAGACAGAATAAATGAAATGCTCACACACATGTATCTAATCAACTGAGGGGAAAAAAGCATCACTCAGGTGTTGCTGAGGGTACACAGGCGATGCAGATCAGGAAAACACTAGGATAACGATGCTTGAACATGGGGACAATCAAAGACACACTCACGCAGGAACATCCTGAGACCATGGTTGTGGAAAGAACCCTTCTCCAAAAGCAAAAGCACATTCCTTTGATTGGCACAAGCTCTTCCTGACAATGGATCCGCAATGACAGGGGCTGCTCTGGCAATCAGGAAGTGTGTGTGTGTGTGTGTGCATGCGTGTGTGTATGTGTGTATGTTGTGGGGGAGGGATGTACTAAATGTGATCAAAGACTGGTCCTCTTCAAAGAACATATGGGATCTCAAATCGTCAAGACAGACTTCGAGGGTGAGGCAGGGGCATTTATCATTTCTACCGAAGACATCCCTCGACAATGAGCATGTTATGTGCAGATGTAACGGGGGTGTCACTACCATTAGTGTCTCCCATCTAAGAATCTTAAGTAGAGGCTGATTGGAGGGGAGGAGGGGGTGGGGGTGGAGAAAGGTCTGCATTACCCTCTGGGGTGAGTGTCGGGACGGGTATACACCGATGCATTTTATCTCGGGCGGCACAATACTCCCAGGGGTTGGAGGTCTGGGCGCAACCGCAGGGCCGTGGAGGCAACGGGTGCAAGCTGCCAGCTGCAGGGCAGGGGAATGCTCGCAGGAGGACCGGTGCAAATCTCCCTCGGCCCGCTAACCCAGGCAACCCCAGCTTCCCCTCGGGCCTCTGGGCGAGCGGGCTCTCTGCAAAACTGAAGCCCGGCCCGGGTCCGGGAGCGAGGGGACGAAGGAGCAGAAGCGGGCGCCCCCGGCCCGAGCTCGCGACCAGGGGAGCGCAGTGCCCCGGGCCTCCCCGCCAGATGGGGGCTGCTCCGGCCTAGTGCACGCAGCTGCCTCGGCGAAGGGTTAACCCGGCGCCCGAACCCCGGCCGGCCCGGCGGGCGGCGGAGGAAGGGCTGCTGCAAGGGGCGCAGCCGCGACTGTGGCGTGTGCGTGGGGGGTAGGGGCCCCTACTCACCCTGGCCGGCCGCCTCCGCCTCCGCCGCCCCGACCGCCGCCTCGGCGGTCCATCCCTGCGGCGGGGGGCCTGTAGCCGCGGCGCTCGAGTAACAACCGCCGGCCGGGCCGGCCCCTCCCCCCCGCCCAACGTCTGTCCTCAGGGCCGCTCCACAGACCCGGCCTCGGCCGCCGCCGCCGCCGCCGCCGCCGCCGCAGCGCTACGTGGCCGCCGCTCCGACGTCTCGCGACTCCCTTCCGAGCGCGCGAGGGCGAGCGGGGCCGGCGGGGCGGGCGGCGCGCGGGGAGGGAGGCAGGGGAGGGGGTGTGCGTGTGTGGTTGTGTGTGCGGAGCCGGGGGCAGGGAGGGAAGGCGAGCGGCGGCGAGAGCGCGCGCGCGCCCGCGCCCCGTCCCTCGCCCGCCTTCCCCCCCCCCCCCCGCCCAACGGGGAACGACACCTCCCTCCGCCCGCCCCCCCTGGCATCCCGGCCGCTGGGCGCGGCGGCGCGCATGCGCAGCCCCTGGGGCCGGCCCTGGCGCACCTTTTCTCCCCGCTGCCACAATGTGAGCGCCCCGCCGCCCAGATAACCGCCGACTCCCGCTCCACCCCCGCCCTCCCCCACTCCGCCCACTGCTGAGCGCCCAGGTAAAGGCGTGGACTGCGCGTGCGCACCGCTCTCCCTGGGTCTGGGGGCGTGGTTCCTGAAAGGAAGCCAGAACGCAGAGTGGGAGGGAGCTGGGGGCGGAGGGTGTGAGCCTCCCCGAAGCAGGAGCGGGTTAGGATTAAGGAAAGGTAAAAGTGGAGAAAGTGGGCCAAAATAGGAAAGTGGGACCAAGTGAGATTTAGAAGTAAAGGAGCCTTTGGCTTATGAAGTAAAATGTTTTAAGAAATCTTGACTGTAGCTTCTGTTACTGGAGGGTAGGGTGAGTCACAGAGGACAGAAATAAAGGAGACAAAATATAAGCAGTAGCGGTCATTCACCAGATAAATGGGACAGCTAATAAAACCTGGGGAAATTTAGAGATTGCCGGAACGGTCAGAAAAACAAATTTAGAGCCTCGTTTGTTCTGTAGCCAGGAATAGGGAAGGGGATGTGTGTGTGCTTGAGACACCGAATTGGTGTAAGAAAGGAAGCCTCCATTGAAAGTATTATAGCAATATGACTAATTAGCTATTAATCATTAATATAATTAATGGTACTATTAGCTAACAAGGTAGCATTTATGTGAGTTCCGAGCCAAGAGAGGGTGTACGTAATTGTAAGTGCTTGGCGTTCGGAGAGAGGAAGTGAGGCAGGCAAGGTAAAGACCTGGGCAAGAGAGGACGAGGACCCAAGACAGCAACTTGGAGGGTCAGGATGAACCTTTCCCACCAGAAACCAAACTTCCCTGATGTTAAATCTTATCTCCATTGGAACTCCTCATCTTCCTTCCATTATGAAAAACACACTTAATAAATATCTTTGCATTAAGATATTTTAATATCTTGACCCATTTTCAATGCAACTACTTCTCTCCCAAATAACCATTCCTTCCTTTGTCCCCCCAACCCCCCGAAAAAAAAAATCCCTATAGCAAGTAAAATGACCTGAATCTGGGATAGGGTTAGGGAGAGATTGAAACTTGATACACAAAAGTGTTCCAGGGCTAGCTCTGTCCTTGGCCCCTTTTCTGAAAACAGATGCTTGGTCTTTATTATCCTTGGACTCCACACTCCAGGGAGTGTAATTTGGCACCTTTGGGTTGTGTTCCTCAGTAGTGAGTGCCTTGGGTGGATAAACACTAAAAATGACATCATAATACAGCAGGTAGAGAGAAATCTTCAGGCAGAGCAGGAGGAAATACGCATGCATAAATAATAAAAGGAAACACTTAGGTGCACCTGGTTGGCCCAGTTGGTGGGGCATGTGACTCTTGATCTCAGGTTTGTAAATTTGAGCCCACTTTGGGTGTAGAGATTATTAAATAAATAAGTAAAAGAAAATCTTAAAAACAAAAAAAAGGAATTAGATTTAATGCAAGAAAGAACTTGGCCTCCACAGGGGCTGATGAGCTCAGAAGATCCAACTGAGATGTCTAGTGTTGCCCTTCTAGGACCTTTAATCCATTCCCTACTCTGCCTGTCAGGGCAATCCAGCTTAGAAGACCGCAGTGCATAGCAATGGCTAAAGAAGCAACATAACCTTCCAAGTGTCTGTGACTCTCCACCCACAGGCCAGTCCCCCAAAGGGCTCCTAGTAATTAGAATAGCAATATTATTACCTTCTACTTGAGGAGTGCTTTATGGTTTCTGAAGGGAGATTATGTCCATTATCTCATGAGATCCTCCATATCTCATGAGATCCTGCCTATGAGGCAGGCAAGACAGGTGTTATTACAGTGAAGGAAATTTGGGCCAAGGAATGTTTAATGGCCCAGTCAATCACTCAACCCAGAAAACAATGGAGGGTTTGACTCTGAAAGACTGCTACATATTCCTGTGGGTAAAAATAGGCAGCCTTGGCACGTGATAGAGAATAATTTTAATGGACAATTCTATCTATACCTGTGTCTCCTCTCTTTTACATGTATTCCCCCTTTTCTTCTCTTCAGGACCCTAGAGTTGGCCCCTGTGTTTCTGAAGCCTTGGTGACCTGTACTTTGGAAGTCTTTGGGGCCACAGGGCTGGCAAGGAGATCCCAGTTGCTCTGCTCTCTCTTAATTCTTCCCTTTCATATATCTACCCACATCGGGTAGCTGCCAAACAGTGTCCTCTGTCAACGTGTCACAAGAAGAAGCCATCTGCTCTCAGCCAGACTGCTAAGCCCATGCCCCCTTCTTCAGCGGCTGACACTAGAGCAGACAGTCGATGCAAGCACCATTTAGTACCCACATCTGGCCTCCCTGGAAGATCAGGCTTCTGTCATCCTGGTTTCCTGGCCGTGGATAGTTCTTCACTGACTTCTTCATTAAGGCAGGACAAAACCCAGAAGAAGCCATTTAAAAAAAAAAAAAAAGATTTTATTTATTTATTTAACAGAGAGAGAGCATGAGCCAGGGGGAGTGGCAGAGAGAGAAGGAGAAACAGACTCCTCATTGAGCAAGGAACCCAATATAGGGCTTGATCCAGGAATCCTGTGATTGTGACCTGAGCTGAAGGCAGCTGCATAACTGACTGAGCCACCCAGGCACCCCATAGAAGCCAATTAAAAAAAAAAAGGTTTAGTAGACACACACACACATGAATATTACTCAGCGATAAAAAAAGGATGAGATCTTGCCATTTAAAACAAAGAGGGACCTAGAGTATTATGCTAAGTGAACTAAGAGAAAAACAAATACCATATGATATCTGTTAGAAGTGGAATCTAAAGAAACAAATGAACAAACAAAAAGCAGAATCAGACCTACAAATGCAGAGAACAAAGGGATGGTTGCCGGAGGGGAAGAAAGGTGAGGTTGGACAAAATGGGGTGGGGGGAGTGGGAGGTACAGGCTCCTAGTCATAGAATGAATAAGTCACAGGAATAAAAGGCACAGTGGAGGGAATATAGTCAATGATATCGTAATGGGGGCACCTGGATGGCTCAGTGGGTTGAGCCTCTGTCTTCTGCTCGGGTCATGATCTCAGGGTCCTGGGATCAAGCCCTGCATCTGGCTCTCTGCTCAGTGGGGAGTCTGCTTCCCCTTCTTTCTCTCTGCCTACTTATGATCTCTGTCAAATAAATGAAATCTTTTAAAAAAATGATATCATAACAGGATTGTATGGTGACAGGTGATAGCTACACTCATGGGGAGTACAGGATAAGGTAGAGGGCAGCTGAACCTCTATGTTGTACACCTGGAACTAATGAAACACTGTTTGCCAATTATATTCAAATAAACAAAGACATAATTTTCGTATAGTTCTGCATACTTTGATAGTTCTGAAAACCTTCAGAGATTTCATTGAAACAGCAAACAGACATATCTGGTTCCTAAACGGCCTCCTGCAAGCTCCCAGTTCACTGCATTTCCACACTCCCCAAGCTTCCAAGAACGTACCCGCAGTCACCACTAGTTCTTACCATCACTACTTACATAGGGGTGGTGGCTGGGGCTCCGGTCATAGCACATCAGACTTGGGGCCAGGGCCCTGATCATGGGCTCCGAGGTTCTCATAGTTGCCATGCTGCAACCTTTGCTCATTCCCTTCACATTTTAGACTCTGTAAAAAGACGGGATTATCTGGCTCTTACAGACTTCCAGATCCAATACCTAGGATTCTATTCTAGAAAGTTGACTTTGTTCGCTAATGTCTTACAATGCCATTCCTTCGCTAAGAATCACTATCCAGTTCCTATCTCCGAGCCCTTTCTACAAGAAACTGCCCCCTTCACAGAATGGATAAAGCTGGCCTGGGCTCTCCTGTTTTATTCACGTTTTCTCTAAGTGATGGTGTTTAGAGACAGCTCAGAAAGCTGGACTTTTGGCTTTTCTGCCATAGGGCTTGCATGCATATGTTTATGTTTATGCCCAGTATTAAAGGGATATGGGTCAAGGGCACTTTGACTCCTTGCCCCCTCACCGCCCACCACACCTGCTTGAATTCTAGTGAAGAGGTGAAATAAATGCCAGGATGTCTTGGAAGAAAAAGAAAGGACACCCTAAAAGGCCAGACCCATGAATGCGGCTGTTTTATGCTGCGGATAGAGGTGAGGGAGGCTATGGGGAGAGACAGTGTCCCTTCAGGCAAAGCTTAGTTCAGCTGCAGCATGACCTGGGGCCATCATTTGACTCACAGTCCCCCAGCTAGGGTCTCTATATGCCAAAATGCATTTTATAATTATTTTTACAATATATAGATATTTATAAGATTTTATTTTTTATTCATTTGTCAGAGAGAATGCATATGCGCAAGAGACTGCATAAGCAGGGGGAGAAGCAGGCTCCCCACTGAACAAGGACCCCAATTTGGGACTTGATCCCAGGACCTGGGATCGTGACCTGAGCCAAAGGCAGATGCCCAACGGACTGAGCCACCCAGGCGCCCCCACCCCCCGCCCTTTTTTTTTTTTTTTTTTAATAACAACAGCAAATAAGAAGGAGATCTGGATGTTAAGGATCACATGGCCAGAACTTGGGTCTCTAGGATCCAAGTTCCAGACTTTGTGACACTGTGCTGCGGTCCTTTGCTGGATGCCATACAAAGCAAATTAAACAGATGTGGTCTCTGCTCTCTGGAAGTTTGGACTTAAATGGACAGCCACAGTTCTGGCAAACATAACAGGGCAAAGTGATTCACAATCAGTTCCCAATAAATAAATGAGTTGAATAGATAAGGAAAACTAGGTTTACTGGGTCTACTAATTTTTTTTTAAAAGATTATTTATTTATTTATTTATTTGACAGAGAGAAATCACAAGTAGATGGAGAGGCAGGCGGAGAGTGAGAGAGGGAAGCAGGCTCCCCGCCAAGCAGAGAGCCCGATGCGGGACTCGATCCCAGGACGCTGAGATCATGACCCGAGCCCAAGGCAGTGGCCCAACCCACTGAGCCACCCAGGCGCCCGGGTCTACTAATTTTTTTAAGGCAATATATTTTTTGAAGATTTTATTTACTTATTTGGGAGAGAAAGAGAGCACAAGCAGGGGGAGCAGGACATAGGACTTGATCCCAGGAGCCTGGGATCATGACCTGAGCCTGCCCTGAAGGCAGATGCTTAACCAGCTGAGCCACCCAGGCACCCCAGGGAGAGGGCACTATTAATGAGGCTAAGGTCTTCAGCTAGTCCCACCTCTGCCTACTTGCTTTGCACATGGAAAAACACTGTAGCTGTGCTACACGCTCTTTCACTCTTTTGGCTCCCTGTCTTCAAAGTTGTGTCAATGTTCCTGGAAATATCTACCAAGTGTCACCCAAGAGAGAATCAAGAACCATCATTATGAAATCATCTCTGCCCTTAAGTGACATCTTCAACCCTTTTCCTAAAAGCAAACCGTTGCAAAAGCTTCCATTCATCCTGCCTCTACCACCTCTGCTGATGGGAAAAGGACAGATGGATTCAGTGTCTATCCTATCCATAGAGAGCCTGAGATTCATCCTTATCCATGCAAGACAGCAGGTTAGGACAGCACAGAGGTGGATTTGGAATTTGAGGGACATTAGTACTATTCCAGAAAAGCCAGGCAACAGCTTAGCTTCCGAGTATCTAGGCAAAGGCAGAGAGGACTCTGGGGTTAGGGATGTGGGAAGCGGAGGGCAGCTTCACCCAGCAGAACATCCTTCTATCCCAACTATGGCAGCCTGATACCTCCTCTGGGGGTTCTGCCTCAGGGTCTTTTGCCAGCAGAGTGATCTAAGGCTGTTAAGTCCGAATTGTGTTTGAGTCTTTAAAGAGGCTCACGGATTCATCTAGGCAGCACGCTTGATTGTTGTCTGTAATTGATGTGACATATACCCCAGAGGCATGCACCGAGGTCCAATTGAAGTGATGGTTTTTCAAAAATTGGAATTAATTAATTAAAGAAGGCAGCTCTCCATGGGCTGTGAGTTAGTGCCAAACTCCGTAACCCTAAACCAGTCAACCCACCCAACCGGCCTCACCACTCCAGGAGCAATCCTGAGGTTCTCAGGGAAGTGGGACGGGAGACCCAGGAGGCAGTGCAGGAGGCAAGGGCTCCAAGGGGGATTTTTTTTTTTTTTTTGCGGGGGTGGGGTTGTGCATGTGTGTGTGGTGGGGGAGTCAGGGGACACTCTCCTAACTTTCAGAATCCCCCAGAATCTTGGCTCTTGAGAACTGTTTCGGTGCCAAAATAAGTGTTTTGGGCGGGGGTAAGGAACTGCGGGAAAGGGAAGGCAAGGTCCAAGGAGGTAAAAGACTATGGGGAGGGGCCGTCAAGGGGCAGGAGGTTGTTCGGGGCTGAGGTGGGATGGGAGGAGGAGCTGTTGACCTGCTCAGGAGAGGACCACAAAGACTGGGGGCGGAGAGGGCCCTGTGGGCGGAGCTCAGAGGAGGTGGAGCCCGCATGTGGGGGCGGGAACATGGCACTCTGGGCCTCCGGCATTCAGAGGAGGCATTAATTAAACCCCTGACCTGAGGGGTGCTTAACAAAGCTGTGGCAGCTTTTCATACGGGTTGAGTTAATAACAATAATAACAATAATAATAACAATTAACGATAATGAGACCTTATCTGCAGCAAGTTATTCTTAGAGCTTTGTAGGCATTAAGTCATTAATTCCTCTGGCCCCTCGGGCCACCTTTTTCTAGAAGTAATGGGAGTGCAAGAGGACACAGGCGATCCTTGTGCCTTTCTACCTGTTGCTATTGGCTGGATGGGTTAGTTCGTTTAAAAATCCAGAGTTCTTAAGGGCTTCATAAACTGGGGTGCCTGAGTGGCTCAGTGGGTTAAGGCCTCTGCCTTCTGCTCAGGTGGATCCAAGCCCCGCATCGGACTCTGCTCAGCAGGAAGTCTGCTTCCCTTCCTCTCTCTCTGCCTGCTTCTGCCTACTTGGGATCTCTGTCAAATAAATAAATAAAATCTTTTAAAAGGGGGGGGTGCTTCATAAACTGTTACAAGCTTTTGCATTTATTTAGAAAGGATGTGTAAATGGGATGAGTACAAAAATGTAGAACTCAGTCTCCACAAATGTCTAAACAACTTTGATGTGAAAACTCAAGCCCCACCCTAGAGCACCAGGTCAGTGTGTCACAGTGGAGACGGACTTGGAAGTGACCAGTGACCACTTGTGAAACCCTAACTAGTGGCTAGGCTGAGCCTCGGTTGCAAACAAGGTAAATTGGAGGACTTGGGGTGGCTACTGCCGCAGACCAAGGAGGGAAATTTAGAGTGAAAACTCAAGGCTAGTTAAAAGAGGGGGCTTATTCTACATTAGGGGAATCACGTGGGGTGGAGCCTGGGAGCCAAAGCCTTGAGAAAACTTGAGTGCCAACAATGACCAGCCTTGTCGATTTCAACGGTTGTTTTATTTTCTGTATTTCACATAACAGTGAGTACTACAAAGTGTATGCACCTAGTCCAAAGACATGCTTTCATTTGCATCCCGTAGACCGTGAGAGCCATCATCCTTATCCTGGTCAAGATCAAAGACAATTAGAGCGTGCCTTATGTAGCACGTTTTTAAACAAAAAATCTCAATATACTTAAACAGGGTATTCTGGTAGTCCTTAGGTCACAGTGGTGGCATGATTCTCCCCATGAATAAAGGAGGCACGTGAGATCCAGAGCAGGAGCTAAGCTTATCTGAATCTCAGAGTTGAGCAGCAGCAGAAGAGTCTGTCATGGTTTAGGACAGTGACCAACCCTCACTCTCCTGACCCTTGCTATCCTTCCAGAATCATGGCCTTCCTGTCCTTCTCTGTGTCACTGCAGAAAAAGTCACCCGTGAGAAGGTACTAGAACTTTCAGAACTTTGTAGACTGCATCAAAGAATATGCAGTAAAGTGTCACACACTGAAGCTGGGAACAGAATGTTCTGGTTAATAAAAGAATCTAGTTAACACAGTAGTACTAAACATTTAGTACTAAATACTAAAATTATTCATTGTTTATTTGAAATTCAGATGCACTGATTGTCTTGTATTTTATCTGGCAAACCTACTTGTAGGTTGACTGCTAGGAGATTCGTATTCACCCTTTCGGAATTTCTTAGAGAAAAACGACGGGGAGGAGAGGTGTACTTTGAGAACATCAGGTTTATTGGTTCTGGCAAATGGGAACAGAGAAGATGGCCAAAATGTATTGAAGGAATCAAGGGACCCAGAATCAGGTGCCCACCAACTCTGATAAGCACACTCATCAACATACAGGGTACATGGATACAAATGTCACCCAGTCTTTCACTGGCTCCCACATCAAACTAAATGGTTATTTCACCATCTCACAGAAGAAAGCTTAAGACAAACCATTGTCTACTCATTAGTATTATCCAACATCCAGACAGAATCCCACCTTATAACTGGAACAGATCAGGGTAGTCTCCTTCCCTCATTTCTTTATGCCAAAAGAGAGGAGGAAGACAAATGCCCCACAGAGAAATGTGCCATTTGGAGCAGCTGCCTGTTTCCTCTGGACCAGAGAATCCTCTGGTGCTCAGGTACCCCCTTCCCTATCTCGCTGATGGTCCTGGGGGAAATGGGCCCCTAGGGGGCTAGGTTTTGCTCTTCTTCATGACGTGAACTGTGAATGGCGTTTTCTTGATCAGGTCTCTATGCTTAACACTTATGGAGTACCAAGAAGTTCCCGATTCATTGAGTGCTTTCCGCTATCCTGTTTCACTTCTATTGTCCCGTATAATCCTCCCAACCGCCATTTGGGGTAGGTAGCTCCATTTTACAGATGAGAAAACCAAGGCAGAGAGAAATGAAGTAGGAAATGATCCAAGGTTACAGAGCTCTTTCATGGTGAGCTCAGCATTGAACCCGGGTTTAGACCCCTAAGCCTGCTGTTTTAACCATGACTCTACACTGCCTAACACCCTAATACAGTCACATCAGCCTTCTGCTCAGAGCTCTTCAATGGTTTCTGCGGTAAGCAAACAATGGCCCCGAAAGATGTCCATATTCTAAAGATGTCCACATCCTAATTCCTAACAGCTGTGACTTTGCAGCTGAGATCAAGGTAAGGATCCTGAGATGCAGACTGTATCCTTGATTATCCAGTGTAATCGTGAAGGTCCTTAGAAGAGAGAGACGGGAGCGCAGGAGGCAGAGAAGGAGACATGCCATGGAAGCAAGGGCTGGGAAGCCATGAGCGCTCGCTCTGAAGATGGGAGAGGAACGTGAGTCAAGGAGTGTGGACAGCCTCGAGTAATGAGTAGGCAAAGAACTGATCTCCCCTAGAGCCTCCAGAAGGAACACAAACTGCGGACACCTTGATTTTGGCCCCGCAAAACCTCTGACCTCCAGAACTGTAGCATAATAAATCTGTGTTGTTGAAGCCATTGCATGGCTGGTAAAGCGTTATAGCAGCCGTAGAGTAGAACACGAATACAGCTCCCCATGACTTACAGGGAAATTGGATCGGCTCTGCAAGGCATTCAAAGGGGCTTGAGGGGTGCCTGGGTGGCTCAGTGGGTTAAAGCCTCTGCCTTCAGCTCAGGTCATGATCTCAAGGTCCTGGGATCGAGTCCTGCATCAGGCTCTCTGCTCAGCGGGGAGCTTGCTTCCCTTCCTCTCTCTCTGCCTGCCTCTCTGCCTACTTGTGATCTCTCTCTGTCAAATAAATAAATAAAATCTTTTAAAAAGGGGGGGTGCTTGAGTTATCAGCCTCGGTCCCCACCCCCACCCCCACAGCCTGCCAGGCTTGACAGGTTGAACTTCTCCAGGATCTTCAAGGGCCCAGGGCCTCTCTCACTCCCGTGCATTCGCACGTGCTATTTCTTCCACCTGGATCACAGACTCCTCACTTGTTTGTCTGGCAAAGTTCTCATCCTTTCTGTCTCAGCTCAAACAATACCTCCTCTGTGAAGCCTTTCCTGGGGCTCCCTTCTTGCATTTCATATGCACTCCCATTAAAGGACCTGTCCGTTCCCGTCCTGGACTATAAGCTATCTGAGGGCACAGGACCTCTCTTCTCGCCTTCGATCTCCCTTTGCACCCAGCACAGTCCTTGGCATGTGAAATAAAGTTCCCCGGAGACTAGAGCTCTTACCCAGACTTGTGCCCTGGACGTAATGCAACCCCTCCAGTCCCATCTCGCCTTGGATAACAAGCATTGGGAGAACCTTCCCTCCTACCCGCCCCCATCTCCTCCCCTTTTCTCCCTTCCCCCTTCCTAGTGAGAGATGAAGACAAAGGAAATCAGGCATGGCACTGTTTCATGTTCAGAAAAGAAGAAGGTACAAATCAAAGTTTTGTCACAGTCCCATGGTATCTACTGTGTACCATGCTTCTTCTCCGGGTCTCGGTTTCTTCAGCTGGGAAATGAGTCTAGAGACAAGATACACAGAAACAGGAGCTGTGCTGGCTTTGAACCCTATCGTATCCCCGCTCCTCCCCCAACCCCGACCCCCACGCTTAGCACTGCTCTTTACTCTCAAGTGAGTTCTCCGGTGTTGGGTGCTGAAGATCTTGGGGGAGACTTTCCCACATTCTTAGGGTTTGTGGTTTCTAATAGGCACGCCGATGTTAGGTATCATCTTGAGCAAAGGTTTCCCCACAGTCACTGCATTCATGGAACTGAGTTCCAGAATACTGAGTCAGATGTGTCTTCCGAGCCTCCAAACTCACCTGAGGGCTCTCCCATGGACACATCAGATACAGAGTTTCTTTCCAGTAGGAATTCTCTGATGTTGTATAAGATGGTTACTCCACCCAAAGAAAGACTTACTCATGTTCATAACACTTACAAATTTTTCCCCCTGTATGAATTCTCTGATGTTTAATGAGAAGTAAAAGGCAAATGGAGGTCTCAGTAAAGGTCTATTATGTACCCGGCCCTGTGCTCAGTGTGCCAAAGGAGTCCAAAACATACAGAATGGCCTCTGCCCTCTAGAAGTTTGCAACCTGGTTGAGAAGACAAGATTCTTGTGCATGGAACAGTGGGGAAGCAGGGGACTGGGCCGCTGTGTGATCAACACCAAGCTGCATAGTTTAATGGAATTCAACGAGATGTCAGAGAAAGAAGCATTCCACCAGAGATTAGGGAAAGGTGGCATTGAAGATGCAATGCTTTAGCTCAACCTGAAAGGAGGGCAGGGGTGAGGCTGCAGGACAGAAGAGGAATGTGTTTGGGATGTGGCTCTAGAGAGATGAGCTCCTCATCTAGGATCTCACTGGTTTAGATTTTGGAAGAGAGAGGGACAGAGAGGGAGGGAGGGAGAAGGAGGGGGGGAGAAGAAAGGAAAGGAGAGGAGAGGGGAGGGGAGGAGAGGGGAAGAGAGGAAAGGAAAAGAAAAAAGAAAGGAAAGGAAGGAAACTCTCTGCAGTATCGTGAGTTGCCCCTCCATTTCAGAAACTCCCACAGACTTAGGGCAGCAGCCTTTGAAAATTTTCTTTCTTGGGGCACCTGGGTGGCTCAGATGGTTAAGCATCTGCCTCATGGTCTCTCCCCAGGTCATGATCTAAGGGTCCTGGGGTGGAGCCCTGCATTGGGCTCCCTGCTCGGCGGGAAGCCTGCTTCCCCCTCTCTGCCTGCCTCTGCCTACTTGTGATCTCTTTCACTGTCAAATAAATAAATAAAAGCTTCTAAAAATTTTTTTTCTTTCTCTAATGTGTTTCTCATTTTATTGCTCCAGCCACTTTCACTTTTACCTTCCTTCTTGGGAACCCTCTAACACCATAATTCTTATGCACAGCCCCATCCCCCACCCACCACCCACCCCCCAGCATTCCTAGGGTCCATTTTAGAGTTCCTTGATCATGCTCATCACCCCACCGCCAGTGACAGAGGCGTCAAGTGGGGAGAGAAGGGCACCCACCCGTGTGCCCCAGGCAAGCACCCATCCCCCCAACCCTCCCTACCCTCGAAATCAACTCTGCCCAGGATGCTGACACTTGGAAAGAAGGAGAGAAGGAGAGTCATTGGATCCAAAGGCCTTTTACTTATGTCGGTTTTATAGAGGATTTTCGGGAGCCTGGGGAGTAGGGAGCTCTTTATGACTCGTCCTTGTTCTCTACATTCTGCAGAGGGCAGCCCACGAGCAAGGGGGTGGAATCTACAGCGTCTGTCTCGTCTGGGTTAGACAGTTGGAAGACGTTTCTCCCAATTATAGTGGTTAAACACTGACTCAACAGCCCACAGCCTCAGGAGGTGTCCGAGCCTTCATTCACGGACAAGTTTCAAAATGAGACACGACAGCACCACCTGTCAGGGGCAGTGCCGTCAGAGACCAGAGGAGGGAGAATGGATTTCACAGGCAGCAAGGTGGCGGCTTTCTGGAAGGGATCTGACCGCTCCTAGCAGGGAGGCGACATTGTGAAGGGGCTCCTCACTAAAATGGGTTTGTTTGTATGTGGAATTCTTAGGCTCTTGTTCGGACCCTGCTTCCTGCCTCACTTCCCTAGGAGACGGAATTTGGAATTCGGCAAGGGAGGGACCTCACCTCTGGGGGGCAAGGTGGGGGAGGGACACAGAATAGGGTCTGGCGCGGACATCCTGTGTCCCCACCTCCTCAGCAAGATACAATCCGCTCTGTGGGGAATCCAAGCAGGAAGTCAAAGAGATCTAAGAAGCCACAGTGGAAGGACAGCCCAGACTCTCGGCCCCCGGGTGGCCGTCCAGTCTGACCACACACCACACTCTACTTTCATCACTGGTGTCTCTCCTCCCTGCGAGTTCATGGGCTCCCCCAGGGCAGGAGGCATGTCTGTCCTCATGGCCATCGGAGCCGGCTCAGTACCTGTCACAGTGCCGGGTACAGAGCCACAGTTCAGTAAATGTTTGTTCAATAAATCAACAATCAACCTTGAACTTGGAAGGGATTCCCTTAAAGAGCGCCTCGCTCTTGTTCAGAAGCAGAGTGACACGCAAGCACTGGTGTGCTGGGGATGGGAAGGGACGCTGTTGGGTAATAATAATAATGATGATGATGATGATGATGATAGTTAGAAACACGTAGGTAGCCCTTGGAAAATAGCCGAAAAGTTCCAATTGTATCTGCTAAGCAACAGGGAAATGAGTGCAAGGTCTCCGGGTCACCCCCAGGAGCCGGTGCGTGGGTGGAGGCTTAACAGGCTGTGTTTGCTCTGGAAGACGGGAGGGTCACCAAAGAACAGTGCTTCTTGGAGTGGCTTGGTCACTATGGCAAGCTCCAGAGGTGACTTTCATGGCCAGAGGCAGAATGGTTCAGCGGGGTGGCCGTCGGGATGAGCGCTACTCCTGTGTGAGCTCGGGGAGGTGGTGGTTGGAGCAGGAGCCGAAGCCAGCACGGTCACGGCCAAGAACGGCCAAGGAGGAAGAAGACGCCTCGGGATTCTGGTGTCCTATTGCATGGAGTGGGGGTGAAGCCAAAAGGGAAGATTTGTCTTTTTCCAGAGAGAGCTTCCTGAGGACAGAGGCCATCATGGGGTTTTTTTGTTTTTGTTTTTTGTTCTTTTTTTGTTTTTTTTTAAGTTTATTTGTTTATTCATCTCTGCACCCAGCTTGGGGCTCCAACTCACAACCCTGAGATCAAGAGTCGCACACTCTTCCAACTGAGCCAGCCAGGCGCCCCTGACAGAGGTCTTATGTATCTATACCCGTAGCTCCAAGAAAAGGGCCTTACACGCAGTAGCTGCTAAATGAACATTTGGAAAAGGCGAGCTTGGCTGGTTGGCCGACTCCGGGAGGCCTGAGAGCACGTGGAGGCCATCGGAGTTCTCTTGCCTATCTTTTCCGCTCCAAGTGCCTTGGTCTATTCTTCTAAGCCATCCCTCCTCTGTTTTAAACCAGACAATGGGGGCACCTGGGCAGCTCAGTGGGTTAAAGCATCTGCCTTCAGCTTGGGTCATGATCTCAGGGTCCTGGGATTGAGTCCCGCATCGGGCTCTCCGCTTAGCAGGGAGCCTGCTTCCCTTCCTCTCTCTGCCTGCCTCTCTGCCTACTTGTGATCTCTGTCAAATAAATAAAATCTTTAAAAAAAAAAACCCAAACAAACCAAAAACCAAACAAATGAACAAAAAAAACCATACGATGTTCCCAAAGATTGTTACACTCTAGGTGGACCGGAAGTAGTAGAGAGGGCGATTCTAGCCCCTACAAGGCTGGGTCTCAACCTGCAGCTTTGCGGGCCACGCCCTCCCTTCTCCTGGGGCTCCCATGGCTAGACTGGGTCCTTGCAGATTGTGGGGTCCCGCTCAGTTCCCCATCCTAGCATCTTGACAAGCAGCAGCATGTCACCGTGGAGCCTCCTTGTGTTAACAAATGCAAACACACACACACACACACACCACTTTCCTTGTCTCTGAGTCACTGTCTGTCCCTCTGCCTCTAGCCTGAGCCATCTTTACAAGACTCTTCTCTCCCCAGATGCTGTGCTGACTGTGGCCTCTGATGCGAGAGAGCTGGGCGTTCTGCACGTCTGCAGGGCTGGCCTCCCTCAGGGGCTTGGGCAAGATCCGCCCATATGGTAGGACCTTCCAGGGAGACGCGAAACCAAGAACCTGACCTCATGATGCCCGCAGCGTCTGGCAAGCAGGGCACCAGCTCTGCTGTCCTGGCCACAGTCCAGTTCTCTCTTCTAGAATCCACACCTTCCCTGGGTCCCCTCCAGGCTGACAAGATCTGCCCCAGTTGGGGAAGGATAAGCCTGGCCTAGTGAGTATCGGATGGGAGGGGGAGGGAGGGTCTCTACTCTAGGACCTAGGTCGAATCATTCCTCAACTCCGTGCCTCAGTTTCCCCCTTGAGAAATTCTGACCGTGCTTCTAGGGTTAGGAAGCTGCTCAGCACTAGAAAGTTCCCTGAGCTCACGGGGTAAGAAACCTATAGTCTGGCTGTGTTTCCTCGCAGCCAGGAGCCGCCCACCGCACCCTGCCTCAGGAGGCCTCACTGGTTGGTGGGGCCGGGCCAGCAAGGCAGGGTCCTGCAGGATGAAAGCTCAGAGAAGCCAGAGCAGGAATAATAATGATAATCATCAGTGGTGGCGTCTTAACCCTCCAGGAATGCAAGGTCCCACGCCCTGTGCGCCTCACACCCCAGGACACTCGAAGGGTTCCTCTCCCTTCATTTTATTGCAACGATCCCACAGTCTGCCATTCCCAGCCCAACCCTTCTGGGTTCCCAAGGAGTGCAGTCCAGCCACCGGCTCATCCACCACCCAGGTTCCATGGGAAGATTCGGCTCAACATGACCCAAGCCAACGGCAGGACAGAACGCCCAGCTCCCTGGAAACTCGGGCTCCAGGCTTTCCCAGAGAAGCCGCTTGCCCGCACCTGGCCTGGAGCACTTTCCCACAGAGCCATCTGGGTCTGGTCACCGTGGGGCCCAGGAGCATTGCCTGTGTCAATACAACTCTGACTTCAAGGCCCGGCTGGCCCACAGACTGACTCGCCGTAGGACCGTGGGCGAGTTTGGTGTTGTTTCTGACTTCTTTGGGTTCGCTGCCTCAGCTGCCCCAAAACTTTCGGAGACTCCCCATTGCTCACTGAATATAAACTCTAGATCTCACAGTCTAGCGTGTGGCTGTTTAAAATCTGGTTCTTATCCAATTTTCCAACCCCACTCTTCTTCTTTATCCTCTAGACGCTGGCCAGAAGTAACCACTCACTGTTGGTCATACGTAGCCCATGCTTTTTCATGCGGCGCTCCAGTCCTGCTTGGGAAATAACATATCCTTCATCTATACCTGGCCAGCCCATCCTAGCCTTCAAAGCCCCAGCCAGAGTTTATTGCCAGCGTAGGTATGCCTGACCCTCGTCCCACCACGGAATGTTGGTTCCTCTTTGGGTAAAGCTCTCGTGAGTTCTGGGAGCCACCTCCTGTGGGGCTTGCTTGCATATCTTTGTTTTTTTGTTTTTTTTAAAGATTTATTTATCTGTTTAAAAGACAGAGTGAGCGAGAGAGAGAGCAGGGAAGGGGCAGAGGGAGAGGGAGAGAGAAACCCTAGCAGACTCCAAGCTAAGTAAAGGGCTGGACGCAGGGCCCAATCCCATGACCCCAAGATCACACAACCTGAGCAGAAACCAAAAGTCGGCCGCCCAACCAACTGTGCCGTCCAGGAGCCCTGCTTGCGTGGATCATCCCCATGCTCAAGTCTCATTCATCTCCCTGTCCCCATGTGCCTAGTACAACGCCTTGTGCACGAGGCACGTGCTCAGTAAGTGTGGGACATAAATTATAGCCAAGAATCTTCCCCACCCTATACAATTCCCCACATAATTGTGCTTTGAAAAAATAAAAATAAGGAGCGCCTGGGTGGCTCAGTGGGTTAAGCCCTTGCCTTCAGCTCAGGTCATGGTCTCAGGGTCCTGGCATCAAGTCCTGCACTGGACTCTCTGCTCAGCAGGGAGCCTGCTGCCCGCCACTCCCCACTCCCCGCCTGTCTCTCTGTCTACTTGTGATCTCTGTCTGTCAAATAAATAAATAAAATATAAAAAAAATAAATTAAAATAATGATTTTAATATAAAAGTTTATGCTTGTACTTCTGCCCTCACAGCATCCTCACTAGTGGTGAGCGGGTCCCTGGGTCTCCCGTGAAGGTATTGGTTCCTTGGCTTTGACTCCTGGGCTGACCCGTGGGATGCTTTCCCCTAGCAGTTGTGGGTCCAGTGTGACCTCGAACCTTTCCTAGTAGGAGGTGAGCCCTTCCCTCTTTGGAGAAGGGCAGTCCCACCCTCTGGGGGCTTCCGTTTTTCAAAGCCCCAGCGATGTCCATGCCCCAAAGGACTTACACACCAGAAGGCCCCCTGGGGTCATAAGGTGAAAGAGATTGAACGATGTGTTTAGAAACCTCTCACCTGGGTCCTTAGTAGAACCCTCAGAGCGGTGTTCAACCCCGGTCTGTTCGTGTTGTTAATAATAGTAATGTGACTTCAGTAACACCTTGTATCTACTGAATGTTTTTCTCCAGGGAGCTTGACTAATCTTCCCCTCCAGATGGAAGAGAGGGACCCAGGCAATGAAAGAGAGGTGAGCCATTGCGGCCATGCTTTGAATAGAAGCATTCCTTGTTCTAAGAGGTAAATGCAATCTGTAGTATGACAGGTGTATGAAACTGATTGAGTAGGAGACCAGTGTGTGCCCTGGGACCCGAAAGCTCTGCCTTCAGAACGCTTGCCCACATCAAACGATGCGCAAGTGATAACTCCCGTGCCATCAGTGCTTATCAGTGACGGGATTTGAGCATTGTACCCCGAATACTCATTCCATGACACGGCCAACTATCCTTAGCATCTCAAGACAGTGTAAACTTGGGGTGAGGTTTGTTTTCAACCATGGTAAGCTCATATTTCTTTTATTCTTTTTTGTTTGTTTTGTTTTAAAGTAAGCTCCATGCCCACTGCGGGGCTTGAACTCACAACCCCAAGATCAAGAGTCACATATGTTACTGACTGAGCCAGCCAGGTGTCCTGGTTACTTCCCGTTTCAATATAATTGATAATTGCAAATGACAAAAGAGTTCTCTATGGCTCTCTTCACATTAGACCTGATCAGACTATAGACATTTTCACCTCGTGATGGGGCTTAAAAAAGAGCTCGGGGGCGCCTGGGTGGCTCAGTGGGTTAAAGCCTCTGCCTTCGGCTCAGGTCATGATCCCGGGGTCCTGGGATCGAGCCTCGCATCGGGCTTCCTGCTCAGTGGGGAACCTGCTTCCCTCTCTCTCTGCCTGCCTCTCTGCCTACTTGTGCTCTCTGTCTGTCAAATAAATAAATAAACAATTTTAAAAAAAAGCTCATCTGAGAAGCTGCAGCCATGTTATTTTCTCCTGTGCCGAATTAGGAATTTTTGCTCTGGGGTGTCTTTGCAGGAATTTCTCTCTCTATATATATATCTTTTTTTTTTTTTTTTTTTTTTTAAGATTCATCCATTTATTTGGGAGAAAGAGTGAGCAGGGGGAGGGGCAAAGAGAGGGAGAGAAGCAGATACCCTGTGGACTGGGGAGTCCTACACGATGTGAGGTTCAATCTCACAGCCCCACCCCCACCACAAGATCACGACTGTGGCCTGAGCCGAAATCAAGAGTCAGCCGCTCAAAGGACTGAGCCACCCAGGCACCCGCAGGAATCTTTTTCACCCCCACCTGCTCCCGCATCCACTTTTGGGGAAGTTGATTCTGTTCAAGTGAGATAACAGAATCCATAATGTCACTTAACCAGGTAAGTAAACTGTGATCCTCTGTGGTTTTCCAGCTGTGATCTGTGAACGTGGAGAGAGCCTTGTCATCCTCTCCAGCATCCTCCCATGCTTCCCCCAGGAGCCCCCATGTGGCACACAACGGCCCTCCGCTCCCGTCCAGCCCCGTGTTGGAATCACAGTGAAGTTGTTGCCTTGACTCAGTCTGAGCGGGGGCTCTTCTGCCATCCCACCTCCTTTCCATCAGCGCATGCGCCAGTTCAACCATCTCCAGCGCCCTCCTGGCTCTCTCAGCCCACCTCAAGGTCACTTCCAAAGCCTTCTTTGTAAAGCCCACTTCTCTCGCTTTATTCCCAAGGTGCATTAAGGGCCCCACGAAATGCTCCGTTGTACAGACGAGAAACCACAAACCCGATCCGTGGCTGAGCACCCTGACCCCTGCTAGGGCCATTTCAGCCTCCCGCCGCGCTCTTCCCTTCTTTCACTCTCCACATCTCTGCCGGAGAAATCTGCCAGACACACAAGTCCCATTGGGGTCTCCCCTCTTCCTAGCCTCTCCATTTGCCACGTGCCAATAGGGGAAAGTGTGAACTCTTGGCTTAACTCTACAGACCTTTCCAGACTGGTCACCCCTAGCCAATCACCCAGGAGTGGCCGAGGCCTGTGTTCACTCTTACTCAGCAATTCACGTTCTTTCTGCTGTGCCTGCTGAATTCTGTCACTTAACCTCCAAGACCAGCAACCCTGGCACCTTCCAAACACTGAAGTGTTTGAAAATTATTGCATCTCTCCACACTGTAGTGCTTGGAAGGAAACTCCCTAAGCCGACATGTGATGGTTGAGTTGCTTGTATCCTCCCCTCGATGCTGGTTCTTGAACACTTGGGCACAGATGTTATTTCTCTCTCTACCCTCCTCTTCCTGCTCCCTCCTTGCCCGGTGTGGTGGCAGACTCTCTGGGAAGGGCTGTCCCACGGAGCTGCGGTGTCAGGCCTTTCTTCCCCATTGTCACCTGCACTGCCCCCCGCTACCACACCCCCACACCTAACACTTAAAGTGATTACTAGGCACCGGGTATGGCTCTAGCCATCTTGGGTATATCAGCTGACCCCATGCTGACCATAGCGCCGTGTAATGTGAGCACTTCTGGCGTGTCCATTTTATAGATGAGCAAACTGATGTCTGGGGAAGCCTCCTGACAGGCCTAGGTCACGCAGCTAGTCGGGGACACAGCTAGAAGACACACTCTGCTTCCCGGATCCGGAGCCCTGATCGTGACCTCTACGGCACCGGCAGTGCCCTGTACCTCACTGACCTTCACCCCTCTCCCTTCTCTCCACAAGAGTGGTTGCTGTTCCCAAGGCCAGCGGAACAACCTTCCACCCTGTACAAGGCTGAGGGACCCGTGACCCAGATGGCTCTCTTCCCTGGACAAATGACAGGGACAACTGAGTCGCCGTTGTTCTTTTTTTTTTTTAAGATTTTATTTATTTATTTGACAGACAGAGATCACAAGTAGGCAGAGAGGCAGGCAGAGAGAAAGGAAGGGAAGCAGGCTTCCCTGCGGAGCAGAGAGCTCAACGTGGGGCTTGATCCCAGGACCCTGGGATCATGACCTGAGCCGAAGGCAGAGGCTTTAACCCACTGAGCCACCCAGGCGCCCCCCCCCCCCCGACCCTGTTGTTCTTGCCAGGTGGGGGTTGGGGGTAGCTCTCTGCCTGCTCACTCCATTCCTGAGCCAAGGCTCTTTGCGGGGAGATCTGAAAACTGGCATCAGTGGGACCCTATCGCTCTTCTGGGAGGGGCTGCCTGAAGCACACCCTCAACCCTGCCCCCTGCCCACTGGCCCCTCGGGCACCTGGAGGGCATTCCCCACCTTTCTACCCAATCGGCTTCGGCCATTAATAACAGCTCATTCTCCTCTGGGGCTCTTTGTCTCTTCTGCCTTGCCTCCCCACGCTTCCTTCCTGTTCTTCTTTCTCTTTACAACAAGAGTGGGTATTTTTAACCTGAGGTTTTCACTCACCTCTCACTGTCCAGCTAGGACTGGGCAGGGCTGCTGGCATGCTGGAGGGCTGAGAGCGGCATGCCAGCCTCGGAGGCCACTGCTGTGTCCCTCACCGCTGGCTCCAGCCTTAGCCCTCACCCTCCCCTCTGGTAAGCTCTCCCTCCTCTGCTGGGGGAGTAAACACCCCACACACTGGCTGTGGGTTGAAGCTTTAGGAACTGTACAGGACACATGGGGAGCTGAGCTTAGCCCTGGGGGAGGCAGTGAAGACCATCTGTGGAGCCAGGTGAAGTTCAAGAGCGCCAGAGCCTCACACATCCCCAGAAGGGCCACCAGGGCCATCTCTGAGGCCACCTGTGTGACCCACATTCCTGATGCCCTTTGGAGGCTCTAGGGGGACTTCTGGGGAATTCTCTCATCCTGGGAGATGCAGCTCAGAGAGCTCCCCTCACTGCTGCTCCCCCCCCACCCCCCACTGCCCTCTTCAAAACTTCTGGAAGGTCTCTGCTGCCAGGAAGCCCTTTGTGCTCCTAGCTTTCTGACCTCAGCCCCCAGCCCGGCCCCTCAGCCACTCTTCACTCCTCGTCCTCACCTGCTGGTCTCCAGGCCCCACCCTGTCTCATGTCTCATGATTCTCTGCACCCCAGGAGCTCAACAGAGAAATTTTGTTTGAAGCCTCAGCAACTGCAAAATGGGGAGATAACTGGCCTTTCAAGGTTCTGTTGTAATTGTTGCTTGTTTTGAAGTTCGGTTTCTGTGCCCGGCTTTCTCAAAAAAGAGAACAGTGGCAACTAAACAAGTTGGTGTCAGAGATTTTTTTTTTTTCGTTTGTTTTAAAGCAACTGACAGTGACTCACTGCAGCCTGCTGGGCCCAGGGCTAATGTTCTCCAAAGAAAGTAAGCCATAGTCTTAATGACGGCCCGGGGCACTGCTGTGGCCTACTGCAAGCTCTGAGTCACTGCCAAGGAGCAAGGGCCTTGTTTTTCTGTCGACCGTGTTTTAAAATTCCTTAAAAAATGAGCCCCCCTGTATAACGTACTACGGATCAAAAAGCAGGGAACAGATTTTCCACGCGGTCCAGCGGGCCTTGAGGACTCGCTGTTGAGACAGAATATTGGTCCCTCTCATCTCCTGCCTCCGTCCGTCCTGGCCACACCTCTGTTTCATGCTCTGGTGATTGTCGCCACCCCAGAGCAACTGTCCCAGGGTCCCAAGGAGCGATTCCTTCTGGCCCCACCATGAGCTGTGGCTGCAACATTGTTCCGTCTCCTTTGTCCCTGGCCCGCCTTTATGAGTTGGTCAGTCATTCTGTCTACACACCTTTCTCCAGTGTCCCCCTTGGGCAGAGAGAGCCATGCTGGGCGGGTAGGAGGAGGCGGCAAAAGGAAGTAGGTCAGTTTTCTCCAGGGAGAAAACTCTCCCACCACAAGCACCTAGAGAGCCCCGTACTAGGCATCTCAGAATTAACAGGAGGAGAGGGAGACAAACATGGTGGGATTTATCAGAAAAGGCTTCCTGAAGGGGAGAGAGCTGAGCTTAACTTTGGCCTTCGATGAAGCTGTCCCAGTTGGGCAAATGGGTGCACAGAGATGGGGAGCCCATCTTGGCAGGAGGACCCATGATTCCCCAGCCACCTCTGCCAGGAAGCTGCCTTGGGAATCCTGAGCTGCCCCTTCCCCTCCAGGCTAACAGGCGATAAGGACGGGGGACCAGCCCCAGCAAGGAGGAAGTGGACTGGCTTCCTGTTTGTTTGTGAATCTCAGAGCAGCCCGTGCAGCCACGAACACCAGCTGAGCTGAGCAACCTTGGCCCAAGCCGAGGGTGCCAGGGAACCCATCCACCCATTCAGCCAGCCCTCAACCAGCTGGGAGATGTGTCCTGGGATGGCCATGCTCAGCTGCCTGGCCCCGTAGCAGTCATGCCAGCTTGGCAGGGACAGGAGGTGAAGTAATGACTTCCTTAAAAAAGCCAGAGTCACACATTCATAACACGAAGCCTCTGTGCGGCTTGTAGGGGGGAGGGGGAGGGGGCTCAAGCATTGCCTTTCCCTGACCCCAAAGATTATTTCCTGGGATCCTAGGCACGACTCTCTTGCTCTCTAGAGAAATCCTGTGCGGAGATCACCGATCACTAGGTCCTTTAAAAGAAATCAGGCAGCATGCACTGTGGTTTTGTTTGCAACAGCAAAATACTTGCAAACCACCACCAAGTCCTCCGCAAACCAACTGGTGGCAACAAAACATGATAGATCCGTACAGAGAAAAATTCCGTAGCAGAAGAAGGGGGCGGATTAGTAGATGCTGCTGTGGCGAGAATGCATGATTTTTCGTGTCTGGAAAGAAATTGAAGCAACCTGACAGTGGTTATTTTGAGGGAGAGGAACTGGGAGAAAAGTGGTGGGAAGGTTTCACTCTGCATTAGTTATCTTTTGGGACTGTTTGCCTTTTTTAGTAAGGTTTATATATTTCAAAAATATTACCTGCGGACAATGGAATTCTGCTCCATTCTGTTTTCTTCCTTACATGTCTCTGGATCCTTTAAAATAAAAAGCATTGGGGTGCCTGGCTGGTTCTGTCACAAGAGCATGCAAAATCTTCATCTCTGGGTTGTGAGTTCGAGCCCCATGTTGGGTAGAGCAATTACTTTAAACAAAACAAAACAAAACAGGGGTACCTGGGTGGCTCAGGGGTTTAAGCCTCTGCCTTCGACTCAGGTGGCTCAGGTCATGATTTCAGGGTTCTGGGATCGAGCCCCGCGTCGGGCTCTCTGCCCAGCAGAGAGCCTGCTTCACCCCAACCCTCTCTGCCTGCCTCTCTGCCTACTTATGATCTCTTTCTCTGTCAAATAAATAAATAAAATCTTTTTAAAAATCCCACAAACTTAAAAAAATGGTATTGAACCACTAAGGGTTATTTTTAAGGCAATTTAAAGAATCAGGCAGTGTGCATTTATAAGATGAAGCGGGTGGGTCAGAGACTCTCCAGGAAAATTTATGGGAGAGGATGGGAAAACGCTTTGCTTTAAGATCTGTACACGTCAGTAAGGGACAGTGTGGCTGGTTCTTCATTCCACTCCGTGGATTCCTTATGGCAAACGTTTGAGCTGTCTATGGCTTCCTTCCAAACACCTCCACTCCCACTTTCATTCCCCATTCCATGGCCTCATCATTTCGCTTTTGACCCAAACCAAACAATATGGAAGAGAAATCGGAAGGGAAGAGGACAAACAATAGAAGGTACTTTGATACCCATGACACGATCACCTGTCATTTGGACCAACTTGTATGAGCTTCTGTATAAAGGACCTGTGTCTGATTCATCTTCTAATCCCAGGACCGTGCACAGTGGGTACCCGACAATCATTAGTGGGTGAATGCATGGAGCAACTTGTGGAAATGGTACTTGTTCTCTACTGTTTGCTCCTCCTTAGGAGTGCTTTGAGAAATTGGAAGGAAACTCCCGGAGCCTCAGAAAGAGAATCTGACGTCTTCTTTGAGTTTCATTAGTTCATTAACAACTGCGGGAGCTCCCCAGATGGACCTCCAGCTGCCAAAGCCTGAATACCCAGCTCCCGGGGAGCCTCCCGGGTCTAAGAAAGAAGTAAAGCTGAGCTGGGTGGCAATCTCCCACCTGGCAAAGAGGGGTAGCACCCATTTGGCTGGTGGTTGGGGTGGGACACTTGGTATATTTACAGCCATAGATGCCCCAGGGTTTCTATATCCAGAAGTTGTCTACAAAGGGTCACCTCGACCTACTTACTTGTCCTCAGGGCTGGCGCTGACAGCCTGCTAGTCCTTCCCTGAGATCTTTTTCTGAACATCCTGTACTCACCGGGGTAGCCTGGCACCTGCAGGAGCAGGCAGGCTGCTGCCATCTAGTGGAGAAGAGAGACCACTGCCTACCCAGGCTGGCCTGAAACCCAAGGGTAATGGAAGGAACCTCTGACAACCGGGACTACGGCTTTCAAACTTTTGCAGCCATGGAGTCCTTCCTTCAAATGACAGCAATGGCTAGGGTCTTCATGTTGGACTGATCAATTCACTACTCTGGCTGCAGCAGGGGAAGGAGGGACTCAGAGCCCCACTGACCTGAGGGACACTCCCCCCTGAGCTCAGTTGGCATATGGCTAATGGACTTCTGCTATCATTGTAAGGATGGGGAAACGGAGCCTTGGGGATATGAAGCGACCTGTGCAAACAGTGGCATAGAAAGGCTAGAACACAGAGTCCCTGTACAAAATGCACTTGGGCACTGGCCCAGTCAACTTGTACAGGGCTGGTACAAACATGGGCTGGACACAGCTTGTGCTGAGTGCTCAGTCAAAACATCTATTCCAAGACATCTGGGTTCCTGGGGAGGAGAAGCCCTGAACCCAACTCCTCCTGCATCTTTTTGTTTGAATCAAATCAGAGTCAGACCCATGATGGTCCCTATGTTCCCTTCTCGATAGCCAGCATGCAATCAGGGGCACAGAGATGCCCATTGCTATCTCAGGATGCCAAAGAAGTTTCCGGGTCTCTGACACTGGAAGACGCAGCCAGTCCCACAGAACACAAATAGGGAACAAGAATATTTTGAGCATCTACTGTGCGCTGAGGCCTGCATTTTCACATTTGCTCATTGACTCCTCAACAACTCTGTGATGTGGATATTTATTTCCAGGTTTAAAAAAATTATTTTACTTATTTTTTTTTATTTTTAAATTTTTTAAAAAATTTATTTAACAGACAGAGATCACAAGTAGGTGGAGAGGCAGGCAGAGAGAGAGAGGGAAAAGCAGGCTCCCTGCTAAGCAGAGAGCCAGATGTGGGGCTCCATCCCAGAACCCTGGGACCATGACCTGAGCCGAAGGCAGAGGCTTAACCCACTGAGCCACCCAGGCGCCCCTACTTATTTATTTTTTAAGTAATCTCTACACCCAATGTAGGGCTCAAACTCACGACCCTGAGATCCAGAGTTGGATGCTCCAGGCACCTGGGTGACTCAGTTGGTTAAGGGTCCAACTCTTAGCTCAGGTCTTGATCTGAGGTTTATGAGTTCAAGCCCCGCATTGGGCTTCATGTACCAAAATAAATAAATAAATAAATTAAAAAAAAAAGTGTCGCGTGCTATCTACCGACTGGGCTAGCCAGGCACTCCCATTTCCTCAGTTTTTTTTTTTTTTGCTAAGAGAAAAAAAGAATGCTTGAAGTATTTAAGTAATTTACCGAATGTCTCCCAACCTAATAAATGGCAGAATCAGACTCCAATCCCAAATCTTTTTAATTCTAGAACCCGTGTGCTTCCAATAAATGGAGCTGCTTTCTGGAGCAAGAAATTTGAGAAGATCAGCCCAGCCCAGACTTGCCTTGGGTCAGGGCCTCCCAAAAGGGAAGACATTGTCTCTGTCCCCCACCTATGAGAGTCTAGACAGGGAAGAAAGTATGCTTGGGGAAGTGATGAAGACTTCACACGCGCTCACTCACCTGTGAGTGCAAGGAAAGATTTATATGACACGGAGCCTCAGATCTAAGACTGGCAAACTAGAGATGGGATGAAAGCAGCTCTGGGCAGAGGGTCAGGAGGCCTGAACTCCACCCCTGGCTTTGTCACCCGCATCCTGTGGGACGTAGGGCAAGTCCCCTCTCCCTCCTCACCTCGAGGAAGGGTTTGTTCCTGAGGATGTGAAAGTCTCCTGCTCAGTTTTGTCCTGTTGTGATTTCGGCAGGGGCGGAGTCAGACAAGGAAGGAGCCCTGAAGGAAGTGAGTTTTGGACAGGATCTTGAAAAAGGGAGGGTTGGAGGAGGGAAATGCTCACACTGAGAGGTTGACCAAGGCAAGCAGGGACAAGAGGCAGTGGCTAGCGAGAGGCGGCAAGCTCCTGCTGTTGAATGCTTGGGAGAGATTCGGTCTGGCACAATCCACACTGAACAGCATCTGTAGCTCTTTTATCCAGGTTATCCAGGACCGATGTGGTCCTTTTTTAAAAAGGTTTTGTTTACTTATTTGAGAGACCATGTGGTGGTGCATGGGCAGAGGCAGAGGGAGAAGCAGACTCCCCGCTGAGCAGGGACTGCCCCCCTCCCCCCGCCACGAGGAGCTCCATCCCAGGACCCTGGGATCATGACCTGAGCCAAAAGCAGATGCTTAACCAATGGAGCCACCCCGGTGTCCCCAGGATAGATGTGGTCTTCTTTTTTTTTTTTTAATTTTTATTTTTTAAAGAGTTTATTTATTTATTTGACAGACAGAGATCACAAGTAGGCAGAGAGGCAGGCAGAGAGAGAGGAGGAAGCAGGCTCCCCGCTGAGCAGGGAACCTGATGCGAGGCTCAATCCCAGAACCCTGGGATCATGACCTGAGCTGAAGGCAGAGGCTTAACCCACTGAGCCACCCAGGCGCCCTGATAGATGTGGTCTTAACCAAGAGACTTCTCCACCCAGGGGCTAAAACTCCCAGAGTCTCCTGTTTCTGGGAGTCTTTGAGCACTGGGCTCCCTTTCTTAGCTGTGGCCTCTCCTTGCTTTGGAAGGACGGTCCAGCAGCAAAACCCACCTGGAGGGCAAAAGGGTGGAAAGGAAGTGCTTTTATCCCAGATCTGGAGATCCTCGAAACTCTAGGGGACCGTCAGGTCCTTCCTAATTCCCATCTGTTTGCTATTGCCACTCATTCCCACCTCCTATCTAGTTCAGAAACATGTGCAAGCCACGGAGATCAGTGGGCATCATAAATCTGTGGGCCAGGGCCCTGGTGTCACTCTGTTTTCCAGATTGCCAAAGCCTCAGCCTTGTCACTAGAAGGAACTCTGGTGACAATTACACTGTATCAGACTTAAAGCCCTCAGCCTGCTTGGTGCCCGAGACTTCCAAATTCCGGGCTTCTTCCTCTTATTCTCCAAGACTATCCAATCCCTTGAGTCAGGGCTGTGCAAACTTGTCCTGCAAAGTCGGGGAAAGAGTGAATACTTTTGGCTCTGCAGGCCATGAGGGGGTCTGCTGGAACTCTCCAGCCCTGCTGCTGAAGTGTAATGGGCATAGTAGCTACGTTCCAACAACACTTGACTTGTGGACACTGAAGTTTGAATTTCACCTAATTTTCATGAGTCACCAAATTGTCTTTCTTTTTCGATTTCCCCCAACCATTCAGAAGCATAAATACTACTGTTGGCTTGTAAGCTATACAGTTGTGCTGTTCTCAGCCAGTGGGCCCATGGGCCGGGGGACCAGACCCCTGACCCAAGTGTTTGGAGGTGGTTCAGCCAAAATCAGGTGGTCCGAGCCTTTGTTCGATCCTGGCCTTTGTGGCTAATCTGGATGGCTGGGCTTACACTTCAGGGGTGACAACAGCTTTCAGCTCCCCCAAAGTGGCCTTGTCCTTTTGGCTTTTCTCTCTCTTCCAAGGTAGCTTGATTGGAGGGTGCTAGAAAGATCCCCTCCTCTCCATCCACCCAGGGTTCCATGAAAAGGGGTTCTCTTTCACCTATAAGTGATTTCCCTGAGCCAGTACATTTCCATGTTCTCGCTTCCAGCTCTGGGCACCCAGCCTTGCCCAAGCATCCCGGCTTCTACCAGCTCGGGCAGGCCTCATGGCTCTTTCCTTGTTGAATTCTCAATCCCCGTGTTGCCGGCATCCAGAGCCCGTGTTCTTCTTATAAAGCGAGACTTTATATGCTCGGAAAGCTGGGGCAAATCGGCCAGAGATGAATTCCTTCAGAGGAGGGACTCTAAGTTGGGCCCAAAACAGGGAGAAGGACTGGGACTCATGGAGGGAGAGAGAAAGAAGTTCAAGACAGAAGCAGGAGGCATTGAGCTGCAGGCAGGCGACGGCAAGGGCAGAGTCCCACATGGAGGCCATCTGAAGCAAGAGAGTGAGGGCATTGTGACGTCGGGCTAGGGGCCACATCAGTGGAGGGGTTGGACTGCTCGACCCTGACCCTTGGATCCAGAGGAGCTTGAAGTAACTTAATGTGATGTTGCAGGGGGAGAGCTCAGGGGCCCGGCTTTTGACCCTCCGTCCCAACCTTGGTCCCGTGCTGTCTATAGCCCTTCATCTGGTCCTTCAACAAACACTCAGGAGCTCCCACAGGGAGCAGGGACCTTTGACTGGGGGGAAAGATTGGGCAGTGGTTGGGGGAAAGAAGAGGAAGGGGGAATGCTTAATCATGAAAAGGTCCTGCCCTTTTTTTTTTTTTTTAAAGATTTTATTTATTTATTTGAGAGAGAGAGACAGTGAGAGAGAGCATGAGCAAGGAGAAGGTCAGAGAGCGAAGCAGACTCCCCATGGAGCTGGGAGCCCGATGTGGGACTCGATCCCGGGACTCCAGGATCACGCCCTGAGCCGAAGGCAGTCGTCCAACCAACTGAGCCACCCAGGCGTCCCAAGGTCCTGCCCTTTTTAAATGTAGAGTAGGACAGAGAACACACACCACACACTACAACCTGATGCAGAGAGTGTTAAATGCTAATGCGTATGTGGATAGGAACCCTGGCAAGTCAAGGTCAAGAATAGGGGGCAGAGGTGACTTCGCAGATGTTCTGTGGAAGAGAAAGTCCTGGATGGTGGGGATATCTGGACCCATGAAATGTGGGGGGATGGCTCTCCTGAGCAAAGAGGGTGCAGGGAAAGCATGGGCGAGTATAGACAAGACCTCAATCTGTGTTTTCACTGGGGGAGGGGTGTTATTGGCATTTCTTTGGGGGCAATTCTTTAGTAGGAGTCTGTCCCATACAAAGTAGGTCTTGTAGCATTCCTGCCACCTTCCTTCCCCAAAACCAGTAGGTGCTGGTGTTCTCAACACTCCCCCCTTCACTGGAGCCACTAAGTTGGTTTGTGAAGGCGAGTAGGAAACTATGAACTTGAACTAGAAAGGTAGTCCGTGGTTAGCAGGACCAGGGAGGGCCTTGAATGCCAGGATAAGAACTTGCACTTTATGAAGTGAGCAAGGAGTCACCACTGAAGGTTTTCCAGTAGGGAGGAGAGAAGGTCTGCTTTAGAAGAATGAAGTTTAGGGGTGCCTGGGTGGCTCAGTCATTAAGCATCTGCCTTTGGCTCAGGTCATGATCCCAAAGTCCTGGGATTGAGCCCCGAGTCGGGCTCCCTGCTACTTTCCCTCTACCAACCCCCCTGCTTGTGTTTTTGCTCTTGCTGTCTCTCTCTGTCAAATAAATAAAGAAAATTTTAAAAAAGAAAAATGCAGTTTGGAACAATGTGCAGGATGAATGGAAGGCCTAAGAAAGGCAGGGAAATCTGTTATAACCTCTTAGGACCTTTTCACCCAAGTTATCTTTAATCAGGGTGGGCTGCTTAGCTCACAATTATTGGTGGATGTCAAAGGTCAAGGGGGAAAAAAAAGAAAAAAAAGGTTAAGGAGACGTTCTAATGGCACGTCCCCCCTGCCCATCGCTGAAATGGCCTATTAGAATAGCACTTGCTAAATGAGGATTTGACTACTATTCCATTGCCTCTTCCTGTCTTTCGGATCAACCCACCTGGGCATGCCCACAATGCAACTCCTCCTCCCTTGGTCCACACTGGCAGAGTTTGTGTCAAACTAGCAGAAGGAAGGAAAAGACAACCCTTTGAGAATTCTTCTCTCCCCTGCCTATCCAGGGTCCACTGCCGCCTTAGTAAGCAAGGACCTCTCAGTGCCAGAACAAGGAGGCAATTCAGCCTGACCCAAGGAGAGAGGGAGGACAGCACTCCCTAACTCTGGCCCTTCCCTGGCTGGGACAGGACATGGCTTTTGATCCAAGGCCCAGAGAATCCCGAGCTGATAAAGGCCCATTGTGGCAGCTTCTGGAGAAACCCAGAGGCCATCAGGGGGCTCCCGGACTAAGGAGCCAGTTAACATCACTGGAGCATTTGTGGAAAGAATGACTTGGCGGAAATCAAGGCAGAATGAGGCCCCTGGGCTGCCAGCGGCCTCCTCCGTCCACAGACCAAACCAGCAGGAACCTGTCTGCAGCTAGAAGAGCTGGCCTGGAGGCAGAGGGGACCCACAAGCTGTGGAGGGCTCCCCTGCAGACACCTGGAGGAAGAAACCCAATCTCCCACCAAATGCAAGAAACACAACTGCTCTTTTTATAAAGTGCCTGGAGGTGGTGGGGAGGGTCTGCCGCCCTGCCCCTTGCTGCCCTCTCCCCCATCCCCCAAAAGGGGCATCCACAGCAATAAATAGCAGGAAAGGAGGAAGCCTTTCTGGAAGCTATTTAGAAATTTGGCTCTCTGCTCGGGGTTGTGACCTGCTTAGAGGGCAGGTACCTCATTTGCAGGCCTCACTACTCTTACAGCAAGAAGCAAGTAGGAAGAGACACCCGGAGACAAAGGGTGCCAGGGCAGGTGAGGGAGTTGGGCCAGACAAGGGTTCACGGGTGTCAAGCCGGACCAGGCTTTGGGGAGAGGGTTAGCTAGGCCCATTGCACTTTCAGAGTGTTCCGGGGAAATGGGAAGGGACTGGACCCCCACTCGAAAGCCCTGGGAGGGGAGCAGGTGCAGGGATGACCACTGACTACTGACCGCCGGCCCCCTCCCCCACCCCAGGGAGAGGGAATGTGAATTCGGGTCAGAGACCCGGCTGCAGAGTCCTCTTAAAGACCGCTGTCCTCGGCCAGGTGGGGAACCCAGGGATTAAACTGAGCGCAGGGTTAAAGCCGTCCACTGAGTGCTCGCTGCACTGTGGTTTCTGTCTTGCTCCTGGAAGGATTTTCGGTGGGAGACTGGTCCATTTCTCAGTGGTGGGTCTGCTTTCCCTCCCCATCATCCAAAATGCACCAAGTTCGCCCCCTCAAATGCCAAGTCATTTCTAAAATAAGGCAAAACAGAGTAAGCCATATAAACCCACCACAGACACCTGAAGCCATTTATGGAACATCGAACTCGTGGGCACTGAACTGCATGTGTACCCTGTGCCGCTTGCCCCTTCCTGCGAGGGGGAAGGCACAGTGGTCCCAAAAGCCACACACAGTGGAAATTCATTTCAGGCTGGAGAGGATCTAGAACACAGCACAAAGCTAGATTTTCTAAAACCAAAGCATTCTCTGCCTTGCTGGAGATTGTCCCAGCTGGCGATGCAAACATGTGCACGTGGAAACTGCTATCTAGCTCTGTTCTGAGCCCACGGCTCCCACAAACAAAAAAGCAAACCCGTAAGACTGAGCTAGAAGGTTCTGGGTGTCATTTATTGACTGCAGTTTACACACATTTGTTTTCTTCCCGTGACCATTTCCTTCCGAGCACACAGAGCCTCCTGGAAGCGCGGTCTCTGAACGGGGAGCCAGGAACGCAGGACGCACACGTCTTTGGCAGGCGTGTTCAGACTCGGCAGGATGCGATCCTTCAAGCTGGAATTCCGTTGGGTGTTCTGAGACTCCAAGGTTGGGGGTGGAGAGGAAGTCTTCAACAGGACTCACGTCTCTGTCCAGGCCTGCTCGCTCGCTCTCCAAGTCCATCCTGGCGGCCAGCCCCTCGTTGGGGAGTGTGTCAGGGCCACCCACCTTCCCAAGGGCAGAGTCTCCGGTCTGTGCCCTGCTGTTCACACCTGCTTCCACTGGCCCCGCGGTTAAAGAGAATCAGCCTTCTGGTAAGAGACAGATGACTTCCTCTCTGACCCTGCCCGTCAGCTCTTCAGCTGGGTCTGTGGAGAAACCGCTGGGAAACATGGAGACCTGTGCTCTCCGTACAGCTGCGTGTGCCAACTTCCTCACATCTCGCCTAAAGGACAGACTGGTGGCTCCCAGTGCTCCCGGCCCACGACACCGCAGCCCAGCCGATCTCCTGCCGACCACTGCCGGTGCCTAGGTCCGAGCGCCAGCAGGCCCCAGGCTGCGTAGGCACTTGGCAACTTGGGGGAGGGAGGTGGATCAAAAAGTGGATGGAAATGGGAAGAATGAAAAAGCTTTTCATCTGATAATTAGAGATCTGAAGTGATTTCACTTTTATTTCCTTCACTTTAAGCCAATCATGAAATTTCACAGTGATTTCTGGGGCGGGGGCAGAGGGACGGCGGTGCGGAGAGTGCTCAGGGCTGGGCCCCGGGTGGCCGGGCCTCACTGGGGCAGCTGCAGGAGCACGGACTGCCCAGCTGGCAGGTAGGTGATGTTCCGGGAGCGTGAGAGCTGGTAGGCGATGTCCTCTGCGGCCTCCAGCTTGCGCAGCTCGATGAGGCCGTCGCCTGCAGTGGCGAGCGAGTTGGCAATCAGCTCGGCGGCCTTGGAGTCGCCCTCGGCGGAGATAATGGCCGCCTTCTTCTGCTGCTCAGCCTAAGACAGTGGAGGTGGGGGGAGACCAAGATCACACTTTAGGGTGCTGCCTGCCATCCAGCAGCCTGGAGAGACCAGGCTACACGCCCTCATTGGCTCCCGCAGGAACTCTGGGAATCTACCTTCATCTCCACCAGACAGGCTCAACAAACACTATCCACCCAACCCTCCTCTCTCCTGCAGCACACTGCCCACTTTTCTTCGTCCTGGTGACACATCTCTGTCGGCTGCGTAACTGTCTTATTTCAAAGTCCTTGTTAACGTTAACAGCAATCCTGCCCAGCCGCCTTACTCTGAGCTAGGAGAATCCAAACCAAGGAAAACAGGAGAGAGAGAAAAGGTAGAAGCCAACCTCAGGCTCGCCTGTCCCTCCTGTCCCAAGTCCAGGAGACATTCCTCTAACACACCTAAGGAAACAGCAGCTGAGCAGGAGCTGCAGGCACATGGGACGCCCCACCCGTGAGCTGCCCCTGGGCTAAGCTGGTTCCTGACTAGGAACCCAGGTGACAGAATGAGATCTCTAGGCTCTCCCTGCCCGCATCAACAGGATGATCTCCTTATGTGTGATGCACAACTCAGTCATGGGAGGAAGGTAACAACAAATGTTAACTGAGCATCTACTAAGTATTCCCAAGTAAGATCTTTGACATGTTCTAGGCTCTGGAGATGGCGGGCGGGGGGATGTGGAGGAAGCAAGGAAGTCCCAGCCCACAAAGAGTTTACCTTCCCTAAAATTAAATGTTGGCCACCCATATATCGCTCTTTTCTGTGCTTCAGAGGACCAAGGGTTCTTGGATGAGAACTAACTCAAGAAAAATCAGCAGTGGGATGAGGGAACAACAAAAAATAACACTTTTGCAAAGACCAGAAGACCAGGCTGCTGTGCAAATACAGCGTGTCTCAGCACGCTCCACCACATCTGGATGGATTTAGGGCTTGAAAAAACCCAGTGACGATAGTGCATCTGGCACAACGTTTGATCCTTTTTGCTGTCAGCTTTCACTGCGTGACCATGGTTAAAAATGACTTTGCAGGGAAGCTGAAAATATTCCAGGAGAAAACATTTTTATTTGCAGGAGAGTGTTTTTGATCTTAGGGAAGTGGAAGAAAAATGACCCTTCAGTGATTTCGGAACATAACTCCACATATCCCTGACTAGCCCCCGAAGACTCTGGAACCAATTGCAGGAGGACGGTTCCTTCAATCCCCTTCCGATGATCCCGGAAGGACAGATGACAGATGATGAATTTCCAGGCCACCCAGCAAACAGGGAGGCTGAGCACAGGAGAGAGGGGAGAGAGGCTCCTGCCATCTGGTTGAACGCTCACCTTTTCCACCACAAATCTGGCCCTTTCTGCTTCCTGCTGAGCCACCTGTTTGGCTTCCACCGCTTCTGTGAACTCCTTCCCGAAGGTCAGATGCGTCTAAGGGGAGAGAGCGCGCGCGAGATGAGGCTGTGTAATTGCTCCGGCAGCGCCGCCGTGAGGCCCCCTGACCCCCCGGCCTCGGGAAGGAAGAGGCTGGGAATGGCTCTAGCAGCTGGAGGCCTCTGGAGGCCAGAACACCCTTCCACCTCCACATCCGTGTCCAGACTGAGCTCACACCCCAGAAGCCTGGGCTGCCTCCACAGTGCCTGCATGTCACTCTGTCGCCTGCAGCATGGAGCGCTCAGGCAGAAAATGGCCCATGGGCCCCAGAAGGTACCTGCTCAACTGACTACCTCCCCAGGGGAAGAGACTGTGGGTTCTCGGACCCCCACCTCCAACTAGGGCTCATCCAAGATCCTTTGATGGCTTGTTCTGAGCCCCCGGAGAGGCCAGATGGAAAACTGAGCCCCTGAGAGGGAAGGATACAGCTGGTTCTCAGGGATTCAAGGGCGTGATGTTCTCTGCTTATGGCTTAACCAGTCCACTCCCTTCTCACGGCAGCCCCGCCGCGAAACAGGAAGAGGACACGGGACGGTGGAACGCAAATCATGGTATTATTCCCCATGTGTGAGTGCTTCTGGTAAAGGGTTTAAGAGAGAAGGCAGGGAAAGCTATTGCTTAGGGTGAGGGTTTACAACTCTGACTACCCACAGACCTTCCCCACTGACACGTTATCACTGAGACTTGGCTGAGGTGATGGTGTGCAGTGACAGCGGAAATGGGACAGAACTCAACTCCTGATGCCTGGTATAGAGCAACTTACTCCTTTATCCAACTTTACATTAAAAAGGAAAAAATGCAGGGAAGGGTGGCACTGGTTTTGCTATCAAAATCTATTTGCCTCCTCTCCTCCCCGACCCTCCCAAACTCGGCTTCAGAAAAAAAACAACATAAGCAGCCCCAAACTTCTCCTCAGGAGTCAATCCTAGTCCCACTGTCTTCCACAACTTTTAACACGCCTCGCTCTTAAACTGCAGCTGTTGTAGCTCGCCTGTTCCATTTCTGGACTCGGGTTCAAAGTCTGGGGAGGAAAATATAGTCCTGAGAAATGAAAAATGAGATGCGTAATTATGGAATAAAGTTTCTTTCTCAAAAGGCCAGGTGAGGGCAGCAAATTCCCCATGAAATCTAATTTTCTTCTCACACCTCTTAGATACGGTTTCTTGCGGTCAGCCCACATTTCCCCAGAATGGAGTATGTGGTTAAAGCTTAGTGAAATGCCAAGCTTCTCCTCAGGTTTTTACTTAGGGTTTTCTCACAGCCGAGGTGTTCGGGTTCACAGCCTGAGGAACTGCTCTCCCAGGAGGAGCTGAGCGGCTGCAGCCTGGCCTCCTGCCAGTAGAGGGAGCCCGGAGGCCCTTCTGCCACCCGTGACTGCTGCAAGGTGGACCTGGGTGGGCTTTGGGTGTCTGGGTGCCGTGGAGCGCGGCTGTTTAAACAGCTGCACAGATGTTGGGGGGGAAATGGTGCCTTTCCCCGGTGATGCACAGGAGAGCGAACAGGAAACACTCTACCTTGCTACCCAAACAAATCACTCCAAGTGATTTTTCCCAGAAAATCTAGAAACACGACCCCTTCCCCTCCCTCCTTGATGTGAAACGCTATCCTGCCTGTACTGCGTTCTGTCTGAGTTACGGCATTCAATGTCCTATAAATACACACACTATACAGTCTCCGGAGGCTACCTCACACCTCAGAGATGTCCCTTGCCCCCCCACACCAGGCGTTGGGGAGCAGAACCACTCATTCACACTCTATTACCTTTCACCGGGGGTTCCCAGAACTCACTTCACTGAGCTTCAGACCCTAAGTGTCAGGAAATTCCCGAAGGTCAGGCTGGAGGTCTGCACTGGGGACAAAGACTCTCTGAGCCCTCTCTAGCCTCATCAGGTGATTTCTTCCTACGTCAGACGGGACTAGCCAAGACCCTGCTTCCTAAGGAGCTCCGGGGAACACTCACAGCATTGGGAAGGTGGAAAATCTAGTGCTTAGGGACCCTAGGTCAGGTAGGGCTGAAGTCAGAAGAAAAATGGGTGTGGTAGAGGAGAGCAAAAGAAGCCTCATCTGAAAACAAAGCCAAGAAGACTTGCCTCAGAGTCAAGAAGGTTCTGCATTTTCGAGCCTCACATCTAGGGAAGTGAAAGGAAGCACCAAGAGCATCCACCCAGAAATGGAGCCAAGCCCCCGAACAAGAACTGCAGCCCCTTTTCCCACAGGCTCCCCGCAGAGATTACCAAGGACACGTCGTCCAGGATGAGCCCGAAGGTTGCTGCTCGCTCCGTAAGGTCATCGCTCACCTGCCTGGATACCAGCTCTCTCTGAGTGATCAGTTCGCCAGCATCAAAGCGAGCCTGGTTCCAAAGGAGGGCAGAGGAGCTGGTCAGGATGACGAGGAAGCAGAGAGACCAGGAGAACTACTGGCCACGTCCCACCACACCCAGTGCCACTCTCCTCCTGCCCTCTCGCCATCTTTTGGGGGCCGGGCTCCAGGCCGCAGCCCCGTCACTCACCACAACAGACTTGAGGATCTCCGTGGTGATGGATGGCAGCACGCGCTCATCGTAGTCCTCCCCAATGCTGGTGAAGATGCGGGGAAGCTGGCTGGCAACGGGCCGGAAGAGGATGCGCAGGGTGATGTTGACGTTCTGTAAATCTGAGGGTGGGGGAGGACGCTGGTGTTACAAATAACCACCACAGTGGCCTTCTAGAGGACCTCTCCTACCCTCAATCTGCTGTGACTTGTATGTAAAGTTGCTGCTGTTAAGATCCTAGAGGGTAGGAGCCCTGGGCATAGCTTCCTCGGTATAGAACCCAGCCGAGCAGCAGAGCTGGGAATTCCTAAAGGCTTGTGGGGACAAGAGCTTTCCTTAAGTACCCAATGCCCTCTGATAGACGCAGTCCGGCTTCCGTGTCTGAGAGCTAGCTACCACGTGGTGTTTGAAACAGCAAATGTTCTAAGAAAACAGGCCAATGGCAAGAATTTTCTGGTGAAGACTTTCCAAGGCCCCTGTCAGGAGGATGCCTTGGAGGTCATCACAGGTCCAGCGGAAACAGTCCACTCTGGCTGGACCAGCCATCCGAAGGCCTGGGCTGCTGTCCTATCTTGCTGTTTACTAATGATGTGACCTCAGTGAACCTCAACCGATCTCGGCCTATTTCCGTGCCTGTCAGAATGGGGGTGATTCCATCTGCCTTCCTGGAACGTCTCGGGGAAGTGAAGGAGGACCGTGTCAAATGCGCAATAGCTAAAAGGGGCCATCAGATTCTTCTGGAGCCTGCCTCTCATGACTTGGCCCAGGCAAAGGAGCGGAGGGCACATGACAGGAGTTACAACCTCCCCCGCATGAGCCAGGCCTGCCTGAGGCTGAAGCGCGGACAGTGTGCTTGCAGTTGTCCATGACAGAGACCAAGTGCCTACGGGCTAGTCCCGAATCAGGCAGCAGAGAAGCAGGAAATGCAGACCTGCTAGTTCCCGATCTCTGGAACCGCCTACCAACAGTTCTGAAGATAAGTAAGTAACATATCCTTTTTTTTTTTTTTAAAGATTTTATTTATTTATTTGTCATAGAGAGAGAAACGAGAGCAAGCACAGGCAGACAGAGTGGCAGGCAGAGGCAGAGGGAGAAGCAGGCAGAGGCAGAGGGAGAAGCAGGCTCCCTGCCAAGCAAGGAGCCCGATGCGGGACTCGATCCCAGGACGCTGGGATCATGACCTGAGCCGAAGGTAGCCGCTTGACCAACTGCGCCACCCAGGCGTCCCAGTAACGTATCCTTATAAGGGCTGTACAACGGCAGAGAAAGCACCGCTAAAAAGGGGGAAAGCTTAGAACTACGCTCCTAAGTTAAAATTTTATTTTTCTCGATTAACCCCACCCCACCTTTGAGCTCCTGTGGGAGGACAGCCAGACCCTTGACCGGGCGGGTTGCTCAACGCTGGCTTACCCCTCCCCGCCTCTGCCTGAGCCGCAGAGCAGTCCCAGCCCAAATCCAGTTCCTCCCAAGTGCCTGCGCAGCTACCCGTGGGGCTGGTCATTCTCTTCTCTGCTCCCCTCCGCCGCACACCCTTGACTCTAGGACTCTCCGCGCTCACTCTAACTGCCCATTCATGTCTACGGCCCTAGGGGGACTGAGCTCCCTGAGGCCCCTACTTCAGTGATCTTTGAACCGCCCTCCTACCCTGCAACCCAACACAAAACCTGTACGGTCTCAGTAAGCACACATCTGTCGGGGAACAGCCCTGAAGGCATCAAATGTTCCCGAGATAATAAACCAACATCCACACGACCCTCGCCTCTTGCAGCGCAGTCACTGCTGGGCCACCGCCTGCTATGTGCACTTTTTTCTGCACGCTGGTAGGAGAACGGTGATGGCAGTTCGTTCTGGGCTCCCTGGCAATCCAGTGACACGTCAGCCAAGGGACTGCTCTCAGGGACTCAGGCCACTGCCTATGAGATAACAGCGCAAGGGGCCCTAGGGTGGTGCAGTCCTGTGAGCGACTTGATTTCGGCTCAGGTCATGATCTCAGGGTCCTGGGATGGAGCGCTGGCTTGGGATCCATGCTGGGCATGGAGCCTGTTTAAGATTCTCTCTCTCCCTCTCTTTAAAAAAAAAAAAAAAAAAAAAAAAAGCTGTAAGTGACAGTGGGAGGCCAGCACTGCTGGCAACAGAGGCCTCAGAGAACAAGGCAAAGGGTAAGTGGGCTATGAAGGCGCACAGAAGGGCTGCAGCCCGGTTACACAGTCACTGCGGGGAACGCGAAACGGGAAGGGACGACCGAGGGAGCAAA
Organism: Neogale vison; assembly: GCF_020171115.1. Taxonomy (NCBI): domain Eukaryota; kingdom Metazoa; phylum Chordata; class Mammalia; order Carnivora; family Mustelidae; genus Neogale; species Neogale vison. The sequence continues at coordinate 46,254,784 of NC_058095.1, read as the reverse complement.
GGCACTTTTAGATTTAAAACTGGAGCACTGGGGCACCTGGGTGGCTCAGTGGGATAAAGCCTCTCCTTCGGCTCAGGTCATAGTCTTGGGGTCCTGGGATTAAGCCCCACATCAGACTCTGCTCAGCGGGGAGCCTGTTTCCCCTCTTTCTCTGTCTGCCTCTCTGCCTACTTGTGATCTATGTCTGCCAAATAAATAAATAAAATCTTTAAAAAAAGAAAAAAATAAAACTGGAGCACTACACAACTTTTGAAACAGACCTTTGTGTATTTCTCTAAATCCGTACAGCTGTCTGTGTGTCCGTCTTGGGTACATATTTCTACGAATCTACGTTAAAATTCTCCAGGAAAAATATGCAAGGAATTCTTATTAGGGGAGGGTCAGCTTCCTCAGAATCCTATGGCAACCCTCCCACATACCCTCCTTTATGTGGCCCACAGGCAAGACTCACCTTTGCTACCGGTGATCACTGGCACATTACGTGGTCGAGAGCGGCAATCAAAGATAATAGGCTTCTGTACCCAGGGGATGAGAAAGTGAGTCCCTTCTCCTACCACAATGTCCTGGACTCCACGGAACCGGTCAAAGATGACAGCTCTGTGCCCAGCATCCACTAGGAATGAAGGATAATGACAAGTCGGCAAAATCTCTTCAGGGGCACCTGGGTCGCTCAGTTATTAAGCATCTGCCTTCGGCTCAGGTCATGATCCCAGGGTCCTGGGATTAAGTCTTGATCGGGCTCCCTGCTCAGCAGATAGTCTGCTTCTCCCTCTACTGTTCCCCCACTGCTTGTGATCTCTCTCTCTCAAATAAATAAATTCTTGGGAGGGGGGTTGGGAGAAGGGGGGTAGGGTTATGGACATTGGGGAGGGTATGTGCTTTTGGGTAAATTGGAAGGGGTGGTGAACCATGAGAGACTATGGACTCTGAAAAACAATCTGAGGGGTTTGAAGTGGCGGGGGGGTGGGAGGTTGGGGTACCAGGTGGTGGGTATTATAGAGGGCACGGCTTGCAAGGAGCACTGGGTGTGGTGAAAAAATAATGAATACTGTTTTTCTGAAAATAAATAAATTGGAAAAAAAAATATTGTCAAATAAATAAATTCTTAAAAAAAAAAAAGAAAAGAAAACTAAAAATTCCTTCACCTTTTAACCAAAAGGCTATCTGAAAGTACCTTGGTGCTTTCTGGTATTAAGTCTCCCCTCTCCTGCTCTGTCTTCCCACATTTGTGGGCCCTAGCAGCTTCTAAACAGCCACAGAACTCAGCAGTCCCCTCCCATTCTAGGGTCTTCCCAAGGACTCTGGTAAGAGGAGCTGTTCTTCAGCATCCTTTCTCTTTGAAACAACTTGATGCTGATTTTCTGATTAACTATCCCGTCCCCCAACACATGTTCAGGAAATCACCTCCCAAAACTTCTTCCTAAAACTCACCCAGGTCTTCACTGTTACTACATTCCATCCTAGTTCCAATTTAAGCCAGTGTTCCCAGAAGCAGCGCCCTGACTGTGGAAATCCTAAAATTTGGAAGGTCCCGCTCTTTCCAAGAACTTGGTTTCTCTCAGGTTTTAAAGGTTAACAGAGCTGTTCTTTTGATTCAAAAGGAAATCAGTGCCAGTGATTACGGTCTAGTTGTGCGGAGTGGCTAAAAGATCAGAGCACAGAGCTGTGCTGTTTAAACCAAGTAAGCTTTTCTTGTCAGGGGCTCTCTGTCTCTGCCTTACTGGACTTTAGAGTTGCTCCAAATATGTTCGCTCTCAATGCAATCCTCCTCTTGCCAGTCACACATGAGGTAGGTCCATTTATTGCTGCTTTCCAACCATGAGAGCCAGAGACTACCAGAGTTGGAAGATAAACCAGTTCAGTCCTACCGCTCAATCAGAGAAGCAGCTGAGACCTCCGGAGGGGGAAATAGCTTGCCTAAGGTCACACAAGAAAGTTGGAAGGAAAGTCAGCTTAAGCCACTGCCACGCTGTTAAAAGCTGGGCAATGCACCTTGAAGATATTTTGTCTGGAATGACCCACGTGCAGCAGAGCAAAAGCTCCTGCTTGGGTAAAGGCACCAGAGCTAAAGCCCTTGCTGAGTTACTCCACACGGAGGCAGAAGGGAACAGATGAGCTCTCCTCCGCAGCTAGCCAGTGAGATCCCTGACACAAGGGAAGTTGCGGCTTCCCTTCAAACCAACAAGAGCAACTGGGAATGTTTCATTAAGAAGCAGGCTGGGAGGCTCTTTGGGAAGAAAGGCTCTAAGAGAACCTATGGCTACAAGGAAGGACAGCGGCCCGACTGACAAGGCAACCATATGGTATGGGATGGCAGCAGGTGACCCTTTTGGTCACAAACACATTCACGGACAGCGGCTGCCACCAGGAGTGTCGCATGGGCTGTGCAAACCAATGGGAATCCTCCAGCAAAGGGCAGTGACCCACTGCTCCAGTGCCTCACCATTATACAAGGCAGAGTTCACTACTCCTCCTGCAACAGCTAAGGCCAGACCAAACTTGCCGATGGACTCAAACACCTTGGCAGCCATGTCTCCTTCGGCTGGACCCACTCACACCTATGGGAATAAAAACAAAACAAAACAAAACAACTCGATCCCAAAATTCAAAGAGAAAGCCCTCTCTGAGACAACATATTCACTTCTCACGCTGGCTATTTCTTTCCCCACTTGTGAGAGCTCTAAATCATGCAATGAAGGACCCCCTAATAAGTAACTTTACAGCTTGGAAAAGTGTAGTATCGATTCTTCTGCTTTTCAAAATTTTCCACTTCTTTCTTCTTTTTCTACAACTAAGGAAAAGGGGTCTGGGGCACTTGATTCAGTAACGGGAATGAGGCATATCTCTGGATATCCACAGAGAACTCCGCACCACACTAAACCACCCTTCCATTTGCTGGACAAGCAGGCCCCCAAGAGGAAGGCTGTGTGGTTGGTTCTGGACAATTCTGGTTTGGGAAAGTAACTCAAAGAATGCACTACATGGTGATTTCAACAGCAAAAATAACACTAACAGCTAGCTTTTATTCCAGGAGGCAATCCTCTAAGGGTAATTACTTAATCCTCACACCAACCCCTAAGAAGCAGGTTCTTACAGGGGAGGAAACTGAGGCACACAGCAAGGTTACAAGAGGAGCCAAAGACCACACAGCCATTCCATGGTGGAACCAGGATTAGAACCTGGAAGTCCAAGTCTAGCAGGAACGACTCCTCACCGGAGCGGTTCTCCACCATCAGCTATTAAGAATAACCAGTTATTATGGAAGCAGGAGGTGGGCGACATCCTGGGACCAAGATATCAGAAGAACCAACGGGGAAAACAGACTCTCTCCACAGCTGCACTACAAAGGAGAACCCTGGAAGAGGTGGGAGGGCGGGGCTGAGGCGGGGGGCGGCGGCAGCACCCCTAACCTAACTTGAATCTACTCCCGCACTGAACTTTTTAGTGCCCCGCCCCAGCGTCGTCTCCCCTTGAAATCTTCCCTTCTTCCCTCCCAGACCCGAGGCTTCCGTGATCTCTCCCGGTGCACTTCAGCGTTCCTTACCCGAGGCCGGGGCACACAGTCCGGACCCCTCAATCTTTCCATTTCCAATAGCTTCTGGATTATTCCTCACCCCGCCCCCATACACACCTTCCTTACTCGAAGCGACCCCAGGCTCGTCCCGGGCTCACCGCCTCTCCCCACTCCGACGCGAGGCAGACCAACGCACACACCCCACCCGCCCAAATTGCGAATGGGAACACAGAAGGGATCTGCAGAGACGCCGGACGTCGGTCCGAACCTTCCCTCGATTCTCACCTGCTTCCACTCTGACCTCCACATGAATTCCCCAGCCACACATACCACGCATGCGCTGGGCAGCTCCCTCTCTTCCCCGCCCCCTTCCAAGATTCGAGCCTCCGATTGGTGAGAAGAAGCGCTGTGCATTCTGGGAAGGGTGGCTTGTGGCTTTATCCTTGCTCGCGGCTCTTCGCAAATGAACTACAATTCCCCAAAAGCCATTCAGTGACTGGCCCGCGCTGAAAAGCCTTTCCTCTTTGGTGGGAACTGACGAAGGGTTGTCGCAAAGCCTATTGGGGGTTGTAGTGCCTTGGGCTTAAATACACGTGCGGGTGCTGAATAGGTGTTGGACCCTGACAGGAGGTGGGCCATAGGGCTTCCGTAAAGAGTGGCTGGTGGTGGCAGGGATGGGCCGGGCCAAGATTACGGCTGATGAAGGGAGATAGGTGGGCACCCTGGAGAAAGTTGTGGGGAGGTAACTGGTGGGCTGAGAGACCTTGAGAGCAGCAGATAGGGCCATCTTTCCAAAGCCCTGTCAGGAAATAGGAGTCCTGAGTCTTGCACATTGATTGCCAGAGCCAGAAAGAATCTTAGAAACCATCTGGACTAGAAAAAGAGGGCTAGAGAGGGGAAGGGATTCATTCACGCTCATGCACCAATTGCGCAATTTCTCTGGGCTTAGAGTCTGTGTCCCCTGGACATGCACGCGCACACACAAACTTATTCGGAAGAGTGGCAAGAATAATACAAAGAACTCCTTTTAATACAAATATCTCCTTTACTCAAATACGTCTATGGCTAACATTTTGCTCCATATGCTTTATCATTTGTTTTCTCCCTCTCTCATCCCATCTTCTCACTCTGTATTTTTCTAAGAATAGGGGCATCCTCTTATATAACTTAAGTTTATCCCCTGCATTCCAATTTTATCCACTGACCCAATAATGAACTTTATAGCAATCTCCACACACTCCCACCCCCATACAGGATGCAGTCTAATATTAGGTTCTGTATTTATTTCTCATGTCTCTTTAATCTCCTTTAATCTGAAAATTGTCCTCAGCCTTCCTTGTATTACATTAAAACAAACAAAAGGCGTATTTCTCATTTTGCTTTTGTCTGATGTTTCTTCATGATTCCATACAGGTTTTGCGTTTTTAACTGGAATACTACCTAAGTGGTGTATGGACACTTAATTTTAACAAAACTAGATCCATTTCTGGATTCTAGTAGGACTGGATTTTTGCAGCTTCTTTTTCCTGCTTTTCCTCTCTTCTCTGCCCCTTTCTTTGGCTCCACTTGGTGCAATCAAATGACCAGAGATAGCCACAGAGGCATCCTTCCGATGGTATGAGTCTGCCCTAACCAACCACAGTTTTTTCCTCTGACTTCCAGAATGCAAGCTCTATGATAGCTGAAGGTTTAGCCAGCTGTCTTCAATGCTTCATCCCCAGAACATGCAACAGTGCTTGGTATCTGGAGGGTCACTGTCTTGGAGAGAAACCTGCCACTGGATGAGCACTCAAGCCCATGAAGCTTCTGACCAACTCTTCTGTGCTTGAATTCTTGGGATATTAGTGAGATGAAGGAACAGAAGGCAAGCTGAAGACAAAGCAGAAGCGGACACCCCACAACCTCCCTGCCACCTCCACTCCTGGGTTGACATGTGTGACATTCTTCCAGGAATCACTGGACTGTCTTAATGTTAATGCCTTGCTGGAGGGGAAAACAGCCTTAACTTGACAATGGCAAGGCCACAAGTATCTAATAGGTCCTCTTTAGTATATGGAAGTTCTTTTGAAACCTCCCTTTTTCCTTACCTCCCCCAATATTTATATATATATAAATAACCAGCCACGCCTCACAACCCCAGGGCAGCTCTCTCTGCCCACGGTTGCTGTTCTGTCCTTTAATAACCCACCATTTTGCACCAAAAACGCCTCAAGAATTCTTTCTTGGTCTTAGGCTCCCAACCTCACCTATATTCCAAAACCACATCATTAGTTAGAACAAAGTCTAAGTTGCTGTGTTAAGGAGTCACCCCCCCCAAATACAGTGAGTGGACTAAAGAAGATAGAAGTTAATTTCTCTTTGCTCCATGGGCCATTCATGGGCCTAGTTTCCTTTCATCTCATGGGTTGGCCATCCCCTAAAAGATTGTCTGGCCATCTGTATTGCAGCCTTCAGGAAGGGAAAACAGGAAATTTAGGACAGTAGTTTTGTTGTGAAGCAAACAAGCCAGAAGAAGCACCTATAAATTCTATTCTATTTTATTGATGAAAACTTAGTTATGTGACCTCATCTAGTCACAAAAGGGACTGGAAAATGTATTCTTTAGCTGGGCAGCCAAGAAGACAGGAAGAAAGGATTTGAGGGCTAACCAGCAGTTCTGAGTACCTTACTCTCAAAAAGAACATTCAGAATGTGACATAAGTCCAAATTTGAGAAAAGCCATAACATGAGAGAGAAAATCCAGACACAAACAGTTAAGAAAAACAAAACAAAAGCTGTACAAAGAAAATAGTTGGCAGAATCATAGACAAAGCAAGGAGCATGAAAATGCTAAACAACATAACCCTAGAAGAGAAGGATCCAACTACCCACGAACCTAGAACAAGATGCTATTAAGTAAGATAGGTAGAGATGAAAGGCTGAATGTTTTCCCCCTCAGAGTCAAGAACAAGGCAAAGCTGCCCACTCTCACCATTTCTAACCAACATTAGGAGGTCTTAGCCAGTATAAAAGCCTACAATAGACAAGAAAAATAAATAGGAAACTTTCTGCGTGGGCACTGAGGCCAGAGGGCCATGTGAAGCCCCATTGCCAGGCAGGCAATGCTGGGTGGCAATGTCCGCAGGCCACCCACTGGGCTCTTTGAGGTACAACACCAGCCTATGAAGTGAAGGTGAATGAAGGTCATCTTGATGCTTTCCAGAAACATTTCAGAAGACAGCTGTGATCAAACCAGGAGGAACACGGCTGCATGTAACAAGCGAATACCAGTGGTTACGAGCCAATGAATGTTCAAGTCCCCACCTATTGTGATTAAAAATTCTTCACTGCAAACCCCCCCCCAAAAAAAAACAAAAAAAACTTTATTGCCTCAAAAGCTTGCAGCTGGAAGGAAAAATGAAGAATTGGTCAAGAAGACCTGAACTGAAGCAGATGATGAAAATGAACATTTTATTTAACATTGGTCACCTCACAGTTTAAGTTATGTAGGAAAACACATGTTTGAATACTTCTAATGGCTGGGCAGTAAAGTCTGTTATCTTTTTTAAGCTTTTATTTTATTTATTTATTTTTTAAAGATTTATTTATTTGACATAGAGACAGAGAGAGAGGGAACACAAGCAGAGGGAGGGGCAGAGGGAGAGGGAGAAGCAGGCTCCCCGCTGAGCAAGGAGCCTGAGAAGGGGCTTGATCCCAGGACCCTGGAATCGTGACCTGAGGTGAAGGCAGACAGTTAGCCACCTGAGCCACCCAGGTGCCCCTGTTATCTTTAAAAATATTTTTAAAAGAGCCTAAGAAATAACATGGAGGACATGGGGAGATGGAGAGGAGAAGGGAGTTGGGGGAAATTGGAGGGAGAGATGAACCATGGATGAGGGAGAGATGAACTATGGACTCTGAAAAACAATCTGAAGGTTTTGAAGGGGTTGGGGGTGGGAAGTCGGGTGAGCCTGGTGGTGGGTATTATGGAGGGCATGTGTTGCATGGAGCACTGGGTGTGGTGCATAAACAATGAATTCTGGTACACTGAAAAGAAATTTTTTAAAAAAGCTGATGAAATATTATACAGAAAAAAAACACATATAAATCTGATTGTGTGTTATAGGAAGAGGAAGACTTGAATAAACAGTGGTTCCTAGGACAAAAGAAAATATTTTTATTTTTTAAAATTTATTTTATTTTTAAAGATTTTATTTATTTATTTATTTGACAGATCACAAGTAGGCAGAGAGGCAGGCAGAAAGAAAGAGGAGGAAGCAGGCTCTCCGCTGAGCAGAGACCCCGATGTGGGGCTCGATCCCAGGACCCTGGACTCATGACCAGAGCTGAAGGCAGAGGCTTTAACCTACTGAGCCACCCAGGAGCCCCAGAAGAAAATATTTAAAAAAAAAAGAAAAAGAAATAGGCATTTAGACTGGGAAAGAAGAAACAAAACTGTATTGTGTATGAAGAAAATCCTTAAAAAATGATTTTAAAAAACTATTAGAACAAAACAAAACAAGCCTACTGGAACTAATAAGTGAGTTTAGCAAGGATGCGGGACATAATGTCAATTTATAAAAATCAGCAACAAACATTTGGAAATTGAAAGTTAAAAATATCATTTATGATAGCATCAAAACCATGAAATACTTAGAGATGAATTTAATGACACCTGTGCAATAAAGACTACAAACATTGGGGTATGTGGATGGCTCAACTCTTGAACCCAGCTCAGGTCTTGAACTCAAGGTTGTGAGCTCAAGCACCATGTTTGGCTCCATGCTGCACTTGGGTCCTGCTTCAAACAAACAAACAAACAAACATACAAACACCAACTACAAACATTGCTGAGAGAAATGAAAGAAGACTGAAATAAGTGGAAAAATAGACACCATATTCATTGAAGAGAAAATTCAATATTGTTACAATGTCAATTCTCTCCACACTGGTCTATAGATTCAAAGCAATCTTAACCAAAATTTCACCAAGCTTTCTTTTATAGATGTCGACAAGTTAACTCTAGAATTTAGATGGAATTGCAGAATTGAATCAAAACAATTTTGAAAAAGAGAACAAGGTTGAAAGGTTTAGTGTACTTGAAGGATGTGTTCACTCATCCATAAAACTACAATAATCTGGAGTGTTGGTATTGGTTCTCAGCAGAACAGAACAGAGAATCCAGCGATAAACCTGCACATCTGTGTCAATTGATTTTTGACAGAGCTAACAATGTTATCCAATGGTGAATAGATAGTTTTTTCAGAAAATGGCACTGGAGTAACCGATCATCTGTATTTGACCCTCATCTTATACAATACACAAACATTAGCCTGAAGCAGATCACAGACCCAAACATAAAAGCTAAAACCATCAAACTGGGGCACCTGGCTGGCTCATTCGGTAGAGCATGCGACTCTTCATCTGGGGGTTGTGAGTTCATTCCCCATGTTGGGTATAGAGCCTACTAAAAAGTAATAATAATAAAATAAAACTATTCAACTTCTAGGAGAAAAGCAAGAGAAAATCTTCATGACTATGGTAAAAATTCCTTACGTAGAACACAGAAACACAAACTGTAGATCTTAAAAAAAAATGTGATAAGTAGGAATTGCAGAAAATGAGAACAGAGAAAACAGATGATCAAATAAGTAATATCATGAACTTAAGGACATGAACTTAAGATTAAAAGATCATTCCCGGGTGCCTGGGTGGCTCAGTGGGTTAGGTGTCTGCCTTCAGCTTGGGTCATGCTCTCAGGATCCTGGGATCGAAACCCACATCGTGATCCCTGCCCACAGGGAGCCTGCTTCTCCCTCTACTCCCTGCTCATGTTCTCTCTCTCTTTCACTCTCTCTTTCTCAAATAAAGAAATAAAATCTTAAAAAAAAAAGGTTATTCCAAGTATAACTTAATGAATGAGAAAGGCTGATACCAAAACTCACCATCCTGAACTCTAGAACAGCGACAAAAAGATTTTGAATGCCCACAAGGAGGAAAGAACCAGAGTCAGGATGACCCTGACATCTTACCAACCCCACTGGAACTTAGATACGAATAAGCAATGCTTTCAAATTCTAAGGAAAACTGCCTCGCTACCTAGTTTTGTATACCCACCCAAATGATCAAGTGAGATGCTAAAATCAAGACATTTTCAGAATACAAGGTCCCTAAAAATTTACCTTCCATGCATTATTTCTCAGGAAGTTACTTAAGGATGAGATGCAGCAGAAAAAAGAGAGAGCAAAAAACTAGAGATAAGACATAGGATTCAGGAAGTGGATGATCCAAACATGAGAGAGGCAAAAAGAGGGCTTAGAGGACCCTAGAAATCACCCAGACCAGATAGGAACAGAAGGAAACAGGGTTCCAGGAGGGAAAGAAAGAAAGAAAAAAACTTTTGTTTGAAAATACTGACAATTTCAGTTACTGTCAGAAAATGTGGGGAATAATTAGCAACAAGTACATAGAGAAGTAAGCATAATTTATTTATTTTTTAAAAGAGTTAAAAGAGTAGCATGTTCCATGTACTGTGCCAGCCAGGTGCCCCAGTAAGCACATTTTTAAAAAAAGAGACAGGGGTGCCTGGGTGGCTCAGTCGTTAAACATCTGCCTTCGGCTCAGGTCCTGATCCAGGGTCCTGGGATTGAGCCCCTCATCAGGCTCCTTGCTCGGTGGGAAGCCTGACTCTCTCTCTCCTACTCCCCCTGCTTGTGTTCCCTCTCTCACTGTGTCTCTCTCTATTAAATAAATGAGTAAAATCTTTAAAAAAAAACACTTTAAAAAAATAAAAAAGAGAGACAAATATAATCCAGGAGAAGTGGAGTTATTTAAGATAGGAAATAGTATCATAGTATACTACGTGACTCAGTTATGAATAACATTTTCACAGTCATAATAATGTAAGTACTTAATGATCTCATAAAATATAAGATGGCAGCTCTAGGGGAAGATGGGGGAAGGGAAAGATGGTGTGTATGTGAGTGAACTAAATCTCCATCTTCCATTCCAGGAAGACAGCAAGTAATATTTACAGCCAAAAGCTTACAGTTGAATAAAGCATGTGACTTAGAAACAACGGAGAGAAATACTAAGAGAAATAGATAAAAAAAATTGCAAGTGTTGGCCTCTGGGGAGCAGGAATTTGGGTGAAAAGAGGAATGGGAACTTCTGGTTGTCTTTTTAAGCCTCCTGGAACTCTTTGAGTTCTTTAACTGTGTGCATATGTATCTTTGATAAAAAATAAAATAAAAAAAGAGACGGAAGATAACTTAAAGGAGGAAGTGGATACCTGAGCATACCAGAACATACAGCAGAAGTTAGCTCCCTGAACTGCTACAAATAATTAAGATGATGAAGGCCATGATAATGAGGCAGTGTAAGAAGACATCTATTCTTCTTAGGCAGAAATACAACCAACTTTTTTTTTTTTTTAAGATTTATTTATGATTTGGGGGGGAGGGGCAGAGGGAGGGAATCTTTTTTTTTTTTTTTAATATTTTATTTATTTATTTATTTGAGAGATAGACAGTGAGAGAGAGCATGAGCAAGGAGAAGGTCAGAGAGCGAAGCAGACTCCCCATGGAGCCGGGAGCCCGATGCGGGACTCGATCCCGGGACTCCGGGATCATGACCCGAGCCGAAGGCAGTCGTCCAACCAACTGAGCCACCCAGGCGTCCCAGAGGGAGGGAATCTTAAGCAGACTCCCCACGGAGCGTGGAGCCCCACACAGGGCTTGATCTCACGACCCTTAGATCATAACCTGAGCCGAAATCAAAGTCAGATGCTTAACCAACTGAGCAACCCAGGCAACCCCAGAAACACAACCGGCTTTTAGCCAGAGGGAGATGTCTCTCCTCTTTTGTATAATATTTCATTTTTTTCAAAGGATTTTATTTATTTATTTGACAGAGACAGTGAGAGAGGGAACACCAGCAGGGGAGCAGCAGAGGGAGAGGAAGAAGCAGACTTCCCACCGAGCAGGGAGCCCGATGTGGGGCTTGATCCCAGGACCCTGGGGCCATGACCTGAGCCAAAGGCAGATGCTTAATGACTGAGCCACCCAGGCGCTCTGATATTTAATTTTTGAATCAGAAAATGGAAAAATGTGTTCACGGTAGAAAAAAGGAAAAATGAAAAGCATACAAAAGCAAATAAAAACCACCTCTAACTTCAACATTCACTGAATAATTGCTGTTAGAATTTTGGTCTTTCTTTCATTTTTAATGTAGGAATAATCAGAATCAGGGTAATACGCACCTTTGTGTCTCGCCTTTTTTATGAACTAGGTCAGACCCTAAGGAAACGAAGGTGAAGTAAGCATGGTTCTCACCCTCGAGGGGCTCTTAGTCTGGTGGAAAGCCTTTGCATATGACTGTGTGGGATATGGGTCCTGCCCCTGATCGGCAGCCATGGAAATACATCCATCATGACCCAGGACTCTGGCCTGGAGAAGACAGTGTCTTGCTGGGGTCAAGCCTCAAGAACGAATCCTACAGGGGCAGGCAGAGTATCTGTTGGGGGCTGATAACTGGTACTGGGCCCATTTTGGAGATTGCTCAGAAGGAATAATTGAGTCCCATGCCCCGCGGACTCCGACTGCAAATGGACCTGGGACCAGGAACAGTGCTCCTTATGGCCGCTAGGAGGAGCCAGCGTCCTCAAGCGGACTACAGGGTGGTGCTCTCTAGGGATGGGGAAAGGATGGCCTCAGGGGTCTTCAGGCCTCTCCCAAACACCTCTCCTTTGACCCTGGGCTAGCTCTTTCTCTGTCACACACATGGTTGTAGTGGGGAGTGGGGTTCCAGGTTCTATGAAAATAGGCAGCTTGTGCATAAATCAAAACCGATCAACACTACAACTTCCCAACCCAGATTATGAGCAACGTAGGGGGGCAGTTTTAGCCAGGGCATTCTGCTCCATCCCGGCCTCAATTTCCCCATCTGCGAGATGATCTCTGAGGTCCCACACTTCAGTTAAAGCAAGGATTCCATAGCCATGGGGATCCTGCGGTTTTCGGGTTCCCAGCACTGGCCTCTCCCCTCTCCTGCCTTCCCCATGGCCCTTCACGGACCTGCAAGGTGCGCCCCAGCCCTTCCCACTGCCGAGCTACCTGTCCCCATTCCTGCCCCCCACCCCAATTTAGGGACAGTCCACTGTGTGTAGGGGTAAGAAGTAGAGTCTCTGGGAGACTGGGGACCTCTATCAAGATCAATGCTCTTGGTATCGCCTCTCAGTCCACAGTTCATTCCCAGGTACAGACAGGGTTCCCAGCTCCTTTTTTTTTTTTTTTTTTTAAAGATTTTATGTATTTATTTGACAGAGAGAAATCACAAGTAGACGGAGAGGCAGGCAGAGAGAGAGAGAGGGAAGCAGGCTCCCTGCTGAGCAGAGAGCCCGATGCGGGACTCGATCCCAGGACCCTGAGATCATGACCTGAGCTGAAGGCAGCGGCTTAACCCACTGAGCCACCCAGGCGCCCCGGGTTCCCAGCTTCTTCAGCAGACTCTCTGCCTGCTCATCTCTCAGGCACCTGCACCCTAGCACACAGTCCGACTCCAGACTGCTCTTCTGCTTGGGCGTTCATGTCAGGGGTAGCCCCAGCACCTTCCCAGTGAGCCAAGACTGAGGTCCGGGTGTTAACAACCATCCCTACCATCTCACACTTCTGCCTCCCTATCACGTGACCCAAAGTCCGGCCACTCTTACCTTACCTTGGTGTCCACGTCTCGCTCTCTGGCTGCTCCTGCCCTAGTTCAGGGCGGCATCATTTCTTTCCGGAACCAGTTGGTCTCTCTGACTCCAGTCTGTTCTCTCTCCAATCTATCACCCATCTGTGCTGCTACCAGAGAGCTCTCTCTAAAACACAAATCTGATTATGCACATCTCTGCCTCAAAATCTTGGCTGTAGCCTTGTGGCCGAAAGATAAATCCGAAGTCCTAATGAGGCTTCCAAGTGCATTCATGGTCCAACCCTTGTTTCCCGGTCCAAGCTCACCTCCCAGCATGCTCCTTGGTCCACCCATGCCACCCTTTCCCCACCATGTCCCCCATCAGCCCATGTTCGTTCAGGGTCATTGTCTTTGCAGACATGGTCCCCTCAGCCAAGAATCCTGACCCTGAGTTTTGCTTGGTGAACTTGGACTTCTCCTTGAAAACAGAGCTCAAGGCTGTGAAGCCTTTCCCAAGTATCCCATCATACTTCTCTTCATTCCTATTATCTCCCCTGCTAGGCTGTAAGCCCCTGTTGCGATCTTGTCTCCATATCTGATCAGTGCTTGATGGGTGGTAGGATGCAACGCAAGCGTTTGAATGCATAGCCTGGGAAACTGCACGCTGGGTTGAAATCTTCCCTTTTGCTCTGCTGGAGCCCACTGAGCCGGGGAAAGGCCAGAGTGGCAGGAGATGGGTGGGGACAGTGGGGGAGACCAGACCCCAGCTGGGGCCTTGCAGACCAAAATAAGGAGTTTGGCTTCTTCTTCTTCTTTTTTTTTTTTTCCTTTACTGGATCTCAGGTACCCAGATTTAATCAACGAGCTTATACTCCTCGGAGGCAGAGGAGGGCTATCATCGCCCTTGTCACTGCCATTGCCCTCGGACCATGTTCTCGGTCTCTCCCTTTACACACGGTGAGAACCTCCAAACACATATCTCGTGCAGATCTTCTGGCTACCTCTACTTATGGGAGAGTTAGGCTTGCATTCTTGGAGCAATGAGAAGTCTTTGGAGGCTTTTAAGCCAGGGAGTGACATAATATGATTTTCATTTTATAAAGATTGCTGTGTCTGCCATGTGGAGAATGAGTTGCAGGGGGCAAAGTGCGGCTGGGAGACCAGACAGAGGCTACTGAAGAGGCACAGATGAGAGATGGGGTGAGCGGGAGGGCTGGTGGTGGAGAGAGAGGAACTGGATAAGTGGTGTAGGCTTTGGAGGGAGAGCAGGCCAGCTTGGCCAGTGCGAGTGATGTACGGATCAAGAAAGAAAAAGATCGAAGCAATGAAGATTCCAGAATTTCTATATAGATAGGCTTAGGGGGGCAGTCATTGGGTCAGAAGAGGGGTCGGGGAAATTGCTAGAAGCTGTGTGCATAGCAAGCACACTGTTTTTATTTAGAGTGTATTTTTTACGGAGCAGGCAAAGAGGGATGCTTCCGGGCATCATGGAGGGGGAGGGTTTGTCCCTCCAAACCACTCAAACATGACCACAGGCCACAGGTCCTTTGCACGGAAGGCTCTTGCTGTGCTGGGGGCCTTGCTGGAGAGATAACTTGTGGCCCTCTCCTGACCATCACTTGCTTCCATACTCTTAACTTGCTTTGTTGTACTTATCTAAGTGTTGGCCTAGTTCCCTGGGGCAGCTCCCTTCTAGAGCTTTCTCTAGAAAGCTCCAGGGAACTTGGCAGGTTTTGATGGAGAGAGAAGAGCTGAGAACAGAGCCCTTGTGAGGGGGAGGCTGAACCCCAGAGTGGGAGAAACATGAAGGCCTTGGACTTTCAGGCTGGAAGAAATCTGGGACCCAGGAGGTGGTAGTGGTTCCCCTACCCTTAGTCTCCCCTCCTCCCCCAGCTCAGCCAGCTGCTGGAGAGGGAAGCTGGGGAGGAAGGAGGCCGGGTGATTAAGAGCTCCGGTTGTCAGGGCTGGGGCCAGGGGGCACGCCCCCTGGGTGACATTTTCTCGCATTGTGTCCTCTGAACAAAAACGAGTCTTATTTGAGGAGTTGGAGGGGGGCGGGGGCGGGGGGTCTAGGCGGCAGAGTGGAATCGTGGCTCCAGGGAACAGCGATTACTCATCAAAGGCCAGAGCAGCCCGCGTCTTTGTGTGCCCTCCGCAGCCCGCCCGTGCCTGGCCACAGGCCCCTAGCCCTAGACTACCCCCCTCCCTTCCCAGCGACCAGCTTTCCCCAAGAACGGGGCTCTAGTGGGGGAGGGGCAGGATCGTGTGTGGGCAAAGGACTGCAACAGAACCAGTGGGGGGAAGGGGAGACCAGGGCGGGCTTCCTGGAGGAGGAGAAGCGGGAGGACAATGGTTGTGAGCTATGGGGGTTAAATGGAGACAAGGGGGTGAGTGCAGGGGAGGAGGAGGGGACAGAACCTCTAAGGTGTCAACTCAGCCCCCGGATGCAGAGTCCTGGAGGGGTTTTGGAAGGGGGGCTGCTTCCTGCTAGGACGGCTATTTTGGGGCCTGAATCAAATCAAATCCGCCACAGCCCCCAGAGCCCCCAGCAGCTGCGTAGAACAGCTGTCCAGGCCGAGGGCGCAGAGCGGCTGGGACCTCGCTTCCTGCCCCCCACTGATCTCTCAGGGCTGCCTGGGGGGTGTGGGCTGCAAGGGAAGGGGGAAGAGGAGGGGAAAGGCTTTGGTGTGGAGTCAGAAACCTGGGCTAAAGTCTTGTGCCCTTTCTTCTCTTGAGCTGTGTTACCTGGGGGCAGAGACAGCTTCTCTGGGCCAGGTTTTGAGGGGCTCCAGATAAACGGGAAGGAGATCATTCCTGAACCTCTTTCCTATACCCTCACCCTCTTTTGAGCCCTTACTAGGTTATGTCCCCAGGTCCAGAGAGTCCCTGCCGCAGGTCCCTGCCCAGCCCCAGCCTCCCCTGCTCCAGGAAGCCCTCCCAGTCTTCTCTTTGGGGGGTGGGCCCTTTCCTCCTCTGTTCCTCCTCCTCAAAGCCTATTCACCGGGTTGCCTTGGTCTCTGTTCTTGGTGGGGGGGTGAGAAGGCATGAACCCCGAGTGGACAAATTCCCCCCCACCCAGACTGACCCTTCCTTCGGTGAGGGGGTGCTCTCAGAGTGGGAGGAGACTTAGCAAGGAAGGGAACTGGGATTGAGTCTCTCATTACATTACAGCTCCCAGGGAGACTCTGGACACATCTCCTTCTCCCCAGCTCAGCTCTCTGAGGGCAGGGCAGGACGCTCTGTCTTCCAACAGATCTGGCTCTGATTTTTCCTCTAGCTGAATTTCCCACCTTTCTACTTGGGGTCGGCCTGCAGGCACCGGAGCGTTGGCACTCCGGGAAACAGGTAACGTGCCCATTCCGGCTCCTGCTTGCACTGAGGGGAGCCCCGTGCGTGCAGGCCAACCAGAACATTAGAACCAGGGAATATCAGGGAGCTTGGGGAGAGCACTGGCCCCCTCCCCCAGGAAGCCTTCCTGAGGCAGGCGGGAAGGAGAACCTCTCTTTCTCTTTGGCCTACTCTGGCTCTAGGCCAGGCAGTGTCCACAAGTGTGACCAAGACTGGGGGTGTACCCTAGGGCAGTTCTGTTTCTCAGGTCACAAGTCGATGACAGGGTCCCTCGTGCCCATCTTGTGCAGAAAGAACCCCATTGTCCCGGGGGCATAGCTGAGGGGTGAGTTCAGAGCCCAATGATGGTCGGTTGACCACTGGGCTGGTCCCGGGCTTTCTGACCACAGCAGGAGGGAGATAGGAAAAATCGCCCGGCTGCTTGTTGGGGAAAGGGCTTGGCACAGCTACCCAGCCTGAGCCAGAAGCCCAGACAGACATGGGCATCCTCACAAAGGCCCATCCACTCCCAGGTACGTGAGTGCGCAACACACACCTGCCCTGGGGACAGCCCCAAACTGATGACAGCTCCTGGCTCTTCCGCATTCCTGCAGGCAGGTGCTCCACTCTTTCCTCCCCAGAGCTAACGAGGCAGAATCTCCCCACCTTCCGGGGCTCCGGACATAGCGCCAGCAAGGGGAAGCAGGGTGGTGGCACCTGTCCCTGGGGGCAGGGGCAGGCCCTGGAGCCCCGCCCACAGAGGGGGTGAGAGCCCAGGGCGCTCTGATCTCCTGTGCCTGCTGTGTTTATGGTGGGGGCTGCCAAGGTAAACAGAGGCTGGCAAACCAGGTCTTTTGGCCAGGTTTGCATTCCTAAACGTGTTTCCAGATCTGGGTCCTCACTTTCTTCCAGAACGCCCTGCCCTACTGAGATTCTCTCTCCTCACTGAGCCCCTCACCTTATGGAACCACTGTGTTTCCTTGAAGTCTCTTTCCTCACTGAATTCCTCCCCTCTGCCAACCCCAACTCTGAGACCCCTCCCTGGGAGAGCAGCATTCTTTCCTTCTCATCTCTGCAGGCCCCAGAAGGTCTCGTCTACAATATGGACCCTATAGATGGTGCCAAGACACGTTACACTGGTCTGCCTGTGCCCAACGCCCCCAACCACACACACAGACACACACACACGCGTGCGCGCACACACACACACACACACACACACACAGAGCACCCACCACCACCACCACCACCATGAGGACCCAGGCTGGGAAGGCTCATCTGTGCTTTTGTACGGTGGGAAGATTCAGTCACCAGCATTTCAGCAGGTCAGATCATCTGCTTCAAGCCGACCAGGGACTAGAGAGATGTGAATGACCGGGGGTAGTCTAGGAACCAAATCCTCGCTTTGATTGATTTGGGTTGAACTTGATTTGGGCCCTGGATCTGGATGATGTGGGGTTTTATGATTCACCTGCTGGATCGTTCACACAAATTTCTTTCCGCTGAAAGCCTCCTGAAGTGAGGGGCCCATTCCCCACCCCTACCTTCTCCCACACAGGAATGGCTCACCCCAGAGTGGCCAGGCCTTGGTGCTCAGGAAGTCCCTGGACTCTGGATCTCAGCTTTTCCTGCGGGGTTGGAAGTGAGGCAGGGATCACGGAGTGTGGAGTTCAGGGAGGGAGGAAAGAGCGAGATGCAAAGAAAACCAGAGAAAAAGACAGAAAGCCCCCAGAGGTGAGCACCAGAGACAGAGGAGATGAGAGGGAGGGGAAGGAAAGAAAGAAGAAAAACTAAGCAGAGGGATGGGATGGGGGTGTAGGGGGAATGGAGCCTGAGAGGGAAGAATGTGCAGCCAAGAGATGGGAGGGAGGAAGCGATCTGCGCACCCCCTCCCTCCTTCAGCCCCCACTCGGTGCCAGGCAAAGCTCCAGACACAAATGCATCCCACTGGGTGTCTGGCACCTAACTGCTCTGAGGTCCTCCTGGGCTCACTCAGGCAAGGGTGTCAGGGGACCCATCACCCATCACCCTGACACAAGCGAGGACCCCATACTGTGAGCCCCACCCAGAGGAGGATCCTGGGAATCCAAAAGAAGAAGGCAGATCTGCCCCAGTGTGCCCAGGGGGCTCAGCCCCTCTGTCTCTTGGAGCCCCCTCTCCATACCAGGACTGCACTAACCACTAGGATCCCAGGCCTGCTGGCGGGGACAGAGCCACCCTCCACCCCCTTCCGCTCTGCCACGCCAGCGACTATTTGCTGACTGTCTCTTTCATGTCGCTAATCGCCCAGTCCCATCTAATTGGTAATTAGCCTTGAGAGCCCAGCCTGTGCTTGGCTAATTGCTGTTTGTCTCACCCTCATCTCCGGCAGCGGAGCTGTGCCAACACCACTGCCTGGGCTCTATCCGGGTTGCTGGCATCCCTGCCAGCCTGGCGGGGGGCAGGGAGCGGTTTCGGTAGCCCCACCCTGCTCTACTCCGGCGGCGTGGGGAACTGGCTGCAGGGTACAGCCTCTCCCGGCAGCAATCTCTGCCCCGGAGTGCTCCCCAACAGTCCTCCAGGCGGCTGCCCCGGAGTGCTCCCCAACAGTCCTCCAGCTTTGCATCCGTAGTCCACACTCAGTTATAGAAGCAGACAGCTCTGAGCAAGCCATGTCTCTGCTCTGGAATGGAGTCTGGGAGGGCTTCAGGCTCTGGGAGAGTAGCAGAACTGGGACCTGGGGCATACCTAGAACTTAACCATCAGAGAAGGGAGAGAAGATGTTCCAGGTGGAGGGAAAGACAGGGGGCTGCTTGTAAAAGAAGGCTCCAAGCCAGAGCTGCACAAAGGCTGTTCGAGGACCTAGAGGTGGTTGACCTAGTGTGACCGGAGGGTCTGGCATGGGGAGGAGGAGTCTGGAGAGGCGGGTGGGGGTTGGATGGTGGAGGACTGGATTTGGGTGCCAGGCTATGGAGCTGGGTTTTCCGCTCTGGGCAATGGGAGCCATGGAAGGCTTTTGAGCTGAAGAGAGGCATGAACTGATCTGCTCTGAGAGGTCAACAAGGTTTGCTGAGAGGAGAGACTGGGACGGGGAGGGCACCACGGCTTTGATGCTGGAATAGAGAAGAGAGGGAGGAGTAGAGAGTTATTTTAGAAGGCCCCACAGGACTTTTGGATGGATTAGAAGCAGGAGTCATCGATGGGGACCCTGGGCTATGATGACCCACAAAGGGTCATCTCCTTCCTCAGTAGCCCTGTTGGGGAGCAGGGAGAGACGCATCTTAGATGTTTCCCATGACTCGCAATCCCTTGGGGACTTCTTTTTGAGACCTAACCCTTCCAATTATTTTTGGAGCCTCTTAAGGAGATGGTCTTAAGGAGATAGCATTGTCATGAAAACCGGCACCAGCTGGGCCCTGATCACTGGCCAGTTGCCGAGTGCCCATTTCTCAGTTTACCTTATTTCATGCTCTGATAATTCCAGGAGAAAGTCACTACGACTCTCTTCATTTTGGGGATGACAAAATCGTGGCTTGAAGAGATGAAGCCACTTGCCCTGGGCCCCGTTCAGCTAGCGAACGGCCCAGGCTGGATGCGGACTGGGGCCCCACTGCTCAGCCAGAACTTTCAAGTTGGCTCGAGAGTACCTTCCACTGTCATGTGACAACTACTTTGGGCTAAGGTTTGCTTTATTGATTCACATATCTGAATCAAAATAGCACCGACCAGCTTGCCTCCTCCACCTGGAATCCTTTCCCGTTCAACACTGTCCATGTTGCCCACTCAGCCTTTTAAACCTTTGCCTTTTAAAGGCAAAGCCTGCTGCTTCTAGGAGGTCACCCTGGATTTTGTAAGCCTTCTCCACACATTGGAAATAATCTGTCAATTGTCCTTGATCTTGAACCTCATGGCAGCACTTCTCTACCCTGCCCTCCCCAACCCCCAGAGTCCCCTAGATGGGGCAGTCCTGCCCTGCACGAGGCCCCATACCTGTTGTTCACTTTGCTCTGGATCTTTCCCTTCCCACTGCATAGTGGGTGTCCCGGACCCCTGGGTCCTCTTTGGGCCACCTCCTCCACCACCCCAGCCTGGCACCATGCCCCAACTAAGTAAGTGCCCAGCTAAGTAAGGGCTGTGTGCTGAATGACACTGGCCCGCCTGAATGCGGGAGGCACTTCTCCATCACCACCCTCGCCCCCAGCAGCTCCTGGAGGTTCCCCAAACTCAAGCTCACCCCTCATACAAAGAGCTTTTCCTTTGTCCAGGACAGCCAGAGGCCTGAGGGAGTTAGCTGTACACTGGAGCTCCCCAAAATGATGGGGGGCTACTGGGAAGATTGTTTTGGAAAGGACCACATGTGATTCGATGAGTGAGTCCTGGCGTTTTTATTGAAACCATCAGTGACATCTTGTGCTCTCCTTGAAGGCCTTTATTTCCTCCAGCAGTGCTGGCTTCGTGCCCCAGGAGGAAAAAAATGCACTAGTGCTTTCCACCCAGCCTGAAGGGGCTTTGGTAGAAGCCCGAGGAGCTGCAGTTAAGGCATATGAGCCCATGGTCCTTGCCCCCTAAGTGGGCCCCAGACCAAAGCAACCTAAAAACCATGGATTGGAGACCACACTGAAAGCACGATCCTGGGAAAAGATCCAGAACGGTGTCCTCTGCTGTGATCGGGAGAGGTTGTGGGGGCCTTGGAGGTGCCTTGGGAACTGCTGAGGGAGGTGGATGGGTCTCATCCTTCTTAGTCTTCCCCAGAAGCGTTCTTCCCTTCCTGGCTCTCAGAGTTGTGGTGGACATGGGCTCTGCAACTAAGTTGCCTGGGTCTGGCTGGCTCCGCCCCTTACTGCCTGTGTGACCCCTGATGGCTTTCCTAACCTCTCTGTGCCTCAGCTCCTCACCTGCGATATAGGGGTGACGATCACGATCGCATCTCCTTTGCCGGGGGCTATGATGGTTTCGACCCCTGGTATGCTGCCCGACTCTCAGTGGGACTTCCTGACATGAACTTGCATTATTTTTACCGTTTGTTTGTTTTGGCATTAAAAAAAAAAATTCTTTCTAGCCTCTCTGCCAGGCCTAAGGAACAGCTTGGCACAAGGCAGGCAAGGGCAGAGGTTGTCCTAATATCTGTCCCACTTCCTGGAAAGCCTTCTTTCCGGCCAGCCCAAGCTCTGGGCAGAGAGGCAGAGAAGAGCCAGGTGTCCCATGGATTAGTCCTTCCGGGAGACCCCTCGGCCTTCCCACCTCTGAGAACATTAGGCCTTTGAGACATGGTCCCAGCCTGCTCCCAACCCCCCTGGCCTGACAATGGGGGCCTCAGAGGGGATGGGTGGCAGGACACAGCCCCCTCTGTGAACTGGAGCTGACCGCCAGGCTGGTTGAGCCTCAGAGGACACATTCCTCAAGGGGCAGGGAAGGACGAAGGGAGGAGGCTGTGCGCTGGCCCCTCGGCCTGGCCCTGACCCGAGGACTGGTTGTAGCTGGGGGCTTGGACAAAGGTCCCCTCTTCCTGCTCTCCGTCCTCTTGGTGCCCACCAGGGAATGGTGCCAACAAGGATCTGTCCCAGGGCCAAGGAGGAAGACAGGAGGCTGGTGTGCGGCAGGGGTCACCTCCAGGTTGGAAGAGAGCACCCACAGGGGTGTGGCAGGGAGGTGAACATGGGCCAGGCAGCCATCCAGGCATCCTGGCCTCCTCCCCTGCTTTCTCAGTCCTCAGCCTCTGGACCATCTCTTGGACACCACTTTCATCATTCTCAAACTTCTCCTCTCTCCCTCCGGCCTTCCTGGAATAATCAATGGGTTGGCTTCCCTTGGCTTCACTGTGTTTTAGCAAAGGAATTCCATCACGTTTGAAAACCCTCCTCCCTCATCAAGGTCAGGGTGCAGATAGCCACGTTCCTTACCCTTGGGCAGGGAGAAGAGAAGTCTAAGCCAGAAACCCTAACAGCACCATCTCCCCTGGGGCCCCAGCTCGCTAGCTAACATTTCCCCAGCCCTCACAATGCACCAGAACTTCTGCGCATTATCTCATTTAATCCTCTGATGGTCCCAGGAGATAGGTGGAGGGGTTATCTCCAGTATATAAAACCGAAGCTTAGGGAGATGAAGCAACTTGCCCAGTGTCCTACAGATAGGAAGGGGCAGAACTGGGATCTGGACCCAGGCAGTCTGCCCCCTGAGATTCATTCGTCTAAAGCAGAAGCCAGGGAATGATGTCCTAATCTCTACGACAGGCCAACTGTATCAGGACCCATGGCGGTGTGGCTCCCACAAAGGATTCTTGCTGATGAAAGTAATGAGGAGGACAGAAAGATGGGATTGATACCGAAAAAGAAGAATGTGTTGATGAGGATGTAACTGTAGGAAATTCCTGCCTAGGAGTGATTAAGCTGTTCATTCATTAATTCCATCATCCATAGAATGAGCTCAGTAGAGTACAGTGGAAAAGAATGTGAGCTCTGGAGCCTGACAGGCTGAGTTCAAATCCCTGCCATGATTCATTGTGTGATCTTGAGCAAGTTGCTTCACATCTCTGAGCCTTGGACTCTGCATTAATAAAACACCCTCACAACACACACACACACACACATGCACACATACACACGCACACTCAAATACATGTGAACACACATACTTACGCACATATATGTACATATATATTTATATACATACTTGATTACTTTGCAACATAGTATAGCAGCCAAAATTCAGACTTTGGTAAAAGACAGACCTAAATTAAAACTTTGTGACTTTGAGTTTTAAGTAGTCTCTGAGTAAATCTAGAATATCAATAGTATTTACCTTACAGAGTTGCAGGAGTAATATCGGACACATTGAGCTAGTCAGGGTTCTCCAGAGAGACAGAACTATGTGTGTGTATATGTGTGTGTGCATGTGGCAGAGAAGGAGATTAAGATTTGTGTCAAGGAACTGTTAAATTGGGGCACCTGGGTGGCTCAGTGGGTTAAAGCCTCTGCCTTCGGCTCAGGTCATGATCCCAGGGTTCTGGGATCAAGCCCCACATCGGGCTCTCTGCTCAGCGGGAAGCCTGCTTCCTCTTCTTTTTCTCTGCTTGCTTGTGATCTCTGTCTGTCAAATAAATAAATAAAGTCTTAAAAAAAAAAAAAAGGAACTGGTAAATCTAAAATCTGCAGGGTAAGCTGACAGGCTGGAGGGAAACCCAGGGAGGACTTGCCATTCGAGTCCAAAGGCTGTTTGCTGATAGAAATCCTTTTTGCTCAGGGGAGGTTGGTCTTTGTTCTTTCAATATCTTCAACTGATTAGATGAGGCCCACCCACATTATGGAAGATAATCTGCTTTACCGAAAGCCTATGGATTTAAATGTTAAATCTCATCTAAAAAAAATGCCTTCCACAATACATCCAGAGTAATGTTTGGTTGAATATTCTGAGTGTTGGGCCCAGCCAAGTTGGCACATAAAATTAACCATCATATACATGAAAAAAACTACTTAGCAGTGTGCCTGGCACATTAAAACAAACAAAAGCAGTGATGATAAAAGCAAGGTTGTTATAAATACCATAGAATATATGACACAGGAAGTGGCTTGGTTGGTGCTTAGTACAGAAGGGACACTCAGTAAATGTTAGCTATTGCTGTTACTTCTCCTCCCTGCCAGGGGCTTGGCTAAGGTGCCAAAGTCCCAAAGATCAATGGGTTGCCTCTTCCTGAAACTGACTAGTAGGAGAGGCAGACATGGACAGGCAGTGTAAGAGGTTCTGGGAGAGGGGCCCAGAACAGCTTTGGACACATTTACGGTGCCTGGATGTTTAAGGAAGGCTTCCTGGAGGAGGTGACCTCATTTGGGACTTGAAGGATAAATAGGGGCCTTCCAGGGAGCTAGGCAAGGAAGAGATAAAAGCCATTCCAGCTAGGGAACAGCAAATGTGAAGTGCTTTAGTGCAGAGGAAACAACATCATGGGGAAGTGTGTGTTTTGCAGCCCAAAGGTACTGTGTCTGGCTCTAGTATTGGGTGTGGGTAGGGATAGCAGCAGGAGGTGAGGCTATATAGAGGACCAGCACCTCTGAGATCCTGCTGGGCCTTGATGGTCCTCCAAGGACTCCAAGGTCCTCCAAGGACTCCAAGACAGGGGGAAAGGCAAGGACTGAATTATATATAAGACATTCTCTGTGAAGCAGATCCTAAGAATTTAGGTTTGACAGGAGAAAGAATTTTTGATGATTGGGGACCCTGGGGACTTCTTACAGGACAAATAGGGGAGACTGTTGTTGATGCTGAAGGAGCAAGTAGACAGCTCTTTGGTGGAAATGAGAGCTGAGCACCAAAAGTTGCTCCTGATAGGAACAGAATTTAGCCAAAAGACTCGATGCACATTCCTGAACCCCTCTGTGCATGGCCTGTGGGTAGTGGAGATCCTGATTACCTTGGGGTTAGGGACTGTGACCTGGGATGTGAGTGTGTGCATATATGAGGATGAGGACATGTAGGGGAGTGAAGGAGGGAGGTGTACCCAGTCATCCCTCCACAGGGAATGGATCTCAAGAGACCAGAATCCTCTCCTGAGAATAAAGCAGAGACAGGGATGGTGAGCACCTCTTGCTTCTGTAGCCTGATAGAATCTTTTGCTACTCGAACAACTGGGAAATACAGGCCTGGAGTCCTGCTGGCTACTGTGGAAGATTCTAGAATAGTGATTCTCCAACTTCATCCTGCGTTGGAATTCCCAGGGCTTCTTGCTAAAATGCAGATTCTGATTCAGCAGGCTGGAACGGGGCCTGAGAATTTTCATTTCTAATGAAATTCCCCCTTCCCTGTGATGCTGACCGCCTAAATGCTGATGCCGCTGACCCGGGGACCACACTTTGAGTGGCAAGGATCTAGAACAGTGGTCCACCATCCACATTATAGTCACCTGGGGAGATTATTAAAAAAAAAAAAAGTATACCACTTTAGACCAATTAAATCAGGATTTTTAGGGATAGAGCCTGAGCATCTATGGTTTTAAAACCCCCTAGCTGATCCTGATGCACAGTAAGAACCTGAAGGAAAAACTGCTCCAGAATGTGCCCATTCAGGCTGGGGTAGGGGATTCAGAGTCCTTTCCCAGCAGATAATCCAGAAATAGCATGCAAACCACACAAAGTCCTAGCCCATGGCCCCATGAACAGCATTCCTAGTAACCCCAGAAGGGCAACTGAGGGGTATCCATTTCAGGAAGGGGAAGGGGCAGGAAGGGCAGCCCCCTCTCAACTCCATCCCCACCAGCCCCTTGGAAAGTGGCTTTGTCCAGTGTTTGAGGCACAGAGCTAAATATAGCCTGGGCTGGGGGCTGAATTCAGGCTATTGAGGGAGCAGGCCTCTCTGTGGCCCTGCCCCAGGCCCGGGCTGCAGAGAGCTGGAGAAGAGGAGGCTGGGAAAGGAAGGAGTAAGGGTGAGGAGACAGAGCATGGAAGACAGAGCAGATGGGAGGGAGACGGTTGGCTTGTCGAGGCGAAAGCGAAAATTCGAGCTCTTGCATCTTCAAAAATGAGGGTGCAATGTGGGGAAAAAAGAGAAACAGTCCCCACCTTGTGCTATAGCCTGAGGGGTGGCCCCATTCATTTGTTGAAGCCTTAATCCCTAATGTGACTGTACCTGGAGATACCTATACTTAGCCTACAAGGAGGGAATCAAGGTTAAATGAGACATAAGGATGGCGTCCCGATCCCATAGGATTAGTGTCCTTGTAAAAAGAGCCACCAGATATCTTGTCCCCTATATGCCACCCTTGCACGCACACAGGGAAGGAAAGGCTATCTGCAAGCCAGGAAGAGAGCTCTCACCAGAAACTGAAATGGCCGAACCTTGCTCTTGGACTTCTAGCCTCCAGAACTGTGAGACCACTGTTGCTTTAAGCCACCACATCTGTGGTATTTTGTGACGGCAGCCTGAGCTAAGATAACTTAGAAGCACCACCTGCTTGCCCATCCCCTTACCAAGCTTCCTCCACTTCTCCTAAGGTAAACTTCCCTTCCAGAAACTTCTTCAGCAAGGAATCTTTCACTTCCCTAAAGGATGCTCCCTGTGGTTTTCCACTCAATGCACAGGAGGAAGTTCTTCTTGTAGTCCAACCACCACACAGCTGCAACCAGATGCGTCAAAAAGCACAGTCGTGCTCAACCTCCCAAGCCATAAAAATACATTTCTTTGTTGAAGTGCCTACCGGAGGCTTTGGATGGGCACGGAGGTGGGGGTGGGAGACCCAGCTGGCGGGGGAGTCCCTCATGGAGGGCAGGGCCAGCCCAAGCCTCATGCACAGCCACTCTGCTTAGACAAAGCCACTCAGGCAGCCAGGCACCCCTGTCCCAGGTCCAGCATCCCCAGTACTCAGCTAGGTACCAAACCCCGCCCTGAGGAGTGTGGGCTCTGTGGCTCATCGCCACCGGCCCGGAGTGTTTAAGTGGTGAATCTGCACAGCGGCAAGGCTAGAGGCACATTAAGGATTAACTTCCTGGCTCAGCCTTCCTGTTAGAGGAGTCTGTGGGCAGCCTCCACCCAGAGACATGGTTCTGCAAAACCACAGCCCCCTCCCAGGCCCAGGCTGCCACCTATTCGCCCACCGAAGCCCCCACCGGTGCCCAGGCGGGAGCTGTTCCCGCACCTCTTGCCAAGCCCTTTCCAGATGTCTTGGAGCAGCTGGCCAGAACCTTGAGGGGGTCTCAGGCTGGGGGGAGGTGCGCAGAACCTGGGCTTTGCTGTCTCAGCACCTGGTAGGGAGGCTTAACATAGTCCAAAGGGCACCGTTGGTCTAATTCCCTTATGGATGCCCACCCCCCACCCCCCAACCCCTGCTCCTCAAATCTCAGTCTGGATTTGAGCATTTGGGGAGTGAGCTCATGAATTCAAGGCTCCCCTGCGGCAGAGAAGATAGATAGTCCCTACTGCTCAGGGGGCCCCAGGCTTGGCAGGGGGTGGAGGTGGGGTGAGATGCAGTCTCTGAGCTCAGGGGTCCCAGTCTAACCAGGGAGTGTGGCTATCCTCAGGATGGGTGAAACGAAGGCAGGAACATCAGGGCTGGGGGAGACAGGGAGGTGACAGCTCTGCTGGGCTGGGGCAGGTGTGCTGGGGACAGTGGATGGCTGAGAGATGCCGGGGAAGAAGAGAGTGTGGTGACAGGGTCTAAGCTGGTTCACTGCAGACTTCTTTTAAAAGCCACCAGGAGAGCCCCAAAGGTAGGATCTGTGCTGTCTCCCTGGGGGGGCAAGGGAGGGGAGCCCAGTCTTGTGCACTCCAGCTCCTGAGGGCCTGGCCAGGGCTGTTCCTCCTCTGCCCCCCTCAACTGACAGACAGGCTTCCAGACCGCCTTAAGGCCCTACTTGCCCAGACTGGCTCAGCCTGTCTCCAAAGAATGTCCGGCTGGGCCCTGGGTGTTTCCGCTGTCCCCTCATTCTGCTCCTCTAGCAAGGACTGCCTCCTAGCCCCAAGTAAGCAAGAAAAGCCACCCCGCTGGCGGGTGGGGGTGGGTAGTGAGTGTGTGGAGGGGAGGGGGAGCCATTAGGGAGCTGAGCTGCTGCAGGACTAGAGGGTTCTAATCGATGGGCTCATGTTATATTTATCAGCCACACTACTTAGGCGCTGCCCTGAGCAGGACTAATGGCCTCCCCATTGGAGACGCCATTACAGGAAGTGTAGGGGGAGGGGCCGGGGCACTGAAAGGAGATGGGGACCTGGCAAGGTTTACTTCTCCTGGTGGCTGCCCCGAGCCACTACCACAGGGGTAGCTGTCCTACACGCTGCAGTCCTGGAGTGTGCTCCAGGCTCTTCCTCTCCTCCTCACTAACTGGGAGGAATTACCCAGAATCCCCAACCAGAGGTCACCCCTGCCATCCCTCTGCGTCCCCTTCACTGCACTCTTCTGGACCCTTTCCGCTTTCCTTGAGCGAAGCCACGCCTTCTCCACCCTCCGCTGCTTGAATGACAACCACGTGGGCCAACCAAGTGGCTCAGCCTTTCCTGGGGCGGAACCAGCCGTGGTTGCCATGGCGGTCTTTGGGGTGGTAGGTGGAGGGGGGGTCTGGATACTTCCTGTAACAGCCTTAATTGCTCATTTATTTAGGGCAATTAGTCCCTGGCGACCCTCCCTTCCTTGACCCCAGCAATGACTATTCTCAGCTCACACAACATTCCACCAAGATGGGGTGGGGCCTGGTTCAGCATGAATGGGGAGGCCAGGCGGGGAGACAGGGTGCTCCCAAAGTCTGAGAAGCTCCCAGAGTCTGAGAATCCCTATTTAGAGGCTGACCTGGTCAGACCATTCTGTGCCCTGTCCTTGGCCCCTACTCCCAGCATGCTCTTGGCCCTCTCTGGCCGCTCATTGAGCTCCGAGGGTGGGTGGCCACCCCTCCACACTCCCAACGTTGGTGGCCTCTAGACACTGCCCTCTCCACCAATGGCACTACTGTCTTCCTGACCAACCCTCCACCCCCACCCCGATCATGGTTGGTTCCTGGCGAGCTTTGCCCCCTCCCTCCCCACAGGCAGCTGCTCCAATAGCAGAAGCTCTCAGGGGGGCCCTTCCCGTGTCCCGCCATGCACCTTGTCTCATCAGGAGGCTACAGAGGCCTCCTCCTCCTGTGCCTCGGATCTACGTTCCTGTGCCCTGCTTCCGAGAACTTCATAGTTAGGGCTACTAAAAGCTTGGCTCCAGAAGGATCTCATTGTGGGCGCCTGGGTGGCTCAGTGGGTTAAGCCGCTGCCTTCGGCTCAGGTCATGATCTCAGGGTCCTGGGATCGAGTCCCGCATCGGGCTCTCTGCTCAGCAGGGAGCCTGCTTCCTCCTCTCTCTCTGCCTGCCTCTCTGCCTACTTGTAATCTCTCTCTGTCAGATAAATAAAAAAATAAAATCTTTAAAAAAAAAAAAAAGAAGGATCTCATTGCATGGAAACTGAGGTTCCAAGAGAAGAAAACAAGCCCAGGGTTCCCGGGTGAGTTAGAGGCAGAGTGGGACTAGAACCCAGTGCCCTTGATCCCCAGCCTAGCGCTCAGCGACACCACGACTACATCTCCTTCAGCCTCCTTTTAGACCACCCCTTCTTCTGGCCTGTCCCTCTTACCACCGTTACCCCGTACTGACAACAGAGCCTCCTGAAGGTCTCCCCTCTCAGCCCCTCAGAAACTCTCTGGTTGAGACAACAGCTCTGCTGTTCTTCCAGACTGTGGACACACTCCACCCCCAGGTTTTCCTGGACCCCAGACTTCTCCTCTGTGGAGGGGGTGCTGGGACAGCATCCCCCCCAAGGCTATACCTGTGGAGACTTTCAGCTCAGCCCCTTTTCCCAAAGACCTGTTGGTCAAATGCTGAAGCAAGCTACTGGGGGTTCTAGAATCAGACTCCTTAGTTTTGCCTTTTGGGTTTGGAACCAACTTTGTAGGCCAAGCTGCAGGAGATCCTGGAGACCTTCGTGAGGCAGGGTCGCCCTCTAAACTGGGGACTTTTTCTCGGCCCCCTTCTCTGGGATGTACCCATCCCAACCCTTCCTCACCTTTACCGATGCCCACTGCACCAACCTCCTTCCTTGTTGGAGGTCCTTCATATTCCCCCAGGGGTACAAGCCCTTCTTTGGTGGGGAGGTGCCAAAGGCTTAGGGACAGGGGGTAGGGGCAGGGACTGGTCTCAGCCTTGGTGTCTTCTTGGCTGTGGGACAAAGAGAGCCATGTTGGGGGTGACCTCACCCTTTGGGCATCCTCCTGCTGGACAAAGGGCCCGATTGTTCCCCAGCCTGGAAGTGGGAGGTAGGAAGATGACACTTCTATCCTCGGACCCTCTTTAGACACCCTGCACTTTTGGCTGCTGTGGGCTCTGCATGGGGGTTGGGGGGCTCATGTGGGGAGGCAGGCACCTCTGAGGGAGGCTGACCCAATTTGGATGGCAAGAGAAAAGCTTGGAACATCTGTGAAGTCCATCCTAGAAACTCATCTCCCTCTCAAAAGATGCCAAAGCCCACAGCTCTGAAGGTAGAGGCAGACATGCTCTGCTTTCCTTTTCTCTAGCAGTGATCTCACTTTGTGGGCTGAATCAGGGGCTTTTCTTCTGTTCCCTGGAAGAGACATAGTCTTCACTTTTTTTTCCCCCAATAGTATCGGGTGCCTTTAAGTGAAATCTTCCTAGAACTCTGATCAGTAAAGCAGATGAAAGTGGGAACTACTTTGGTTGAGGTGGTGGGAAGGGTAGGGTAGAGGCAGAGACCTCCCATCCCTCTTCCCTCTTACCCTGCCTATGGCAGCATCTAAGGGGGGGGGGAGCCCACAAAGCATTGTTTAAAAACCACTGCTTTATTTTTATTTTTAATTTTTTTTTAAAAACCACTGCTTTAAACAATTGTTTTCATTGCTGCTTCCCGAACATCCTGGGGCCAAGCCCCTGTTAAGTACTTGAAAGCTAGTTGATAAATAAATAAACTCTGTCCCCTCACTTATGGGCTGGGTTCCCATGAGGGCCCGGGCCGGGGCCTCTCCTCTGTCTCTGATCTAGGTGCAGCTGGGATCCTGGTATGTTCATCCCCAGTTCAGGGGTTCCCTCTCAATTATGCCAGAGCTACCCTGCATCCCCAGAGCAAAGGGCATCCATGGAGGCTGCTGACTAAGCAAGCAAAGTAGGGACGACTGTGCAGAGGTCGGCTGGACACTGTTCCACACACATAACCTGCCAATAACCCAGGCACAGATAGATCCCGAAGGCTGAGCCTGAAGCATCACAAAGCAAGGAGGAACTCTCCACCCACCCCACTTCTTCCCACATGAGACAGGGGCTCCAGATTCTAACCCCGTCTCTACCATTTACTGCCATGGACCCTCGGGCTGGTCACTTCTCTTCTCTGGGCCTCAGTGTCCTCCCCTGTAAAATGGAGAGAGTAGGGCTAATGGGACCCTCCAGCCTCCAGGGTTCTGAACTCGGCTCCCAGGCTGCACAGGGGTCGGGGGCAAAGCCCAGAATTGTTTGCCAGGCTGGAAGGGGACGTGACAGAGAAAGGGAGAGATATAATTCTTGTCCAGAAAAAGGTTCATCAGGAAGTCACAGAAAAGAAGGATGGTGAGACAGAGGCTGGACCTTCCTACAGAGTCCCCTCTTGTACACTTGGTTGCACATCTGGGCTCTTGGCTTAGATGTTCTCCTGGGGCCGGACGAAACTTCAATACTCTTTGTCTCCCTGCTCTATCATCCTTTGTCATCTTGCCCATAGATGTTCAGATCTCTCCCTGAAAACGAACTTCCCTCCACCATACCCATTCTTTTCTCATCTATGTCTCCCTGCACTTTCATAATCCTCCTCCTCCTCCTCCTAGAGGTCCTCTCTGATCTCCACTTCATGTCACTCCCCCTTGGTCTAGGTTCAGAGACCCCTGAACTGAGGGCTGTCAAGGCCCTCCCTATGTGCTGTCATCATCCTTTCAGTTAGAAGCTTTCAGAGAATAGGGACCTTGTCTTTCCATCCCAGAACATCCATAACCTGGCTCACAGAAGGGCCTTGTGGAAGGAAGGACATGAATGACGTAGAGGGAGGCACTCAGTTTGAGACTGGGTGAGGCTGGCCTTGTGTGCGCTTGGCCAAGCAAACACTCCAGACCATCAAACATGCCCCCAAGCACACATGCATCGAGACAGCCAAGCACAGACACACACACACACACCCGCAAACCAGCACCCTCTTGTGCTGCGAGCCCCCACGTGGGGTGGTGTGGGATGTGGGGGGAGGAGGTGGAGGAGACTGCCCTCCAGATGTTGTTGGAAATCCAACACGTCCCCTCCACTCCTCCCTCTCCCACTTCCCGTTCCACTTCCCCCAAATATTTACTGATTTTTATTTACATTCTTTGCCCGAGGTGCCCGGCCCCTGTCAGGTCCCATTTGCTTGCCCTGGTTCCCTCCTGCCAGCTCCCCTCCTCCTCCCTCAAATCCAGAGCCAGGAGCTGTGTGTGGTTGGCAACAGTCTCTCCCAGGCCCATGGGCGTTGGGGGTGGTGAAGGCCGTGGGCTGGCAGCTCTGGGCAGAGCTGTTGGGGGCGGGAGGTTCGGGGACAGGAGCAGCTCACCCACACATTCCCGCCTGCCCCCAATCTGGGATCGTTTTAGCCACCCCTCCTTGTTTCACAGGGACTTCTGGAAGGGACTGATGGATGCCAGATGCCAGGAGCACCGTCACTGAGGGAGGGCTCTGAAAAGAGAGGAGGGAGAGCTGGGACAGATGTGACGACGAGTGGGACAGGCGTGCTGGGTGACTACTCATGAGCTGACCAAGCCCTCTGGGCCCCCTTACCACCAGCTGATCAAAGAGCCTGAAGAAATGATTTCCCACTCCATTCCCAGGCTACAAGCACCTGCTGCCCGCCACTCCTCTTGGTTATTCAAGGGGTCTACACGGGGCACCTACTACGTGCCGGGCACTGTCCTAGGTGCTGAAGGGACAGCGGCAAACAGCAGACGAGGTTATTCTCGCCCTGTGGAGCA
Source organism: Neogale vison (assembly GCF_020171115.1). NCBI lineage: Eukaryota > Metazoa > Chordata > Mammalia > Carnivora > Mustelidae > Neogale > Neogale vison. The sequence continues at coordinate 46,221,849 of NC_058095.1, read as the reverse complement.
TAACTTCTCCAGAGAGATAAGGAGTAAAAGGAGTAAATCATTGAGTACGTGAGGATGTTTTAAGGGCCATGGGGAAGAAGGAGCAAGGTGAAGGGAATGGGGAGTGGTGGGGGGGGCTGGGGAGGGGGTGTGATTTTATAGGACATCCTCAGGGGAGGCTCCATGGAAAAGGTGACATTTGGGCAAAGCCTTGTGGGGGGTGAGGGAATGATTCGTGGGGCTGAAGAAAGCCAGGAGGAGGGAACAGCCTGAGAAGCATGGTGACATGTTTGAAGACCGGAGAAGAGTGTCTGGACGAGTAGTAAGAGTCAGGGCAGTGGGGATAGGAAAAAAAAGCAGGGAGCAAGGTCTTCAGTTTTTCTGAGTGACATGGGGGGCCTCTGAAGGGTTCTCAGGGGACAGTGACACAACTGGACATTTTAAGGCAACACAGTGATTCTTGCCTGCCTTGTATGCTCTCCTACACTCTGGTCACCCCCTTTCTCCTTGCCTGCTGCCTCCTGCTTTGTAGCTACCCCACCAGGCTGCCTGTGGCTTCTATAAAGCTCCTCTACTCCAGGAAGCCCTCCAGGATTGCTCAGAGGAGACTTTCCAGCTCTGTCTGAACAGTACATGGCCTTTTCATTGTCTCTGCCCTTTCCATGAGAGAGATGCTAAAGAGGAAGATTGTGACATCCACTCTGGAGCACCGAAGGACTAGAGAGGGTGAGTCGCTTTCCCAAGGTGTCTCCCCAAATCATCAATATCCTGCCTCCCGTGAGCCCTTCTCCTGTCACCCCAGGCTTTCCATGGAGGCTCTGTCTTCCCTTTCCTTCTTTTCCAGCCTTCTCCTTCCCACCAGATCTCTGCCTTCTTGGCAAGGGACTGAAGTCTCCCACTTCTCTGTTTTGGGACGGGCCTGGAGAGTACCATTGCAAAGGTGAAGGTGTAGCAAGCACTCATTTCCCAAGGCCAAGGGCAAGGCTACTGAGCGCAGGGGTTGGGGGGAGGAGAGCAACAACAGAGACTGTGATGCAATTCATTACTCTAGCCCGCAACCCCCTCCACACCCAGTCCCTGGACACTGCTTGCTGTGTAGCAAACTTGTTTAAAATAGCGACTAATTGCTGGCCAGCAAGCAGAGAGATGGACAGTCGGGCATGGGAGCATAGCTTCCCCAGCTAGGAGCCAAGTCCCTGGTCCCAGCTTGGCTAAGGCCTCACTTGGTGATTTTCCACCAGGTGCATCACTCATCTGGGCCTCACTCGTTCATACCATAACTGTTTATTGAGAGCCTACTACGTGCCGGGCACTGTGCTAGCCTGAGGATACAGAGAGAGCAGAGCCGACTTGGCTCTTGCCCACATTAAATAGCCAGCCAAATGCAGTGAGAGTGACAACTGTGATCCGTGCAAAGAAAAGGAAGAACGTAATGCCTTGAGAGTCTGTAGAGAGCATTAGAGCAGTCAGGGAAGCTGAGCTGCTTCCCCCAGGAGGCGATGCCCAAGCTGATCCCTGAGGGAATGGAAGAATGGTACAGGCAGAGAAGACACTATATGCAAAGGCCCTGTGGTGGGAGGGAGCCTGTCCAAGGAGTTGCAAGAAAAAGGACATGGCAGTGGTGCGAAGAACAAAGGGGATGAATAGAGCGGGAGGTGGGCAGAGGCTGAGCATATGGTCTTCTAGGTCATGTTTAAAACCTGATCTAAGAGCAGAAGCAGCCCCTTGGCATTGTGGGGTTGTGTCGGGGGTGACAGGAGCATCTCAGGTTGGCTGCAGGCTGGGGGTAATGAGAGTAGAGGTGGGGAACCCTGTCATGAGGTGACGGCAGTGGTCCAGGTGAGGGCTGACGCTGGCTTGAACTAGGAATTGGCAGAGGATTCATGAGGGGAGGGGGATGGTGCTGAGTCTGATTTCTGGATCCCTGCCTGCAGGCTTTCCCACCTGTAAAGAGGGAAGAAGCAGCTTTTCTTTCTCCTGGCAACAGAGCTAATTCATGGAGACAAAAGTTCTCCTCCCTGGGAAGGCACCAGAGGGGACTATAGGAATAGCATAGAATATTCCCCTGAACCAGATAGTTCTACCCTGGATCTACCCCCGGGTCCTTCAGGCTCTGTGTGTCCCTCCAGAACCTGGCAGGTAAGAGGACGTGCCTGGAAAACTGTGGTGAACATGATTTAGATTAGACTGCTGGCTGCCAGCAGGGCTGGAGGAATGATGTTGGTAAGAACCAGGGACAGGGGATGAAAGAGGAGACAGGATCCAGGCAGAGGGCCATGTGCCAGGAGCACAGGAGAGAGGCTGTAAACACCTGCGGAACAGTCAGGATCTGGTGCAGCTGAAGGGCTCTGGAGCTAGTGCTGCCCCCCACTCCCCAGATGCAGGAGATCTGGGGTGGGGGACGCTTTAAAGGACATTGGTTCTCTGTACCTGCAGGGTGGAGGCACTCTCCAGAAACCTTCACAGTCTCACCTGGAGCCCCTGCTTTATGGAGGAGATAGAGCGTGGCCAGGACACCAAGAGATGCGGTGTGGGAGTATAGGAGCTGGACAGACATACAGGGAACATGCCAGTGGCACACAGATGATCTGAGGAGTGTTTCTGGAGGAAGGGGAGGAGGAAGGGGGAGAGAAGGAGGAGGAGGGAATGAAGAGGGAGGAGGAAGGGGTACTCAGAAGGGGTTTGGGGATGGCTGGATTTGTCAGCTCTCTCTGGCTCAGCTGGGAAGTGCTCCCTTTTTTAAAGATTTTATTTATTGATTTGGCAGAGAGAGAGATCACAAGTAGGCAGAGAGACAGGCAGAGAGAGGAGGAGGAAGCAGGTTCCCCACGGAGCGGAGAGCCCAATGCAGGGCTCGATCCCAGTACCCTGAGATCATGACCTGAGCTGAAGGCGGAGGCTTAACCCACTGAGCCACCCAGGTGCCCCTGGGAAGTGCTCCTTTAAGCTGAAGGGAGCTGGGTGTTGGGTACCTTTGCCCCCCTCGCCCCCCACCATGCAGCCATGCAGCATCTCCTTCCAGAATCTCATCTCGCTTTGAGTTCCCAGGCTCCCCCGTGGAATGATCATGGCCTCCTCACTTTGTCCCCTCGCTACCGTCTTCCTCTCTTACTCTAGTTGTTAGCCCCATTGGCTTTGGAAGAGCTGCTTGGCCGCCCCAGCGTGGCCCCCCGGTCAGCACCTGCTTGGTTGGTGGTCCAGAGCCTACCTTGCTTTTGGGTCACACATAGACATCTGGGGAGAGTCTCAGTTATCCCGGTCCTCCCTGAGCATTGCTCCACTCAAAAGAGGCCCCCGGGAGGGACCAGCCTTGGCCAGCAAGGTAGGGAAGTTGGAGCGCAGGAAGGATTTCCTGGGCTGTGAAGGCAGACAGCTGAGGGGCTGGAGTTTGGGGAATCAGTTCATGTGCGGTCTGTTGTGTGGAAGGTCCGTGGCTGAGGACGCAGCTGGGGAGGGTCCGGGTCGCGGAGAGGACTGGGGACCACCGTGACAGACCAGCAAGCAAAGGCTGTCAGCTCCACGCAGCCAGAATGGACATCTGCACGGCACTGTGAACCTGGCCTAGAAAAGGCCTTCAGTGAATTCCTGCGGACAGAAGAGAGTTTTGTTCCCAGGTCAGTTTCCCATTTGGTTTTCCTGAACCTCTAGTTCCCTGTCTACAAAAGAGAGTAGGAACCCCCATACTTCCTGTCTCATCGCATGTCATGGGGCACAAACGGAACAATGATGGCAGAAGTGCTCTGTGAACACAATACACAGGGAGGAGCCCAGCACAGTGCCTGGCCTGCTGTGGTGGCTCTATATGGAGCAACCGAGTCAACAATTCTGTCTCCACCGGATATGAGCTCCATGTAGACAGAGACCTGTCTCGTTTTTCTTCTGCATTGTTTCCCCAGTGCCCGGCACACTGTAGGTCCCCAGTAAATACTCAGAATGAATGAATGAATGAATGAATAAGTGAATGATGAGACTGAATCTACCCTTAGAAACTTCTAGAACTTTGGAGGTGATGAAACAAACCACGAGGCAGTGAACACAACCAGCTTGAAATCAGCCGTTATTTCCCTACTTTCTACAGGAGGAAACAGGCTCAGAGAGACTGGATGATTTAGCCAAGGCCCGACAGCTCCTGGTAAGTGGGGGACCAGGATAGGAGCTCAGGATTTTGCCTCCAAAGCCTGTGCTTTTCCTCCCTTATTAAAGTTCCGGCTGCAGCTGGTCCACTGGGACAATGGCCTCTATGACTATCTACAAGCTGAAATATTCTTTCTGGGGGAGAGCTCACGATTGCATGCCATCTCAGGGACCCCTGGTTGGGGGCTGCTGGCACCAACGAGGGGCCAAGATCCATTCAGGGTGTGCTAGGCCCAGAAATGCCCACACTCTCCCAGGACATTGGGTGCAGATGAGGAGAACACCTTCGGAGGGGAGCTGTGGGTGGGCTCTCCTGGCCCACAGCCATGCCTCCTTTCTGGCACCCTGAGCCAGTGTGGCTCCCTGAGGGCTCCCTGACTGCTTCTTCAGGCAGGGACTTCTCTTGTCACAGCTGCCCTTCCTCTCCCTGAATGGGCTTGGGGCTTTACCCCATCAGGTCCCTGCTTCCCAATGTATGTTCCATGGGGCTATTTTTTTGGCTGTTGATAAGTATTTCTTGTAAAAAAAAAAAAGATGGTATATGATGGAATAAGTTTGAAAAAGCTGGGTCAAACAGGTTAACCTGGTTGTAAGCTAAACCTGCAGGACTTCTCTGGGCCTTTAATTATGCTCATGTTGGAATGTGATGCTCCAACGGGTGGGGAGTCCCAGGAAGGAGCATCTTCCAAATTTATTTAGCCACCAAACTGTTTCTTCAGGAGCATCTCTTGGGACTGATATGTTCCAGGGGATACTTAGGGGATTATGGCTGTCGCTGTGATGAGTCCTTGAAGGCACATAAGCGGAGTCAGAAGATCTGACTGCTGTTTCAGAAGACCACTGGGTCTCTGTTCCCAGTGAGCTTGTGGTTGGGATGGGGTGGGAGAGGCCAAGGTCCCACCAGGAATTCTTCTCCAAGGCAGAAGAGGCTAACTAAGTGTGGTAAGCATCCCTGATCCAAGAAGACTGGTGACTTACTCAATAGGCAACTTAGGTCTTTGGCCAGCTTCCTCTCCTGTCTCTTTTCAAGAATCAATAAATTATTTGAGATTAAATCAGGTGGCCTTTTGTTGCTTTTTCACCATCCTTGGTGGGGTTGATGGTCTAGGCATTCATCCCCCGAAGTTACATGGGGTCAGCCTACCTCCTCCTCACTGGGGCATGGAAATCCAAGTCATGAGACTCCGTTCTACGGCGCAAGTGGCAATGCCTAGTTTATTTTTAGTCTGTCATGCTGTCAAAGGTCCAGTCCCTCAGCACTGAGGCCAGCTGAGGTTAGGCCAGGCTGGGGCGCGGGAGACAGTAATCCCAGCATCCTGCTTTCTCACCACCTCTGCTCTATTTCAGTCTGGCTCTGCAGCTCCAGTTCATAGGGAAATGGGTTACTGCTGTGCCTCTTCCATCTCCTCTGGGAGCTACCAGGTTCCCAGGAAAACTGGACGAGAGCATAGACTCCCTTCACTCTCCCAAGAGTTAATGTGGAAGACAATAAGTTCTACTTAAGTCCCAGGATCCAGCTTGGACATTTGTCTGGCTGTTGTGGCTGCTGGGATTCCCTGCACCCGATGTGGACAATGGACATCTGGGTCTTGTCTTCCAGTTTGCTGAGATCCTGAAGCCCTCTTCTCCTTCAAGGTCTCCTCTGAGACCCCAGTTGGAGGTGTTAGAAACTCCGCTTCCTTCCTGTGCCTACAGGATGAATTTGAATAGAGATTCCCCCCACGGCCCCATCAAGGCTTTCCTCTCTCTTTGGAATCAACTCAGAAAACAGGTCCATTTTTTGCAACATGAAATCTGATTGGGTCACTTCTCTCTTCAACAACTTTCAGTAGCTCCCTATTGGCTTCAGGATAAAATTATCCTTAGATTGCCATAAAAAGCCCTGCTCACTCTTAAAGCATCTCTCCTGCTTCTCAGCCACTTCAGGTTCCAAATTTTTGGATTGATTGATTGAATGAATGATGAGATCTAATCCTACCCTTAGAAACTTCTAGAACTTTGGAGGTGGTGAGACAAACCGCAGGGCTATATAACCCAATGAACTCCTGGCTTTGGAGGTATCAAGATCTTAGCTTGGATCCTGAATCTCACTGCAATTATCCCCCACAGTTCTGTGGCCCACCCCCTGTGTCTCACTGTTTTTTCCTGTCTGGGACACTTTCCTCCTCCTGGTTTACACAGCAAATTCCTATTTGGCCTTCAGATCTAGGCTCAAAGTCTAACTCTTCTGGGAGGCTTCCCAGGTTTTCTGAGCACTTCCTAGGTATGTCCTGCCACTGTGCCAAGCACTCTCTATGAACCACAATTTCATTTTCACAGTCCCACCAAGTAAGTGCTATAATTGTGCCCACTTTACAGATATGGAAACTGAGGCTTAGAGAAGATAAGCAACTTGCCCATCGTCAGTGAGCTGAGCTGTCGGGATTCAAACCCACTTCTTCCTGGCCCCAGGTGCCCAAGTGCCCATCTCCTTCCCACTTCCGTCCTGTCGGATGACAGCTTGCACATACCCCCCCTTAAAAGTGGTTCTGGTGCTCTCTGCTTCTCCTGCTTGTGTGTCCATAGTCCCACTGAACTGTCAGTTTCTCGAAGGCAGGGGCTGTGATGATTCATTTGGAACGTGCCTGACACAACAGAGGTGTGCCACTAATGCTGGGGGAGGAAGGAGAGAATTTGAGGGGAGCGTTCATCAAGGTCTCCACTCCAGCCAACAAAGCCCTGCGTGATTAGTACTTAATGAGTAATGAGTTTCCGATTGCGGGGGTGAGGGGGGGTTGCTCGTTACCATAAATGCAGTGACTTTAAAAAATGTAAACCCAGGTCAGAGGTCAGAAATCTAAAATGGGTCAGCAGGACTGGCTCTTTCTCAAGGGGAGAATCTGTTTCCTTGCCAGGTTCAGTGACTAGAGACTGCCTGTATCCCTTGGCTCCAGGTTCCTTGCTCACATCTTTCTGACCTCTCTGCTTCCATTGTCACATCTCTGTGACTCTCCTGACTCCCTCTTTCCCTTATAAGGACTCTTATGATTGCACTGAGCTAATTCTAGAACATCCCAATCACAAAATCCTTAATTTAATCCCAGCCACAAAATCCCTTTTGGGATTTTTTATTCACGGGTTCCTGGGATTAGAACATGGACATCTGGGGCAAGGGGGAGGTCATTATTCTGCCGGCTACACCCTGGAAACTGAGAATGGGTCAGTTTGAGTCGAGAGAGGGTTTTTGGATTCTCAAATGAGACCCCTGCTTGGCCTCAGTTTCCTCATTTATAAACAGAGAAAAGGAACTGCGGGACCCCCAATGTATCTTGGGGAACATTTTATGAACCAAAGATTCTACCTCTGAAGCAGGAGGGGATGCGGTCAGAACACAGAAGGACCACTTCCTCCTGCCACAGGTGATGCCGATCTATGCACCTTTAACTCTGACTCTCCCCAAAGCCCCCTCTCCACCCTCTCCCCCACCTGCTCCTGAGACCAAGGCTGGTGCTGGAACCACTCTCTCCCCAGTGCCTTTGCCTTCTTCTCCTGCGGCAGGATGGAGGGCTCTGTCTGGCTGTTCTGTGTACCCATGGAGCCCTGACACGTGGCTCAAATGGGGGCCCAGGCTGCCTCTGGCTCTGCTTCAGGTGCCTTCAGTGGGCACAGCCATAGGGTAAAAATGGCACTGCTTCACCCTCAAAGATTTTTCAGGGAGAAGTTTGTAATTTAACCGGGAGATGAAATGTTTTCATAGGGAACAACATGGATGCGATATGGAGTAGAATACAAAATTGGCCAGAATTTTGGAAACAAAACTGGAGAACCCATCGTGGGGCAGGCCCAGAAGGAAATGCTGGGGGAAGCAAAACGGAGGCCCCTACTGGGGACCCTGGAAGGGCCACATGGAGGAGTTGAGAGAGAAAACAGGTGTGTGCTGGGGGCAGCCGGGAGGGAGGGAACAGAGGAGATGAAGGGCTGATCTGTGTTGAATGGGGCCCCAGGGAGGGGGTGGATGAGGAAGATGTCCCTCCCACTCTTTCCATCTGGTGCCCCCGCTCCAGCTCTTGCCTCCACCGGCTCTTTCTACAGAGCTGCAGCCTGGACATCAGGCAGGGGAGGCAGATGTTTCCAGATGAGGCCAGATGCTGAGAATCATGGAGCGCCTGGCCCCCGTGGGCTTGGAAGGATGGGGGGATGAAGGAGATTCAGGAAATGAGCAAGGAGGGAGTGATCTCTAGCCAGGGGTCTCAGCTAAGCCTGCCCAACCACTGCCCAACCACTCCCCACTGAGTCTGCACTCTAGATGGACCAAGCACCCACAGCCCTCCTCCAGGCCCCTTTCCCTTTCCTGTTCTCACCATAGACCCTTCCTCTTTTTCCTTGGCCCTGCTGCTCTGTCCTCACTTTGCCTCCTCCTCCAGGAAGTCCACCGGGGGCCATCCCGCAGCTCTGTCCTGCTGGATAATCTGTCTCAATCTGTCACCTGCATGCACCCCCCCTTCAGATGGGAAGCACACTGTGAACTCCAGCTACCCCCCACCCCATCAGATCACCTAGCTGCTGTGAGGTTGAGGGTAGCTTGCTTCTAGTCCCGTGTGCTGGGGGCCAGGCTGGTGTCCACGGCAGGCGCCAGGCAAGGGGAGAAGTACAAAGGCAGCCGCCTGGGGCCCCAGATGAGGTGAGACTCTTGGCTGGGTCCCCAGGCTCATAAAGAAGGATGTTAACGGCCTCTGAGGGAGCAGGCGAGGGTCGATCAAAGGGGTGTGCTGGGCGCTCACTGCTGAGGGAACGAGGCAACGGCTCCTTCCAGGTTGGGGATCAAGGCTAGCACCTCCTTTCTGCTCCAGCAAATGGAGTATTTCATCCTAGGAGGCTACTGATCAGAGGAGAATGATTTATTCCAGTCTCCTCCCCTCCCTTCCTCCCTCACCCCCCACCAGGGCTCTCCTGGTCGCTACCACCAACTGGGTCCACCTCTTCCCCTCCCCACCGCCCCCCGGAAACCCAGCAGCTGTTCCTCTCCTGAGCAAGGAGAGAGGATGGGACAGTATCAGCTGAGAGATGCGGAAGGGAAAGGGTAGAAGGTTGGGCTGACTTACAATACCCTGTGCTCCCACTAGCCTGACTAGGAAAATCAAAAGCAATCGGCTTTGCCAGCTGATGGATTCCAAACCAGGATCTTGCCGAGGCTGGAAGTCCTGCTTGAAAGTAGGAAGTAGGAAAACTATGGGGAAGGGGCTACTTTGGAGAGGAGTGCAGAAAAGCCAGCCAGCCCAGGGCCTGGGTAGATGTTTGGGTAGAGGGTCAGAGGTGGTAAACGTGTGGGATTGGGGGCCGAGGTGGCAGGACCCGTGATGGAGTTCAGAGCGAGGCCCATGGCCCCTTAGGGGTGGTTAAGCACAACCTATTATTTTTACAAATGAGGAAAACAGAGGTTCAAAGACAAACAGGGACTTGCTCAAGGTCACACCGCCCTGACTCTGGCAGAGCCAGGACTAGATCCCAGGACGGGATTTGAGATTGCCTGCCAGGGAGGAAGTCCTCTCTCTAGCCCTGCGTGTTGGCCTCAATGAGCAGCAACGAGATTTTCTTTATTTTGCGTATGAGGACTATTTTCATTGCACCACCAATCCTCCCTGACCTTCCCCCCAAATTCTGATAACAGACTTTCCCCTTGCCTTAATCCTTCCGTGCTCTCCAGCCCTCCAGGCCTTTGCTCTGAGCCCAGTAAGGCTGGGCCAGCCCCGGGAATGGATGCAAAGGATGCTGCTCCCCACCCTATTCATCCCTCAGGACTCTCCATCCCCCAGGTCTTTTCCTGTCCCCTTCCTCTGGCCAGGCCATTGATTTCCACAATTAACTGAATCACAGCAGAGAGGGCCAAGCTCTCTAAGTGTGGGGCTGCCCGACCTTCTCTCCCACTGATCCCGCCTTCTCCCAGGAGCCGCTGCTGGGGACAATTGCTGGTCTGCTCTGGGCAGCCAGCCCCTGAGATACAGCTTTTCCTTCTCATTCCCACACCAACCACCCAGGGCCCTCCACAGGCCACGGCATCATAACCCAACGCATTTGTACAGCATCCGAGCTGGAAGGGATTTTAGAAATATCCTCTGCCTCTACCCAAACCCTCACTGGATAAAGGACACTGAGGCTCACAGAGGAGAAGTGAGTTGTTCAAGGTCATGTTCTTCGGCTCGGAATCTGGATCGCCTGACTCCAGTCTGTGTTTTCTGGTCCATGTGGTTCTCCAGTTTAGGTATTTGCAGTTCCAAGTGTCACATAGACCTTGGCCAACTCCCAGGACTGCTTTCCATAAGACTCCTTTAACTGGATGGTTTCTGGCCTTGGGAGTGAGGCCAGAAAAACAGGAAGCTGGATGATGGAGAAAGAGGAGAGAGAGGGCAGGCCATCCATCTATCAAACATTTATTGACCATCCCTGATGTACCAGAGCCTATCAGGGGAGCGGCACTGAGCAGTCCATGGCCCCTGCCTCTCAGACTGAGGGGAGGGATGCGGTGTGGGGGGGCAGACCCCCACTCACTGCGCGACTGAGATGGAAACACCAGGTTAGCAGTTTGAGCAAAGTGCCGAGGGTGCACGGAAGAGGGAGCAATTCATCCTGCTGGGTCGGGACAGGGGAGGCTTCATGGAGGACATGACATGTACCTGATCCTGGAAGGGGGAGTACAGGTGGGCTGGGTAGGAGATGGGGAAAGGGTGGGGGCGGGAGCAAAGACTAAGACGAGTGAAAACCTTGGTACAGCGTGGGGAGGTGAACAGCGGCTGTGGCCAGTAGGTCATCAGCTGTTGAGAAGGAAGTGGCCAGAGGTGGTCTTACGGAGGTGTGCCGGGCATCTTTGTGGAGGCCTTGTAATGCTTTCTCTTGAAAGCAAAGGGGAGCTTATGTTATTAAGGTAGGAGGTCAGGATAAGATCGTATTTGGGGAAGCAGACTCTGGTGGGACTGAGTGGAAGGCCCTCTGGAGGAGCTCTGGGATTGTCTATTAGAGAGAGGCCCAGGGCTGGAGTGCTTCACCTGTCCCACAGCTGGGAAGCGAGGAGCTGGCAGGGGGCCCATTTCACAGACAGAACAGATTCCACACTCGCACACCTGGTCAGATACAGAGGAAGAAAGTGAGGAGGGGGAATGTCTCCACCTTGCAGCCACTGGCTGGGGCGGCCAGTGGCTGGAGGTACCTTTTACAGGAGAGCGGAATGGGCTGGGAAGGAGAGAGGGATACTGAGCTTGGAGTTCAACACTGAGTCAGAGGCCCCTGGGGCACAGATGTTTGGCGATGTCATCTAGGCAGTTGTGTGAATGAGACTGAGTTCTGGACAGAATCAGAGTCGTGTGGCTCAGAGGTTATCTGTTCAGAGGTACAGAAGTCCACCAGACCGGGGATCAAATCCCGATCCCAAGTTCTTGTTCTGGGACCTTGGACAAGTCCCTGAACCTCTCCAATCCTTAGTAACCGCCTCTTAAAATGGACAAAGTAATAGTGAACATCAAACGAGACATTTGGCCTACCCTTGTCGTGTGGCTTCCAAAGTTCTGGAGGTTTCTCCCTCCACCTTCTCTGTGTCCCTCACTCCAAACTTTAGTCCTCCCACAGCGATCCTGAGCGTTCAGAAGGGGGTGGGAAGGTGGGGTTGTGGGGGTGGGGATGGGTCACGCCCTTCACCCCATTGCTGCTGCCCAGCAGGGACTCCCTGCCAACCATGGACCAGTCACCGGAATCGAACTTTGGGGCATTCATTCAGATGACAACACAGAGGCCTCCAAGGGTTCGGAGTGGTGGCTCTAGACCCTGGCAAGGCTGATAGGGTGCATCAGCGGCTGCCAGGCTGAGTGGGTCCCTGACCAGACGCTTACCTTCTGTGGGCTTCCTCTCCCTCCTCTGTCAAGATGGGCAGATTTGGGTGATGGGGGCTGACCTGGGTGATCCCTGAAGCTAGGTGCACCGCTCACATTTGTACCACGGGACCACCCGGATTTAGCCCTCTGTCCCTGCAGCCTGAGAGAGGGCCTGGCTCTGGGGTCTTCCACCACTTGTTTTCTTAGGTCTGATGGGGTGAGCTGGTGGGGTGGAGGGGACGTGTCTGGGGGCGTCCAATGCCCTCCCGCCATGCAGATGACATGCAAATGACCGCGTGTGACACGCCCACCCCCTTCTGCGACAGGACGGTCTCAGAGGTTCCGTGAGAGGGGTTGAGAGAGAGGGGCTCTGGGGAGGAGGAGGCTGGCCGGAGGAAGGAAAGACCCCGCTCCCCCCACCCCCCCCACCCCACCGCGACCCCACTTGGGTGGAGGGGGAGGAGCGAGTCCGGTCCCACTAATGGGCTCGTGATTCATCGCTGGGCTCTTGTCTGCGCTAATTGGCTCTGCCGGCTGCCTGATTCATGGCAGGGAGCCGGGCTCTGGGGGACCCCCGTGTCCCTCCCCCGCCTCCCTCGCAGGATGGCTGCGTGAGGCTTTTAGATCCAGGATCCGTTCCAAGGGACTGCTGCGAGGCATCCATCACCGCTGGCAGACTGGGGCTCGGGGTGGGGGCGGGGACGCCGGCCCCGAGCTGCCCGCGGATGCCTCCGACCCCACCCCAGCCAAGGAGGGGCATCGGAGGGCAGCAGGAGCTTGGGCTGCGTCTTAGGGAGCCGCACGGGATTATTCAGGCAGGTGTGAGTGGTGAGGGCTGGTTTTCTAGAACAGGGGAGGTGGCAATCGGTGGGCAAAGGGAAGAACGGCAGGCTGAAGAAAAGACTTGGAAGCAGGTGCCGGTGGGGCTCAATAGGAGCCGAGAACTGTGACAGGTGAGTCTGGTGCCTGGGAGCAGAGATGTGTGGCATAGAACTCACTCTGAAGCTTCCTCTAAGGCTGCCCAGAAGAAGACTAGAGACCCTAGGCTCTGTCTGAGAAATTGCTGTGCAACCTACGGAGAAATCACTTAACCCGTCTGAGCCTCCACATCTCAGGACCTTTTTAGCAAGAGACAAGGATGCCCACCCACCCACCCCCGACACACACTCTTGGGGCCCTACCTCTGGCAGTGTCTTGGTCTAGGCATCCAAGATCCCTAGGGGTATTGTCTGTCATTCATTATAATCCTCAATGACAAAAAGTGTATGGTGCTGCCCGGCCTCCTGCCTGCAGGGACTTGTGGGGGACAATACTCCCTGGACAGGGACATCCACCCCCATACCATCGCCACCAGAGCATCTCAGCGCACAGAGCTTTTCAAGTTGTCCAAGGCCTCTGATGTCTGCCCACATCTGGGTGGAGGTCCTGGGTGAGGCCACACCCCCCAGGCTCAAGGCCACCCTGCTGTCCACCCTGAGTGGCAGAAGCAGGCTGGGCGCTGGGCAGGGGAGGCCTGGGGGCTGGAAGGAGCCTAGCCCGGAGCTTCAGAACTATGTCCCGCAGGAATTCATGAATGAACAACTGTCCTGCCGCCTCGGCAGAGGGAGGCCTGGGCTCGCAGCCGGAGATGAATGGAGAAGAGTCCGCTGCAAGGCACCAGCGGCGTCTCAGCTGCTCCAGCCAGAAGCCCAGGCGTCGTCTCCCCTCTTTTGACCCTCAGCCACATCCAGTTGTCAGCGGGGCCTGTTGGCTCTCGTTCTAAACCAAACCCGTTTCGAGTTCTTCTGTCTGTCTCCACTGCCGCCAGCGGCTGTGGGCCGGACACCGCCGCCAGCCCCGGGGTCCAGCCTCCCCTCCCAGCCCCGACGCTGGCACCTCCAATCCATTCTCTGCTCAGCAGCCGGATCTTTTAAAGACATAAATCAGATCTCATCCCTCGCCTATGCAAAACTCTCTCGTGGTTTTCTATCACATTCAGCAGAAAATTCAACCTCTTACCTTACCTATGAGACCCTCGGTGATCTAGCCGTTGGCTGCTTCTTGGACCGGCCCCTCACTCTGGCCTTCCTGTTCTAGTTCAAAATCTAGCCAGTTTATTTCCATCTCAGGGCCTTTGCACTGGTGTTCCTTCTGCCCAGAATGCTTCTCCCCACACCCACCCACCCTCGACACACACTCAGTTCTGCACACAGTTGGCTCCTTCTTGACCTTCAGGGGTCACCTCAAATGTCACCTCCTCAAAGAGGTCCTCCAGGACTGTTCCATCTGTCATAGCCCCCAGGCACTCTCTACCTAACATTGCAATCTATTTTATTGACTTCAACCCTTGAAACTACCTGATAAATTCTCATTTATTTGTTGAACTGCCCCCCAGTCGCCTTCCCCACCCCACGAGTCCTGTCTCCTGAAGTTTTCCTGCCCTGGCCACTGTGTTTCAGGGATGGCTGGGGATCTGCTAGCATTCTGAGGCTTGAATGAAGGACTCACGGGGCAGGCCTTGCCACCAGTTTTTCCCCATGGAATGTTTTTCTTTCTGCATGTGGAAAAGTCGTCTTCCCCGTGTCCTGCCCCTGAAGCTGGACAGCTGGCCCGCTCCATGGCCAGTTCCTTCTCACATACACCTTGTTTCTCCCTACCTCACCTCAGAGCTGTGCTGGGACGACAGTCACAGTCACGGGAGGGCAGGGGAGTCCCCCCCTCCACTCAAGGTCTCTGTGGCTTTGTAATGGGACAGGTGGCTTGTGGTTTTGTGAAGCTGGTGGGAGAGGCATCCCAGCAGTGTCCCAGAGCCTAGCACTCTCCACCATGCCACAGCCTCCCCTGCCCCAGGGAGGAGGAGCAAAAGGAGACTGTCTGGAGAGAGGATCTCTGTCCCAACGGGGGCGGCCATGCCTAGCAAGGTCACCGCCGACTAAGCCAGGAAGTCCTTCTAACCTAGTATCCTTCCACTCTGCAATCTGAGCTCTCAAACGACCTGAGTGACTCTAATCCTCACATAGGATTTATTTCCCATCCCTGGACCCTGTCATGGAGGAAACTGGAGGTCAGGGGTCAGGAGAGAGGAGGCCAAGTTCGTGTCCTCAGGGCTTAGCGGCCAGGGTCTACCAGGAAAATCTCTGATCTACAATTAGCAGTATGGCCAGACTGGAAAAACACATCCCCATTTTCCAGATGGAAAGACCAAGGCCCAGAGGGTTCCTTCTACCTGTCTAAAGCTGGAGGACCGGGTTCCACCTGCTGCTCCTGCCTGCCCCTCCCCCAGGGGCTCCAACTTCTTCAGGCTTCCCCTGTACACCCCACACCAACCCTGCCTTCCCAAGGGGATGTCCCTGAGATTTCTGTCCCCCTGTGCTTCTTCCTCCTTCTCTCTCTCCTCACGAGGTTCAGGCTTTCTGAAGAAACGTGGACTATTTGAACCCTGACGGTGGCCACTGCTGCCTCGGCCCAGTGTAGACCCCTGGGGAAGGCTGCTTGGCTCTGTGGCTGACTCATTGTCACCCTGACACAAGTGTTCCTTCTCTGAGCCTCAGTTTCTCCATTTGCACACGGCTCCAAGGATGCCTTTTAGTTCTGGGAGTCTTCCTTCTCTGAAGTCCATCTAGCTGGGGTTCTGGGGGAGGGAGGTCAATGAGCGTAATGGGGGTGGGGTGCGGAATGCTCATGAAGAGGGACAGTCGGGGCAACAGAGACTGTTACCCACCGTGGTCACTCTCTGCTCTCTCTGTACTCGCTGTCTTTTTTTTTTTTTTAAACCCACCCTCTTCTTCTCTAGGCCCACCCTGCTAATTGGGAGAAAGGAAACCAGACAGAGGGTTATGGAGGAAAGTAGCAGAAGGATCCTGATCACCCCCCATCTTGCTTTTGCTGCCAGCCAATGACCTTCCCCCCGTCCCCCACTGTCCACTGAGGAAGGAGGTGTGGTCCCACCCTGGGGGCTCCCACTGATCGGGACACACAGACCCTGCCCTTGCAGGAACCTCAGTCTAGTTGGGGAGGCCCAACCCCAGCCCTCTGGTCCTTTTGAAATCAGACGTCTCCGGGGCCTAAGGCAGCTCTTCCTCAAAGTCTTCTGACTTCAAGACAGGAAGACCGAAGTTGCGCCAACACAAGGAGAGACTTGGCAGCCGCCCCAGCTCCTGGGGGCTCAGAGAGGGTGAGACAGGGGTCTGAGACCACCCTGCGAGTGAGCCACGAAGGCTAGGGAGGGTGGGATAAGCCCACTCTCGGGGGCACCAGGAAAGGGGCAAGAAACCCAACAGGTTGAATTTCTGAAAAATGCACCAGGATCGCGCATGTTTTCCCAGCCTTCTGAAGTGTGGTTTTACAATGGGAGACACAGCCCATCAGGGCAGAAGCATGTTTAGACGAAGCGAGCCCTCTCCCTCCCCTCCTCCGCCTGGAAGCTTTCTTTCTGCCTAAGCGAACATGTGATTATATTTATTTCACAGGCCTGGGAGGCCTGATTGTCACCCCTCCCCTCCACCCAGCTGGGGGCAAGCAGATCTAGGCTTCCCCACCAGTGGTTTCTTTTCCAGGAGTTTGGGAGTGGGGGAAAGGGGCTGGGCTCAGAGAGGGAAAATCAGGGGTCAAGAGTAACTCCGGGTGAGCCTCAGGTTTCTGTATCTGTGAAATGGGGGTGATTGGCTGTCCTGGGGCAGACAGCCTCCGGTGTGGTCCCCACGAACCTCACCTCCTGGTTGCCATGGTCCGAGTCTCCTCCCACATGGAACAGAGCCAAGGGGTGTAACCAGTACAATCTTGCAGAAATGATAGAGTGTGACTTCATGTGACTTCGTCCTTATTCTCTCCTAGATCACTTACTTGGGGGGAAAACCAGACACCATATTGTGAGAACAGGGGAGCAGCCCTGTGGAAAGGCCCGTGGGTGGAGCTTCTGAGGCCTCCAGCTGCCAGCTGACCGCGACCTTACAAGAAACCTTTAGCCAGCACTACCCTGCTAACCTTCTCCCAAATTCCTAAACCACAGAAACTCCGTGGAATAATGAGTGGTGGAGATTGTCTGCGGCCTCTAAGTGGTAGGGTATTTTGTTATGGAGCAGTGGATAACGAACAGAGTCTCACAGTCCCTTTCCCTTCTGGCAGGAGCTGCACCAGCAGCTGCCCTCCTTGTCTGGGAGCCCTGAGTCCCTTTCTCCATCTTGCCACCCCCTCCCTGCTAGAACCAGCCGTCTTTAGCTTTCCTCCCCTGTTTCTCGAGCTTGCCTGAGCTTAACAATCAGCCCAGACCCTTGTTAAAAACATTAAGTCTGGGGCGCCTGGGTGGCTCAGTGGGTTAAAGCCTCTGACTTCGGCTCAGATTATGATCTTAGGGTCCTGGGATGGAGCCCCACATCGGGCTCTCCGCTCAGGGGGGAGCCTGCTTCCTCCTCTCTCTCTCTCTTGCCTCTCTGCCTACTTGTGATCTCTCTGTCAAATAAATAAATAAAATCTTTAAAAAAAATAAAAATAAATAAAAACATTAAGTCCCCTTAGAGGATCTAGGTCACCCCAGAGGGCCTTAGGACCCAGCAACTCTGGAAAAATCTAACTTGGGTAGAAGCTCTTTACCTAGCTCTTAGTACATGGCAATTATTCAGTAAATATTTGCTCCAAAGTTCTGTTCCTACTAGTATCCTCTCATGGGATTCGCCATCATGAACACACATGCCACAGAACAGGGGCTGTGCTAAGTATTGACCTATGTAATTCTCCCTCCTCTGAGCAGGGAGGTGCTAGAAAGCTGTGAAGCCAGCATTTGAACCCAGCTTCTTCCCTCTCTGAAGCCCACCTTAACCACTCTCCCTCGTGAAGCTCACTAGGTCTAGTGTCTCTCCAGAGTGCCGTCAGAAGCTTCTCTTGCTGTCATACCAGTTGGCTTATCCCACTTTGGCTCTGGTCCAGCCAGTACAACATGCTGGCACCTCCCCCGTGCCAGGAGAGCTCAGCCTGTCTCCCAGCCACTGCCCTCCCTATTTCCCACCGGTATTCCCTGCCTCCACCCCTCTTCTGTGTCCCGACCAAACTCATGGCTCCCTCTGCCAGGAAGCCTGCTTGGGTTGTCCCTGCATTCTCTCCTCTGTTTCTGAGTCAGAGTCTGGGCTGCCCACCCCAGCGGGCCATCTGTCCGGCTGCCCCACCCCACCCCTGTCTTCAACCCCTGTGTGGGGCTTACACAGATCAGATGCTGCCCTAGCTGTAGATTAACATTGGGTCAGTCCCTCCTTGATTTCTCTGAGCCTCAGGTTCCTCATGCTATACTGGGCATCTAAAATCTGCCTCGCACTGCTTGTGGTGAAGGTGTGAGAAGACTGGGACTTTGAAAAGCACCATACTGATAGTAAAGTTTGGTATAAATGCAAAGGGTTAGTAAGTATGAGCGTTTTCCAACACTGCCTCTGCCTGCCCCACCATGCACAATCTCATACCCTTTGCTACAGTCCAGAGGTTACGTTAGTCCTCCCCGAAACACCCCCAGTTCCTTCTGCTGCTTCACTACCTGGAAGACTCTCCCCTTCTGACGCTGCCTGGCTTTGCTCCTTCTCAGCCCAACTTAAGTGTCTCCGCCTCAACAAAGCCCTCTGCTTCTCTCCCTTGTGGAATTAATGCCTTCCATCCACTCCATGGGTGCCTTTACTGTCCTATTAGCCTGCTCATGTCTGCTCATATGTCTGCCTACCCCCAGTGGACCATCTTATTCACCCCTGTATGTGAGCATGCAGTAGGCACTCAATAAATGCACATTAGCTTTGCATTCCCTGCTATACATTCCAGTCCTACTTAATAGCTGCCTGCTGCTTTTCCTTGCAATCCACAAACACTTCCTCTTCCAAATAAGGCTTTAGGATTCACTCCCCACGTCCCCCCCCACAAAATCTCTGTCAATTACCTGCCTTCCGCAAAAAGGGACCAAAATGAAGCGTGACTATGGTCTGGCACTCAGCCTCTCTCCTAGGGCCTGGAACAGACAAGAAAGGCATGGGGAGGGGTGCGGGGTGTGTAGGAGGCTCCAGCACCCCACCCCCACCCAAACTGTTGTGCGGATGGGGTGGGGGTGGGGTCAGTGTTCGGTTTTCTGGCATCTCATTTATGCCTTGGAAGTTGGTTTGGGCTGTCAGGGGGTCTGAGGAGGGGAGCCAGGCTGGTGGCAGGGGGTGGCTCCAAGAGTGGTTTCTGCCATCCCATTGGCTTCCTCCCTGTGCTGAGGGCAACATCAAACATCAAACGCGGCCCGGCTGGTGCCTGGGCTAATGGAGCTGGACAAGCGTCTTCCAGATGTGTGCAGCTGTTTTCTCCCACTCCCCATCCAGAGTCTTGAGTTGGAGACCCAAGTCTGTGGCTCTAGGTTTGAGGTTGGAGAGGCTGGCCTTGCCTTCTCCCACCTGTGACCACAGTTTAACACTGATGGAGCCTCTCTCACCTTCCGTTCCTCTCCTTCCTTCCAAGGAGTCTTTTCATGACACTGGGAAGTCCTTCTTGCTGTATAATGTTCCTCCTCCCAGCTCTTAGGGACTATCTCCTGGGATTGGACAAAGGTAGAGGGGGAGCAACTCTCTGAAGCAGAGAGGAAGGAAAGAGAGATGCTCTGGATGATTCAACAGGGGGAAATGGGGGGAGATAATGAAATCCGTGGAGCTCAAGCTAATTTGAAAATGGGAGCACTCCACTTCCAGGCACTCGGCCGTCAGAGAGGCTATCAGCCTCTTAGCCGCCCCGAGTCCCTCTTCCCAAATGCTATAAGCGTCTAATAAGGATGTAATACAATTGAATTTATTACAAACTTAATTGTTTACAGAAATTTACCCAGCTGCAGACATGGGCAGGGAAGACTGACCCAGGGGGAAGGCAGAAGAGCTGGAGAAGGAGATGAGGGGAAGGGAAAGGCGTGGAGGATGATGGAGAGATGGAAAGGGAAGGGGAAGAGGAAAAAAAAGGGAGAAGGATACAAGGAAGAGAGGGAAGGAGGGACGCTCTGGAGGTTGAGTGAGTCAGTCCTCAGCGGTCCATGGGACTCCAGCGCCATGTTGGCAAGAGAGCGCCAATGAGCCCACAAAGAGGGAGGAGCCACAATGACAGCTCAGATAGAGCCAGGTAGTGGCCTGGTGGGACCTACCACCGGCCGAGCTGAGGGCAGGGCAGAATTTCCAGGATTAACACAGAGTCTGGGCTGCCTCTGGTGCAACGGCTTAGAAGGCTTCGACAGGAAGGCTCACTTGGTTGAGCAGAGCAGCGGGCTAGCTGTTTTGCATCTAGAACTCTCTGGCCCCTCTGCTCTACACCCTATTGTCCTTCTCCTTTGGCTGTCTACTGCCTCAACGCACATAAACACTAGGGAGACGAGCACTTGTTCATTCATTCTAAACAAATTCAAGCAAGAAGCAGGTGTCAGGCGCTGCCGTGGGCACTGGGGATTCATCAACAGGATGCACCATCATCAGGGAGCTCAGTCTAAGAGGCAGAGGCCAAGATAGATGTGGACAAAGTCTAGGACAATAGGACGACGGTAGGAGGAACCATGGAGCCTGGTATGTAGTAGGTGGCCAAGGAATATTTGTTGAATGAATAATGTGAGCACACTGCCAGGAGCAGAGGGGAGAGACGGCTCGCTGTCTGTGGAGACTGGCCAGGTAGCACAGAGGGGTGGCACTGGGGAAAGCCCAGGCAACTCTGGGCTCCTTGAAGGCTGTGCTTTAGTCACCCTTGGATTCCACCAACCAGCTCCTGGCACAGAGCAGGCACACGGTGTTTGACATATTAATGATGCATTGGTCAGGAGCTCTTGGGTTGTCAGTGACAGAAAGACATCTCAAACTAGCTTACGGAAGAAGAAAAAGAGGGAGAGGGAGAATATGGTTCATGGTAATGGAAATTTCTGGAGTAGGGTTAGGGACAAGGTCCAGACAAAGCTAGCTGCCGGTGCTACCTGTTGTCCCTGAGCCCCTCTTGGCTCTGCTTTCTTCTCTCAGGCCAACTCAATCAAGCCCTCATTCTTAGTCTTTCCCCAAAGGGTGGTAAGAAGGCTTACAGTGTTCTAGCTTAGCATCCCAGATAACAAGAAGAAAGTGCTTCTTTCCCTGAAGTTCCAGAGGAAGCCCGTGGCTGACTCTCCTTGGGTGGCTTTAGTGACATGCTCCTTCTTGAACCAATCACGTGACTAGGGGTATTATATATACAAATTTACCAGGCTTTGGCCATATGGCCATTCCCAGAGTGGACAGAGGTGTGAAGGTAGAGTGAAAGTAAACCTCTCCCATCGAAAGAATTGGAAGGAGGAGGTTTCCCACAGGCTAAAAAGGGCAAAGTGGTGCTCGACCACAGATGTCCATGACGGATGAGTACATGAATGACTGGATAAATGACTTGGGTTTTGAAGGGTGAATAGGAGTTCACTAGGTAGCAAGAAGAGAGAGGGTCACCTTATATGTGTGTGTAGACGCACAGAGTCTGATTTAACATTCTGTTTTATTTTTATTCCCGCCTGCCCATCCATGTCTGTTCCCATCTGTGTGTCTGGATCATCCTGGAAGCCCCAGAGGGCAGGGACAATGTCTGCCACACTCCATCTGGGCACTGCCCAGTCCTGTCCATTCAGACACTTAATCAAGGCTGTTTAGGCTCTGCGGCTACCCTCCCCTGCAAGCAGGGTGCTCTGTCTCTCTTCCAGTAGGTCTGGGCTAGGCCAGGCCTCTGTCCAGTACTGGAGAAGTGGGTGGGGTCAGTGAGGACTCAGAGACAGGAGAAGAGGATGATGGGGAAGCCTCTGTCTACGATCTCTCCCATTCCTCTGGGGCTTCCTCCTTCCCCCGATGGCAACAGAAAGTCATTAAAAAGTCATTTGTGAACAGTAAACATAATAACCTGACATTTTAAAGGAGGGTTTTTAAAAAGGAAAAAAGCATGTCATGCAATGGCTCCTTCTGGCCCTTGAGCACATGGCATATTGAATTTGGAGTTACTACTCCACTTTTTCCCACTTCCTGCTCTCCCTGTGCTGTCCCTTGCCTCCTAATCACAGCATCTGATAGCCACTTCAAGGTCACAGAGGGCCATGTCTTTGACTTCCCTGACCCTCTGCCAGGTGGTGGTTTAGGCTACGGTCAGCTCATCCACTCCTTCCTTCCTTCATTCCTTGGCCTGCACAGTCATTCACCTCAGCTCTTGAGCTCTTGAACCCAGGCCCGTGCTAGGCGGGGGGAACCCTGGAGGGGTGACAGACAAGATCACTCCCCTCCCCAAGGGGCTCAGCACCCTGCTGGAGAAAGAGAAGGCAATCCCCGACCAATAGCACCATGTGTCGGTGGTGGGGAACGAAGCAGGGCGCCTGAGGTCCACATGGGGTCCCCCCGAGCTAGACTAAAATGGGGGACTTCCCCAAAGAGGTGAATCCCGTGCCAGGTTGCGCTGAGTAGGAGGCAGTGAGACGGTTCCAAAGGGGGACACTGTGGGGTGACGGGGCTGGGGAAGTACACAGGGGACGATGAGCATCATTGGCTTCGGGTTTTCTCTTTGGCCGAGTTCTTCCCCCTCCCCGGCTGCCCTGTCTCCATTCATTGGCGTGCATGGCCATTCGTGCAGCGCCTTCATTCCTGCCTCCCTCCCTCGGTGCCAGGCACAGGGCCCAGTCCGCAGCCCACACCCCTGTCTCGACTCTGGGGGTATATCTGCACATGGGGGAGGGGAGGATAGGGGACCGAGCAGAAGGAAGGGGCGAGAAGGGAGGGTTTTTTTTTTTTTTTTTTTTTTGAAGAAAAGCAGCATTCTGCTTCCTGAGGGAGTCGGGCTGAGACTTGGGGGCACGTCATGGGCCCTCCCCACAGAGCTTGGGGGAACTCTTACTCCCCCCCCACCCTGACTGCTGGTCCACTAGAAGGGGGGTCTCAAAGAGGACTGAGATGGGAGACGGACCTCAAAAGGCAGAGGAAGGAGAGAAAGCTGCCAGGGTTGAAATGACCCGTTTCCAAAGCCTCGGGGGCTACAGTAATGAGAACCAGAGAAGGGGCTAATGGAGATCAGATTGCCAGGGGGCCAGCCCCCAGCAGCCCCCTCCCCAGCTTGCGGGAAGGAGAAGCCCGGGGACAGGATGTAGGTGGGAAAGGGCCACTCACCCCACCTGGTCCGTCCCTTAATCTCAGCCTGAGTTGAGGGGCTTAAGCCTGGAGGAGCAGGACCAGGTCCCTAGGGTGCAGGTTCCACTGTGAGTCGGTCGACAACCTGCCCAACTCCACTCAGTGAGTTGGTCGACAACCTGCCCAACACATGGGACCATCTGGCCACGAGGACAGGAGCACTCAGAGGGAGAAGAAAGCGTGGGCTGTGCCCCTGGGGGCATTCCCAGCCTGAGGGGAGAGACACATCCGGCAAGTCCCCAGTCTGGGGCAGAGACCACAGCCCTGTGGTCTGGACCCCAGTGTGGTGAGCCGGTGGTTGGCCCCAAGCTGCCCCTGCCCGTCAGGAAAGATGGTGTCGGCCCAGAGGCGCTCACAACAGGGGCCCAGATGAGGAACCAGCACTGCTCTAGTAATAACTGGTACTGTTACTAATAATAACCACAGCCTAATGAGGTGAGCACTCCTTTGGGGGCCGGACCCTCCAGGAGGAGTTCTGTGCACACTTAACCGCATCAGTCTTCATGACCACCTCAGGAAGAGGAAAGGGCTGACCTTAAGGCCATTTTGCAGATAGGGAAGCCAGAGCTCGGAGGAGGGAAACCAAGTGCTCCCAGCCCTGACCTCCATGGCCTCAGCTCCAGGACCCCCCGGAGCCAGACCCCCCTTGCTCCCCTCTCGTTCCACCTCTGTCCCTCTGTCTCTGGCCTCTGCTTTTTGCTCCTTCCTCTTGTCTCTTCTCTGTCCCATCCCCTACCCAACCTCCTGTCCCCGGGACTGTCCAGTGGGGCACTAGGTCTTAGAAGGCCATGAGCAGCCCTCCTGCTTGCTTCGGGCCTGCCCTTTCCCCTACAGCAGGGAGCCAGGAGTGTGGGGACAGCCTGGGGGTAGGGAGGTGCTGCTGAGGGACCTGGGTGGGGCACACGGGCCACCCCTCTCCTCCTCGCAGGACACCACAACAGCCCTGGGAGAGGAAACTTCTGGCAGGTGTTGACAGGAGGCAGGTGGATGCGAGGCTGGGGCAGCTGGATGGATCACGGGCAGACGAGGGTCACTTACAAGGTGAAGAGGGAAATACCTCTCTGCAGCTTCTCCCTGACAGTCTTCCCTTCCTGCCCTTCCCGCTTCTTATCTTTCCTCCTCCTTCCTTTTATCCTACTATTTACCTTCTCCCCTTCTCCATTTCTCTTCCTCCCTGCACTTACCCTAGGCTTGCATTTTCTCTCTCTTTCTCTCCCTTTCTCTCCCCCCTTCCCCATCCCTCCTCCTCCTGTATCGATCAGTCTCCCCAGCTCTAGCCAACACGGAGGCCTTGGAGGGTGCTCACAGTCTTGCTTTAAATTTATTGCCCAGTAAAGGAGGCAGCAGATGGAAGTCTCCACCACCCCACCCCCACCCCTGTGTCTCCTCATCCCAACAAAAGCCAATCTAGACGCGAATGTCGTCCATCAAATGCACCAATATGGGGTTATTTATAGGCTACCCCCTTCCAAGAAAGCAGAGTGTTTTTCCTCCTCTCTTTTCTCTGTGAGCTTTTGCGTCTTAGGAGCAATGGGACGGCTGGATTCATTATTTGAAAAGCTACACACTGAGCTTCCCATCCCTCAGATTCCAGGGTAGGGGGGCATGGAAGTGTCTTGATTGGAAATGAATTAATTAGAAGTGAGGCTCTTCAAGTCTCCGAGTTGGGTTATTTATAGTGTTCAGTTAATTTTGATAATTAACACTGGGGAGGAAAAGCGAGTTCCGGGCAAAGCGGTGCCCGCCAACAGAGACACGCTTCCCGCCCCGTCTGCTCCCACTCCCCATGCTGCTCCATTTGGACTCTGTCTAAATAGGCTACTCCCTGCCGCGGATTCCCTGGTTTTTCTAAAAGTAGAACGAAGGAGAGAAGGCCAGAGGCTGCGTGCGGGACTACTTGGGGTGAATAGCGGCTTCTGAGAAGTGGGGGACCCAGGCTGTCGAGGATACAGGTGTCTTGTCGCCCATCCATCTGGCATCAGGCCAGCGTCCCCTCCTCTCCCGGCCACATGTCCTTCCTGGAGGAACAGGAGCCAGGCTGAGGCAGCCCAGGGACCTAGGAGAGTGGGGAAGGCTGCACTCAAGGGCATGGGTGCCCGTTCTACCAAAGCAGTCGGGACAGAGGAGCCAGTACATGAGGGTTGACGGACCCAAAGTCAGCCATTCTCTGGCCACCTGGTTTGGAAGAAGAGAAAGCGTGGATCAGGAAGAGATTTTTGGAGACTCGGGAGGTTTAGACTTGGATCCTGAGGACCGCCATCCTGGGAGCAGGATGGACATTTCAACGAGGAAGTGATCTGTCACCAACAATGAAAAGGGAGCTTCCGAGTGCCCCCACCTTGCATAGCCATCTCCAACTGGCCCCATCCCTTACACAACCTTGTCTGCTTCTTGTCCCGCTCCTACACCCCTCTCCCAAGGGAAGGTCCTTTCCTTGGACAAGGCAGAGCACATACGGGACCTCCCCTGGGAACCTTTGCTGAGTTGGTGGTTCCCTAACTTTTGTCAGGTGCAATCCTCAGTGCTGGCGGGGGTGGGGGGGGCTGGTGGAAAGACAAGGGGAGGGGACGTAAAGGGCCCAGCTGTGCACCCCCCCTTCCCTTCGCTGGAGCTGGGGAGTGCAGTGGGTTCTGGACTGCCCCCAGACACTGGGGTGGTTCACTAGGAAGGGATCGCCTTTCTTCCCGGGATAAGGACCAACTGCTGTCCCCTGAGCGGAAGGCAGGTGGGACCACCCAGCTGTACCCAGCACAGGTACAGGAAGTGGTGGGAGGCCGAGGCCTTTCTCTCCAGGCTAGGCAGGCTACCACTGCCTCTGCAGCCTGCTCTCTGGAGCGCAGAGGCGGTCTGGAACACCGGGAGGAACTTCAAACGCAACCGTCCTCTCTGGCACTCTCAGGAGGGAGGCTCTGCTCTGGGGCTTGCCAAGGGCTGGGGCCAGACCGGAAATGGGATCGGTGACCAAGGGCCGTGGGCTCCTGTTGTTCCTCCAGCCTGTGCCAGCTCCCCCGCCCTCCCTCCGTCCCTCCTCCCCTGCGGATGTTCTCAGGTGTCTCCACCAAATCCCTTCCCCTGCCACTCCTCCCCTTCTCTCCAGCTCCTGATCCCTGATAGGAGGGGGGAGGAGAGAGAGAGAAGGGTAGAGTCCTTCTTCTGCTGGCTTTTCCCTGAGTTTCATCTCCCCATCTTCGTAGGAAAATGCCCTGTGTCCTGGTCTTGCTCCACTTCCTCTAGCCTCCCCACTATAAGCACACTGCCTTTCCAGCCCCATGTGCCTCTCTACCTTTGGATCTGAGGTCCTCCTCCAGGAAGCCTGCCAAGGATGCCCCCACTGCCCTCCCATACGCACACACACACCATTGTTCTTTTTGATCTGTGGGTCACGGCTGGGTTTGCTTCTAGGTTGTTTGGAAGTTACTTATCCATTGCTCATGTTCTATCCTGCATTCTCTGTGTCAGACCCCACTCCTTCTTGAGGGCGGTGACCTGTTCCTGCCAGAAACTGGGGGCTCCCCAACAATGAGGATTTGTGGAAACGGAACCCCTTCCGCTTTCCACCCCATCCCCACCCTGTCTAGGGAGCAGACCTGTTTGCTTAGCCCTCTGCCTCCGTCCCTGCACTGTCGCTGTGCCAAGAGGACTCCAGGCCCCTGCTGCCCTCTGTGGGCAGGGCCTGTGGGCACATGGCAGCTGCGGCGGAGGGTGGGGGAATGACCCCGGGCCACAGCAGGCCAATGTTCAGACATCTCCGAGTGGTTTTCCCTCACTTTTTCAGCCTGGGGGCCTTCGGGGAGCTGCTCTTCTGTCTCCAGCTTCCTCTGAACTGAGAACCCATTTTTAATTAAAGTGGAAAAAGAGCTGAAAATCTGTTCGCATTTAATCATCTTGACGACCTTTTTGCTTAAGAGTTTCCAGCTGAGGGGGGATGTTGGGGGGGTCGGCGAAGGCGTTTCTGGAGACTGGGCCTGGGTCAGAGAGGAGGAGGGAGAGCGTCTTACAGGAATGAATAATGGAACAGGAGCGGAGGTGGCTGGGGCTCTGAGTGCGGACTCAGCACTTTCCTCCCCCCATGGGCTCCTCCAGAAGACGGCCCCGCCCGCACCTGCCTCCCCTCCCAGGGCACCCTGGGGGCTGGACCAGGCTGGGGCTGGACAAGAACCTGGCCTCAGACTCCCCAGGGAGTAGGAACAGGAGCAGTTGGGGAAGGACCACTTCCCTCTCCTCACAGTTGGGGGAAACCGGCCTGGAGAGGTGTTGTGAGTGGTCCTCGATCACACAAGGAGTAGGGGCAAGCTGAGGGGGGAACGCTGACCTCCGGCCTCCTTTAGCTCGATGTGTTGAAATGGCCCTACGTGGTCTGTAATCCCCTTTTTTGCAATGGACCCACAGCGTGACTTAGAATATGTTGTGCCCTTCTCTGGGCCTCAGTTTCCCCAATTGCAGATGGCTCCTGGGGGTGGCTTCCCCTTCTGAGATCAGAGTCCTGGCCTCGAGTGTATAACTAGCAACACTCTTGCGCTCCTGCTCCAGGTGTGAAACACTGTTTGACTGGGGAATCCCTTAGACTGGGAGATCCCTAAGGCCTTGTGTTGCCCTCCCCACCCCGCCCCTGTCCAGCACAGCAGAGGGGAGGAAAGTGGCATTGATGTTCCTCTCCATGTTCCAGACCCACCTCTGCACTCCCATGGGACAGCAGATAGCAGCCTAGAGACTGTGTCTCCCTCCTCGGGGTAGGGGGAATTCCAGGGCCAGGGATCTGTCTCCTGTCTCCTGGAGTTGCCCCCCTACCCCCCAGGGCAGGGCTGTCTCTTCTCTTTCCTCAGAGGGGGCACTCATGGCCGGTGGGGTGGATGGGACTGAGAAAGCGGATGTAGGGGCAGTTGGAAACCTGGGTCCTCTGTTCTTAAAAGCCCAGCCCTGTCTCCGGGGTCCCCACAACCTTGGGAGGTTGGGACAGATGGGGAAGGGATGCTCCTCCTTTGGCTCCTCCCCCTTCCTGGGCCCTCTTGGGGGTCTTCCCTTGACTGGGAGACTTACCAGACTGTGCACCCATGCCCTTTACCCTCCCCTGCTGGAAGCCAACCCAGACAATTGCACTTGACCCCACTTCCCAGACGCGCCAGAGAGAAGATAAGCTTGAGCCTGGGATATCTCCTCCCCCAGTGATTCCCGTGGGAATTTTGCAGAGCCCAGGGCCTGACACGGCTCTGGCTCTTATCTGCAGCAGGAAGGCCCCGGAGCCTGGGTCTCCAGTGCTGAAATGTCATCTCACCCCTCATCCGGTCTCCAGCCTGCAGGCCAGAAGCCACCATCAGCAGCACCATCAAAGAGTAATTGACATCTCTCAAACTCCCTTGACTTTCGGAGCACACTCACTCAATACTCCTTTGACTCCTTGCAGTAGTTCTGGGAGATTGGTATCTCACACCCATTTTACAGATGAGGAGACCGAGGCCAAGGGGAGGGGTGGGGAGGTGGGAGAGGACTGGCCCCAGGGCACACGGCAAATAAATGGTAGATTGGTACCCAAGTCATCTGATGCTCTGTCTTCTTACCTTCCCACCCGCTGGCTTCACCCTGCTCCAGCCCTGGGGTAAGCCTCCTCAATATTCCTTTGGAATATCTTGACTGTCTTTGGATGCAGGATAAAAAGTGAGAAATGTGACTGAATCCTTTAGAACTGCAGGGAAGCTCTGTGACCCTAAAGGACTAACAAGGAGCAAAGTTGAGAGTCAGGAGCCACTCACAGGGGGGTGGGAGACTAGGGCGGAGGCTGGAACAAAAGGCCAGGGAGGCTTGGGCCCTAGAGTTAGCAAGAAAGACCACAGGGTACCCAGAATCTCCCCCTGTGCCCTCACTACAAGGCCAGGAACACTCCTGCTCAAGCACTCGGGGATAGCTTTGCCCTCTCTGGGCTTCCCCTTCTCCAAGACACAAAATCTGGGGACATGACGTCCCCACCACCTATGTCTGATCAGATCTTGTGATCCCTTGACAAGAGATATGGGTGTGGAACAGGGCAGATGGGAAGATGGAAGCCTTGACCGATTCAAAGGGAGAAAGTATGTCAAAGGAAGAGAGGAAACAACTCTCAAGGAACCCGTGCAAGGGCCTGGGGGTGGGAGCCGCTGAAGAATGTGGGTCAGGTGGGGTTCCTTGCAGGATAGCTCAGCGGAGGCAGGAAGGGAAGGCCAGCCTCTGGTTTCCGAGGCTGGTGCAGGCGGCAAGGGAGGGCACTGAGGCCCAGCCCACTTGGATGCTCGAGTTAATCTAACTGGACTCCAAAATTGGCTAATTTCTCCTGCCCCTTGCACTACGAATGCAGCCCCCGCGACCAAACTGCACCAACCCAGACCTGGCTCAGGGCCCCACCCTGCCCTCCTCATTGGTCAGGACCCCGTGGCAGCCCAGGAGGCGGCCCAGAGGTAATCACTGCATCACGCTTCAAAGCCACTGAGCCAGCTCCTAATGGGGGGCAGCGGGTTTCACTTACCTTGCCTGGCCGCCTGCCCAGGGCAGATGGGATGCAGCTGGGGGAGGCCCGGCCACCTCCCCCTCGCTCCCCTTCCCCCTCAGAAATTGTCATCCTCTTGCCCAACTCCCTTCACCCCTTCTCTGGTTGGTCTTTGGAACTAAGGGATGGGGAGACGATTCCCCCAAAGCAGGAAAAGGGAGCACTCACTGAGTGAGCTTGAAATCATGTCTTGGATCAAAAGACAAAGATCGTCCCCTGGCTTGTCTCCACCCATCCTACCAGGGGCTCCCTGCAAGCCCAGGTTCTGTGAATGCGTGTCGGGGTTGGGAGCGTGAGTGGTAGGTAGCATGGAGGGCCAGGGTACAGCTGCTTTGACAGGCAGGTTCCAGCTCCCCAACTCTGGGTGCGGACGGGAGGGGCAGGGATGGAGGGATGGACAGAGGGACCAGGACCTGAGGGTTAGCGGTGGGGCATGGAGGGCCTGGTGTCTCACACTGACCATTTATGGTACCACAGCTTCCTTTCAGGGGGTCCTGGGGCAAGTGGCTTATCCGCTTCAAGCCTCAATCGCTTATCTGTAAAATGGCAATGCCAGCATCTCCTTCATGGGAAGACAGTGGAATTAAAGGAGATAATGTGCAGTGCTCCCCACCCATAGGATGTCTCCATAGACGTGAGTTCTCATGGTCTGGTTTTGGGAGGCAGGCTGGTTCCCCGGTGATTGCTGGGGATGTGTACAGGGAGCTGTGAGTGACATCCTGCAGGGGGCCTGGGGCGAGGGGTCCCCACAGGCCTGGAGGACAGGGATCATGGTTTAGGAGCTTGCCTTCCCAAGGGGGCAGGGTGATGGGGGAGGCAGGGTGATGGAGGAGGGCCAAAGCCCTCCCATTCTGATGTCTGAAGATGAATTTGGACCAGCACTGCCACTCCCAGCCCTATGTCGATGGCATTGACATTCTCCACTCTCTCCCCTTAGGCTCACGGTTGAGTCCAGGAAGACTCAGAGTGTGTGTGGTGGGGGCCAGGCCCTCTGTATGTGCAGCTGTTACAGGAAGTGATCCTGGGGGACCCTCCAATGAGAGCGGCTGTCCCCCAGCTCTGCCTGTCTGATGTCACTTGCTGGTCAGCTCCTAAGAGCCCACTCCCCACGCCCCATCCCATAGCCCTGGCTCTATGTGCCGAGGGCTGGGAACAGAGGGCCGGGTTGAGGGAGAAATTTTGGAAAGACACTCGTGTGTGGGGTCAGGAGTCACAACCGTTAGGGAGATAGACTGAGGCTACCAGCGGCTCCGTAGGGCCTCCGATATTGTTCCAAGGCAAAGGGATAGACCCAGGGATCCTGCACTGATCAGGCAGAGGAATCTCTGCTGGGTGGTGGTGCAGATGTAGGATACCAGGTGATGGCATTGGTGGCCGTGGCCCCGCAGTTGTGGCGATGACGGTGATGGTGGTGACAATTAATTGTGTGGTCACAATAGTGACGGGAGGGCTGTGGGTGTGGTAGTGATGGCAGTGATGCTGGTGTCATGGTGATCATGTTGGTACAGGTGGCCGTGATGGTGACAGCCGTGGTGACGGTGATGGTCCCTGCAGAGGAACATCCTGATCACAGCCATGCTATCCACGGCACAGTCAGGTCAAGATGCCACATTATAAAATCATGCTTCACATCAAATAACCAGCCCCTGGGACAGCCCATGAGGGCTATTCACTGCTGGATCCCCAGTGCCTCCAACAGTGTGGGGCACACAGTAGGTGCTTAATAAATACGTGCCAAAGGAGTGCAAAGAGCTCAAGTCTCTCCTGGTGATGAACACTATGTTGTCTCGTTTGTTCTTCACTGTGCTCATTCAAGATCTTTCTTTCTTTCTTTCTTTTTAAAGATTTTATTTATTTGACAGATAGAGATCACAAGTAGGCAGAGAGGCAAGCAGAGAGAGAGGGGAAAGCAGGCTCCCCTCTGAGCAGAGAGCCCGACACGGGGCTTGATCCCAGGACCCTGCGATCATGACCTGAGCCGAAGGCAGCGGCTTAACCCACTGAGCCACCCAGGCGCCCCAACCCCAGGATCTTTCTAAAGGCATTCCCACTTGGTGGATGAAGACACTCAGTCTGAGAGCGATGACATAACCCACCTAAGACACGGGGGGAGTGAGTGATGTGTGTGTGTGTGGGGGGGGGTAGAGCATGTAGGCGTTTATAGCCAGGCCTATCCGACTCTCAGTTTGGTGCTCTCTCTCTGTCCCAGCACTCTGCAGCCGCTCTCCCCACCAGCTCTCAGCATTCCATCGTGGTCTTGCGCTCAGGCTTAATCATAGAAATATTGCTAATAATAGTAACAATTGCTGTTTGTAATTGTTCGAGTAGGGCTTAAATGATCAAAACCATGGAAATTATTAATAACCCAGGCCCAGCCATGGTAGTGTGGGTCATATTAAATCGTGTTGAGATGGATAACCCTGGCAATAATAGTAACCGGGATCATAAATTAATAACAGGAGTATTTAAATTAATGCCACACTGTCGATACCCTTGGTAGTAAGCAGCTTGATGCCGCTGTTAGTACTAACATCGGCCCTTCCTGCCATCCATGAACTTGACGGAGAGGAAAGACCGAACTATAAAAGCTGCTGGAGGAGGAGACAGTTTAGAGGTGGTCCCTGTCTGGGAGAGGGACTCCTCAGGGATTCCTGAAGAAGGGCTAGCTGCCTGCTTGGAAGCAGTGGATCGTCCACGCTCATGCTCAAGGACACAGTGATGTCTACCTGTTTTTTCTGAGGCTGTCCCCTGGACTTTGTTGGATACACAGGAAAGACATTCATAGGGCAGATCCCCCCCCCCACCGCCAGTGATTGCATAAATGAGCTTCAGCTGATCTAGGGAATCACCTACCAAGCGCTTACATGCTCGCTTCACAAGTGCACTTGATCTTCCGCCTCTTCCTGTAACGTGGGAGGGCAGTACAGTTTTTTCCTAACTCAAAACTGAGGTCCGCACATGGCTAAGATCAGGGTGTGGGGATAGACTTTGTAGACTTCTCCCTTATAAGCTCTCTGTTCCTTGGCCTCCTTGCCAGGGGATCAGGACAGGGTGGGGACAAGCAGGGAGTAAGTACTGAGGTGGGGGTGCTTCCCACGGAAACACTGGTAGTACTCTCCCTAGGTTGCCAGGGACCCATGATTGGGACATGCTGTGATTTCTAGAGCATGGTGAGTATGGTCCCAGGGATGCTTGGATAGTACATGGTACATGGTTATGAGTCTATCCAACCATGTTTCCTTTTATTCCTTTCTACAGGCCTTCACTGAACATCTGCCATATACCAGGCATTCAGATAAGAAACCATAGTCCCTGTCTGCAGGGAGCTCATAAGCCAATGGAAATACAGTCTAGTAGAGACTATATTGTTTGGGCTGTAAGTGTATGTATGTTTGTGCATGGGTGTGTGTGTTCATGATTGCGTGCACTTGTGAGAGACTGTGCATGTGAGGGCTTGTGTGGAGATGACTGCACACGTATACATGCATGTTTGAATGTATAGCTGAGTGTGTGTTTGAATGTTATAACCACATGTGTAATGAGTGTGCAAATGTGCATGAGTGTGTGGGTGCACATGCATGTGTAGAATGCACAGGTTTACATGAATGCATGAGGGAGGTGTGAACACACGTAGTGGGTAAGCACATATCTATGTGAATTTGAGAGCGGGTGTATTCCTATGACTGTGTGCACACCTGTTACCCCTTCAAACCCATCTTTTGAGAATTCAGATAACATCCCACCTAAATGTCCCTTCTGCTCACTTTCAGGGTCAGGCCACCGGCTACTTCTCCCCTCCCCTTCTCCTAGGACTTTGCCCTGGGAAGGGACAGAGGTAGGGGTCTGGTATGGACCAGGAGATGAAGGGCGGGGTGGGCAGGGGGCATTCTTGCTGACAGTGGCTGGGTAGGGAGCAGGACCCCGGGAAGAAGCTGAAGCTGGAGGCAGAGGAAGATGGGTAAGACAGGGAACGCTGTGGGGGGTCTGCAGCGGAGAGGAACAGGAGCCGCAGAGGGGATGCCCTGGTCCCCGAGCATCCGGAAGCATCCGGGAGCAACGCGCAAGATCGCAGACCCGGCACTGGGTACCGGGTCGGAGTCGGAGGGCCCGGGCGCGGAAAAGCGGCGGCGGGGCGCGCGGGCGCGCATCTCCGCGCAAGTCCTCCTCCCTCCCCTCCCCTCCTCTCCCCTCTCCTCCCCTCCTCTCCCCTCCCCGAAGCGACAGGGCGGGCGGGCGCGGTTCCGGGGGTGGGCGGGCTGGGCGGGGAGGAGGCGGGGCCGCCGCACTGGCTTCTCGCAGCCCCTCCCGCTCGCAGCCAGAGTGAGCGGAGCCTCAGCCAGCTCTGGGGGGCGGGCGCTGGAGCGCAGCGCAGCGCAGCCCTATCCGTCCGCGGACCGGACTCAACTGGAAGCCGAGGGCTGCCGCGGGAGGCGGGCGATGGGGGCAGGTGCCTCCGGCAGCGCCATGGACGGGCCGCGCCTGCGGCTGCTGCTGCTGCTGCTCCTGGGGGTGAGTGCTAGCTGGAGGGCAACCCGCGCCCTCTCCCAGGACTGGAACCCCAGAGGGTTCAGGTTTCCCGAGGGAAAACAGAAGGGAGCTTTGGGATCCCAGATGCTGGGGATGGATGGCGGGAGAGGAGTCCGCAGCCAGGATCCACGGAGGAGCGTCTAGGGTTCTCAGAGCGCAGGGGCGACCCTGAGGCCAAGGGTGGAGATGCGGGAGAGAGGGGCGCACGGATGCGCGTCCTCAGGTACGGCGGAGGGTGCGTGTGGAGGAGCTGAGAGGGGTCTCTCAGATGTCTGGGTTCTGAAGAGGGCGTTTGGATGCTGAGACCTCGAGGCGACTTTCTTCCTGAGCATCTTGATCTCTGGAGGGTCGTGGGACGGAACCCAGGCTAAAGGAAGAGGAATGGGACCGGGATTAGAGATCTGAGGGGCGAGCGGAGCAGGGGCGGGGAACCAGAGACAAGGAGATAGAACAATGGGGGAGGTCGGAGGGACTGGAGGCAGAGGGGACCGGGCATCGGACAATGAGGGCCAACCAGACAATGGGGGGAGGGGTGTGGGAGGGAGAGCTTCGGGGGGCGGGGGTCGCCCGAAGAGAGAGAAATGGGTTAGGGAGAGGAGAAAAAGGACGACAGCGAGGGAGAGAGATGCCAGTAAAATGCAAGAGGGCAGAGAAGGAAGAGCGGACCTCAAAGTGGTCGGGGCCACGCCTGCCTGCCGAGGGACAGCGGGACGAGCAGGCAGAGCAGAGGGACGGACGTTTCCCGCGCCTGTCGCGCGCTCTTTCTTGCGGCCTCGCCCAGTCTGGGAACTGCGGCTGGGGATCCGAGGCTGGGAAGGGAGCGCCCACTTCGCCGGGACGAACCCTCTCCTTGCTTCTCCTGCGCCCGGCGGGGTCCGCCGACGCGCTCATTCTGGAGGTTTGAAGCCGCGCGGGGGACCGGAAGGGATGGAGCGGGCATTGTGCCACCCGGTCTGGCCGCAGCCAAGTCTCAGGGTGCAGAGCGCCGGGACTCAAGAGGCAGGGAAGGTCCCGGCGGCGCGCAGCCGGGGGTCGCGGCTGGCCAGGCGGCCCGCAGGGGGCGCTGAGAGGCGAGGGCTGTGCCATCTGCCGCTGCGGGCTAGCCTGAGGCTGCGCGCCGCGCCCCCACTCGGACCCCCCATTAAGTTAAGCCGCCCGAGCTCGGCGCCCGCAGTTCTCACCGGTCCAGCGCCCAGGCGGGTTGGGATTCCGCACGCACCTCAACCCTCCCCTCCCCCAGCTTTTGGTGGAAGACGCTGGGCACGGAACCGAACGGAGGCGCTCAGACGCCGCGGATTCCGCCTCCGCAGGGGACTGCGGATCCTCTTAAGCATCTAAGTCCATCCCGTAGTCCCAAAATACTCAGGAGGTGTGACCTGTGTGGGCTCAGGAACGGAGTGCCACAGAGTTTGGCAATAGGAGTCCTCACTCTCCCTGCTGTCTTCATTTTTTTCCTGAGCGTTGCACCCCTAACCCCCATTTTGCAGGGAGGAAGACTGAGGCTCTGAGAGTTTAAACGACTTGGCCAAGATCTCAAAGCAAGTTAAACCAGAGTGCTAGCCAGGCTGCGCCGCGCCTGATTCCCAGCGCGGCACTCCCCATACTCCTCCATACAGCCCATTCCCCGTAGGGGGGCACCCGGCGCCTTTCACCCGGCCTCTCGGCCGGCGGTGGAACTGTGGGAGCTGGGGTGGGCAGCGACCCCCTCTGGACGCTGGCCCCATCCCCGAAGCTCAGCTCCCTGGAGCTGTCAGTACCTGTGGCTTCGCTGGAGATTTGGGAGGGACTGCGGGCCGGTTTGCTGACTAACGCAAAGGGTTAGAGATGCTTCTTGACTGGAAAGGTGGGACTGGGGCGGCCAGCAGTGCGGCCCCCGGAGCGGCGAGGGCGTGGACTGCGGCCGGCGGCCGGGATGAGTGCCCCCACCAATAGAGAAGAGGCGAGGGAAGAGGGGAGCTGGGCGCGGAGGGCCTGGGGGCTCGGGAAGGTGGACCCCACAGAGAGCGGGCTCCCCGCAGCCCCCGCGGCGCTTGCCTCCGCCTCGCCGGGCTGCTGTCAGCAGACTGGCTGTGCGCACCGCGGCGGTCCGAGTTTCTTCCTGCGCCGCGGCGATGGAGTGCTGAAACCGGAGCGCGTCCCGGCGGCTCGGCTGGCGGGCCGCGCCGGTAATGGAGGCACTTTGTCATTCAGACGTCTGTAACCGGAGCCGCCAGGCTGGCTAATGCGCCTAATAGGGATGCAACGAGGGCAGCAAATGGGCGGACAGGAGCGGCCTGGCGCGGGGAGGTGGGGGGGAGGAGGCTCCGGGATGGAAATTGGGGTCTCCCCCCACCCCCCGTACCAGCCCGGGCCCATTCACGCGCCTAGATTCTTCCCGGGAGGGTGTGTGCGGGGCAGGGAGGTGGTAATAATAAAATTGGCTGAGCGCCTACTATGTGCCACGCACTGCCCTGGGTAATGTCTCTTGCGTCATTTAATCCGCGTAAGATCCCTGCAGAGTAAATCTAGTTATTCCTATTTTACAGTTGAGGGAGTTGAACCTCTCAGACTTCCGGGGCATGAAAGCAGGCTTCCCCCGTCCGTGCGTGGTGGCGCCCTTGGAACCCAGAATGATCAGCTTGGGGTTTATTCTGTCCTCCGTGGACAAGGTCTCCCTCCCACCCCCATCCCCCACCGCCCGCCCCGCCCCAGCCTTCTAGATCACGGGACAGGAGGACCTTAACCATCACTAGCCCTAATATTAGATCTGTGTCTCATGTCCTTGGCGCCACTCATTTGGCGCCCCTTCCCCCCACCCATAGTCCCCAGGCCCCTCTCAAAGTCTTCCGACAGCCTCATCCTCAGTTAATTAGCTTGTCTCTTACCCCAAATTCAACTGCTATCTAAGGGAGTAAAGCGCATGTACTAGCGTCTCCCCGCGTTTGCATTGACCTCAAAAGACCCTCCACATATTTGAACACTCTCCTTCCCCATGGTGGTGGCTAATGGCTCCATTCACCTAAGGAACCCCTTTGCTGAAACTGTTGTGAATGGTTAGGGCTCCTCACACTGAAGCATTCATAGAGTTTCAAATTCTTTCAACCATTTTGGTGTGTTTTCTATTTTGTCCAATTTGAAAAAAAATTTAAGGTTTTTAAAAGTCAACAATTCTAAGGGTGATTCCACCTTCGTTTTTTGGAAGCCTTGAACTGGCAAGAGGATTGCAAATATTCTCAAAAATAGGATGAAATCATTCCATCAAATTGGAAATGAGTAAACGTAATAAATGTAGATTTCAGGCACATGGGTCAGTTGATCGCTTTGGAGCAATAAGCCTAAATCCGTGTCATCCCTCCTTGCTTCCCAGCCAGGTAGAGGGCGTGGCAGGGGCGAGGCATGAAGCCACTTAGCAGAATTGCCCCCGTGAGCCTCAGTTTCCCCAGCTGTCAAACAGGAGGTGAAGGCAGTCCCTCAAGTCCTTCTCCCTCAGCATCTTGGCTTCTGGAGTAGCTGTGTGGAGTGATCTCTCCTCTCCCTCATGGGACTGTGATTTCCCTGGGCAGGGGTGGGGGAGGATAGGGTGAGGGTGGGGAGTCGGGGGCTGTCTCATTGGAAACACTTAGCTCAATGTTGAGCAAATAGTTGTTAACTAATAAATGGTTATTAATCAATTAACTGTGAGGAGAGCAATTCCCATTCTCCTTTGGTCCCCCTGCCCTCTTCAGACTTTTCCTGGTGGGTCTTTCTTCATGTCTAATCTGCCCCTCCTCTTAGGCAGTTTCCTCTCTTTGGGCCTGACTACAGCTCCCCCCTTCCTCTGCCTCCCGGCCAGGCTCAGCAGCCCAGCCCACAACAAGACACTTACCTGATAGCTAACATTTATGGAACTCCTACTGTACACTGGACAGACTTGCATAAATTATTTCACGTAAATTTCATGACAACCCTGAGCAGTAAATATTACCAATCCAACGTTTTGTATGGGAGAATACAGGCTTAGAGAGACTGGGAACTGCCCCAAAGTCGCAGACCGTTAGGTGGCAGGTCTGGGGTGTTTTGAAATAGGACACATAAAACAAGCACGGGAAACACATGGTGACTAATTATGGGGCCTGGAGTCCAAATCGAGGACTTGGGAGGAGAGCGAGGATGGAGGGCTATCGCCAGGAGAGCAGGCGTCAAAGGAGAGGGGCAGGCAGAGGCCGCTCGAGTGCCACGGACAGACCCCCTCAGCTCTCCACTGCTCAGCTCTCTGCTGAGCTCAACCAACGGGAACCCAGCCAGCAGCCACAAACGAGGCAAGAAAGACCTTGGGAAAGAAAACAGAGGGCTCCTGAAGTATGTGAACACCTTCATTTGGTGTCTACAGCATCTGAAGAGGCAGGTACTGTCACTATTACCTAAAGATCCTAAAGATAGAGAAACTGAGGCACAGAGAGATTTCAGCGTGTCCCAGATCACCCAGCTCTGATCCATGAGTCAGAGCCACAGGGGGCCACCGAGGAGGAAGGCAGAACAGCTCACACCTTTTACTCCGAGAATGCCCCCTTCCCCTCCCACCCCGTGCGGGTTCAGAGCCCACCTACACTCCCGATGTACACCTTCCTGCCCAGGCTAGTTAACACGATTTCTACATCCAGTTTGACCTAATGAGTTAGAATGGTAGGGGAGGGGCTGCTCAGGTCACACTCTGGTGTTGGCAAAAACTGACAACTGATATCTTGACAGGAAGGAGGGAGAGAGAAACACTAAAAAAAAAAAAAAAAAGGAAAAGAAAGAAAAAAAAGGCTGACAAGAACTCAGAGACAAAAGTGTGGTGGTGATTTGGGGTAAAGAACACGAGGCCTTCACGGCACTATCGCCCAGAATCATCACTGAGTCCCCCCTGAGTCATGCAGAAACCGTGAACATATATTCCGGAATGAGAAGGGTGCAACCATCGTGGATAACATGAAAAACATTAGGTGATCAGAGCAGCAAATCCTCAATTCTTGGGAAATTCAGCTTTCCTGAAAGTCACCCCCATTCTACATTTCCCGGCCAGGAGTTCTAGGTAATTGAGGTCGTTATTGTATTTGCACATTCTGAAATCCTGTAAATATTCAGGTTGGGTACCAGGTGCTGGGGCAACTGCAGTCTTGCCCCGCCCAGGGGCTGACCGTCCAGTGGGGGACATTGCAGCATGTGCCCCACAGTAAACCGGGAAAACATGTCACAGGGCTGCTCTGCCTCCTGTGGGAGGTGTGGGGCTACAAGATCACTTCCTTGAAGTGACATTTAAGCATGAGCCTTCAAGGATGAAAAGAAATCCAAACAGACCCTTCCCGAGTCTCTCTGTCCCTCCTGGGGGAAAGCCTACATCTGGGACACCCCCCGCCCCCACCCCTCCTGGTTTCTGGTCTGCAGATGTTCCCAGACCCGTGTTCCTACCACCTGGGAGAAGATGGTGGCAAATACCCCAGGACCCCCATCCTGTGCTGCCCTCACCCTCCCTGCTGGTCTCCTGAGGACCACCAGCTGCCTCCTACACAGATCCAACCTGTCCAGCCCCCTCCTTTTCCTGAACCCTGGTTAGACCTCAGGATATTTTGAAGGACTGGAGGGAAAAAGGAGTATTTTTGGCTATGAGCTTGCCAACATGGAAGCAAGGAATGTCCAAAAGGACCTTTAACACTCTGCTCTAGTCCCATGACCCCAGAGCCCATGCTTCCTCCTGGCACCAAATGGGAGCTGCATGGTCTGAGGCCAGGGAAACAGGCTTTGGAGTTTTATTAGACGCGAAGAATTTTTTTAAGGAATAGAAACATAAAGCAAGCGGCCAGCACTCTCCACCCCCTCCCCCCAAGGGAATCTGGCGCTAAATCGTTCCATCCATGAGCAAAGAGCAAAGATGCCTCGGTGGCAGGAATCTGACTCCCCTTTCCCCTGTTCCGGCGCTGTTCCCACCGGCTGCATGGGGGCAGGGAGAGGAGAGGGCTGGTGGCTGGAAATCAGACTCTGGTGGAACCGGGCTGCCGGGTGGTGAGAGAAGCCAGCAGGCGCCCCTTTTTCCTTGCTTGGTGCCAGACTCTGGCCAATTGGCCCCAAGTGGACTCTGTCTCTGTGGGTGAGGAGAAGGGAAGACTCAGAAAGGGAAAGCAGAACAGGCCAGGACACCAGGGAAGCATCTGGATTCGAACCCATGACCCCAGCCCTCCGCCTTCTGCTCTTGGGTACAGACACCACTCACTGACTAACATGTGAAACGGTAGAATTAAGGACCCAGAGGAGGGCCCTGCTAGCCTTTGCTAGAACAAGGCTTCCCTCTGTGTAGACAGGGCCCTGCAGCTGTCCCTCCAGGGAAGAGGCATTTTGGCCAGAGTTTAGCTGCCAGGGGCCCTCTTGGTGGGGAGCCCCGTGCTGGCCAGCCGCCCACTGCTGGGTCCCAGGCTGCCTTCCCCATGTGGTGTGTCCTCAGGATTCCAGAAGTTGCCATCACCCCAAGATGAACTCTGTAGAACATGAGTATAGGGGCTCTGACCTCACACCCCCGGCAGCCTGCAGGGGCACCCTGTCCCCGACTGCCTCTCTTCCCCCGGCCCCAGCTTTGATGTGCCTGATGCCTCCGTGGTGAGCTCATCCGGGCCCAGGTGGTTCCAATAGAAGACTTTAGGAGGGGGTGTTTGATCTCTGGGAAGACACCCCCTCTTGCTTCTCTCCCCGGTCTGACCTTCCCATCTATCCCCCCGCCCAGGTGTCCCTTGGAGGTGCCAAGGAGGCATGTCTCACCGGCCTGTACACCCACAGCGGGGAGTGCTGCAAAGCCTGCAACCTGGGTGAGGGGGTGGCCCAGCCTTGCGGAGCCAACCAGACCGTGTGTGAGCCCTGCCTGGACAGTGAGTACAGGGTCGGGACAGTGGGGGGGCGGTTGGGGGAGGGGCTGGGGGGGAAGGGAGGGTGCCAGGCCTGGCAGAAGCATGCCCACTAGAAGCCTGACAAG
Organism: Neogale vison; assembly: GCF_020171115.1. NCBI lineage: Eukaryota > Metazoa > Chordata > Mammalia > Carnivora > Mustelidae > Neogale > Neogale vison. Next base: position 46,180,776 of record NC_058095.1, on the reverse strand, counting down.
GGCTCTGCCTCCTGGCAGGGTCTCCTCCCCACCTCTGTGTGGGCACCAGAATGGGTCCGGCCCAGTATAGGAGGCGAGAAGGGAAACTGAGAATGGCTGAGGAAGTCTGCGGAGGGAGGACCTCACGATGAGGGATCCCCAGGGGTGCCCCTTCACAGCCCCCAGGTGGAGAGTCCTGGTAGGGGAATGTGGCCAGGTGGGAGGAGAGGCTGAGGCTGAGACCAGCTAAAAATACCATCTGCGCTGTAAAATCAATGGCTGCCACTTACTCTCAGTGTGTTTGGGGGGAGGGGAGGAGGATCAAGTCCTGGCTGCCCTGGAAACTGACCTTGGGGGATCCTGGGAGCATGTGGCTATCTGTCCCCCCAGCTCTGACCAAGGAAGCAGAGCTTTCCAGAGGTAGTGGGAGCAGGGACTGTCCTCACTGTGGGGTGGTGTTAGATGGGAGAGGGGGGAGGGGAAGGGGAGAGAACCGCATTTTCCGGGGCTGCTGCTAAAGGATTCAGAAGGATGGCAGGTCTGGGGGCTGAATTCTGTGTGCTTTTGACCCAGGCCTCTCTGTCCCTGCTGGATGCCCCCAGCCTCAGCTTCTGCCTTCAGGCCACTGGCTCAGTGCTCCTTTCCTGCCCAGAAACAACCTCTCCCTGCCTAGTCACACTGCACCGCGTACCTGGGCCAGTGGGAACCATATCAGATTCTTCTTTAATCATGATAGGAGCAAGGGTATAGGAACTGGGAACTCTTTTTTTATTTAAAAAATAGATTTATTTGTTTATTTGAAAGAGAGAGAGAGAACACGGCGGGGGGGAGGGGTAGAGGGAGAGAAAGAGAATCCTAAGCAGACTCCCCGCTGAGCGCAGAGCCCCATATGGGGCTTGATCCCACAACTCCAAGATCATGACCCCAGCCCACATCAAGAGTCAGACATTTAACCAACTGAGCCACCCAGGTGTGGACCTCCAGGTTCCACCCTAGGAACTAAGAATGCTAAACTCATCTGCCTAGTCTGACATCTGGATTCCTCTCTACCACACCCCGCAAACACACACAGCCTTGTCTATCTGGCAACCCCAACTCCTTGGTGTTCCCAGTCACACAGTTTTCCTTTCTCTGTGCTTGTGGTGGGTCCTGTAAGTCCATCCCATGGCAGAGAAGGGCCTGGGCCTAGATGGAGAGACTAGACATTCTGTCGTGCCTTTGCCACCTTCCCACCTGTCCTGGCCTCCCAGAGTTTCCATCCCAGGACAGGGCTGGCCAACCGTAGGCTACACTAAAACCTCCTCTCTCATTTCCTAGACTCCTGCCCAGATCCTCTCTGCCCTGGACCCTAAGTCTCCCAGGATGGGAACTCACTCCCTTCTGTCAAAGCAAGAGGTGGGGTAGAGAAGCCCAAAAGAGGGAGGCGCGGGCATCTCCGGGGAACGAGGGACAGGAGCTGGAGACCAGCTAGGAGGTGGTGGCGGGAGTCCTCCCTCCCAGTTGTTCCCCCTGTTCCCCTCCCCCCTCCAGCTGTGTTAACAGGCTGCCTTTATAAGCTCACTTTATGGCATTGGAGACCCCAGCGGACTTTCCCCTCTATCCTCAAAACGTTTCCACAAGGAAACCCATTAAGCTCCTGCCTTCATTCTCTGCCAAAAAATACCACATTTTCCCCACCCCCCCCAAAACTGTCTCCCAGGAGTTTCCTACTAATTTTCTGTGCTTTCCCATGGGCAGCCCCCCCTCCAATTCTCTCCCCCTCCAGTGTGACTAAACCCACCCCCTGCCACATGTCAACCAGATAGAATCCTCCTGTTTGTATAAGCTGGACATCCTGCATTTGGAAGTCCTTTCTGCAGACCCTCTCCCTGGGACCCAAGTTCACTAGAGTTGCCATTGTCCACCCCGGGGGGCCCAACCTTTGCAGGATCCCTGTGGTGTGTATAGTGCTTTATGGTAGAATTTCATTTATTCCCCACCCCAACCCTGTGAGTGGAGATACTATTCTCTGTTTTACAGAGAAAGAAAAAACTCAAAAGAGGTGAAGTAAAACACCCAGTGTCACAGCTAATAAGTGGCGGAAGCAGGTTTTAGGTCCAAGTGAGCTCCATCCCTGGGAAGAGAGACCCAGGGGTTCGTCCTCTGCCAGGACTGGCTTGAAACTGGTCTCTTTCCAGGCCCATCCTTGTCTTATCTTCTCTTCCCCCTCAGCGGCTTTCCTTTTCATTTCTCTCTGCTTTTCTTTTGCATCCGCTTCTCCACTCCTACCCTGAAGATAAGAGCTTCGTGCTCCTGGTGTCTTGGTTCCTTTAGAGAAGTCTGAGATCAGAACCCAGGGCAGGCTTTCATTTTCCTTTAGTGGGATCCTAGTCTTTACTTCTACTTCCACACGCTGAATACACCCTCCTTTCCTGGCTCCCGGTTCCTAAATCCTGCTCTTTCTGCCCCTGGAGCAAGGGTACATCTTTCTGCATTCCGACTGGCACAGAGTTCTGCACCTGGGCGGGTAGGGATGAAGAGGATTTGGCTCTTCGCCTTCCCCTTCCTTGCCCTTGGAGGAGAGAACCCCTGGCGTTCCTCCCTTTGTTCTATCAGACATCATAACCATTAAGAGAGCATGAGTCAAGGGTGAGCTTGGAAAGCTCCCCTTTGTGCCACTGGGAAGGGCAGACGACTATACAGGCAAGTCCTTCTTGCTTTCTCAGCTCCAATCCCTCCTGCTGATTCGCTGTCTGAAGCCAAGCCCTTAAGCAGCGTGGGGTAGCGCCATGGGTGGGAAATTCTGCGGTCTAACCCTGGTCGGGCCACACCTGAGCCCCCACCTGCGGGAAGAGGACTAGAAGGGCAGTGGAGGCGGGAGGCTCCCTCGTGAAGGCCCGCCTGTGCCTGTGTTGGGTTGACAGCCCAGTTCCGGCCCCCGGGGAGGGCTGGATGGGAACCACGCTCAGATTATTCCTTAATCACGCTGGGAACAAGGGTCCAGGGCTGGGAACTCTCAAAGAGTATTTGCCAAGAAATGTACCGGGCTCCAGCTGGGTTACCCACGAAGCCTCACACTCCAGGCCTCTTGCACCCAGGGCTCCTGGCCGCCCCTGCCCTCCTCCTTCCCCTTGGGCAGCCTGCAGATCTCACAGATGTGGGGGAGGGGGGTGGATCCCGAGGGTTCGGGGAGCAGCCCCTGCATCCCTGGTGCCCAGGCAGCGGGCGGCGACCTTCCAGGCCCCTGGCTGTCCCGCGCGTCCATCTGCCCACAGGTGTGACCTTCTCGGACGTGGTGAGCGCCACCGAGCCGTGCAAGCCGTGCACAGAGTGCGTGGGGCTGCAGAGCATGTCGGCGCCGTGCGTGGAGGCGGACGACGCCGTGTGTCGCTGTGCCTACGGCTACTATCAGGACGAGACGACGGGCCGCTGTGAGGCGTGCCGCGTGTGCGAGGCGGGCTCGGGCCTCGTGTTCTCGTGCCAGGACAGGCAGAACACCGTGTGTGAGGAGTGCCCCGACGGCACATACTCCGATGAGGCCAACCACGTGGACCCGTGCCTGCCCTGCACCGTGTGCGAGGACACTGAGCGCCAGGTGCGCGAGTGCACGCGCTGGGCGGACGCCGAGTGCGAGGGTGAGCGCGCCGGGCCGAGGGCGCCCCCTGGGGGTCGGGGAGGGCCAGGCCGGGGCAGGTGGGGGAGGCCGCCGCCCTCCTTGGAAGCCCAGGCCCAAAGGACCCCCTTTCACCGCGTCCTTCCGTGGGCTGCGTGTTGGGAATACCTCCAACCTCCTCCCAGGCCGCAGCTACTCCACTCCAACTCAGTTTCCAGGGCTTTCTTCGCCGATGGCTGCCCGCCCGGGGTTGGATGAGCGGCAGATAAGCAACTTGGAGGTGGCCACTGTGGCCCAGCACAGTGCAGGACATGTCTGACCCTTGAGCAGGCTCTCTGGGCTGGGAAAAGGGCCTTGAGGACTCTCAGGAGTTGGGACCCTTTGACTGGGAGGCATGGTGTGGGTCCACAGTGGTTTATGGCTCTGGCACCTGGGATGGAATCTGCTGTCACTAGCTGAGTGATGGTGGGGAGATCACTCTTATCTCTGGATCTCAGTTTCCTCATTGGTCATACAGTTTTCAGCGGTGTCCCGGTCGTGGATTAGGGAAGGTGACTGGTCCACTTTAACTGGTGTTGTCTGGGGGCGGGGTCTACAGTGGTTGTTACCCTTCAGCCGAGGATGGTGTTGGACTCAGGGAATGCTAAGGAGGTGGTGGGCGCAGAGGACGAAGGGCAGCAGGAGACCCAGGGTTCAGGAGCCCAGGGAGGAGATGGGCGCACATGGAGGGCTGTCGGCCCCGGGGTGGGGGGTAGGAACTGGTGCGCTCACCTTAGTCGGGCATCGGGCCCCAAGGAGTGCACCTAGTTCCTGGGACAATGCCTTTATTTTCTGTCCATCCCCCATGCCTGGGCACCTCATTAGCTACTTCCCTTGGGGACCTCTCCCTCAGGGTGCCTTCACTCTAAGCAACCAGTGCCTCCTTCAGGGAGCCCCAAGTTTGTTGGAAAAAGATAGCCCTTGCCCCAGTCTGATGAGGTAGACATCCCAGCATTTAGGTCCCAGGAGGTCCCCCATTCTGGGGGAGGCAGCACAGCCTCTGCCTTCAGTGCATCCCCAGTCAGATGAGGGAGACAGATTCCCTGCCGTGGGGAGCGTGGCTGCCTTCTGCATCCCGCTATCCCTGGCTCCCGGAGCTCAAGCTGGGGAGGGTGGTTAAACTGGGCTGAGGCCAGGGGTGTGTGTGTGTGTGTGTGTGTGTGTGTGTGTGAAGCTTCCTGCATGGGGGTTGGGAGGGGTCGCAGGAGTGGGGCCCAGAACAGAGTGGTTCCGGTGGCGATCGCCCTCAGCCAGGAGACAGGCAAGTGGCGTCAGGCACAGGGCAGAGCAGGGAGGGAGATCCAGCAGCTGGCAGGCGGGCAGCACTGTTCATGGGCAAGTCTAGACCAGCCAGCAGGGGGACTTAGTCAGGGGCGCGGTTAGAGCAAAGAAAGGTGGTGGCTGGGGAGGGGAGGGTCCCGCCTTTGGACTTGTTCACAGGTTCCTCTCAGGCACCACCCTATTCCCCCAGCCATCCTGAAGGAAGAGGGTACCCCCGACGGCTGTGTTTATCCCTGCTCCTCTTCTGTTCTCTGCTCTAGCCTCTGAAGGGTTAAATGTCAGCGGGAGCAGAAGGAATCTTCAGGAAATGGAACTGGATGGTGGTTTGGTTGCTCCCCCCCTTCCAGTACATTGTACTTTCTTGTGTATACATTTCAGGTGTCAACATGGTGACTCACTCAGCCTTGGGGTCTCTTCCTCCCCCTCTCACCCCAGTGAAATTTGGGTTTAGGAGTAACCGGTCCCTCTCTCCACCCCCAAGTCTGACAGCTCCCATTCCGGAAATGGCTGTCAGGACTCGCCAAGGGCTTAGGGGGTTGGAATGCTGGTGGACATGGCCCCATCTGGATCTCATCCTACTGTCCCCACCCCCCGCATAGCCCTGCCCCAGAGGGGACTGGAGAGATGAGGAGAAAGTGCCCTGCACAGCCCTGTCTTAAGCCTGGTCTGTCCTTTAATGCCCACTGCCAGTCTTTCCCCTTTGAGATTTCTGGAACCTCTGTGATGGCCTGACTTACCAACACCCCCCAACATACCTTTGGCCTCTGGGGTGGAGGGGGGTCCTAGCCAGTTGTTTCTCAGCCTCAGGGCTCAGAAGTCCCCACCAGCTTCCCCTAGCAGGGCAAGAAAAGACCCTCCCCAGTCTGACACCCTGTCTGGGGCTGCCAAACGAAACGACAGGGCTGTGTCTCCACTTCCCGCCCTACCGCTGCCCCCCAGGGCTGAGCTGGGGGAGGGGGAAGATGGGGCAGCAGGTGGCAGCCCCCTCCCTAGTGCCAGCCAGATGGATTCCAGATTCACCTCAGGGGGCCTTACCCCTCAGAAGGTGCTGAAAATGGGGGCCTTTGAACCATCTTCGTCTTGAGCCGAGGAGGCCCGAGAAACCAGGGGCAGCTTCCATTCCGACTTGGGTGGGCAAACGGGGTGGAGCCAGGGAAGAAATGCCTCCCCTTCACCCCATTGGCATGTCCTGTCTGCTGCCTGTCCCTGCCCCAGGCGTGGGAAGTGAGGACAGATGGGGTAGGCAACTTTGCCCAGACGGGTACCCTCAGGCCGTCTGGAGCCACAGCCCCTGGGACAGCCCCTGGCTGGGTGGCACAGTGGAAAATCCCGCCCACTGGCGCCAGGAGGTGCCAGGCCCCCTGTCAGGGAGGCTGGCAGTGCCCACTGACATGAGAGGGCCAAGGTGGGTGGCAAGGCACAGTCCTCCCCGCCACCCCCTCGCCCAGGCAGTGGGTAGTATCTTCTTTGGAGGCCTTTGCCCCACCAACAGCCGGCTTCTGCCCAGGGAGGCTGGGGACTACCCAATGCTATCTTCTCTGGCTGGCGAGACCACATGGTTTGGTTTGAGGGCCACAAGACCAGAAACTGGCTAGCCGCTAGCTAAGGGCCAGCTGGAGGGAAGCCAGCCAGCTGGTTACCCTCTACCCCGGCCAAGCCCAGAGTTAGGGCATCAGAGACCATAAGGGAGGCCGGGTGCCAGTTCTTGGGGAGGTGGTTTGCGGGGAGGTGTCTTTCTGTCCAGACCTGAGTAACCTCATCCTTCCTCAGGACCAGGATGACTGGGACTGTTGGGACAAACTGGGACAAGGCAGAGTATGACATTTTCCCAGAGCGATGCCAGCTAGAGGCCTCCTGGTACCCACTCTCTCTTCTGGGTGTGTTTGCCTCCATGCCAGGCTTCCGGGTACCTGGGGAGGCAAAATAGAGTCCTAGGGTCCCAGCTGCACCTCAGACGCGAGGGGGCTTAGAGACTGTCTCTCTTAGCATCCCCATGCTACAGATGGGGATTTGAGGTATTGAGAGGAGAAGGGTCTGGTCCAGGGTCACACAGTAAGTCAAGGACAGAGCTGAAGGGGACCCAGGCCCTTGCTCTTCTCTACCGTCATGACTCATAGTCACAATCCTGGCTCTCACCCTCCCTGTGTAACGGCCTGGCGCAAGGCAGGGCCTGGGGAAGAAGGGCTGGAGCTGGTCAGTAGGGCAGGGGAGGGGCCTGGGTGGGGAGCGGGCCCTCACTCCTGCAGCTCCTTCCCCCAGAGATCCCTGGCCGGTGGATTACCCGGTCCACGCCTTCGGAGGGTTCAGACAGCACCGCCCCCAGCACAGAGGAACCCGAGGGACCTCCAGAGCAAGACGTCATAGCCAGCACAGTGACAGATGCGGTGACCACAGTGATGGGCAGCTCTCAGCCCGTAGTGACCCGAGGCACTGCCGACAACCTCATCCCTGTCTACTGCTCCATCCTGGCTGCTGTGGTTGTGGGCCTGGTGGCCTATATTGCCTTCAAGAGGTGAGGGGGGAGGGGCAGGGGACAGACAACTGGGCCTCTGCTCTCAAGGAGGGCTTTACCATGATCTTGACCTGAAAATTCACACACTTTTTAGAGTCAATCCCAAACCATGCTCATCCTCACCATCTGCTGCCCCTCGCTGGGGGTGGGGGGGTGGGGTGGGGTGATTCCTGTCCTGTCTGGCACCAGCACCGCCCGGCTCCCACGCTGCTCCCCTCCCTGACTCCCCACCCCCAACTGCACACCGAGCTTTCTTTACCAGCCACCTGTGCCATCATCCCTCAAACCTCATTGCCCGCCAATGACCTATGTCCTCATGGGTCTCCTCCGTCCCATGTCACATTGGGGATGCCGTCAATCCATCAATCCATCCAGAAATTCAAAATGTGCAAGAACTTCTGGAAAGAGTTTTATTTATTTATTTATTTTTAAAGATTTTACTTATTTGTTTGAGAGAGAGAGAGGGAGAGAGCATGAGCTAGGGGAGGAGCAGAAGGGGAGGGAGAGGGAGAGAGAGAATCCCAAGCAGACTCCACGCTGAGCACAGAGCCCGACGCCATGGGGCGCCATCTCACCACCCTGAGATCACGACCTGAGCCAAAACCAAGGGTCAGACACTCAATGGACTGAGCCACCCAGGCGCCCCTAGAAAGTGTTTTAAATGTTCCAGTGCATTTTCCATTCCTAAAAAGAAAATCTTCAAAGTAATCCATGCTTGTTTGGGTAAATGCAAACAAGACCAATGTCTTGTAAAGCAAAAAGTAAAAGACCTCTTTTATCTCTCCAAATCCTACCTCTCTCTTCATTGGAATCTGTTTGGAATGGATCCTTTCCAGCCATTTTCTGTGCCTTTATAAACACATGTACATAAAACTTTTTACAGTTAGACATAAACACAGAGAAGTTTTTTTTTTTTTTAAACATCAGTGGGCTCCCACTCTCCATATTCTACAACTTACCTTTCTACTTAATCTCCCTTGGGAGAGCTTTCCCCAGGACATTTGGATTATCTGATTGTTTGTAAGTGTTCACTCGGTGTATGGATGGATCCTAATTCATTTGAAGTCTTCTTTTGATGCACGTTTGACTTATTTTCAGCTTTTTCTTATTGCTAATAATAGCAGAGGAAATCCTGGTGCATATCCCCGCACACATGTGGGAGTAGTTTAGCAGGGTAGACTGGGAACAGTGGAATTCCAGAGAAATCACTGGGCGCACCATTCATTGTGCGAACATTCGTGGAACCCTTGCGGTGTGCACCGAGCCCTGAGACCCAGTCCGCCAGCACAGTGCTTCCGGTACAGGCCAGAGGCGGGCGGAGATGGAGAGGAAAAAGGACCATAGGTGGTCTAGTGGCTCTGCTTGGGGGGGGCCTGCTAGGGCCCCGGCCCCCACACATCAGAGCACAGATCCCTGAGGTCCCTGGCCTGTGCGGGCCCTCGCCCCCTGAGCCTGGGCCTGTCCTCTGGCTCCAGGTGGAACAGCTGCAAACAGAACAAGCAAGGAGCCAACAGCCGGCCCGCGAACCAGACACCCCCACCGGAGGGAGAAAAGCTTCACAGTGACAGTGGCATCTCAGTGGACAGCCAGAGCCTGCATGACCAGCAGCCCCACACGCAGACGGCTGCAGGCCAGGGTGAGCAGTGAGGCCGCGGGGAGGGGGAAACTGAGGTAGGAAGGAAAGGAGTGAGTAAGGGTAGACTGTCGGAAGGACTGCTGGAGGGGCGGGCTCACAGGGAACGGGGCCTCTGTGTGGGATGGGAGAAGCAGGCAAGCAAGCAATTGAGGAGGAGAGGTCTTTCCAGTGGAGAGATGTGGGAGGGGAGAGCTTTGGACAAACTGGTGCATCCAGACTCATCAAGCTAATTGTGCCCCCTAGGGCTAATTACTCCCCAAAGTGGCTGCGATTAGCCTCCTGCCTTAGACTTCTGGGGAACAAGTAGTTAATGATGGGCCCTAATTAGTGGCCCAGAGCCCAGCTCCAGGACACTTGCTGTGGTGGAGTCTGGGACTGAGTGGTGTCCCTCCTCTGCCCTGCCATCTTGCCCAGTTGCTTGGGGGGAGGGGGTGGGGGGTGCCGGGTGAGATGGCAAGGGTAATGCTGACGCTATGGGCAAGAGAGGAGGCGAGTCAGCACCCCAGACCCCTCTGCGGCCCTGCCCCCCATCCAAGACCTCTGCCTCCAGGCCCTGGGTGGGGCTTCCTCCTCCCTCCCCCGACCAGGGAGGAGAAATCCTCAGCCCTTCTTGGGTCTTAGCCCAGGGGCCCCCAAGCCCACTGTAGGGAGCAGGGGGTGTGGCGGGTCGCCTCTGATGCCCCCCTGGTTCTTGGCAGCCCTCAAGGGGGATGGAGGTCTCTACAGCAGTCTGCCACCAGCCAAGCGGGAGGAGGTGGAGAAGCTGCTCAACGGCTCTGCGGGGGACACCTGGCGACACCTGGCCGGTGAGCTGGGCTACCAGCCGGAGCACATAGACTCCTTCACCCACGAGGCCTGCCCCGTCCGAGCCCTGCTTGCCAGCTGGGCCGCCCAGGACAGCGCGACGCTCGACGCCCTCCTGGCGGCCCTGCGCCGCATTCAGCGAGCCGACATCGTCGAGAGCCTGTGTAGCGAGTCCACGGCCACGTCCCCCGTGTGAGCCGCCCCCCGGAGCCCCTGCCCTGCCCCCACATTCCGACGACTGATGCTCTAGCCGCCCCCACAGGCCAGCGTCAGAGCTGAGCTCCTCTGGGCAGGGCCGTGGGGTCCAGGCCCCTCCACCCCTGCCCTGTCCCGGCTCCTGTGTGGCCCCGTCGCTTCTGATCACTCTCTCCGGTGCCAGAAGGGCCCCTGCTGCCCCTCCCACCCCTGCCCCTAAGCATCCCATCTGCATCTTCTGCTCCCCTCTCCCTACACATCGAGGTGGGCCAGCCCTTCCCACCTCAGCAGGTGTCAGGTCTGGGGGGCTGACACCAAGGGCGGTCTTGGGGGTGATGACTAAGCCCCAGAGACTCAAAGGGAGAGACCGAGGAACCAGAGCCATGGGCTCTACACTGTGAACTTGGGGAATGAGGGACCATCACTGTGGCCTACGTCCTCCCTCAGCCCCCTCACCCTCCTCTCTGGCCCAAGATGAAGATGACCAGAGGCTTGTCAGAGCCTCAAGGGGCTTTTGAAGTCTAGTCCTACACCCTTGTTTCATGTCTAGGACAGACAGGCCCAGAGAGAGGGAGCGACTTGCCCAAAGCCACCCAGCAATGGGGAGGACAGACGTGGGCTGGCCCCCCGCTCTCTGAATTAAGGGGTGCAACCTTCAGGTTTTCTTGAGGTTAGAGAGCCGGCGGAGGGGTGGTGGGGGGCAGGGAACCCTCTGGGAAATGTCTCAAAGCCAAATCCAGTGTGCCCTCCACCACCTCCAGGCCTGTCCAACCCCTGTGGAGATGGGAGGCTTCGCCCAAGGCCTGGTGGACTGATCCATCACGGTCAGAGTCGGACTTGATGGAGCATGGTTTGAGGTTTGTGGAAAAGGATGCTGCTCCCCTTTGCCAATCCCGCTTGGGCATGCCAGTGTGGCGTCCACGGTGTGGCCCAGTGTGCAAGTGGCTTCTATCCCAGCACAGACCCGGAGCCAACACAGGCAGTGTCTTCTCCTAGAGCCAGGCCTGGGGGTCAGGGACTAAAGACCCCCAACCTGGGACAAACATACACACACACACACACACACACAGAGCAATCCTGCTTTACTCCACAAGTTTTTTCTCTTGGGCTGGGACCGGATCCTGCCCAGGGCAGCTGCCAGAGAAGCACTGAAGGGATTTGAACTCGGCTTGCCCTCTTTCCTCGCCCCTGGTTTGGCGGGCCAAGGAAGGCTGAGGCTTGAACTGGCGTCTGGCTTCCGAGGGCCTGCACGTGGAGGAATGCTCCTCCCCCCCCCATCCTTCCTTTTCCTGCGAGCCTGGGTTTGGCTGGGCTCCGACCGCTGCGGAGAAGAAAAGCGGACCAGTGTGGGAACGCAGCAAGAAGGAACGGAGGGAGACTGTGGCCCGCAGAGGGCCTCCCCACGCTGAGAAGATCCTGCGAAGGACTGTTTGTTCCCTAGCTTGGTGCCAGAAAGGGGCCGTGAGGTCTCACGGGGTCCCTCCTGGCCTGTTCTGTTTTGCTTGACGTTGGAATGAGTGTGGCGCCCCTCTATTTAGCATGACCGAGCCCCGAACCCCAAGCAGGGTGTGCGTGCTGACAGCTACCCTATCCCCAGCCCAGGGTTTTCCCAGCTCCGTGTAAGGCAGTGGGAACATTGTAAGTAGATGGCATTTCTGTGACCTCAATCTGATGGGAGGGAGGAGGGAGCTCACCTGCTGGCCCTCACCTGCGCACCTGGAGAGCGGGACAGGATCTGAGTGTATTTATTTTCCTCCCCAGCAGCTGGGGAGGGGGTTGGGGTACCGCAAGTATGTTTTAGCATGTGTTTGGTTCTGGGGCCCCTTCCGCCTCCCTTTAGACTGAGATGAAATCCTTTTCGCCACCTAGCTGGGGGCTGTGAGCCCCAGACTCCCTGTCACCTCCCCCTTGCATCCTGTGTAATCATTTCTTGGGCCTTCCTAAAACCTACACATAAAACATAAATGATGAACATTATAATAGCAAAGAAAGAAAGCCAGTGCAAAGAGATTTTCTGGAAATGCATGTGATTGGAGCCAGTGGGGGTTGTGTGTGGCAGGAGGGACCCAGGTATACTTTCTAATTTGGTGAGTTCCTGTCCTATTGTTTCTCTCCTGCCCCCCACCCGCACAAAATGGGGAGTGTTCATAGAAATCGAGCAAATCCACATGTGTAGCCATGAAGTTAATTTAAGTGGGATAGGGAAGGCATGGGGGCCCTCTGCCCCCAGGTTTTGGTGAGAAAAGTGAAAATGACCACGCAGGAAGCCGGCCAGCTGTGAACTTGACCAGATGTCAGAAGTGAAACTGACCACAGGGGAGCTAGAGGCTGGGTAGGAGGGCCGGGTCACAACCCCACAGCTCCCAGCCACCCACATGGCCTGGGAGCCGCACACTCACACCCACACACAAGCACACACACAGGGTCTGGCTCCAGATGGCCTGGCAGGAGCCTGGCTGCTTGGCCTGCACGGAGGCAGGCCCCTCCCTTGCGGCTCTCGAGGGGGGCAGGTCCCAACCCCGGCTCCTGGCAGCCTGGCTTCCCAGCCCTGCCTGGCCCGGGAGTGGCAGGATTCCCGGACCCAGGCCTGTGCCCCTCTCTGAGGCTGGTCCGGCAGCTGGTCAGAGCAGCTCAGCCTCTGCTGGGCCCTTGGCCGGGTCTTCTGGTGGTGCTGGCTCATGGCTGCTGGGGAAGGCCACGGGAGGCTTGCTCTTCCCGGAAAGAACAGAAAACAAATCTTCGTGGTCTCAGGATCACGCAGGAGCCAGCCGGGCCCCAGCCAAGCCCCAGCCAAGGATTAGATGAGGCGGAGAGTGGGGCTACCTTCCATCTCCCACCACCACCCCCATGTCTGTGAGGGCTGTGGAGGAGGGTGATTCGGAGTCAATGAGAGAGATGATCTGGTACTCGGATAATCCCCAGCGTGATGGGGGAGACAGGCTGTGTCTTGAGGAAGCCTTCTGTCTGCTGGAAAAAACACAGCCCTGGACTTTGGGTACCTCTCCTCTGATGAGGGAGGTACAATCCCCGCCCTCAGAGGACCCCCATTCTGTTGGTGGGGGGGAATGCCTCTAATTTGGTGGGGGAAAGCCAGATGCTGCCTGTGGGAATAAGGGAGACACAGTCCAGGGATCCCGAGCGGGAGACCGCAAACAGGACCTGGGTGGTGTGCCGCGCCATGCCGGGGGTTAGTAGGGCGCTCAAGTTGGAGACTTGTCAGAAAAGGGATGTTGAAGCTGAGCTCTTACCGAGAGTGAAGTCAACAGGCTGGGGAGGAGAGCGTTACTGGCAGAGGACACAGCTCCGCAAAGGCCCCGAAGAAAGAGACAGCAGAGCACATGCGGGCGTGGCGAGGCTCCTGTGCCTGGAGCCCAGAGAGAAAAGAAGGTCAGCGGGGCCAGATAGGGAAGGGCTCACAAAGAGACGGACTAAGGGGTCTAGACTACGTTCTGAGAACACTGGGGAGTCACTGAGGGATTTTTAAGGGGGGTGGGGCATGCCACAGACAGACTTCCTCTGAGAAAGCCCTCACTCTGGCTGCAGTTCGGAGGCTGGAGTGTGACAGAAGAGGCAGGGAGGTGGAAGTCAGTGGCAGCCTGAAGTAAAGAAAGCCTCAGCAATGGTGAGAAGAGGCCATTCAGAAAAGCTCCTCAGAGCACATAGAATTGGGAAGGGGGGATGAAAAGGGCTCCCACTGACCTAGGGTCCCCGGGGGCAGCAGAGCAGAGAGCCTGATAGCCATCATATCACAGATTTGCACCCCTTTCCCCCAGCACATTGCAGAGAAACCCGCTCTGCCCTCCTCCACCCTAATCTCCATGCCTCTTTCTCTAATTCCCCCACAAGGGCAGAAATGCTTATCAGCCTCTCATCTATAATGTGGCACTCAGAGAGGTGCATGAGGCCCCTCCCAGCTCCTCTGCAATCACTGCCTTTCTCCAGCCGTCCTCATCCTCTTGTGGGATCCCCCTACACCGGCCCTCTTACAATTCTTCAAGCTTCAATATTCCATTTGGCCACAGGGCCTTTGCACGTGCTGTTCTTTCTGTCTGGAACACCTGCTCTTTTTTTCCCAAGTGCTTCCTTGCGGAGGCTCTCACCATAATCTAGACAAATCGGGTTTCTCGATTCCACGTCCAGAGGACATCATGTTCCACTCCTTTTCTTCAGAACTCTTTGCAATCAGGGACCATTTGAGCGATTATATGATTACTGTAAATGCCAGGAATCCAGAGACAGGATCTGGTTTTGCTCACCTTCTAATCTTCAGCACTTGGCCTGGCATAGAACTGGTGTACCCAACAAAGATTTGTGGAATAAATGAGTGAATGTGCTTTAAAACAGCACTGTCCAATAGAAATATTGGATCTACATGATTTTACATTTTCTAATAGCCCCATTTATAAGAGTGAAAAGGAGCAGGTGAGATGAACTTTGTATTTTATTTAGCCCAATAGAGACAAAGGATTATTTCAACATAAAATCAGTACTTTTAAATTATGAATGACATGTGCTAAAATTTTTTTCCTACTAAGTTTTCAAAATTCAGTGTGTATTTTATTCTCATGGCCCATGTCAATCTGGATTAACCCTGTTTCAAGTGCTTATAGCTGCATATGTGGCTGGTGGTCATCGCACTGGGCAGCCGGCTCTAGGGGGTCACACCTCCCAGAGTAGAGACTCATTTGGAGCCTCTAGTAAGCTCCAAGGACCAACAGAGGTTGCCTTGCTTCTTCCCACATTATCAGTCCCCTTAGAAATGAGGCTTTTAGTTCTCCTCTTCCACCCCCAACCCCTACCCCCATGGCCTCTCTCTTCTCTGCTCAGGCTGGGAAGCCTCCCTTTATCTGTTTTATTCTCTAGGATAGAGGATGAGACCCTTCATCTTTGCCCGCCCATCAGGGCCGCTTGTCTTTCCCTAGTGCCTCCCTTCCCTCTTTCATCCAGTTCAATGAAGCCAAGACAAGATTAGAAGCATGTGAAAGTCCTCTTCATTCAGCAAGGAGGGGTGTGGCACCGCTACTGAGCCTGGAGCCCAGTGCTCCAGGGGGCTGGGCGCGAGCTGGGGTCACGAGGAGACATTTCCCATAATGCTCCAGGCTTTGGGGAGGAGGGGGTCTGCTGACCATATGGCTGGGGGCCACGGCTCATCTGATAATGTAAAGCAGATTCTCCCCAGCTTTGTGGCAGCTGGTGGGCAGAAGGCCAGGGGACAAAACTGATCCCCCAGGCTTCTGGGTGCAGGAGAGCAGGCGCAAAGGGGGCACCTTTGGCCTCCTGCCCCCTCTTTTCTGACTGCCCGCGACACCTCTGCCCTTATGCGGACCCTCCCAGCTACGCCAGGCTCCCCACAGCAATCTGCCTGCTCTGGGCTCTCTCCAGCCCCTGCAAAGTCCCCCAATTCTCAGCACATGGCCTTGATGGTCTCTGGGGCAACGCCCTCATTCATACAGGGACCCAGTATTCTTCCCAAGGGAGACGCTGACAGGGAGGCCCTTCTCATCCCCACGTGCAGGGGGATTCCTTCCAGGCCCCACTGAAAGTTAAGGTTCTGCACAGTGGTCTCCATTTCCACACCCCAATTCTACCCTCTCAGTCCCGCAACTACATCAGAAGATGCCAGGAACATTTTCCTAGGGGAAGAATACTCAGGAACATTCCAACTCTCACCCTCCATCCCTCAGGGCCCTGCATCCAACCCTCTTCCCACAGCATCCGGGCACTTCCCAATCCCCATGCCTCCCTCCCACCAATCCCCACTCTGGCTGTTTCCAGCAATGTTCCCAAAGGGCTCCTGGGAAAGGTAGGACTGGGTCTCCTCCCTGCTCTGAGGCTCCCTTTGGAAAAGTCTGGGAATCCTCCCGTACCCCTCCCATATTCGAGTGACTCATAGAATCTGGTGGTCCTTGTGCATCATCCAGCAGGAGCCCAACATCCCCCTGAGAAGCCCTCCGTGCTCTTGGGCCTGGGCTTGGGGCTCAGTGTCCACATTCCAGGGGCCCAGCCCTACCCTGCGGCCTACAGCTTCAATCAGCAGTCCAGATGGTTCTCATTCTACTCCTACAAACCTTGCGATGCCAGCAGTTGGCGCCGGATGTGCAGGCCAGGGGTACGGAGCAGCCCTGCTTCCATGGGTCAGGCTTGGAGCCCAGGGAGGCCACACGGTCATGACCTCCCGGAAGATGATGCTGACAGCCGGGAAGCTGGCCACCTGGGAGCTCCCCTCTCCTCGCCTGCGTACCAGTTAAGATTCTTGTTGCAAGAGGGAGAAAACCCAACCCGGGGTGGGGAAGGTCTAGGGGTGGGGCCGGCTCAAGGCCGCAGATCGGTTCAGAGGTTCCAACAGCATCCCAGGACCTCCTTTCTTCCTCTCCATCTCTTGCTTTCATTTCCTTCTCCGGATGATTCCCTTGTGGTGATAAGGTGGCTGCAACAGCTTCGGGTCCAAGCCTGTGGGAATGAGAATGCCTAAGTTCTAGAATCCCCCAGAAGGTCTCCAGGCGTCCTGGGTTCCAACCGGCCCATCCCTGTGGCCATGGAATGGTGATCACTGATTGACTAAGGTGGGGTCACACTCCACCCCAAGGCAGGAGTGTCGCCCCTCTTGATGCATGGGGATTGGGTTGGGGGGCAGAACTGAGGTACAGTTACCAAAAGAGGGTAAAGGACAAATGTAGCCCCAACCTAGCTCAATATTTGAGTTCCTTCCTCCTTGCCAGGCAACCGGAACGAACCTCCACCTCCAGAATCTCCATGAAACAACACCGACATTGTGGTCAGGGGCAACCAAGAGACACTGGGGTCCTGAAGGTGGAGAAAGTCCTCACGGCTGCAGGGACCTGAGGGGGAACCTGGAGGGGAGGCTTTGACCTGAGCCTTGAGGGATGGGCAGGATTTGGATTGTGGAAGGTGGAAAAAAAGATGGTGAGACTATTTCAGGCAGAGAAAACAGCCGGAACAAAGACCAAAGAAAGAGCAGCAAGGAGGACTCAATTTTGACTGGCATAAATAATAATGGGAACAAGGTGAAGATCAGGCCAGAGCCAGCAGGGACCCCAATGCCAGCCTGAGGAATTTGGACTGAATGGGCAGCTACTGTTGTTGTTGAAACAGGAGAATGTTCTGGAAGAACATTCCGGAACATTCTGGAAGAAGAGGCAGGAAGCCCCACCGGGAGACTGGTGCTTCAGGCACGAGAACTAGCAGTGGGGAGGAAAAGAGGGGAGGAACTCAGGAAATATTAAGCAGGGAGAATGACCTCGTGCTGGCACTGGATCAGATGGGAAACAGCACAGCAGAGCAGAGTCTCCATGACTCCCCGTCTCCAGCTATGGCAGCCGAGGGCACTGATGGTGCCGTTCATCGAGTCGGCAGCCCTGAGGGAGGAGCAGGCTTTCGTGGAAGATCTTGCATTCCCTGTTAAGTTGAGAAGCCTGGGAGCCATTCAGGGGAGAAAGGCAGGAGGCATTTGGTTATATATGTCAGGAGCAGGGAAATTCCAGGGCTAAAGTGGAATGTTTTTAATCATCTGCCAGCCATTGGGTGAGGTCCCTGCTGGACAGAGGGAGGGTGCCCAAGAAGAAGGAGACAGAGATGATCAAGAAGGGCCAGTCGGTGAATGCTTGGACCTTGGAGCATCAAGAAAGCCTAAGAAAGGAGCCAGTTACCAGGAAGAGGGACTGGTGATCCCCAATACCAGTGCTATGGGGACACCTGGGATGGAGGGGACTGGGATGAGCCACTGGATTGGTGGAGGGGTGCAGGAGACAGATGGCAGTTGTCAGAGGAAAAGGGGGCAGGGAGACAGTGGAACCCCTGTATGGCTTCTCCTAGAAGCTTTGCTGTGAGGGGAAAGAGATGCACTTTGCCTGGAGGAAGGACGTCGCTATGGGGAGGAGGAGGAAGGACGTGATCTCCAAGGTCAAAGAGGGCTGACCTTGAGCCATCCCTCTCCTCTTGGACTCCAAAGCCTGGCTCCATCAGCCCAGCCCTCCTGAGTGATGTCCCACAGCCTCGAGGGGCCAGGCCAGCAAAGGGGAGTGTGCTTTGGTCCTCAGGACCCTTCCCCTCTTGTTGCCCCAACCGTCTCACCCTCCATCCCCCAGCCATTCCTTGGTCCCCCTCTCATCCCTCTCACTGCCCCAGTGCAGGATTAATTGGCAAGAGCCAGAGCCTCTTTCTCAAGGAGCTCCAAGTTCAGTTAAAAGGAAGAGGGAGATTGTCAGAAAATCTACATGGAATTGGATCCTGGCAGGAGAGCCACGACCCAGATCCCTCGTCAAAATGCCACCTCGTTTGAGACTTTGTAAGCAGCCATTGGGCTCTGTGAGTGTCTCACTCACAGGGGGATGACGGGCTGAAAGCCAGGGCAGGAGTGAGAAAGCCGACAGCATTCACACTGGATTCATGCAGAAGCCACCTGGCCGGCTCTGGGCACCAAGGCCCGCCTCTTCCTGGGGTCACACATGGGCTGGGCACGTGCCCAGAGAGTGCCACATGCCTGTCAGGCTGAGGCCTGCCTCGCGCCTCTCCAGGGAAGCTGCCAGAAGCCCCGGAGCAAATGACTCAGGCGAGGGGTGGGCCAGATCGGGCACCCTGCCCTCTCCACCCCCCCGAGTACTCCCAGCATCAGGTGCAGGCTAGTCAAGGGACCGGAGAGGGAGCATGGGTGCCAGGGGTGGGGGCTTGGCCTCCCAATCTGGGAGCATACTACCCTTAATAAGAAAGAAGTGGGCTTGTTGGACTGGCCTAGAGTCTGTCTCGGCCTGACCCACACTCAGAGCTGGTGCCTTCGATGCCAGGCAGCCCTCCATCACCAGAGTCTCCATCGTGGAAGGGCTGGCACAAAGGACGGGTCTGGGGAGGCAGGGAGCCTGGAGGGGGACTGAAATTCAGTCAGAAGGATGGAGGGTGAAAATAAGCTGACCCCATTTCGAATATTTCCAAAGGCTCGTTCCCCCTCCAGGATCCCCTGCCCCCTCCCACAGAGTGGCAGGGACAGCTGGAACCCACCAGGGGAAGAAGAAAGGGGATCCCAGTTCAGAGCCTGGTGTCTTAACCCTGATGCCGCCACCGAAACCCCCTCTCCTCCGTGCCCAGCCCCCCACCCAGGCTGCAGGAGGCCGGCGCCACTGGGAGCCTGGCTGGGAGCCACATAGGCCAGCCCTGGTGGAGGGGCGGACCGACACGGCCACCTTCCAACCTTGTGCCTGGACCCCTGTGCGTGTCTCCACCTGCCTGCTACTCTGCCAGTCACTCTGCTGGTCCACGGAGACTCATCGGGGTTAGAGACCTTAATTTGGGATTAATTAATTAATTTCGGATAAGTCTGCCCTTTCGAGACACCCCACCCCTCCCAACACTGGGCTCTGCTGGATCTCGCTGGGCAGCCCCACACGATCAGTCCCTGAGCCCCTAAAATGAAGGCTCCAGGGCCCTGCCAGAACCCTCCTTCCACCCTTGCCGCAGTTCATTTTGGCTCTGTCACCCAAGGGACAGGAGTGGAAAGAGCGTGGGTTTTAGAGTCCCATAGTCCTGGGTTCAAACCCCAGCCTCACCACTTCCTAGCTTGGGGCTCTTGGGCCCAGTGGCTCCTGGCAGAGCCTTTGTTTCTCAGCTGTAAAATGGGAATAGATGGTACCCATGTGGGAGATTTTCTGTGAAATTTAAAGTTCATATATGGGAGGCTAGAGCTCACACAGCCCTGGGGCCCATCTGAGCCATCACCAGCCCAACTCTGCCCTTCCAGGCCGTCTCCTACCCTGCAGCCAGCCTTGCGTTCCCTGAGGACAGGCTGGACTCCCCTCTTGAGGCCTTTATTGCTGTGCCTGCTGCCTGTGGGGGCCCTCTCCCCAGCCCTTTCTTACTCTTCCAGGAAGCCCTTCCGACCTCCCTCTCCCATTGCCTCCAGGATCTCCTCAGCGCTTTGCATACGAAGGACCTTACTCCAAGTGGGCTCCTTGCTTCCTATCTTTTATTAGATTTATATCTTCATAGCTTTACAAAATCTTTTATTAAATTTGAAGCTGATTCCTCTTGGCAACCCTTCCCATCCTCACTGTGATCCCCTCCCCCTAGCATGTGGGGGGCCATGAGGTGCCCCAAAACCCACAGAGGCTGATTGCCTTCCTCTTCCCTGGAGCGAGCCCAGCCCACCTCCCTTCAGACCTGCCTGGACCCACTTCCACACAGAGCCCTCACACCAGGGCCCTGCCACTCAAGGGGAAGCTGAATGGTACTTGGCTGGAGAGAGAACTAGCGAGCAAAGAGAGAAGCACATTAACTCGGGCGGCCCTGTGATTTAATCCAGCTTGACACGGTTTGGCAAAAGCCATTCATGGTTGTCCCTCTGGCTCCAGCCAGGCCGGCAGCTCTCGCCTTCCCCCATTCTTGGCTGACAATGTGGAGAAGGAGAAGCCAGCCACAGACACCCGTTTGCAGGCTGAAGCTGGAGGAGGGCCGTGGGTCCGGTCGGGGTGGGGAGAAAAGCAGGGGACAGTTCGGAGTTTGGCTGCATTGACAGGGCAGTGGAGACTAATGCATCAGACACCTGTCTGCTTTCCGGACTGCTCTCCCCCACCAGACCCCTGACACAACCCCTTTTAGACTTTTACTAAGTTCCTTTCATTTCACCTGAACGGTAAGCTCTTCGGGATCAAGGGACTGGCTCTTCCTGATCAATCCCTCACACCTCGCGCTGGGCAGGACAAACGGCTATTTCCACAACCACCCCACTAAACAGATAAGCAAACTGAAGCTCAAAGAGTATAGTGACTCTCCCAAGGTCATGCCATGGATGTATAGCAGAGAAGGGAACCCATCTGAGAGGTTGGCCTTGAAATACCCTGGGCCCTTGTCACCGTCCCCTGGGGGAAGGGGTCTCGAAGGCAAGGTATCTCTGCAAACGAACTCCCAAAGGTCAACAAGTTCTGGAGGATTCCAGGGAAGAAAGCAGGCTCCTTTGGCCTGCCCCCAACCTCACCAGCATGCACCCTGGTTCTCCCAAACTGACCTCCAGCTTAGAAGGCCCTGAGCAAGTTCACTCGCCACTGACCAGAGGAGCTTCTGTCCGGTTTTGTAGCAAATCCCCACTGCTCCCCCTTCCCATGTTGCCCTGGTTCTATGGGGAGGACCCAGGACCCCTGCAGCCAGCAAGGCCCGTGGAAGGCTATGCAGGGCTCTGGTCCCCAGGTTCCAATCAATCTCACACTCTGAGCCATCCCTGTGTAAACAACAAAGCTCTGATCTCTCCCTTCTGCCTTAGATCTAACCTCGGTGCCTTCTCTTTAGAGCAGATTTTAAAAACTGCTAAGTAGCCCCCAGACTGATGGGAAAGGCATGATTCTTGTCTGCGATCAACTCCCAGTCTGATGGCAGAAACAGGTCCCCCACGGAGGACAGCACAGACTGGTGGGCATCCATGCGGGGGATTGGGGAGGCAGAAGGGAGGCCACAGGGACGGACTGGTCAGCAGCAAAGAAGGAGGGTTGGGTTAGGGGGAGTGTTTTTGGCTGGAGGAAAGGCCTGAGGGAGAAGGGGAGGCTTGCGTGGGTGGGGGCAGAGGCCGCCTGCCAGGACCAGCAGAGGGAGCCCAGGTTGGGGGTGGGTGGGCAGGACCCGGGCCCTGGGGGCCCCAGATCCTGGACTGAGCTCCCGCTGAGAAACCTAAGCCTGGGGGCCCTCCCCCTTCCCAAGGCTCCGGTGCTAAAAAGCCCACGACATTTACGACTTCAGGAGGGTAAAGAGCCTGAGAAACGAATCGCAGACCATATGGATTTGTTTCCTGGGTTTTAAAAAAATCCCTCTAATTAGGCCGGGAAAAGCCATTGGCCTCTGTCTTGAGGCCCCTGGATTCAATTACCGCCCAGCTTCCCCCACTTGTACGGGGACCCTCCCCACCTCCTCCACGCGCAGGGTCAGGGCTGGGTGCACTGAGCAGGGTGGCCGGAGGGAAATGGGGGGACACAAGGTTTACATTCATTTCTGATGATTCCATATTATATCTCAACCTAGCACCCCCTCAGTCTCCTCACCCCTCCCAACCCCCTAGTCTCCCCCAGCCCCTTTGTCTTCCCACCAGTCCCCTGCTCTCCCCACCCTAGCCCCCTAATCCCCTCCAGCCCCCACCTCCCCACCCCCATCTGCTAGGCTCTGGGAGGACCAAGGTCTTGGGACAGGACCTCCTTGGATTCTCTATCCTTCTGCCAGGAAAAGCTTCTTGAATCAGAAGAAGGAATCTTTGAGCAAGTTGAGGGTTGTAATTATGGGTGTTTAAAAAAAAAAAAATGTTTTAAGAGTTGGTGTAATACCTTTTCCATAATAAATTGAAATAAGCCATGAAAAAGTCCCTTACTCCTCCACCTGTACTCTGGATTCTCTCACAGTCTGTCCCTGTAGTCTATAAACACTCTCCCACTTCCCTCATCCTATAAACACCTTCTCTGAGCCCCACCACCCTCAGGCCTCTGTCCTCTCACCTTCCCCGTCAAACTCCAGATTTTTGGAGAAAGACATTCCCTCTGTCCTCCCTCTCGCTCTCAACCAATAGCACTGTGCTCCCCTCCCACCCCAGCTGCCCCCCCGCCTTGTGGGATCCGGTGGGGCCTCTGGAGACCAAAGCTCCCAGCATCTGAGGAAGGGCCTCACCTTCCCTGGGCTGTTGTCCTTCCCCGACACAGTTACCAGTCCTCAAGGTCAGAGCTTCGGGGTCCCCTTCTGGGCCTTCCCCTCTCTCGAGGCCGTGCTCTCTTGCTAGCTCATAGAATCTACTGCCAGGGTGACCCCATGTCTATTACCCCAGCCCCCCCACTACATCTGGTTTTCTGGTTACTTACAGATGCCAACATCTCAAACTCTGCGTGCTCAAAATGCAACAAGAACTCCTTCTTTATCTGCACTGCTCCTCGAAAACCAAACCAACAATAACACAAGTTCCACCCTCAGGTGCGCTGTTCATTTTTGTGTAATTAATAGCCCTTTTTTTCTTTTTAGAGCAGTTTTAGGTTCACAGCAACATTGAGTGGATATACCAAGAGCTCCCACCTGCTCTCTGTCCTCACAACACATGTCCGTTCCCATGATCTGCACCCCACGCTACACGTGCGCTAGACTGGGTAAACCTACACAGACCCACCAAGTCACTGAAAGTCCGTGTCTACACTAGAGTTCACTCTCCGTGTTGTACAGTCTACGGGTTTGGACAAACATACCATGACATGGATCCCCCACTGTGAGTATGGAGAAACTGCCTAATCACCTTCCAAAGAGGATGAGCCATTTTTGCCTTCCCGCCAGCAATAAATGAGAGTCCCTGTTGCTCGGTGTCCTCCCCAGCATTTGATGTATCTGGGCTTTGGATTTGGGCCGCTCTATTAGATGTGGAGGGGTGTCTCATTACTGTTTTGATTTGCACTTTCCTCATGACCCATGATGTGGAATATCTTTTCACGTGCTTGTTTGCCATCTGTGTTGCTTTTCTGGTGAGGTGTCTATTCAGGTCTTTTGCCCATTTTGAATCGGGTTGTTCATTTTCTTACTGTGAGTTCTTAAGCGTTCTTGTATATTTGGCATAATGGTTTACTGGATGTGTCTTTTGCAAGTATTTTCCCCCAGTCTGTGGTCATCTTCAGCTCATCTTCTTATTCTCTTGACATTGCCTTTCACATAGCAGAATTTTTAAATATTTTTTAAAAGATTTTATTTATTTGACAGAGACAAAGAGACAGCGAGAGAGGGAATACAAGCGGGGGGATCGGGAGAGGGAGAAGCAGGCTTTCCACTGAGCAGGGAGCCTGAGGCGGGAGTTGATCCGATGACCCCACAAACATGACCTGAGTTGAAGGCAGACGCTTAATGACTGAGCCACCCAGGTGCTCCCAGAAATTTTAAATTTTAATCAAATCAAACTCATCAGTAATTTCTTTCTTGGGTTGTGCTTTTAGTGTTGTATCTAAAAAGTCATCAGTGGCACCTGGTTGGCTCGGTCAGTGGAACATGTGACTTGATCTCAGGGTTGTAGGTTTGAACCCCACATTTGGCATAGAGATTACCTAAAAAGAAAATCTTTTAAAAAATTTGTTTAAATAAAAAGTCATCACCATACTCAAGGTCAACTAAGTTTTCTCCTGTGTTATATTCTAGGAGTTTTACGGCTTCACATTTAACATATAATCCTACCACCCATTTTGACTTAATTTGTGTGAATAATGTAAAGTCTGTCTAGATTCATGTTTTGCAAATGGTTGCCTCTGTCATTCCAGCATTATTTGTTGAAAAGACACCATTATATTGCCTTTGTGCCTTTGTCAAAGATCAGTTAACTGTTTTTATTTGGCTCTGTTTCTGGGCTCTCTATTCTTTTCCTTGATTTATTTCTCTATTCCTTTGCCAATACCACGCTGCTTTGCTTACCATAGCTTTATAATTAGGTCTTTACGTCAAGTATTATTAGTCTTCTTAATTTGTTTTTCTCTTAATATTGAGTTGGCTATTCTAGGTCTTTTGCTTTCCACATTAAATTTCAGAAACATGTTGTTGATATCCAAAAAATAGGGGCGCCTGGGTGGCTCAGTGGTTTAAGCCTCTGCCTTCAGCTCAGGTCATGATCTCAGGGTCCTGGGATCGAGCCCCATGTCGGGCTCTCTGCTCAGCAGGGAGCCTGCTTCCCCCTTCTCTCTCTCTGCCTGCCTCTCTGCCTATTTGTGATCTCTCGCTATCAAATAAATAATCTATAAAAAAATCATTCAAGGGTGCCTGGGTGGCTCAGTGGGTTGGGCCTCTGCCTTTGGCTCAGGTCATGGTCTCAGGTTCCTGGGATCGAGTCCCGCATCGGGCTCTCTGCTCGGCAGGGAGCCTGCTTCCTCCTCTCTCTCTCTCTCTGCCTGCCTCTCTGCCTACTTGTGATTGCTCTCTGTCAAATAAATAAATAAAATCTTTAAAAAAAAATAAAAAAAATCATTCAAAAAATAACTTGCTTATATTTTGATTAGGATTACGTTGAATCTGTAGATCAAGTTGGGAAGAACTGAGATCTTGACAAAACTGAGATTTTAGTCCATGAACATGGAATGTCTTTCCATTTATTTAATTCTTCTTTGATATCTTTCATCAGAGTTTTGTAGCTTTCCTCAAATAGATCTTATACATATGTTGTTAGATTTATATCTAAGTATTTCCTTTTGGGGAATGCTAATGGTGATATGTTTTTAATTTCATCCATTGCTGACGTATAAGAAAGTGATTGCCTCTTGTATATTTTTTAAAAAGATTTTATTTATTTATTTGACAGACAGAGATCACAAGTAGGCAGAGAGGCAGGCAGAGAGGGAGGGGGGAAGCAAGCTCCCTGCTGAGCAGAGAGTTTGATGCCGGGCCCCATCCCAGGACCCTGAGATCATGACCTGAGCCGAAGGCAGAGGCTTTAACTCACTGAGCCACCCAGGCGCCCCGCCTCTTTTATACTAACCTGTGTTCTGCAATTACTTATTGGTTTCAGGAGTTTTATTGTCACTTCTTTCAGATTTTCATATAGATGATCATGGCATCTATGAACAAAGACAGTTTGATTTCTTCCTTCTCAATACCTTTTATTTCCTTCTCGTCTTGCAGTAGCTAGGACTTCCGGGACCATGTTGAAGCACGATGATGAGAGAAGCATCCTTGCCTTGTTTCTGATCTCAGTGGGAAAGCTTCCAGTTTCTCAATGTTAAGTATGATGTTAGCTATAGGTTTTTGCAGATGTCTTTCTCTAGTGGAGGAAGTGCCCCTCTATTCCTAATTTACTGAGAGGTTTGCTTTTTTTAATCATGAATGGGTGTTGAATTTTGTCAAATGCTTTTTCTGTAACTACTGATACAATCATGTAACTTTTCTTGAGCCATTTGCTATGATAGATTACATTCATTGATTTTCAAGTACTAAAGCAGCCTTGCATATCTCAGATAAATCCTACTTGGTCATGGTGTATAATTCTCTTTACACATTGCTAGATTTGATTTGCTAATATTTTCTGAGGATTCTCACATCTGTGTTCACAAGAGATATTGGTCCATATTTTCTTTTCTTGTGATGTGTTTGTCTGGCTTACATAGTTGGGTAAATCTGGTCTCATAGAGTTAGTTACTAAGTATTCCTTCATCTTCTATCTTCAGGAAGAGATTGTAGAGAAATGGTAAAACTTCCTTAAAGGTTAATGTTCACCAGTGTGGCCCATCTGGCCCGAGTGGTTTCTGTTTTGAAAGGTTGTTGTTGATTCAATCTCTTTAATAGAGATGGGCCCATTCAAATTGTCTATTAGTTCTCTGTTCTTAATTGATGACTCTTCTACCCACACAGGCTTAGAGTCTTGGTTATCATCCCTATTTCTAACTGCAAACTAAGTAGCAACTACCTTGGTTCAGGTCTTCCTTGCATGCTCCAGAATAACCAAGAGTTTGGAAGCCAGGTTCTAGGAGACTAGAAGACAATGTTCTGACACTACTACTTACAAGCTGTGTGACCTTTAACAAGACACTGAACCTCTCTGGTCTCAGTTTCTTCAGCAACTGACTCTTGGTTTCAGCTCAGGTCATGATCTCATGGGTCGTGGGATGAAACCCCACATTGGGCTTTGTGCTCAGCAGGGAGTCTGCTTGAAGATTCTCTCCCTCTTCCCCTTGCCCCACTCACACTCAAATACTCTCTCTCTCTCTAAAACAAATAAATCTTAAAAAAAAAAAAAAAGATTTTATTTATTTATTTGTCAGAGAGAGAGAGCACAAGCAAGGGGAGCAGTAGGCAGAGGCAGGTTTTCCCCCGAGCAAGAAGTCTGACACAGCACTCAATTCCAGGACCCTGGGATTATGACCTGAGCCGAAGGCAGACACTTAACAGACTGAGCCACCCAAGCACCGCTGAATAAATAAATGTAAAAAAAGAAAGAAAGAAAAAGAAAAGAAACGGTCAAACTTCTTTCCAAAGTAGTGGTACCATTTTGCATTCCCACTAACCGTGTATGAGTCCATTTCCTCTTTGTCCATGTTGATACTTAGTATGATCAGTTTCATTTTTTAAAAAAATTTTAGCTGTTAATAGGTGTGTAGCGGTATTTCACTGTAGTTGTAATTTGTATTTCCCTAATGACTAATAGTGTTGAACACTTTTCATGTACTTATTTGCTATCCATATATCTTCCGTATCAAAATGTAATAGATGTTTTTGCCACATTCCGCATTCTTTCTTGAGCTCTCTCTCAGCCTCCTAAATGATTTTTAGAATTCGCATATGTGGCTCTTCACTCTTTATAAAGCTCTGTGGGTTTGACGAAGGCACAGTGGCACATCTACCATGACTGTTGTTATAGTTTCTTCTAAAACAAAACCCTCTGTGCTTCCACCATTCAAGCCTTCCTTTTGTCCCCCACAAACTCCCTACAAACATTGGTCTTTTCACCGTCACCATAATCTTGCCTTTTCCAGAATCATATAATTAGAATCATATGTAGCCTTTTTAGACTTGTCTCTTCAACTTAGAAATATACATTTGAAATTCATCCATATCTTTTCTTTTTTCACTGAATAATATTCCTCTGGAGGTATATATATATATATATATATATATATATATATATTCAGTTTTTTTATCCATTTACTCTTTGAAAACATCTTGATCATTTCCAGTTTTGGGCAATTATAAGGCTGCTAAAACATGTGTGTGGACATAAAGTTTTCAAGTCAGTTGGGTAAATGCTTCCAAGTGTGATTGCTGGATCCGATCTTCAGCTTTGTAGGAAACTGCCAAACTGTCTTCCAAAGTGGCTGTGCCATTTTGCATTCCCACCAGCAGTGAGTGAGACTTCCTCTTGCTCCCCATCCTTGCCAGCAACTGGTGTTGTCTGTTTTTAAAATTGGAGCCATTCTAATAGGTGTCTTGTTTTTGTTTTAATTTGCAATTCCCTAATGACATATGATGTTGAGTATCTTTTCCTATGTTTATTTGCCATCTGTGTATTTTCCTTGGGGGAGGTGTCTGTCCAGATTTTCTGCCCACTTTTTAACTGGTTTGTTTGTTTTCTTGTTGAATTTTAAGACTTCTTTGTATATTTTGGATACAAGTCACTTTTCAGAAATATGTTGTGCAAATATTTTTTTCCCAGTCTGTGGCCTGTCTTTTCATTCTCCTAGCAGTGTCTTCAAAAAGAAGATTTTTAAATTTTATCTGATGCTATAACTGTATCAATACTTCATGAAGGATATATACCAGTGATAGGTTTTCTTATTAAGTTGCTAAATTTTCTAAGTTCAGATAATTAGCATTTATGTCTTCTAGAATCAGAAATAGTTATTAACAGACAGAAAAAATCTGGAAGTATATGTAACAAAAATGTAACAATTATTGCATCTAAATGATGATAAAAATAATTTTATCTTTTAATTTTATATTTTCCAAACTTTGTGTAATTAATATTTGATTTTTATGATGAGATAAAACCCTTTATGATCCAAATTATTTGTGTGCATATGTGTACAGAAGAGAATTGTAAATAAATATACCAAAAATTAAAAAAAAAAAAGATTTTTATTATGATGAAGTTCAAGTTAGCAAGTTGCTTTTTAATGGATCCTGGTTTTGGGGTCACAGCTAAGAAATCTTTGTCTAACCCCTGGTTATAAAATAAACAATATTTTATTAATATTGATCATTAATATTTTATTTAAAAAATTAAAAATACCTTCTCTTATGTTTTCTCCTGGAAGTATTTTGTTTTCGTATATGATGTGATATATGGGTAAGTTTTTTTGTTTTTTGATTTTTTGTTTTTTGCACTTAATAGATATCTACTTGTTCTAGCACCATTTGTTGGAAAGACTGTCCTTTCTCCACTGAATTGCCTTGGTTCCTTTGTCAAGAATCTGTGGCCCATACACATATGGGTTATTTCTGATCTCCATTCTGTTCCACTGGTCTATTTGTCTATCGTCACACCAATATATACACCAATGATTATTATAGCTCTATAATAAGACTGGAAATCAGCTAGTGTTAGCTCTCCAACTTTGTTCTTCTTTGTTCTTTTTTTAAAGTTTTCATTTATTTGTTTAAGTAGTCGCTATACCCATCGTGGGACTCGAACTCACGGCCCTAAGGTCCCAAGTCACATGCTCCACTGACTGAGTCAGCCAGGTGTCTCCGTTCTTCTTTAACAGAAGCAGGTCCAGAGCTGAGCACTTGGTCCAGGGCTACTTATGCCCCGTTCCGGAGTATCTCCGCAACACTACACGGGTTGTGAGCTTTTCCAGTCCAGCTGGTGGGAACAGACACTATTGCCAAACAGGCACTGTTGTCTTCTCCTTTCAGAGGAGAGATCATCTTTCTCAGGCTTGGGTCATTTCCTCACCCGTGTGCACCGAATGCTCAAGGGGTCCCCTCTGCAGACCCCTTCTCTTCAGACCTCGCCTCTGGGATACTCTTTCCTGCCAACTCTAGACACCGAGTGCCTTGCTCCCCCCCACGCCGCCCAGACTCTCACTTCTACCCCTCCTCTCTGGGAGTCCCCCCTACCCCCCACTGCCTGGATCCTACTTTGGTCTCCCCTCTGGGCCACAGCCTGGAAACCCTCTCCAGGCAGGAAGCTGGGGGATCAGAGGGCCCAGCTTGTTGTTTCCTTGTTTCCTCTCCCTCTGGGATTACTGTCCTTCATTGCCTGACGTTGTTTCACACTTTCTGTCGGCCTGGTTGTTTTGGTTGTATGGGGAGGGCAAACACAGTCGCTGTTACTCCGCCCTGGGCAAAAGCTAAGGGATCATAAGGTCTCTTCCAGCTTGAAAGCTTGCAGTTAATTAAGACTCCTGGCTGATCTCCCTGTGCCACAGAGGTCTCCTTGCTAAGTCTAAGGAGACCCTGCCAGGGCGCAGGAGTGGGGATGGACTGGGCAGGGCGAACTTGGTGCAGGACATGGAGGCGGGGGCTGGGGGGGGCGCTACAGGCAGGGCGTCTGGGGAGACAGGCAAGTAGGAAGCAGGAGAGCAGCCCCTTGGAGGAGCAGAAAGGGAGGGCAGAACCAGGCTTTCCTGGGCCCAGAGGTGCTGCTTCCCTCCAGGAGACTGAGGGGAGCCCCAGATGTGTGAGAGGCTTGGGCCTGGAGATCCCACAGAAGTCGAGCTCCCATCCAGAGCCCCGTGTGGTGCGGAGGACTGGGGGGCAGGGGGACAGCTCATGGTAAATACTTTATTGTGCCCCTGAAGTTCTGAGGGTGGGGGATGGTGTGGCCCTATCATGTCAGCCTGTCATGTCAGCAACTTGCTGACAATGACAGCAAGTTGTCAATGTCAGCCCTATCATGTCAGCAACTTGCTGAAGTGCCCCCCCCCATTCGGTTTCAGTGGGGGCTGGGCCTCGGAGCCCCAGGTGAATCTGCTGTAGCAGGGGGTCTGGGACTCTGGTTTGAGAAGCACTGTTGCAAGCAATGGGCCTCTGTCCCCCCACAAGTTGCTGGGAACCTAGCAGGCCGGCTAGTCTCCATGCTCTGGGAATCTCCCAGTCAGGAGCCCAGTGGGAAATCAAGGTCTGGGGTGAGCTCTGACTGATGGGGAGGGAAGGAGCCCAGGCAGGCAGAGGTTAGCCTGCAGGGGAGGCTGTCGGCACCCTTTCAAGTCCCTGGTGTCCTCCTGGGCTCCCTCCCATCCCAGATCTTATCTCTGGGTGCCTGTCCCTGGACAGAGAAAGTTCCGGGGCACCTCTGGATCCCTGGGGCAGGAAAAGGGGGCAGATCAAAGGGCAGACGCCCTAACAAGGGAATCTGAGATGCCTTCTTTGTCTGCATCCTGGAGAGGCCTTGCCTGAGACAGGATGGATGGGAGCCCTGGGCCACGGGCTGGGGAGGAGGGTGTGAGCAGAGAAACTCAATCCTGGGGTATTCACTGTGGACAAAAGGAAGCTTTTGAAGAGGGGGTCAGGCTCCTCTCACCAGCTGCTCTGGCTGGAGGCTTCCGGCAAGGTCTTAGGACATCTGGGTCAGGTTCTCTTCAGGGGCAGAGAAGACCCAAAGGGGGTGACTTTGCACCCCTATTGGTTGGGGACCCAGGTCCCTCACCTCCCAGGAGGAAGCCTAGCAGTAGAGCCAGCAAAGGGGTGATGCAGCAGGAAATAGACCCCTCCCAGATTCTCCAATCTCAGACACCCCTGACATCCTTGTCCTTCCTGGGAGACCAGACCAGCCACTTGGGTGAAACACTATCCCTAGGCTCTGGTCTCCCCCACATCTGGAGCCCCAGCTGCCGACCCACCATGGAGGCTGTGAACTCTTCCCCTGAAGCCTGCCTGGTCCCAACAACAGGAGAAGAGCCGAGGGGAGCAGCAGCTGTCTGAGCGGGGCTGTCTGGGCCACAGGCGGGCGCCGGGGCTCTTGGGAGTCGGGGAGGCCAGAAGAGGGGAGGATCCGTGTTTCACCTGCCGCTGTGGTAATTTGGGGGCTTACAGTTGGTGTTAGGGTTGGAGGTGGGTTTGGGATACAATTAGCCTTATCCCAGCTTTTCGTGTGAATTCAAGGAAACCCAGAGATGAGGACCCCCAAACCATGTACCCCACAAGTCCCCCACTGAGACCTACTGGACTCCACAGAGCCTCACTGGACCAACACCCCAGTACTGCCAGGCCGGGTCTGGAGGTGGAGATAGGTGGGGTCTGGGGCAGGGCACGGGGTTCCCTCATCCCTCTGGCATCGCTCCCTGAGGTCAGTTACTCTCAAGGACCCCGGATTAGTTGCCGAGTAACGAGGTGCCACAAGTTTAGCAGCTTACAAAACAACACACATTTGTTATATCATGGTTTCCGTGGGTCATAGTCTGGGTCCAGCTTCACATCAGGGTCTCACAAGGCTGAGGTCAGGTGCTGGCCGGGCTGCACTCCTTCCTGAGTTCAAGTTCTCTTCTGAGCCCCCTCTTTTTTTGCAAGAATTCGGTCCTTAGGCTATAGGATCAGCTGCCTCCTGAAGGCTGCCCTCAGCCCCTTGCCATGGGGTCCTCTCCCTACAGGGCAGGTTACTTCCTCAAGGCCAACAAGAGGCCCTCTCTAAAGCTCCTCTTAAGAGCTTTCACCTGATTAAGCCAGACCCATCCAGAACCAGCTCCCTTTTGATAACTTAAAATCAACTGATTTAGAACCTTAATTACATCTGCGAAAACTCTTCGCCTGTGTCATACTTTATTGGCTAGAAGCAAGTCTCAGGTCTGTCCATGCTCAGGGAGAAGGGATTATGTGAAGGTGTGATTCACCGGGCATCCCCCTAACCTTGCCTCTGCCACACCACCGCTGAGGGTCTCCTTCCACAGACCTCTGCCATCTCTGGGCTGTGTGACAGTGAGCGTACCCCAAGCCCAGGGAAGGGGGCCAGGTATGGACGCTTTCTTTTTTCGATGTCTACTCAACAAAGGGCAGTTGAATGTGCACAAGGCATGCAGATTGGTGAGGCCGCATGATGCAGCCTGGTCGCTGGGACCCTCATCCTCAAGAGAGAGACCAACCCCACGTACAGAAGTCATTTTATACCTTTAGGTACGTCTGGGAAGGCTTCTGAAAGGAGGGATACTCTGAGCTGGTTCCGGTAGGATTTTGAAGGTGGCCAAGGTTGGGAGTGGGCAGGGGAAGGGCTATTGTGGCAAAGGGACAGCTTGATAGCAGTGAATTTGGGGAGCAACATGGCTGCTGAGAACAGGACTTCAGATGAAAAGATCAGGCTGGAAAGCTGAGATGGAGGGCTGAGAACAGACCAGCTGGGGAGGCAGCAGGGAGCCTCGAATGTGAACGTCAAGGAACAGGGACACTTCCTGAGAGTCCCACCTCCCTCTCTGTGTTGGGCCCCCACTACGAAACAGACACTGGGTGCGACACTCTGAGCCCAACGCTGAATCAGCACAGAGGGGACCTCAGGGATCTCAGACGAGTCAGGGACACGGACATTAACCAAATCATCAGTTACACCTGGAATATGCGCTAGGAGATGTGAACTGGCTATGGTAAGAGCAAGGACCTGGACCCTGACCTAGACTGCTGAGTCCACTGAGGCTGGGAGTAGGTGAGGGTAGCCTGTGTGTCACACCCCAGCAGCGCCAAGATCACGGGAGAGGGCCTAGCCTGCTCTCCCACATGCCTCTTCAGTCTGAAAGCAGACTGTCCCTAATGCTCATCGTCTCTCCAAGCAAAGGCCACCAACACCGCTGTGTGCCCAGCTCTGGGCCAGCACGCTCGGTCCCTTTGCCTTGACACACAGCGCTGTGTCCTCAGGCCCGGGGAGCCCCGCTGTGCCACCGTGACAGCCCCCGGGGGGCGTGCTCCACTGCCTCGTAGCTTTGCACACCCAGACCCAGATGTTCTCATGCCTCGTCCTCCCAGACACAGCCCCAGACACTGCACAGCTGGCCAGCTGGCCTGTGGGACAGAGGGCCTACCAATAGTCCTGGGAAGGAGGGAAAAGAGGGGACACCTCAGGCAAACAGAGCCAACTCCCTGAGCCAAAGCACACACCGGTCAGAAGCCTGAGCAAGCAGGCTTCGTGTGTTTGTGTGTGTTGGGGGTGGGAGGAGGTGTTTAACCCCTTCTGTCCCAGCACGGCTCCAAGGAGTCCCCCACAAATTCATCTCTGCCATTCTCCTGCCTCTGGCTGGATGTCCTTACTTCTTAACTGGGAGTTAAGTCCTGGCAGACTCTTGGGGCTGGACAAGGAGAGTCTTTCCTTGCTTTCCAGCAAGCAAGCTCACTCATTCACTCCTGTTTACAAAAACAAAGCACAGTTCTGGTCCCCCAAGGAGCCAGGGTCTGGAAGTTCTTTCTGTTGTCTGACCTTGCTCCCACTCCACTGGGGTCACAGCTGTCCATCCGCTATGGCAGCTGCTGGCCGCCGCCCTCTCATCTCTAATTCCCCTCAGCCTCCAACCGGAGAGCTGGGAGATGGGTGCAGGGACAGGAAGATCAGAATCAGTGGGGACCGGATCTGGAGGAGGCCCCAGGGGCAGCACGCCCTAGGGGCAGCACACCCCAAGGGCGCTGCCTTGATCTGGGGTCAGCACAGCACGGTGGGGGAAACCTGGGCTCCCACTGCAGCCCCCCAGACCGCTGGCGGCGTGTCCCTGGACAGGCAGCCGAGGTCTCAGCTACCATGTCACCGTAAGTGCTCCGCCAGCCTCCTCCGCCATCCTTCCCACAACAGCAGTGCCCGGCTTTTGCCAGGCAGAAAGATAGCCCCAACCATCGCGAATCCATACTTGTGGGCCGAGACGGACCCTGATCGTGTAAGCAACCAGCAAACCAGATCATCCCAGACCGTGACAGGTCATAGGAAGGAACTCAGAAGGTGGCGAGCAGAGCTCTGGGGGGATGGGTGAGAGGCAGCGTGGGGTGGGCTGGGTGTTTAGAGCGAGGCTGTTGGCCCCTCTCTCCAAGTCTGTGTCCTTGTGTGTGGACAGAGATTTGCAGGCGAGCAGGCCCCAGGCCCTGTGTCCGAGACTTTCAGGTCCTGAGGGATACCCAGACAGACACAGGTTACGGGAGCCCAGGGCAGGCAGGGGGACGAGTGAGGCTTGGGAACCACTGTGGAGAACTTGGGGGTTGGGATGATAGAGGTCCTGTGAGGTTGGGTGTGAAAGGCTCTGAGCGCCAGGCAAGGAGTTGGGATGCTCCTGGGGTCAGTGGGGAGCCATGGAAAGTTTGAGGTCCAGAAGGGACTATTCCGGGTACGGGTTTTGGAAGGACCACTCTGGCTTCAGTGAGAAGAGAATGGAAGGGCTGCTCTCCCCCACCCCAGGGGGTAGGGGGAACCAGGGAGCCCAGGCAGGGGCCACGTCTGTGTGTTTAGGAGGAATCAGTAGCTCCTGGAGACTTCCTGGACTGGCAAGGGGAGCCATGGGCTCCCCCCAGAAGCCAGACTGGGACTCAGCTCACACTGTTCCCTTCATCACCTCTCAGTGAGAGTCTGTGGGGTGGGGGGCAGGTGCTGGTGCAGACACAGCTTGAACAAGTCGGGGATGAGGATCCTGCAGAGATCCCAGCCAGTGTGGGAGACACACATCACACAAACCACACAGGGAAGGATGACTTAACGCATTATTTTTTTTTTTAGAAGATTTTATTTATTTATTTGACAGAGAGATCACAAGTAGGCAGAGAGGCAGGCAGAGAGAGAGGGGGAAGCAGGCTCCCTGCTGAGCAGAGAGCCAGATATGGGGCTTGATCCCAGGACCCTGAGATCATGACCTGAGCTAAAGGCAAAGGCTTAACCCACTGAGCCAACCAGATGCCCCGACTTAACGCATTATTAAAGGAAAGTGGGACGGACTGTCTGCTCTAGACCGGGGCTCCTTGAGGGCAGGGGCTGTGTCTCCCCTTCACCCTAGAGATCTCTGAGGTCAGGGCAGTGAGCCTGGAGGCTCCCTACAAGGGGGTCTGCCTCCTGCCAGGGCTGGGGTTGGTCCAGCCACCGGGCACCCACCCGCTCCCCACTCCTCCCAAGAGGCCAAGGGACTGAAAAGAGGGGAGCGGGTTGTGTCTTGCCATTTCCTGGACGGAGTTTGCGGCTAGCTGGGGTGGCAGGGCCCAAACCCCCACCTACCTCAGCACGCTTCTGGGGTGTGACCAGGCTTGGGGACAGTCAGCTGCCCCCAGAATCTCCCCCAGGATTCAGCCCTACTGCCCCCTGCCCTCCCCGCTGCTATAAGCTGACTCAGTTGCTGATTTCAGGCGGGGAACACTCCACGGGGCACCAGGCTGAGACCACAGGTCCACACTCACTGCTGGAGCGGCCTGAGGCCTGGAGCAGGGTTGGAAGGAGACGGAGGAGAGGTTGCTAGAACAAGGAGGGTCTAGGAACAAGTTCTGGGAGACACGGCCTCTAGCCTCTCCCCTCAATTCCTATGGGCCCCCGGAAGGCCCTTTCTGTCCTATTGGCCACGATGGGCCATGATGGGCTTAGGAGGGTCACTGCAGTCCCTTCTGGCCCTGTCTACACGCCGCCCCCCTTTTTAAAGTGACAGTACATCTTGGAAAACTGCAAGGTCAGGAAACCTCATGTGAGAGCCCCATGACGCGAATGAGAGGAAGGGCTCTGGCATAAGAGATCTGAGGCTGATCCTATAAAGGACTTCCGGGAAAGAAGGGATAGTACAGGTCCCCAGACAGGCCCTGTGTCACTGCTTCCCAGGGCCCCACCT
Source organism: Neogale vison (assembly GCF_020171115.1). Lineage (NCBI taxonomy): Eukaryota > Metazoa > Chordata > Mammalia > Carnivora > Mustelidae > Neogale > Neogale vison. Next base: position 46,144,564 of record NC_058095.1, on the reverse strand, counting down.
AGCTGAATAGCAGGAGGGACCTGTGGCCAAGGCAACATTGGGGGAGGGGAGGATGCCTCCAGGCAGGACAGGGTCCTGGTCAGCCTGGATTCCCTTCCTGGCACTCTGATGTTTGTCCTTCAACCTTTGGCTTAATCATGCCCCTCCCCCACTGCAAGGGTCCCGCTCTCATCCGGTGGACCATACAAGGCTTCCGTCTTCAGGGCCCCAGTGGAAGGGAAGAGAACTGCCCCAGGGAGATAGGACCCAGGAGTCAGACAACCACAAACCCCAGACTCTGGAGACAGCTGGACCCCCCAACTGTGTGTGAACCTGAAACTGGATCTGGGAGGCCGAGATGGCAGTGGGCCCAGCAGTGAGTGCAATACAGGGGCCAGGACCCCCTGCCCCTCGCTGCCGCCCACCCCGCTTGTCTCTAGGCATGTACAGGGGTGTAAGGGAAGGGGGATGGGTGAAGGCCAGCTGCAGGCTGTGCACACCTGTGGGCCGATGTCTGGGTACCCGTGCTCAGGCCTGGGGGAAGGGGGTGCCCCGGTGACTTGTTCTAGGTGCTGGAGCAGGCTCCCCACGGAGACTCTGCTGGGCTTGGGCATCTGGGTGCAGGTGTGTGCACTGTGCATTTTAGGATGTGGGCCCCCAGTGAGGTGGGGAACCTGGGCCCACTGAACCCCATGAGGTTGGGCTGACTGTTCTGCATGCCCTCCCCGGGCCTGGGGTCCCCTGCACAGAAGAGGGGGGTCAGAGGGCTGTGTGATGCTTCTTCACTCCGTCTCTCTGTGCTCTAAGCTTCAGAGAAGGCCCCGGGGCCCTGGTCGCCCACCTCTACGCCTTCCGTCTGCCCTTGATCCCCGTCCTGGCGCCCAACAACTGTGTCTGACCATCGGATCCCGTCTGGGCCAGCTGTCACTGTGACATCCATTCTCCTCGGAGGGCTGGGAGCGCCCACCCAGCTCCCAAGCCCCCTCCCTCCCACCTTTCCCCCTTCCCCCTTCCCACAGCACTCCCACAGCTGGGCATCAGGCTGGGGGCACCTGGGAGCCTCCCGTGGCCGTGGAGTGTCTGGGGTTCTGAGCCTTAATCCCTGAGCTGGAAGAGACCAAGTGACAAACAGCTCTGCTCCCAGAACCCCCAGAGCCCCACTTCCCACTGCCCCTGCCCTGAGGATCCCCCCCACCCCTCAGGGCCTCAGCACTGGCAGGAAACACATCTGATCATTTGCATATCACTTACATCTGATTTACATGTGCCTCCTGGTTAGTCATTTCTAAGCAACCAGGGCTTCTGATCTCTAGGGAAGCGGAGCCTTCTCTAGAGGTTTCCTTCTCTCCACCCTCTTCCCCCATGCAGAAGCGGTCTAAGGGAGAGTCACACACACACCCATAGCCCCAGTACACCTGACACATGTGAACAAGTGCAGGACACACACGACTGAGCTTCAATGAGGGGTGGGGGCCTGCACTGTGGGCTGGCCACAAGACCCCCAAATGGGCAAGACTGCCAGGGGTCCTCACGGGAGGCAGCGCTCATCAAGCAGCTATTTTTAGGGGCACCTGGGTGGCTCAGTGGGCTAAGCCTCTGCCTTGGCTCAGTTCATGCATCCGGGCTCTCTGCTCAGCAGGGAGCCTGCTTCTTCTCCCTCTTTCTCTCCCTCTCTGACTACTTGTGATCTCTCTCTCTCTGTATGTCAAATAAATAAATAAAATCTTAAAAAAAAAAACCGAGGCTATCTTTAGTCACTTTCCCACCCGTGGGTCCCCAGGCCATTGCCGTCAGGGCCCCAGTCCTGCAGCTGGAACCTTGACCCTCCCTGAGCTATCGCTCTGCCCGCACTTTCTGGCTTAACGGGGGCCGCCCCTCCCACCCTGCCCAGACTTTTGCCCTAGTAACCCTCACCGCGGCCTCCTTGGGTGGTTCTGCCTTGGGACCGGAGTCACCCTGCTCCCCACCAAGAACACCTCCCTGCCCTCCTCCACCATAAATATGCCTCTGTGCCTCTGCTCCTGCTGTTCCTTCTCCCCAGATGCGTTCCCCCCCCCAACAGCACACACCCATGCATCTTTTAAGTCCCCCCTCAAATGTCACCTCCTGGGTGAATCAGGCAGAAGTCACCAAACCTCACCCCACAGCTCCAGAGGCCGAGCAGAGAGGGCTGGAAAGACAGGGCTGGCCTGGGCTTATCCGTATGGGGGCGGTAGAGGGCTTCGGGGCCTGCGATCTTCCGTTTGTAAGAAGGGGGCTTGCAGACTGCGTGGAGAGCACTTGGATCTGATTTAAATTTTGCTTATTTTAGGGGGAAGAGCGTGTGCACCCAGTGTCAGACAACGCTGCTTCCACCCCCTCTGCTGTGAGCCTTGGGCGAGTGTCCCAGATTCCGGCCTTGGTTTGCTAATCTGTAACATGGGCTCACTGTGGGGGGTTTTGAGGATCAAACAAGAGCTTGAACATTTAGGGTCTGAATTCTCATTTCATCAAATAGTATAGACTAATTTAGCTCCAAAGATTTTTGTTTTAAAGATTTTATTTATTTATTTGAGGGAGAAAGAGAGAGCCAGAGAGTGAGCATGAGCATGGGGAGGGGTGGAGGGAGAAGGACAAATGGACTTTCTGCTGACAGCAGGGCTCGATCCCAGGACCCCCGAGATGATGACGGGAGCCAAGGTCAGACACTTAACTGACTGAGTCACCCGGGCGCCCCTGGCTCTAAGGATCTCTGCTTACTTCTCTGTCTCCCCACTGGACTGGAAGTTCCTTCCGAGCAAAGGCTCTGTCTCCGTCTTCAGAAATGAAGATAATACCAGGACCAGCTTCGTGCCCTTACAGTGAGGGTCCGATGAGTTTACCTGGGTACTACTCACTCTCTGCTCTGATGGTTATCATTCATACTCTACCTTGTGTGACTGAAGATACTGTTACCCCTACTTTACAGGTGGGGAAAGTGAGACCAAGTGCGTAAGGCTGTCCTTGCCCAGATTTGAGGCTGGATCATCGGACAGAGTCTTCACCACGGTGCCCTCCTGCCGCTCCATCGCGGAGACAGTTCCGCCCAGGACTTGCCGATCCAGCTTCTCTACTCACGCCACATCCCTCACTGTGTCTCTAGGGCACACGGGCAGGAGGAGCTTCATCTGGACTCAGGGACCAAGGACAGTGTAGGACGGGAGCTGCCCCTTGGTCTGATTCCCAGAGCCAGCTGAGGTTCAGCCGCATCCTGAGAACTCCACGTGGAGAAGGGGACACAGGAGAGGGCCTTGGGGTGTGGGGTCTTTGTCCACACTGGCCCAGGGTGCTGATGGGTCAGCTCCTCCCCACACGTGCATTTGGCCTCCCAGTCCCGAGCGCCTGGCGAGAGAGACACTCTCTACTCCACGTGTCATATGGCTGGGGCTCCTCCCGGGAAGTTTGCCCTGGAATGTGTTTTCCTGAAGCCCCACCAGCCAGGCGTCACTCACACCACTGGACCACGACAGACCCTGGACCCATAGCTTAATGGGGGCCCCTGTCCTGCTGGGGAGTGATCCCGGGGACCACAGAGGGCCAGGGAGGCAGGGTCATGTGGGTTTCCCTTTTGGCAGCTGGGCAACGGCCAAGCCAGAGTGATTTCTCTACATCACACATCAAGTCTGGGCCTGCTCAGCCCCCGGAATCAGTGGGAGCCCCCTTTCCTTAGCTCACAGGCAGTGGGAGTCCCCCATGTTCTTCTGGGGACCTGATCTACCTATGTGCTAGCTCGGCTCCAGGGAGAGTACCGAGGTTAGCCAGAATCCCAGGAGGGACAAATGAGGCATCTGAGAGGCCGCACCACTTGCTCTGATCCTGGGACAACGCATGTCCAAGAAGCCCGCTGGGTCTGGGTTGGCAGAGCCAATGAGGCATTAAATAGGGAAGGAGGAACTTTCCTGGGACGAGATGAAGCGAGACACGGCAGTGAGAGGCCTGCAGCTCAGGGCTGATCCTGCCCACAGATGTCGGAGCTGGGGCCCAGCCAGCTCTGGATTGGAGGGTGTGTGTGGTGGGGAGACCTCCAGGAAGGGAGAGGAGACGCAGGGATTATTAGATGCAAGGGGCATGGAAGGAATGACTTCTTGAGCCCTTCAGCCTCCAGATCCAGCCTGCCCTCTGCGGCCCAGACCCAGAGAACCGGAAATCGAGTCCTGTGGACACTGGCGTGACCAGGGGAGCAGAGACAAGAATCCATGGATGGGGAGGCTGTAGACGCCAAAGCACACCCAGGGCCTCAGCCCGTAGGGAGCGGCTCTGGGTCGCGCGGAACCCGCTAGGTGCGGCGGCGCCGCAGCGCCCTCTGTTGGCCGGAGGCGGAAGCTGCCCGTTCCGAGCTCTGTTTTGGGTGGGGGGATCAGGGCTGCCGCGGGCTGGGCCCCACGACGCCAGTTCTCTGAGTCCCAGGAGTCAGCGCCATCGATGAGGCCATCCAAGCTGGGAGAACCCTGGTGACTTCTGTGTCAATCCCTATGTTATTGTTGAAAAAACTGAAGCCAGGAGAGGGGAGATGACTAGCCCCCACAGGGGCATGGGTCAGGGACTGGACTCTGGGACGAACCTTGTCTCAGGGCGTAGTGCTGAGGGATGGTCCCGGATTCCCAAGTCACCCTCACCAGCCATGCTCCCCACCAACTATCCCAAATCAACTCACCTCCAGCTGACTCTAGTCACACCTCCCAGTTCTTCCTCTGCCTCCCACCCCTTCCACCCAGACCCTCCCTATAACAATTCTAGAAATTTCCATGTCCCCAGACCCTCTTCTCTTCTCCCCAGACCCTCCATCCTCTTCAGCTGACCCCAATCCCCAGCCTCAGGAGACTCCCTGTGCCTCCGCCTCCGACACACCAAACAATTTCCCACGTGAAGCCTTCAACTTTTTTCTTATGTTTCTCCAGGAAATGAAAGCTTTAATTTATTTCTTTTCTTTTTTTCTATTAACTTTATTGGATTTTCTTTTTAGTTAGAAGCCACAGTACGACATGTTCTTTGTAACAGCTTAAATAAACCAGAGGGATCTAGAGAAAACTTTGATAATCTCCTCTCTCCCTTTCCAGCCCCACACCTCTGAGGTCACCAACATGGTTGAAAGAGTGTTGTCTTTGTTTCTCTAAGGTCATTTGCTCAACAAGTAGGAAGCAGTGAGACCCACCACAGTCCGCTGCCTGCCCTGTGAGAAACCTGGCCTCCTAGGGCAAATCAGAGAGTGATCAGGATGTCCTCTGCCCTCTCGGGGCTTTACATTCCAGTGGGGGAGGGGAGGCAATAGAGAGGGAGTGAGAATCTTCCAAATGGTGATGAACTTTCTTGTGAAGGGATTAGAGAAAGCTGTCCCTGTCTTCTGGGGAGGCAAGGGGAAATAGCAAAGTGCAACAGCGCGGTGCGGGGGGGACAGGTGTCTTGCGGGGGAACAGTGGTGGGAGACATGGCAGCTCCATTTCAGGAAAGCTTCAAGAAGGAAATGCTGCCTGAGCCAGGGAAGCCGCCACAGGGAGCAGGTGTTTGCCGGGCATCCGAGAACCAGAGGTCAGGCAGAGCGAGCGGTGTGCATAAAGGCACCAGGCCAGACAAAGCCTAGCGTGTCTGGGGAGCTGCAGGTGGCTCCAAGGCCCCAGCAAGAGGGTGAGGTGGGGAAGGAAAGGGAGAGAGCAGCTGGCCGGATAAGCGTACTGAATAGACCGCCCTTCTCTGTGCAATGCGTTGGATTACGCCCGACACCTTTTCCATGTCTACGTTCCACCTGTGCTAGCACATACTTCATATTTGTCTTTAAGTTACCTACTTCTTTTCCCTAAAATTAAATACATTTTCTAGGGGCATTTTGTATGACTCCCATAAATGGGAAAACAGTATCCCTTGCTATGGGTAAAGGAAAATAGAAGAAAAGCTGTAAAAAGAAACATTTCTGGGGCGCCTGGGTGGCTCGGTCATTAAGCCTTTGGCTTGGATCATGATCCCAGGGTCCTGGCATCAAGCCCCGTGTCAGGCTCCCTGCTCTGCGGGAAACCTGCTTCTCCCTCTCCCACTCCCCCTGCTTGTGTTCCCTCTCTCACTGTCTCTCCCTTTGTCAAACAAATAAAATCTTAAAAAAAAAAAAAGAAAAAGAAAAGAAAGACTTCTATCAAAATCAGAATTGTTCATCTGTGCTATTATAAAAAGGCATCTCCTAACCAACACAACAAACACCTCACTTCAGGACGCTCTGGAAGCCAGACCACCTGTGTTCAAATCCCAGCTCTCAAGAGTCTTTGCCTCTTTGGATCCTTGGGAAAGTCGCTTCACCTCTCGAAGCCTGTTTTCTCTTCTGCAAAATGTGGCAGTAAGAGAAACTACCTCTTTGGGTTGTGTGGTTCAATGCAAGAATTTGGATCATGTTTAGGGAGGGTTCTTGGTGTGGCTTGGCTAGTTTGGGGCTACAGCCAGACTTCCAAGGATTTGAAACAGGAGAGGCACACCAGCTCGTTAGCATCTGGGAAATCAGTCTCCCTCTGGGTAGGGAAGGGTTGTTGGGGATAGACTATTCCAGGGCTGCCCTGGCCCTGGTGAGCCACAGGAGACCCATAAATCTGCAGCACAGTGGAGAAAATTCTATTGGATCCTGGGGAGAAAGGCTCAAGGTAAAGGTTGGCACATCTGATGAGTTGGAGGCTGAGGCCCTTCGTGGAGTGGGGAACACCAGAGACCCCATGTCTGTGGGTTAGCACGTGGGGGTGTGGTTTTGCACTCCCTGAGTTGGCATAGTCTGTGAAATCCTGGAGGTGGCTGACTTCAGGCCTGGCATTCAAGACTGAGGAGGTTATTATGCCTTTGGGCTGAGGTCAGGCCCTCCTGGCCTGCAAGGGCCAAGAGCAGGCTGGTGCTGAGTTGGCAGGAAGTGGGTGTGGGCAGCTACACTCCCCTGGTTGTCCAGGACAGAACAGAGGTCAGAAAAACATCTCCAGGGGACATCCTTCATGCTGCTTCTCCAGGTCTGCTGCTGGTCCTTAGGCCTCCACGGCTGCAGACCGAGGCCCCTTTCAGGTTGCGGCCGTTCCTAGGCTCTGTCCCCACCCCAGCCCCATGCACTGTCCCCACACCACTCCCATTGAAATCTGGGGGCACAGAGGGGAACCGTGATTACCCCAAATGATGTGGAGGGAGAAAACTAGGGAAGCCTTCCTCCGAACTCTCTAGTGTTAGGTCAGGCTCTTACCCCAATCCCCTGCCCCATCTCTGATTTAGTTTACATGGAAGACCCCAGATTCCATCTCTCTAACAGAAACCCAGGCCTATGCTGCCCCCAGGAAGCTCTTCTACATTCTGGATCCTCTGACAGTGCCTGCACCCCCAACCCCAGTCCACCAGCTCCCACCCAAGAGCTTCTCAGCCGGGACTCCTTGCAGGGCGGAGGTCGCGGTTGTCCCTCCCTCTGCCGCCAGGCGTCACCACAGGCCTGGAAATGGAAGGAGCAGCCCGGTGTGTCCGGACGCCCTGACGACTACTGGCCGGTGAGGGGCAGAAGAGCCCCAACAGCCGTTTCGGGTGGAGGGGGAGGGCCCGGGAAGCTCCCCGACTTCCGGAAGTGACTGCCACTTGGCGCTCTGGCCCCATTGTCTGTGGGGGTGTCCAGGGGGCGCGCACCCCTGTATTCCAGCCTGTGTGGCCGGGACTCAGGAGGCAAATCCCGTCTAGAGCTGCGGGAGAACGTGCGGGTCCTGGGGTGCCCTGCCTCTTTGCCCACCTCGCGCCTTTCCGTGAAAAGGAAGCGGGAACTTCTCACTGCAGGTGTTATATTGACCCGTTTCATAAATTCAAAACCCAAGGCGCATTTCTGGGCACCAAGTCATGCGAAGCACCTCTCCCCCTGGCAGCTGAGGCTGACCTCCCCCACGGAACTGCCCCCATCCCACGCCCTGCGCCCCAGCTCCCGGCGTTTGAAAATCCGTGGTTGAACAAGTAACTGAGCGCGCAGGTACCAGCCAGCATTTATTGAGCACTTACTATGCGCCAGATGTTGTCCTCAACAACCTCTTACAGATAGTGTTACTGTCCCCACGAGGCAACTGAAGCACAGACTGGTGAAGTCATTTGCCCAAGCCCAAGCGGTCCCAGGGCTGGGACCCCCGCCATCTGGCCGAAGACCGCGTTGCGTAACAACGCCTCTGAGTAGCACTCACCATGGGTTGTTTTAAGAGGTCTTTAGCTGGGCCTCTGGCGGGCGGGGAGGTGTGCGCATCAGCAGGGGCTGGGTGGGAGGGGTCCGGCCGTTGGGCGCTGCCGGCGGAGGTCCTCGCCTTCCCCGGGAGCTCCAAGCGCCCACCAGGTGGCGCGCTGACCCCACGCGTCTCCGCCGCGCCACGCCACGCCCGCGCCATCTCTCCATCGCCCCCTGCGGGAGGTGGTGTTGACCACAGCGACCCGGGTCCGGCCGACAGGTGGCGGACAGGTGACCGGGTGCCAGGTGTCGGCTCCCTGCCAGGTGTCCTGCAGTTTAGCGACCCAGCTCTGGCCTTGTTTTCTCCCCCTTGCTCCTCACCTTTGAAGATACTGAGATGTAACAGCAAGGAACATAGCCAGATGCCTTTTTTTTTTTTTTTTTTTTAGTGCTTCTCTGTTAACAAAGCCCTCTCCACTAGCTCAGTTCTGACTAAAGACCAGGGGGTGGTACTATGAGTCCAGCAGAGAGCCAGATGCTCTTACACTCAACAGTCTCCACTCCAAGAGATGGGCACTAGGATCCCCCTTAACAGGGAAGCTGAGGCCCAAAGAAGTGGAGAGATTCACCCAAGATCACCCCAACAGCCAATTTCAGAGATGCGCCCTGATCCAGGCCTGCTGGATGCCATGTGTTCACCCTCACCCCTCTCAGAGAGCACATGTGGGAGCCTTGACAGCAAGAAGAAGGTCCCTCTTGGCTGGCGACATCCTGTGAGAGGCAGGGGTGTAGATGAAATGACAGCTCAAAGCTTGAAGCGTGCAGGCTTGGGATGTGAGTAGGCACCTCCCCTCAGAGCTCTCAGGCCAGGGGGTCTCCTACTTGCTTCTTTGGCTCCTTTGCCCCTCCCCTGTCCCCCTGCCCCCCACGTCCCGCCACTCCCTCCTCCATGACCAGCCGGCCCCTGGCAGCCACATTTTGGACCCTTGCGTTCTGTTCTGTGCAAGCTCCTCCCAGTCTCACCTCTGATGACGCTCTGGGTTCCCACACCTCCCAGTCTGGTCCCTCTAGGGGTCCTGCCCTCTTCCCCCATCCATTCCCTGCCACTGAACACCCCATAGCACGGGATACTCCCCCTGTCGAGGATGGGACTGCCTCTCCTCCAGAAAACCTGATCTTAGTCCCGTCCTTCAGACCAGAAAGCCGGGGGTATCTTTGCCTCCTCAATCCCATGTCCTGAAGTCAAGCTCTTCTCCACCGCACCCCTTAAACATCATTTAAGGCCATCCCATCCATCCCATATCCCTGCCCTAAATCAGCCCACCCTCACCTCCCAGCCTGCAGTTGACCTCCTCCCAAATCCACCCTCCACACTGCTGTCAGAGTGATCTTTCTAGCGACTGTTACTGAGTGCAGATCTGACCCCCGTTTAAAACTCGTTATCAACCCAAACCACCTGAATCACAGGATGAAACCCAAGACCTTTCTTTAACTGGACCCCTAAAGCCCTGGGCCATCCAGTCCCATCAACACTGCTGGCTCTCTTCTTCCCTCTCCCCTCCTGGGCTATACTTTGAGGCGCTGGACTCTTCCTCCTACCGGGGGTCCCAGCATACCCTGTTCCTTCTGCCTGGAAGCACCCTCTCCTGCTGTGTGGCAGCCCAGGCCTTCTGGCCGTTGGGTCCCAGCTACACCGGCAGCTCTCACAGCACCTAACCCCCCGCCACCGCCCCGGGCCCTCTTGAGCTTCCCACTCGCTCAGAACCTGCTGTCCTGCCCTCACACCGCTTGCCACCGCTTAGAGCTCATGCTTCTGTGTGCTCGGCTGGTTCGTCTCTGCCTCTGTCAGAGCCCAAATTCTGCGTGCCCATAAGGACCGCCGATCACAGCTGTACCCCCACACCCAGCCCAGGGCCCGACATAAAAGTCGAGGCCCAATGCCTATTTGTGGAACAAATCATCCTTTCATCTCGGCCTCTCAGAACCCCACTCCCATTGCTCTCATGTCTGGCCTTTGCAGTTGCTTCCTCTTCCGGAAAGGTTCCTTCCTTCCCCTCCCACCTGGGCCGATCCTCATATCACAGGACCAGTTTCTCGGCCAGGAGTCCCTGGCCCCCTCATTTGAATTAGGATTTCCCTCTGGGCTCCCTGAGTCCCCTGTACATAGCACCCATGACAACACCGTCACCTGGCAAATGGCCAGGTAAATATGAGCGATTGTTGCTGGTCATGATCTGTGGCTATCTCCCCAGCCTGCCCCCAGACCTCTTGGCTCCAGCTGGCTCAAGGGCATCCAATCTCTGCCTTTCAAAGCATCAGGAACCCCATTTCCCATCCATTCGATACGCACTGATCAGGGACAGCCTGTGCTGTTTGCTTTCTGACAGCAACGGGGGGTGGGCAGGAGGAGGAAAGGGAGGCAGACATGATCCTGCCCTGGGAGAGGCAGAAGCAGGTGCAAACGGAGGAGCTAAGTCAATGCCAACGGCACCCGGTGTGCCCACGGAGGCACCAAGGAGGCTGGGGGCCAGGGGAGCGGGGCTTATGCACTGAGTTCTGCCCCTTCACTGAGCAGCTGCCCTCTGCCCCCAGGCATGGTAGGGGAGGAGCCATGGGGACATGGAGAAGTTAGCCATGCTGGCCACCCTCCCCTGGGAGCAGCTAGAGGGACCAAGGTGGGGTACAGCTAGCTACAAAGGGATTTCAGCCCAACCCGGTAGTTACTTTTCTGTCTCTCTGTGGCCGGGCTGCTCGTCCTCCCCTCTTTCCTGACACTCCCCACACACCAGGGTTTATCAGAGTGAAGTTCAGAGGCAACCTCCATTGACGTCACCTGGGATGGGTGGGGGCGGGGGTGCAGGGGCTTATGATATTGGGCTCCGGTCTCCTGAAAAGCTCCCTGGGGTGGGATCCTGGAATCTGCATGTGTTGTAAGAACCCCATTCTGCTTGGCACACTCAGTTGTGAGAGCCCCGCCGCAACCCTGGCATCCAGGACCAGCCTGCCTGCCCTCCTTGCCCCTGGCATGCAGTTCCTCGCTGGGGTCCTTTGGGGGCTGCTCTTCCTCTGCCCATCCCTTTAATGCCAGGGTGCCCAGGGCTCCCCCGTCCAAGCCCCTCGCTCCCTTTGTATATCCACCCCTCCTGCACCCCAGGCTAGACTTTATTCCGCCCTTGCATGGCCGGCAGTATCCAGATTTGACCTGACCAAAGCTGACCCCATCATCCTTTCCCCAGAACCCGCCTTCTTCCGCCCCAACCCCGCCTTTGGTGCTCACCTCAGCAAGCGTCCTGCCTTGTTGCCCACACCAGAAACTTGGGGATCATACTCAACTCCTTTCCTCCCTTCCTCTCTCATCCCAGCAACAATCACCTCCTGATTATTTCACCTCCAAAAGATGTTCTTGGCATCCCCCCTCTTTCCCCAGACCCTTTCCTCCATCCCTTAACTGGTTCCTACCCCTTCCCTCCCTCTAGTCTCTCCTCTTTCCAGTGTGTTCCCCAAAGGCTTTCCAAAATGCAATCTGACTAAAATCACCAGCCCCCTGAAAACCCTTCAAAGGTCCCAGCCCATGACCCAACACATGAGAGCCTCCCGCTCCAGCCTCTTCTCCCCACCTCACTCCCCTCTGTGCTCCAGGGAGAGCACATGGCTTCTGCTTCCAGCCTTCTACCTCTGACCAGTCAGTGGCCTCTGCCAGGAAGGGGCCTTGCTGGGCTGACTCTTCCTCACATCCTCGGCATCACCTCCTCCAGGAGGCCATCCTTGATTCTCCCGGACCCTGCCCGCACTGTACCTGGTGCATCCATAATGCCTGTTACAGGGATCCTGCTGTTCCACTTGCCACACTGAATTATAATCATTGATTTCCATGTCTCAGATGCACACCAGCCAGTGAGATCCTTGAGGGCAGGGAGGGTGGGTGTCCCATCTGCCTGTGTATCCCAGACCCTGGCCTCGGGAACCTCACACTGAGGACAGGCTCAGCTAGTGCTCCAGAGTTGAATGCAGAGGGGGGAACTCGAAGGAAGTGAGAGCCGGAAACGGCCAAGAGGGCAGGGAGGGCAAGCCTGGCAGGAGGCACAGCCAGAGCAAATGTGTGGGAAGTAGAAAAGCGAGAACTTCCCTTTATTGCACTCCCACGACTGCCCGCCAGCCATTGTGCCTGAGCTTTGTTTGCACATTTTGTCTCTTTTAGTTCTTGCAACAACAGATCAGGAAACTGGCATCAGAGAACCAAAGCAACCTGCCCAAGGTCACACAGCCGAGCCTGGAGAGGAATCCAGGAATTGTCTGGCCTGAAAACCTGTGCTCGTTCCCCTGAGCCACACTGCTCTCCTGGGGCTAGGACCTTCTGGGGATGGACAGGGAGTGGGCCCCACTATGCCTGTGCCTGGCTGAACGCTGGAACCAGCTGCCCACGCTCAGGCCGACAGCTTCTCCCTCCCAGCCGGACCGGAGGCTCAGAGGCCAGACCAAGATTTATCTGCTCCCTCTTCCCCTGACTTTGGGGGTCGTTGATGGACATGCACACACACACAAACACACAGACTCCACCAGGGAAGGGCTGCTGCATCCTGGTACTTCCCAGAGTGCCTGGGGGAACGCAGGGGGCTCTGTGACGCTGTCTGGGTTCTGCAGAATCTGTCTCCCTCATCGCACTTGGCCCAGGCTGATATTAAGATTCATCTGCATTCCCCGCGCACCCGCCTGGCAGATGGTGGGGGAGGAGGCTGGGTGCGTGCTGGGGGCTGCAGCCAGAGACCAAGCTGGGCCTGGAGGGCCACAGAGCACAGTGCCCACCCGGCGTGTTCCCTGGGCCCTGGCCCAAGCTGGGGCCCACTCCAGCTGCTGGGGTACCTCCTCACCCTCCCAGACTCTAAGGGGTGCTAGGACTTGACCTTTGCTTTTCCTAAGGACTTTAAAGGGGTTCTGGAATTCCAGCAAGGAAATACGGGTTATGAGTGGGATGATGGAGGATGGGACGCACCTTTGGGGATTTCGGATCAGGTTCCTACTCTTCCTCCTTGCCCTGGAGGTTGGCAGAGAGGTCAGAGAGGATGAAGGACCCCGCTGGGATAGGAGCACCATGTCCCAGCCCGGTCACTCCCTGAGTTACAGGGAGGGGAAGTAGTGAAGATTGCGGACACAGCTCCCAAGGAGACCTTGCCTGCCTGTCCTCAGCTTCTTGGGATGCTTACCTCTAACCCCAGCCCCAGAATTCCGCCTGGCCCCTAGTGACCTTTTCAGCCCAGGACTCTGGACAAAAGTTTCCTGTCACAATAACTGGACAGGGTGTGCGGGGGTGGGGGGTGGTTATCCGAGACCCTCTGAGTAAAGCAGAAGAGGAAAAAACTGACATTGTAACAAGGGAGTAGAAGCTAGACATCTAGAAGAACTTCCTCAGCACAGAAACAAGTCCTGCAGAAACAAAGTGACTTTCAGCTATGGGGATAGGCTCCTCGTTATTGATGTTCTTTATTGGCTGTAGGAATGGGTTTGGAAAAAATAACCTTTCCCAAGTCCAGGTCTCCTGGGGCTCGGGGAGAACAGCGGATTCCCACTGCCCGCTGCAGAGGAACGGGCGCCTTGCCAGAGGGATGGAAAGGGCAGGGTCCCCATCCCAGGGCCACCACCCTCTCCTCTCCTGGCCGAGAGTTCCTCCGCCCCCGCGTCCTGCCCCCTTCGTCCTAGGTCCCCGGGCTGCGGGCCGGCAGGGGAGGAGTTAACTCCGGAGGTACCGGTTGGGCTCACCGTACCTGCCGCCGCCGCCGCCGCCGCCGCCGCGGGTGGGAGGGACGAGGACGCGGGAGCCGCCTGGGCGCCAGGAGCGCTCCAGTCTGGCAGGGTGCTGCGCCGGGAGCGGGCGGCGGGGCTCCGCGCGGCTAGGGGCTTCCGCCAGGGGGCGCGCCGCGACGGGGCGGGAGGGGCCGTCTGGTCTGGGGAATTAGCTCCAGGGACGGGCGCGCGCGCGGGTCCCCAGCACATCTGGGCGAGAGCGGCGCCGCTGGACCGAGGGGGGCGCCTAGCGCAGATCTGGAGCGGCAGAGGCACCGCGCGACTGGGGCCCTTCGAGGCGTTCGGGGCGCACATCTGGGACCTCGAGAAGGGGCCGCGCCGCGAACAGCTGGGCCGGGAGAGGGGGGCGGCGGCCACACAGCTGGACCGGAGGGGGCGGGGTCGGTCCCGGGCGCCCGGCAGAGGGGAGGGCCGCGAGCCGCTGGGGACTGGAGCATGGGACGGCGCGCCTGAAGGAGCAGGGGCGAGGCAGGGGCCTGGGAGCCCGGCAGCAAAAGAGGAGAGCGAGGGGCCCGAGAGCAAAGGAGGAAAATGCAACTGACTCGCTGCTGCTTCGTGTTCCTAGTGCAGGGAAGCCTCTATCTGGTGAGTGGCCCGCGGGGAGCTGCGCGGAGGGGCGGGGGCCCGGAGGACGGGGGAGAGCCCGGAAACTTTCTCCCTTCCCCACGACATCCCCGGGATGGAGGGGGAAGCCCGGAGGCCGGGGGAGAGGGCGGGTCCGAGGACCGAGACTGGCCCGCAAGGGTTAATAGGGGCGGGGAGAGGGTGCGCGGCTGGCCCACCCACTCGGCCGCCGGCGGCGGGAGGTGCGACCAGCACGAGGGAAAAGGCCAGCAGCGGGGCGCCAAGGTTTCCTCGACCCCGTCCCGGCACCCCGGGACGCGCGGAAGGGAAATGGAGGTGGGCGGCGGAGCTGACCACCTGCCGGGTCTGGGGCCCTGGGCTCTTCTCTGACCTCGGGGACCCCGAGGGCCCGGGACCTGGGTCCCCCGGCGCGCAGAGCCTGTCCAGGCAGGGGGCGGCCCCCCGCTGCGCCCGCTCTAGCCTTCCCTCCCGCTCCCTCCCTCCCCGCCTGTTGTTTTCCTCTCCTTTCCCGGCTGCGCGCAGCCGGAGCCCCACAGGACCTGGGCAGGCGGCTCCCGCCCCGGGCGCCCGCGGCAGCTGAGCGGAGCGCCCCAGAGCCCGCTCCCCGAACGCTCGCTCGCCGCGTCCCTGACGCCCGGGACGCCCGGGAGTCCCACCCCGGGCCCCCGCCCCCAGTCCTGCCGTAGGGAAGCCTCGGCCCCACATCTGGACCTGCCCTTTCCTCAAAACAATAACAACCCCCCCACCGTGCCACCTCCCCTTTGCCACAGTGTGGAAGCACCCTTTCCTTCTATCCGCACCTGCGGCCCTTCTCCCCACCCTCCAGCCATTGAGCGGCGACCCCCGGGGGCCAAGTAACGGGGCTGCAGCCTGGGGCCCTCCTGGCTGTCCCTCTGCCCTACCCCTGGGGCCTAGCGGGTAGGGTCATTTGGCACACCTCTGCGGGCATAGCTGAGGCCAGAACGGGGGAGGGGGGGAGGGAGGGAGCTTGGAGACCCAGGGGTCCCTTTGGAGCCCTCCAGAGACCAGCCCTCCGGGCCTCCCTCATCCTCACCCCAGGGGCCACCGGGAAACCCAAACACTGCCCAGCTGTGAGCTGGAGCCCCTAGCGCTGGAAAGACAGACACGCAGGGCGAGTACTCTAGAAGCTGAGTAAGCACACTCCCGCCGCTGCCCTTAGGAGACCTCATCTACTCCCTGATGCCCTCCTGAGCCACTGGGTGTCAGAGCTGGGTCACACTGTCCGGCTGGCCTGCCCTACAGCCCCTCCAGGAGGCCTTCCCAGGTGCTGCCTGTTGCCATAGCCCATCCGGCATTGGCTGGCCAAGGCTTAGCAGTTTGGCACAAGAGTCCCAGTGGGCCTGGGCTTGAGTAGAACCTCCATAAATGACCCTATCTGGTCCCTGAGGCCAGGAGGGAGCCGTGGAATGAAAGGGCTGACCCTGCGTGCTTCAGCCTTGTAGGGATGTCACCTTTGAATCCTGGTGTCCTCATCTGTAGAATGGGCATAAGAACTCCTGCCTTGGGGAGCAATAGGGTCCCCGCACGTCCTCATGGGTGATCCCCTGAGTTTTTGACCTTCCCTATCTTGGCCTTCCTGGCGGTGGAGTTCACTCTAGGGCTCCTCCTAGTCCTCCTGTCCAAACTTAAACTGCATTTGTACATGACCAGAAATGTCACTGCTTTCTTATTCTGTTGTCTGTTGGTCTCTTAGCCTCCGAGGACAAAATATCCTAGGGTGTAAGGGTGGTGATGTCTCATCCGACAGAAAATGACATGCCAAAAAGCAGGGGCTGCACCTCTCCTGCCAACCCGGGGTCTCTCCCAGCGTAGGGGTGGAGCTTTCCTATTCAACTCAGGGCTCCTTCAGGGCAGTGGCTATGCCTTCCCATCACCTTGTGAATTTCTCAGAGGCAGGGAATTTCCTCTGTGAAATTGTGACCTTATAACCAACCTCTCCTGTAAGACCGGAGGCTCCGGCAGCACAAGGCTATGCCTCTGACAGGTGAGGACTCTCCCAGGATCAGGAGCTGGGCCTCCCCCATCACACTGGAAACTCCCTAGGGGCAGGGACTGTGTCCTCTTGTCAGCTGGAGGGAATTCTTGATCATCTTTCCAGACTTAGAGTAGTGGCCAAAGGCAGGATGGTGGGAGGGACGGGGTGGGGGTGACCTGAATGTCAGCAGGGGATCTGGGGCCGTGACACAAGGCAGAGTGTACACTCAACCCCTAGCGAAAGTGGGTGATGTGTAGGGGTCCCTCAACCTCAGGTCAGTGGAAGGGACAGGCTGTTGGTGGGGCACAGGGACAAGAATTCCTGGGTCCTCTGGGGACGGGGGTCTCATTCTCCTCCCAACTCCCTCCACAGGTCATCTGTGGCCTGGATGATGGCCCTCCTGGCTCAGAGGACCCTGAGCGCGATGACCATGAGAGCCAGCCCCGGCCTCGGATGCCTCGGAAGCGGGGCCACATCTCACCTAAGTCCCGTCCCATGGCCAACTCCACTCTGCTAGGGCTGCTGGCTCCGCCTGGGGAGGCATGGGGCATCCTTGGGCAGGCCCCCAACCGCCCAAACCACAGCCCCCCACCTTCAGCCAAGGTGAAGAAAATCTTCGGCTGGGGTGACTTCTACTCCAACATCAAGACCGTGGCCCTGAACCTGCTCGTCACGGGGAAGATCGTGGACCATGGCAACGGGACCTTCAGCGTCCACTTCCGACACAATGCCACCGGCCAAGGCAACATCTCCATCAGCCTCGTGCCCCCCAGTAAAGCTGTAGAATTTCACCAGGAGCAACAGATCTTCATCGAAGCCAAGGCCTCCAAAATCTTCAACTGCCGAATGGAGTGGGAGAAGGTGGAACGGGGCCGCCGGACCTCGCTCTGCACCCACGACCCGGCCAAGACCTGCTCCCGAGACCACGCTCAGAGCTCCGCCACCTGGAGCTGTTCCCAGCCCTTCAAAGTCGTCTGTGTCTACATCGCCTTCTACAGCACAGACTACAGGCTGGTCCAGAAGGTGTGCCCGGATTACAACTACCACAGCGATACTCCCTATTACCCCTCGGGGTGACCCTGGGCAGGCCACAGAGGCCAGGCCAGGGCTGGAAGGACAGGCCTGCCCATGGAGGAGGCCATCTGGCTGGATACTGGGCAGGGAAGGGAAGGGATCTCAGGCAGGGACGGGGTGGGGTGGAGAGGCGGAGATACCGAGTGGGGACAGGGCCAAGTCTCCAGTGGTGGCAGGGAAGGGGTCCCAAGCACTGGCCCAGCTGTGGTTGTGGAGCGACTGGGACATGGGAGCGCTGGAGGAGGAGCGGGTTCTCTGGGCAGCCCCGTGGGGCTTCCCCACTGCACAGCAAGAAGATGCTGGGTCCGGGAGGCTTCCGGGGAAGGCAGACCAGTGTGGCCCCAGGATAGGGCTGGAGAGGAGCCCAAAGCCTGATCTCCCTCCTCACTGTCCTGAGGAAGAGCAGCAACAAGGAGGGGGCATTTCATCAGCGTGGAAACAAGTAGGCCACAAAGGACAGAAGAGATGGGGCAGCCTGCGAGCCAGCTCTGGGAGGGGAGAGGGCCGGGGGGGGCAGGAGGAACTCTCGTGCTCTAATGGAGGGGACCCCCCAGCCCCATAAACCCATGTCCTGGACTGTGGACTGAACTTAGCTTGAGGCTCAAGCGGTGACCCTTGAAGTCTTTTTGATGTCTTGACAAGTAGACCCTCTGATCCCAGCCAGGCCATCCCTTTCCGAAATTCCCTCTCCTGCCGCGGCTGTGTCCTCCCTCACTCCCGCCCCGCCTTCTGCTGATGGGACACCCATCCTTAAGCTGAGACAGAGGGTGACCGTGGTTCTCCCAACACTAGGGCCACAGATGGAAGCCCGCCCTTGTGCTGTGTCCCTCTGCCACCCCACCCCCTGCCGGCTCCTCTGGGAGTGTCCTTGTCCAGCCCGCCAGCCTGGGACTCCCCTGGATAGGGTCGGCACCTCCCCCTCTTGACCTGTGGGGCTGGGGGGCGCCAGACTGTCAAGGGCGTGCTGGACCTGTTCCATGGTGTCTGTCTGTGGGTTGGGGAGGGGCGGGCGGGGTGTGGAATCACCTGATTGTCAATTTCTGTGTGCCGAGTCTTGTTCTGGAGCCGGGAATAAAGCTTTCCCAAGGCATTGGATTCTGAATTGTCCAGGGAGGGAAAGGGCCCCAGGTGTCCCACCAACCAGCCAGCCTCACTCAGAGGGCAGCGGGATGAGTCCTGGAGACCAGAGCTGGGGGCGCTTTGCTGGAGCTGTCGCTCCCTGAGGGCTCAGAGCTTCCCTCTCCAGCCCCTTTTCTGGAGCTGTCGGGAAGGCTGGGCCAACACCCCCTGGTGCTCCTGGGGGGCGGGGGTGGCAGCCGCAAAGCCACTTGTGGAAGAAAAGCTAGTAGGCCACATGGCCCTATGTGTTCCCTGTCGCCTCCCTAGGTGGCCATCTGGGTGGCTCGGGGTGGGGGGCCCCTGCTCTCGCTCTGTCAGTATTTTGCGCCGTGGCCTTGGATAACTCCATGCTCCTCTCCGGATCTCTTATTCCTTCTCTGTGAAATGAGATGCTTGCCCAACCCAGAGCTTCTCCCATGGGAGGGGGCGTCCGGATCACTGAGAGTGGTGGGTAACACATGCGTTTCTGGGCTCTGGATTCTAATCCACTAGGTCAGGGCTGGGGTGTAAGGATGTGCCTTTCTGATGACGATGACCCAGGAGACACCGATGCTCCTGGCCCAGGGACCACACTCTGAGGACCACTCGTATGGCCTCTCCTGTCCTCTCTGGCTCTGGCTCCCTAACATGAACGGACCCCTCTGAGGCTCTCTCCCAACTGTGACTTCCAGCTCCTTCTCCTTGGGAAATCTCCTGGAAGGGCCCTTCTGGGGACTCGGGGTGTCAGGGGTTCAGTCTGATAACGTGCTGGTGCAGGAACAGGACGGGTTGGGGGAAAATGGGGACAGAAGGAGGCTTGAAAGCAGTCATTGCCCTGCCCCCGCCGAGAGGAGGGCCTCGGGATGGATGTCTGCCAGTGGCGTCTTGCCTGGGAGTCAGCTGGGCCCTTTGGGGCTCAGTGAGCAGAAGGCTGAGCCCCAAATACCAAGATCGCATTACCCCTTATGAGGCCATCTTACGTCTGCTGGCTTGGGAGGGCAGCACTTAGGTCCCCTGGGTCCCTTCCAGCCAGGCAGCCAGAGCAAGGAACATCCTAGCATGTGGGGAAGGTGGTCCCGCCACCCCCAGCCTGCCTCCCCTGCCCACCGTTGCTCAGCACGGCCCGGGGCTCCTCTCACTGCACAGCAGAGCTGGACGAGGCCTTAGCAGCTATCTTGCTGTAGGAAGTGACCCAGAAAGGGCACATGACTCAAGCTCACACTCCAGTTCCAGCGTTCCCCTCCACCATGACTCCTGGGGTCACATCTCCAGAGTGGAGGTTTGAGACACTTACCCCGCCCCCCCTCACTGGGCCGTGGGGATAGGTGCTCAGAATTCACACAGGCCCAGGGGCTCATGCTCTGTCCTGGGGCTGGGGTGGAGGGTCTACTGGGATCTGGTGGACTCTATCACCTGCGGATGCCCTCCAGACTCACCTCCTCCCACAGCCGTGTGGGCGCTGGAGGAAGAGAAGCAGGCCAGCGGTCCCGAGCCCTCCTCACCTGGTCCGGTGGAACTAGCAGCAGGAAGTGGGGGACCCTCTGCCCCACCCCCTCCGGCTCCTCTTTTGTGGAGAGCCAGATGCTGCGGACAGCTGGAGGGCTGGCCCTCCTGGCACGCGGTCTGCTTGGGCAGGGGCTGGGTTGAATTCAATAACTTCATTTCAGCCTCGTGCACAGTCCGCGGCCTCCTCCCTCCTTTCCCGCCTTCCCCGCTAACCTGGCTGCTCCTCTCTGCTAGGATCTTGCTAATAGGTTTTTCTTCTGAGCTGTAATTCTTTTGGAATAGACTTCTGGGCCCTGATACTCTGGCCACCACCAGATACTTCCTGTGCCCCCATGGTCCTCACGAAGGTAAGGGGTCTGTCTATCCAACTGTCTCTCATCACGAAGGCACAACCTCTGCTCCCCTTGGTGAGCGACGTCCATGACATCTTCCCAGGGAAGATGGACCCCCAGTCATGACCAGGCGCTCTCTGATCGTCTGATCTTGCCATTCAAACACAGGGGAGCAGACTCCTCTGGAATGAACCTGTCTCCTCTCGCAGGAAGCAGCTCTCGGTCCTACTCCCACCCCAGCTCTTCGGCCTCTCCCACCACTGCCCTGCTGTGACAAGGCTTTGGGTCTGGTGGTCCAGCTCCCCCATCGGCTCAACCCCGCTAGGGAGCCGCCCCAGGGCAGAGTCCTCTTCTCCTTCATCCGAGGGGAGCAAGGGTCATGGCCCACCTCGCCCTAAGAGACTGAGGAACCAGGGTCTGTAACCCCGTGAGGCCAATCTGTGCCTCCCCCGTCAGACTGACATCACCCGAGGCAAGAATGGCAATAAGGGCACGGGTGGGAGAGCTTGCTTTCAGAACCCCTGGAGACTGCCTCTGCCCTTCGGCCTTGGGCACAGGTACTGTCTAAGCCTCCGTGTCCCCACCTGTGACAGGGTGAATCCTCCCAGCAGCCTGCAAAGCTAATGAGGGAATCCATGGCGGGTCAACAGGCGACAAAGCCGAATCTTCCTCTGAATGAAGCTTGAGGCAAAAGCAAGAGGTGTCTAGGTCCCTCCTCTCTCCTCCTTCCCCCTCATTTTTCCTCCCTGGGATGAGCAAGCGGGAACTGAGTCACCCCCTTCGCCATCCTTGGCAGGGATGCCGGTGACCTTGTGTGTGGCAGTCTCCTGAGGCGAGGCCCGTTGCTCAGAGCTTGCACGAGGTGGTGGGTGGGAAGGGAAGTGGGGGGGGGGAGGGGGAGTGCATGGAGGTGGAGGCAGCTGAAGGTCAGAGGGTGACCGGGGACCTGGGTTATCAAGTTGGGTAGGTTTGGGGGGGTGTGGGAGACACAGTGAACCAGTCACTCTGGGCTGGGAAAGTGACTCAATACCATGGCTGGGAGTGGGAGAGAGAAGTGTTACTTCCGGAGACTCTGAGTCCCGTGGTGCCACAAGGAGAATCGGGGGCTGGGGAGACAGGCAAAGAGAGGCCCCAACAGCCCTACCAGGAGGAGGCAAGCTTGAATGCAGGGGGCGCCCTGCCAGTTACACTAAAGTCCCGGGGTGACAGCTGTCGCCATCCTGAAGGCACGAACACCGAAGGGGACCCTGCACTCAGGAGTCGGGGGCTGGGCTCTGGTTCCACGGGACCCCTCTTTGCCATCGGCCTGCCAAGCTCAAAAGCTGACCGGATAGCCCAAGCGACAGATGCCTGCTTCAAAGTTCTCCAGTCCATCATCTCGGGTCCATCTCCCGAACCACGGAGGCTGCCCCCAAACGGACAACACGTGTGCTTGCAGGAATTGGTGTCTGCGTCCCGACTGGTTGTCCCGATTGGGCAAAGGACGTCATCTGCCGGACCTCCTCAGCTAGAAACCTAGGGATCTACTTATATTGGAGCACTGCGGGGGGGAAATGAAACGACCTCCTCGACAAATGTTACCTCTTCCTCGTCTGTTTTTGGACGTGGGTTATGTTCGCTTCAGCCTTGCTCCCGGTGTAGCTGGGGGCTGGAGGGAGGAAGACGGAGGAGACCCGGCTTCCCTGCCTGGTTCTGCCCTGTAACGCAGGAGGCAGGGAATTGTTCCCTGTTATCCATTTCCCTTTCTTCCGCAGGAATGGGATCCTCAGGATTAAGCTGGGCTTCTGGCTGCCTGAGATAGATACTACATCTCTCTGCCTCACTTGCGCCTAGATATGGTCATGTGACTGAGATCTGGCCAGTGACACGTAAGCCAAAGGGCTATTTGGCAACTTCTAGAAAGACAGTTGGTAAGACAGTTTGAAAGACAGTTCTCGCTGCCATCTTAGACCAGGGGCATGAGAGTCACATCCTGGGAGTGGCAGAGCAACGAACTGGGGGATGTCTTGGTTCCTGAACGCCTCGTGAAATAGAAAATGGTGTGGACAGAAACACCGTGCCAGCCCTAGCCTGCCTCCCCCCTCAGACTTTACTGTGAGAGAAAAATCAAATGTCTGTCTTATGTAAGCCGCCGTGCTTTGGGTCTCCATTTTCTACAGTTACATCTATTACCACCTGCCCCCTTCCCTACCCACCCACCACCTTGCCATCAAACCAGGGGATGGGTTTGAGCGCTGCCCTACTGCGGACCTGTTTCCTCATCTGGAGAGATGAAAGGATGCTCCTGTATCTTGCCACACATCAGAGAGGTTTTCCTAGGCCGGTGGGCAAGAAGGAACTTGGGAAAGCTCTGGTCCTCCCCCCGGCTCCCTGGCACTGGGGCATGCAGCCTCCATTTTCGGAAGGGGAATGAGTTGCTGCAGCATGGCCCGGAGCCCCTGAGGGTTCCGAAGGATTCTCCACCCCATCTGAAAGGCCTCCAGTCCCCAAATTCAACCCCCAACACGTCTGAGTCCCCATCCACATTCTGATGTTGGTGACACGCAATCCTCGTTAAGGGCCTGGCTGATCCCAGCCAGATGGGATCCTAATTTAATTAAAACCCTTTAATTACCTGCAACAACACAGCTTTGGAAGTCCGGGGCAGGAGGGGCCTGGTGTTGGGAGGGGAGAGGGGGGGGCAGAGGAATGCCTGCCCTTCCATCACTCCATAAACGTAGGCTTTCGGGATGGTTCTTCACCCGGTGGACACAAACTGCAGGGAACAGACGGTGCAGCCCCTGCCTCTGGCTTGGTCTGCAGCCAAGCCGGGGAGCCGGGCCAAGCAGGCCCCGGGGAGCAGAGTGGCAGGCTCTAGAAACCGATGCTGTCAGGGTTGGTTTGGGGCTGGCGCCAGGATGGCCATAGGGTGCAGAAGCTCAGGTCTGAGCTGCCTAAGACCCCGGCCCTCTGGGTAAGAGCAGGCATGCTTCTGATGCCTCCTGCACTGCCCTGGCTTCAGAAACAGGGGTACCTCCACATCCGCCAAAGGAACTTGGGCACCGATAAGGTCCTCCATGGTGCTGGGCCTCAGCTGGCTCCTCCCTAGGAAGGCAGAAGGAAGGGGCCCCGGCCAGAGCCCACCAAGCCTTGGCAGGGGCAGATGCTGAAACCCAGGCTCTGTGAGCCGGGCTAGTCTTAAGCCTTGTGGACATCATACACTAATACCCATCTGTTCTCTCCCTTAGTGCTCATTCATTCAACAAATACTGTTTAATAAAGCCTCTGAAAGTTCCAGCAGGTCTCCACGGTGCCAGGAGATCCAGAAGAGGTTTCCATCCACACTTGAGCTACGGCCTTCAAGGAAGCATTTTATCGAGGCCAGCATGATGTCAGTGGTCGGAATTGGAGCAAGAAACCCCAAGGTGAAGGAGAAATGCAAGGGGAAAGATTCGGAGTCACCAGGCCCTGCCACTCCACACCCCAAATGTTCTCCTTCCAAAGCCAAGCTGGAGACACTCTGTACTTTGCTCTGTCGGACACACTCCCCAGGACCTAGGCCTTTCTGCTTCCACCTGTCCTATCCCTCTCCCCTCTTTTTGTGCTCAGCTGTGCCCCGTGCTCCGTCCCGTGTCCTCTGCTGCCCCCTGACCCCCACAGCTCTCTCTGAAGATCCTGCTTCTATCTCTGACTCAGGCTGTGCCTGCAGTGCTATGTCCCTGACAACTTGGGGACTGTAACCATAGGACATGTGGATTTCCTCTCTGACTAATGAGAGACTGGGCACGGGAGCTGTTGCTCCCTTGGAATGGAGACTCTGTGAGGGTGGGGGTTCTGTGCCACTGGCCCGCTGGCCTGGAGCTCCCCAGAGCCAGAGGCTCCTCCTCCGAGGCCCAGCTAATAATAAACTCCCTGCACCTCGATGTCCTGCATACCGAACCTTCCCCACCCTGGGATGACCACAGCTGAGGAGGGGAAGTGACGACAGGAGGGCAAGTCACTGTCCCCACCTGCCATGCCCGACTGCCTGGCTAGGAGAGAGCCCCTCCCCTCCACCCACTTTTCCCCAGGATTGTATGTTGTCTTCTCTAGAAGGGTCTTTAGGGCCCCAGGTTAGCTCCGAGGGCACAGTGAGGGGCAGGGTCTCGACCTGAGTCACTGAGATTCGTGGGAAAAGCCAGGGCCCACTGTATCCTGACCCAGTACCCACTCTTTCCATTAAAACAGGCCTCCGCACCCCAGATCCCCTTCGTGGCTTAGGGTGGAGCCCAGCGAACCAGGGCTCCCCTAACTTGAGGTCAAAGCAAGGCCACGCCCCAGCAACGATGTGTTTGAAGAGAGGTGGGTTGACCTCTTAGTTGCACGTGATCATGACCTGGTCTCACCAGCCTTCTCTGGGCCACAGTTATTTCCCCCACGCGGTTACTATGAGGGACAAACAGACTGTGTGAACGGCGGCACCATGTCGGGGGAGGCCCCCGGGCATGTAGCACCACCTGGCCCTCTGCCCACCTGCAGGGGCCCGGGGATTTCCCAGAGCCTCACAGGAAGGGGCAGAAAGCTGGTTTCTCTTTCTTTTTGAGGTAGGCTGTGTAGGGCAGTGGTTGCGAGCACAGATCCTGAAGCCAGGCTGCCACTTCCCAACTGTAGACCTTGCAAGTTACTGAACATCTTTGTGTCTCAATGTCCCCATCTGTAAAATGGGGATAATCTTTACCTGTCAGAGGGCCATTGTGAACTGAAATGTGTGTAGCCATTGGAACTGTGTTTGGTGCTGAACTCAGCGCACCTCAGAGCAACTCAGGTGAGTTGCTCTGAGGAGACCCACTCTATGGCCACTTTTGGGCCAAGCCTGGGAGGGAGGGAGCGAGGGAGAACAGCCATGGACACATGCATTCTTCTCTGCAGGAAGAATGTGCAGGAGAAAACCCCACAGGGGAGGTCAGAAGTCTGTCATGTCTACAAAAGAAGATGCAAACAAAGGAAGCTACTTTTGTTTTCCTCGATTCTGGCTAAGAAACGGGGCCCTTGGTGGCATTACTACTGTTCCTTGGGCCCAGAAGCCCGTGTCTTCGCTCCAGAAGCCTGGCGGAGCACTGAGGTTCCTCTGTGTTCCCCCCAGCCCCCGCCTGGGACCTCTACTTATAAACGTAACAACAGGCTCAGAGAACGCAGGTGGCCACAGGGTCTTTATTTAGAAGCACAGAATCACAGAGCAGCTAGCCAAGCGTACCGAGGCAGCCTGCCCAGGGCCCCTCCTGCCTTACCTCGCCCTCCCCCCTACCTTGCCTGTCTTCGTCACCTCCACCCGTCCTCTCCATCTGTCACCTCCACCCTACGGATCGGTTTTCTCATCAGCCTGGAGGGCGCGTGGTCCTCTCGTCGGTACCCCTGAGAACCGGGCACAGGAAGCACGCCCATCTCGGACGCTACCCCTGAGGTTGAGTCCCATGGAGGACTGGGCCTTGTGTGACCCATTTCTTCCACACTTTGAGAAGGGCCAAGGGCGTGGGGTACAGACACAACCCAGCCGGTGGATCTTGACTCACAGACGACCCTGGAACTTTACTGCTATCGTGGGAGTCTCTCATAGGGGTAGGGACGAGAAGAAGAGAGACGCGGGTCAATGGGCAGCATTTACACGAGACAAGAACTGGGCTGGTTGGGGAAACAGGGCCTGGGTGTGGGATCTAGGAGCAGGGAAGGGTATACTAATGCCCCATTTACCAGTCTTGGCAGCACCAGGCCTGGGCCAGGAGGGGCTGCTTACTCAGGCTCGGCCATCTGCCTCAGCTCAGCAGAGATCAGCACTGGAGGGCTCGGTGTAGGCAGGCTTTTTTATTTTTTTAATGCGGCAGGATCAGGCTCAAGATGTCACTCCAGTGAGCCGGACTGGAGACGGGGGAGAGAAATGTCTAGGAAAACAGGGGAGAAAGAAATGGAAGCTTCCATGCTCCAGGAGGAGGGAAGGACAGGGAGTAGAGAAGGAAGGTAAAAGGAAGACGAAAAATGGTGTGGAGAAGATGGTCTTGACATCATGCCTCTTTCCCCGGCAACTCAGAGGCCAGCAAGAGCCAGAGAAACGGGGCTCCTGGGTCCCAAAGTTACTGCCGCCCCCTCCCCAGTCTCCAGGCTCTCTTCTCACATCTGCAAGCCCAGGGGCTTCTGCCCCGCCTCCTACCTTCCTCTCCGGAATGCCTAATGTCAAGTGCTGCTCGCTCTGGGAGACTGTGACAGTGGTGACAGGGGTGATCCTACACACACTATCCCAGGTGACTGAAGGATCTGGCACAGGCGGACTGCTTCCTGAGGCTTCTGTGGACTCCCCCTCCTCCACACACGCCAGCCCCCTAAGAGCCCAGAGCTCACTCACAGGACACCAGGCTAACCTCTCGACACAGGTCCTCTCCCACAGGTTAGTCTGCTCCAGAAGATTGCCCCATGCTCCCAAAGGAGAATTTCAGCGTCTCATCGAAGATTTATATTCATTCCAAGAAATCCTAAAAGCAAACAGACTCCGAAGGCTATTATATGGCGTAGGCTGGAACCAATGTGAATTATGTGGTGATAACATTAGCAGTTTACCTTTCTTGTTCAATGGCAGTCACTGGATTAAGGACTTGACATATGTTTTCTCATTAATTTCCCAAGAGAACTCTATGCAGGATGCCCATTTTACAGATGAGACAATTAAGGCCTACGCAGGCAAGTACTTCGGCTGGAACCACAAGTGGTGGCGGGAGTGCAGAGCTCCCAGCAATTCTCAGCCATTGACCTTATTCCCTGCTTAACACTGGAGCACATCAAGTCCCCAGGTGCAACCTTGCTCAACTTCCCATCCTCACACAAACGCGCCTGTGTCTGCAGGACTCTCCTCACACCCAGAGAGGGTGTCCCTCCTCTTCCTCCTCAAGCTCCCCAGCCCCCTGCGGGCTCAGAACCTCAGGCCACGGACCATCCCCTCCCTACTGGAGCCTTCCCATCAGCTTTAAGCAAATAGGTTTTGTCCTCTGGGAAAGCCCACCTCCCTCTCATTTCCCTCCTGCAGGCACTGCTCGAGTTTCTCCCCTTCACGGCCACACCTGAAGCCCGTGCCTATCCCTCACCTTCTCCCCACTCCTCACCTCCCCCCGCCCCCGGCCCTTCCCTGAATGACCCTGGCTAAGGTCACCAATGACTTCCATGTTGCTATCTCCAATGGGCGTTTTAAATCCTTGCTCTTATTTGACGGCATTGGACACTTTTAACTCTTTCGTATTGGTCCTCTTGAATATGATTTTCCTCCTATCTCTGGCCACTTCTCCTTCATGACTTATCTTCCTCCACCAGCCTTCAGAGCTAAGACCCGGGCCCCCTTCTCTCCTCACTCTGTTCGATTCCTTGGATCCAACACACCCAGAGCTTCAGTTCCACCTATAGACCAGAATCTCCAGAACCTTCTCTCCAGTTCCCACCTCCCCTCTGAGTGCTAGACTCATACATTCAAGAGTCCACGTGATGCCTCCCTTGGATTTCTCACGGCATCTCATGATCAAGTCAGATGAAATCAGTGATCGATTTTCCCTCCAGCCTGTCTTCCCATCTGTCTCTTTTTGGGGGTCTCCTTCCTGGTGGCCTCTCTGTCCCTACTCCATCCAACCCATCACCAACTTCTGCCAAATCTTCCCCCTAAATCTCTCTCAAATGGATCTTCTTTTCAGCTCTGCTACAAGTTCTGAAGCAAGTTCTGTGATCTCTGGCCTTCCATCGTCCCCACTGCCAACATTAAGTTTTCTAAACTCTAGCCAGAGAGCTTATTAAATGAAATCTTGTCACCCTCTTCTGCCTACATCTCTCCATTGATTTCCCACTGTTCTCAATTAAGTGCCTAAATCCTGCATGTGACCTAGGGAGGCGCTCCCAGCTCCGGCGTCTATGTCGCTGGTCTGCAGGCCAGCCTGCCAGCCTTCTGGGTTCCTTGAGCGCTCCGAGCTCGGGAATTCACGCCATTTCTTCTGGGCAGAATGTGCCTCCCCCACCTCTCCAGGCTCACAGCCCTTCACCCTTCAGCTCTCACCTCAAAAGCTGCATTCTTAGGGAAGCCTCTGGATCCCTCAGATTAATTCCCTACTCACAGGCCCTCCCAGCGTCCCATACATTTCTTCCAGAGCACTTAGCGTGGTCTGACATCCCGTATTTGTGAGATCATCAGGGACATTCTCTCATCATACTCAAAGCTCCATGGGGGCAGGGAGCAGTTAGCGGAACTCCCTGTTACCGCTAAAAGCTAGTGCAGTCCCTAGCACATTGTATATTGAATGTGTAAATGAATAATTAGCAGAGAAAACCGAAGAGAATTCATTCTTGCAAGGCCACACCGAGGTCATTTTCTTAGACTTAGGTCAGAGTGGAAGGCCCTGGGGATAACCCAGTGGTATGCAGACCAAACACTTGCGCTCCTTCGCTTTTCTCCAGATTCAGAGGTCGTGGGGGCAGGGAGGATCCTCGGTGAGCACATCCCTGGATGCCACTGGATCCTGTGGTCAGGGGATATGCCTGTTTTTCCTTAGTGGTTCAATAAAATACATCTAGCCCTGATAAGAGTTAGAGAGAAAATGTTTCTCTACCCAGAGAGATTAAAATGTGTAATAAGACTATTGGTTCACGTATCAGTGTCAGTCTAACTATAGATTTCTTAACGACACGGGTTTGAACTGCATGGGTCCACTCATGCATGCATCTTTTTTGATATGGTGCGGTACTATAAATGCATTTTCTCTTACGATTTTCCTAATCATTGTCTTTTCTCGAGTTTACTTTATTGTACGAATACAGCATGTAATACACACATCCAATATGTCCATCATCTGCTTATGTTCTTGGTAAGGCTTTTTCTAGTCGACGGTAGGCCATTCATCATTAAGCTTTGGGCGAGTCAAAAGTTATATGCAAATTCTTGACTCCACAGTGGGGGTTGGGGGTACCCCTAACTTGTTGTTCAAGGGTCAGCTGTAACTTCCTTTCATCATTAAACTAAGGAGTTTAAGGCATTTGCAAGTGCCGTGGGATAACTGGAAATAAGGAGGTGCACAGATGTTGGGAGGACAGATTTGAAACCACACCAGTGGTTCACGCTGGCTCTCTAAAGTCAAACTGTTACATTTTTAGAAATTTTGAGAGCTGGTTGTTAAACAGCCAATTAAAAACTGAATTATATTAACGTACAATGAACAGCAAAGGTAATAAATGCTCCAAATTCATCTCTCCCGAATTCTTTCTCATTCTACCATTGCCTATGTCTGCCAGGTCAGCATGGTGGAAATACTAGGCAGCGGGGAGCTGCGTGCTTTCCGATTCTGTGCCCCTGTGACGTCACCTTTGAAGTCTGAACTGGGCCCGGTGGGAGTATTTACACCACGGAAACTGGCAAAGCTACCAATCACGGCGTACATTTTGGGGTACTGAATGTTATTTTTTGGTAGCTCAATGCTGAGCCAAACCACTGGCTCCTTAAAACATTTTAAAGGTCTCTAGTAAATGTGAGGCAAACTTTTACTTGGAAGATGGATAGGTTGAAGAAGTACAGAAACATATGTCTGTCTAAATTTAGGAAATCATTCTCAAAATTGTGTTAAGGGCTGAAGGTGATTGTTTTCTTCTTCAGCTTAAAGCTGTAATTATTCTACATCCATTTTATTACAAATATCAGTTACTAAAGTGTAATTTTATGGAACAACCTGTACACCATGACTGCTAGACAAAAATAAACGTGTTGACTAAATTGAGGCATAAGTCCTTAAGAGTGGGCGGGAGAGATTCCTTTTCTCTCTCCCTGCCAAACTTCTGGAAAGCGTAGCTTCTACTCATCCTATATTTGCTTACCTTCTCATCAGTCTTGGCTTCTGCCTCCACCATTTGACAGAAACTGCTCTCAGGTAACCACTGACCTCCTTACTGCAAAATTTCTGTTCTTCTGTTCTCAATGTCATGACCTCTCTGCTTTGTTTCTGAGGGCCACACCCCTGCCTCCTCCATTAGACTGAATTTATAAGGCAGAAATCCCACCCTCTACCCCAACCCTACCCCCCCATGATGTTTTGGTACCTTCTGGATATTCTGCCATAGTTTGCTGAATCACCGGCCCAAGTTTAATCCATGTGACCTTGAACATGTCCTCTCCCTCGGCTGGATATCTGTTTGCTCAGGTATCAAAAGAAGGTGAACTGTGTGGGGGTGCCCTTCTTTCCCTTTGGCTTGTCAAGAGCTCATCTTAAAGGGTCTTGAGAAAGCTACAACACTCCCCATTTCGGCGGAGCCTTACGAGCAGATGTGTGTCCACTTCACTGCCAGGCAAACTCTTGGATTTTCATTTTCTCTTTGGGCCTTGGGCCTAAGCCCCAAAGCTACTCCTTTGCCTTCTGTTGCTTCTGAGCTCAGAGCCAGGTTGAGTGACCTTGAGGAAGTTACGTTATCACCTTCCCAAGCTGTACGATTGGGATGAATGGGAACCGTGCAAGACAAGCTGGCAAGTGTTCAGAACTCCTGTGAGATCTGTAAACCGCGGGTCCTGATGCTACATTCCTTACTTGAGTTACGCGTATTTTATCTTCATAATATTTCCCCCCTGGAGTTGATCCCCTTCAACTCCTTAATCATTTCTGTTGCTTGTGCTGAATTCCCTCAAGTCTAAAATTCTTTTTTTTCCTAGAGCTGCAGGAATCAGAACCAAACAGTATTCCAGATGCCACTTTCCACTCCAGCATTACGGGATTTACAGAGGGGGGAGCGATCATCTTGCTAATGGCTTAGCGGCATAAAGATCCCATCAGTCAACAACATTCAAGTTTCTGCTCTCATCTGGAGGTCAAAGCTTCTGGTTCTCCCGGCTCATTATCCCAGATACTGATCGTCCTACATTTGCTTTCTTGCTCGCTGACTCCATGAGGCGTCCACCTATTGGGTCAAAGGCCCCAACGTGGTACCGTCACCTCCGAAATTAAAAGGGGGAAAACACAGCCACCCTGTGCATGCACGTACCTAAAGAGCAGCCCGACGCTCCTCACCTGAATGTTAGATTAGTCAGCAAGCCATTAGAAATGAATCTAAATGATGTAGGGCAGAGTTCAGTGAAAAGTCATGAGATAAAGGAAACACACGGGGCCCAGGCTGATTAAAAAGATAATTGGTTGTGGAAAATAAGGTTGGGCTCCAGCCAAGAGTTTGTCTTTGACGAAGATAAACGGAAGGATCCAATGCAGTCAGGTTGCGGGGTTCAGCGGCTGTTCTTTTCTAGAAGTTGAGGAGCCAGAACAAAGCAACAGTCAGTTTCAAAGTGCAGCGCCACGCCCCCTCTGTTTGTTGTTCGGCTCATAAACATACAAGCTGTTTCCTTTCATCTACACAGGCTCACACAATACAGAGAACCCACAATAGGTTTAAACCAGATTTATAAATGGATGCGCAGAATGGGGAAGCCAGAGATCTTCTGGCCTAAGAAAGGATCTTGACGTTCCTGGCTAGAACTAAAAAAAAAAAAAAAAGATGATTCTCTTCTAAAGATCCGCAAGCCCAGCAGAGTAGCCAGTGAGAGGCCGCTCTTACCTGAACCGTTAAATCCCATAAAGGGGTAGGAGATGCCTAATGGCAACACAGAAAGGGCTCATCTCCACACAAGCAATGGGAAAACTTTCCACGGATGACCAGATACAGGGGCCGACAACGGGGTGGGGGGTGCAGTAGGGACCAAAGCCAGATACTCTATTTGGACCTCAAACCGTTAACCCAAAGGTTCCAACTACTCGCCTGAAATATTGTTTTGATAAATAAGCTATATCCTTGTGGAATTGAAATCTCCAACTGTTCCACTGGCGCGGACATCTCTGCAGTGACAGCACATGCCCCAGATTGTGGAGTTAACTTGAATTAAATTTCAGATGTGGGGGGAGCTGAGGGAGGGGGTGGTGGCAGTGGGAGGTTTATGAACAGTATGCTGGGGCTCGGATGTTGTCGTAACCAGATGGCTTCAACTGTATCCTTTAAACAAAAACAAACACGTCCAGAAATAATGTAATAATGACAGGAGAAGCATCGAGCAGTTTCACCTGTACCTGAAATCCTAACAGCTTTGTACCCACATTGGAGATTCCAAAAATATTGGAAAATCCCCAAAGAGACCTTCCTCCTGATGAAGCTTGGTACCAGGACTGCTCCCCTCCCGGGGCATAGGCCCTGAAACCTCTGCTTTCTATGAATCAGAGGAAAGCAAACCTGAAGGCAGACTGATCCTCCTCTCCCGTTGGAAGAACAGGACAGCAGATGGATCTCTCTAGAGCTTTGCTCTTGCTTTCCTATGCTTCCCATAGGAAGGAAACTTCACCTCTGATTTTGGACCGAAACTTTTCAGAAATGGAACCTCCTCCCTCTACTTATGTAATCTTCTCAGGGTACTGTATATCAGGAGAACTGTCACTCGACAGTTGTGGGATCTGACGCACATCACTTGACTGCTCTGGGTTTCCACTTCTCTTCACTATAGAATGGGAAGGTGCTGTCTGTCACTCGGTTGTTGGGAAGTTGAAATGAAATACTGTTTGTGAAGGTTTGGTGAAAACGGAGAAGAGCTGAGCGAATGAGGCAATGCAGTGGCCCAGGAGGCCACATGGGCGGAGGAGACTGTGTGCATGCTGGAGCCCTGGACCAGTGTGCTGACCTGGAGAGCCAGGATGTGGCGGCACAGGATGGCAGCCACGATGTGGAACACCGGACACTTCCTTCTGGACGTGAGCCGTGGGAGGAAACTGACAAGTGCAATGGGATGGTTTCTAATAAGCGCATGCTCTGTGTGCCCGTGTCGATGCTCGACCACAGCTGGTCATTCTAGGACCTTGGGCAAGATGAATGAAAACTGGAAAATCTGCCAAGGCCAAAGTCACTGGAGAGAAATGGGAGATGGAATATGTTGAGTCTCCATCTAAGGTCAAATGTACACACCTTGGCCACATTGCATTTTCCGGTGTGTCCCACTGTCCTGTCCTGTCCAGCACTGTCCTGAGAAAGGCAGAGGAGCCCTGGAGTGTCTTTGTGAGCCCATCGGGTATTCAGACATTAACTTTTCTGGAAATACATCAAGTCAGTGACAGAACCAGTCAGAGATAATGATTTCCCTTTATTTAATCTCCACATTCATGTCCCCTTGATCTTTTTATAGTTAGCTAGGAGAAGGGAGGTTGGGAGTTAGGTGTTAGAACATGTAGGGGGTAGAAAAGCCCACCCCTATTACTTGCCTTGGCAGAGGCAGGAGCCTGATCCCTCATTAGAATGTGGCCTGTGAGATACTTGAGGAGGACAAGACAGTGGTAGATGCTGGGAGCTCCAAGAGGCAGCCCCGGGTGAGGGAGACACAGTAAATCCCCATGGGTAGACATTTCTCATAGAATCTCTGCAAGCTGAAGGCTCAAACCAGGTCTCTGAAATCCCTTAAGGAACTCAGACCCCAAAAGTCAGCCAGGTGAGTGAAACAAAAGACCAGAGATACCACACAGTACAAAATAGTAATTATTTATATTTTCAAAAAGAAAACAATTAACATTTGGAAGTTCTCCCCTGTAGGAAAGGGGTAAGTTGGAAGGAACAGGACTGGCTCCTACGCAGGCGGCAAGTCAGGTATGAACAGCTGAGCAATCTGGGCTGGGATTTTTGTCACACAGCATTAATAATAAAATTTCCTTTTCTTTTCTCTTCTTTTTGTTCTGTTTTTGTTTTGCATTTTATTTTCTTAGAAAAGGGGGGGAGGGAGGAGAAATAAAATCAGAGAAAAATGCCAAAAAACATTTTCCACAATATCTAAAAACAGAGAACCAGAGTTCTTGTCAAGACAGTATGAATTCTGGATGAATTATTTTTTCCAGTTTTCAACACCGATAAAGATTTTTTGCAAAAGCCACCACATGAGAACACGCATCTTCCAGCTCAAATAACCTCCTTCCCCTCTCGCCTTCACTTGTCAATTTTCATAAAAGGATAAAAGGATGTATTCTGTTCTTGCAAACAATAAGTGCTAACAAGAGAGCTCTTCTGATACTTGTATGGTGGTGAGAAGTTGTCACAAATATCGAAGTTTTAGCACAGCTGGATGGACTAAAATTTCTCTCAACATAAATACTACTAGAATCCACAAATTGATTTTTGAGAAATTCTGCAAAAATCCTTTCTTCTTTCCTTTCCTTTCCCCTTCTCTTATAACTAAATGTCCTTTTTTTTTTTCTTTTTTTTTTTTTTTTTTTTTCCTTTTTGCTCCAGGCACCTGACGATCTGTTCTGCTCAGTCAGATGCAGACAGGTTTCTCCGAAGTACCACCGCTGGGACGTCCTCCGGGCCGGCACCTAAACTGAATCCCCACAGTACCAAAGTCGGCCAGGCCAAAGGGAACACAGTGACGCAGCAACAGGGTTTTCATTAGGTTGAGCAGCCCCAGGTCCCGGGCCCTTCCCACCCCCCGCTTCCCCCAAGTTTATTTAGTGCTGTTTTGAAAGTCTGGGGGCCACGATGCAGTCTTCTGCCCCCACGACAGAGTAAAAGCTCCACAGATTGCGCTGTCTACCTGGTGGTCAGTGGCAGCAACGGTGGCTGCTGCTTCAGGAAAACACACGGAGTCTTACGACAGGCAGGATCTTAGGACTGCTTCAGGCGCTTGCGTGGGGGTCCCAGAAAAGGGCACTGTGCTGAAGCCAGAGAGCGGTAGGCCTCAGCCACCAAGTGGGGATGCGACACCACCATTGACTTCCACCCGGAGGTCTCCAAGACATCTGAAGCATGACTAGGAGAAATGTAGAGAGATGGATTACCAAAGGTGCGAGAGAGGGCTGGGGTCCACCGCCCCCAGGGCAGTCTAACCTCCCAGAGTTCGCTATAAAGGGTGCCAAACACTAGGGCGGAACCCTTCGTAGACAGAGCCCGTAACAACGTGCAGACAGCTGCCCAGGCTGGGGCTGCTGCAGCTCGGAAAGCCTGGATTTGGAGCCCCCACCCTCTCAAATACAAAAGGCGAAATGTTCCTCAGGCCCTTCTCTCCATCACTGATGCTCTTCACATTCACTGGTGATGCTACGACAGAGAGCAAGCAAGGGCTCTCTTGCCCGGCAGCTCTGAGCTTCCATCCAGCTCTGCCATCATTCTGGTCCCCGACCACAGACCAGATCATGGCCGCGGCTCTATTCGATCAGCCGGAGGGGACCATACCACACCCTACCGAATGTTAACATCTAAAGAGCACCACGCGAGTGTCCAGCAAGGAGCGAGCTGTCCCTAGAAGGAACATCTGGGGGTCTCTTCCCACCTGCCTTTGCCGCAATTGGTAAACTCCTTCAAAACAACCTTACAAACAACCTTACATTGAGGAAGTTGATTCCTCTTTAGGGGCATTTTTCTATGTTAAATAATGTTCAGCAACCTTTTAAATCGGCCTCAGCCCAGAACTGCTGCTGTGAGGGTTTTTTTTTTTTTTTTTTAAGATTTTATTTATTTATTTGACAGACAGAGAACACAAGTAGGCAGAGAGGCAGGCAGAGAGAGAGAGAGAGGAGCAGGCTTCCCCACTGAGCAGAGAGCCCGATGCGGGGCTCGATCCCAGGCCCTGGGATCATGACCTGAGCCAAAGGCAGAGTCTCTTAGCCCACTGAGCTACCAAGGCACCCCTGTGAGTGCTTTTTAAGGCCTGCTTCTCCCCTTTGGGTTTTTCCCAACTTCTGTTCTCCAACAGGCAAGGGAGCAGAACATGCCCCACTGAGAATTACTGCAGAGAGTAGTATGGCCAGGTCATCTGTCATTTAGGATGACAGGACAGATCTGCTGGAATGAACACTTCCTTTCCAAGCAGTATTTAACAGCCTCGACAACTGGTTATCCCTTCTCTTTTCCCCATTCCACAATCAGCTGTCAGACACGTTTTACTAACTCATACAAAACCCACCTCTGTTCTCCTGGAGACCTACATGTCCTCTACTAAGCCCAGGAGTGGGAAGTGAAGGTGCTGCCATTCCAGGCACCCTGCCTTTCCAGGCCAGCCGCTCATCATTTCACTGCTTCCCATCACCGCCAGGAAGGAAGGCACCTTGCTCACCAATCGGGTTAGCCCCATAAGACAGAGCAAAACCATCTCCCGAAACCATCTCCCGTCCAGGCAAGCTGAAGGGAAAGATGAAAACCCTCTACTTACTACAAGGGGCTAAGGAAGCCACGCGCCTGTTTTACTCCCTAATTCAAAGTCCCTCTCCTTTCTCTTGCTAGCCCGGCTCTCCTGAAGGGACAGCTTTGAAGGTGCCGACTCACTAGTTGATGAAATCCACTGCCTGAGTTTTCAACTGATCGGCGCTGTGGAGGTCAGCCAGGATGAGAATCTCTGCGGCGTTCTCCACGGAGAGGTTACTGCAGAGGGCGTCCTCGCACATGACCTTCAAGCGCTCCAGGGCGTACTGGAAGACACAAGCACTGCTGTGGTCAGGGCGGGGGTGTCTCTGGGCTGCGGCTGCTGCAGCTGTGCTCCTCAGCGGGACCGCCGGGCAAAGGGACTCCCGGGCAGAACTGCACAGTGCGTGACAAGGCCACTGAGCTACCGCAGTGATAAGGCACAAGCACGCCCCAAGGCTGAAAAGAAGACTGCTAAAATAACATGCATGGCTGCCACTCAAGTTCTAAAATCCATTTGCTGGGAAAATGGCCATTAGGGAGTACACCCACATCCTCAAGGTCACCCTGCCCCAAGAGGGACTCGAGTGTTTCCTGGACCACCACCACCTACCCTCCCTTACGATGAGGCATAACCGTGCTTCAAGCCAATGGGACATGACCTTTTACATTCCTGCCATCCTTTGAGTCAGAGCCAAATGAGGGTGAAACACAGTCCTTTCTACTTAAGCAATGTCACCAGCCCAGCAGGTATGCCAACTGGCCATTGGGCTGTGAAAAGGAGCCCCGGGGTGACTTTCACCAGCATCTCTGCCACTAGCTGGTCCTGAATGAGGGTCAACCAAAGGTCTTCTTTTCAAGAGAAAGGGATAAATGGAGTCCTCTTTCCTGAGGTTGAGGTTAAGATTCTCAGGGTAGGAACAAAGCAGCAGAGACCCTGGATCCAGTTTTGATCTAAAAACTTCCTATTTTCCAAGTAAAGAGTATAAATGTTCTAGAAATGAAGGTCTGGGTTAACACTGGGCACATCTGATCTAGCTGATTTGTTTTGATGCCACTGTAGCATGTGCTCTCAAATATGAGATTATGAACTTACTAAGGAACTTCAGGAGCGAGGAGGAGGAGGAAGGTATAAAAGGAGTCACAAAATAAAACATTATTAATCAGTTCATAGGAGAACCTTCTGCTTTAAGGGTATCCACAGTCTCCATACTGGTCCCACCTTCAGGACCTCAGAACTCAATGACACAATAACTACTTCAGGCTGAATCATGGCAATCAAACCAAGACAATTTTATTTTTATGAATTCTGGGTGAGGAGGCATGTCTGTGGGCACTGTGATCTCCTGCAGCAAAAAGAGAGTTTTATTGGTTTTGGTGCAGCTTTAATTTTTTACATTTGAGTAACTAGAAAACAGTTTCCATGGAAAACAGGAATGACACTAGACAAGCAAGAAATTAGGTTGCCGTTTTGTTTTAAAAGGCTGGAAAAGGTTGAATAAATGTTCGGTCTTTATACAGTGCTGCACAGAACATTCCTCTTATCCTTTCTCGATACATTCTTTTAAAAGGACTTTTTACTGTGAATAGTTCTGATCCCTATTGCATAATTAGACAAAAGTAGCCATTCTTGTCCCTTGGGAGACAAAGTTTTTTTCCTTAATTATGCTTCTGAAAAACCTGCCTAATGGCTGTACTTACTCAGGAGATTGAAATTGTGTCTCCCAGGCCTGGCCGACGTGTTTTGTTTTGTTTTTGGTCTAATTACACGTGTCCCCAGGAGACTGGAAAAGCCCAGAAGAAGCTGTTTCAGCCTCTTGGGTAAATTTTAGATGTTTAGATCCTTCCATGAAAGATTTCTTATTCTGTTTTCCTGAAGCTCACAATGAGGTGTAAAGGTAAAAATGTTTTCAAGTAAGCTTGGAGCAAAGACTGTCTGATAGGAAATTCTGAATGGAATTTGAAAATGCAACCTTCACTTACTTCTCATTCATAAATTTAAAGCACTGCTGCGATTCGACTACTTTATCTTTTAAAATTGTAAGTTAGTACACTATACTGAAGACACCAGCCACAGAATGCCAATTCAGGCTGATCCCCGTGCTCTGCGTACCGAAAGGGGCTGCCCAGTACGTTCTCTGGATGAGGAGCAGGAATGAAAACCCAGGAATGACACAGACGTCAAACCCTGGCTCTGAGAATATATACTGCTCAGCCTCAGTATTTCTATCTGAAAAGTGGGCTTTCTGACACTATTCCTCTCTACAGGAGCTAGACGTGGTCTAGCTATACATGGTCATGCTATACTGGCATGTATAAACTTCACTGAAAATCAGAAGGCAGATGAGGCAGGATCATTATAAACGTGTGTTTACAAAAAGCTGTGTCTTCTAGTTCTCCAGAGTCACAGCAGATCGTTCCTTACTGGCCCCACTGAAAGCAAGACTCCTGTGGTTAGCACGGAGCCAGACTGGGAGCACAGGGAATGTTCACATTGCCTAACTGGATTCCTAAAAATCTTGAAAGGATACAGCTACTACTCAATCCTTTCAAACGCAATCAATGAGGATTGACGTGCCTCATCCTCTACAAACACTCCAAAAAGCTGATCAATAAATACAAATTCCACTGTCAAAGCACGTACTTCCTCTGTCCTCGAGGTGCAGAGAAAGGTGGAAGGAGACTTTTCCCACGGGGAAATCCTGGGAAGGCTCTAGTGGCCTCAGGTCTGAGCCACCTCTGCCCCCAGATGGGTGCCAGAGCACCATACGGTAGGAAGAGGAGCAACACTTCCAGCAGGGAATGGTCTTTTTCATGGGGTCTGCTGCTGGCCAGGTATAAACCCTTTTAAGAAACTTCCAGAGGAAAAAGAGCTTGTGCTTCCTCAGACCACAGGGCCTTGGAGGACAGGTTACCGAGCTCTTTCTGACCTAACTGCATAAAGAAAGTCAGTTTTCCCAGGTGTATTTTTGGGGACACTAAATCCCAGAGGTGATTCTTGAGGAAAAGGATTTCAGGGTTGATTAAGCTAGAGAAATGCGGTCTATCATATTTTTTAGAAAACTCACAGTGTACATTAACATACTAAAAAGATTCTGAGAAATCTTGCAGTTAAGACAGCCAACACACAGAAACCCCAATTTGACTTGTTTAAACTCAGTATTTCATTAACATTTTCCTCCAAACTTCTTTTGGGAATCATTGGCCTACTGTTTTTGGTCCTTCCCCTGTTTCCTTGATCCTAAGGTCCATACTTTAATTTTCACACTTCAACATTTCTCAAATCGAAATGAAATGATCAACGCACGCATTTACTGCAGTACTATTTCTTCGTGTCAAGAGCTACCGAAGGTCATTTTGTAATTCTGACTGTGGCATATTTCAATAGCTCCTTAGGTAAAAGTTGAAAATTCTAACCACAACACTGGGTAAAAGACTATCCTCTTATTGACAAAGTTTAAAATAAAAGTTTATGCACTCAATGGGAGGCGGGTGGGGGGGAAGGGTAAAACAGGTGATGGAGATCAAGGAGTGCACTTGTCCCATCAGGAGCCACAGGATGTATGGGGTTGTTCAATCACCATATTATATATATGAAATTACTACAACACTGTAGGTTAACTAACTAGAATTAGAAGAAAAACTTTAAAAACATAAAATCTCTCACTATTTAGAAAGAAAAAGTTAATAAACTCAAGAACACTTTGTACATTATAAAGTCAAATGTTAGTATTATCTGAATCTTTAATATCCCTGTGCTTACATGTGCGATGGGGAAGAGAAGGGAGGTGAACATCAAACTTACCCTTCTTTTCTGTAATTAGGGTGACCATAGAAGTTACTTTGACAGCAGGACACTTTGGAAAATAAAAACGGTGGTGCTACCAATTACTGCAACCCAGGACTGCCCTGGGCACACTGAGATACACACTCGTCTTACCTACTGTGTAACATAGAGGCCCAGTCATGAAACTCACAAGGTCACAAACACTCCTCCTCTTGTGATTCCTTTTCTAGTCTTATCTCACCTTGTCAGCAGCTGCCAACAAATCATCAGCCATTTTGTCGAGGTTCGGAGCCTTCCCCGTGTAAATGAAGCACATCATTTCCTTAAAAACTTCAGGCTCCACATCATTGATTTCAACCCGATTCTATGCCAGAAAAACTGAAAATGAGAAACATTCCAACAGAACAAAATCCCTAAACAATTTTCATGATTTTAAGTTCTGGTGAGAGAAAGGCTTGTTATAGTCTAAAACTTAACATGGATGAGAATTCTCTCTTTGCCCTATTTCATTAGAACAGCCTTTGCTCCTATCATATGCACCACCTTTATCTTCTCAAATACAAGAGCAAGACAACTGTTTCTTTGATTTTTTGGTGTTTCTTCACCTGAGTAGAAACACACGTCTAAGAACTTCACACAAAACTCGATGATCTACCTGGGATGGAGTGAGTCTGTTTTACCTAGAATGCTTCTGGACCACCTCTCCCTGCGCTCAGAAAGTGTTCAGAGAACGGTATTCCATTTTAATAACATGACTGGAAAAATACACCTGGTGTGAAATTGGGAAATCATCTGCACCTAGTCACCTAGCTAAAAAGACATATCTTCATTCTGTCACATACCTTTTTGCTCTCCTCCATTTCATGTTCAAACATGGCACTAAAAACTGGAGAACGAGCTACAAAGTGAAAGGGAAACAGAGATAGATAAGGTTATCACACTGAAACCTCTTGGTTCTTCTGTTATGAAGAGGAGATCACCTTCTTACTTGTCCTTTTGCTACTTGAAAGGGTCTTAGCCTCAAATTACATTGGAATAATAAAATCCCTCTCTTACATTACACCAAGAGGAGAATAATATGAGAGAGGGGAAAAAAGAAATCAGTACTTTAAAAACAATTTCTCAGGAGCTCCATTCCAACCATTCGTATTGGAATGAAATTACTCAGACTGGAGGACAATGACCTCCTCTGGGCAGATTTGGGGGTTCAAACGGAAAATCCTTCATGGTCTAAGCAAGGCATCCTAATACCCCAATTTTTGCCTAGAACAATGATACTAAATTCTCCAGTTCTAGGGACCACACGGCAAGGAGGCCAAGAACAGGGCTCAGTGCACCATTAACTAAAGGAAGAGCGTGCTTGTTTACAGCAGGTGCTCTGTTCCTTCAGGCCACGCATTCACAATAGAGATGATAACACCCCAAAGAGGAAAAAAACACAAAAAAAAACTCCAAAAAACTAAGGTATGACACCCATCTGTGGTCCTTCAAAGTTCCACCCTTCCTGACAAAAACTTAATCCTTAGTATTTAATATCTCCCATTAGGAATAATTTGATTTTTTTTCCTCGGGGGAGTGGGGATAATGAAAAAAGGTTGAGAAATGGTGTTCTAAGCCCACTGTGGTCTAATGAACACAGAAAAATAAGTCAACTTAATTTCAACCATGAAAGTAATAAAAGGCCTAAAACCCTCAAACTTTACCATCTTGTTGAATAAATCAGAAGTTTTGATGAACGCGGAGACTAACAAACTTCTACCTGAGAGAGGAGCACCAGATGGAAAACGTAGCAGGACTCTGAGCCACCGGGTCACCTGAACTTGGGCCTACAGTTTATGTCAGAAAGGATTAATTCTGGATCGGTCATTTTCTAACCATATTATCTTGGGCAAATCACTTATCCCTCTGTGACTCAATATTTTAAAATATTCCAAAGGGACATTAATTCTCACTGCTTTTAGTTCAGAAGGCTTATCAGCTATAAGGTACTAAAATAAGTATATCACAAAAGCCGAAGAGTAAAAGGGCTGGTGGTTTTTTTAAAAAGGGAAGGGTCCAAAGTAGCAGTATGCTTAGAGGATCTTCAGTGGCTAGACACAAAATGCTGCTATGAGAATAAATAAAACCACCCAGGGGAAATAAGCAGAGGAAAAGAGAACTGAGGCAGGTCCTTAGGGACACCGGTGTTGACAGGGACATGTGAAGAAGAGGGAGGTCACACATCAGAAGTAGCCAGAGCATCAGGAGAGAACCAGAAGAAGTCAAATAATATATGAACTAAGGAATCCCTCAAATTAAGGAATTAGCAGGTCAGAGAACTTTGGAAAACTGCTTTCGTGGCATGGAGGTGAACTGAGGATAAGTGGGAGGAAAGAAGCAGAGACAGTAAATGTGCTAACTCAAGAAACTTCGCTCTATTTAAAGAGAAATGGAGAGAGAGGGAGAGAGAGAGAGACAGAGAAAATGAATATGAATGAATGAATAACTAGAGGGAGACGGCTGAGCCGGTTTCCAGGCTAAGGGTAAACAGACAATCGGAGAAAGAGAGATGGTGGAGATACCAGACAACAAGGGTATAACCGGCAGAGTAAGGACTCCGGGAAGGCGGCATACGATATGAAACAGAAGGCCGAAGAGACAGCCCGCTCTGGACACGAGGAAGAACACCTCCTCCACAGAGAA
The DNA here is from genome assembly GCF_020171115.1 of Neogale vison. Classification (NCBI taxonomy): domain Eukaryota; kingdom Metazoa; phylum Chordata; class Mammalia; order Carnivora; family Mustelidae; genus Neogale; species Neogale vison. The sequence continues at coordinate 46,101,434 of NC_058095.1, read as the reverse complement.
TGCAGGGAAAATGCACGTAAGGCGACAGGCAAGAGCTGAGGGAGAAGGGCCTCAATTTTCTCTCAGAAGTAGTAGCAAGCAACTCTTTCAGGAGTCCAGACATTAAAGGAGACTGGTAAACAGTCTGAAGTATCTATTGTTAAGGAAAAAGAAAGAGAGCTAACTATGTATCTGTAGAAGAGTTCTTGGCAGTGCCAAGAGCCTAGCTGCTTGTGGAGACACTAACCTAAGAGTAGATGACTTCCTTTGGCAATAGACAGTAACACCTAGTTGAGAGCAGGAACAGGAAGACAGTTAGATTGAGCCAGACTGAGGTTTTGCCAGGTGTGTATTTTAGAATGATAGAGCTGAGAGTCTTAGTAAAAAAAATTGTTGCCTGAAAGTTCATGCAATTTCCTCTTACGTCTTACGGTCTGAACAGAAGTCTGTGGCTGACTGCTATGCCTTCGTGGGAAGTAAAGTCAGTCCTGCCTTATCAGCTCCCACTCTTTGTCAGTCTTTCTGGTCTTAAGGACAATGGCCTTGAACAAGACCTAATCCTCCACGTCACTAGCAAATTTTCATTCTTCTGGTATGTCTGTACTGAAGGCTAACGCTCCAGGGCTGGGGGAATTAGCTAGATGGTAGTTTAGTCCCAAGTCCAGAATCTTCTCCACTACATCTTAAGGCCCTGTCTAGGGTCTAACACCTCCTCTTAACCAGTGTTTTGACATCTACCTTCTGGGTGCAAAGGCATTCAATATACACATCTACTGCTTGACAATGGTGGCCTAAGTCCCCTAGAGAGAGGAAAAACAGAAACTCCACTTCTATGAAGAGTAGGCTTTTTGGTTATGACAACTAATGTCCTCTATATATATTTAGCTTTACTTTTTTGTGCACCAGTTTGAAGAGTTGATGTTATTCAAAAGGTGATTATGCAGCCACCATTTTTCCTTGTTTCACCAAAACTAAAGCTTCTCATGAATAAAGACCAACCTGCCAAGATAGCTTTGTGAGCCTGGAACTCCTGGCCGGCAACGCACAGACAGCAGTCCGTGAACCGGGAGTTCTCCCACAGTCCTCCCAGCTCGTCTGCCAGCCGGCACTCAGGGACCTTCACCATATTCATGGTGTTCTGGCCGGAAATGTTGACGGAATCCTGCACCACGCTCACCTGTGAAATACAAGGAAACACAGCCCAGAGGTTTTGTTACCAAGAGTTTTCTTCCCAGCAGGAGAAGAGATGACTTTTACCTCAGTGCTGTAGTACATTCAGATACAAACGTTAGTCATGTTCTCTTGAAACCACCTCCACAAATCAAGGCTTTATCCTGTGGATCAAGTAATTTCCAATCTGCCACAATCATACTTATTCTGCACCATCCTAGGATGAGAGGCAAAAGCCCCACAAATCTCCTTCTCCTCCAAATGCTAATGAACTCTGCCTCCCCTGCCTTGAAAACCTGGGCAAAACGGGGGTGGTGGTGGTAGGGGGAGATAGGCATACTGACCTAAGCACACATTAAACCTCAAGCGTTTACCTTATTCTGCTTTAAGCAAAAGGTTAAATACAAAGAATTCCTATGGAGGGGCACCTGGGTGGGTCAGTCAGTTAAGTGGCTACCTTTGGCTCAGGTCATGATCCCAGGGTTCTGGGATCGAGTCCTGCGTTGGGATCCCCGCTCAGTGGGGAGTCTGCTTCTCCCTCTACCCTTCCCCCCTGCTTGTGATCTCTCTGTCACTCTCTCTCAAATAAATAAAATCTTGAAAACAAACAAAGAATTCCTATGGAAACTACCATTTAAAATTCTCTAAAAGAAAAAATTTCTGATAAGCCTAAAAGCACTTCACTTATTTTAGCTAGGTCTAGAACATGAAAATAAAATGCAGCTTCTCTTGGGCCTGGTAAATAATTAGCATTTCCTCACGGATGTTAGTCTAATGAACAGAACTGGGCTTGGAAGATCTTCCCCAGCAGTTAACAACTCAGTGGGTATCCCACACCACTGACACCCTTCCTCAGTCCCTTGTGACAGTGACCTACAAGAGGCCTGGCTCCAGCCCCATGTGCACTTCTAGTCCTAGAACAGAGTGACAGCCACAGATTTACAGAGGGAACCAACTTGCCCCCATGACTTCAACAACAACACACTTTAACTAGTTCAATTAACTGTTCAGCCTAGATAAAAACCAAGATGGGTCAGTGAAACTCAGATAAACTTGTTAGATGCCAAGTACAAGGATTTATAAATAATGTAGCATTCTAAAATAAATGGAAACTACCAAACTGAAGCTAAGGCCCAGCAGATCAGTCTTCTGCCTAACAACCACTGTTATGCTTTACCTTGTCCATCATATGAGGTTAAAACTGGTAATACCGAAGCAGAATTCACAAACCTTGAGAATCAGCTCCTCACTCTTGCTCTACTGCTACAAGTTAGATGAGAAAGACAGCTTAGGAATATCCTAAATGACCCAAATTTCTCTCAACCTTCAAGATGCAAGTCATCCCTTAAATGCAGTCATAAACCCAGAGGCAAAGCGAATGCCCTGGCATCCAAATAACCCATAGTCTCTTTTCTGAAGGAGTGAGATATTTACTATCAGGTCGAGAAATGTATTCATTTGTTTCAAACTAACCATTATGATCCCATGCAGTGAAGCAGCCAAGTTAATCAATTATGAATGTATTTAACATCAATAGCACATTTATCAGAGCCAGATTATAACATTATTTTAATAGCTCAGGACCCAGCACAAACTACCCCACGGAGATTTTCTCTTGTCCTATGTTAAGATCTCTAATTTGGTCCAGCCACTTTCTCATACTAACACCAGAAGTAGAAGTTTCCAGTCTCCAGTTATAGCCTCAAAATACTGACTTTTTAAAAAAGGAGGGGTGGAGGGAGAAAAGGAAAAGACCAATTAAATCCACTTCCTCACAGGAAAAGGCAGGAATCTCTTGGGATGGCCAGTGGAGGGAATGGAGGATGCTTCTGGCACTGGGTTCCTAAGCTTATATTAAACCAGGTTGATAGGAGCCCAGAGTCATTAACACTTGATGGCAATTTACTGGATGGGGTAAAATGAACTGGCAAGAACTAAGCCGAATGTCAAGTTATGGTTACCAGTGGACCCTCTGCTGGTTAGATGCACACTTGGTAATGAATGGAGCCCAAAGACTGATTTGTCTCACTGGGGCAATTCCTCTCTCCAGACACAGACAGGAACACAGCAGGAAGGAGAATGTACCTTTACTGTCTGAGCCAGACTTGTTCTGTAGATATATGGATGCCTGGAGTCTCCAGAGCGCTGAATGTCTGGCACCTCTTACCAACATTAAATACGCTTAATTAAAAATAAATTTTAAATGGCATTCACAAATGAGTCTTCAGAGCCCAAACTTTTAACTTAGGAAGGGATTGTTTTCCTCTGCAAATGATGATGCTAAAATGAGACCATTTTGAGAAAAACTAAAGATTTTTTTAATGCCTATAAAGTTGACTATGGAGACTCATTCAGAATTGCAGCTGTGAAGATGACGTGACTGTGACATTTATGTCGTCTTATAAATGACTACATGGAAATGTCTCAGGAAGGCTGTATAACCCTCTACATTTCAAGTCATAAACAGGCCTCACTTTTAAAGTCAATTTCTTGTCTTAAAAAAGAAAATTTCATAAAAGACTAAAGAGTGTGCCAATTCTTATACATTTTATCTAAACATAAAAAGCCAAACTAAGACCAATGGAAATACATTTTTTAACTTCTATATAATTAAAACAATCAAGGAAAAAATAGACTCTGCATAGAGATGGCTTATAGCAGCAGCATTACTTTTAATCAAAAGACTGGCCACAATCTAAATGTCCAACAAAAGAACGAATCAACAAACTGTTGTACATTCACAAAACACACTATCACATAGCACTAAAAATGAAAGCATTAGAGTTACATCCATCATTATAAATACCTTCTGAAACCATTTTTATAAAGCACAAAAAAACAAGCAAATCTAAACTAGTACATTGTTCAGGCACACACATAGTGAACAAGAGAATGATTGCATACAATTTCGGACAGCTACTTATCATCACTCCCTGAGTGGGGGGACAACAGGTCTAAGGGAGCGTGAAGAAACATATACAGGTTAGTTCCAAGTTATTGGTGATGCTGCTGGGTTGGGTGCTGGGTTTATTACAGTATGTTTATAACCTAAATAACGTTACATATTAAAATCACCATTTTCATAGGTCAAGACTATCAAATATTAGCCTTGTCATACAGTTCAATTAATATATCCAAATAACCCCCCAAAAAAGAAGAGACTCACATATTTCAAATTTGGTAAATATACATATTCCCAGGCTATGAAAGGACATTCTATGTTTGAGAAGAAAAGGGATATTTTAAGAGTCAACTAGTGTCTGCACGGTCCATATTTGGTATTTCATATGTCATACGGTATTTCATGTTTCAACTTTAACTGCAACATCACAAACGGACACTGGAATCTTCCACCTGTCAAAGGTACGTACAGTGAAGGTGGAATATCTGTCCCTTTCTTGTTAGTAGCTATTTGTTTTCAGTACAAACAAACAGGGAAGGGCCAACAGAAGCTGAAACATTTCATGCAGATGTTCTGTGAGACGAACTATTAAAGAGAAAATTTAAAGTGTAAAGCCTTCCTGATTCTTTCATTACCAAAGTAAATACTCTGTTTTAGGAAAACTTGCTAGAGCCCATGTTTCCTCAGGAGAATGGCATGCAGCTCACTTAGCACTGCGCGGCCGTCCAGAGGTGGAAAATGCAGAGCTGACATGGCCTGACACTAATTTGCGGTACAATGTTAGGAAAAATTACCTGACCTCCCTAGGCGCTGCTTCTCTCCCAGTAACATGAAATGAAGATAACAGAACTAATCCAGCTCAAAGGATTGTGGTAAAGACAATTCAGGGAATACTTTGAAAATGCTTTTAAATATGTTAACTAAGCCATATCACCTTGGAAGAATGGGCACATTTCCTAATGGACAAAAACATCACTGAGAAATGAAGGTGAACCCAGTGTGGCACATTATATACAGGACCACCCATTCAGCATTTGGACAGTATGCGATCTAATTTCATTTAAATGTTCATTAACAGTAATACCACTGAAATAAAGCCCAAACACAGACATGTGATTTTTAGTCTTTCACCTTAGGATTCCTTCCTGTGGTCTCTAGGAACAGCTTTAAGAATCCATAGGACTGGTTTTTTTTTGTTTTTTTTTTTAAATCGTGATGCAATAAACTTATTTATAAATAATCCATCGGCAGATAGGATGGAAGTGCCCAGGCCAAAGGCTGAGTGAGGAACGGAGCAGTGGAGGGCTCATGACCTAAATTTGTATGTGGACGTCGACTTCATAAAAGCCTCTGAATAATAATAAAAAAAAAACCTAGCTCAACCAGTAATATATAAAATAAAATATGAACTAAAATACTTGCTTATAAATAATCCACTGGCAGAAGGCAGCAACAGGTCAAAAGGACAGAATGTGCAGAAAAGAATGATCTAGCTTTGGAAAGCACTAAGAACTTAGATGAGCTGCAGACATTTTTAAAACCCACATATCCAACACACCCCCCCCACGCAACCGTCTTGCAATGCTGAATGCTACTAAGTCCACAGAGAGCCTTGGAACAGAAACGAGTCTCACTAGGCACAAGCCCAAGTATGAGAAGCAACACTCAGCACCTGTGGCCAACAGAGAAGTGTGAGAGGAACAGATGGCACACCTGGTTCGATGTAAGAAACCGATGGCATCAGCAGAACTCAGCAGACGCTTCCCTGTTCAACATCTCCTCATTTCCAAAGTGTCATCTCACTTCCCTTCTAAGTCAGTAAGACAAATCTAAACTTAACCACAGGATTTCTCCTCAGAGAATTTCATATGGGGAAGCGAAGGGAGAGAATTTCGTATGGGGAAGTGGAGCCTTGGATTTAACCACAGGATGAGAGACTGCCAAGTGAGGGCAGGCAATCGGTTTCCAAATCAAGAATGTCAGTGCAGGGGTTGGAGCAGCTGGAATGGATCTGCAGGGACGGGGTGGAAGAGGGATCATGGGAGAAAAGGCTGGACCCACTGTGGACTGGAAAATGTGGCAATACAGGGGAACACTTTGCCTAAAACACCAGAGGCAATATTTAAAGGAGAGTTCTCTTTCTTGAGAAAGAGTTCCAAGACTGGCTTCCATTTCCAGCAGAAATCAGAATTTTCCACTATTTCTAAATCTTTCTGAAATACCAGTCTCTAAAGTAGGTGAAGATTAAATTGATGGTCTGAAGTTTCCATCGAACCTCACATGAAACCACCTAATTGTTCTCATTTCTTCACTTGGGCAGCTGGGATTGATCTAGTAGGACTTATATGGAATTCCAAACTCAAGACAAAAACAACTGCAACACTTTAATATATTTATAGAGATGCCATCAGTCTAGTATTTCCTTCTTTTACTTCACAAAAAAAAGAAGACGTAGCTATTGTGCAACTGTTTTATATATTCAGCATAGTATTTTAATAAACTCTGCATCCAGATTTGTCTAACCCCCAGCAACTATTCTGCAGAAATACTCAATGAGCTGTGACTGGGGAGAGAAGTCGACTTCTGCTGGCCAGGCCTTTTCCGAGAAAGGGCAAGATCCCTAAGGGACAGCGTTCTCTGCTGCACAGGTGGCATAAGCCTTTGGAAGTGTCATTAACTCACAGCTTGAGCCCATTATTTTGGCAGAACACACCGGTACTTAGGGAACTTGCTCACGCCCTCCCCATGAACACACAGTGGTCACTTGCAAGTGGTGTGGCTCAGGAAGTGGTTCTCGACCACACAAAGTACAGGGAACACAAAGATCCCATCAGACTGGAGGTTTTATTCATTTATTATGCCGTAAGCTTATGAGTATTTGTAAATATACTGATAACAGCATGAAGTGACTGATGAGTACATGTAAGCCCATTAAAGAAACCACTTTCCAACTCACTCTGACTTTGGGAATACTTCAAGGCTTCTCCTGTAAACCCAGACACACTGTTAGGTCACTGGAGAGAGAGAAACTCTCCTGGCTGATGACAGATAACCCTGCTAGCTAACCACAAGTTAGAGAGCTTTATCTACCCTTCACTCCAGAAAAAATGGTTCTTGCCATCATTTCACAACTACTCCAGCAAGACAAACCGGATATATCCCACTCCTGAGACGAGTCATCTAGTGGAGCACAACAGGAAAGTGATCTGAGGTCAGACCCAAGTGGACCTCACACTTCAGAAGTCAGAAAGTTTAAGGGACAAACCCACACACCGAGCTGCCTGCATTCTCCTCAGCTTTCAGTGACAGTCTGTCCACAGGCTACCTGAAAACACCCCCAATGAGAAACAAGCAGAAAGGTGACGTGCGCAACAAGCCTGAAATTGTGACGCAGTTTCAGTCACAGAAACCACGGTCGTGAAGCACCACTCCACTCGGGGAGTTTTCTCCCTCTCCATCCCTAACACAACGTAATGAAGTCTACGGATACCGATCAGGTCTGGGAACTGTGACTCTCAGCATGGGGTAAAGGACTCACCTCACAGAAGAGGGTAAGCTTGTCATCAGGGAGAAGCCCGTTAGCCTCATCCAAGAGAAAATCTCTACGGATGAATTTTTTGAATCCCCAGTCTTTGCCTTGCACAAACCTATATGCCCGTTGACTCTCTGGAGTGGGAAAAAAAATAAAAGTCATATTTAGATTTACTCAAAACAAAAAACAAAACAAAAAAACCACACCAGATCAAATCCATCACTTGTCTGAGCATAAAGTTGTCTGATGTGCAAATAAAGAGTCTAATGAAGACAAGAACATTTACCCATAGCTTTGGTTTCCTCTCCCTTGGCATTCAGGATGGAGAATTTGAATTTTGCCCGAACTTCACTCTTTGGACAGCTGACCAGTAACAGGTAAAGTGACAGATAATCTTTGCTTTCTTCATCTAGCCCTTTTGGGTTTACTCGCAAACACCTGCCCGAAAGAGGGAAAATTAAAAAAAAAGATGTTGGAAGCATCCACGTTTATAGGCTTTCTGAAGTGACAGGAAAAACAGAACATCTATTTCTCAAGAAAGGAAGATGTTAAGAAAACCAGTCCAGGCCCCACAGCAGGAGATTCAGATTCAGCAGAATGACTCCTCAGGAACCATTTTTTGAGAGCAACCGGAGTCACCTTTTAAAGAGTAAACAACAAAAGTAAAGAGGCATTCTAGAATCTGACAACACATCCTTTACATCTCTGCTTCCTTCCTCATAATCTCGTAAATCACCTTTTTCTCTCCCTAAAATATTTTAAAATTGAGCCTACTTCCACTGTGTTCTAATCCTCAATCTCAGGAAAGGCAGTCCCCCTTCTTTTGTCAGGACTATAATGAAACTATGCAAAACAAAATGTTGGGGGCACATGGGTGGCTCAGTTGTTTAAGTGCCCGACTCTTGATTTCAGCTCAGGTCATGATCTCAGGGTTGTGAGATGGAGTCTTGCATCAGGCACTTGTTGTGGAGCTTGCTGAAGATTCTCCCTCTCCCTCTGTCTCCCCTCCCCCCCACCCTAAAAAAGGTGTCATTGAGCTCTCTATTATCACTTTGAGAGAGAAAAAAAGTTCCAGAGAAATATGTGAATAGTAAATCATCTTTTAGAGGTATTTTATCAATCTGGCAATAATATCCTAAGATTGAAATAAAGAAGGCAGTATGGAGGAAGCACAGACAAAAGTAAACTCCCATTACACAGGGTAGAGTTCCAAGCTAGGCTTCCAAATGGAGTCAGCGATGACAATCTGTTGCCAATGTATCAAGACAAATTTCAGACAGATTTAATAGGTTCAATTGAGTTAAGTTGCAAATGTCATTAGTTGAACTGCATGTGGTTCACACTACTTCTACCACATATAACACACAGGCCATATGTATCCTTACGCCTTGCCAGTGTTACAGTACCTCTCTCAAACAGGTGGCCCAACCCAGTGCCCCTCCAGGCAGTGCATATGCCGTAGACACTGTGCTCAAGAAGTGAATTTAAATACAATGCCCAAGTAGGGTGCCTGGGTGGCTCAGTCAGTTGAAGAGTCTGACTCTTGATTTCAGCTCAGGTCATGATCTCGGGGTCATGAGACAGAGCCCCACACTGGACTCTGTGCTGGGCACGGAGCCTGCTTATGATTCTCTCTCTCCCACTCCTTCTTGCCCTACCCCATCCTTGCTCATGCTCTCCTCTCGCTTAAATACATACAAACATACAGTGCCTAAAAATAAAGCATTCTCTCGGGACCTCGTAATATACTGCTTAATGCACACAGCCAACAAATACTAAAGAGAGTGGTTTAACTCTTCAGTAGGTTAACAGAGATCAAAACTGGGTGGCTGGCACACATGTGTTCTGGTCCTGGCAGCAAACCTATGGTTGTATCCTTAACTGCCAGCGCCTCTTCAAGGGGATGCATGGTTTGGATGGGACCGACCCCGACTCTCAGATCATATTCCCCTTGCTCTAGAGATTAATGGAGGGAACCCAAACCTAGGCCAGTCAGTACATGTAGGACATATTCTTGGCCACAGAGTTAATTCAGTGAAAGTTCAAAGAGTTCTGTTGGATGGTAGTGGGTTATACCAATTGCTATTGCCAGTCATCCTTTAACCACAAGGGAAACTGGCTTGAGATGTCCAACAGTGTGGAGAACAGAGAGATGGGGTCCTTAACCTCACCACTGGGCTGCTGGATCAAACTACCTTCAAAACCACCCTACACCCTGGGCATTCTGGTTACATAAGCAAATAAATCTCCTTCATTGTTTTAAAAGCAGGCAACTTAAAGTTGAAATTTTCATGCTAAAATCTAAGTTTCTTTCTTTTCCTAAAAAGTCAGCAAATATGACAATGGTCAGCCTTTATCCACACCCAGCCACAAAGAGCTGGAGCTGAGCAGCCACCACCCCTTTTAGAAGGTCACTCAACACTCACACCATGTATGAACATCATTTACAACACTGGCCCTCTTTACTCATTTATATTACCCTACAGCCATCTGAGTTTGCTGATCCCTGATATTACTCACTGAATTAATTCAACAAATATACAGTGAGGGCACCTGGGTGGCTCAGTCCGTTAAGTGGCCGACTCTTGATTTCGGCTCGGGTAATGATCTCAGGGTCCAGGGATTGAGACCCGGGTCAGGCTCTGCGCTCAGGGAGGCATCTGCCTGAGGATTCTCCCTCTCCCTCCGTTCATGTTCTCTTTTAAATAAATAAGTCTTTAAAAATACACTTTTACAATGAACACCTATCATGTTCCAGGCACTGTTCTAGGCACTAGAGAATACGTGAAGAACATAACAATGTCTCTGCCTTTGTGGATCCTACGTTCTAGTCAAAACAGGTAACTTTTAGAAAAACTTTAACAGCTAGAGATAGTCTTCCTCACCATTTCAGTTTATCATTGGCTCCTGATGAAAAGGTTGAACTTTTAATGACTTCACCCATTTCCTCCCGGCAAAAGCTAAAGTTATTGATGGTCCACATGTAGGAGAATTTCACTACCTTGATCTGTTGACAGAAAACCAAGAAATTAAATAGGAAGTGGGCAACCTGGAAAACAGGCTGCAGATCAAATAATCATTTCCCTTCCTCCCTCCATCTGCTTGAGTCCCATAGGAAGATAGCTCTGTCTGGCCGGCACGGTGGCTCAGCTTTTTCTGTCCCTCACCCACATTTTAAGAAATCTCACAGTGACCAACTGCTTTCATAACATTTCTCCACTTCTGAGAAACACTGGGTGGAAAGTGAGAAAAGCATGGACAGGGGTGGGCAAGCAGATAATAAAGCTGTACCTAAAACAAGCCTCTGCTCAGAGCAGTGTTTGACAATTGCTGATGATACTGCTTGGGGCTGCAAACCTCAAACCTGGTTTCCTGTGAGTTGCCCAAAGAGGAACATATTTCCATTAAGGTGGCTGTGAGTGGATCTAGTTTCAGTAATTTCCCCCTGCTTTCAACCTCCAGTGAAAAACCACTGGCCTAGTACATTCAGATGCCATGTGGAAAACCAAGGAATGGAAAGCTGACAAGTACTTTATCTATCCGCTCTTTGACAGTTATATCCTAGAGAAAGCAGGAAACCTAATGAAGAAAAGAAATCTTCTTCCCTTCATTCACCCAAACCCTCCCCAGATCCATGACTTACAGGGTGACAACATGAACTTACCTGTGTGTAGCACCAGCTCTCAGCTACGGGGCCACTCGACATTTCTGCCGGAGGTGGAGGACTTGGAACCCTTGACATCGCCAGTTTGAAGGTTAAACAAGATCTCCAAAGTCAGGGGACAAAGATTTCTGTTCTCTCTTCACCCTGGTTGACCCAAGAAGCATGAGGATTTTATTAGATTAATGGTATACTATCCTATTTCCGTTTGACCTTGCAGATTGGAAACTGTGTCTCCTGCCCTGGAATGCTCTACCATATCACTCAAATGGCTCTAGCGTTCAGTGTTAACCTTGAGAAGACCACCTAATCGGAAGCAGCCTCCTGCTCACAATTCTATCACCCTGTTTCCATCCTCTGCTCAATTCCTTTTTTTTCCCCCCAAGATTTTATTTATTTATTTGACAGAGAGAGAAAGACAGTGAGAGAGGGAACACAAGCAGGGGGAGTGAGATAGGGAGTATCAACCTTCCCTCTGAGCAGGAAGCCTGATGCAGGACTCGATCCCAGGACCCTAAGGATCACAACCCAAGCCAAAGGCAGATGCTTAACGACTGAGACCTCCAGGAGCCCCCCAATTCCTAATATTATCTTACCAAATGAATCTTCTCAAAGGGCAGATAAAGCACATCCATGAAAAGGCTGCCAAAGAGGAGACAGCACAGACAGCACCACATACAACTCTGCCACTGGCTCCTTTCTCTGGGGGTACAAACAGTCCACTCCTAAAAGGAAATGACCTTGTTACCTCTCTAACTACTGTCTCATCTCCTACACTGCAGTGCAAACTTCTTAAGAGCAGTCTTCTATTCTTCAACTCAGTGCTGGCTGCTCTCCTGAAGGGCAGCATTCCCCCCCTTCTTAGATGTGTTCCTTTCTCTGCAGCATTAGAGATCTCCTTGCTCACATACTCTATTACTACCCAATTTTCCAGATTCCTCTCCTTGCTCTGTTTTCTGATCATTCCTCTGTCTCTCTTTTTTTTAAATTTTTTTTTTAAAGATTTTATTTATTTATTTGACAGAGCGAGATCACAAGCAGGCAGAGAGGCAGAGAGAGAGAGGAGGAAGCAGGCTCCCTGCAGAGCAGAGAGCCCGATGCGGGCCTCGATCCCAGGACCCTGAGATCATGACCTGAGCCGAAGGCAGCGGCTTAACCCACTGAGCCACCCAGGGGCCCTCCTCTGTCTCTCTTATTGGAGTCTCTTTCTCCAGTGTTGCTTCCATGGTTTAATTTTCCATCATTTTCTCGATCTACATTCTCTCATTTTATCCACCCCCAGTGTCAGAGTTTTGCTTTTATACAAATGACTCCCAAATCTCTCTGTGACCTGTCTCATAAGCCTCAGGCCACCTTTAAATAACTGCTGTACATCTCAAGAGGGTGTCCCAGCAGTATATCAAATCCAAGTCCAACTTCTCCCCTCCAAGGCCTTTCTAAACACAAAGCCATTCAAAACACTGGTAAATCTGGTAACAATTTTTAAGTACCATAAACAAAGCCAAAAAATAATCTGGGGAAAAAAAAAAAAGAGTTTGCAATGCATGACAAAGGGATAATTTATGAATTGATATGTAAGTTTTCTACATAATTCATAAGAAAAAGGACAACTACCCTGTAAAAATACTGTTCACACAAAAGGAAATAAAATAGCTCTTAAAATTTTACACCTCTCAGACCAGTAAGAAAAAAAAATCAACCACACCATGTGTGGGGCCATGGGGACTCCTACACTGCTGGCGAGACTGTAAACTAGGATGTGTATTTTGGGCAGGAACTTCCTGTATGCAGTGTGTCCACACACACCCCAAGACTTGGTAATTCTGCTTTTACTGTACATGCACTAGTGTAGGGGTTTCTCAAACGTCAGTGTGCATCTGAATCACCTGCTGGCCACCATCCCCCAAATTTCTGATTCAGAGACTTTAGCTAGACCCACAAACTTGCACTTCTAAAAAGTTCCCAAGTGATCTTGATGTTCAGGCCCTGGCACCACATTTTAAGAACCACTGCCCTAGAAAAACCTTGCATGTGGGCAAAAGAAGACACTGAGAAGGCTGCTCAGTGTGGCACCGCTTGTAACAATGAAAAACTAGAAACAAACCAAAAATCCATTAGGAGGGAAACAGAAAACTAAATTGGGTTATTTCCATTATAATGGAAAACTATATTTCAGGATTTAAAATTAATGAACTAGATCAGCAGCACCATGGAGATGAGATCAAACACAATGCTAGTGAAAAAAAAGCAAATTTTGTAATGTCATGTGCAGTACATTACTTACACAAATGTAAGGTTTATATATTATTTACAGATATAATATATGCGTTCAATAGAAGTAACAAAACACACTGACAAGCTATGCATCAGATCCACAATGGGAGAGCCGGGGAGAAGAATGAGGCCAGGATAAGGATATAAGACATCTTAAGTTGCTCTCTCCTGTTTCTTTTTCAAAGAAAATGAGGATGATCTGAAGCAAATATAGAAATACCTATATGTCTGTTAGTTTAGGATGATAGCCTCTTGAGTATATACCATTTTTCCTACTGTTCTGCTTTATTTTAAAAATATATATTGTATTGTAAGAATAGTGCAAGGACGTATTCCATTACATCAAACACTGGTTTATAATATCCAAGGGAGAAATTTCTTTCCTGAACACCTGGTTTGTTTTCAGCTGTGCATAGACAATATGGATAAAACAGATCATGTGGTCCTTTGCCTGGCTACTAGGAAGCCATGAGACATATATGTAAGCCATTTCTTGAAACTCTAGGATCACATGTTCATTCTACAATAGCTTTATTATTTTCTTTTTTCTACTTTTATTTATTCATTTATTTTAGAGAGAACGAGCAGTGGGAGGACCAGGAGAGGGATAAGCAGACTCCCTGCTAAGGGCGCAGCCGGATGCAGGGCTTGATCCCACAACCCTAGATCATGACCTGAGTCAAAATCAAGAGCTAGATGCTTGGGGCGCCTGGGTGACTCAGTGGGTTAAGCCTCTGCCTTCGGCTCAGGTCATGATCTCAGGGTCCTGGGATCGAGCCCCACATCGGGCTCTCTGCTGAGAGGGAAGCCTGTTTCCCCCTCTTTCTCTGCCTGCCTCTCTGCCTACTTGTGATCTCTGCCTGTCGAATAAATAAAATCTTAAAAAAAAAAAAAAAGTTGGATGCTTAACCGACTGAGCCATCCAGGTGCTCAGTTATTCACTTTGCTATATATAATCATTCACTCAACTGTTTATTCTTTTATATGTTACATACTTCTGGAAACTGCCTCAAATCCTTTGTAGAAAGAGGTATAAATGAACAACAACAAAAATCACTCAACTTACACACACTCGCTGGCCACTTAAGTAATAGGCATGAAAGGGGATTAACAGGATACAGCTGTATCCCTACAGAGTAATACCATTGGTATTACCGGAGTCCCCACTGGTTTTAAACACTATCCTACAGACATTTACAACTAAAGCATCCCATGTAATCACAGATGGGAGTTAACAGTTTTATACACATGACATGCTATTTCACTTAAGCTAGCAAACTAAGCAACAGAGTGGCATTTGGGGCTCCCTGGTTTGTGCAATTCATGATTCCATGATATACTCAAGAAACGATGCTTGATCACCTGTGATGAAGGTATGCTTCCATGTGGTGGAAAACACATTCTCAAGAACTGTTTGTCTAGTAATGAGTAAATGCACCTTAGACAGTTTTACAAATCCCACTTACCATTACTGCCAGTAGGAGCCAGAATGAAATTTCAAAATTCCCACTTAAAACTATCTTTTGGGCAGATTGACAATGAAGATGTGAATTTTACACATTAGTTAAGAGCATAAAATTTGGCTCTAGAGGTGTGTGGTACAGCTCTACACTGAGGGATCTTAAAATGCTAACTTAAGTTTATTTTGAAGTTTTAAAAAAATACTTCAAATTTATCTAACAATTAATTTAAGGATTCTCTAAGCCTAAAAAAAGACAAGTTTAAAAAAGTTTATTTTAATGGCTTAATTGTTACTGAACCATGGTCCATTATTAAAACCAGAAAAAAAAATACTTTGTTCTAGATCAATTTTTTCTATCTTTTTTGCTTCTCATTTATTTTGTAGCCAAGTCTTTTTGGTTTTTCTTTTCTTTTTTAATAATATCACTTTTATTGCAATTTTAAAGAATTTCTAACCCAGCAGCTAGTAGCCCTGGAAGATGCGCCTTAGACTCTGAGGAGCTCTAACCACACAACCTGCTGAGAGGGAAATTGACTAGGATAGCACAAGTCTAATTAATTTCACTCATAGCTGGCACCATGGGCAAAGTGTTCATCAGCAAAGTAGCCTAGTGTTACATGAACTCTCTAGCTCTTCATGCCAACTGCTCAGGTGCCCAGCAGAAAAACAATTTCAGAAAAGGGGAGGTCTATTTGAGGGTCATGGTTTGAGACCCTTTCTAGGAGACAACTAGGACCAAAATATAGTATCCCTGGCTTTTAAACAAGTTAGGACAAGACCAAGTTGTCTAGTGAGAAATTTCTTTTCCAAAGCTTAGCAAACTTCCCAGTATGCTGACAACTCTGAGGCTGAACATGTCTGTTATATATCAATCATTTATTTTCCTGTTTACTAAATCCTGACCCGTGCAGCAACACCTCTTCTGAGCCACAACAAAATAATATACTTCAAAATATCTGTCAACGGTAAAACTGGTCAAATTACAATGAAGGTAGTATCAAGTTAGCAACCAATAGCATTCACTATCAGAATGTGTCTTAGCAGGTACTAGTTCATAAAGTTGCTAATTATTTTTGCCAAGAGACTCCAGTCAAACAATATAGTATGATTTCTAACTAGAACATTAAACTCTGGAGAGTAGACAAAAATAAAAAATATGTATTTTAATGCTATCATGATGCATATGCATGATACTTTCAATCAAACCTATACAGTGTACTTCTTTTCTGCCTTCTTTTATACCTATCAACACTTCTGTTGCCTTCAGTAGACTTGAAGTTCTTTAAAAGGAAGTTGTAACTCTTCTTTGTGTCCCCTTATCACCTAGCACAGCCTGCCTAAACAAGGCATTCAGCAAAAATACTTTGATGACTGAAACACTTACCCAGTTGCATTCTAGTTCATTAACTTTTCTGCTTGTTTCTCTCCCATATCTCTAAAAGAGCCCTTGGAACAGTGCTGAGTATATTAGATTTGCAATGTAATGAGAATCATTAATTTGTTCTTTTGGATGAGTTACACAGAAAGCCAAAAATGCCTAGCCTGGCACTCTTAAGTACCAGCCTTGGTAAAACTAAGGTTCTCATCCAGTACCAACTGTATCTTCATTCTACAAGGGGAAAGAGAACGGATAAAATTTCTTTCATTTTGAAAACATGAATCAGTAATTTGAACTAAACTCTTACATAATCAGGATTCTTTGAGGACAGAAGATGAATTCCCTTTACAATGGAGAGAAACGTCCCAATAGTTTAACCTACAATATATGCACAGCTAGGCTAGAACACTCTCTGAAAAGTGTTACAAAGACAGCTTCTACAGTTCTTTTTTATCTTTCTTTTATTCCCCATAAGCATTCCTCCATCTTCAATCTAATCCAGTCAACCAGAGAAGGGGAAAAAAAAAAAGAATATCAGCAACAAACACAGGCATATCACATACATGGTATCTGTAAGTTAGCCATACAGGTCCATTGGTCTTAAAAGTACAGGAATAAAAAAAAATAATAATAATTACAGGAAGGAGATAATATGAGACTGAACCATGAAATTGCTTTGTCAGCCAAAACTAGTCAAACTGGCAATTTCATGTGGTTCAACATAGTGCACAAACATGCACAAGCTAGATGGCTGGGAACAGAGCTTCTTAAAAGAATGGTTTATTAGGGACTTTTTAAAAGCCTATTATTCTTTTTTCTTTTGGTTTAAAGCCTTGTACAGTTTCCAAGTAAAGAAAAATCCCAATGTCATACTATCTTAAATCTGAGAGATGTTGCATTTACCCAAACAGAAGATGTCAAAACGATTGTTGACCAAAAATAAATAAATAAATAAAAATAAATAAATCACAAAACTATGGGAAGAGTTGTATATATTCATTTTTGAGAAACTAATGTGACCTCAAAGTAATGTTTGTATTTCTCCTCTTAGTGTCCTCAATAATATACAGCCTGTAACGTAATAACTTCTCATTACCCTAAGGATAGATTATTACAGGTCATACTGACTTCCTCTGTTGCAAGGTTTGAATGACTTTTGAAAATCTGTCATAGGTAAACTTACTGCAATTCAATGTAGTCTAACAAAATACTAAATGTACCTTTTTTGTTTCTTTTTAAAAAACAGACACTTCTTTTAAAATGAAACTAAGGGCAATCAAGAGAGACCTTAATAAACAAAGGAAAGACTTGGGTTTCTCTTATATCCCTTATCAGATTCATGCTTTATAGAGTTTACAACTTAAAGATGACTGCTTTTGTCTTTATTGAGATATAACTGACATACAACACTGTATTTGTTTCTGTTTTTTTAATTCTTTAACAAAATGATTTCGTATTAAGGGAATCTAAAGATCAAGAAGAAAAAGTCAACAGCCTAATGGAAAAATGGGCAAAGAACAGCCCATGATTTGCAGAAATGTAAATACCAGTGGTTCTGAAATATATGAAAACATGTTCAACTCTCATTCATAATAAGATAAATGCAAATTAAACCACACACTGATTCACCCAGTGAATTGGCAAAGATCAAAATGTTTGATAACACTTGCTCAGGGTAAGGAGAACATTTCTGATTAGAGTATAAATTGTTACATTCTGCATGAAGGGAAATGTATATCAGAATGAATAAGAAATGCACATACCCTTTGATCTAGCAATTTCACTTCTAGAAATTTACCTTACTGATATATTTAATATGACAAATATAAAAGGCTTTTTCACCGTGGTATTATTTGTAATCACAAAAGAACGGAAAATACCTGAAAGTCCAACAAGGGTTTGAGTAAATGAATTATGACACAAATAGACAATATAATAAAAATCTGTTAAAAATGGGGAGATTCTATCTAAAGAGGAAAAATATTATTTATTTTAACATATACATAATATTCTCTGTAAAGTTATATAAGACCCCAGGGACACATCTGTTACTTCCAAGGAAGGAAACCAGGCCTTTTGTACTATGTGAATATATAAATCTTTTCAAATAAAATTTTTTAAAAATTGTAAAGCCATTAGCAGGCTTTACAATTAATTTTTCTAACTGATGTGATGGCTTATAAACCAGAGCCTTATGGAAGACAAGATAGGAATTCTCCATTGGTTTCCACTGCTATCTGAGTAAAATCTACCTCTGTCATGACTGCCAAAACCTCAGTCTATGTCCCTGACCTCATCTAACACTTACCCTTCACAGTCCCTATGCTTTAGTCACTCAGGCCTTTAATTCTACTTAGAGAGCACACCAGGTTCTTTCCTGAGCCTGGAAAGCTCTTTCTGCCTTCAGATCTTTTCATAGCTGGCTCCTTGTCATTTAAGTGTTCTATCAAGTATAGTATCTTGAGAGAGGCCTTCCCTGACTCCCCACTTCCAGGCTGCCCCTCTCATTACATTATCCTATTTTATTTTCTTCATTATCACTACCTGAAATGATCTTGTTTCAAGTTTCTTACCTGTCTAATGACTTCCCCCCTCCAGAAATTAAGCTCAATCAGAGAACAGCATCCCCCATACCTAACATGGTATTATAACAGGTACTCAGTAAATATTTGTTCAATGAAATTATTGTTGAATAACTAGATACTGTCTTTGGGGTTCATATTTTTCCTTAATGAGCTCCAGTTAGAAGGTTAAAGTTAGGGAGTTGCTGAGTGAATAACAGCTACAAGAATCCAGGCACACTTTTAAAACAATAGAACGTTTTCAAAAAAAAAAAATATCAGTTCATCTCACTCCAATTTTAAATAACTCATTCAGTATGTTCCAAAACTATACTCTCCTTCGATTAAAAAAAAATTCCAAGAAAACTTGGGAGATAAGATAAGCCTATACACTAAATGGGGAGTTCTAAATGCATAAGACAACAGCGAAGAAAGCACATCTTCCAGAATAGGGCAATCCTGATCATAAAAAGTACCACTACAATAGCTGTCAGGAATTCAGGCTAGACCTTCCGAGTTCTTTCAAGTTGAAGCTTATATAATAAAATTCCAATGTATTGATAAAACTGAGGCAGATCCTTTGCATCTTTACTTAGATTTGACCTTAAATTTTCGTATCTGACATGGTTTGATTCCCTTAAAATTGACATGTAGAGAAAACATATTTAACATTAAATATATACACATGTAAACATGTCCATGTATAAATACAGAGAGAGAGACATACCCCTGAAACATGCCTACACACATAACTAAGTTTTTTCTATACCAGGCTAATATGTAGAACATATTTTCTGCCATAGCCAAATATTTATCTAGTTAAGAGTTGAATTATTCTTGCAACTATTGTTATTTAAGGAAAACTCAGAAACAGGTATACTAGTATGTATGCAGGTCAGTACCTTTAAGATTCCCCAGCTGACAACTATCTTAGGCAAGCATAGACACTGAAATGATCGTCAGGATTAGATATACTTTCATTACGTAAAAAGGCTACTTGACCTTCTTCTCCTCAATCTAAGTGTTATAAGATGGAGATTTACAGAAACAGCCTGGCTAGTAAGGCTCATTCAAAGCCAAGATGAAGATGAACAAAAAGGTATAGGAAAGAATCTCAAGTCATGGAAAGCAGTAGGATAACCAAAACAACACTGGCTCCCAAACCTTAGTGTATGCCGGCTGTTTCCAGCCTTACTGCCCTTCTCCATGGGTTATAAATAACTGCAAAGTGTTCTTGTCCCCAAGGAGACCTTTGCAGCCAGCTCAAAGGTTAAAATATGGAATAATTCTCACTTTGGATGAAACTCTTCCAGTTACCAGAAAAATGAAAAAGCCAAAAAAAATTATCACCAATTTAAGTTAAAGGCTGGGGAATAATCTCCCTCTCCCTAAAAACTATCAATTCTATAAAAGTTGTTACACAGACATATTAGCATAGTCCACTACCCCAAAAATATATCCAGGGAGAATGCAATGCATGCTCTCTCTGTTCCAAAAGCAAAAATCTGTCCTGAAAATGGGCAGATCCCACTCAATAGTCCTGTAGGATAGCATCTTTTCAAGACTTTTTGAATTGTTTTGCTTTTTAATTTAGGTAAAAATGACTGAGTTAAATGCATCTATATATCCACATCTTGTCTCCACCTGGATGAGGGAGATCCAGCACAACCTATCATGGCTACAACAAGCATAGGTTTCACAAACTCTGGGCTAATAAAATCAGGTAATGTGTTGCTGTTGTTAATTACTGAAACCCTGCTAGAAAATTAAACAAAACAAAAAAACTCCCCCATCTGCTTAAAAAAAAAAAAAAAAAGACAGAGCTCCTTAGATTAAGCTTCTCCACACATCACTTTCAAAACCCATCATCTGGGAGATGTCTGTAATGGAAAGATAGGAATCCAAATCAGTAAACAAATCTGATTATAAAGGGGCTATTTCACTTCAAAGTGGATCTCGTTCCAAAGGAAAACACCTTTAGAAATGAAGTTAAATAGGCAGAACCAAATAATCAGCAAATTCTCTCTTTTCACAAATTATAATAATGTGTTGATTCCACTGATGACTTGGACAAAAATCTCTAGGGCCACAAAGAGCAAACTTAGGAAAGATGAAGATTTTAACACATCCCACGTGTTATCAAAGATTTCTCCTCTAGGTTGAGAAAATTCATTCTAAAACAAGAGCTAGAACAGAATTTAAAAAAAGAAGGAGGAGGAGGAGGAAGAGGGGAAAAAACCTTATGGCTAAGAAGATATGTTTATTATATAATTATATTCTCAAAGCTGTTTCAAGATTTGGGAGGTTACAGTTTTTCACCTCTTCCCTCAACTACAAACTAAGAAGAACCTTATAAAACTCGAGTAGTAAACACATGAAAGGCTTGGCCCTAATACAATTTAAGTGTGTCCAATCTGCAAGGAATTCAAAAACAGAAGACTCATTTCATGAAACAAACAGGCAGAGGTTGCATAACCCCACATAACCTGGCCTTTCTAGAAGCCAAATTCAACCATGCTGTTCTCTCAGCCATCTATACTTTAATCGAACCATTTAAAAATATTTATTAACATAATTTGGCCACAGAAAGAGCTCAAGGAATACACAGCAAAGAAGATCATCTAAACTGGTCTTAGGGTAAACTCTGTGGACTAAGTTCATTAACTTCAAAGCTGAAAAGACCCATTTACTCCAGAAAATTTGGTATACTACAAAGGCAACCAATCCACTTCGGTATTAACTACTACTGTCTAGCATTACAGAATTTGGTATTCTCTGGAGATTCTGTTCTTAATAAGAGACTCTTAGACCTCCCTTGAAATTATGAAAGAGAGATCGAAGTGTATTTTCGCTTTAATCTCCTTTAACTGTAGTCTTACCAGAAAAAATCTGATGACTGTTCATATGAGCCATGTCCATGCTCCTTACTTTGAAACCATCTGCAGAAAATAAATTCCCTCTTCTTCTAAAGTTATTAAAAATAAGCCAATTTTGATGTTAATGTTAAGGTTCTAACTAAGCTAAATGGAACAAAGGGCAGGCAGGAAGTTCTGTTTTTAAATGTTCACTCCAAAATTCATGACACAAGGAAAAAGTAAAACCACACAGGCAGACAAAACAGGGGAAAGTTAGACAGAATGTCTGTCTTAACAGAAATTCCTGGCTCCCAACAATTTGTGTCAGATTTAAAAAGAAAACTAAAATGCAGTAATACCTATTTTACCCGATAAAACTCTACAAAAACATACATAAACATTTGAGGCATGAATCTCATAGGATAAAGTAAAATTTTTAAGATGCTGGCCTGAATGGCAGAAACATTTTTTTTAAGTTACCCATAAAGAGATGAGCTCTACATTCATACACAAACGCAATCTGCTCAGAATCAAATGCCTTGAACAGAGTAAAATGAAGCCCATGACTTACTTTATTTCCTTTTATAAACTGTAATTCCTCATTTCCCTGACGATCTTTTTTCTAGGGAGAAAAATCACCTTACTCTAAGGTCTCTATATCATGCATTAGCAACCACTGATTGCAAATGTAAATCCCAACTTTTCTCCCTTCCACCATTAGTGTAAAGCCTTATATTATACGCTGCAGTCACCAGAGATCTGAACGAATGGCTATGGTTAACCCCAGGAACGAATATTTAGAATAAACTTCTTTTGAAGTCACATAAGAAAAATATTTAACATCATTTGTAATGCCCATTATTAAAAAAAACCCCAAACCTTACATGTTTACCTTCCATGACTTCCAACTTTACATACCATTTGCACTGAAATGAAACTCAAGATGTGCGTTTTTTAAAATCATGGTAAATATTTCTGTGCATTTCATTCTGCTTTTTTCCTCATGATCTTAAACTATGTTTAAAATAAAACTATGTAAAAACTCACCAAGTCAAGTCAGTAGGAAGACTCTAATTTGTCTGGTCTAACAGGAAACCTCTGTTGGAAATAGAGACGATGAATCAGACTTACCCAGATTCTGAATCTCATACAAGTCTTTACTCATTTTGGCTATTCCGAAAGGGAAAACCTTACAAAAGCAGGTAATACGTTTGCTAGGATTTCCTAGTCAAAATCACCATTTTTGTATTTTATCACTAGTTTTGGATATTCTATTTTTTTACTCATCTCTCAAAAAGATTATACTTAGATATGATAAAGTCCAAAAAATCCAAGCTAATTCCTTTAATCAATCGGCCTATGAATGCAGCAAAAATGAAACTCATGTTTGCTTTTTATCAACACGTACAAGAGGGGGTCATCATCACATCTGCCAGTTACCTCACAGACTGTTGAAAGAATTATTTTGTTTTTATATAAAATGTCCTTTATAAAAAGTGCTCTGTGGGTCAGTTACACTAAAGCAAGATACACTTAAGCAAAGCAATGTATTCTATGATTTTTAACGAACAGCTACCACAGAGAGGTTCCTGGTGAAGACTGAGATGTCTTGCCTAATTATCTACCATAACTTACAAAGTTACTCAAAACAGAAACAGGGATAAGAATGGTTGCCAGGCTTCCGGAAGCCTAATATAAGCAGAAAATTCTAGCACTCTCTTTCCTTTTGTGGGAAAACGAAGTACTGTATATACACTGGCTGATTCCATAAAAACAGAATCTCTTCTTGAAAATCTAAACACTAACTTTTACTTGTACACCTACAAATAAGCTTCTCTTATTTTCATAAACCAGTCTAGTAACTATCAATAATGGAAGGAGCCCTCACCAAAAACTGTCCTCAACTACTCATGCTAAAACAGGCCAGTCTTGATCAGAAGATTTAAGAGTAGCAAGAATCAGGGTGAATTGATTTAACAAATATTTACTCAACACCAATTGTGCAAGACACAGTGTTGAAGAAGACGACGACGACAGTGAAGACAGACACAGTTCCTGACCCTCTGAGGGTAGACAGACAGATACCTCTTAAGACTCGGTAAGAATTCCTAGGTGGAAGATGCCAATCAACCGTAAGAAATACAAATGCCGAATGTTGGTGAATCTTAAAACAGAAACCAATACCTATAGTCCCTTCCTCTCTCTCTCTTTCTCTCTCTCTCTTTTTTTTTTTTTCCCAAGTGTTAAGGCTTTGGTTTCTCAGTTTGCTACAGTGAATATTTTCAGGCCCAATGGATGGGCAAAATGTAAGGAGTCTGACAATACTGATGAGGATTGAGTGGAACACGGACACCTCTCACACTGCAAGTAGGAGGGCAAATTAATATGACTACTTTTTTTTTTTTTTTAAAGATTATTTATTTATTTATTTGACAGAGAGAGATGACAAGCAGGCAGAGAGAGGGGAGGAAGCAGGCTCCCCACTGAGCAGAGAGCCCGATGCGGGGCTTGATCCCAGGACCCTGGGATCATGACCCGAGCCGAAGGCAGCGGCTTAACCCACTGAGCCACCCAGGCACCCCTAATATGACTACTTTTGAAAAACAGTTTATTTTCTAATAAAACTAAAGATCCAGCAATTCCACTCACAAAAACAGCCCAGAGAAATTCCTACACATCCATCAGCACACATAAATAAGAATGTTCATAGCAGCATTGTTCTTAACAGCCAAAAACATCAAGTAGAATGGATACATAAATTATGGCACATTCATATAGGAAGCTAGATGGTAGTGAAATTAAACCACTGTTCCTCATAACAACATGGTTGAAAGTTACAAACATATTGTTAGGTCCTAAAAGAAAACACGGAAGAACACATATTGTATTACTCTATTTATATAAAATTCCCCAAAACAGATAAAACTAAATTTTAATGGTTTGTAAGGAATTCTAGGTTGTAAAATCATACAGAAAATGATTATCATAAATGTCAGATTCTCTACAAGAGTATGGGTTATGATCTAGAAGAAATACGCAATGTAACAAGCTTCTGGGTGCTGTGAATGATATATTTCTAGGTCTAATTGGTAGTTATATAGTACTTCCTTTTTATAATTCATCTTTAAACTATAGTTATGTTTTATGTATTTTTCTGTTTATATTTCATAATAAAAATATTCAAGACATACATTGAAATAGAGTAGCTACATATGTATATACACACATATATACATATATGTATCTATCCTCCTACATCTAAGCATATACCATTGTTTATTTTTTTCTTCCCAGGCAATTCATAAGGAGAAATCAGTAATAAAAAAGCAGGGCGACCTAGGAATGAACACCTACAGACAGACTTTCCTATCATACCTCCTCTCTTTAAATTTAAATGAAATACCCAAGATCTGTATTTCAGGGAGATCTACAATATTGCCACAAATGTTTAAATCTATGTATGGCTGCTCACCAGAAGCCATTAGATAAAACCCAAATTATTATAAAAAATAATCGAAAGCTTCTGAAAGCAAAGCCAAGATACAGTATTTTTTGGTACTGCCTTTTTTAGTTTAATCGCAGCCTCTGATATAACCTCCAGTGACTTCCCATCTCACTTGGAGTAAAAGCCAAAATCCTTGTAAGGGTTGAAAAAAGCTGCACAATAGGACCTCATTACCTCTCCCGCCTTACCTCCAATTACGTTTTCCTGAGCTCGCTATGTTCCAGTCAAACTGCCCGTCTTTGCTGTTGTTCCTGATACAGAACAGGCCCATTCCTGCCTCAGGGCTTTGTACTCGTCTTTTTCTCTACCTGGGTAACTCTTCCCCTAGATATTCTCCTGGCACACTCCCTCACCATTGTTGGGTCTTTCTGTAATAGTCACCATCTCTGTGAGGCCTTCCCTGACACCCTTAAAAATATCACCCTCCCTCCCCCGAAGCCACAATCCTATTCCTCTTTCATTATTTCATTTTTTTTCTCTAGCACATAAAATCATCTACCCTACTGTGTCTGGAATGCCTGAAAGGCAGATGCCTGTCTGCTTGTCCCCAGACTGTGTTGGGCACAAGGGAAGCCAGAAATAAACATTTATTCAATAAATGGCTGAGTTAATCTCTTTTTCTTTTGGATTTCCATTCTTGAAAGATTAGACGTTATTCCATACATTTAGAAAAAAAAAAAAAAGGTGGAGCCACTGGGTGGCTCAGTGGGTTAAAGCCTCTGCCTTCGGCCCAGGTCATGATCCCAGGTCCTGGGATCGAGCCCCGCATCGGGCTCCCTGCTCTCTCTGCCAGTCTCTCTGCCTACTTGTGATCTCTGTCTCTCAAATAAATAAATAAAATCTTAAAAAAAAAAAATTTCCCCTCTATGTCAAAGTTATTAACAAAGTTTGTTTTACTAACAAGTTTCAGGTTTATTAGCATTAGTAAGTCACGGATAAGGTAAGGCTATAAAGAGCTGATGCAAACTAAGCTGCATCTTCCCACTACCAAGTGTGCAGTCCCTAAGCTAGTGATAACAATCCTGGGAAACTCCTGGGAGGCCGAACTCTCTTCCAGCGCGCTAGTGCAGCTGTGTACTGGTCTACCCATTATGGGAGCTTTCTGACAAGATGGAGCATGAAGACTGACTGCTTCCTTTACTTAGGCTTTTTAAGTTTTCCTTTTTTTTTTAAAGGAGAATTTCAGACCAATATCTCTGATGAATATGGATGCCAAGATTCTCAACAAGATCCTAGCTAACAGGATCCAACAGTACACTAAAAAGATTATCCACCATGACCAGGTGGGATTTATCCATGGGATGCAAGAGTGGTTCAACATTCACAAATCAATCAATGTGACAGAACAAATCAATAAGAGAAGAGAGAAGAACTACATGGTCCTCTCAATTGATGCAGAAAAAGCTTTTGACAAGATACAGTATCCGTTCCTGATTAAAATGATTCAAAGTACAGGAATAGAGAGAACATTCCTCAACTTCATAAAATCTATGAAAAACCCACAGCGAATATCATCCTCAATGGGGAAAAGCTGACAGCCTTCCCTTTGAGGTCAGGAACACAACAAGGATGTCCATTCCCACCACTGTTGATCAACATAGTACTAGAAGTCCTAGCAACAGCAATCAGACAACAAAAAGAAATAAAAGGTATTCAAGTTGGCAAAGAAGTCAAAAACTCTCTTTCTCTTTGCAGATGACATGACACTTTATATGGAAAACCCAAATGACTCCACCCCCAAAATACTAGAACTCGTACAGCAATTCAGAAACGCGGCAGGATACAAAAATCAGTGTACAGAAATCAGTTGCTTGTTTATACGCTAATAATGAAAATATAGAAAGGGAAATTAGAGAATGGATTCCATTTGCTATAGCAATGATGCTATAGCATTATTTTTCAAAGATCTGGAACAAACAATCCTAAAATTTGTATGGAACCAGAAGAGACCCTGAATTGCTAAGGAAATGTTGAAAAGAAAAACAAAACTGGGGGCATCATGTTGCCTGATTTCAAGCTTTACTACAAAGATGTGATCACCAAGACAGCATGGTACTGGCACAGAAACAGACACATAGACCAGTGGAACAGAGTAGAGAGCCCAGATATGGACCCTCAACTCTTACAGTCAAATAATCTTCGACAAAGCAGGAAAAAATAAACAGTGGAAAAAAGACAGTCTCTTCAGTAAATGGTGCTGGGAAAATTGGACAGCTATGTATAGAGAAATGAAACTTGACCATTCTCTTACACCACACACAAAGATAAACTCGAAATGGATAAAAGACCTCAATGTGAGGGAAGAATCTATCAAAATCCTAGAGGAGAACACAGGCAGTAATCTCTTTGACATCGGCCACAGCAACTTTTTTCACGCCATGTCTCCAAATGCAAAGGAAACAAAAGCAAAAATGAACTTTTGGGACTTCATCAAGACCATTTTTTTTTTAAAGATTTTATTCAGCAGAGAGGCAGGCAGAGAGAGAGGCAGAGAGAGAGGGGGAAGCAGGCTCCCTGCTGAGCAGAGAGCCCCATGCAGGCCTTGATCCCAGGATCCTGAGATCATGACCTGAGCCGAAGGCAGAGGCTTAACCCACTAGGCCATCCAGGTGCCCCAGGACCATTGTTTTTTAAAATGAGATTTTATTTTAATAGAAGAAAAAAAAGGAGTCTTTAAAAAGACTTATGTAAACAAAAGATAATTTCAAGAAGAAAGTTCTTTATATTTTTACTCCCACAGAAGCAGAAGGCTTCTCTTACATATCCCGATGAAATAACCCAAGAAGGTGACTACAGAGGAAAAAAAATGATTTCTGAATTAGGTACCAAAAATTGTTATAGCAGTGTCCAGAGAGAAAGGGAAAACAAAACTCCTTACTTATTCTAAAGAAAGAGTTAAAGTAGGAACATTTCTCTCCAACGTAAGTTGCAGGACTGATGTGATAAAGAGCAGGTAAAGAACTTCATTCAAACTTAGTGAGAACAGTGGCATACGGGCAATAATTCGCTTAACAAAGCTGCCTATCAAGTGACCGGACGGTCCGAGCATAAAGACAGAGCTTATACTTCTGATGGAACACTCTGCTCAAGTTAAAACACAGTAAACTTAGATCCAAAGGTTACTTTCCAGCCACAGTACTTGTGACCTGAACTATATCCTAAGACGTGAATAAATTTGCAAGAAAATACACAGGCATCTGATATTCCATAGTTACACTTATTACTAGGACTTCAACATTAAGGTCTTATCAACTGTTAAAAAAGCACTTCACACATAAATTCTTATCAAATTCTTAAAGTCAGATCACATATCCATGAGGTGAAAATATCATGAATATATATTTGTACAGGAGGTGGCGGCCCAAATTAGTTAAGAAAGGAAGTCCTTCTCAAGCACTTCCAGCAAGCAGAGTGTATTATTAGAGAAGAGTAACAGTTTTCATGTGTAACACTTCAGCTTTCCAAGTGCTCCAAGCTCTGAATAGCATCCACGTTTAAAGAGGAAAAGACATGGAACATAAAAATTAAAAATATACTGAACCTTGCAATAATGAAGAAAATAGAGTGGATTAAAGAGTCCAGACAAAAAGTTTACAAATGAAAACTACTGACACTGAAACATATGGTCCCTGAACAAAATTTATCAGTAATCATTCTAATATAAGGTGAAGGTTTATATTTTTAATGCTTTAATTAGGTTAAGAATGCTCCAAGAAACTCATAACTATCAGCTATGTCTGAGTCACGCTGAATTTAGAAGGTAACACAAGAATTCCCCGAACTGGACTGAGGTCAGTGAATAGTCCTACACTTGGTGGGAAGCATCCTAGGAGTTAAAAAGTAGTAAGAAAGGAAGGGAGAAAAGGAAGAGGTGAGGAGTCACTGACATTTATGAAAAACAGCTACTGGATATGAGACAATAAAAGTAAAGAACGCTGAAATGCAAAAGTCACCAAATTCATCAGATTCCAAAAAGAATTCATAGGAAAAGAAAATTTTAGAACCTCTGACCCTAATAAAAGAAGTTGGCATTCCGAGTTATGAAAGGGTTTCCTCATCCCTCCCTCATCCCCCAAATGAAGATGTAAATACCAAAGTGATGGGCCAAGTGGCAGAATTCAGGTAAGATACTTAGGGAAAAAAAAGAAGCAGCAAGAAAAACTGTCACAATAATGAGGAGGAAGAGGAGGACAGGGAAAGCGTTAGGGATCCACATGCAGGTTGTTCACTGCAGTTCTGTCTTGTAACAGCAAATAAACAGAAACGATTTAAAGATCCATCAAAAGGTTTGAAAAAACTGAAATATTCACAGTGATATAAACATTAAACAGCTAGAAAGAGGGACCTAGATTTATATGCATCCAGATGGAAAGACTTTGAAAAACAATAAGCAAAAAAACCCTCAATGACTGTTACAAAATTTACATATTCACACACATTCTCTCTCACAAAAACATGCTCACACACTGCACTGCAAGGATGCACACTAAATTCAGGGTAAAGGCTGTCTCGGGGGAGCGAGGGTGGGAAAAAGAACTGAGAAAGTAAATAAAGAGGGACTTCAGCTAGAGAGGTTTATCACAATCTCTCCACTTTTTGTTTGCCTTTTAAAAAAATGTTTGAAAAACAATGAATTCAGAAGGAAAAGTAAATTAGAAATGATTCTGTAAAATCAACATCAGAGACATATTTTAAACAGACAATAATATTGTCTGATTCAAACCAAATAAAGCCAATGAATTCAGACCCATATTTTCTTAATAATGAAAAAACTAGTTCTTGTTGGTAAAATGCTCTTCCCTGTTGCCTGGAATCACCTAGCACTGGGCTTACTTAAGCAGAGGGAAGAAGAGACTGACTTCGTATACCTGAGCAAGAAAATACATTTTATTTCATTATTTTTATTTATTTAATTTTGAGAGGCAGAGGAGCATTTTTTAAAAAAGGGGGGTTGGGGGGGAAAGGAGCAGAGAGACAGGGAGAAGGGAGAGAAAGTGCTAGGCATGGAGCCCCACATGGACCCTGAGATCATGACCTGAGCCAAAAATCAACAGTCAGACGCCAAACAGACTGAGCCACTCAGGCACCCCCAAGAAAGCACATTTTACATACAAATAATACTCACAGTAATCCAGCCTATCTTCAGAGACTGTAAATCCTTATAAAGGAACCAGGTTTAGAGGACCTTCTCTTTCCTCTCCACCATCCTATCTTCTAACCTCTGAAGACCTGTCCTCCATCCTACTGTAATTTTATTCATTGCCCTCATAGGACTAATCCCACCTTCTTTAATCCCTCAATTTTTAGTGCCTGAACTCAAAGACAGGTTTTTAAAAAGATAAGTTGAGACTTTTTGAAATGATTTATGCTTTTTCTCCTCTTTCAAGTATGTTTTTTCTTCTCTCTTCCTTTGCTTTTTGTCATCTCCAACTTTTTTTTTTTCCCTCTTCCACTCTCTTACTGACCAACGGTTGCTTTCAACTGCTAGCAAGCCTCTGGCATATTTATACTTTTCAATTCTTAAACAAACAAAATCCCATGCCATAGCCCAGAGGTCAACTAAAGGAGAGAAAACTTAAAGTCAAAAATACTAACCATATTTTGCTGCCTTTCATTTTGGCATAAAGACCAGGAATACAGTTCCAACTACCAAATAAGACAGCAAAACCAAACTTCCTTTCTTACATTTCATCATCTTTATAGGATTGAAATGTATCTGGGGCTGTCTGTTTCACAAGACACTTCGGTTAAGAACTGTAAGACCACTAAGAATAGGTCCGTAAAGTTAGGTATGACAACCTAGTGAAACCACAGCCTCAAGATTGACAACAGAGGTACAACCCAAGCACTTCTCCCCCATCCTCCTGGTCTTGGTTAAAAGGACTTCTGAGGTCATCCTGTGTTAAATGTTTTAAGCTATATAACCATTTCCTCACAAACATCAGTCACTGCCTCAGTCTCCAAAGTACTCTGACATTCATGATCTTATTTGGGATTTATAACAGCTCTGTGAGGCATGTGGAGCAAGTATTTTACAAATAAGGAAAGAGAAGCTCGGGGGTCATGGTCACATGGCTATGAAAGGATCTAAATTCAGAACTCAATTCTTTGAGTTCTCCTAATCTAAAACTTTATCATTCCTATGACTGATTCTTGGATCAGGTATGGTCAGGCATGGTCAATTCAATTCAATATGTAGGAAATGGGAAAATATCTGATAGAAGATATATTTATATACTCTAGCTTTCAGTTCCCATTTCATTTTCAAGTGGCAACTCTGGTGAAAAGTATGACCTTTTTTCTAACCAATTCTGAGCAATATTATTAAGGGAGACCTGAGTTAATGATTGACAGGCTCATGCCTACTTTCAAGGCTTGACCCTGGGAACAAATCATATGTTCTAATACTGTAAGAAAGACTTTCCATAGTTTAGCACCTAATCATCAATTTTTTTTAAATAAAATGTCTAGTGTTCTAACATGCCAGAGCAATTTTCTAGCCTGAGTTTCCAAGAAACCAGCATCTTTCCCTCAAGATCTCTCTTTCTATTGCCATAAGCTCACAGAATTAAAAAGCACAATTTCTATCATTCCCTAATATTGATTTGAGATATATATACCATGACTAAAATACTAAATAGCACCATGCCCCACCCAATTGCTCAAGCCAAAAGCCCTCTTTTCCTAGGGTTCCTATCACCAAGTCCTGTCCGCACTCTTGCTTCCTAACACATTCCACATTTATCCATTTCTATGCCATTTCCTCTCACCTTAACAGGTCTCTAATTGATCTCTATTATTACAAAGGATACTGGAAACAAACCAGGAAACACATCTACCACTGGCATCCTCCAATCTAGCTTTCCAGTGTTACCTAACATGACTGTTCAAATTCAATCAACCGTCAGACTATCCAATTCCATTGCTCAGACAACAGTCACAGAGCTAACGTGGCTATACAGACTGGATTCCTCCCTAAGGATGTGGGGTTACAAAGACAGATGTGCCACTCTTTGTTCTTGGCCCTCTAAGAACCCTTTTTCCTTTTCAATTCAACCAAACCTTTACTGATCACAACTGCACAGACATGATTTGACTCTGATCCTCAAGATGTTCTTATTTTTTTAAAGATTTTATTTATTTGGCCCCGCATCAGGCTCTCTGCTCAGCGGGGAACCTGCTTCCCTTCCTCTCTCTCTGCCTGCCTCTCTGCCTATTTGTGATCTCTGTCAAATAAATAAAAATCTTAAAAAAAAAAAAGATTTTATTTATTTGAGTGAGAGAGAGACAGCATGCTCATCAGAGAGAGAGAGAGGGAGAGAGAATGAATGGGGGAGGAGAGAGAGAAGCTGACACCTTGCTTAGCAGAGGGCCTGATGCAGGGCTTGATCCCAAGACGCAGGAGTATGACCTGAGCTGATAGCAGACCCTTAACTGACTGAGCCACCCAGTTACCCCCCAACAACTAATCCTAACATTAACAAATGTGTTTTTATATTGCTGCAGCCAGAGTCCAACAACCATAAAAAATATTCATTGAATATCTCCAGTCCCATGTTGAACTATCAGCCTTAACACTACTAATTTCTTTGCTTGTTTTTGCTTTTTTTAAAAAGACTTATTTATTTATTTTAGAAAGTGCAAGTGCAAGCGGAGGCTGGAGGGGCAGAGAGAGAGGGAAAAAGAGACTCTCCAGAAGACTGCCCATTGAGCGCAGAACCCTACACAGGGCTCATTCCCAGGACCCTGAGCTGCAAGCTGACATCAAGAGTTGGACGTTTAACTGACTGAGCCATCCAGGCACCCCTGCTTGGTTGGTTTGACTAAAGAGAAAATGTTTCTGGCCTGAAGAGCCAGGAAAAGACTCAACTTATAGTTAAAAGAAGAACTGCTCATATTTTCAGGAACTGAGAGCTTCTCCTCAATATGTAAGTTTTCTTCCTTTAAAAAATTTTCCTACCAGGGCGCCTGGGTGGCTCAGTGGGTTAAGCCTCTGCCTTTGGCTCAGGTCATGGTCCCAGGGTCCTGGGATCGAGCCCCGCATCGGGCTCTCTGCTGAGCAGGGAGCCTGCTTCCCCCTCTCTCTCTGCCTGCCTCTCCGCCTACTTGTGATCTCTGTCTGTTAAATAAATTAAAAAAAAATTTTTTTTAAAAATTCCTACCGTCTTTTACAGTACACTTTGCCTTTAAATAGCAAGCCCTTTTGAAGTCACAAAAATTATTTCTCCAACTATTCAACCCCTGGATACCAAATGGAAAGAAAACCCAGTAAAATCAATTTCAGAAATCTAGAAGAGTCAGCGAGGTATTCAAATCAAACAGGGAAGTTTTGGACTCTGAACACAAATTCATTCAAATGTTAAAACTTACAGAACTCATAAATAAACTCACTTTTAAGGGACTGGGCCTCCAAAGTTATAAACCGTGGGCAAAGTTACCACTATCCCTTTATCTTTACTGCCAGAGGTAGTTCCTTTAAGAACTATCTTACAAAGGTCAACTTTTATTGGGTCTTCCAAAATCAATTCTTCACAATGAGAAATGGGCATCGGTTAGATAAATAGAATAAGAATAGAACAAGTCAATATATTCATAAGCTTCTGCTGTCCTTGGGACCCGAATTCTAGTGCAGGCTTTGCAGATGCTTTCCTAAATCAGACTTTTCTCAACCTTCAATTGAGGATGACTGTCCAAGGTCTCTTTCAGAGCACAAGTCTATGCCCCTCTGGAAATAATGTTAAAATTATATCTGCCTTGGGGTGCCTGGGTGATTCAGGCAGTTGAGTGTCCGACTCTTGGACTCTTGGTTTCGGCTCAGGTTGTGATCTCACGGTCAAGGGATCAAGCCCAAGTCAGGCTCCGCCCTCAGTAAAGAGTCTGTTTAAGGATTCTCTCCCTCTGCACCCTCTCCACTCAAAAACACTCACTCTCCCTCTTTCAAATAAATAAATCTTAACAAAAATATGTATGTGCCGCTCTTCATATATGCTTTCTAAAAACTAAAAGCAATATATATACCAGTACAAATAATTCAAAAGTGATAGGATGCTATAAATGAAAAGTAAAAGCTTTCTTCCAAACACCCAGATCCCTCTTCTAAAGCCTAAAGACCACCACTGTTTTGCAGCTTCAGAAACCCCAAAAATGCACACAAAAAAGGGCATGTACTGGCATACACACACACGTGTGTGTGTGTGTGTGTATATTCATTCATTCCCTGGAGGCACACATAGACCTATCCTTCCTAAAGGTTGTAAAGAATTCCATGTACCCTGATGTGTAGTTTCCAGGCGTCTGCTATGGCAAAGAGCCCAGCAAACAGGTATATCTGGACATACATGCAAAAAAGTCCGAGAGAGCCTGTACATTGTTTATTTTGATAGATAATGCCAAATTGCCCTACAAATGTTATATTTATATATATTCCCTGAATGACTGTCAGATTCCTTGCACCTTTGAGCATATACCCACTTGACAAATAGTCATCCAGAATGGCCAGAGACAGAAAAACAGAAACAAAATGAACCAGTGAGACTTAGACCAAAAAAAAAAAAAAAAAGTCAGAATTACCTTTTATGAATTAAGTGGACAAACTTCAACCAAAAATATAGCAAACATGATATGTGGTACTTGCTTGTTTATAAGATATAAGTGCTGCTGCTCCCCTGAGATGTTTGTGTAAAAAGACACTGACAGGAAAATAAATTTCAGGTGGGAAGCAAAAGGAGCGTAGGTAAGCAACTTATACTGCAGAGTCTATGTGAATCCCAAGAACACATGGTTTTTAGATCGGAATGTGGATTTAATAACATGTACCGCTAAATTCCTTCACATATAACCTGGCTATTTTCATCCAGAGAGATTTATCAACACAGAAGTCAATTTAGTTCCTTATCTTTGTCACTGGCAAAGGATCCCGAAGAGTTCAGCAATTTATCCCCAAATTAAATGGGATAGTATATGATTCCAGAGGTGATAAAACTGTTAAAATGAAGCACATAGGAAGCAACTCTTGATGTATTTTTAAAGTGTTATTCACTTGGACAGTTATCTTAGTTTAACAGGACGTATTCACAAAGGACCATGTAAACATCAGGTGACTCTCAGAGTGTATGTGTGTGTATACGTGTGTGTATGGGGGTAGCACATGAGTTTCTAAGAACAAAATAAATATATTCAAAAGATCTTATTTTACTTTCCTATAATTTAATATCAGCATTACATCTTCACTGGCAGTATGCTATCACATTTTGGAGGAAAAACAAAAATATGTTAGGGTTACACTGATATGTAAAACAAAACAAAACAAAGAAAACAACATTTTTTTACTTTAGTATCAGGGAAATGCAGTATATTTAATGCAGTATGTTTTGTTTTCAGCAGGAGCTCCCTCTAATTTTGTAAGAACACTGGGAAAATACAATTTAGGAACACCTACTATGAGATTATTCCCAACACATTTTTCCTTTCCTCACCCAAGTAAACCAAGCACACCCAACACTAAATCTCTCCAAAAAACTGCCCCCAGGTTCTTATAATGTCAGGGGATCACTAAAAAAGACACACATAAAGCCTCACAATCTTAAGCATCAATCGGAAGCCCCCAGAATCAAGGCCAACCTTACATACACCTACACACAAAACTAACCAAGCCCAGCACATCCTACATTGAGAGACAGAAGCATTTCTTTCAAAATGAGAGTTGGGGAGGGGGGGAAGAGGGTGGTTTTCTCAGCCCTTGCTCTGACTACACCATAAATGATCAATGGAGCCCAACGCCAGACACTGGACTCGGAGCAGATAGTTCTGGGTATCCAATGAGGCATCAACTGGGAAAGGAAGGGTTAGGAAGTTGAACTAAATGGGAGGCAAAGTCAAACGGAAAAAGTGCCTGGCAAGGGTCCTATGATATTATCAAAAAATCACTTGAGAGGTCCACAAATTCTGCCACTAATGAAGAAGCCCTTACCTGTAAGGCTTATGATTTGGGTAGGCGCTTTAAGACTGCAGCTGCAGAAAAATTAAAATCTTCTCAGAGCTGGCAAATTCTACCTAATGGAGTTCGATGTCCCAGCTACCAGACTGAAGTAAACAGCTTAATAGGTAAAAATTCTAGATTAAGAGTTTTCAAATAAAAATTATAAAACAAACAAAAACAAATATTCTATTCACATAATTAAAGAAGCAGACCTCAGAACGGGACAAAATAATTACGTCCTTCACTGCAATCTACTGTTTCCAAGACACATAAGAATCTGTTTCTTGGATTTCAGATTGGTATTAAGTGGCAATGAATCAAGGACAGAAAAACAAATGACTACTTGAAACTAATCCAAAAACCAAATCCAAAGACATTCAATTTAATACTGAGCTTGCACATAC
Organism: Neogale vison; assembly: GCF_020171115.1. Lineage (NCBI taxonomy): Eukaryota > Metazoa > Chordata > Mammalia > Carnivora > Mustelidae > Neogale > Neogale vison. The sequence continues at coordinate 46,064,773 of NC_058095.1, read as the reverse complement.
TGTCAAGAACAAACTAAAGCAGTATTTGGGTTGAGTTGCTATGTTGAATGGCAGACTACTATGACCTAAAAGAAAGCAATGGCTTATGATTGGCTACAGACAGTCTGGGAAACCAAGTACGTATTTATTGGTTACTGCCCATCCTTGCCACAAAAGTTTATCCAATCAGATCACGAAATACAAATAACTTCCAAAAGTAAGTAGTTTGAATTTTTTTCCACTGTATCAGTTTTGAATGAATACGTCCTCTATACAAGGCACAGCAGCCAAGGCACTGTCCTGTGGGGGAAGGGAGGTATCGTAGTTTTCTACTGTTGTGTAATAAATTGTGAAAATCTGACGTCCAATGTCCTTGAGACTTCCACATAATTTACAATTAACTCAATCACTTCTGTAAGTATCTCATGTCTATAAACTGACTTTTCACAAGTGATGTTAATTTAGCTAATTCAAAACATCTTCCTAGTTGGCAATAAACATGATAGATATCCTAATTCTTTCTTTTTTTTTTTTAAGATTTTATTTATTTATTTGTCAGAGAGAGAGAGAGAGAGATATCATAAGTAGGCAGAGAGGCAGGCAGAGGGAGAGAGGGAAGCAAGCTCCCTGCCGAGCAGGGAGCCTGATGTGGGACTCTGAGATCATGACCGGAGCCGAAGGCAGAGGCTTAACCTACTGAGCCACCCAGGCGCCCCCTGTTATCCTAATTCTTTATTCTAGAATGAAATTATGATCTCTACTTCAATCTCTATAATACTTGGAGATGAAAAATTATTCAAAACGAAAAAATTGTTTAATTGTTTTAAAAAGTACTATAGATGTTTACAGTGAAATCATTCACAATTTGTAGGGAGGGAGGGTAGGGGGAGACTGGTGTCGGCACAGTCCTCACCATGCAGTTTGCAGACTCTTCAGATCTTTTCTTGCCTCTCTGCCTTCAAGTAGTGATAAGAGAAGAAGAGATAAATTTAAATCCACCCATTTTAGTACTTGTGAGCTTGGTTAAGGAACTGGAGACTAAGTTTAGAAAATTTTGTTAAAATGAGGTTTTGGCATTATAAAAAGCTTTAACCAGATCCTATTAAAAGGATCCAAACGGGGATACCTGGATGGCTCAATTGGTTAAGCATCTGCCTTCAGCTCAGGTCATGATCCCAAGGTCCCAGGATCAAGTTCTGTATCAGGCTCCTTGCTCAGCAAGGAGGCTGATTCTCCCTCTGCCTGCTGCTCTGCCTGTTTTTGAGTGCGCTCTCTCTCTCTGACAAATAAATAAACAAAATCTTAAAAAAGAGGGGGGGTCCAAACTCTGGATGTACTTTTTTTTACAGTTTTTATATGCAATAAAATTAACCTTTTTGTGTACACTCTTGTGAATTTTAACAAAATTCATGTGTAAGACCACTGCAATCAAAATACAAAAGTTTTTATGTAAATTTTAAGACAACCATAAATAAAGGAATTACTTAAAGCACTTACTTCAAAAGACAAGATTTCTACCAAGTCAAAAGCAGACAAAACAGGACCTAAAAATTTAAACAAGGATTTACTGAAAATAGAGGAATACTGGCCCCTGTCCACTTTTGCTCTTGCCTTCTAGCCAATCCCAAATCACTACAATTGTCCCCGTTTCGTTAATTCCCACAGCTTCAGTCACCATGTACGTGCCTATCTCTTCTCTCCTGCAAACCAACTTCCTGTTACTACGCATCAAGCGCCTATCTCACAGGCATCTTAAACTCAGCAGATCCAAAACGGAATCCTATCCTCCTCCCCCCAAAACCTGATTGTCTTGTGTGATCCTACCAATCACCCAAGTGCTCAAACCAGATATGCTGGAGTTACCCGTAACTCCCCCCTCACTCTCACTGCACCTCCACTTCCCAACCCCAAAATTAGTCTTGTCAATTTTACCTCAGAAATATATTTCAAACCCATCTGTTTCTCTTGATCCCCACAACCAACAGCTTAATTCGTTCAGGACATTATTAGACTGCAGTATTACCCTAATTAGTATAACACTTTCTTGCTTCATTCCTGCAGAGTAAGCTAGTGCTTGGCAAAACATCTTTACGCAAAGTATTTCCTCCATCCAGAATGCCTTTCTTTCCCCTTTGTAAACGACTAATCTCTCCAAGTTGAATTTAAATGCTTCCTCCTCCCCATTTTCAATGTGTAAATCTCTTGCTTCTGTAATTACCTGCCTTTCTCACTAGACTCTGAGTCCCAAGAGGGCAGCACTCAACTGTGATATTCACCTTGGCAAGCCTGGTGTCTAGGCAGTGCCCAGCAAATAGTAGGTGCTTAATAAGTGAAAAAGGAATGAGTGACTATATCATGATCCAGATAAAATGGCCTCAAGGATTTTTACTTTGCTAAGATTCTACGCTTAACAAGTGATCTTCTGCTTAATACGACACAGTATTTACAAGCTGCATGATTTCAGGCAAGTTATTAAAAAAAAAAAAAAAAAAAAAAAAAACCTCTGTGCCTCAGACCCCTCACCTGTAAAATACAGGTAAGAATACTTCCTTCATAAGGTTACTATGAAGATCAAATGACTTATATACATGTAAAATGCTTAGAGCAGTAAATGCTTACTGGAACACAGTAAGTCCTCGGTAAACATCAGCAATTGTTAGCTTTTGCTAATAATATCCTGACACTAGAAGGGGAATGGACTGAGCAGACATACATTTTCTATGTACGTTAGACCACCCTTCAGTGAAAATTAGTAAAATGGCATTCTTGGGGAACTGAGTTCCTGAGGAACTCAGTCAGTTCAACGTTAAGGGACTCTTGATTTCAGCTCAGGTCATGATCTCAGGGTCCTGAGATCCAGCCCCATGTTGGGCTCTGCGCTGGGAATAGAGTCTGCTTAAGATTCTCTTTCTCCCTCTGCACTTCACCACCCCCATAAATAAATAAATGAATGAATGAATAAATAGATATAGATAGATAGATAGATAGATGATAGATAGATAGATAGATAGATAAAATGGTGTGCTGGTTTATTTGTCCGCCCCTTGTGAGTTTGTGTACCACTTTTCCCTGAGGCCAATCAACTCTCATGAAACCGAAGAAACAGTTCACTTGCAAAACTTTAAAATGTACCCTGAATCCTGAAGGCCCCACCCCAACCAAAGCATCCTGAGAGGGCTTGTCAGAAGAGCTCGTTGGTCTGGGCGCCTGGGTGGCTCAGTGGGTTAAGCCTCTGCCTTCGGCTCAGGTCATGATCTCAGGGTCTGGGATTGAGGCCCGCATCAGGCTCTCTGCTCAGTTGGGAGCCTGTTTCCCCCTCTCTCTCTGCCTGCCTCTCTGCCTACCTGTGACCTCTCTCTCTCTCTCTCTCTCAAATAAATAAATAAAATCTTTAAAAAAAAAAAAAGAAGAAGAAGAAGAGCTAGTTGGTCACCTTATGACATCTTACATTGGTTCTTTCTAAAACACAACATTCTAGTCAAAGGCAGTACAGTTCAGTGAAAAGAATATGATGCTAGGTGAGAGACACTTTAAAGTATGCCACTGATTAGCTATGAACCTGACTGTGCACTTTATTAAGTTTTTATTTTAATCCCACTGAATTTAGCCCACACTGTTATATTAGTTTCAAGTGTACAACATAGTGATTCAACACTTCCACACAACACCCTGTGATAATTGTGCACTTTAAATAGAGTCTGAGTTACAAAAAGTACTAGTCAGTTCTCAATTATCCATACAAAAGGCGGTAAAAAGTGGCACAAGTAATTCAAAACAGAGAGTAAAAAACAAATCTTTAATATTTTACTTTGGAATGTATTATGTAATTTTCCTATAGATTGATATCCAAAATCTGGGCTAACCTAATAATAAAATATATTTACACAGCATGGCCATACATTAAAGTCATCATGGGAATGAATTCAAAATAAAAGGAGGAGGCCAGCATGAAATAAATTCGTACGGATAATAACAGGAAGATCATTTAAAACTGACTATTATTATATAATAATTCCTCTCAACCTCACAGCATCCTCTTAAGGCTCAATTTTAGCCATAAAATTCTTTCAAATGAAAATCTCTAAATGTCATTCAGAAATAAAAGGTGAGATTCAGAAATAAAAGGTGAGAACAACTGAGTTCCCACAGGTGAATCATTCTAGAACTGGGGAGCCAGGAGACAATCATCCAACTGAAGATTTTTGCTCTCACAGATGTGGGGTGCATTACTGTGCCTGAGGAGCTAGAAGCAGGTACCAGCCTAACTGCAGGCCAATCTGTCGTAAAACCCAGGTTTTCTTGAAAGGTTCCGTATCAACCTCTGCACCAGAAAGTATTTCAGCGACCACCCTATCTAAACTCTTTGAGTCTATAGAAGAAACCGAGATCCACAGAAGTTACAACACATCTGTGAAACCACATAATAAATATTTAAGTACTAGGAAGTTCACCTCTTTATTTATTTATTATATAATTGACATATAACATTGTATTAGCTTTAGGTGCACAATGATTTAATATATGTGTAATACAACAAAATGATCACCACAATGTTAGTTAACGTGAATGATGACACATGTTACAAAGATTTTTTTCCTTGGGATGAGAATTTTAAAGATCTATAGAAAGTTCATTATTTAAATAATACACTTACGTAAATAAATAACATTCTCCTACACTTCTTGTAAGAAAGAGACTTTAATAAATTCAGTTTAAATTGGGCCACATCTATGTATCTGCTCTATCTCCCAGTTCTATACTGAACAACTTCAGATGTGCTAAGAATAAAATCAGTCCTCTGGAATATAACTGAACTCCCATACAAGCTTCTCCACTAGACCACCACACGAAGGCTTCTCGCCAATTAGTCTGTCGGTTAGGCTGTAAGCCTTTGTGTCAGCTCATACACACAGTCATGTGCCTTCCTCAAATCTGGTCATACGATTCTGAAAGCCAGGAATATTCTCCTACCTCTTATTTGAATATTGCCCTTCTAGATCCAGGTCAAGTTCTATCTTGCCTTGAAGCCTTTCCTGATTACCCCGGCTCCCTCTGAATTCCTATCATACTCATTGTTACTTTCTTGGCAGTTAACAAAGGTTACTTAGAATCCCTTACCTGATAATTAATGTAAGATGCCCAGCACTGTAATTCTGTGTATGTCTCTCCCTACCCCCAAATTCTCTTTAGGTAGGTCTAGTGAGACCTAAGGATAGGTACTTAAGAAACAAAACAACATATCAGATGGAAAGGGGGAAATGGCTGACAGAATAATAGATTCTTTCCTTCATTAAAATGTTCTTTAATGCTAAAAAAAAAAAAAAAGAAAAAAATGTTCTTTAATGCTGCTTAAATATCTTTGCAACTATAAAAATATCTGAAGAATAATTAGGAAAAAATGGAACACTGCAGACCCTTTAACACAGAAATCCCATTTCCATTTTGAGAATCCATCCTAACGAATCAATCTGATCAGTGTATAAATATTTATGTATTAGGATGCTCATCAGAGCATAATTTACAAGCAAAAACTGGAGAAAAAGGAAGTTCATTTGTAGGGAATTGACAAATAATGATGCATTCGTATAACAAAACTCTGTAGAGGAATTCTATGTAGTTATTTTAAAAGATTATTTTTAGTGGCATGTGATGTTTTAAGTTTTTTTTTTCTATTATTTTAAAATCAGAAAAAGGAATCTCTTCTTTCTGAATAAAAATATAGCATAGATTTTGCAATCACACACATATCGTTTTAAGGACTACATAGTGCGTTACTCACATTTACTGCTGTCACCACCACTTAAGGAGTGATGCGCCAGCTTGTGAAGAGAAGTAGTCCCTAACAAGCCACCAGGGTCAACATGCAGTTCATTTTCCTGCTGTTTCCATGTTGTTTCTTCAAGCCAAAAGTTTCTGTAATAATTTACCAGCAGCTTTCAAAAAGCAAGCTTCTCACCTACGCAGAGGACATTTCCCTAAGTGGTGACAGGAGGGCTATGAGGCAGGTTATCACCAAGTTGAGTTCTATTCCAAAGGTCGACCATCACCTCCACCACCGCTCCCTCATCAGAGCACCAACTTGGAGGGGGAATATCCCTGACTGAGCCTTTCTGGTCAACAGATTTGAGTCCTGGGGAGCACTAAGACCAACACGGTCCTCGGTGTCTTTGTGTGGACAGAATTGCAACAGTCTGTGGCTCCCGTCACCATTCTACTTCAGATTCTCATCCACGCTCTCTACCGAAGCAAGGATCTCTTGGAATATTCTTTACTCCCCAGATTCCAACTTCTGAAGTTGTTTCTCTGAACTCCTATTCCCTCTTCCAAGGGGAAAAGAAGAGTCAAGATGAAAAAGTGCAAAAGCTCTGAAGGAGGACTTAGCTGGATATATTGGAAAAATAAAAAGAAAGCCAGGGCAGCTTGATCATGGTAAACAAAGGAAAATACTGTACACGAAACCGGCAGGAACCACATCACAAAGGACCTAACAGGTTATGATAGAGACTTTGGATGTTTATTTTCATAAAGTTTGCCGCTCCCACGGTGAATCAATTTTATATAAATGAGACCTAGATCTATCTTTCAAACCTCATCTGCTCTTCGAAAACCCAGTGCAATAGATTCAACTGCCTGCCTGCCAGGCAGCCTCTCCTAAATGTCAATACATGCAAAGCCAAACACTATCTTTTTTTCCAAAGCAGCTCCTCCTGACTATTTCATATCTGCTAACAGACCGATCATTCACCCAGGCTTGCTATCTCAAAGCTGTCTTGCGTTCCTGGCCTACTGTCCGCCCCCACTCCTTACAGGCTCCCCGGGGCCTCAAGTCTCCAACTTACTCTCTTTTCTCTTCTCTAGTCCCACTGCCACGATCCCAGTTCACACTAGCACCAATCCCTGTGCAGTTTGCTGGAACAGGGGAACCAGTTTCCACGCCTCCAGCTCTTTCCATCAAATCTATCCTACGTGATGTCATTTAGATGCTTTGAAGATCATCATAAGCACATGATATACAAATTTATTACCTCAAGTCCTGACTTCACTTCAAGCCCCACTCATAGATCTGCCTACTTAACGTATTTATACTTAGCCATGTTCGCATCTCAAATTTAACATGTCTAAAATTGAACTCCTGATTTCTGATCTTCCCTCCAAATCCCACACCTCCCCCTCCCATTCTTATCTCCCACTCCCATCTCCGTAAGCGGCACCTCTCCACATCCAACTGCTTGAGCCAGAAAGCCGGGAGTCAGTCTTGACACTCTTCTTCCTCAACCCCCACATGCAATCTATAATTAAATGGATTCTTTCTCGAACATACTTCTCAAATCCATCTCCTTTTCTCCACTGCCTCTGCCACTGAGTCCCACCTGCAAAGATTCTTAATTCCAGTGGCATGAGGGGCAGCCCAGGCACTGGGATTTGTAAAAAGCTCCTCGGGTAAGGAGAACACGCAGCTCTGGGCGAGAACCACCACTCTGCAGGTTCTGGACCACTAGCCTCTCTGAACCCACTTCAGCTACTTTCCCCCTTGCTCCCTCAACTCCAGCCATGCTGGCCTCCCTCCTTGTCCTTGAACATCACTCATGGCGTCTGCCCTTGCTCTGGTTCACTCCTTAGGTTCTATAGATATTTACTCAAATACCACCTTTGTAGTGCTTTAGGAAGACTTTCCACGGCTATTCCACTTAAAACTGTGGAATCCACATCCATCCCAACACACCCTATCTGTTTCTTGGGCTTTACTTTCCTCCTTGGGACATACCGACTTCAAACATATCATATAATTTATTTATCTTATTTACTGCCTGAATATGCACTTCATGAGAGCTGGGATTTTTGTCTCTTTTGTTCCTTTATATATCCCCAGTACCTAAAACAGCATCTGGTCCAAGGGAGGCACTCAGTTAGTATTTAACTTCCCCAGGAAGGCCTTCCCAGATTCCTCCAACTAAACTGAAGTATCCCATTATTCCCCAATAGGAATTTATTCCTTTCCTTCATTAATAATTTGTCATTACATTTGTGTTTATTTGTTGACGCTCCTTTCCTAGACTGAAAATTCCATAAAAATAGGGATTTTCTATTTGGTTCGCTATTATAGCGAACTTTTTCGTGCTTAAGTGGCACAGAGTAACTATTTTCAAGAAACAGTTAACAAATGAATTAATGAATGAGGCTGAATACATTTTCTGAAAGCACACGTTGATGTGTTACTTTTCCAATCAAAATCTTTCAAAGTCTCTCCATCACTTACCACGTTAAAGCCTAACAGTCTGGTGTTGATAGAAGACCTTCCATGATCAGGGCCGATTTCTCTCCTATCTTATCTCCTATTCTCTCAGGCATCTTTTGCTTCAGCTACACTGCACTGTTCATTATTTCCAGTACACACCCTATACTAACAAACACCGCATTTCCCCACCTCCGCATTTTTGCTCATGACATTCCTTCTGCCTGAATCCCCTTCCCATCTCTGCCAATCAAAATTCCAGCCTTCAAAATACCTACCCTTCAAACCCCAGCTCAAAGGTAAACTTCACGAAGACAGTCCTGACTCCCACCCCAACTTCCCCAACTAAATGATCCCCTTCCTCTTATAAACACCAAAATATGTAATAGTGGTTTAATTCTCCACTCATTTCACCACATACCCCTTCCTCATTTTTTTTTTTAAGATTTTATTGTTTATTTGACAGACAGAGATCACAAATAGGCAGAGAGGCAGGCAGAGAGAGAGGAAGAAGCAGGCCTCCGGCTGAGCAGAGAGCCCAATGTGGGGCTCTATCCCAGGACTTGGGATCATGACCTGAGCCGAAGGCAGAGGCCCTAACCCACTGAGCCACTCATTCAGGCGCCCGCCCCTTCCTCATTTTTCACAAAACCTTTCGTTCGTAGTTATTCGTAGGTATTTCTTGAAATGAAGTCAGTTAATACCACTACTCCTATCTCTATCATAAAGCATATTTAAATGGGGATAGGAGGTGGGGGTACAGCGGTTCTCTTTAGCAAGACCATTAATAACCAAAAGATATTAAGGCTGGAACAGCAGATTCCCAGCCTTAAACTCCCCTTCTCTGGCTTTTCTGCTGAGACAAGATCTTCCCAAATTTTTGGATCTCAAATTTTTTAATGTATTCAACTGCTTGAAAAAATATGTTAAGCTGCACGTGCTACCACCAGGACAGAAATCCCATAAAATATATTAAAATGGGTTATCTTAAGATTATTACATACTTGAAAGAGTATCTGACTGAAAAATCTGGATACCTTAAACTCTGTTGTTTGAAAATGATCATGACTAGGAAAACGTTTCTGTTCAACAAGAAATCTGAAACTTTTAAAGTATTCCATTCATTTCCACATCATGTTAAAAGATGGCGACGAACAGTAGTAGCAATGCTGTAAAATCCTACCACGAAACACTTGTATTTCAAGTAACAGGCCTTTGTTTCCCTACCCACACCCTCTCATAAGGCTGTGGTTCCCAAAATGTAGTCCACAGATCCCTGGAGGTCCGTCTCAAGGAGTCCATAAAGTTGAAACTATTTTCATAATACTAAGAAATCTTCTGCCTTTTTCACTACATTGACATTTGCACTAGTGGTACAAAATCAACAATGGGTAAAACTACTGGTGCTTTAGCATAAATCAAGGTAATGGCATCAAACTGTACTAGAGTCCAGTGTCCTTCACTATCATATCCTGGCGATTTTTTTTTTAAAGTCAGTTTCACTTAAGAATGTTTTTGATGAAGCAATAAATTTTCATGATAAAATTGAAGCTTTTAATCAAAAATTAGAATTCTGAAAATCTTGTAGCTGCATAACAGATTCCCAATACTTAGAGACTTTCCTGATGACTGATGATATTAACTAACGTGTTTTTTTGCATTTGGTTTTTTTGGTTTGTTTTGTTTTGTTTTTAAAGCAGTCTCCATGTCCAGCATGGAGTCCAATACAGGGCTTGAATCATGACCCTGAGAGCAACACTTGAGCTGAGATCAAGAGTCAGTCTTAACTGACTGAGCCACCTGGGAGCCCCTAACGTGGTTTTTTTTATATTGCATTATAAAATGTGCCATTTGCAAAATTTGCTTAACTCAAGGAACCAATATTTCCCAAACACCAAATGCATATTATCAAATCACGAATGGGTAAAAAACCCATTCAAAGAGCAAGACAAGATGAATGGATTTTAATGTAACAGTAACATCAATGATTTCAGTTCCCACACTGCAACTTAACTTTTGTCAAGTTTTGGTGTAGTATCAGAGACAGAGAATACGCACAACTGTCTGAAAATACTCCTCCCTTTTCCAACTACATATCCCTTGTGGTTATATTTTCTTCAAATACTTCAATCAAAACTATCAATCACATCAAACTGAATCCACAAGTAGATATGAAAATCCATCTTCTCTTAAGCCAGATATTTAGGAGATTTGCAAAAGTGTAAAAAAAAAGCCATATTCCTCTAAGTTTTTGAAAAGTTATTTTTCATAAAGATATTTATGTTAACACGAGAAAGTTTTTTTTAGGTAATTATTTATTTTGGAGAGACAGAGAGAGTAAAAGAGTGCATGCTCACAAGGGGGCGGAAGCTGAGGGAGAGAATCTCAAGCAGACTCCCCACTGAGTGCAGAGCTGACTTGAGATCATGACCTGAGCCGAAACCAAGAGTTGCATGCTTAACCAACTTAGCCACCAAGGCACCCCTAGGTAATTAACTCTTTTAAACTGTTTTTTTTTTTTCTTTTAAGATTTTTTTATTTTTTTGACAGAAATCACAAGTAGGCAGAGAGGCAGGCAGAGAGGGGGAGGCAGGCTCCCCACTGAGCAGAGAGCCTGATGCGGGGCTCAAGCCCAGGACCCTGGGATCATGACCTGAGCCAAAGGCAGAGGCCTTAACCCACTGAGCCACCCAGGCGCCCCTTAAACTGTTTTTTTTTTTTAAGATTTTTTTATTTATTTATCAGAGAGAGAGAGAGAGAGCAAGCCCAGGCAGACAGAATGGCAGGCAGAGGCAGAGGGAGAAGCAGGCTCCCTGCCGAGCAAGGAGCCCGATGTGGGACTCGATCCCAGGACGCTGGGATCATGACCTTAGCCAAAGGCAGCTGCTTAACCAACTGAGCCACCCAGGCGTCCCATCCCCTTAAACTGTTTTTTACTTTAGTTTCTAGTTTGGTAAATATCAATAGATATAAACCACATAAACAAAAGCTCTTATGGTCCTCAAAAATTTTAAAAAAGTATAGAGCCACGAGACGAGAAAGTTTGAGAACCATTGCTCTAAGAGAATCTGTCTCTGATTCCAGCCACTGCTAAGATTGCTGTTTGGAGCAAATCTTCCTTTCCCCATCCTCAACCAGAGTTGAACCTAGGGCAGACATCTGGTCCAGGGAAAATCATGCTTTAGACTGGCCAAATCAGATATCATTTGGGAATCTGAATTAAGCCTCATGGATACTGAGGGCTATTTATGGCAGAACACTAGAGTCCATGAAGTCTTACTGCTGACGTTCTTGGAACTGTTTTGATTCCAGCCCTTTCTAAGGTCTTGTTGTTCAGCTTCTCCTTGGATTCTTCTACAACTATTTCTTTTGGAAAAATCTTTTATATGTTACTTTAAATAGGTTTCTTTTCCTTATGATCAAGAAAGCCTTAATACCACAGAACTTCAATACTGTTACCATGAGTGTTTTATTCCATGTCCTTATCTGAGACACCGTATTATAATGAAAGTTCTCCTTCATTTGAAGATCATATCCCCACATAAAATGAAGATCACTCCAACAAAACTAAAACCTGAATGGAAATTAGAGCCTTATTCGGAACAAGAGACAAGCTTAATGGTCAGCTGTTAGATTAAAGGAGGCTTGGTTTGTTGTTTTTTGTTTTGTTTTATTCTGGAGAAGGCCATTATATATCATGTCAATAAATTTTAGAGAGCAAATGGCTTCATTAAAATATACTAGCCTGACACAGTTTTTCAGGGAGGCTGATGAACAGAAAAAGAACAAAGTAGAGACTTGCCCTACTACATATGAACAATTACAAAGCTAAGATAATTAAGGCAGTGTCGTACCAGTAGGAGATAGGCAAACAGACTAACATTACAGAACAGGGAGCACAGAAACATGTAAATGGCATTATAAAGTTGTAAGGGGCAAACATGACTATTTGGTGCATGATGCTAGGGAATATAAGACGTAACTGTTACCTCAGTATAGGGGAGGATTTCTTCATTAAGACACAAAAACACACATGATAATGGAAAAATGTAATAAACCTGACTCTGTTGAAGTTTAAAACTTAGTGTCAATAAAAGATAAAATTAGGGGCGCCTGGGTGGCCCATTGTGTTAAGCCTCTGTCTTCGACTCAGCTCATGATCTCAGGATCCTGGGATCGAGCCCTGCATGGCGGGAAGCCTGCTTCTCCCTCTCTCTCTGCCTGCCTCTCTGCCTACTTGTGATCTCTCTCTGTCAAATAAATAAAATCTTAAAAAAAAAAAAAAAGGTAGAGTTAAAAAAATTTTTAAATACACTCTTAGGCTGGCTACTATCAAAAATACCTCCAGAAAATAATAAGAGTTGGTAAGGTAGAACAGCTGGAGCCCCCGTGCACTGCTGGTACAAATGTAAAATGATGCAGCCATTACATCCAATGGTAAGACAGTTCCTCAAAGAAATTAAAAATAGAAATACCATATGATTCAGCAATTCCATTTCTGTGTATAGATCCAGAAGAACTGAAAGCAGTATCTCAAAAAGCTAGCCGAGAACCCATGCTCAGAGCGGCACGATTCACAGTGGCCAAAAGGCAGAAGGAATGCAAGAGAACACCGATGAACAGATGAACAAACAAAATGGGGGGTATGTGCACAGCGGAATATTATTCAGTCTTAAAAAGGAAGGAAATTCTGACACGTGCAAGAACACAGATGAACCTCAAACACAGGACGCTATGGGATATAAGCCAGATACAAAAGGACAAATACCACATGACTCCACTCATATTAAGTAACTAAAGTAATCAAAACGAGAAAAACAGAAAACAGTACCTGATTCAACATACCAACAAATGTGTAAACCTTAAATTAAGGAGCTGAATGATTACACACATTTTTCTTACAGACAGACAGATATACTAGAGAAGAGAATTAGAGGCTTTTCAGAGAACTACTGCAAGCCTTTCTCTAACGTAGCTAGTGCCTCAGCAGGAAGATTTGTGCCAAGAGCTTCTTAGAAACAAACAGTCAAGAAGAAAGGTCTTCACAGTCAAGTAAGGGTTACTGTCTGAAGGTTTAACTCCCACTCTGAGGTCTGCTCCCAGCTCTCCCCAAGCGGCATGACCAGCTTTGCCACACAGAGCAGCTAGGCAACTCCTACCAATTCTATTAAAACATGACTACAGTTGTAAGAATGAAGGCCCAGGCATTTCCCGGAGAGATTAAACTTCAGAATCTTTTTTCCTATAATGGGAGCTTGTCAAAAACAAAAGAAGCTATTGGATCTTAGTGGCAAATGTGTCAGCATAGCCTTTCAGAGTGATTCACCAGGCCTGCAAACAAACACGCAAAAAAACCACCCTGAAAACACAATCAGAATTTAATATGGAGCCAGTATTGTCCTGAAACCAGGTTGAAAATAACCTCCTCAAGCCTGGAAGTAAATATGACAAGATAGTAAAAAAACAAAAATAAACAGAATTTCATGGGACGCCTGGGTGGCTCAGTTGGTTGGGCAGCTGCCTTCGGCTCAGGTCATGATCCCAGCATCCTGGGATCGAGTCCCGCATCGGGCTCCTTGCTCAGTGGGGAGCCTGCTTCTCCCTCTGCCTCTGCCTGCCATTCTGTCTGCCTGTGCTCGCTCTCTCCCCTCTTTCTCTCTGATAAATAAATAAAATCTTTTAAAAAATAAATAAATAAATAAACAGAATTTCAGATATATATTATAATACTGTTATTATCAGGCCTCGAGTAACTTGATATCAGTAAGATTACTCAAAACACCACTACACGGTAGGAGTCTAATAAAACATTTTCTACTAAGACAGGAATTAGTCCAAGCCCTAAAACCAGCTTTAGAATGCAGTTCTACTGCACCTTTTGTTTGTATTAACCTTCATTAGTGTGATGGATTTTTAAGAAAACACGGTAGATGTGCCAACATTTCTCCTGAGTCTACAGTACATGACAGAAATCCACAGGATTCAGCACTATTCCAGACCCTGAGTTAAGACAGCTAGATATCAGAGTTCATGGCCTATCTGAAAAATTTCTCTAATTAAGAACAATTTGTCTCATTCCTTTTTTTTACGATGAAAATCTAGTGATAATGAAAAGAATATGCTATCACAGCATAATTTTACATAATGCTCTAATTGTGTGGAGAACTGTGTAAAAGGAGGAAAAGGAAGGAAAGAAATACACACTTGTGCATGAACACACTAAGATGCTTTTACAGAACACTCAAACCCTACATCTCCAAGAAAGCTCATAAACGCAATTTTCATCTCTAAATTCCATTTTGTATACCTTTCGTCTTGGAAAAAAAGCCAGGCTGCTCATGAGAGAAGAAATTCCCAGTCTCTTCTACAGCTAAACTTACATTGGGGAGGTGGGGGGAAGCAATGCTGTCTTCAGAGGTACTACCGGTCTTTCACAAAGAGTATTCAAAACACGAAATCCGTGAGGTCTAAGATCCAGAATCCAACAATGTCAGCGGCACAGAGGTGAGTCAAACACTAGGTGCATTGTGTTAGAATAAAGGCACCTTCAGTTTTTAGATGTTGGCTCCAGAAGTTCCATGATGAACAACATAATAAAAGGGAAGATGTGATATACATATAAATCCTACATATGGGTGTATACACACAGATGTGTATGTATCTCTCTCTCTCTATCTTTCACACACACACACACACACACACACACACACATTCAGATGGTTTCACAACTAGAACAGGAAAAACATAAAGTGAGGCAGGAATTGCTTGTACCAAAGGGCAAGGAAGCACTCATACATCAAGCTTAAAAGGTCTGCACGTGCCAAATATGGAATATTCTGGGCTTCAAAAAATGTCTATATAATTGTTGGTAACATGTAGAATAAATTAAGGTCCTGAATCTACAATGATAATAAAACAAAGAAAGTAAGAAAAAGAAACAATTCATTTGCCACCATTAGAAGGGATTATTATACCATCCACTTACTCAGGATATTGTTAAAAGGAAAATTAAGAATTTATCTAACTTTTTTTTTTTTTAAAGATTTTATTTATTTACTTGACAGAGAGAGATCACAAGTAGGCAGAGAGGCAGGGAGAGAGAGGGAAGCAGGCTCCCTGCTGAGCAGAGAGCCCAATGCGGGGCTCGATCCCAGGACCCTGAGATCATGACCTGAGCCGAAGGCAGCGGCTTAACCCACTGAGCCACCCAGGAGCCCCAAGAATTTATCTAACTTTTGATAGAAATTATAATTATTCCTAACTGATAAGGGAAATCTTTGCAAAGGACTAAAGGCTAATCAATGTAAAAGGGACAGCAGAATTGGAAAATTAGCACTTTGCAACAACCAAAGAAACAACTGGTTCAGACAAGGATCCCTATCATTAGGTGACAGACTGCTGGAAAAGTGGAATAGCATAGTTCCAAAGTGTCAGCACTCTACAGATTACTTACTAACTACAAAGGGGAAAAAATGTCTATACTGGAGATTTGGTATTTATCATTTTAAACAAATGATCAAACAAACAAACATCATTAATAATGGGATATTATGACATTATTTCTCTTATTGTGACCCAATGGGAGGTACAGAGCAATACCTATGAAGAATTCTTACCAACGTATTTAATCTGCATCTAATCAGACCATAGACTTAAATGCCAGCTTATAGGAAATACAAGCATAAAGGAACCAATTAAATGAAACTGTGAAGAAACAATCAGAAAATTCTAGAAGTGATATATTCAGTAAGACTAATGGCTTGGTCTCTTCATAAAGGCAATTTCTTGTGGCTTCTAAATAAACTGCTCTAAATTTAAAAAGACTAAAGATACATGTCTGGAGAAAAATCTGAACATTAACTGGATATTAGATAGTTTTAGGAAATTACTGTTAATTGCCTTAACTAAGACAATGTATTCTAAGAACAATCAAGCAAAACAATCACTGTAAGTTGTGAGGAAATGGAAACTAACTTAAAAATGCCTGGGCCTGAAGGAGCTCACTGTCTTGTTAGAAAACCAAATCTACTGCATATGTGAAATAGTAAGTGAATACTTAGAATGGGATCGCAATACACTGTGTTTCATGTTGAGAGGACTTTGTAAGAGAGTGATAAGGTTTAGAGGAGAGTTCCCTTCGGAGGTCTTCCTGAAGGAAGTACATTTTGAGCCCTTCCCCACCCTGCCTTTTACAACTGTTCGTGTAAAAAATTTTAAACATACAGAAAAATTCAAAGAATAGTACAGTTATCACCTTTATACCAATTATCCCTTAGATTCCATAGTTTCCATTTTGCTGTATTTACTTTACATATATATGTGCACTTGTGTCATGATGTCTACAATATAAAAATTTACACATTATATATATAAACACAAGTAAGTATTTACTTACTATTTCACCTATGCAGTAGATTTGGTTTTCTAACAAGACAGTGAGCTCCTTCAGGCCCAGGCATTTTTAAGTTAGTTTCCATTTCCTCACAACTCACAGTGAAAGAGTCTACAATCTAGGAGACTTTTAAAAAGTACTAGTACCAATATCTTATGAAAGCACCCAGTAAAGCACCTCTAACTACTAGGTTAGCTTTTTCATCTCCTCAACAGAATGGCAGTTCGCTTGTACAAACAACTTTGAGTCAAAGCTATCAAAAGGAGATCCTAAAACATCGCTTATGGGCTTACAGAATTTTGCAAAGAAAACAGCATCTAGGAGTTCAAGGAAGCATAAGTTTTACATGTCTTCTGAGGCGTGTCATGGATTTACTGTGTTATTCAGACCTGTGACTTTATTCTCACGACATTATTCTTTAGTGGAACACTATCTTCCACCATCACTCCCATCTGCAAACAGACAGTATTTATCCACAACTCTTGGGTATAATGAAGCTTAATGAGCTACATAATGAACTTAAAATCTTAGATAAAAGACTGTACAAAGAAAAAAAAAACACTTTGATAATACAGTGCTGGTGAAGAAAAAAGGCAGACTCACACAACTCCTGGCAGGAATATGAATTCATACAACCTCTATGGCAAGCAATTCAGCAGTATCTAACAACATTAAAAATGCATACATCCTCTGATCCCGCACTTCTGCTAGGAATTTACCCAAAAGATACCCATGTACCTAAAAAGCGCATACAAGGAATTAGTTGTAGCGCTGGAAACAACCTAAGTATCCAATGATAAGAGCTGGCTGAATGATGGTACATCTGTACAAGGCAGTATCTGTCATCTTTCAAAAAGGAAGAGGTTTTCTATGACTGTATGGAATGATGGCCAAGATTTACTAAGTGACAAAAGCAAAGTGCAGAATAATGGCTATAGTATCTTACCATTTGTGTAAAACAGTAAATAAAAACAAAAACTTAAAAGTTGCATATGCTTATAAAAGCACTATCTCTGGAAGGGTAAACAATATAAGGGTCACAACAGTTTACTTTGCGGAGGGTTTAGGAGGGTTTAACTAGATGAAGGAAAAGAGGACAGAGAAGCAGATTCTTCTCTTCCTGTGTACCTTTTGAATTTTGTTTCATGTATGTTACCCATCTTATTTTTTAAAATATTGATTTACTTTAGAGAGTGAGAGAGAGTGAGCGCAAGGTGGAGAGAGAGAAAGGGACAGAGTCTTCAGCAGACTCTGAGTTGAGTGCAGGGCCCCATGGGGTACTTGATCTCAGAACCCTGAGACAACTGAACTGAGCCAAAACCAAGAGTGGGAAGCTTAACTGACTGCGCCACCCAGGTGCCCTATGTGTTACCCATTTTAAAGAGCCTTTTTAAACATGGCTTTGCACCAATACAAATTAATGATACTCCTCCTAATCCTAAAAGTAGTCATGCCTTCACCCCATAACAATTTTTGAATAAGGCTTCAGTAAATTCAACCAAATGAAACGCTTCCAGATAAAAACAAAGCACCACACAGGACAGAAACCTCCTGAAAAATGGCTACTTATTTCTTTCAAGATTTTTACCAGAACCTGATGCAAGTCTGGACACAGGCAACACTGAACATCTTCCAGGTCACTAACCACTATGAAGAGCTCTACCGGAAGTCACCAAAGCTCCGACAGACACCAACCATCCCCACCCTAAGTGTGGAGCTGTCCCAGTAACTTTATACTCCTCAGTCTTCACACAAGGAAAACAAGATAAGTCTCCAGCTCTTTCCAGGAAACGGGATGATATAGCCCCCCCCCCAATTCCTGTGCTGTTTCTGTGTCATCTCTTGGGTCCCAATGTAACCATGGCAACAGAAAACAGCACAAAAGACAGCTGAAACATGCAAAGGCCAGGGTTAAAAGGGGAGGCGAAAAAAAAAAAAAAATATATATATATATACACACTTTAAGGCCCAAATCATAAGATCCTACAGTTAAGAATGGCAGCCAAAAAAGCCTTGCTAGAATACCAAAGAAGGAACACAAAGGGAAGAAAATAGAAAATAAAATATTACCCATCCCCAGTTATCCAGATAGGAAACCGGTTTGTCAAAGATAACTGAAAAACAAACAAAAAGCTGCCCCCGCCCCCAACAATTCAGTTATTCATTTCGTTGCTATTAAGTAAACCTTCTGCCTGTAAGAATTTATCATCTCCTCACCCTGTTCTGATGTCAGAGGGAAGAAGCATCCAAGTATCCAAGAGTGGCCATATAGCAGCAAATTAAGGACCATGAAAAATCTGCCAGCTGAAAACCTACGTCCTGGATCACTGAAATAATACTGTACTTTAGAGTTCCTTATTTTATACTGCTCTTCATTATTTGCAAATGGGCAAGAAACATCACTCCCACTGCTTAAAGTTAAAAACACGGGGTAAGTTATCCCCAACTAGTAGTTTCAGATTGCTTTTGTTTTCGTGTGATATTCACAGAGCATCAAGAATGTACAGCTAAAACGAAAGTGCTAAGGAAGTTTTGTTTCGTTTTTTTTTTTAAAGATAGATCTTTCACAAAAAAAGAGGCAAATAGGTCACACAAAGCAGGAGGGCTACAGAGGAGAGAACCCTGATGTCTTGATTTACAGGTACTGCTCTAAGCCTTACACTGTGTTCTCTATCTCCACCATATCTAGTTCTACAAAGGCAGTTAAGAATTTTACTAAAAGGTAGTCCTTACTTTCTTTTTTGTGACCCTTAGTCCTCCTTAGAAAAGCCACCAAAATCCCCTGCCAGAATAACTGAATGGCTTGGGGCACCTACTCCTAAGTTTAGAGGATGCTTGTATTAAAAGTACACCATGACTGTGGGAGGAAAGAAAAGTAATCCTGGAACTAGAAGTTGCAGTGACAGTTTCAAAAGAAGGGTCAGCGTGGGGCACGTTGGCTCTGGAAGGCGTTAGTAGCCTGGGAGGCTCTAGGGCAACATCAGATGCAAATACTGCTTTGTCAGTAGGTCCGTCAAATAATTTAAACGCTCCCTTTAGGATAGGAGCAACAGGCGCACTATCTGGCAGCCCACTGTCTGCGAAGAAGGCGGGCGCGTGGTCAAGGGGCTCTTTATCCCGCAGGTCCCTGCAACACAGCGATGCGCATGCGCCCCGGGGGCAGCGAACAAGCACCCCTAGCTCTTTCACACTCGCGCATGCGCAGTCACCCATCTCGCCGCAGGCGACAGCTCACTATTTGGCAAGGGGGATGGGGCTGGGAAAATGATGGGGGGGCTGAAGGCAGGGGGCGCATTTGTGTCTCCTGAATGCTTGGGATTGGGGAAGGAACGGCTGATTAGGCTCTGGCATTCCCAGGCCACGTAACCCAGGATGTGGGATATGGAACAGAGAAGAGTATGTGAGTGGCGGGGGGGGGCGGGGGGAGTTGGGGGTCAGTCACCTCTTAAGGGAGGCGCCCCCCCACACTCCCACAGGACAACCCTCTCCCTTGACTCTCCTCCCCCCACTCACCTGAGAACGGCGGCGACAGCTGCTGGTCCCCGTCCCCCTGCGCTCGCTTCATACTGTCCGCAACATCCGGGACCTGCGGGACCGCCGATACACAAATACACACACACTCGGAACGCGCACACTCACACACACACACACACACCGACACACACCGGCCGGGGCGTCATGGCGTCAGCACGTAGACGCAGCGAGCGCGTACCCGCCGGGCCCCACCCCGCGCGGCCTCCGCCCCTCTTCTCCCCTCCCTGAGTTCTCCTGCCCCTCCTCCCTCTTCCTCAAGACTCTGCCTACCTCCCTTACTGCGCGTGCGTCCCGCCGGCTCCACTGGGCCGGGGGATTTGAGGGGAAGGAGGGGCTTGACTAGAAAGAGGCGGGAACACGGAGGGGGTTGCACGCCCGGCGCGGCAGGCTATGCGGAGGTGCGAGGCCCAAAAAGAGGCCTACCAAGGGTGGGGGTCGGGGGGTTGGGGGGAGTGAGGGTGGGGGGTTAGGGGAGTCAGGGTGGGCAGCGTAACAATAAGGGCATTGAACAATAGCAGTTTATATTTGCAAGAAGTGTATTGATTACTGACACCTTTAAGTCGCATTCCCTCACTTTTAATGAAAGCTTTGTGTCAGTAAACTATTTTTTGGATTTCATGATAATTCTAAAGACTTTTAAGTCACCTAGATTTTGGCATTTGAAAACAAAACCAAGGACCATCCTCTTGGGGGAAGGTGGGCATGTGGGTGGCTTAACTAAAGGGACTTTAATCAGTGACAACTTGTTGTCTTGGACACCCAGGTCCCCAGCTGGCCTCACATCCCGGCTCCCAAGGGCCATCAGTGACTCCTGGGTTGAGTAAAAGAAAAAAAGCCTCCAGCATCTTGGCCCTTGGAGGGGGAAAAAAAAAAAAGTCATCCCCATGTTAGAATGATAATATGTCAGTGGTGGGATATTTGTGGGTTTTTTTAAAGATTTTATTTATTTATTTGACAGACAGAGATCACAAATAGGCAGAGAGGCCGCAGGGGGAGGGAGAGGAAGGCAGAGGGAGGGGGAAGCAGGCTCCCCACTGAGCAGAGAGCCCCATGCAGGGCTCTATCCCAGGACCCTGGGATCATGACCTGAGCCGAAGGCAGAGGCTTTAACCCACTGAGCCACCCAGGGGTCCCGATGGGATATTTATTATTGCTATGATCCTTTCCTTTAGCTTAAACTTTCAAAAATTGTTCCTACAGGGTCAAGCCAAATAATCCAGAGCAGGTTTTGTCTCTTTTCCACACTGAGATAGTATCACTACACAGATAGACGCACTCAAATGTCGGAGGCATTGGACCCAAAAGAGCAGCCAGGTGAACCTGCAGGTCATGGGGTGATGAAGGGTGGGTCCTGCCTTGGGAACAGCTTCCGGAAGCTTTGCTGTCATGGGACTGTCTCCAGGAGACTGTGCTCACTTGTCTCCTGCCACATGCGTCCTGGCGCCAGGTGGCTGTTGAATCTGTTCATTGGGGAAGGCTGAGAGCCCATGAGCAAAGCCACAGGGGTTTGGAAAGAAACCCCTGACGGAGCAAGGCTGCCTTCTACTTTCAAGTACCCGGGCATGCCCTACAATCCCACAATTTAGAATGTGGGAAAGCCCTCCAAGCTCCCAGAGCTTGCTCCAACCGTATTTCATACAACATGATCAAGAAATGGAGATCCTAACTTCCACCATGATGTGAGTGCTGGGCCTACCTTGATTAAAACAAAAAGAGCTTTCATCACCTAGTAGGCTGATGCTTGAAACTTTCCAGTGAGGTTCCGCTCATCCTCATCCTCAGTAAACATGCATTCCTTTAGCTGAAGCCAGCAAGGTTTTCGGTTCTTATGAAAATTCAGAGTGCCCCGTGGGTAACCAGGTAACCCAGTTCAAGTAATTGACTCCTGGTGTCACGGAGGCTGTTCACTTCCTGTTCTCTTCACTTCAGAGTTCACAGGTTGGCAAGGAAGAAAGAAAAAGGGTACCCCTTGGAGGGAGGAGCGTAGAGGAGGGGAAGGGGTGCAGAAAAAGGAAACTGGAGGCAGGAACAGCATAGTTTAGCCACCTTACTCTTGGGGCTAATCAATCTGGTGTAGTCAGATTCTGCCTGGCACCCGGGAAGGGACTCCTCAGGGCTAGTGAGTCTGTGCTAGCAGCTTGTCCATGCCAGCCCTGAACCTCCAGAGATCTGGAAGGACATGAGTACTACCCCATCTGTAGCCTGGTGCAATGAGGCTCCCGTCCTGCTGTGGGGACCATCCCGCCCACCCGAGATGTGATCCACCAGCCTCTGTACAAAGGGCTTTGATTTGGTGTGGATCTGATTAAATGCCTGTAGATGTCCTTGGAAACACTGTGTGGAAGAATTTTAAACAGCTTCTCCTTTTTAATATGCACTTCCTCTTCGGTTTTAATTATTTTGTTCCTACATTTTCCCTTTCAATTTACTAAAATCTAGAAATGTAATTAGAGCAGAGGCTGGGCTCAGAGAAAGCTGCCAGGATTTCTACAGCATGATTAAATATACGAGGCATCCCTTTAGTGTGGGACTGAAAAATAGGATTCTCATTATTATCTTTCTCTTATCCAGGAAAGCATCAGTGCCACGTACAGATACGGATTTATTGAAAACGAAGCACTAATTAAAAACTCACCCAGCCTCTTCGCAAGGTTTGGGGGGGAAAGTGTGGTTACTTCATTATTTCCTCCATTTACTGTTTTGTTGTTGTAACTGCCGACAAGCAAGGAGGCCCCCACCCTTCAAAATAAAATTCTTTTTTTCTCTTGAGGGACTTAATGAGGGTTTTATCTATGCAACAACAATCAAGCTTACAATGGCACCAATTCAATTCACTGCTCCTGTGGTGGTAGGAAACGTGCCGAACTGTGTTTTCTTAATTCCAAAACACAAATGACAAAGTATTCATTGGCCAGTGTGAGCCAGGTCTGGGCAAGGGCTCCGTCTCAAAAGACCGCAAGACATCTGGTCTTTATGCTGCCAATGAAGATCTTCGACTCCACTGTACAGTCCAGTAAGCAAAGGGGTGATTTCCCTTGAAGCTGTAGGGGAGGTGGAGGCAGGCAGGGCTGAACAGAAGAGGAGTCCGGGCTCCCATCCACTTGTAAGCACTGTAGCAAGATACAGTCCTCTCCTCTCTCTCAGTTGGCCAGGCAATGAACCCCAGCCCCAGGCCTGCCATGGTGGAGCCCTGCAGGGACATCAGAGATGTGTATGCAGGAAGGAATATTCTCAGAGGGGAGGCCTGGTCCAGTGCTCTGGAGGTTCTCAGTCTAAAAGAACAGAGACAGGTGACATACTCTGGGACACAATTGTAAAACCATACGCAAGGAAGCATGCCAACAAGATCACATTGACGAGGTGGTGCTGAGGCCACAAAGGGGGTTAATGGAAAATTGGCAGTGGAGAACTATCGATCGATTGATTAAATTTCATAGCGAGGTAGCTATGGCTTAATGAATGAATTCCAGCTTCTTTGTCAGGAGACCCAAGTTCGACATGAACACTTATTATAATATAAACTTGGACAAAACCTCTGCGAGCCTCAGTTTTCCCACCTGAACAATGGAGAAAATAATGTCCACCCTGTCATATTGTTGTGTGGGTCAACTGAGATGATATTTGAGCTCAGCAGAGTCCCTGGCACAGAGGAGAACCCTCTTATTTAGGGTGTGTTACTGAATGTGGGTTTAGGGATAAGTGTTCATAGAGCTGCTAGTCTCCAAGCCCTGCCTTCATCCGTACACCATGCTCCCTCCTTTTCTCAAATTCGTTCAGGTTCTTTGGGAAGAAGGAAATCAAAGAAACTGCACAAGCTTCTCAGCCAGAACATGGCCACTTGCTAGCTGGGGTCCATGAACAAGACTTGGAGTTTGTTTCCTCACAGATGGGTCAGGCTCTCTGGTCACGAGAACCACACAAGCTTCTAGCTCTCTCAACCCAAACTGGAATTTACTGAAGAAATACCTCTGGCCTCCAGAACTAACAGGACCTCAAGAATCAGATTCTGAAATCTGGCTGAAAATCAAAGGTTCATGGAGGAAGACCAGCCTTCTTCAGCAGGACACTGTGGCCGGGAGGTCCCACGGCTGGCCACTGCCACAGAGTGCCACCGCTGGACACGTGGCTTCCACTGCTACCGAGGCAAAAGATGTCTAAACTTCTTCCATCTTTGTGCCTCGTGCTGCAAACCCCAAACGCAGACAGCAGCACCCAGTTGACCTGTCTTGGTCAACGTCCTGGGCCCTGACTGCCATGCTGCTACAGTACCCATGGTGAAATGTTTAGCACTCCTTCTTCCTGATGTTATCCACAGCAGAGGGCCTGCAGAGCAGATGCCCGAGACCAGTTCTCCCATCTTATCTGCGACGTGGGGGCATCCATTGTAGGGTAGTAAGTGACATCAAATGACGTGATGTTTGTTCACAAGGGCTTGGCATTTGAAAGGCATTAGGATACTTTACTTCCTTCTTTAATAACACGAAAGGATTATAATGGTGTGGTTATCTGAGGATCTGACCCATGTGCTTGCAGATCAGTTGAAGTTCTGAGTTTGTTTTTAACCCGGAAAAATGGCTGGCAAACATGATGTCTGAGGAGTGGAGCACCAGGGAAAGAAGCAGCTGTGGGAAAGAACAGAGAGGAAATGGCAACTTTGAGTCCTAGCGTTCCTCTGATTTTTGCCTTGGACTGGCAACCCAGTTGTCTCGTGCATCTTTAACTGGGTCTAAAAATACCTTGAAGTCATTACTTCCAACTAAGTTTTAGAGGGCCGATAGTCATTTTCAACAAAGAATGTATTGGATGGAGATTATATAGAATGGAGATTCTATATATAGAATGGAGATTCTCCATAAGAATGGAGATTATATACCGTTATGAATTATTATCAGTGGGGTTTTTTTGGTCCTATTCTGAATGGGATTGATCCACCACCTGTTGGCATTTGCCCTAAAATAACATATACCTAAATGTAGATCGTTAGGTTAGCAAAAACACATTTTTTTCCTCTGCCTCAACTCAAGTAGAAATTACTTTAGATTTTATAATTTTAGATTATTCTTGCCATGGCTCTCCTTTATCAAGGTGAATTGATTTCAACTGGAAGTTTACTCTATGTTAGAATCCTATTTTTTAAAAAAAGAATTTAATCTAAAATTCAATTATAGAAGGTCTGTGCCACAATGAACAGTCAACTAGCACTTACTGAATGCTCCCTGGGTACAGAGCTTTAGCAAGGTAACTACAGGAGAAGTCGAAAGAAATAGAAATACTTCCCTCATTCAGATAGGGTTTTCAGTTTAGAATTTAAAGAACTCCAAGACTGGAAGGGACCGTAAAGATTTGTCAACCCAGTGGTTTTCTAATGGCCCTTGCTTCTCAAGCTCTGAGCTTCTGAAGATTTGCTACAGGGGCTCCAAGGAAAGGGGTAGAGGGATCAGTGAGGCTGGGAAATGTCAAGTCAAGCCAGCCTGGTTCTCTTTCCACTCAGTGAAGCCAGGGATCAGGCATCATCCTTCAACTCCTTTTCCCCCCTGACACCTCACATCCCTGATCCATCAGAAGTTCCCAGAAGCTCTCATTTCAAAGTATCCCTTGAATCCATCCACTTCTTTTGATCTTCCCAGTTCCATTTAAGTCCTAGCCACCATGCTCTTTTGCGTGAAACACAATGAGGGGATTCTAAATAGTGTCCCTAGTATTTGGCTAGTCTCTCCATCCATTCTTCACTCAGCAACCTGGACAACCTAATTAAAACTTAAGTCAGATTATGCTGCACCCCTGCTCAAAACCTTTGAATGCTTCTCATGGCACCAAGAATAAAATCCAAACTTTGTACCCCCTGCCTACAAGAGTCTTGGGTTCAACCACATCTCATATTCCTTTTTCCTTGTCTTCAGCCATGTCAGGCGTGTGTCAATTCTTAGAACCGGTAAAGCCCATCGAGACCGTTCCCTCCATAGATGTTTTCAGTTACTGTTCCCTCTGCGTGGAACACTTCCACCCTAGCTTCTCACATGGCTCCTTCTTTCAGGTCTCAGTTTAATTTCACATCCACAGAAAGTCTCCTCTGACCACCTATGCTATCCCAGACAAGGACCTTCCATTATCTTCGATCATGGTACTCTGTTTACTTCTCTCACATTACTAACAACAACTTTTAATTTTTTGAGTATTTACTGGTTTATTATCGGTCTCACTTAATCAATGTCAGTTCCATAGCAGTCTGTTCCACTCTCCAGAACGTCCCAGCATTGGGCACCGTGCAGACACGTGGACAGCTGGCACTTCGTACACACTGAACAAATGAAGGAGGGAACAAATGAATGACAGAGAGCCCTGGACTTGTCTGGAATGTGAGGGAAGACTGGAGTAGATGTTGGAAGCCCACCTAGAAGGTCGATGTGGAGAAGGAGAATGAGGAAGGAAAACACCCTAGAGACGCAGAGATCCTCAGGCCAGGGGGAGTGTGGAGACTCTGCAAAACTCAAGGGAAATGAGTAGCCAGAGACAAAGAGCAAGTGGGGGAATGGGGGGCACTGTGGGAGGTGGGGCAGAAGGGTTAGGCATGGGTTAAAGCCTCTGCCTTCGGCTCAGGTCATGATCCCAGGGTCCTGGGATTGAGCCCCACATCGGGCTCTCTGCTCAGCGGGGAGCCTGCTTCCCCCTCTCTCTCTGTCTGCCTCTTTGCCTACTTGTGATCTCTGTCAAATAAATAAATAAAATCTTAAAAAAAAAAAAAAAAAAGAAGGGTTAGGCAGAGCCAGCAAGCCTCTTTCTTCTAGGACCCAAACCCGGACCCAAACCCCAGGGCCCAGAACATGGAGGAATGAATTCCTGAAGGGATGTCAGGGCACTCTTGGCAGGAGAAGGATGACCCTTTGTCCTGGTTTTCCTTCTGCTTCTCCAGCTACTCTTTCTCAGTCTCCTTTGGGGCTCTGCTTTTGGCCATCCTTTTTATATCCATTTTCCTTGGATTCTATTTGGTTCCTCTCCTCCTCACACTGCCCTCACTTGCCTCGAGATCGACCATTCACTTTCATGGCTCCATGACCACCCATCTGCAAAAGAATATTCCAAATCCATCTTGATCCAGATCTTTCTTGAGCCTCCCACTTGACACACCCAACCAGCCTGGTTGACACACATGATAGCCTCAGGTGGAGGCTATCACCCAGGCACCTCAGAGCAGATCTAAAATGTGCTTCTCTTCCAGGCTTCTCCGTCCCACCAAGCAGCTGAGTCTGGGAACTGGGAATGACCCCCAATTCCTCCAGCCCACTTCAGATACACCTCCATGTTCTGACAATTCCGTCCCTCAATTATGGCTCGGCTCCGCCTCCTTCCTTCCATCTTCATGGAGACTTCCCCAATTCTTCCCTGAATGATGGCCACCTCCTCACTGGGCTCCCAGCCTCTGGTCTTCCCCTTCCAGTTCATTCTCTGCTCTGCAGCCAGAGTCAGCTTCCTTAAATGCCAATCCAATGAACTTACGTCTTTGTGGGCAACCCTTCCATGGGTGTCCATGACCCTCAGGATTAGGTCCAAACTCCTTAATAGGGCAAAAGGCTCTTTACCAGGGACCACGCCTTTGTCTCCAGGGGGCTCCCCTACCCTCCCACCCTGCTTAGCAACACCGATTACCATCACACACAGAGCTACTTTCAATTCCCGCGAGTAAACCAAGTTCTCTCTTTTTGCTGGGGCTATTACTTCTTACCAGAATAGTCTTCCCCACACCTTTCCCTGGCCACCTTCGCCTGGCCAATTCTCTGCTGCTTCTCCAGGCTTTGATTTTATCCATCTGTTCCTCCAGGCAACTGTGCAAGTAAGACCCCCCCCCCAACCCAGAGCTGGGGCTCCCCGCTGTTCCCCTCCCTGCACTTTCCCCCTAAGTCATACTCATCCAAGCCCCATCTGTGTCCCTCATTAGGTGGAAAGCTCCATGGGGGTGGGATTTCTTTTTCTTTTCCTCTATCTCATTTCTAGCACCAAGCTGTGTTTCTAGCATGTAGTAGGTATTCAGGTAAAAGCTTGTGGGAAGCATAAACAGAAGAATGAGTGATATAAACACTCTTCTAAGGACCTTGGTTTCTGAGGTTTCAGGCACAGAAGCCTCCAGCAGCTTCCTCTTCCTGCCTCCACTGTTTGGCCACAGGCCGGTCAGCAGGCTGGTCTTAGGCACTCTGAGCACCCACTCAGAGGCTCTTTGACTCACACCCTCTGCTTGGGAGCCCAGCCTTCCCTTAAAAGGCCACCATATCGGAAAGTGCCTGTGATGGCATTTATGAGCTCTATTTTTAATCTATGTTGGAAAAGTCTCAAAGTTAATTCCCAAGCCAAAGACATTAAACTCAGGAACGTGGATGAGCAAGGAAGCATCTATGTGACGCCTTTGAGTCACGGCTTCGTTTTCTGTGGCAAAGGCCTCCTGTCTTCCCTGTCGATGGGCCCTTGCTTTTAAGGGCTAGCTAACCGACTCAAACGAATGTGGATCCCACATTCGTTAAAACTAGATCCTGCAGCCCTTAATGCTCTGGGAAATGGTGTCCTCTTCCCGAGGATTCTCTTCTGGGGCCCTTGGAGTAGAAGGCAGAACGGATTGCCAAACGTCTCCCAGTTCATTCCAAGCAGTTTTCCACCCCCATCCCCAAATGGAAATGAATCGTGGGTGACAGCATTGCCAGCAGCAGGGCGGCTGGAGGAGAGGGCTCCCCACGAGCCTGGCCAGAGAGATAATTGGATAGAGGCTACAGAATGAGGAAAGTAACCCAGCAGGGCTGGCGAGCAAGTAGAGGGTCTGTGCCAGGGAAAGGATTTGCCATCAGAACCGCAGGGAGAGAGAGAGAGAGAGAAAGAGAGAGAGAGAGAGAGAAGGTAAGAGTATGGACAGAGGAAAATGATAGCAAAGGATCCAGAGAGGGAGGGCAGGGAGGAGGGAAGCGGAGGCAGAAGGAATCAGGTAGTTCATGAAAAAGGTCAGGGGAGAGGGTGCATGCATCTCCCTTTAACCCAAGTAAGGTAGTCTGGGGAAGAGGATGTTGGAGAGTCAGAGAGATGGTCAGTCACACTGCCTTGACCCCCACAGGAGATTAGAAATGAGAGCCAGGGGAACATATCAAAGGTTGTTCTTATTCCCAAATGCAAAGTACTGAATTAGCCACCATCCCTCCGTCCGGAAACATGGAAAAGCTAGATTTCATTAAAGGGTGCTGGAACCCGGAGGAGTCTGGCCACTGTTGAGTCCCCTTCCCCTTTCCCTTAGCAAAAGCCTAAACGATCCAGGGTCCGTGCCCCCCAACCTCCCTTTCCCGGCTGCTGAAACATAGCCCAGGAGCACAGCCCCCCTCTGTGCCTCTGGCTTCTCTGGGACAGGGACCAGACTTAAAGCTTGGAGTCTGGGCTGAGTCAGCACTGCCTGTGGGAGACATTGCTTCCTGGAAGTCTTGCTTCAAAGCTTCTGGCTGACCAAGTGCTGGTAGGGAACAAGAAGTGCCCTGCCTGGGAGCTAGAGGTGGCTCTGGCTTTCAAGAGACCTCTCACCAGAAAGAGAGTCGTGGGGCAGAAATTTCCTTAGTCCAGTTTCCAGAGTGAATCCTACATACTTCAGCCTGCCCCGACACACTCACCACTCTCGGATTCAGAAAATAGCATTTTCCAGACCTCACAAGAGCTTTCAGGGCCAATATGGAGGCTCTGATTCCCGAATGATCTAGTCACTTCTCCTGAAAATTAGACAAAATGTACTTTCTAAGCCTCAGATGTCTATCTTCCAAAGGTACGTTCTTATTTATCAGGGCAGTAAGAATGCATATGAGATGCTCTGTGTGGGCACAAGGCAGACTCCTCTCTTGATGAAAAAAAAAAAAGGACAGCATGCCATTCGTGGAAATCAGCAGACTGCTCCAGGGGTCAAACTCCTGCTCTGTTTCTGAGGGGCTGTGACGGGGAGTCTAAGTTTCCCCCCACCCCCACCGTCCTTCTCTTTAACTCGCATGTTTTGACTCCCCAATGCCCGGCAAAGGGTCATTTTGATTATCTCGCTCTGCTCAAGCGAGCCCCCCGCAACTGCTTGCTATGCAGTGGGCGCTCTAGCGGGGAGGCGGTGGGTGGCAGCAGCTGCCAGACACCTTCCCCTGAGGATGTATCAGTTGGTACCAAAAGCCTATATAAGCTCTTTCTGATCTCTGTGCCAGCGACTACAGGTCCTGGAAGGAAGCCAGGAGTCCACCGCGAGCCCTGCCTTCTTCTCCTCCCTCCCATCCTTTAAGAATGGGGAGGGAGGGCTTGGGAGCCCACCAAGAAAGGAGCTGATGGTTCTTAGACACATTTTCCAGCTGTCACACCTGCTAGCATGGGAACACACTCACACACACAGGCACTCTCGGCAATAAACTGTCTCAGGCTTCCTTGGTCCATCTGTCCCATGCCCAGAGCAGAAGTAATAAGAACTTCCATCAACAACCTGTTGTTCGCCCATTTGTGTCTCTCCTCCCTCCCTCCCTTAGGTCCTTCCACGAACATTGATTGATGTGTAACACCTACCGTGAGCCAGTCACTGTGTTAGGGGAGAATGACACAAGGACTTGGTCCCCAGGGGAGGAAAAATATCCATAATTATTAATCAGGGGCAAGGCAGTAACATAGTGTTGCCATAGGGTAGGGGGTGAACTAGTGGCCCTGGGCCAAATCGACCCTATTGGCGTGTTTAGTTTAGGGGGCAAAGAATTTTAAAAATTGGGAGAGTTCACGTAAAAATCGGTATTTCCAGTTTTTTTTCTTTTTTTGAAATGATAGATTTGGCAACAATCGGGAAGAAGTGGTAAGCCACTGTCCCCTTTGGACAGAACACAGAGTCTCAGTCACAGCCACACCCCTCCACCTCTGCACCCCAGCCCTTCCCTATTAACTCCAACTTCCCGGCTTCATTCGTTCAGGCTTCCTGAAACAATTGTGCACAGGTGTTAGAATTCGGGACCCTTAAAATGAAAAGCAAAGCCGTCAGAGAACCAGAGGAGGCAACCATCAACTCTGCTGGAAGGGGTCAGATTGGTTAACCCTAGAACCAATTTAATTTTTTTAAGACTTTATTTACTTATTTTCTACTGAGCCACCCAGGCGCCCCACCCCAGAACCAATTTTAAGTGTCCTGTTGATTTGATAACTTGCTGATTGTTCTTCCCCTCCCCACCCCCGTCTATGGTGCACAAGGGAGGGACCGTAGTTGGCCGCCTCGTGCACAGTATCTCCGCGCGACGCTGAGTGCCTGGTACCCGGCTTGTCTCGGAACATGCTGGTGCGACGTGTTGAATGAATGGAGGAGACGCTGGAAGCACCAGGTGGGAAAGGGAATTCCAAGCAGAGGGAACTGTGGGCACAAAGGCATGGCAGTAAATAGTGTACAGGGAAACTGCAAATAGTTCGCGGTGAATGGGGATGCTGGAAGTGTGAGGTGGGTGGGATCACGGAGGGTAGAAGCAGCAGGAGTTGAAGCAGGGAAAAACAGAGTCTAGTGGGATCCCGAAGCCCTTTTCATGCCGCGCTCTGATGGTAACCATGGACCCTTCGAAGAGATTTAAGGAGTGAAGTAACAGGAGCAGATCTTGTTTCAGAGATGTCTGGCAAGGTGTGAGGTGGGGAGAAGGGAGCTCGGGAGGGAAGGCAGGAGCATCAAATAGAATTCCATTCAATGCCCCCACTTTCTCTTTCCGAGGCCCCGGAAGCGCCACTGGGGATCTATTTTAAGAAAATGGTGCCCCCTGCCGACGAGGTCTAGGCTTGCACCTCCCTGGGGCCAAAAGGGGAATTCTACGACGTTTGGCCCTGAGCAAAAAAGTACCTGCAGGCTCTCCGCGCAGGATGGCAAGGGGTGATGTATCTGAGAGGAAAAGAAAGGCCAGCGAGAACATGTGTAATAATGACTAATGCCACAGGCTTGTCAGATAAATACGCAACACTGGCTAAACTTGAATTTCAGATACACAACACATATAAGTATGCCTCAAATATTGCACACATAATTTGTGATATAAGAATTTAAGTA
Organism: Neogale vison; assembly: GCF_020171115.1. Taxonomy (NCBI): domain Eukaryota; kingdom Metazoa; phylum Chordata; class Mammalia; order Carnivora; family Mustelidae; genus Neogale; species Neogale vison. The sequence goes on along the minus strand of NC_058095.1, from coordinate 46,032,592 downwards.
TGTCAGGGGCACCTGAGTGGCTCAGTGGATTAAAGCCTCTACCTTCAGCTCAGGTCATGATCCCAGGGTCCTGGGATCGAGCCCCACATCGGACTCTCTGCTCAGCAGGGAGTCTGCTTCCCTTCCTCTCTCTCTCTCTCTCTCTCTGCCTGCCTCTCTGCCTACTTGTGATCCCCGTCTGTCAAATAAATAAATAATCTTTTTTTTTAAAAAGGATATAAGTATGTCACAAGTATTAGATGAGACATACTTATACTAAAAAAAAAAAATGTTGTTAATCTGCAATTCACACTTAGCTGAGCATCCTGTGTTTCTATTTGCTGAATGGGACAGTCCCAGATAAAGTGTGTGGAGGGGCCCGGAAAAAAACAGAAATGACCTTGAATGGATCACTCTAGCTCTGCAACCTCACCCCCACCCCTCCTCCAAGCACAGCTGGGGATGGTGCTTTCTCACATTTTGTAGTGGTGCCCAGTTACACCACTGTATTTGGGAAATGGCTTTGGATTAAATGAGCCCCAGGATGATGGTGGATACTGTGTATGAACCCCTTTGAGAATCTGGAGAGCTGTGGACTCTTCACAGAAAAATGAACCGACCAGCTTAACATATGTATGAGCACTTGTACCATTATGCACACAGAGACACTTTTATTTTTTCATGCACAGACACTTTTTCTTAAAATTTCAGGGAGTTCCAAGCCTTCACATAAGAGTGACACATTCCTTCTAGGGCTGTGGTCTCGATGTGGCAGTTCTAGACCCTGAGTAGGAGGAAATGGTGTCCAGTCAGAACCTAAACGGAAACGTGGTTGTTCTGCTAGCTCTGGCCACCCACATACCAAGACACAGAAGTGGGCAGCAAGAAACATTCAGTCCCTCCCCTTTGTAAATGCCATGAACCTCTTTCCTCTTCCGCTTCTCCCAGAAAGAACAGAGAATCAGGCCTATTTGGACAGAAAACCCACCAGCCCTTGTGGACTCATGCCTCAGCCAAGCGAAAGGCACTGAATGAAATCACTCCCTAGTCCAAGACCCTCTTTTTTCCTCTTCCCACCCTTCCTGCCATGGCAGGCATAGGCTGCTGGTTCTGACTACGTGTGTCAGAAATTGCCTTTAATCAGTAGGTGAAAACCTTCCAGAGTTAATTCTGAGCTCTGAGCTGCGTGATCAAAGCCATGGCCAGAACATTTTGGGAGCAGATATTGGAGCAGGGTGTTCCAAGTCTCCAAGTTTCCCTTCTACAGCAGTTACTGGACAGTTCTCTGATCCCCACAGCCTGCTCTCCTCCTAACACTACAGAGGAAGGCAGAAGTGGCCCAGGTCAGGGGGATGTTGTTTTCAGACTCTCCGAATGCTCTAAATGATGTAAAATCGTTGTGGGCTGCTTCCATCTTTGTCAGCATGTTTGTGTGACGTTCCAGGGTCAGTGGACTGCATTGTGGAGTACAGCCCCCAAAATGACCACATTGTATTGTGTGAAAAATCATAAAGATATATCCTACAATGTATTATCATAGAAGAGTATTTTATGTTGAACATTTTCTGTAACTAAAAAATTATTTCATCTACACCATCATATGATTTCCAACTATAATTTCTTTGGAAGAAGGGTCCTTATCTTGGAGCACTTCCTAAAATTTTTAGAGTTAAATGGCTTGTTTTAAGCCATATTGGTGATAAATTTTTTTGTTTTAATGTCCTTACTTAAAAAAAAAAAAAAGTAGAAAACCAACCCCCCCCCCATATTATTTGGAAATTCTACTGGACCAGGAAATCCAAATGGCTGGGAACCAGTGGCTTAGCTCTCTGACCTCAGACATGTGGGAAGTGCAGACTCACTTTCGGGCCCTGCCTTCCCACAGCCATGGGACTTCTGGCTGATGCACTCTGGCGGGTTTTGGGCTCCCTATCCCAAATGTGGGGAGACTTGTCCTGGCCTAAGCTCTCCCCAGGAGGGTTGCTAGGACAAATTCCCGGGAACTAAAGAGCTCTGGGAAAAGAATTCAATAAATATGTGAGATTGTGGCTCCTGAAGACAGCTGGTGTGTTTTCAGTGGGAAGAGTTGAATGATCCCACAGAGACCCAGGATAATTTCTCTGCTGCGGCATCTGGAGAAAGTGACCAACACCACCACTCATAAAATGTGCAAACTGTTCCACTGACAAGCGGAATCAGACAGCACAGGCAATAGGCCTCCTGAGGAGCTCTGCCTCTCCCCCTCTGAGGGCACAGGTCCAAGATGCCACTAGGATTCAGGGAACCTTGCGTTCTAGTTCATCTCGTAAGCACATACCCAGGGACCTACCGCAGGTCAGCCAGGCTTCCCTAACCTGTTTTTCCATTTCTCTAAAGAACAGAGGGGCTTGCTTGGTCCTCTTCACAAGGGTGTCACAGGGCTGTGGAAAAACACATCATCTGTTCTTAAAGATGGTCCACAGGGAATGTTTGATTTCTGTCCCTTTAAAAACAACATACTCTTTCCTTCTTTTAATGTTTAATTCTGTAAGAGCTTCCCCCCCGCCCTGTTTTCACCCCAAATCACATTGGTGGGTCACTGTCCTCACATGAGATGGACAGACCACTTTTCCATAAGCCTGAGCACCAAAAACTGAGGAGATTAACCTTAAGGTTTGACCAAAATAGGCATCAGGTATAGTACACCCCAAACTAAAAATACAGTGTTTGGGGAAACTGGTGCACTGGCTCCCCACCGCCCCCCGGCTTCTACACATAGCTGAGAATTAACTACAGATGAAAAGCCTTTTGATCTTGACAAACCTAAGGCATCGGGCCGCCCAGGGTTAGCGATCAACACCACTTTTGTTGGAACTTGCCTGGTATTTCACATTTATCAGCCCTTATGCCCCGACAGAGCGCTGCTGACTCCTGGCAAACCTGGCACACTGGGCTCCCGAGATCCCGTAGGTAAGCACGTCACCGAGCGCAGCGACAGCTCACGCCATGTTTTCACCTGCTCCCCTTTGGGCTGAACGACAGCCTTAGGGCACAGCCACTGCTCCCACTTGACCTGACTGAAGGCAGGAGCAAGCGGAGAGGCCGGGCAGTTGAAAACCCCGTTTCCCACTTGGCTCTGCTTCCGCCACCTTTCATCTTCCCACACGCTACAGCTCAAGCCTCGCCTTGCCCAGGCACTTGGTTGTTAGCTCTGCGTGTCTGAGATGCAATGGTTTATTTACCTGTCTCTCTACTAGACTGTGAACCTCCCCAGAGGGTAAGCCCTTGTCCCACTCAGCTTTGAACTCCTAACAAGTTCACGGTGCGCAGCACACAGGAGTGATGGGTTAAGATGGGTGCTGAGTAGATAGACCAGCAGCGGGCTCTTGGCACATGGTAGGTAGGACGCACTTGCTCTAGTAGCAGGTGTGAGCCGCGCTAGGCTGTGGAAGATTCTGTCTTGCTCTTCGTGCCTAGCATGAAGCGTCTGTGAGACAGCTGGTTGGGAAGGGCAGAGACTGGAGGTGGAAGGGATTGGTCCGATGGTCAGGACAGCAGGCCCTCAGGTCCCTGGCACTGGCCGCACACTCTGACCACCCATCCAAGCCACAGAAGACAGCTTGGAAGAACTAACGATCCAGAAGAGAAGGGGCTAATTGATGCAAGCTTTGGGATGAAAAAAAAAAAAAAAAAAACAGAGAGGGGAAAGGGGGTGGAGAAGGAAGGAAGTTCAGCCAGATGTACTTTAAACCTCTTGTCTCAAGGAGCTCAGAATGAGAGGGGGCCTTTGGGGGCAGAGCTGCAGAGACACCAGCGCCCCTAGAGAGCGACAGGAGCTCAAGTGAGGCTGGCTTGAAAGGCTGGGGAGGGGTGGCAAGGCAGCCGCTCAGGAAGGAGGCTGGGCTCCCAGCTGGAGAGCCACGGGGCTGGGGCTGCGGAACAGATGGAGAGAAAGTTGCAGCTGGTGGAAATGCACTTTCATGTGTAAAGTTTGGTCCGTGGAGGATTGTGATTTCCAGCTATGAAGGCGGCCGTGGGCAGGTGGCTCCGCTCCATGCTCCGCCTTCTCCCCCCATTGCCACCCAGGAAACTTGATGGGGGCTCTGTGCCAGCACCCTGCCACCAAGCTTTCCGCCAGCATCCCTTTCAACAGGCAGAAGTTGGCATGGGGACACGCTGGCAGGGCCACAACAGCAGAGGACTACTGCAACGCTTTAGCAGCCGAAAGGAACAGGGGAATAGGATTAATCCAGCCTCCCCAGGAGGAGACCAGGTGGACTGAGAACAGATTCGGGAGACAGGATGGAGGGAATCGACCTTCCCAAGCTGTTCATGATATATACATCGGCTCTCCACTCCTGGTGGAGCACAGACCACACCGGGTCTGCACTCCAGGCTTGAGCTCTGGCTGAAGAGGAGGCCGTGGGGAAATGTGAAACACAGCAGACTCTGAGGCTCTGGGCTCATTTCCATCCCCGCCCCCAACCTCAAGGGAGGTTTCCTGAGGAAAGACTGTATCGGGAGTTCTTAAGGAAATATTTGCCCACCAGAGCTTGAACAGATAAAGTGATTTTGACATTCTCTGGCTCTAACAGCCAGCCACCTGTCCTGGCAGATTCAGACCCTCACCTGCGGGAACAGAGGCCACAAGGCCAACTGCAAATCTATTCAAGGTCCTCCCTGCAACGCTTGGGCTCCCGGGGGAGTGAGCCACCCAGCCAGGTTTCCTGCACCTGAGCGGGAGTTTGGGCAAAGAGCACCAGGCTCTGCCTCTTCCTCCCCCTCCTCCCCTTGAGTTAGGCTGTGCTCCAGGTCGTCCAGAACAGAAACTGCCAACTCTGTCTTATTAAAATCCAAGTGCTTTTTTCAGAATATGTGATTTTGCTTCCTTTTCTTAAAAAACAAAACAAAACAAAAAACCCCACAAAAACCAAAAGCAGACTGGAACCCAGTCCTTTATCCTTCTTGTGTCCATTTGCCCAAGAGATGTCCGTATTTGAGATAATAACTTAAATACTCTCGAAGTGGAGGTAGTCTCTCTCTTCCTAGTGGGATGTCTTCTTGGCTCCTTTCCCAAACTTGGCATCAAGACCAAGACCTATGAAAAGGGAGAAGATGGGCTTAGCTTTATGACGAGAAATGAAACCTACCAATGATTTTGAGAGTAGCATGGGGGGAGGGGAAGGTCAGCTTGGTTCTCCAAAATTAGGGCCTTAAATAAAACTAACTCCAAACACTGGTTTTATAGAACTCCCTCAGAGAAAAAGTAAGGCATCAAATGAAAAAAATCACCAAAATATAGATAATTACATATGTATTTACATATATATATGTGTGTATATATATATATAAAGTTATATATATATTTACCTATATATAATAAAATACAATAAAACTTAAAGAAAAAATGTCAGTACTTCTTAGCTAGTTCTCTCATCTCATCCATAGCAACACAGATTGGTAGGGAGTAAGTACAACAATTTTATCTGCTCAGTGTCTGAGGAAACCCAAGTCGCTGGAGGAAGATCACTAAAATGAAATGCTCATTAGGAAGGGTGGATTACGGAAAAAAAAAAAAAAAGAGAAGGGTGGATTAGGAGCAATGCTGGCCTTTTTTTTTTTTTTTTGCTTCCTCTCCTTTTAAAAAACATCTTCTCTAAAATAACTAAATCAGGGATGCCTGGGTGGCTCAGTGGGTTAAAGCCTCTGCCTTCAACTCAAGTCATGATTCCAGAGTCCTGGGATCAAGCCCCGAATGGGCTCTCTGCTCGGCAGGGAGCCTGCTTCCTCCTCTCTCTGCCTACTTGTGATCTCTCTCTATCAAATAAATAAATAAAATCTTTAAAAATAATAAGAAGAAATTAAATAAAATGAAAGAAATCAATTTCATAAATACATAATTCAGGAAAAAATATATCTAAAGTTCTATCGCAGGGCACCTGGGTGGCTCAGTCGGTTAAGCATCCGACTCTTGATTTTGATTCAGGTCATGATCTCAGGGACCTGAGATTGAACCCCAAGTTGGGCTCCGTACTGAGCGAGGAGGCTCCTTGGGATTCTCTCTCCCTCTGCTCCTCCCCACTCCCTCTCGCTCCCCACCCCCCAAAAAAACTTAATTAAAACAAAAAAGGAAAAAGCAAGCTCTGTGACTGCCGTTCCACGTGCCCAGAGATGTGAGCTCCGCAGGGAACTTACCCAAGAACACGAGTATGGTGCCCACCCACTGCAGGGGGCTGATAGGGTTGGCGAAGAGGATCACAGAGGCCAAGATGGTGAAGAACTTTCGAGTTGTGGTGATGATGGAGCAGGTCAGGGGGCCAAAATACACAACTGTCATGAAGATGAAGCTCTAGAAAGACCGAGAAAATGGGGTCAGGCTGGCTCTTGGGGCTCTGCCCCAAGGTCAAAATCTGTGGCAGTACATCAGGGCTAGTCTTTCCGCCGTCTTCCCGGGTTGGTCTTTCTCAGGGAAGCCAGGCTACCCGGTCTTGAGGTACTCACCTGACCTAGAGCACTGGTCAGGCCAAAGAGCAGGATGTTATAGATGATGGTAGGGTATCTTTCAGCAAAGCTCAAGAACTCCCAGAGCTCCCCAGTGAACAGGATTCCTGGGGAGAAATGGTAAAGGATGAACGGAGCATGGAGCCTGTGTTGACACCCGTGTCTGTACAGCCTGGGAAAGGACCCCACAGAATGGGGTGTGGACAAATGCAGGGACTGAGTTCACACTAGGTATCCTGCTCCTAGTTTCCCGATGAGAGAAACTAACCGAAGACTCTTCCCAGAGACGCTGTGAGTCAATTAGCTACTTCTGCCAAAATCACTGGAAGCAGAGATCCTCAGGCGTTGGGAAGACACTGACCCACGCATCCCCAGCTCAAGGCAGCCCCAAGTGCTGGCCACTTCCAGCCATCAGCAGCCTCCTCCATTAACCCCACTGTGCTGTACAAAAAATACTTCCTACACGTGCCCAGATTTGAAAAGAGGTTAGGAAGCACTGATTTAAAAGTACATGCATTCGTATTCAAAGTAGAGTCCGTATACGCCAAGTACCGGTATCTCATCTCTCGCGGAAGGCGAGTTCCCGAGGCACCCCTGTGACCTGCTACCACATGTCCTCCCAGGGAAAATGTCACAGGTCTGCCTATGACCGTGCCAGTCAGGAGTAGGAAGCAGAGCCTGCCAGGAACGTTTCTCCAGGAAGGTTTTTCCAGGGGCTTGGACAGAAGGGTATCCTAGGGCCAAGACAGTCTTTTGGCCTGGGCAAAGTTTGCAACCGGCGTCTGAGCTAGGGATCCGCTGGAGGGCGACAGTCTGCCCTCTGGTGATGTGTGGAAAGAACAGCAGAGCTGCTCCTTACCGGCTCCCAGCAGCAAAGTCGACCAAAGGTTGATATTCAGCATCATGTGGTTGGAGCCTGTTTGGTAATGAGCTCGCATGTGGTCCTGGGAAACGCCCGTCAGTCCATCCAGGGTCAGAGATAATAACTGGAAAAGAGAGGGTGCGCCCTGCAGTAAGAAGGCCACTGGGGCCCCTCCCAGGACACAGGACTCTCACTATTCTGAGACTCCTCACAAAGCTGCTGTCTTAAGACAGAGTCCTCAGAACAAACTGCTACCATTCAGTCAAGAGAGATCATGCTGGCTGCCCACTGCCCCACCCAGGCACTAGAACTATCTGAGCCACAGAGTAAATATAATCAGAGTGGGATGGGAGGCAGTGCCACGAAGCTTGGAACATGTGAGCCACGTATTTTTCCCGGGAGAGTAGAGAACAGACACCTGGTACTGGCTGGGTAGCCTCCTGGCCTGGAGGAGTGCTCTGGACTAGATTCTCTGCATCTACTGCCCAGGATTAGAAGCCTGGGCAAAGTGAGGGGCTACTTCTGCCACTTCACAGCCGTGTGACCATGGCAAGTGACTTAACCTCTGTCTGTGTCTTCATACGGAAAATGGAGCTAATACTACATATGGGTCTGCCTTCGGCTCAGGTCATGATCCTGGGGTCCTGGGATCGAGCCCTGCATAAGGCTCCTTGTTCTGCGGGAAGCCTGCTTCTCCCCCTCCCACTTACCCCTGCTTGTGCTCCCTCTCTCACTGTGTCTCTCTCTGCCAAATAAATAAATAAAATCTTTTAAAATAAAAAAATTAACTAATAGGTAAACCACTGGGAACAATGCCCAATACACAGCAAGCAAGAGCTACTCCAGTGTTATTTTTAAACTCTGGCTTCCAGGTTTCTCAGAAAGCCACAGTGAGAAACATGCCATTCCTTCCCTATTTGCTCTCAGGTCTCTCTGGCCTCACACCAGCACTTAAATGCAGGCCTCAGAGTTACCCCTCAGGAGAGCTGAGATGTTGTTCAAGATTTCAGTCTTCCTGCTGTGGCCTTAGCAGAGCCAGGGGCCATGCAGCAAGAGACAAAGACCCGAAATGGGGGGCAAGGAGCATTGCAATCTCTCTCTTGACACATAACCAGCCTTTTGGATGCCCAGGTGGGATGCTCCTTGGTTGTGATTACTGGAAAAGGCTGCCTTTCCCACCAGGATCACATACCAGAAGCAGCTCTCCGTAGCCAACTGCGTGTTCTTCCATCCCAACTACTTTCTTGGGTTTGTACATGAAAAGGGCCACTCCAGCCACAATTAGCAACACACACAGGTACTTGGCCATTGGGTACTTCTTCTTCAAGAGGGTAACTCCAAGGAGCATGACTACAGAGAAGAAACAGTGGAAAATTCGGATACCCACAGGCACTGATGAGCCCAACACTGTCCTCTTAGGAGACTCCTGTGAGAAAAGAATGTCTGAGAAGGAAGGCCTACAGAAGCTGTGAGGAAGGTGCAAGGCTGGCACCTGGATAGACAGGGTTGAGCAATGGGGAGAACAAAGGGCAAAAGGCAGGGAAAAGGCAGAGAACAAAGGTGAACGATCCAAGGAGAAACAAGGGAAAGGGTGGGGACAGTGGATGAGTGAGAGGTTGAAAGAAAGAAACTGATGATCAAAATGGGACCTAACTCTAATGACAATGTAAGCACACAGGACACCAAAATGACTGGCATGTGAAGCAGACTTGGTCAGCCTCTAGCTTCCAGCCCATGTATACCCAACACCACCAGAAGTGATACAGAGGACAGGATGGCAGGGGGGAAGGGATGGAGGGCTGGCTTTGGAGATAGCTGTGATGGGATGACAACTGGAAGGGGCACACAGCTCTAGCAGACAAGCAGAGAGCCTACTAGAGGAAGAATGATAATGGTAGATAGAGGGAGACCATCTGCTTCTGCTTACCTGGGATTGGCTTGCAGGATTTACCAAGGACCTGAAATGAAATTCAGCAAATAGCACGTGAGCCTCTGGGATGTGCCAGGCACTGTGCTAGGCACTCTGCTAAGAAAAGTGACATGGGGTCTGCACCAGAAACCACAGCCTATCATGGCCAACCCACGGCCACTAGACCTCACATCTGTGGTTCTTTGGCCTCTGAAACTCTCCCAGCACAATCTCTTTCATTTAAGTCACAGACCTGAGCGAAGAATTCTTAGTTCTTTTCAAACAACTTCTGAGCCAACCCTCATCACACCCTGAGGTTTCACCTGAGTCGGATAGTTGACAAACTGCAGTGCCGAGTTGCTGGAGACCATGGCACCCAGATAAGAGACAGAACAGGCGGCATAGAGCCAGCTCCGAGTGCGATCCACCCTGGCGGTGTCAAAAAACTGGATCACTGGGAAGAGACAAAAAAACGTATAAGAGAAACCTGGTGGGCCCGGAATGGGCCACTGAGCCAAAGCTGAAGCCAAGTGAAAGGAAATGTGTCAAATAAGACAAGAAGCACAAAGTATTTCTGTCTTCTTAGACTGGGAAATCTCTGAAGGTTATTCAACTCTCCAATCTCACCCATACCTAACACAAGACCACATGCAGAGCAGGAATGGGGGCTCATTCAGTTCAAGGGACGAGTTTAGCTCTGCTGAAGCCCCTAGGGAACAAAGGGCAGCTCAAACCATGTTTGAAGCAGACACATAAAGGAAAATCAAAGAGAAAGAAAGAAAAAAAAAATTAACTGTTCTCAACGGGGATCCGGCACACAGAATACCCATTCTCTGTACATTTCTGACTCAGAAGTTGGGTCTAATTTAAGGAAATAGGATTTCACCCCATTCCAAAGCCATTAGTTCTGAAGACTGAACAGAGAGACTTTGAAAGCACTAAAGAAGGTGGGAGTGTTGAAAGTTAAACCTTAAAGGTGGATAGGGATTACTAGATTACTAGAGAGGTACTCACAGATCTTGGCAAACACAGCATTGATCACACATTGAATGAAGACCAAAGTTAAGGCAAAAGTGAACGTCTCCTGCTTGGCTCCCTCCCCATACTTTCCTCTTGTTCTAAGAATGAAATTATGAGGAAAAAAAAAAAAGAATTAGTGTATTTCACTCAGTGTCATCTAGTATGTCTAGAGTTACTGAAAGCTTTAAAATGATCTTGCTTCTCTGGATGTAAGGTTCACTGGCCTCGTTCACAAAAGGGGTTGATCTTATTGGATCTAGAAGCCAGACATCCCAGCCTGCTGATCCGGTAGCCTAGGGAAAGAATATCCGTAAAGGAAGGAGCTAGAGGAAACGTGGAAAATTGGACAGTAAAACGAGGTACCCCAAGCAGCAGATGAGGGGATGTGGACAACACAAGCAAGGCCGAGGGCAAAAGAACCAGCTGTCTGCAAACATCTGGAAGTAGCAAAGAGGAGCTAGTAAGCAAGGAAACCTGTGTGGGAGGTAGACTTCCCAGCCTGTAAAACCCAAGCCCTAAGAACCAATAGGGAGAAAAACAAAGAAGAAAAATAACCAGGTCCCGAGAATCCGGAGACCAAAATCTGAGCAGGCTCAGCCGCAGCTACAAAGTCGTCGGGGGTGCTGGGAGGGCGGGCAAGAGGGAACACCCGGGTCAGGGGCCAGAGGCCCGCAAACCGGGCCACGGGGGCGGGGGGTGGGGTAGGCAAGTTTGCGCTCCCGCCCCGGGGATCTGCTCACATCTTTTCCTGCAGGATCCCATAGTAGAAATAGCAGACAAAGACGCCAAGGAAGCAGAGCGGCAGGCGCAGCCGGTCGGGCAGCAGGGAGCTGCTGGCGGCCATGAGACGCCCGGACGACCCGACCGGAGACCCGCTCACAGCCGGCAGCGGCAGCGGCGGCGGCGGCGGCGACAGCTCCAGCCGGACATCGCCGACCGGCGACAGGGGCCTCATAGGAGCTGCATGCGACCGCCGCTCAGTAGGCCCCGGCAGCCACCGCCAGAGCTGCCAGCTCAGAGCCTCCGAGAAGGAAAAGCCTCGAGACCCAAAAAACGTTCCCAAGGAAAGGACACCCGCCCTGGGACCTTGCCTTCGTTCCTGATGGCCGAAAGAGCCACTGTCCCGACATTAGTGCCGAGCCCTTCGGCTCTTCCGATCAGGCAACTCCGAGGACAACTGCAACTCGGAGCGAGGCGGGATGGCCTAGGAGCTATGCGGGCGAGGAGTGACAACGTATGTGGATGTGGAGGTCACCAATTGGTTGCGCTGTGCGAAGACAGACAGGTGAGCTGGAAGGAGGCCGGCCGGGCTAATCCGAGTCTCTTCGCCTGTCGGCAGTAAGGCTTCCGCTGGGTCCTAACGCCCAGAAATCCAGTGGGACCTCAGCGCCCCCTAGCAGCTGACCCACGTTGGCGCCTCACCTTCTACAAGAAGAGCGTTCAAGGGCGGCGTTTGTTTGAGGGCCGTCCTCCTTCTAAGGGCCCTCACTAGGCTTCAAAGGGTTCACTTTGCCCGTCGCCGACAGTTTTCCCAGCCCGGAAACTTGGGATAGACAATTAGTAGCACCCTCCCTTGTCGCCTCTCGACTGTTCTGAGGATTAAATGAGGTTTGTGAAAGTGTTTTAAAAACTGTAAAGCGTGCTATGCAAGTTTAAGGCATTATTAGTCATTACACGTTCTCAACTCTGATCCTACTTCCTCACATCCTAGAGGTGGACATGGATGCTTACCGAAGCGGATTCCCTCTGGTTACACCTCACCAACAGTAGAACAAACCCTCATGCTGCCCTCCAGATTTTCCAGTTCGTGAGCTCCTTTTGGAACCTCTCCTTCATCCAAGGGTTGGGCCTCCACCTGAGGGCCCCAAGAGCTAGGGCAAGACCCCAGGACGTTCCACTACAACCTCCAAGCCCCAGTTAGTCAGTGGACTCTGGGCTGCTATCTGGGTAGAGGTTCCTTCTCCCCTTCTGACAGCCCACTTCTTTGGCACAGCCTCAGGCAAAGGAAGGAAACTCCGGGCAGCACCACACCCATCACTCTGGGCCTGACTCACCAAGGCTTTGGGGGTAGGCCAAACATCTTTCAGGGGGAGGGGTAAGAAATAGAAGACGGGGTCTGTCCTCAATCCCCCATCTCAGTGGGGATAGGGCCCCCACATTTGTTCTCTCGCCCAGTGGCTTATTCCACGGAATCAGTCTGTGATGCCAAGGCACCATACAGTAGCTGGGCGGAGAAACCGGGGTTCCAGACCCAGCTCTGCTGCTTCCCCAGCTGGGACTTCCAGCAATTCTCTTAGCCTCTGAGTCTTTCCTCATCTGAAATTAATGGGAAAATAGTAACAAGTGGGAGAGCACTGTGGTTAGAAGCATGGGCACTGGATTCAAGTGTTCTGCTTCCCCATCTCAGCACCCCCTCTTTATATCTGCCTCTTGGGGGTAAAGTTATACAGTCTTTCTGTCCTCTCATCAGTCCAGTGGGACCTATCAATTTCTCTCATTGGGTTGCTGTGATATTTTGGTAACATTTTATGTCAAGCACTGATGCGGTATCTGATGCTTACTGAGCCAGTGAGTGGTCTTCTGACATAGATTCGACTGTAGTTATGCCTGACACCTTGGGGTAGTCCAACTTTTCACCCATATGGTGGGGATAATATATCGTGAGAATGTCTGTAAATCATAACTCGCTATCAGAATGTCGGGATGGTTATTCTGAGTTCTCCCCAGAGCCTCTGAGCTCTTACAGGTGCAGCACTATAAAGCTGAGAGGCCGCAAACCCCTCTGTGTTCTGGGTCCTCACGAGATGGAATGAATACTCCAGAAGGGCTAAAGCTTCCCTAAAACTGGGCCAAGAGATACAACCTGATGACCATTCCCTGGTCCTGTTCCCCTTGCCGGTGCAAGGAGCACCCACAATGTCAAACTTGGTCACCGTCGCTTCCTCTCTGAAACCCACTCTCCCTAGGGAGCGTTCGCAGACTCATCCGAGAATTAGTGACTTCCCCCACTGACTCCTTCACCCCACCAACACCACGCTCTTCATTTTGGACAGCCTTTCCGTGGACCTATTGCTTAGAGGTCCATCTAAAGAATCCCAGCCCTGGTGACCCAAGGACAGGGACTCTGTGCATCCATGTTAATACCCATATCCACATAAGGCCTACATCCACGTAACACCCACATGCATACGACACCCACATCCACATCATCCCGTGCTAAGTAAAGACCCCTCTTGAAGACAAGGATGCTCAATATAACACATTCAATCTCCATCCCACTCCCCTCCCCTAAAAATGTTTATCAGAACCTCAAGCTGCTGGGAATACTTATTTATTTGGTCTATTAACACAAAGATCTGCAAAAAAAAAAAACCAACTTCTAAACACAGGATAAGAAAACTTGAACATTAACATTCTTCAATTTCGTGTAAGCTCTGCAGTACAGAAAATATACAAACTTCAAACAGCTGCAAAAATAGTGTCTTTGGGAGAAAATAGAGTTTCTACATCGATACAAGAAAAATAGGCATTTTTCTAAACCACCCCAGTCCCGGGGCAGGTGGGGGGATGTGTGGAGTCGCCACTTGCCACCGGGAGGAACGCCAGCTCTCCCTCTCTGCCACCACCCACCTGGGGCTGGGCAAGCCGGGCTGCCGCTGAGGACAATCTTAGGGTGAAAGCGAGATGAAAATGCCACTTGGGAAAAACGCTTGGTTCCCCCCTCTGCCAGCAGCTGGATTGGTCAAGTGTTTTGGCCCCTTTAGGGCTACTTTGGTCAGCTCCTCCAGTGAGAGGGAGGCAAGGGAATGGGGGCTGAGAGGATGGGGCTGTCTCTTTAGATATCCTCTTCCACGTCTGTGGAAGAGAGGGAAGGAAATCTGTGGGGCTCCCTCTCCTTCCATCATGGTCAGCTTGCTCCATGACAAGGTCAAGGGCCCCACAGACAGTCCTTTGGACTCACACCCCAGGGTGGGGTGACTCAAGACCTTCAGGTGAATTTTCCACCAAGTGAGAGAGGCGGCAGGAACACAGGTGTGACTTGTGAGCTGCCCAGCTGCTAGTGGAGAAGGCAGGTCCCCTCACATTCGGAGGGGCCAGTGTCCCTCAGGAGGACGACGCGGGGCTTTGACACAATCAATGAAAGTGCTTGAAGGCCGCGAGGGAAGGGCTCCCTCACCCCCCACCTCAGGGGAGCGAGTGAGGGGCCTGCCACCAAGGCACTGGTCTCCATGGCAAAGTGGTGGGGTTGGGGCCCTCAGACCACCAGGGAACTCTGGAAAAGCACGGGCTCTTCTGACGGCGGGGTGCGCTGCCACGGCTCGAACGGCAGCGAGGCGGCTTTGGGGGCCTCTGGATCCTTCCTAGGCGGTGGCCTGGGGCTGGCAGGGGGCAGGGGGGACCCCGGGCCTGAGGGGCAGTTACGGAAAATGAAGCCCATGCTGGGGAAGAGGGGCTTCATCAAGCTGACGGGGCAGAAGGCCGAGCCGGTCGGGTTGAAATGGACTTTGTTCTTGTCAGGACAGGAAGTCAGGAAGGCCAGGTCAGGGCCTGGGGACCTGGAGATTGGAGAGAAACACACACACACAGGGAGAGAAACAGCCAGTGAGAAGGGATGGGAGGTGCCATGGCGTCAAGGGAGCAGGGGAGCTGGGTGTCTGTTCAAGCAGGGTGCTTACTCAAAGTTACTCAAAGAACTCCAGACCACGGAGCAACCACCCGTCTTTAGGCTCAGTAGTCCATTTATGAGAAATATGGCTGAACAACAGGAAATCTGGGCGCCTGGGTGGCTCAGTGGTTTAGGCCACTGCCTTCGGCTCAGGTCATGATCTCAGGGTCCTGGGATCGAGCCCCGCATTGGGCTCTCTCCTCAGTGGGGAGCCTGCTTCCCTCTCACTCTCTCTGCCTGCCTCTTTGCCTACCTGTGATCTCTGTCAAATAAATAAATAAAATCTTTAAAAAACAGAACAACAGGAAATCTACTTCAGCTAGAAACAGGAGGGACTGAAGCTAGATAGGAAGGAGAACTTCCTGATGAGGTGATTTTAGAAGAGGAGACCATGGGATCTTTTAATTTGAGAGGTTTCATCACTACAGTGTTCTGAGGGCAGACTGCTTGCCTAAAAGCAGAGACCCAGGCAAAATGATTTCCTAAGACACCGCATAGCCTGAAGCAGGGTCTCTCGGCATCAGCACTATTGACATTTTGAGCCAGATAGTCTGTGGTTGTGGGGAGCTGCCCTGGACACTGTAGGATGCTTAACAGTGACCCTGGCACCTCCCCACTAGAAGCCAGGAGCACCTGTGCCTCCCTTAAGGTGTGACAACCCAAAATGCTCCCTGACATTGCCAAATGTTTCCTGGCAGGGCAGGGGGGAATGTGTCCCATTGAAATCTACTGACCTAAGGAATCTCATTCTTGAACACATTTGAAAAGTGTGATTTTCCAAAACCCTTGCTCAGACACAAGGGTAACAACCCGGGTAAGAAGGCGGGCGGACCTTCGACCTTCGCAGGAGGTCTGGGCTCTAACTCAACAGGCGGTCTTGACCCACCCTCCCAACCCCACTCCTCTGATCGTGTGGAAGAAACGGAAGGATAAAAGGAGGGAGGTCAGGGAGTTCTGGAGTTATTAATGCCTATGATAAGACGAGGAGCATCTGGCCATACTTTAAGGGGGAAGCAGCTGAGAAACCGCTGGTTTTGAGGGCTCCTAGGAAGGCCAAGGTGTGGTGTGATGGTAAAGCTCTGTTACCAGGAGATCCCTCCATCGCCTTCCTCTTCACGTATAATGTACAGACAGGAAAATGCACTTAGCGTATAGCATGGTAAACTGATGACCATTCTAACTGCAGAATTCTAGTAATTCCAAACCCAGGAAATGGAGACAGCAGAAGGGCAGGGGTGAGCCCAGGGCAAGAAGTGGAAGAAAGAGGTGAAGACCCCTGTGCTGGGGGTCTCTGGGAAGGCCTGGGGTCCCAGCGGAGTCCACAGCGGCCAGGTCTCCCCTGACCAAGAAGGGTTTACAAGAATCTCACCTTACGGACAGTGAGGAATGGGCAGGAGAGGTTAATGCTCTCAGTGTGTGCACGCCCACCTAGGGAAGGTGCCCCAGGAGGCCAAGCCCCACTCGAAGGACATGAGGGTGAATGGTTTGACCCTGAATGGCTTGACTCCCCTCCTGGGAAATCCAGACCATCTTACAGGATCAGTGGCTAGGAAAAGGAAAATGTGACAGAAGAACTGCGAAACAAAAGAACTTTCCCAATGGGCAAGCTGATACACGGGAGAGGCCCCACTGAGCTGAGAATCTCTCTCCCAGGGTCTCTTGGAAAGCAATCTATAGGTCACCATCTCTTTTTTTGTTTGTTTTTGTTTTTGTTTTTGAGATCATGACCTGAGCCAAAATCAAGAGTCAGATGCTTAACCGACTGAGCCACCCAGGGCCCCAAGAGTCACCATCTCTCTCAAAGGATTAACGCAGGGGCAGGAAGCCGGAGGAGATGGCTTGAAGACCCGTGTTGGCAGTCATGAGTGTAGAAGAGTCAGGAAAGGCACCAGCCTCATTTCCACAAGTAATCCCAGACTGTGGCTCCTCAAGCGTAACGTGGCCTGGGGAGAGACACACAAGCCCAGTCTGCTTAAGGGGCAAGATCTGGTCTTTTCCTCCACACCGCTCCTGAGGACCCAGGGTTCTTGGACAGCGAAGCTGGGAGCAAATAGCCTGGGGGGCCATGTTTTCTCTCTAACTCCCACTCTGCCTTCGAGCTGTACCCTCTGTCGCTACCACACACTGTCCTCTCCCACACCTGTGATACGACTGGAGCTCTCAAGGCTCCAACCATGTCCTAGCGACATCTCAGCTCACATGGCCAGAACCAAGTCTTCCTGACTGAGAATCTGTCCCGCTGACTGTGAAGCTGATTGGGGAGGGGAAGGAAATGAGCTCTTTGGGGTGCCTGCTATGGGGGACTGGGTAGGCGTCTGGAAAGGTTCAGCCCTTGATCCTCTCTGCTGATGGGAAGGCACTGTGGTAAAGTCAGTCAACATCAGAATGACTTCTGAATTGCCCCACCTGGCTTGGGAATATTCCACAGTCCTTCCTTGTAAGGACTGGAAATTTCTGTCTGGGAGTTCATGACATTTGAACTACTACAGCCCCAGGGTGAAGACTGGGAAGCAGGGAGGAAGCTGTTCAGAAACCCCCGCCACCACTCCACTGGGAGCAAGACACTTCCCCTCTTTGCCTGAAAAGAACTACTAGTATGTTCTCTCTCTCTCTCTCCGACTACCATCTAGCAAACTCCCACCTTCCCGAGGGATGGGGGGGAAAAAAAGAAAAGAAAAGAAAAAAACAAAGGGTTTGGGTTTCAGATCTCTTTCCTTTCCAGCTCCCCTAGCACTTGTGGCTGGCATGTGAGCAGGGAGCAGGTTTCCATAGAGATCATGATAAGCAAAGATTGAAGGGCTCCGAGTAGGTAACGTCAACAAGTTTGGTCGCGGAAAAAGTGCGATCCTGAGCATCTGAAGTTGACCATGGCCCCAGGCCAAGAGAGAGTCCAAGGTGGAAGAAGGGCCTGTCAGAGAGGACAGCGCAGGGGTGTCACCCCCATCCCGACCCCATCCTGTCCTGTCCACAGTGCAAGGTCCACAGGAGGTACTCACACGGCCTCTTCGAACACACGCACTCTCTCACAGCCTTCCGGGGGCTCCCGTTTGAAGACGTAGCTATGATTGGGCCGAGGGGAGGCGGCAAAGGCAAGGACCGGAGACGGGCTGCTGTCTTCAAGGCAGGCTGGGCGGCCCGGAGAGGAGCCTGCAAAAGGAGTGAAGCTGAGGTCAGTGGAGCTGAAGGAAAGGAAGCTCTCTGCCTTCCTGGGCTCAGGCTTCAGTGTAAAGGGGTGAGACTAGGCCATGTGGTGGGGGGGTTGGCAGAGTTAGGCTAATAATCCACGTTGTCTGACCATGCTTTACCTGAAGACAGCTTTGAGGCAGCTTATGAAAGTCTATACCTCGTTACGCAGGATAAAAAATTATCCTTGAGGGGTGCCTGGGTGGCTGTCAGTTGGGCTACCGACTTTTGATTTCAGCTCAGGTCATGATCTCAGGGTCGTGAGATCGAGCCCTACGTCAGGCGCCATGTTGAATGGGAAGGTTGCTTGGGATTCTCTCCCTCTGCCCCTCTGCCTCTGTGCTCTCTCTAATATATAAATAAATAAATCATTTTTTTAAAATGTAGTTGTTTTGATGGAAAAATCAGGTCTAACAGCAATTCTGTATTCCCAGGAGGCAGACTACAATTGGGACTCCAAGTCGTCATTAAAGGAATCCTAACTTCTGTCTCCCTGCTTTCTTCCAAGACCACACCGCCCTGCTACAACATATCACAGCTTCGTCCTCTCCACAGTGTTGTGAAGCTATCCCTTCCTCCAGGAAGAGCTCTTGTACAGTCTTTACTCAACCCCACTCATGGGATAAAATCCCTCTCCCTTTCCATTCAGCGAACATACTTGGTCTAGGCTGCCAATATTGACTTTATCTGTATTTATCTGTCATTTATTCCTTATTACTCTATGCTCTGTTTACCTCTGCGTAGTGTGAGACATGCCCTTGACCTGACTACCTCACAAGCCGTTGTGAGGATCCAGTTTAAGGAGGCAGGCCACAGTGCTATAGGAGAGGAGGGTCATTATCGTGGGGAGGAAGGGCTTGGGTCTTTCCTCCCAGGAAGGAGCCAGGGCAACAGGACAAAGTAGAGATTTGGAGTCGGAAAGGGTGGGTTTCAATCCGGGTCAAGTAGTGTGACCCCGGGGTGAGAGACCACATTCGCTCACTGTCTATCTTTCCCAACTGCCTTGAGACCTGTTGCTAGTAATGGGCACAGTGGACCAGCCAAACAGACCCACAGGCTTTCCACTCCGCATGCTAACCTTAGCCAAAACAGGAGGATGAGAGGCGCTGCTGCCTGGGTCCCACTGAGACTAGAAGTGCAGGTGCAGAGACTTTATATATATAAATCAGAATCTGTGGAAAGCACCGTTTCTATGGCTAGTATGGCCATACAGAATAAAGACGACCCATGAAGATATTCTATTTGGTTAGTAAGGAGGATTCCCAGGCTTGAGATTAATTAGAGGGGGAAAGCACATGGAGGGCCCCCTGGACCTCAGGCGGGCCCTGCCCAGCACCCCCTCAGCTTACCTTTGTCATGAGGGATGGATGCCAGCTCCTCGACTGTACCCCGGTGTTCCTCACGGCTGGCCGGGCCCGAAGGCTGGGGGGATGCCAGGGGCATGGAGGGAGAGCTGGCAAGGTTGCCAGGCTCCAGAAGGAGGAGGGGGTGGTCACAGCTGCCACTCTGGGGGGGAGCTGGGGCGCGGTGCCCATCAGGGATATCAAGGATCTGCCAGGGAAAAGGGTAGGGAAGTACTCTGAGGCCCCTCTCTTCGGGGCCAGCAGAGCACCAATGTCCCTTAAGCTCCTCCCCTCGCTGTTCTGGCCATTGTCCCTAACACACAGCGACACTGGGACATGGCTTTCTCAAGTCACTGATTCAAGGGAAAGCCCCTCTTTTTTCTCCCCTGGCCCTTGCAACCCAATCTAGAATCACATGCTTATTTGTACAGTCTCGTCAAGGTGATGCCACCAATAGGCTGTAAGCCTTGAGGGTGGGGACATTCTCCAAGAACACAAAGATGAAGAACACATGAGAAGCATGCTAAGGGGTGAACCGCCAGGCCGCTGACCACGTGAGCCCCTGCAGGACAGGCACAAATGTCATTATCACGTAGGAAATACCCCCTCCTTGCTTCCTGGTACTAGTACTAGTACTAACTAACCCTAGTACCTAGTACTACTAGTAACTAGGTGCTAACTAACCCTAGTACCTAGTACTAGGTACTAGTACTAGTACTAACCATCCCTGGTACTAGTGCCCACAGCTCACCGAACTGTGTGCAGGTGTCTGGGTGGGTATCAAATCCTACACGGACATCGATTAAAAACCAACCAGCACGTAACTCATAAACTGAGGAGTGTGCCCCTTGGAATTATATTAATACTGCCCAACTGGCACTGTCCAGTTGTACTGTGTCAGTATAAGAACGTGCCTGAGATGGCAGAAAACGCAGCACATGATTCTGCCTGAGAGTGGGGTGGGGTGGGGGAGGCTGCCCACGGGTACCTGGACATGGATGAATGCTGGACATGGGGGGAGAGGTGAGAGACACAGGCAACTGGGGCATGGGCGGGGGACAGTGATGGTGACAGGGATGAGAAGGCGGGGAGCAGGGAGCTGGTCGGTAAGCTGAAGAGCACTGCCGAGACCCTTCCTCCTGGCTGTGGAGTCTCCCCTCCACTTGAGGCCGGCTCCCTCTCTTCCCACCCAGCACCACAAGCCTGCCTCCGCTCCATCGCCTGGCTCTGCTGTCCTGCTGGCCAAGTCTATTCTAATCTAATGAATTCGATTTGTGTTCCTTGTGCAGGCTGATGTTTGCACAGCGCTCCCAACACGGCCACGGCCCGGAGGCCCCCAGAGAGCTGGAGTCCTGCCGGCCTGCACCCACCCTCAGCGGGCCGCTGGCTGTCCCGCATCGAGGGCGCGCCCCACTCACCCGCAGCAGCTCCTCTTCGCCCTGTTCCTTCACAAACACTTCCTCCAACTCTTGATTGAGCCCTTCCAGGCTCCGGTGCAGGCAGGGGCTGAGTCGCAGGACAGGTGATCCTGAGGGGAAGCTGGGAGGGGATGCCTGAGGAGGAGGCAGACAGTGATCACAGACCACCCCCGGCCCCGGCCCCGCAAGCCACGCAGTTACTAGTTCTGACTGGGGAGGGGAAGGTCATGTCTACACAGCAGAACCAAGTGGGTCAAGAAGGATCTGGGGACAGGGCCGACTGCATTAGGAAAACTCAGGGGGCTTTTCTTCAGAAGTTAGTGCGTTGAGAGGTCTAGAGTGTGCTTCTAGAGTGTGCAGGCTCACCACTGGGTCAATGGTAAGGGGGCGTGGGGGTGGAGAGGAGAGCCACTGGCCCTCCCGGGTTCACTCAGTGAGCCCGAGTTGGCGCGTAAACCACCTAAGCACCGGGTGGCCACAGGGCAGGCAGTGTGACAGGCTCAATCAGCGACCATAAGACCTGTGAGGACCTGCCCACACGGGGCGATGACAAGGGGCGCAGGCTCAGGAAGGGGGCGGACATATACATACCCTCAGGGCTCCCCGCACGGCATGGTCCCCTGGCAGGGGGGAGCCCCGGTCCTTTTCCTTCCCGCTTCGGCTTAGCTTTGTCCTCTGCAGCTGGTGCTTCAACTTAGAAATCTGTCAGCCCAGAGATGGGAGTGGGGAGAGGAAGGTGAAGCAAAGCTAAAGGGCACGGAGGTCCCTCCTCCCTGGTGCGGCTGCTGCCCAAGGCCCATCAAAATGCCTAAGAGGACGATGGAAAACTTCCCAGGAAAGCTTGGTGAGTTCAGAACCGATGATACGCTCATTGAACAAGCCAGAGACCTTATGAACGAGGTATTTGTGGTTCCTGAATTTCATGTATTCCACGGATCAGTTGGAAAAATGAATCAGATGGATCAGTTTCCAAAAAATTCAAAATACGCAACGCCGAAACCATTTTTGTCTTTCACGGATTCCAAAGGCGTGGAATACCACGCTATTAATAGAAATGGGAAATGATGATTTTGAATTCACTCTTCAAAGTCCATTTACAGCTATCTCAGAGGCCCTGGGACCAGGAAGGTTGGAAGGATTTCCCCTCATTTTAAAGGAGACTGCACCGAGCAAGAAGCCCATGCTCAACAGGGAGTCTCAGATTTTGTCCTGACTTCCATATCTTGTAACAATTACGCATTATTAGAAATGGTTTGGATTATTATCCCTGTCACATGTGTAATTCTGCACTCGCCCTCAGCTGGCGAAGGCTTAGGAAATGCAGATCTTTTTAAATATGGGCCCAAATTGGGGCGCCTAGGTGGCTCAGACATTAAGCGTCTGCCTTCAGCTCAGGTCATGGGGGATCTTAACCCCACATCGGGGTCCCTGCTTGGCGGGAAGCCTGCTTCTCCCTCTCCCACTCCCCCTGCTTGTGTTCCCTCTCTTGCTGTGTCTCTGTCAAATAAATAAAATCTTTTAAAAGACCTGTCAAATAAAATAAAAATCTTTTTAAAAAATTTGTAATAAATAAATAAATATGGGCCCAAATTAAATAGGATCCAGAGAGGAGATCTGCCATACAAGTTATGACCACTGCCAAGAAGAAGTGGTTTTCGATCTGCTCTCAGGCACCATTCACACCGTGTCCACGCTTAGTGTAAACACTTTGCTTACTGATCATTCCAAACTTCACATAGTCTGTATTTCCCACTAGCTTTTAACTTGTAGACCATTCCCTTCACATTTTCTCTCTGGTCTTGCAACCAAGAGTGGCTCGAGGGGACTCCCAGAGGGTCGCCCTCAGGCACTGCCAGCTGGCGTGGCAGGTGGAGGTGGTTTGCAGCCCAGGATCCCCGTCTGTGCCGCTCTCTACTTGGCCTCAGTGACTGACATCCTCCTGAGAGAGGGGGAGGGCCAGCGAAAAGTGGGAACACACAACTATTTTTCTCTTCTTCTAAAAATAAGGCTGGGGGCACCTGTGTGGCTCAGTGGGTTAAAGCCTCTGCCTTTGGCTCAGGTCATGTACCCAGGGTCCTGGGATTGAGCACCCCCCCCTTCACTGGGCTCTCTGCTCAGCAGGGAGCCTGCTTCCTGCCCCCTCTCTGCCTTCCTCTCTGCCTACTTGTGATCTCTGTCCGTCAAATAAATAAATAAAATCTTAAAAAAAAAAAAAAAAAGGCTGGATGGGATGCCTGGGTGGCTTGATTGGTTAAGTATCTGCCTTCAGCTCAGGTCATGATCCCAAGGTCTTGGGAGCAAGCCCCGTGTTGGGCTCCCTGCTCAGTGGGGAGCCTGCTTCTCCCTCTGCCTGCCCCTCCCCCTGATCGTGCTATCAAATAAATAAATAAAACCTATAAATAAATAAATAAATAAGGCTGGATGCATAGTTAAGTGGGTGGTGAGGTTGGAGGTTTCCAGTTCCCGGAAACTCACTCCCTGTCTTCCTCCAGTCTTGGAATGGCTTATCCAGATACAACCCCCAAGCACACGGAGAACAGTGGCAGCTCTCACCCTGCGCCTGGCTGCTGGAGGGCACCTGTAGTCCCTGGCAAAGCTCCTGCCGGTGGAAAGGTATGGACTCCTAAGCTGGGCCATGACACTGACAGGTTAGGAAAAGGCAAGTGAGACCGAAGATCTGAGGCCACTTTGGAGCAGACGCTTCTACAATGCTGGGCCTAGGCAGGAGGCAGCTACAATGGCCACCGAGTCA
Organism: Neogale vison; assembly: GCF_020171115.1. Lineage (NCBI taxonomy): Eukaryota > Metazoa > Chordata > Mammalia > Carnivora > Mustelidae > Neogale > Neogale vison. The sequence continues at coordinate 46,008,980 of NC_058095.1, read as the reverse complement.
AAGGAGTCAATTACCTCTTTTCGGTGGTCTGTGCTGCCCCAGGACGCTGAGCGCTTGTGTGTACAGGAGCTGGCCCGCTCTCCTTCCAGCTCTTGCCAGCACAGGGGCGTCTGCAGGGAGAGAAACCCCATGAGACAGAGCGGCTTCTCAGGCAGGCTCCAGGGAAGCAGCCACTTCCTGGTCAGAAGTGGTGGCTCTCTGAAGGCTTCTCTGTCATCTGGTCATCAGCCTCCCGAACACTGCCGGCCTCTTTTATTCTTTGAGGCTTCTCCACCTGCACTGTCCCTCTCCCAGTCGACATCCTCCAGAAAGCCCTCCCTGATAAGCCAACAAGGCCAAACTGCTTTTACTCTTGTGACCTTTACACATGGATTTTGGCCCCAGCTATTCCAGGTGCTCCCCAAGGGACAAGTCCTGCCCTCCCTATCCCAACCAGCCCCAGAAGAACACAGGCTCAGGGAACCACCGGCATCCTCATTCTTGGACCCTTTATGGGTCTGGCACAGGTCTGGGATCCTGGGAGCATTATGCAAAACAAGTTACTAGACAGGACTCCAGTAAGCAGCCATTACTTGGTAAAACAGGAAAAATGTCAGTAGGGGTCCCCAATCCTCCATCTTCGACCAAAGCAGGAGGCTTCCGTGTAGCACAGTGTCTCCAGCTGGCTTCGTGATTTGTCCCTCCACACGGACTGAATGCTGGGGGCCCCAAAGTCCTCCTGAATAGTCATGGGAGGGGACATTCTCAGCAAGGAGGAAGCCAGAATTCTGAACTCAGCCCTGACCCTGACCCTTCCTGGCTTTATCACAGCTCCTTCTCCTGGGCCCTGTGCTGCCCTTTGTGGGAAAAGACCTCTCAGTCGGCCATATCCCCATCCCTGGCTGCATAGGAAGGCCAAGGGCACAAGATTGAGGCAGGGGGGGTCGCAGACCCATTTCCTGGGCCCCAACCTGAGGGAGGAAGTGTTGGCTCAAGAAGGAAGCAAAGGAGGACTAGATCACTTCCCACCACCAACACCCCCTGCTTCCATTCCAAGGGAGGGGCCCAAGGGGGAATGTTCCAGGGGAACCAGCTCTAAGTTCTCTGCACGAGCTGCCAAACCATGAGGGCCTGGGAACCATCTCTTCCAGCAGATCTGCTGACCTCCCCCGAGAGGCTGTTGCAAACAGAAAAAGGGGAGGATAAGAGCCGGGGGAAAAAAACCCAACCACTCACCACCTAACAGCTGTGAAGAAGAGCCGGGGAGGGGGTGGGGGGCAGACTGCCCTGTGCGACAGCTGGACGGAGGGGCAACAGGGAGCGGAGTCTCCCTGGCTCTTCCTTCTTCCAGCTGCTGACCAGGGCCTTTCCTGTGCGACACAGCCAGGGTAAGATGGCTACCCCACCCCCTTTCCCTGACCGCGCCACAAGAAGACCAGCCGGGGCTCCAGAGTCCACGGCCCCCTCCTTCAGGAAGAGGGCAGGCAGCACATCCTTCAGGCCACAGCCCAGACCCTGGAGGCAGAGCTAGCTGTGATAGCATTCAGCATCCAAGCGGCTAGCTGGTCGACTTCCCAATGCTTGCTTCTCCCCGAACTGGGGTGCCAGTACACAGAGCCTCGGGAGAGCTGCTGCGCAGACTGCAAATGAGGAGGTCCCCCTCTCCCACAGTCTCCTCAGCCCAGCAGACACACAAACGCACCTCCCCGCCCTGGGCTTCAAAGCCAGCCCTACAGATCATTAGCTCTCCTCATCCAAGCTAAGCTCGCATACAGGTCACAGAGGTGGGATGGCGACGGTGATGATGCCCATTTCCCTTCCATCGGGAAGGTACCACGCTCCCAACAGCCCCACCCATTAACATCTCTTACAGGCTCTTCAACTGCCTTCTTCCCTCGGAGAGGTGTGGGGGGGTGGAAGGAGACACATGGGTTGACAGTGAAGTCTAGAAAGGATGTGAAAATTCACGCCAAACAGGGATCATGTCTCTCAGTCCATCTTACCTCACCTCTCTCTGCTCAGCCACATCTTCTAGCAACCAGGGCCACCCCTGTGTAAACCATGCTACAAGGTCACTGCTTTGCCGCAACACCTGGCTACGTCCTGGTCACGGATGTCGCTGTCTTACCTGCCATCCCATGGGCCCTCACCCTCGCTGTCTGTACCCAGGCAAACCTAGCTCTGCCTCCTTTCTCCCCTTACCCTGGACTTCTAAGCCTGCCCTCTCCATCTAAGAGGGCCTGCCCTACCAAGTCTTCCCGGCCTGCCCCTTGGGGAGCCCATCTAACTTGTGTATCTCTTACTGACTACTCCTCCGCTCATCTCCTCTGTACAGACAACTCAGAGTACACATCACCCACACACCGAACCTACAGTTACTGAACACACACCGCATGTCAGGTACTGCTCCAGGTGCTGGCAACACAGCCATGTGCAAAACAAAAATCCTTGTTCCCTTTGAGTTTACGTTATGGCTGGGGCACAGTGAAACGTACTAATAGAAAAACGCAGCAATGAAAGGAGATAGGAATGCTAGACAGGGGAACATGATTTTAAATGTCAGGGACATCCTCAATTAAAAAGTAACATCTGAAGGAAAAAGTGAAGGGGATGTGGGAGTGAGCCAGGCAGATATCTGAGGTACAAGAGATCCAGATGGCAGAAACAGCCAGTGCAAAGGCCCTAAGGCAGGAGTGAGCATGGTTTGTTTGAGAATGATAAGGAGGCAAGGCCAGTGTCACTGGAGCAGTGTGAGCAAGAGGCAAAGCAGGAGAAGGTGAGGTCAGTTGGTGTGACAGCCTGAAAAATGGCCCTACAAAGATACCAGATCCCGATTCCTGGAATCTATGTGTGTTACCTTATATGGTAAAGTTTTTACAAATGTGATTAAGTTGTGGATTTTGAGATGCTAAGATTACCCTGGGTTATCCACACAACCTGGGCCATTACAAGTGTCCTTATAAGAGAGGCAGAGGGCAATCAGACATACATGGAGGAAGATAAGGTGATATAACCACAAAGACAGATTCCAGAGTGATGTGGCCACAAGCCAAAGACCGCTGGCAGCCACAGAAGCCGGAAGATGCAAGGAATGACTCTCCCAGCACCCAGCCCTGCCAACGCCTTGATCTTGGCCCAGTGAAACAGAATTCTAATTTCTGGCCTCTGGATCTGTGAGAGAATCAAGTTTTGTTGTTTTAAGCCATGGAGTTTGAGATCATTTGTCACACCAGCTCTGGGAACCTAAGACAGCAGGTCATCCTGTGCTTGAAGCCATGGACATCTGAGCATCTGTAAAGCAAGCCCATGCACGAGCATGGGCTTTGGCCCCTCCGACTGAACGGGGTGTGTCAAGAGTGGGACCCACACCCTGCTCCCTAGTTCCAGTGCATCTGGGCAGACGGGCGGCTTCACCTCTGGGTCTCACGGCAGAGGTCTAAGCCGAGGTCTTCCTGGAGCACAGAAAAGCCACAGCTAAGGAAGCCTACCTTTCGAAGAGTCCCCCTTTTATTGCACAATAAGGGTCAAGCCATGCAGCAGGACGGCAGCCAGATGACCCTCTGGAAGTGGAGTTTCAGCTCAGCAGACCAAAGCATCATGTTCATCAAGGGAATTCAGGCACTGGAACAGATTTATTTTAACACCCTGGCCCACGGGGAGTAGCCGAGAGAGAAGCAGGACCACATACTAGCCATAAGCAACATCACCAAACTGTACAGGACGCTGATCAGATTATGCCAGCCTGGACAGGGGTCAAAGCCAGGAAGCCTTGCCTGGGCATCTGAGCTGCCAGAGGATTAACTGGGGGTGGGCATGGAGGGCAGCTTTCCAAAGAACAGCCTGACAGAACAAGTAGGCAGGGGCGGGAGGGAGCCGAAACCCTCCGAATTGGAACCTGGTTCTCTGACGCCAACCCAACTCACTTTCCACCTGGACTCCCAGGCAAGAGTCCTGGCCGTGCGGTTTCCAGGAACCTTGGCAGAGCCTGGCAGGCCCTGGGAACATAGCTCTGCATACCTGTGCAGGGACCAAGAACAGCGTGGTGCCTGGCCTGGTACAGATGCTCAGTGACTACGTGCGGAACATGACAGTCAGAAGGGACTCAGCCCCCGGGGGACTCTGGTGAAACACAGGCAGGAAAAGGCTGAGGGTGGTCCACCGGCCCAGGCCAGGAACTCCGGCTGGAGGTGGTCAAAGCCACTGGCCTTGGCCCTCCAGTGACTATTGAACCCTTGGATTTTCCAGCACGGACCCATTTTCAAATATTCTGTGCTGCTGTCAAGCCATCTGCTGAACAACTGGTCTTGCTTGCCAGTTTGGAAACCAGGCGCCATGCCCAGGCCCCACACCCAGGGCTGGGATGAGCAGCATGGGGGGCCGGGCAGAGCGGGAACCCGGGGTCCCGTGTGTCTGCAGGATGAGACCAGGGGGGGAATTGTGCTCAAACAGTCATTCCAGCTGTGGTGAGACCACTTCCTCCCTGCAGAAGAGCACACGGAGACACGAGGGCTTTGCACGGCAAGAAGGGAGGTGGAGACAGCACCCAGCCCTGGCCCAGCCACTAGCCGGGCCGGCCCAGAGCACTTGGTGGCCGGCTTGGTTTGTCAGCTAACCTGGGGACACGGTGGTCCAGAGAGGGGAAATCATCTTCATACTGGCCTGAAGAAAACTGAGAAAGTCCTCTAACACACGAGGAACCTCCTCCTGATGATGGTGACTCCATCCAGGAGCCTTGCCAGTCCTCCCTGACTGGCCGCTCTGTACCCTGCTCCCGCCGTACCCAAGCTCTTCCTTGGGCTCACCCAGCTTGTCTCTGGGAGACCTGGGCAGCTCTCTCCCATGGCTCTTCTGGGCTCAGAACATGCAGAGCTTCACAGAACACCCTATTCCACCAAATAAGACTCATCCCCCTCTCTTCCTCCCCGGACCCAAATAATCTGAGTAACCATCTTGTGAGAAAAATTTGAGAATGCAGCATGCTCGGCTATCCAAAGGACAGGTGCTCTGTGTCTCCTGCCTAGGTCAGAAACTTGTTTGGAACGGGGAGCATTCTTGTTTCCTCTAGAACGTTCAGCCTAACAACGGCTACTACCTTCACTACAAGGCATGTCCCCAGGAACACCAGGGCTGACGTGGTTTCCAAACACACACACTCTAGCTGCTGGCTCTGGGGTGGGGGATAGGAGGCAAACAGGAGGGCAGAAGCAAGGGCCTGTCTGCCAGACACAGCAGGAGTCCTAACACTGGTGTGTCTGGAAGAGAAGGGGCAAAAGGCAGGGGTAGGGCTCAGAGGAAGGAGGGAAGGGTGCCGGCCTCAATTTATTTATTTTTTTTAACAACATAAAAGCTTTCAAGGACTTTGGTAAATCCTGCCTCCATCCTTTCCCTCTACCTTTGTCCATGCTCCCTTGTAGCTCCCCAATAAAACCTCTCCCTCATCTCTAGTCTGTTCTGGGGATATGCCCGTTCTGCAGAGAGAAGGAACACCAATCACTTAGGGAGAGGGCAGGAGAGCCTCAGGGCTTCCCGGTATAACGTCAGTGTTGAAGGAGGTAGCCCGTGCCAGGCTGGGGTAGAGTGGGGGCCTCAAGCAAAAATGTGACTGGAGCCCCAAGTCTAGAAACCGAAAATTCCCAGAAGGCCAGGACTGAAAGACGGGCAGGATTGCATACTTTGGTTTGGATGCCTACGTTGATCAGAATTCTCCCACGTCTTGACTCCGGCCACAATATTGACAGGTTGCTAAGAGTTCCTCGAGGGCTGGAGCCCATCCCGGGAAAAGAGGAAAGCTGCACAGCCTGGCCTTGCCAGACCCACGGAGGCGCATCGCTGACCTCTGTCTCGCCGTGGCAAGAAGCCCAGACTTGTTATATAAAAGATCTGGCCTGCAGCTGGAGCCCGAGCAAAAACACACAGCCTAGAGCCCAGGCCTCTAAATCCCGCCAGGGAACATCTGAGGCCAACCCTCCCTTGAGTTGACAAAGAGAACACTCTCCAAGGAGTCGGGTAGAGGCTTCCTAGAAGGTCGGCAGCCGGAAGTGACAAGGGCAGGGAGAGGTGGAAGCCCGCACCTGACAAAGGGAGATGTCACACTTGAGCTTGCACACTTAGAAGGAGCCTCAGGTCCTGTCCTCCTAGAAGCCCTGCTTGATTAGATACCTTCTTTGAATTAAACCCTCCTCTCCGAAGAGAAGGGAGTGTGTACTCCAGGCCTGTGAGGGCAAAGCAGAAGGCGCCTTACTCAGCCTTTCCCAAGGATACAGGGCACAGCAATGCCTGGGGCTCCAAGGAGGCAGGCCCCTGCTGTCCACCACTGGAGCGTGTCCTCCCTTCACATTCTGTCCGTAGATCGAAAGAGGGCCACTGATCTCAGCTGCGGCAAATTCCTTCTAGTTCAAGGTGGGGCATTCCCATGAGAATTTCTCTCCTCTAAACCATGCCAAACATTTGGCCTCATCTGATCTCTTGGCTGTCTGTTCACTGGCCTTCATGGAACTGGCATCCAGATTCACAGAGGCCAAATCTTGTTCTCATTTCCTTATCCTTCATTCCAACATGACGAGAACAGTACTGGGCATTCAGACATTCACTAGCAACCTTTGAAAATGGAGCTTACTAAAAAAAAAATAATAAATAAAAGCAAGGGACCAACGGGATGTGCACAGAAGAGGCAGGGGGATGTGAGGGAACGAAACACTTTCACGCTTGGCTGTCACCCCACCTGCGAGCAAGCCGAGTGGGTACACACTCCCGGCTTGCAAAGGAAGAGCTGACTTGCCCAGGACCCCCCAGGATACAGGACTGCTTCTGAGGCCCCACGCTACCCACCCTGTTTCCTCTTTCCTGAGAACAAGTTGTTTGTTCTGAAGTCAAAGAGGAATGGGTTTATGTATCAAAAGGGAAAAGATTGGACTCAACTGCTAAGAATGGTGAAGTCCTGAATCAGATTAAGAAGTATCTTTGTATGGGGTGCCTGGGTAGCTCAGTCAGTTAGCTCAGAGTCCAACTCTTGATTCTGCTCAGGTCATGATCTCAGGGTCATGAGATCCAGCCCCAAGATGGGCTCTGGGCTCAGTGGGAGTCTGCTTGGAATTCTCTCTCTCCCTCTGCTCCTCCCCACCCCTGCGTGTGCATTCCGCCCCCCTCTCAAATAAATAAATAAATCTTAAAAAAGAAAGAAATATCTTTGTATAATTTTACATAGAAGATGACCCCTTGCTCAGGTGAACACTATCTTATTTGAAAACTGGCCAAGGGGCCAGGTGACCCGTGGAGTTTCCTTTGAAGTTCAGGATTCTTAGTGAAAAGACCACCAGGAAGAAAAATACTGACAGAGGACCTGAGCTCCAAAGGACTCAAACGGTCCCAGTGGACTCCAATGGGCTGCTGGCTAGGTCTGGAGTCTTCACAATCTGAGAGCTTTCCACTCCTACTGCTCCAGGGAGAGCTATCCCAGCTCAAGACACTTTCTGGCCCCCTCTCCCAGTTGTCTGGGGAATGTAAACTCGGTTGAATGTTGGCCTGCTTAATTTTAGAAAGGTAAATCTCATTTTTGAAAACCTAGAAGAGATTCCAAAGTCAACTCTTGCTGACCCACACACAAATACTCAAAAGCCAGACTGGGAAACCCAGACTGACTTCTCTCTTGCACCAGCCAGGTGGGATGCAAGCTCGTTTTCACGGTAGGTTTACAGACAAAACTGAGCTGGTAAGTATCAGATGCTGAGAAGCCACATGGTGAAGACGTACAGCCAAAACCCAGGACAGATCATGTCAGTGACTGCGAGTTGGTAAGCAGACCAAAAGCCTCCTGAGCCAGCCCCCGCCCCCCATCCCTATCCCCTTAGGAGAACGAGTCATTACCTGGGTGGCCTTGTCATTGGTACAGCAGGTGAAGGCCCCATCGGCATCTCGTGGCCACTGGCCCAGAAGGTAGGAGCTGAGGATGGTATCCAGGGAGAATGTACGCCGGACCTGGGGTGGCTGAGGCCTACACACTGACTTTTCTGGGGCCACGGAGCACGGGACGCTGGCTGGAAGAGAGCACAGCCCGCACACCTTGACGTCAGCATGGATGAAGGAGACGAGTAACCAATCCTGTCTCCCAGGAAAGCCTCACCTGACGGCCATGTCTTCACTTGTATCCACCTCCATCCTAAAAGATTATTTGAAGAGGCCTATAAAAGCAAATACAGTCTGACCAGAGCTATCCTGACTTAACAAGCTGGTCTTTATCACTGGAAACGATTTACATCATTTTACTTCAGACAAGGGGTGATTTTATTATACATGTCTTCTTTCTCCTGTTCCTAAAGGACCAGGAGCCCTGAACTCCTAAGTCTCGAAGTACTCGAGGGCAAGACTGTTTCCCATCATTAATGAGGGAACTCTAAGGGGCCCCCAAAACAAGCTTTTATCCTCTGCCCTGCCTCTCTCCGGCACCCACTGCAGGGCTCCTGAGGACTGCACAAACTCAACCCAATTAACTGAAGGACTCTTCACACTTCCTTCATGACTGGTTAGCTCAGGGAACCTAGGTGACTAAGACAAAGAGAACAACAGAACTCCTTTCAACCATCAGGGATGGAAAAATCTAGCTTAGGAAAATCATTCTTTTGGTTCCCTCCTCTGTCTCCCCTCTTCTGGCTAAATTGGACAAAAATAAAGCAATTAGAAATCCATCCATTTAAATTTTACCTTGGTTAAAGCTTTTTGGGAGATGGTAAAAACTGAGGCTGCTGATAAAATCTAAGGGTTCCGGAATCATCTGTTAAGTTTCAATCAGCTGGGTTGACCCTGCTTTCCACATTCAGAACATTCTATCTTGGGGTGCCTGGGGGGCTCAGACGGTTAAGCGTCTGTCTGCCTTTGGCTCAGTCATGATTTCCAGGTCCTGAGATCAAGTCCCACGCTGGCAGGGGTTGGGGAGAGGTCCCAGCTCAGCTGGGAGTCTGCTTCTCCCTCTCCCCCTGCTTGAGCTCTCTATGTCTGTGTATCTCTCTCAAATGAATAAATTTTTTTAAAAACCTTAAAAAAAAATTATACTAACTTAAGATCTGTAAAGGCTCTTTCCTTTCAACAGAGCAAAACGTTTTCACATCTGTAGCAATCCCTTGATAGTGCATGTGTGCATTAAGCAGAGCAAAAGGAACTAGGGATCGTAGGTATAAATAAACTTGAAGAGCTTTATATTAAAAACACACCAACAGGTTGGCAGTTCCTCAAAAAGTTAAACATAAAATTACCATATGATCCAGTGATTGCACTTCTAGGTAAACATACAAAAGAACTGAAAGCAGGGTCTTGGTCACTCATGTTCATAGCAGCGCCATTCTCGACAATCAAGAAGTAGAAGCTACCCGATGTCCATCAATGGGTGAATGGCTAAACCAACTGTGGGGTATATACGCGATGGGCCATTAGTCTCAAAGGGGGATGAAATTCGGACTCATTCTACAATACGACGAAGCTTCAAAACATTATACTAAGTGAAATAAGACGGACACAAAGGACAAATACTGTACGATTCCACTTCTAGAAGGCAAACTCATAGGGGCAGAAAGTAGAATAGTGGTTACCAGGGACTTAGGGGGTGAAGGGAATGGGGAGTATTCATGGGCACAGAGTTTCTGCTTGGCATGATGATAATGTTCTGGAAATGGATGGTAGGGAGGTTTGCACAATACTGTGAACGTACTTAATGCCACTGAATAATGAACTTGAAATGGTTAAATGGTAAAATTTATGTTAAGCATTTACCATGATAGAGAAGTTGATGCTAACCACACTATATATTCTCTAAATCTGTTTACCTACTTATACACATTTTGACATAGTTGAAATCAACGTGAAATATACATTACGTTCTGCTTTGTTCTACCCATTTCATATACCCACTTGAAGTATCAACAATCTACTTATTTGCCATTTCCAATGACTACATAATATCCCACTAGGTTGGTATACAGTTGCCTGCTTAACCACTCCCACATTATTATCCCATATTTGAAGGGTCTCCCTGCCCACAATCTGGACATCACAAATGTTACCACCTGGATAAATTTCAGGCTGTTTTTATCTAATTCCTGGCATATTTCTGAGACCTCTCCTTGAGCTATCATATGTGTTCATTTAAAACAGAAGAAAATGGGGCACCTGGGTGGCTCAGTGGGTTAAAGCCTCTGCCTTCGTTCAGGTCATGATCCCAGGGTTCTGGGATCAAGCCCCACATCGGGCTCTCTGCTCGGCAGGGAGCCTGCTTCCTCCTCTCTCTCTGCCTGCCTCTCTGCCTACTTGTGATCTCTGTCAAATAAATAAATAAAGTCAAAAAAAAGAAGAAGAAAATGACACACTGCAACAGTAGTAAGTGTGAACTGCAGAAAAGTCAGGAAATACACAAACAAAAAGAAAAACCTCGACTCTCAACAACCAGAGATAAGCCCCGCAATGCTATGAGATACACCTTTGTCCGCCAGACTGCTATGTGTGTGCTTTAAAATAAAAAATGGGATCATGCTGTACATATTATTTTGCAATGTTTTCACCTTATACCATAAACACTTTTCCAAATAATATATACTGGCCTGCAAGATACCCTTTTAAAAGATCTTTAACATTTCTGTTAAAACTCTTCAAAAGTTCATTTTCGTTTTCGAAGACAGTAACCAAAGGCCTTATGTCCTGGTCCCACTTACCTTTTCTGCACATTTCACTCCTCCTCAGGGTCTCTGTGTCCTGGACAAGCTGTACAATGCACCATTTCCCACCATGTCCTATGCCTTCCCTCCTCTGATGTTTTGCACAGGTGCCCAGAGTCAGTATCTGCCCCATGTGTCCGGGCCAGCCTAACTGTCTCCACCTCCACAAAGCCTGCTGGATTCCCTAGAAGAATTTTCTGATTTCCCTCAGCACTTTGTACTCTTTTAGTACCTAGAATCCTCTCTCTTGGATTATGGGTATTTTAACTCCTAGATAATAAACAACCTGTGGCCAAGGACGGTCTCTAATTTATCTTTGTACCCCACACAGTGCTGAGAACACAGGGCTAGTGATTGGCAGATGCCTAAGTTTTCATATAAAATTTAAAAACCATTAATACAAGGGAATCTACTCTAATCAGATCAGGGATTCGAAGTCTGTCTGCCTGGCGCATCCATGCTCAACCCCCTCCTCACGAGTAAAGCCCCCACGGCTGCTGGTCTTTTTTTTTCTCTGGCTCAGGAAGGCCTGGTCTCTCTCTTCTCCTCCCTGGGCCTTGTCACCCAGTCAGTCAGTGACAGGCATGCTGGGTTCAAGTCCCAACTTCACGTCCCCCATTTGCAGTCAGCCACTCTTTCTCCCATTCTAGGTTTAAGATTAAAAGGTGGCAATCCAGGGGTGCCTGGGTGGCTCAGTGGGTTAAAGTTTCTGCCTTCGGCTCAGGTCATGGTCCCAGGGTCCTGGGATAAAGCCCCATATCGGGCTCTCTGCTGCTCGGCAGGGAGCCTGCTTCCCTTCCTCTCTCTCTTGCTGCCTACTTGTGATCTCTGTCAAATAAATAAAATCTTTAAAAAAAAAAAATAAATAAATAAATAAATAAATAAATTTTAAAAAGCTGGCAATCCAGATATTTTGGGGAGGTTTTGATGCATGCTGGTCAGACACAACACCGCTGCCCCGTGGGCCTCCAAAACTGTCTTAGGAGAGCCTAGGGAATGAGGTGGGCGGCAGCCCCAGAAAGTGAGTTTACGGGAACACATGACAGAGCCGTGCGAATGAGGGCCAGGACTCCTAGGCAGGGAAAACAGTTAGGAGGGAATCTCTGGGAACAGCCTCACCCAGTCTTCCCCCAGAAACTGCTGCAAAAGCCTCCTGGAGATTTTTCTTTCACCGAGACCACGAGGGCTCTCTGGTATCTACAGAGAACTTTTAAATTTCACCCCAACTGCAAAGTCCTTTCTGGGTCTTTACTCTCCCATCAGCCCCAAACGGGGTGGGGGGGGGGTGGGGTGTAAGGGAACGGAGGCCCACAGTGGGCCAGTCTCATACTGGACTCGGTTGCCCATAAGGTCTGAGGCAGTCCTACACCTAAACCCAAGTCTCCTTCCTCCTCAATCACCCCATTTGGGCTCCTGGCCCTTCAGCATCAGAAACACTCTCTGAGGTTGCAGGGGACACCTGCCTACACACCTGCCGGAAGGACTGTCTTTAGAGCACCTTTTTGGGGAAGGGAGTCTTTTGATGGCAGGCATTATCCAGGTGTCTGTACTGACTTTCTGTTTTTCAGGTTGGTTGGGTTTTTCTTTTTCTTTTTTTTTTTTGAAGTTTTTGAAACCTTGGCATTCTACGATCTCCCAGGGATAATTTAAAGCACACCCATTTGATAACTGTTCGCATTACCCCTCATAATCCACCCTACTCATGAGCTACAGTAGGAACCCAAGCTTAAGGGTGGCAATCAGAGATGGAACCATACTCTCAGTACCCCTGGGGTAAGGCAGAACCCAGAATCCTAGAATATGTGGTGAGAATCCAACCACCCACTCTGGTCAACTCTACATCCTTTCTGGCTACCTTTGACCAAAGTGATTCACAAAGACTCTGAGGGGGTCATGGGTCCTGACTTGCTCTTCCATATACCAACACCCCCACCCACACACAAACACACCAAGAAAGAAACACACACAAAAAAGGAAGAAAACAACATGGGGGTGGGAAATAGGAATGGAGAGAAACTGAGGACCCCAATCCAGGACCAGTGACCCTTGATGCCCTTCTCTCTGCCAGACCTGCAAGCACCTCACTGCATCCAAGTCAAACCTGGAGGTCTTGCCTCAGTTTGTTTTCCTTCAAGGAGGCAGCTGGGCCTCAGCCTTATTTCTAGGGTGACCACATCCTACCACTGGCATAGCTCCTACCAGTCACGAGGTGACAGAATCACCTTCTGTCTCAAGACACCTCAGCAAGTCCCCACTTCCCCTCCCCAGCCGCCAATTCTTGGCAGTCCTAACACCTCTGAAGACAGTTAAAATGTCATGTTTCCTTCATGCCCAGAAAATGAGAGGGGCACTTTTTGAAAAATTCAATTTTGATAGCAAACGAAAACTCACCACTTACTTCAGAAACCTCATCCTAAGTGGTTTGGCGAGCACCTGCTGATGTGGGCGCTGAAACCGATGAAGGGCTAAACCCATGTGTCAAGTTCCTCCCAAGTACAACACAAACCAAAGCTAGAATCAGACAGTGATGGGTCTGGTGCCATCCTCCAAGGGGCGACATTGGAGTGTGAGCAGTGTGGTCCCCAAGAGGTCAGATGTGAGGGACCCGCTTCTTACAGATTTTATTTATTTATTGGACAGACAGAGATCACAAGTAGGCAGAGAGGTAGGCAGAGAGAGAGGAGGAAGCAGGCTCCCTACTGAGCAGAGAGCCCGATGCGGGGCTCGATCCCAGGACCCTGGGATCATGACCTGAGCCAAAGGCAGAGCCTTTAACCCACTGAGCCACCCAGACGCTTCGAGGGACCCCCTTCTGACCAAGGCTCCAAAAGGACCCACTTCTGACCTTCCTCCTGATGGGACTGCAGCCACCACCACCCAACCTCCCTGGGCCTGCTCTCCCATCTGGCAAGTGGGAGCTCATGCCCAGCCTACGGTACTTCCTAGCGATGCTCTCAAGAACAGAGGGTGAGAGGCAAAGCTACTTGAAGTCTTCGCTAGAAAGCTTATGTCGAACCAGTTAACATCACTTAAACCCTCCCTCCTCCATAATTCTTTAGGATACAAGGTCAGGTAAAGGAACCTAGAAAAGGATTCAGCCCAGAAAAGATGCATAGAATGAGTTCCAGCCACACTATCCCTTGGGACACATGGACGGAGTAACAGCCTACCCCAGCACGGACACTGCCTTGAGGAACTGGTGGAGAGGCTGTCTGTGTGTGCCCATGCTGCCCACGGGGACCCTAACTCTGTGGGGAATGTCCCCGAAGAAATCTCACAAGTGAGCGTAGTTCAAACAGGAGCTCGTGGGCTTCTCCCTCATGGAATATACCAGAAAGATCTGGGGATTGGGTTCTGCCCCACCGTTGTTGTGATTATGGTCAACGAAGAAGCGTTGAGAAGTCACAATGGCTGTTTGTGGTTGGAAGCTGAACTGGTTTCATTTCTGGAAAGTACCCCTCTCTCGATTTGGGAAACGGGGGCGGGGGGCGGGGGGAAGAGGACCATCGGCTCCCCTGTCTGAGCAGGGACGCCCAGATCGTGCCAGGCCATGACAAAGCAGCAGGCTGCAGGGGCCCCGGCTGGGTGCCTGCGGGAGGGTGGAGTGTCCTGTTTACTGCGCGGTGGGGTTTTATCGGCCCATCGCATGCAGCCGCCTCCACAGCCCAACCACCTGGCGAAGCACCCTGGCACGGGGCCAGGCCATTTCACCAGGCAGTGGAGCAGCGGCGGATGCTGGGGTTCTTGGGCAAAAGCAAATGGAAAAAACAAAACAAAACAGCGCACACCGGAGATAAGACGCCTTGGGTGCTATCTTCCAGAGCCACCCGCTTCTGTTTCCCAACTGCTGCATGCGTAAGGCTGAGGGGACAGGGGCTCTGAGTGCAGACAGCCAGCGGTCAGGTGTCTGTGCTTTGGGGGAGGAGTCCACGGGCACAAAGCAAAGAGCAGACCAGACACTGGACCGAAAGCGGCCAAGAGGGGCCCAGCGCACCACCAGGGACCAACAAGATTCCAACGGCGGGACTTTGAGTGCCCACACCGAGCCCGTCTACAACCACTGCTGACACCAGAGGAGGAACACCAGAAGCTGCCGGCGAAGGTGAAGTGCTCGAGGCCAATGCGATCCCTAGGGGCCAGGCTACCAGACACAAAGCCCGGGGACCCCCCCCCCCAGCAAATGACACTTCAGAAGGATCAGCAAACTCTCTCTGCACCTCCCTCCTGTCCCTGGCTCAGGCTGGACCACGCCAGCAAACCCCCACCCCAGGAACCCAGAGGAGGAGGATAACAGCACTCAGAAGAAGGGCAGGAGGGGGTCAGGGGAAGGCAGCAGACGAGGCAGGAAGTGAGGCTTCTGGGGCTGCCTTTCTCAGCTTGGCCAGAGAGAGAGTGTGGGGTGAAGGTTTGGCAGCTCACAGGGAGAAAGCGGCCTCTGGCCAAAGGGTCCCAGCTTGGGGGCGATATCACTCCCGTTACCACCTCTGAAGCAAAACAGAAACCTGGGAAATGAAACGAGGCTACTCTCCCCCACCCAAAATACCCAAGAAGGACAGCCAATGAGCTCATACGCGTGGCCCAAACACAACAGTTAGCTGGTCTAACAAAGGAGGTACCAGTCACCTTCTCCCGCTGTGGGGGCTCTGAAGCACTATTAGAACCAGCCTTCCACCTCTCCTCTTAGAGATAGCTCGCAGTACCAGAAGCTGTACTTATGCTGGAGGAAATAAGAAAATGCAGATGAGCAAGAAGTGAAAAATAAAAACAGGGCCTGTCCCCTGGCCTGAGATCGCCGTCTGTCCACATCCTTCCTGGTCTCTCCCCATGCACACATGTACATGTGTCTTTTTAATAAAATGAGATCCTATTATATGTATTTTTCTGCCATCTGCTTATTTCCATCACAGATCTTCCTTTGGAAAAGAGGAGTAGGCAGGGGCAGGGCAGCCTAGGAAGCGGAGGCCGGGCACAAGGCTAGCCATCAAGGGAGTAGGCCCTGCCCTGTCCACCCCCGAACCAACCCCAGCTATGATACAGTACTACTTCTGCTGGGGGGCCAGAAGGGAGCAGGTATATGTCAATTTGGAGAGGAACAAAGTAAACCAGGGCATCAGAATTTCTAAACATTCCCCCAATAACAGATTGGCAGTAAGTAGGGGAAGTTCCTTCCAGCAGCTTGACAGGGATTCTTTTTCCATTTCAGTCGTGTGTTGGGATTAAACACTGCGGGCAATCTTCTGAGCGATGTATGATCCAGAGCCACTGAATCACTTAACTCAGGGACATGTGGGTTCGGGAGGGAAGTTGTGGTCAAACTGAAATTCCCACTTATGACGGTACAAGAGTAAGAAGCCCTCCTTGGAAAGCCCGAGGAGACCCCATCCATCCCAGCTGGGAAAATCACACCTGGGGCTCCGAGCACTCTCAACACCAAGCAGAGAGCTCACTTCAGCCACAGCAGGGAGAAGCAGCTACAGAAACGAGAGTTAAAAAGAAAGAAGGAAACAAGAGGGACATCGCATTTCCCTGGCCAAAGAGGCTTCTCTAAAGAGAAAACAGTGATGATAGTTGTATACGCATGAAAAACGAACTCAGCCGGGCCCTGAATTAATGACTAATTCCACGGTTAAGGGTGCAGCTCATGCGAAAGCCTTTCTGGGCTCTGTGTCTGACTTCCTAGCACGCAGACCACATCTATGGGAAGCTGAAGAGTAGGGCCAGGAGAAACCCATCTAGAGAGGTCACCGTACAGAAAGAAAAAAAGAACACACTGAGTCTGTATCAACAGGGAGGGAAAGGGCAATCCCAAGTGTGTGCGCACGTGCATGGATAAGGAACAGACAGCATTTCTGTAGACGGTTGTTCAATTCTCAAGAAGCTGCAGTTAGAAGAGAAGGAAGTGGTGTGAACTCTTCACCTTTTATCTGAATTCTCTGAAGAGTTCTGTAGGATTTCAACATATTTAAAACAAAACAAAATACTAGCAGTTAGTGATTGGAGCAGGCTTTCCTTTGGGAGCCGTTTCTTGGCCTCTGCAAGAAGAACAGAAATAGCACACAGCCTGGCCCTCTCCATCTTAAAAAAAAAAAGTCCCCACTGATGGTTATTTGGGAGTGACCAATCTCTAAACTCAGAGGACAGACATAAACCCTTGAAGATCTCCACTTCTCACAACAGTCTGATTCCTATCAAGGCAAGAAGAAATCACGACATCCAGCTAGCCCTCAGGTAGTCTTGGAAGATAAGTGAGGGAGAGGCAGAAACAGAGATCAAGGAGGTTCATTAATAAACCCCGTGAGAGGGGCGCCTGGGTGGCTCAGTGGGTTAAGCCTCTGCCTTCAGTTCAGGTCATGATCTCAGGGTCCTGGGATCGAGCCCTGCATTGGGTTCTCTGTTCAGCGGGGAGCCTGCTTCCCCCCCACCTCTCTGCCTGCCTCTCTGCCCACTTGTGATCTCTGTCTGTCAAATAAATACATGAAATCTTAAAAAAATAAAAATAAAAAAAAATAAACCCCGTGAGAGGACAGCTGGGATTGAAACTTGCAGATTCCTACTCTAACAGCACGCACCCTATACACTCGTGAACTCATCTATGGAAGAGAAGGGAGAGCTTCCAAGGAGTCACAGGTGGGGGCCTGTGATACAGATCTTTCTTCCTCTGAAGACTTGTGACAATCGGATCCCCACCCCTGTGTTCCACTGTCAGACTCAACTGTCATGACTGCTTGGCTGGCTGCTTTGGTTCAGGGACTAGTCCACGGGCTGGAAGGGTTCTAGTCCTTTCCCTTGCTAGGAACCAGGGTGATCATACCTGGGTCTCAGGAATCCTGTTTTACCCACTGGGCATCTTGGGTGAGTCAAGGGGGAGAAGACAATTAAAAAAACGAGAGATTCCTCTTCTAGTGAGGAGAGTGGAAACTGCATGAAAGAAAGAAAAGGAGAACAGAATTACAGCTAACTCCCAAATAGTCAAAAAATTTCTGCTTTGTGAACCAACTTATTTTTAGCTCCATCCAGCCTGCCTTCCCGACCTGAAGGAAACTGCCAGATAGCAATATATGTGTAAGCAACTATTTCTTAATTTAGTATCAATACCAAGTCATACAAAACACCTAGTCTTTGACAGAATTTGATGGAACCCATTTTGTTGCCTTCCCCCCAACCTATGATTTCCATAAAATAAAAAAATTTTTAATCCTCTTTTGAACTTCTCATGTCCATACTCATGTCCATTAGTGCTAATTCAGAACTAGCCTTACTGCAACTCTCAAAGTAATCTCTTGGCCAGGAAGAGCCACCAGTGGGTGCCAAGCCACTGGGAAAAACACTACAGGGAACAAAATGTTTAAATAAACGCCAAATATCAAAAACCACTTATCAAAAGAAGAATGTATTTTTACAGTGGGAAATCTGCTGGTGGTCACCACCTCATGTGATCAAGGTTAGCCATTACTCTTAAAGGATACTCTGACCTAATAGACCTCCTAAAGTGATATAAAGTACCCAACTTCACCCATGAAATGTTCTTGCCAGGAGTGTTTTACCAGAACCAAATCAGGCCCCAGACCTAACTTTCTAGTTACAGGAAATACAGAGGATAGAGGAACAAGCTAAATGCCACCATGAAAAAAAACAGCCAGAAAAATCCAGAATGTGAGATAGTTAGAAGGCAGAACTGGTTCATGCTTTTCAAAGTCCTTGGAAACCAAAAACCAAAAACACGAGTGGAAGGGGAATTCTTGATAAACTTTTTAAAAAGACATAACCGGGGCATCTGGGTGGCTCAATTGGTGAAGCGGTTGCCTTCAGGTCAGGTCATGATCTAAGGGTCCTGGGATCGAGCCCCATGTGGGGCTCTCTGCTCGGCAGGGAACCTGTTCCCCCCTCTTCTTCTGCCTGTAGCTCCCCCTGCTTGTGCTCTCTCACTCTCTCAAATAAGTAAAATCTTTAAAAAATAAATAAATAAAAATAAAAAGATATAACCAAACGAGAGTCTTTACTGGATTCTGGCTCAAAGGCAAAAACAAGGGGCACCTGACCAGCTCAATCAGTAGAGCATGCGACTCCTGATCTTGGGGTTGTAAGCTCCAGCCCCATGTCGGATGTTGAGATTGCTTTTAAAAAAACAAAAAAAAAAAACAAAAAACAAAAAAAAAACTTAAAAAATAAACAACAAACAAAGAGCAATCTGAGGGGCAATTTGAAAGTGGACTGGATACTAGATGATATGGGATTACAGATAATTCCGTTAGGGTAATAATGTTATCATGATTATGTAGAAGAATGCCCTTACTCTCAGCGGATACCACTGTGGCTAAGGGCAAAAAGTGTCATGACATGTGCAATTTATTTTCAAACAATTCAAAACAAATAAACAAAACACACATACAGATGCATATGTAAGTCTAGACACACATATGTAATCCCCAGAAGGAGAGAAAAGAGATTTGACAAATACAGCAAAAAGTTATCAGTGAGTCTAGGTGAAAGATAAATGGGTATGCACCGTGCTTATAACTTTTCTGTAGGTTTGAATTTCTTCCAAAATAAAGTTGTGAGGGGAAAAAAAAAAAGGAACTGGCTTAATTTGGAAGGACGGAAATTCAGTTCACTAGTCAGCAAGGATTTAAACCTTTTAGCGTTTCAATCTTGGCAGGTTGTAGTCATAGAATTTGTAGTCAAATTCAACTGAGTCACTGCTCTGGACTTCTAATTTGGGGAAAGGGAAGGTAGGCAGGAAGAAACGAAACCCTGAATGAAGCTTAATCTGAGGTCAGGAATTGAAAGATGTAAATCAGGACAAGGTAGAATAAAGATACCGAATGAAGGAGGCGATGTTAAATTAAGAAAGGTGACAAGATCCCGGTAGCAAGACCAAGACCACAAGACTGTGGGCAGAATGAAAGGGCTCCTGCAGGTCCAGAAACACAGCTGAACTGGACAAGAGCTTGGCTCTGCCTGGCAAAGTTAGCACTGGGCATTCATTGGCCACAGGAATAGAGAAAGCAGTGAGATCTCATGGAAGATGGGTCAACATGGCTGACAAGAACGTAGGTAGGTAGGTTGCAGGGAATGGTGAAGGACTTAGAATTTATCAGTCTTCTGTATGGATGAAAAAATGAAGGGAAGATAAGAGACTTCAGTTAGGAGAGAATTCAGCTAGATAAAAGGAAGACCTTCTCGCTGATCCCAGTCAGATGAGGAAGGCGACTACATAGAGTCCGCCCTGAACAGCTCTGGGGAGCGAAAATGACAAGCCCCCCCAGATGGCTCAGTAGTCCCCCCAGGAAGGCAGGGAAGTACAGCAGAGGAGTCTGAGTCTCCTCTAGTTCTAGAATTCCCCAAGTCTCATTATAGGATAAACAAGAGATGGCCAATTCTGCTTAATGGAAAGCTCAGGGCTATTATCTGGGGTGAGATAAGTTCAGTGGGAAGGTGGGGGAGGCACAAATTCAAAAGGATATTTGCCTTACCTAGGCTGATCAGACAGCTGTGCCGTGGGCTCCCAGAGCAAGCAGGAGGGTATAAACAGCACTCAATTTACCTGTGGCTAGCCACAGGCAGAAGGCTGATCACATGACTGGGCAAGCAGACATCAGAGCTCAGAGGGTGGGTTGGCTCACTGGCTACACCTCACTAGGTTGGAACCTGTCAGGCTCTCTGCTCTGAACACTGACTCAGGTTCATCTTGCTTGGGGCTGAGGGCTGGGGAGAGGGGTTCCATAAGAAGCAGTTGCTCAACTATTCAGGACCAGGAAGTTATAGTCACAGCATCTGCTTTGCCTTCAGGGTCTAAAATCCTATTAGGGTCACTCTGCCCAGCCCTGGCCGCCTTACAAAGCTGTGTGGACCATGCTGCCCCACTTGCAGAAAGCCTTCTCTGGTTACCTCCATCTCCTTCCGCAGGTTCTACTGTGTCGTCCCTGGCTGCAATGGGGAGAGACATCCAAGTCCGCTCCATCCCACCTGGCCTCCAACACCCCATACCTGACCCAGCCTGACCTCAAATCCCAGGCAAATTCCTGAGCCGTCACCCCACCAGTGGAAAAACCCCAAAGCATGCCAGGCAACATTCCGGGGCAGCCCCTTCATGGCAGCCTTGGTCTTGCCAGTTGTTCCATCTCTTAAGGGAGGCTCAAAGGTTATGTAGTGCCTCCAGGGTAAACCTCTTCTAAAAGTACCATCAGATGGTCCCCGTCCAGAAACAGCCTAGAAAGGCATGACATTGGGAAGGTTTTTCCTACCATCACTGTACACCCAAGACCACGGAGGACTTCAGAGCAGAAAAACGCTGGTCAGGTCACCTCTCTCCATGTGCTTGCAGGGGCAGAGGCGGACAGGACAACACCCATCACTAGAGGGTAAGTTACACTCCCTCCACAAAGTACATGAAGGGCTTTGTGTCTGCTCTTAATCAAGGGCTTAACCGTCTTCTTTTGTAAGTCAGGCAAAGAAAAGGCTGGGGCTCCTAAAACAAAGGAGAATTCGATCCAGGCAAACAGTGAGGGATGTTCATCACCAAGACATCCATCCTACCTATATGTCTAAGAACCAGGACGCAAAGCCGTCCCGTCTTAAGATGGCTCTGCGGGGCACCTGGGTGGCTCATTGGGTTAAAGCCTCTGCCTTTCTACTCAGGTTGTGATCCCAGGGTCCTGAGATCAAGCCCCGCATCAGGCTCTCTGCTCAGTAGGGAGCCTGCTTCCTCCTCTCTCTCTGCCTGCCTCTCTGCCTACTTGTGATCTCTGTCCAAAAAATAAATAAAATCTTAAAAAAAAAAAAAAAAGATGGCTCTGGCCATCTGCACACCTCCATGCTGCACACGAGTCATCAGAAATCAGGCGGGCAGCCTTTCCTCATCCTGCTGCACCCTATTCTGCCCCTAGATACATCCACCCAGCACTTATGCTGGGGCAGAACAGAACCAGGAAGAATCAGAGAATAGAGGCAACAGCCTGAAACAGGGTAACTGCCTAAAGACAAGTGATCTCAGTATATGTAAACAGGGGTAATAATACAGCAAATGCTCACAGGTCTCTTTCACGTAACTGGCTGGAGCCCATGGGGAAAAAAATCCTTTGAAGCCAACTTAACCACAGCCTCATGGCTCTAGGAAGGCACTGCAGATAAAGGACACATGCTAAAACTGAAGATTCCCAAAACTGTTTTATTAAAAAGCAGAGTCAGACTCTCACTCAACCCTAATTCTGGAAGCTGGGGGGAAGTATCAGTAAGCAAAACTGTCAGGAACAATTTAAGTGCCTTCCAGCACAGAGAGATGGAGGCCATGTGGTTTGGTGTTAGAGAAAAGGGGCCAGGAAACAAGCAGCCGTGTTTGAACCTCTCCTTCCGCCGCCAGCATAGCAGGACCATCAGATCCCTCCCTGGGCCCTGCGGTTAGCAGTTTTCCATGACTGACAGCGAGTCCTCCCTCTGTGGATGAAGCTGTTAACTCCCAACCCCTTGGTAAGATCTGCCACAAGAGGGGTGCCTGGGTGGCTCAGTGGGTTAAGCCGCTGCCTTCGGCTCAGGTCATGATCTCAGGGTCCTGGGATCGAGTCCCGCATCAGGCTCTCTGCTCAGCAGGGAGCCTGCTTCCTCCTCTCTCTCTGCCTGCCTCTCTGCCTACTTGTGATCTCTCTCTGTCAAATAAATAAATTAAATCTTTAAAAAAAAAAATAAAATAAAAAAAAGATCTGCCACAAGAAACCACATAAACGTCCTCCCTCGGGCTTCCGTACCTCCACAGACGGACGGGTGCACGGTCGAGAAAGCTCTTTGGCCCGGCGTCCACACTCTGGCCTTGCTCTCCATGCCAAACCCGACTGCTTTTGACCCATCCATCTCAGACATAAAAGCTTGAACTCAAGAACTCTGTGGCTCTGGCACAAGAGGGTTCTCATCTCGTGCTCTTGCAGAAGCGAAGAGAGTTGAGTGAACAGCAGAGTGAAAGTGTATCTTAGGATAAGGAAGCAGCTGTCCCCAGAAGGTACTGGGACATCCTGTGTGTGCTCGGCACACTTTGGCAGACTGGGGCACGCCTGCTGACCCCCTGCTGGGGGAGCGCAGGCCATGCACCGGGCATGCGCACACCGCAGCAGGTACCTGATTATTGTTCCTGGCACTGGACGCCCCCCACCCCCAGGTCCAGCTCAGGGAGTCCGGGCAAGCAGCAGTCTAGTCTCCTGAGGGGTGGCCTGCCACAGTGGTCAGTACCTGGGCCCAAATCCCGCCTCGGCCCCGGGGTGCTACGTGAACTCAGGTCACTTGACTTCTCTGGGCTTCAGTTTTGTTGTCTGTTACATGGGGAGAATAAGAGATGTTATAAGAGGAAGAGAAGAGAACTCACACTCTCAAGAATTCCTGGCACCATCAAATTAGTCTAGCATGCACTTAAAGTTTTTATTTGGAAGTAATTTCCAACTTCCAGATACGAGAACAAGAGCGGTAGATACATGGGACACTCATAATAACCTTTACCCAGATTCGCCGTCAGGCAAACATTTGTCCCACCTGCTTTGTCACTGGCTTTCTTTCTCTTACATGCGCTTTTTCACACACACGTGCTCACACTCAGCACCTACATGCTCACTCACGCTCAAGACTCACACTCACACACACTCACATTCGGATAAACACACGCTCTTACATCCTTTGTTGGGTTTTGTGTGGTGTTCCATTGGAAAACAAGGATGTACCAGACGGTGGGAGGTTTGAGATGAAATGCAAACAGAGGGGGGTACCTTGCTACTTGGTGATGGCTCCAATGCTCCTCTCCCTCCTCCCTGCCACCAAGGCAGATGGCTAGTGCTGGGGGCCCTGGCTTAGGGATGGACCATCACATGGACAGGGACCAGAAAAAGTACTTGATACAGAAGAAGTTAGTTACTCTTCTCTTTAAACAACAAAAGCCACAAAACAAAACAAAACCAACAAAGCATTGATATGAACCATGGAAATAGCTTTATTATACAGAATTGTTTTTTTATAACGTTCGTTATAATGGGATTTTACCTGATGAAGTGGAGTGGTCACAGGCAAAGAAAGGATGTGCATAAGCCTATGGTTACCAGGACATTCAAGAATTCTATACAGAGCCTGATTTCGTAAGAGAGGTAAGTGGGTAAGAGCTGCCTGGAATCCTCTCAGGAGGGCTAGGTAATCTCTGTGAAGCAGGCCAAGCAATTCTCCATGATACCAAGTCCCTAGATGGAGCCTTCTCTCGAGTTCAAGTTCCCGCTAGTCCCCTCTACTGGGCACACGCTTGTCTCATAAAGGCATTACCATGTACCACAGTGATTCCACTTCCACTTAACCTAAAGCTAGGAAAGGGGACATACTCAAAACAGAGCGTGGCAGGGAGGGTGGGGGTGGTTTGCAGTACAGGTTCCCTACATGGAAGACTAAGCTGTCATCAAGATGATATGCCACCTGAACCTACCCCCGTCAGAGGAACGCACCACCCACATTTATCCCCAGGTGCTCTTTGGGGTTCCACATAGAAGAGAGACACCCCTTCCTATAAGCTCCATCTTGGCGTTATCTTCCTGACATGGACCCGAGCCCAATAACCATGACCATGACTCCCCTCTTAAAAGCAGGAAAACCCTGCCTGCCTCCTTGGGTCTATCTGTCCCTGGGGTTAGCTTCTCGTTCCACCTGGAAACTGCGTATCTCAAATCTGGTGGGAGGTACTCAAGGGCCGCCACCGTGTCACCCATTTAATGTAACAACCGTCAGCTTCCAATTAGCCACACCAAGAGAACAGTCACTTAAAGGGTGCTGAAGGAACGACAGACTTCGCTGCTGCCCATCTGCCTTTCCAATTTTCTTTTGGTCAACTGAACAGATGATTTTTTGTTCCTGGGATCCAGGCATGCGAGCAGAAGGGAAACACGGGCTGGGCGTGTGCTGGGCCGGCACACAGACGATGCCAGCTCAGGAGCCCATTCACAACGGACTCGCCCCGCATGTGTGGGAAGAGCTCTGGGATTGGGAGCAAAAGGGCTCTAGAGTCACATGGTCTTGGGCAAGTCACTTCCTTCCTAGGCCTCATGTAACTTCTCTGCAAAAACAAGTCCATGCCACCTGCAGCTATGTGTCAGGAGGATAAATGAGAAACATTCCAGAGTTCCCACGAGGAGCCACAAAGAGCTAAATGAATGGAACACACTGTTAAAACTAAAGCTATCTATATGCTCAACTTCCCTGAAAAGTACAATTTGTTGTGATTCCCAAGCTTTTTCTTTCCACTGAAGCAGCTGTTTTTGCCTTCTCCCATGAATGCACAGCTACCGAGGACTGTGGTCCCAGTAACAGAGAGCCCAGGCGCTACTCTGGGCGGTCAGGAGCGCACGCACCCCTCAGGCGGGACTCACACTGCCATCTTCCCAATCGCTGCCCCGGACCACGCAATCCTGCAACAGCTCTCTGGCTGCATCCCCCTGGGCTCGCCAAATGGCATCCAGCCCCCACCCTCAGCCCTGGCATGTCCTATCTGATGGGTATGAGTTACAAAGACAATCCCTAAACGGAGGCCGCGCCAGCTTGCAGGTGTGGGGCAGGGAGCGCACGTGTTATCAGCCGTGGTTCTCTCAAAGCGATGTGGGCGAGCAAACAGATCAAACACGCACCGAGCACAGAAAACTCGTTAAAGGGAAGGTAGTGTGTGGGGCAGGGAAGAGGAGAAGGGAGGGCAAGGTAAGAGAAGAGCTCTTTCCGTCTTCTTAATTGCAGTTTTACTCTGTTCCAAGTTACCCCCAGCTGGGCAGGTTCAGAAAACCACCTGACTAAGCTACCAGGTCGGTGGTTGGCAACCCAAACAACAGGACAATGTGGGCCCCATGGATGGCAGTATATGTGTTCAGGGGGTGGGGAATGCTAATAAGCATCTCTTTCCAGCATTTCCCAACTTGCTGGGGGGAGCAGGGGAGGTTGGGGGGGGCAGGTATGGGGAAAGAAGGTGAAACAGGATGGTGCCTGGCTTGGGGAAGGGGGCTTCCAGCCTGATCACACCTCTGGAGAAAGCCTGAAGCCTCCCCTAAGGCCCATAGACAGTTCTGTTCCCTAGCCTAGAAAAGGCACTGATGCAGATTTCGTTTTTCTGCTTCCCTTTCCTATACATTAGCCCTACTAGGAATTTGCTGTAAATCTACCTGGAGTGAAAGGAAACCCAGTATTCATCTTGCTTTCCTTGGCCTGTCACCCATATCCACTTCTAAGCCTAAAGCCAGGGAGTCTGGCTTTTTTTTTTAAATAAAATCCTAGCAAAATCCTAGGTGTTGGCTGTTTCCATGGATCAACCTGGTAACCAACTGCCCAAGCTCACCCCTCTGGCTTTAAGTGCGAGGGGAAGGGAACCTACAGGCCTAGCAATGACATCCATGGAAATGCCACATCTTTGCCACCAACTGGGCTTCAGGCCCAATGACCAGGATGAATAGGAGACCAGTGATTTAAAGAGAGAGAGAACACTAACACTTCAGTGGGGGTGGGGGGGAGGTTGCCTTGGAAGTAGCTGCAGAGAGGGGTATTATAAAGGAGGCACAGTGTGTGGGGACCAGAAGTGGGAAAAACCATCTCAAGGGAGACTGGGGGGAAGTGTGGCTCGCTCTCCCCACCCCTGCTGCCTTTCCAGCAACTCAATCCAACAAGTATTTATTGAGCACGACACTCCCCATCTGCCCTGGCCCTCCCTCTGCAAAAACACTCAAATCTGTTCAAGCTGCAGGGTGAGTTCCATTGCACTTGAACTTGAAACATGAGGTGCCTACCTTTTAAAAAGGCAGGCACACAATTTGCAGCACGGGCTGAAGAGACTAAAGAGAGCTGAAAAAGTGAAGAAACATGGTTGACACGACAGGGCCATACCAATATGCCACTTTTGAAAGGGAAGGGAAGGGAAGAAGTCAAAATTTCATTTAACCTTAGGGAGAAAAATACACTGGTCAATTAAAGAAAAAAAAAAAGCTTACTGGAAATATCCCGGTTAATTCTCCAATTAACCCTACCTAACACAAGAATAATAAATATCCCTTTATTCTATGCCTCCTCCAGCTTGAATTAAATTTTATCCACTTGTGGATGTGTTAGTCATTTGCTTTTGGAGTCCTATGTTTATCCTCCTTTCTCTCTTAAGGAGGTGAGACCTCAGTGCTCCTCTGCATGTTTTCATTGAGGATCAGGTGACAGGGGATTCAGGTAACAGAGCTAGGGAGGGACTAAACCTATGCGTATTGGCATAGTTCTCTCCACCTCGAAAAGCCACACTCGTTCCTAAGATGGGGAGCTCAGGGTCTGAGAAGAGGCATCCCAGACTTACAGCTCTGCCCCGCCAAATCAAATATTCTAAGAAGCCACATCCAGGCAGCCTCCGAGAAAACTCTACCATCCTTGATCACAGGCCTACTGCTTCAGAGCAACCAAAGCCCTAAGAGGAATCTTCCCAGGCCTTCTCCAACCTCCACCCATTTTATTAAGGAGCTGGAAGCAGAAACTGCTTGTGCACAGGCACTGCTGAGCCCAAGGCTCTCCATCTATCCCCAACATCAGCCGGCTGGGGCGCACAAGCAGGGCATATGGGAGGTGTCCAGAGCCCCAACTTCAATTCCAGGTTCCCCAAGGTCTGGTGCTAATAGATTCCCTATTATGAAATACTTCGATAGCCTTCTTTTAAGTTCATTAAAGCCACCCTTCGCTGGCTGTGGTTTTCTGACACAGTAGAAGTCCACTGAGGATTATTTGGGCCTGAGGATAAACATTTAAATGGCTCTCAGCTGAGCATGCAACTTTGTAGTGACCCTGAGGAAAATGCGCGGAGGAGGAGAGCCAAGTGCCAGGAAGAGTCTTCCAAACCAGGAGGTTTGGTGGGGACCCTGAGCTGGAGGCCGGAGTGTGGGCAGCCAGCTGTAGAGAAACTCCCTCCATCCAGCTGTTCCCAAGAACAACAGCCCCTTCACAAGCTCCACACCGCTGGAGAGGAACTGGTGCACAGATAATTTAGAACTTCAAATAGAATCCAAAACTCTTTTCTCTCTGAGAGATCAGGATTTGTTTTTGACCTAACAATGTGAATAGATTCGGCTGGTGTTTGGTTAATTCATAACCCTGCAAAGCAAATACTGCAGCCCTCTATGAAGGCTCAACTCGGCCCTCAGCCGGGGCGCGGCGGGAATGAAGACCAAGGTTCTCACTCATCCTTCGTGTTTCCACTCTTCCCCGCCCCGTTTCTATCCCCTTAAAAGTGGGATTAGAACTTACTAACCCAGGGGGCGCCTGGGTGGCTCAGTTGGTTAAGACACTGCCTTTGGCTCAGGTCATGATCCTGGAATCCTGGGATAGAGTCCCATATGGGGCTTCCCCTGCTGAGCAGGGGAGGCTGCTTCTCCCTCTCCCTCTGCCTGCCTCTTCGCCAAACTTGTGCTGTCTCTCTCCCTAATAAAAAAATTAAAAATCTTAAAAACAAAAACAAAAACAAAAAAACTTACTAACCCAGCAAGAGACTGTCCATTCCCACTTAGCGAACGTGCTGGTGGGCACCCACCTCCATCCTGAACTGGAAAGGAAACACAAGGTTTCCCCTTCCAGCCCCTTCAAAGAGCTCCAAACTGCCTACAGAATGAGGGTAAGCCCAGGCAAGACTAGAGCTTGGTGTCACATAGCACTGATAAATGCGATAGTGTCAGTGAGGTTTCAAAACCAGACCTGCCTCCAGAACGTGTCACACCCTAAAGTGTGAATCCTTACGGCACAAAGGCTCTATGTGAGAGGTATAAAAATCCAGAGGAGAATGCTTGATTTCTTTTCTTTCTTTCTTTTTTTTTTTTTTAAAGTAATCTCTACTCCCAACGTGGGGCTCGAACTCACAACCTGGACAATCAGTCACATGCTCTACTGACTGAGCCAGCCAGGCGCCCCTGAGGACACTTGATTTCTAACAGTTCCATGAAGATCGAGGGATACACTGAGTAATACAGAACTGTTAAGTCCTTATGCTGTGCAACTGAAACTAACATAATACTGTAATTAAAAAAAGAACAAGATCAAAGAACAGTGTGGAGTGGGTGCCCATCATACCATTCTGTATAAATTAGCCAAAAACTATGAGTAAAGTGTTCTCTGCCATTAAAGCCCACCAACCACTTTGGCAACACTCACATGGCCACCGTAACTGGAAGTTTTGCAATCCTGCCCCAAATCTTCTGGAGATCCATCTATATTTGGAATCAGAGAGAATGATGTCCTCTTACCACCACACCCACTTTTGTTCTCACCCCTCCTCCACTGACCTCAAATGGTTTAAAATATCCCAGATCTATGTTACATGAGTGGAGAGCTTCCCATCTCTACAATCCTTTGCTATCCGAAACACGGAAGAACACACAGACCCATGATCGGGTCTTTATCGACGGGATAAAGCAGTTAGGTACTCTGGAACTCAAATTAAAAGGATGCCGTCCCTGGTGATAACCTTTAAGACAGATTTCAGCAGTACCTCCTGGGGACCACGTGTGTCTGGAGCGGGCGAAGCTGTCAAAAACAAGCTAGCAACATCAGGCTAAGCAACGTCCAGTGCTTCCCAAACAGAAGCTACCTCAATCACAGAGCATTCAAGGACGGTAGTAGCTCTTAAAGGCTTTTAAATGCACTCCCAGACTTCATCATAGCAAGATGGGTCCTTGGCATTGAGAAGTTGGACTGCTTCTAGCTCCAGAGTCCAAGAGGACCATGACTTGAGGAGGACTTTTTCTCAAAGTCCCTAATAAGGGACCTCCTTTATGTGGTTCCAGACCTATCTAAACACCCACCCCCCAAGGACTAAGTTTTCAAAGCATTGCAAGGAAAGGAGTTTAATAATTACCAATAGCACTGCTAATAACAATGCTGCCTTATATTCACTGAATTGGCCATCCTGGAGAACCGAATGCGTGTTTGAAATAAACCCATCCTACATCCCTGCGGGGAAGCCAGTATTTTAAGACTACTGCCGGCTGTCAGTGATCTGTTTGGAAAAATAAAAGGTAGTGAAAAAAATCCCAGAGAGGACATAAACCTAAAGCCATTTCCAACTGCTGCAGTTGTGGGTGGTTTGGGAAGGGTTATGAGGGGAGAGGGTGCACATTTGCCTAACAGTCAAGCTTTTATGTAAATCCAAATTAGTTTATGTCTACTGAACACATGCCACCTGACATTGGGGGTGTGGGGCGCAGGCAGGAAGGCAGCCTCCACTCACATGTGCTGATCCTCCACAAAGACTGTGAACTGACTGGAAGCTGATGACCCCCCCCTTCTCTTTTCACCTGAAACAGAAGTGGGGATACAGGTTTGTTACTTTTCTTTATCCCCTTAGAATATTGAGAAGGTGTGCCACACGCACTGAAACTCATCTCTATATAGGAATAATGGGAAGGAACACTGTTTAAGACAAGGGTAGGCCAACTTTTCCTGTTAAGTGCCATGGTAGTCAATATTTTAAGCTTAATGGCCTTCTGGTCTCTTTCACAACCACTCAACTCTGTCACTGTCGTGCAAAAGCAGCCACAGACAATACTAAATGAAGGGGCATGGCTGTGTTTCAACAGATCTTTATTTACAGGGTGCCTGGGTGGCTCAGTCGGTTTAGTGTCTGCCTTTGGCTCAGGTGATAATCCCAGGGTCCTGGGATAGGGCCCAGCATCAGGCTCTCTGCTCAGCAGGGAGCCTGCTTCCTCCTCTCCCTCTAGCTCCCCCTGCTTGTGTGCTCTCTCCGTCAAAAAAATAAACAAAAATCTTTTTAAAAATTAAAAAAAATCTTAATTAAAAAAGCAGGCAGAGGCCTAGATTTGGCCTGCAGGCCATAATTGCCAACCCTGGGTCTAAGAAGGTTCTGGTGTGGCAACATGGGGCTCCCCCAGGACCCAGCTGACCCCTGGGAGGCTGGTCCACTAGGGAGGAATTTGTAAAGCTCAATTAAACATTATCTTCTTTCTAGAGATATGGAGACAGAGACACTAGACAGGATAGTAAAAGCCAGAACCCAGAACAATTTTCCCAGTCCCGTTTTGTCCATCAGTAATCCTGGAGGAACATAAAAGTTAGCAGCCTCCAACAGACATAAGACACAAACAAGAATTTAATTAAAGGGGGAACTGCCGTAATAAATGTATCCTGGGTTGCTACTCCCCACGGGGGGGAATCTTAGCTTTCTTAGACTTGACCTTCATTTTTCTAGCTGTTCTCTTTGCCTTCCACACCCCTAGCCCAGGCTCAGAAAAATGAAGCCATTCCTCACTTTATAAAGACATCCTGCATGGATGAATGGCCACAGAAGGTAAATCCTGTTCTTTACATCATCACCCTGTTTTTACAAGGTCTAACATATCTTGTCAGGAACGTAACAGGGCATGTGGTACAGGTAAGTGCACGGCCCAGGGCACTTCGGCACTTTAGGATGGGAAAGAAACAGTGACAACACCTAACTGTCCCTGAAACCCAGTCCCAGCTCACATGCCTCTTTAAACAGTTGGGGTCTGGAGCCCTGATTAGAAAAGCTCATTTTAAAAGATGAGGGAATACAAGTGCAAGAGGAGGCCTTGAAATTCTGAAACCTGCAGTACTGGTTTCAGACCAATATGGGTTTGCTCTTTGAAGCCTGAAAGGCAATGGGTTTTGGCCAACAATGCTCTCTCACGTTGGCGGGGTGGAGAGAAGAGGAACGATGTAAGCAGCGGTGAACACGGATGACATCTTCTAGGTGCCTCGGCGCTTTATAACTGTTAACTCAGGATATAGTTATGATTCACATTCTAACAGATGAGGAAACGGAGACACACAAGTTAAGAAACTTCTTCCACGCCACACACCTAGTAAATGGCAGAGCCTGAAATTGAAATTCAGGAATCCTGGTCCCCAACGCCAGGAGGATTCTCTTAAGGGTTTATGAACGTAAGGCGTTTCCTCCTATCAAGTACGCCCCTGACCTAGAGGAAACCGCTTTTGCCACTTCTCAAGTGCAAGGAATGGAAACAATCTGAACACACAAGGAGTAAAATTAACGCGTAGAAGACCCGATATGCTCCCAAATCAAAGGCCAGGTACATTCCCTTAATGCGTGCTCAGGAGAAGTCCACAGGCTCTGACCACTCTTTCCTTCTATCTTTCCTCTCTCCTGCCTCACTGAAAATCTATAGATAATCTACAGATAATAGATAATATACACCAGGTAAGTGCCTCATTAAGTCCTCTTGGATACTAAAAGGTGGAGGGATCACCCCTCAGCCCAATTCATACACAAGAGACCACTCAACTTGCCCTGAATCATCCAACAAGTTAGGTAGAACTCTAGCTTCTATGGTTTTTACTAGGATCTTCAGGACCCTGGCCCTATAAAAAAGAAGAGGCCATGTAAAGAACTCAGTTATCCAAACCTCCACTCTTCTCCATTCCACAACATCCACCATTGTTTGTGCCTTTCATGTCAGTTCTATAGCAGATATAAAATAACTGCCCTTAAAATATGATTGCTAAGGGTACTGGGTGGCTCAGTGGGTTAAAGCCTCTGCCTTTAGCTCAGGTCATGATCCCAGGGTCCTGGGATCAAGCCCCACATCGGGCTCTCTACTCAGCGGGGAGCCTGCTTCCTCCTCTCTCTCTGCCTCCCTCTCTGCCTGCTTGTGATCTCTGTCAAATAAATAAATAAAATTGTTAAAAAATATATATGACTGCAAATAAATTTCCAGCTATCGCATAGGCAGGCTTTCTGTTGATTTCTACTAAAAGTGACTAAGGTTCTAGTGCTTGCTGTTACTACGAACTTCCCTGGACTCCAAGGAAATCCAAACAAAACCAACAGGTTTGTAATCTTGTGGTTTGCTTTATAGCTCATGATAGGCATGAGTCTGGGCACTGCTCTGCTCTCCACCACCAGAGTCTAGGCATACTTTGACTAATTGGTCACCACCTTGCTACCAGATTTGACCAAGTTTCTGCATTCCAATACGCAAGGTTAACATTTACAGTGAGGTCCAGATAGAGTTGGCCTTTCTACTTCAGAGACCCTCTTAACCCCATTCCTACCTAGAAAAGCACTGTAGCAGCTATACTTTCAGGAGGGAGTGAAGCCTAGTAATTACAAAAAGCTCAAGAAATTCTGGTGTGGAAAATGTCATTAACCATTAGAAGGTGGGGACCATGACTTTTGTACATTTGGTAGGCTCTGAGGCTTTGGGAAGTGTGCAATGATCTTTTTCACATCTGGTGTGAATCAAATGCATGCCTCACTTTCAACTAACTGCCAACCTCCTCATGCAAGTAGGTTCCTTTTCCCATTCCTCACTGCCTGCCTTTGCGGGGGATCCATCGCAGCTTTGAGTGTGAAAGCAAGGTTAATCTTGCTCCTCCCTCGTTTCCCCACACCCAGCACGGCAAGCTGCTATTAAGAAGCCGTTTCAGGGCTGTTCAGAAAGTGGGGTTATTTGCCACAGTGTACTTGACTGTAGCCCTCACCCCACTGCCACGTTGGCTGGCAATGCCGAGGACTAAATATCCCGAGTGAGGGTAGGAGAGAAAGGCTGGGGGCAAATTGCCCAGGCCCTACACACACACACACACGCACGCACACGATGGCTGGAATGAGACAGCCATATTAAGCAGGTCAATGATCTGGGAACATACAACTTCTGGGCCAGCCAAGAGGAATGTAGGGAATCGGAGCAGAGCGTTTGTACCGTAGTAAAAGCCGTTAAACTAACTTATTCCAACGGCTCGGATGAAATCAGCTCCGGAAGGTGGCAATATAGGGAAGTGCACGTGAAGTGGGTAGTGAAGGGGATGAACTCCAGAGCCGTAGAGCGGGATGCCGGGGCCAAACTCAAGTTGGAGAAGTAACACATGGCTCCACCGGGCTCTCCTCCATGCCCCTCCCCCTCCCCATGCAGACTTCCAGCGCCCACCAGCACCTCGCTCCAGAGCCAGCCGGCACAGGGCGCCCCCACCACGCGCCACTCACTCCTTCCTCACACCTCGCTGCCACCCCTGCATCTTCCACTCACCCCCACACGACACCTCTGCCCACTTTTCGGTTACGCCCCCAAAGCCAGCCTCCGTCTGCCATGTCCCTCCCCTCACCTCCTGGCCCCCGACTCCCTGCACACTGTCCCAGAAGTAGACCCTGCGTTCACCGCTCCTTGCTCTCGCTCCCTCCGCCCTCGCAGACTCTGCGCGACCCCCTTTCTCTTCCTTCGCTCCCATCCACTTTCCCCTCACGCTTCTCCCCGGACCCCTCCCCCCCGTCACGCGCCCCCCCTCCCCCAACGGCTCCTCCCCCCGGTACCCGCTCCAGGCCCGGCTCACCTGCGCGGCCACCCCCGTCCCGGCGCTGGTGCGGCTGCTGCAGCTGGAACGGGACCGTGGCCCTGAGCGGCTGCAACCCAGCCCGGGGGGAGCCGGCGGGGGCTGGGGGAGAGCAGCCCCGCCGGAGCCCCCCGGCCCCTCCGCGCCCCGGCCCCCAAGGACCTCCGCCTCTGCCGCCCGCTGCGGCCCCCGCCATCGTCCGCCCCACAACCTGCCTGCCTCGGCCCCACAGCGAGCCCCACACAGCCCCCCAACCCCCGCTGCTGCCGCTTATCTGCTCTGCGGGGCGGAGACCAGCCCCCTCAGCTCAGAACTCTCATTGGCCTACAGAGTCCCAGACCCCGCCCCCCAACCAATCCCTGGCTTGTTCTTCCCATTCCAGAGGATGACTGGCCGATATACCTAGCGATCCAACCCAAGACCCCACCCTCATCCCGCCCCCTCCCGCTTTCCTCCGTCCGAGGGGGCGCTGATTGGTCCGTCCGGAAGAGGGCTGGTTCTCCGGTGCCGCCAATGAGAAGACACAGAAAAGGGGAGCGTCACACCCAGTCCCAGGTAGTATGCAAATACACTATCACGTGACGTCAGGCTAAGCGGGGGTGGGGCCGGGTGGAAGATGGAATCAAGCACTAGTGAAATCATTATGGGGGGTAGAGAAGAGTGTCAAACTTAGAGCAGTTGAGCCCGGCAAGCACCGAGAAAGCGATAACTTCAAAAAGCATTACTTTTGATCTAACCTAAAAATATTAGCTGTGAGTCCTCATAGGCTCTCAGTGCTGCTCGCAAGCTCCAAAGTAAGATTCTACAAATTAATGCAAAGTTTGCATATATTTGCATGCGATTTGCATTATATTCATGCACTTAATGGCCACCGTGCCTCATGTGACACCCACATTTGTCTTTCTTTACGTTTCCAAGTCCTTAGCTGGTGTGGGTCCAACTCCCCCCGCCCCCAAAAAACCCCCAGCGCTAGCCTGTAAATTAGACTGAGACTGAAAAGGAGCAGGGAATTTCCCTTCAGAGCCATCCATTCCAAGTCTATCTCAGCGGAGTGTTAGGAACAAAATGACTGAGAAACGTGCCCAAATTTGTACAGGGACTCCATTAACAAATCCTGGTCTTCCCAGTTCAGTGCTCTCTGACATCTCTCTGAGATGGTCCCCAAAGAGAATGCATGCAGTTGAAAAAATCACATGCTGTAATATATATGAGGACATTTGGGAAGGAAAACAACATTTTAGTTACTATTAAAAACTATTACTCTTCAAAAGAAAAAAAAAGTATTACTCTTGGTATTTATTAACCATTTTGTTCTATATAAGGAAAAAGCAAAAGGCAATCAACCCTGGATCCTCTGCCATAAGGGACCATACAAATAATTGGATAATTCCCTCCAGATTTATATTTAGCTATGAATTCTATTTTTTATCTTGCTACAGATTTATCTTTCTATTTCTGTTTTTGCCCACTTTAATGTTAAAATGAAGGTATTCCCTGAAGCCATCCTAACTAATCAGAGAAAGGAGGTAATCTGGGAGCATCCTGCAAGGCAAGGAGAGGTCACTCTGTGATTACCTATTGAAAACACTTAATACCCAAAGCAGAAATTCAAGCATTGGCTGAATATTAAAATCACCCTACATACGCACAACAAATGTGAGGCAATGGAACATCCTAAAGTATGGTTTTCTTTGCGAACAAAGAGTGTATGTGCTCTAGCAGATTCGAAGGGTTTACGTCAAGATCTGACATTTGAGGGGCACCTGAGTGACTCAGTGGGTTAAGCCTCTGCCTTCGGCTCAGATTATGATCCCAGGGTCCCGGCATCAGGCTCTCTGCTCAGCAGGGAGTCTGCTTCCTCCTCTCTCTCTCTGACTGCCTCTCTGCCTATTTGTGATCTCTCTCTGTCAAATAAATAAGTAAAATCTTTAAAAAAAAATCTGACATTTGAAATCTTTTTATTGTCTGGGAAACGCTGTATTCCTTTTCCATGAAGAGGATGACTTTAATACTGGCAGATAGGGATCAACAAAAACTGATGGATGATAAAGAGTAAAAGTCTTTATAAACTTAATTCAGTTCTTAAAAAAAAAAATCTTGCTATGGACATTGGGGAGGGTATGTACTATGGTGAGTGCTGTGAAGTGTGTGTAAACCAGGCAATTCACAGACCTTTACCCCTGGGGCTAATAAAACATTATATGTTAATTTTTTTAAAAAATAAATAAATAAATAATAGAGCATTAAAAAAAATCTGGCAATTTATAACGTTCTTCAAGTCCAATCAGTTCAAAGTCTTCATATACTTCATATACTTTCGTATACTTTTTCTTTTTTTTAACTCTTATGACAATCTGGAAGAAGAAAATCGTAGCCTTTTATTACAGAGCAAGTAGGAAAACCAAGGCCCAAAAAAGTGAGTCCTTTTGATTTCTAGCTCAAAAGGATCAAAAGATCTCTATCAGATCTTATTGGACCACCCTGTCCCCATCTCTCCATGAATAAAATAAGCAATGGTAGCAGCTATAACATTCCCTGGTTTGTTTGTTTGTTTCTTTCTTTCTTTCTTTTTCAAAGATTTTATTTATTTGACAGACAGAGATCACAAGCAGGCAGAGAGGCAGGCAGAGAGAGAGGAAGGGAAGCAGGCTCCCTGCTGAGCAGAGAGATGCAGGAATCGATCCCAGGACCCTGGGATCATGACCTGAGCCGAAGGCAGAGGCTTAACCCTCTGAGCCACCCAGACGCCCCAACTGGTTTCTTTCTTTACACCAGGTATGTGTGTATGTTCTCTCATTTAATGCTCATGACCACACCTATGAGATGGTGTGGTCTTCAATGAGACTTCTTCAATGAGGATTCAGAAAGAAATAACATGCCCAAGGTTATTCAGGCAGTCAGGCACCAGACCTGAACTCCTATTTTTGTAAAACTCTGTTATAAACACAGATGGATTACTATTTGTATTTTACATAAAGAGTCTCCAAAGATGCAAATTTGCCTGAGACGTTAAAATGAACATTTGCCTAGTACTTTACAACTTTCATATACATCATCTCATTTAATTTTCACAATCAATATGTAAAGTAAAAAAAACAAAAACAAAAACAAAAATGCAGACATTATTATCCCTGTTTTATAGAAGGCTAACTCACAGATGTTAGGTGACTTCCTCCAAATCATCCACTCAGTAAATGGCAGACCCAGGATTTATATCCAAGGTCTTTTGACTCCAAATTGAAGTACTTTCCCAACCAACGCTCAACTTCTAGACCATTGGCTTACCTAAGAGCCAAAGGATGGCTAGTTGATCTCTTGAAATCTGTTCTTTCCTGAGATCCATTTTAGGACCCCTCAACATGTAAATTCTCGGGCATTCTTAGGAGATGATGGGTAATTTTTATTGGTTAAGCCATACAGTGTATGTTAGAGGGCAAAGCCCTGAATGACGAATCTTGAAATGCTTTGGGCAGGTGGCGTCCTTTCTCTCTGCAAAAATCACCTCCATTAACCTCACAGAGTGGCTCTAAAGATAATATGGCACAGTAGTAGACAGATGCATTCTTCTGTTGGAGAGAAGGCTAATGTGGATAGTCTCAAGGACACGGTGTTTAAATTTTGTTCTAAAGCCAAAACACCAGGACTTGAGGACCAGGACAGTGGAAGAAGAACCAGTGGAGATGGCACAGCTGAAGAATTGGATCTTCTGAGTCCAGAGAGTCATGGTCCTTCCAGATAAGTTGTTGGCAGGAGACACTCAAGTTGACCTAGCCGGAGTGAGAAGGCAAGCCTACATAGGAGATCCCCGTCTCCTCCTTACACAAGTATCATGCCCAAGCAGCTGTCTCTTATTCCCTTCTCTATCACCGATAGCTTCTGGTGGGCTTGATGGTGGGGATAAAGACCTCATCTGAAGATAAACCCTTGTCCTTTTCCTCCACTGAAGGAAAACCATGGCTTTGAGGAGGCTGTGTGCTGCTAACGGAGATGACTTGCCTTACAAAGCATCTTGCAGCTTGCAAAACAAACAAACAAACAAAACAACCCTTTGTTACTCTTCCCCCTGTCATCCTTATCAACATGATAGTTATTAATTCACTCAGCACAAATTTATTCAAATGATTACTAGGTACTGGACACAGAGCTGGGCACTAAGGAATGACAATAATGTTCAGAGACATGGTCCCTATGCTGAAAGTCACAACCCAGCAGGCCTTGAAGCCTGTATGCAGAAATGGTACCCGGCTAGCTGCTATCTGATTGAGACCTGACCTGGTTCCTGCCTTCAGAGAGTTTGGGTCAGAGGCAGGCACTCAAAAACAGCGAAAGTGGAGGACTACATACACAAAGTATGGCCATACCTTGCAGAAGTCTCAGGAAGTACCACGACCAAAGACTGGAGGGAATTCTAGCAGATCAGAGGATCAACAAGGAGGTCTTATCCTGCTGTCTATTGAATTAAGAGAAGGCTGGGGTCCTCCTAAGCAAGAGAAGGTTTCTAGTTCTGATGGTTCTGTCTGGCCCTATTTCCAGGGCACCTTGACCCTCACCCTGTTCCTCTGTGCCACAATTACAAACAAGCATGGGAATTCCAGACCACCATTTTTATCCTCCAAAACCTGACACTTCATAGCAATTGTTCAGAGAATAGAGAGCTCTTGATATTCCTGGGTACCTGGCGGACTGTCTCTGCACTTTCAGGTAAATGTCCAAGTGCTTACGTCTTTGGGCCTCAGGTTCCCAAATAATAAAACAGAACATAAGATGACGCAGACACACTGTGTCTCTTTCCGACCTACCTCCTTTCCTCAGCCTCTGTCTGAAATGTCAGGCCCGGCTCCTCAGGGAATGAGATCCTGAGGAAATGGGGTCAGAACTGAAGGAGCAGAGCAGCAGGAGAGGGATGGGGAAGGAGGGTTGAGGGAATGAATGAGGTTATGGGAACAGAGTAGGGAGGGGTCCCAGCCCTCAACACTTCTCCCACTGTGGTGGCCTCTCTCTCCCTCTCTCCCTTCCCTCTTACTCCCAAGGTAACTCCATGGCCTGGATTTCGACCTTGGGGGCTGCCTCTGACACATATCATCCCCTGCTGTGGCCCACCACTTCCTGTCTTCTGGCTTACTTATCTCAAGTACTCATTTTCTGTCTTTCAGACTGGATGACATTCACTCCTTCACTCTTCCTCTCAGTGGGAATCAAACTTTCCTGCTAAATGGCAAGCTATTTAAAACGAAGATTCCTAATCCTTAACCATATAGGATATGGTGGAAGTTCTAAAACAGGTAAAGGGTAAATGTGGGATCAGAGACGTCAAAATTTTGGAATACTGGTCCTAGTGACACTCCATGAAAAACACAAAGTGGATTTTTTTTTTTTTTTAAAGAATTGAGGGGGCGCCTGGGTGGCTCAGTCATTGAAGCATCTGCCTTCGGCTTGGGTCATGATCTTGGGGTCCTGGGATTGAGCTTTGCATTAGGCTCTCTGCTCCATGGAGAGTCTGCTTCTTTCTCTCCCTCTGCCCCTCCACCTACTCATGCTCTCTCTCTCTCTTTCTCTTTCTCTCAAATACATGAATAAAATCTAAAAAAAAAATAAAAAAAAAGAAGAAGAAGAATTGAGAGAGATGTTAGAGACTCTTCTTGATCAGTCCTCTGATTTTACAGATGGAGAAATGGATGCCCAAACAAGAGAAGGGCTGGTCAGAGGGCACTCAGGATATCAGACACAGGGTCAGAGACCAGGGCTCCTGCATGCTGTTCAGTGTTGTCTCAAAACAAAATTTAGGTGGAATACTATTCAGCAACAAAAAGGAACAATTATTGCAATGTGCAGTAGTATACATAGACCTCAGACACATGATGGTAAGTGAAAGAAGCCAGATGCAAGAGACCATGTATTATAGGATTCCATTTTATGAAATGTCCAGAAAAGGCAAATTTATATAGACAGAAAGGAGATCAGGACTTGCTTAGGGCTGGGGTGGGGAACAAGGATTACCTGAAAACAGGCACAGTGAAACTTTTGGGGAGGACAGAAAGGACCCACAACTGGAATGTGGTGATGGTTGCACAAATCTAGAAACTTACTAAAGGAAATCCCATGGTTATAAATATATAATAAGTCAATTCTGTGGTATGTAATTTATACCTCAATCAAGCTGTTTCCTAAAAAAGAGGAGCTAGATATGTGTATGAATGAGGGATCTTAGATGTGCGGCAAGCCCTGCTCATCTTTTAAGGGAATGTCTCGGGAAACAAACAGAGCTACTCTCATTATTTCCCTTTTAAAAGATCACTGTGAGGGGTACCCGGGTTGCTCAGTCATTAAGCATCTGCCTTCGGCTCAGGCCAGGGTCATGGGATCAAGCCCCACATCGAGCCCCAGACTGGGCTCCCTGCTCGGGGGGAAACCTGCTTCTCCCTCTCCCACTCCCCCTACTGTGTTCCCTCTCTTGCTATGTCTCTGTCAAATAAATAAATAAAATCTTTTAAAAAAATAAAAAATAAATAAAAGGTCACTGTGAAAGACAGAAGATTTGGCTTTTTGGCCTATGGAACACTCAGGCTGGCATTTTTCATTTGTTACACAGGTCCTCCTCTCTAAACTACAGAAGTTTCCTAAGGAGAACAGGTGTGTCTTGGTCATCACTCTTATTACTCAGCAAGCGCTGGCCTGACATGCACGCAGGGTCTCACAAAAATGAACTTGGCTTCTGCCAGGTCATCTGATCACAGGTGCCTTGGAAAACCATTTGGTATCTAGAGCTGTGCCTTGCTAGAAACAGTTTGCGCCACCGCCCCCACCCCCACCGCCAGGCCTTCTCCGAGATCAGAGTCTTTGAAGAAGACAGGTTGGCGGGGGTGTCTGGGTGGCTCAGTGGGTAAAAGCCTCTGCCTTTGGCTCAGGTCGTGATCCCAGGGTAGGATCAGCAGGGAGCCTGCTTCCCTTCCTCTCTCTCTGCCTGCCTCTCTGCCTACCTGTGATCTCTGTCAAATAAATAAATAAAATCTTAAAACAAAACAAAACAAAAAGACATGTTTGGTTATGCATACTTCCAGGAGACTGCAGAGTCTCAGCTCCCTTTATTTTTTTAAAGATTTGTATTTTGGGGAGGGGGCACCTGGGGGGCTCAGTCAGTTGAGCGTCCAACCTTCAGTTTTGGCTCAGGTCATGATCTCAAGGTGGTGAGATCGAGCCCCACATCAGGCTCCACGCTCAGCATGGAGTCTGCTGAAGATTCTCCCTCTCCCTCTGCTCCTCCCTTTCTCTAAAATAAATAAATCTTTAAAGATTTGTGTTTTTTTAAGTCATCTCTATACCCACCGTGAGGCTCAAACTCACAACTCAGAGATCAAAAGTTACACACTCCACCTACCGAGCCGGCCAGGCGCCCCTCAGCACCCTTGACTTCTCTCTTCCCTTCCCATTTACCTTAAATTGGCCTCAAAAATACAATTATCTGGGAGCAAATAAACTACACCACCATAAACATTCTCTGATTCCACATCCAATCCCTCTCCCTTTGCCTCCCACCATGCACCAAATCAGGCATCAAATATCACGAGATCCAACTAAAAAAGACTGTAAATGTAACAGAAGGAAGGAGTTGATTAGAAAGTTGGTTTGCAGTCTGATTTCCTTTAGATCCGGGGCACAGGCTCCAGAGCTTATTTTCAGAGCTCAAAATATTATCTCTAAAGTGTTTTTGTAGCAGATAACTGTGAACTATCACCAGAGGGTCTTTTTCACTTTTCTTCTCTGGTATATGAGGTTTTTCACTTTTATTCTCTGGTGTATGAGGTTTGCCCTTGACCCTGTCCGCCTCCTGGCAATACTGTCTTCTTCACCATCTGCTTTAACCTCCAGGTAGACCTCAGTTCCTCCAAACATTCCTCAGCCGACCTGGTCAGGTGCTAATGATTCCCTCAGCACTTAGGTAATTGGCTTAGGCATTCAACTTGCTGCCTATTATTATTTTTTTTTAAAGATTTTATTTATTTATTTGACAGAGAGAGATCACAGGTAAGCAGAGAGGCTGGCAGAAAGAGAGAGAGAGAGAGAGGGAAGCAGGCTCCCTGCTGAGCAGAGAGCCCGATGTGGGACTCGATGCCAGGACCCTGAGATCATGACCTGAGCCGAAGGCAGCGGCTTAACCCACTGAGCCACCCAGGTGCCCCTTGCTGCCTATTATTTTGTCTGAGCTTATGGGTAGCTTTCTTACGTCTGCTAAGTCATTTCATATATATTTGTCCCTTCTCCCCAGTTCGGAGGAAGGGGGACCATTTGCTGCCATATTTTTTGTAAATTTATTCATTCGAGGTTGTGGAGGGGATGAGGGAGAGAACCTGAAGCGGACTCCACAGAGCAGAGAACCCAACACAGGGCTTGATCCACAACCAACTGGGAGATCATGGCTTGAGCCAAAACCAAGAGTCAGACGCTTCACTGACTGAGCCAGCCAGGTGCCCCCGCTCTTGTATTTCGTGACAGCCCCTAATGTGAGCA
Organism: Neogale vison; assembly: GCF_020171115.1. Classification (NCBI taxonomy): domain Eukaryota; kingdom Metazoa; phylum Chordata; class Mammalia; order Carnivora; family Mustelidae; genus Neogale; species Neogale vison. Next base: position 45,966,471 of record NC_058095.1, on the reverse strand, counting down.
CTGCTCTGGGCAGTGGTGAGTCAGTATTGGTTATTTAAGACTGTTTCTCCAACTTATTGAATGTTCTTGAATGTTCAAGAACTCTTGAATATTCCTGATCACTCTTGGAAGTTGGGGTTAAAAGTCCTGCTGACTGAAAGGAGGGAAGGAAGTCTCCAGGTTTTGTGAGGACTCATGTTTATCATCTGGGGTTCCTCTTTAAGTTAAGGAGTAAAGAAGTTATAGAATTAGGTACAAGGCCCTAGAAGGGTTCTGTGCAAGGGAGGGAATCAGACTCTTAAAGTTTCATTAAGCTTCATGGTAAGCTTTGTTTCTGATTGGAAGAATGAAGTCTGGTTATATCCCGTCCAACTCTTGAGCCCTGACTAAATGAGGTGCCAATTCCTGGTTTTCCTATGGATATCCTATACCCAACACATGCATTCCACAAGATGGCTCTGGCTCAACAAAATGACTTTGGCAGCCAAGTCTGTCTATCTCATGAGAAAGTCCCAAAGGGCTGGGTTGACGCTCTTCCCATTTAGTAATTTCATGACACTTAGAACCGTTCACCTTTCAGAGCAGGTGGTTTCTCCTGCTTGCATCATGGAGCGTATGAGCTTGTGCTCAATCCTAGAAGCCCCCAACGGCTTAAAGACTTGAGGAGTTGTGTTCCTGTACAGTGGAAGGGCTTAGAATGTTCCAATACATTCCACCAGTGGCCTTTGTGACCCCTGCTTCCAATCAACTTGGGCAAAGGCCTGGTAGTCTACAAAGTAGCCTGTATTCTGCTGGGGTAGGAAGCAGTTGGGCCTTGCTTCTTCCATGCCACTCTGATAATATCATGCGAGTTGGCACTTTCCTTGGAAGTCCCACCCAGAAGCTCTATCCAATTCTTTGACCTCCTGGGTGTTTGCCCAGAATATCAAGCGAGGGTTTAGAAACTGCCCTGTCAACTTCTTGGCCCTATACACTCAACTCTGAATTCTTCCCAAGGCAGATTGGAAATTCTGGGTTCCCTGAACCAGCGATGGGCCTGCATTCCTCAAAATGCCCCAGAAGTCTGTACCACCTGTGCAGACATTAACATCAGCCCCCCCAGGAAGGAAGTAATATAATCAGGATGCCAAAGGCCATGTACCCCTGCTACATAGCATTAGAAGAAAACATCCACTTACTGGGTGCTTACTATAGGCTATGAAATTTGCACACATAGTCTCATTTAATACTCATAGTTTATACCTTATACAGAAGGTATAATTACCCCATTTCACAGGTGATAAAATTGAGGCTCAGACAGGTTAGGAAATGGGTTTAAGGTTATATGGCTAGAAGTGACAGGTCCACCTGCTTTCAAACACTGTGCGTATAACCACTATGGGGCAGGGGTTCACCACCCCTTACCCAGAGGTCGAAGGTTGGAGTAGGGAATACAGGCCAGACCAGTCACGCCACCCATCAGACCACCCACTCCCCTGCCTCCCTGCCACTTCCCCAGCCCTAAACTTACTAGAATTCTGACTTTGTTTATATTGCAGTGCTCAGAAATTATGGAGGTAAGTCTAGCAGGTTCCAGCTGTTCCTGGTGTGGGAGTTGAACACTTTTTGGAACTTTTCCTTGGCAAAAGCATGTCTTTCCTTCAGTGGACTAGCTTAGGATCAAATCCATTTGCTTTCTCCACGCTTCCTAGCTTGGGGGAAGAAAGAGAGATGGGGAAGCTGGGGGATTTCCATTAGGAGAAAGGAGAGAAAATAAAAGGAGTTGGAAGGGTTAGTTAGTGCTGCTCTCTAAGCAGGGCCACCAGAGTTCTGGAGCCAAGACTCAAGAAATTTCTGCAGTATGGCAGGTAAAGTGAGAAAGCTCTTTGTGGGGGTCAAAAGAGAGGCAACAAGAGGAGGCCCTAGGGAACACTAGGCAGAGAAAGGTGGTAAGAAGGCAAGCGCTGATCCAGGACTGAAAGTGTGTTTTAATTCTGAAACCACCGTGATCACAAAAGGAAGGGCCTTACCCCTTAACTCTATCTCCCCCACTTCTGGGGCAGGGCAGCCAAATAAGGTGCTCTCGGAGGCCAGAAAACACTGGCCGCACTGCTGGTCCAGCCTGTCTGAGCGTGTTGGGGACCAGTACCTGACTTGCGGTGTTTGGCAGATAAATAATGAGCACCCCTGCCTGTTGCCCATTCTCTCTTCTCTCTGCTTAGTTTGCTGCAAACTTCTGCCTGGCAGGGAGCTCCAGAAAGGGGTGGGGTAAAAAGGGTCCTCCAGACAGTATTTAATACTCTGTGATTTATAGGCTGTTGGAAGGGGAGGGGTGAGGGAGCTGTGAGGGGAAGCCCCTGGGACTAGTTTCCATGACGCATCAGTACACCACGGACAAGAGTCAAAGTATTTTCTTGATTCCTGTGCCTTCAGTTTCCAGAGACAGCCCACACCCCTCCTGGGGCCCAAGGCTTGGGTACCATCTAGGCTGAGACCCATGGAACTGGCTAGAATGAAACTAATGGACCCACATCCAAATCTGCAGGCTCTTCTGTAGCCTTGCACTGCCGGGGGAAGGAAGAAATCTGTGAGGTCGAGCAGCTCAATAGCTGTTTTTGGAGGATTCCCTTTTTTCATGTACAAGAATTCTTTTGAACCCTCCATGGTTCCAAGAAAAACTATTTGAAACGTCCCTGCTTCAGGGGCCAGGGGGTTAAGTGCCAGGGATGGAAGGCTAAAAGCCAGAGATGCTGGTTGCAGGGATTCTTGGAATGGGGGCTAATGGCCTCCCTGCTGTGGGCTTGGGAATGCCAGGCCCAGGCTTTGGTTGCCCTGAGAGATGCAGCCATTTTTACTCCTGACTGAAGGGCACCACCTTCTGGGACTTTCCCTTTCTGGTGAAAAACCAGAGCACAATATGCCCCAGGGACCCACAGGGCATGTGCCCAGCAGTCTGGAGGGCATTGAAGGAGATAACAATGTGGGGTACGATGAGACAGGTGCTTTATATAGTTTACAGTTTGGTTCTGGCTGGTTGGGAAGAAGATGCCTTCTGTGAGAGCGCCCGGTAATGTCCTTCATAAGTGTGATCTCAAAAGGTCAAGGAATGGGCCTTGAATAGCCCTAATGTCCCTGAAACAGTCTATTGTACGGCTATTGTCTCTACATGTAAAGGAACCCTTCTTGACCCTATTCTGTACTTTTCTCTTTTTCTTGCCTCTGGAGTTTCCCAAGTGAATAACTCCACGCTACCTTGTCCCAAGACCGGAGTCTACCGCCTTTAAGCTTTAACAACAAGAGAGTTCACCCATGTTTCTTGAATTCCTACTATGTGCCAGGCATCACACTCGGTGCTAGGGGGATGGAGGTGAACAACACACATAGTTCACTTCTTTGTTGAGTCCACAGTCTAGTTTTCAACAGATTTTCCTTTGTGCTTTGGGATTTGGTAATCCAGAAGGCCAGGTTACTGCTTTCCATTTTCACATGTGGGGCTCAACTCCTCAGCCTCCCTCCTTCCGCAATCTTTTAAAGTTTGCCTCATAGGGTGACTTTCCCACTTTTCCCTTGGCTAATAATTGACATGACCTTTCTCTGGACTCTGATGGGTCTTTCTTGGTAGGCAATTGACAGGAATTAGGCACTATATTTTGTATACGAATGTGATATGCATGTTACACGGGTAACACAACATTTTCTAACTTCCTTCATTTAACTGTTGGCCATGCTTTCAAACACCCAAGAGTGAAACGAGCGCCTATCAAGCATGGTGCTTGGTACTGAGGATACTGTGGTCTGGGGTGTATGTTAGGGGATGGAAGATAAAGAATCCAGAAGTCACATAAATCAATGTGTACCTATAAACAGAGACGAGAGTTATGAAGAAACATACAGGGTGCCTAAGGGTATAGAAACGGAACCTGAATCTAGTCTGGAAGCTTTAGGAAACAGTTCCCTCAGGAAGTGACATTTGGCCCGAGATCTGAATGATTAGTGGAAATAGGTGAAGAAGAGTATGAGGAAGAACATTCCAGGCAGAGTAAAGTGCAAAGGTCCTGAGGTAGAAGGAACCAGTGCCCTCCAGAAGAATTGCAGGGAGGCCAATGAGGCTACAAACCAGAGAATAAGGTTGTGTGAGATGAGGACTCCAGCTGCCAGGTAAGGATTCTAGTCTTTATTCTCCAGAAGCACATGAAACAAAAATCTACAAAAGAGCTAAGAGGGGCACCTTGGTGGCTCAGTGGGTTAAGCCTCTGCCTTTGGCTCGGGTCATGATCTCAGGGTCCTGGGATCAAGCCCCACATCAGGCTCTCTGCTCAGTGGGGAGCCTGCTTCCCCCCTCCCTCTGCCTGCCTCTCTGCCTTACTTGTGATCTCTCAAATAATAAAATCTTAAAAAAACAGAACTATTTAATTTAAAAAAAAAAAGAGCTAAGAATGGCTGTTTTCCCCAGATTACTGATGCTGTTTGTACTTGTCTTAAAGGAGAATAGTAATGATGGCCTGAAGTGCTAGGAATTTTCCCAGTGTCCTGGCATGGTGTGGCTCTCTCTGCACTGGGGAGGCCCAGGACTCACCAGCCAGCCCCAGCCCTGCAGCCCTCCAGGCAAGGGATGGCCCCTGCTCACGTGAACCGGAGGAGCGGGGTGGAGGGTGGGTGGAGTGCTTTGCCTGAGGTATCAGCTCTGCAGTGACATCTGGAACAGCCCCAAGACTTTTCGCTCTTGTTCCTAGATAACTCTATCATGTACGCCCCCCCCCCTTTAAAGGCCTGCTCACCCTACCACCCTTCTTGTACAGCTGTTCTTCCCACCCAATCTGGGGAAGGCCCCTGGATAAGAACTCTTGATTACCCAGAACCTGGGGTTCTGACCTGCTGAGTTCCGACCTCAGCACTGTCTAGAACCATGTATATTTACATACCCTTCATAGCTTTGCATTGGTATTACTGGAAGTCCTGGGAGAAAAGGGTCGTGATGGTTGGATGGTTAGCCTTTAGGAAGGCCTCTCCTTCTTTCTTGGACTATTTTTGGGAGAATGTGGTTTGGTGTAGTGACATCTACTGGCAAAGCAAGGCAGGTAAGCTGATGACCAGATAGATGCCTACTTATCCTGAAGTAATTTCTAGACTAGTAAAAAACAAACAAACAAACAAACAAAAAACAATTATCTGAAGCCCCTGATATTGGTTAGAGCAAGGCTAAGAAGCCCACAGTTGTGGGTTTGGACCATATAGGTGTGGGTTTGCCTTAAACACAGAAATGTTTTTCCTAGTTGCAGCTTGCCTCCCTAACTTTGGCCAGTTGGTTCATGTTTGGCTACAGTTAGTCACAAGGGAGACTGGGTAAGCATGTGTATATGACTCAGAGGGACCCATTCCTAGCCCCCATTCCTGGGAAAGCATCTCCCAACAAAATAAAAAGACCCACAGTTTACAAATGGCAAAATTTGGGGTCATTTTTCATCCTCCCGAAGCTTGATTGGTTTGGGAATTTTTTTCCCCCTTCCTGGGACTCGGTTTCTCCTAGGTCACTGGGAAAATGCTGTTTACATAACCGTCTTCAATGTTCCTGTAATGGGCAAGACTACTTTTATTTATTTATTTATTTATTTTAAAGATTTTATTTATTTATTTGACAGAGAGGGATCACAAGTAGGCAGAGAGGCAGGCAGAGAGGAAGAAGGCTCCCTGCCAAGCAGAGAGCCCGATGTGGGACTCGATCCCAGGACCCTGAGATCATGATCCAAGCCGAAGGGAGAGGGGCTTAACCCACTGAGCCACCCAGGTGCCCCAAGGCAAGAGTACTTTTTTTTTTTTTAAGATTTTATTTATTTATTTGATAGAGATCACAAGTAGGCAGAGAGGCAGGCAGAGAGAGAGAGAGGGAAGCAGGCTCCCTGCTGAGCAGAGAGCCCAATGCGGGGCTCGATCCCAGGACCCTGGGATCATGACCTTAGCTGAAGGCAGAGGCTTTAAACCACTGAGCCACCCAGGTGCCCCAAGGCAAGAGTACTTTTAAAGCGGCCCCTTGTCGCTTGCTGAGGTAAAAATGGAGACTGCCTCCTCACGGCTTTCATGCCTGTCACCTCCACACTCCATTCAAGCAGCCCTTCTCTCTCAGTAGCCTGCACACTTGACTAGGAACTTACCCCTAGAGGTCACAAGCAAGCCAGAGGTAAACAGTGAGGAGAAAACACTAGGGCAAGAATTACAAAGCAAAGGTTCTGCGTTCTTAATAACACTGATTCCATAACCAACTGGGGCTCACACAAAGCATCTGCCTATCTATTTATCCATCCATCCATCCACCTGACCCTTGTTCAGACTCAAAAAGAAAATCCTCAAGACCCCAGCAGAGAAAGGGGTAATGAGTAGGATTCCATGGAAGAGGAAACAGAACTAGTAAAGGAACACATGGGAGAGACGGAAGTAAATCCTTACCAGGAATCAAATCCCAAGTACATCAGAGGGAGGCACAGTTTTCATTTTGACTAAAATTGCAAGATCTTTTTCTTTTCTAAGATTTTATTTATTTACTTGACAGAGATACAGAGCACAAGTAGGCAGAGTGGCAGGCAGAGGGAGAGGGAGAAGCAGGCTCTCTGCTAGCCAGGGAGCCCAATGCGGGGCTCGATCCTAGGACCCTGGAATCATGACCTGAGCTGAAGGCAGAGGCTTAACCAACTGAGCCACCCAGGTGCCCAAGATCTTTTTTTTTTTTAAGATTTTTATTTTTAAGTAATCTCTACACCAAAGGTGGGGTTTGAACTCACAATCACAAGATCAAGCGTTGCACACTCTAGACTGAGCCAGCCAGGTGCCCCGAACTGCAAGATCTTATGAAGTGGTAACACTCACTTCTGGGAATAATGTCTTAAAATTGGCACCTCACATGATGATGGTGACACTTCACATTTGGGCAAGTCTTTGGGGAAAGAGAAAAAGTGATACATACATAAGGGGTAGACATAAACACAGAAGAGAACTACAGAGGCATGCAGACGCTTGAGGCAGCGTTACCTGATGTAAAAGATCCTCAGTAATCCCACACAGGGGACTAAGCACATATGTCACAGTACCATAAGGTGACGTCACACAATGATCATAATTACAATTATGAAGACCATAGAGAAACATGGCGCATGTGGAGAATACGTAAATATGAAATTTCATGTAAACAATGGGTGCATCTATACAAAAATATGCACGATAATAAAATGTGTTCATGTGGTGAAAAATTGGAAAGGTCATCTGTGAAAAAGAAAACTAGCTGTGTGACAGCGGCGAGATTAAGGTCTTATTCTCTCACAACTTATTTAGTGTTGGGGTGCCTGGGTGGCTCAGTCCGATGGGCCTCTGTCTTCAGCTTAGTTCACGATCCCAGGGTCCTGGGATTGAGCCCCATGTCCGGCTCCCAGCTCAGCAGCTAGTCTGCTTCTTCCCCTCCCCCTCCTTTTACCCCTCCCCCTTGCTCATGCTCTCTCTCACTCCCTCAAAAATAAATAAAATCTTAAAAAAAAAAAAATACCCAAGCATCTTATTTACTGTATTTCTGTTGTGTTAATGTTTGAAAAGGTGGAGGGGTTAGCGCAGGTGAAAGTCATACTGTCCCAGCCCCCTCTATACACACTTGTCCTACATCTTCTGCTCCAGGAGGGGAAGGACCACATCTGCTTATCCATGGTTGCACTCAGCTCCCAGCCCAATCCTAGCACTTATCAGAGGTTCAGTAAATATTTGTTGAATGAATAAATGAAAGTGCCTGCAGTCCAGAAAGTCTTAACCCGGGATCACTGGGCATGTTCCATTCTGGGGAGTGAAGAAGAATTTGGTTTTGCTCAAAGAAAAAAAGGAAGGCAGGGCACCTGGCTGGCTCAGTCAGTACGGCAAGTAGCTCTTGATCTCGGGGTCATGAGTTCAAGCCCCACACCAGGCTTAGAGCTTACTTAAAATAAAATAAATTTAAAAAAAAATGAAGGCCCATCCATAAGAACAATTCCCCTGTCTTTTTGATAAGTGAATTTGGGCTTGGAGAACCCAGGGAGAGACAGTCTGCTAAAGCAAACCCAATTACCACCCAGGAACATATGTCGCCCTGAGGCCTTTGCTGCCATAACAACACTGTGTAACTATAACTACAGCCCTGGAGGGCTTTGGCCCTGTCAAATATGGAAAAGGATGTCTTTATCACACGCAGCCTTTGTGCGCAGACTGACTTCCCTAGGGAGCTTAGATCAGGGAAGGGAGGTAGATAAGTGGAGGAAGGGGGGAGGTGAAGGTCAGGAGAGGGAGAATTGCTATTGAATCAGGATTAGGGTGATTTTTTTTTTTTTTAAGCAATTCTCAAAATGTAGTTATTTGACTGTTTAGTTTTGGTGGTTATTTATAACCCCAGCTGCAGAGGCGGGGAGCTGTGCCTGAGCCTGCTGGGATCTGTCCCGTGTCTTCCCCGGGGGTGGGGTTGGGGGTGGGTGGTAGATAAGGGTGATGGAGAAACCAAATTCACAAGGCGCCAAGAAGGTAAGAGAAGTTCCAGGCCACCTCCAAAAGACTGAGACAGAAGTGACCCTTAGTGACTGTGCTGACTCCATGTTGAAGGCAGCTGTGAATGGAAAGAGTCTCCCAAAGGGCCAGAGACTAGGCCAACGCTTCTACTGAGAAGTCACGAGATTCGCCTGGCTATGCTAGCCACTCCCAAGGGTAAGGCAGTCTTCTCCACCTTATAGGTGGATGGCTAGATAGGACAGTGGTCTGCACACAAAGTAACTACCATCTCTAACCCCTCCTGGGCATATCCCTGGTCAAAAACAGGCTTCAAGGAGAGAGGGTGGCTGGTTCTGGGCAAGTCTTACCTAACCAGCCAAAACCTGGCAGTGGCCACTGCATTTACTGAGCCCTTGAAGAGGTCAGGCGGCCAGGGCGAAGCTGGAGATGGGGTTGGGGGGGTTGGGGGGGTGGGGGTAACTCAGCCAGGCTAGGCTCCCAACCTCCAGGAGCTCCCAGACCTCTGAAGCAAACAACAAACAACTCTACTTTGCATTTGAAATACCAAACGTACCATTTTACTAGCAAAGGGAGCATCTTATTTTATTTTTTAAGGATTTTATTTATTTGAGAGAGAGACACAGAGAGAGAGGGAACACAAGCAAGGAGAGTGGGAGAGGGAGAAGCAGGCTCCCCGCTAAGCAGGGAGCCTGATGCGGGACTCGATCCCAACACCCTGGGATCATGACCTGAGCCCAAGGCAGACGCTTAATGACTGAGCCACCCGGGCACCCCAAGGGGAGCATTTTAAAGGAAACTGAGGGATCGTTTAGGGAGCTTACAAATGGGACTGAAGAGACAAGATATAGATACAAGAAAGATAAGACAGCAAGAATGCACAAAAGATCAGCCCCACGCCCCCTGCCCAGTTCAGTTCCTCAACTCTGGATATGGTTATTTTTTGTTACAGAGGGATTCTCACTGGTCTCCCTGCCCCTCTAATGAGTCCCCCCTCACAGCTTGTAGAAAGAGATCTCTTAAGTGCTAGTGTGATCGTGGGACTACTCTGCTTAAAGGCCTTCAGAGATGTTCCATCACCTCCAGTCCAGGCTCCTCAGCAGAGCTTTGCCAAAACCATTCCTGCCTCTTCTCCGGCAAACCCCCCAATTCCACCCTGCCCTCAGTCAGTCAGTAACCACCGCATACTGTGCTGCTCTGTCCCTCTGCACTTTCCTGCACACTGCTGGCTCCCTTTGCACTGAAAGCCCCTCTTCTCCTTGCCTGCTGGCAAAGTTGTCTGTCCCATGAAACCCCATTCTTTCACCTATTCTAGAAACCCTTTCAATTACCCTCCAGACAAAACACTCTACTTCCTCCTCTGTACCAGGTCTGACCCTTGCTCGTCCTTCTATTTTTCCACAGTATTTGGGGACCATGAGATTACTGGCTTGGGGACACATGGGTGTTCTGCCCCTATTGGGTGTGGCCCAAAACCTGAGATAGAATTCCCGGGCTTATCACTCCATGTTTCTTGAGCTGAGGTGAGGTTGAACAGACAAAGGCAAACAATCGCTAGACCCGGTAAAGATATATTCACTAACAGTAGGATGTAAGTCATGGCTACGGTGACTGAACTATAAATATCACTAACGACAGCCATTTACAAAGTATTTACTGCAGCAGGAACTGTGCTAAATGCTTTACGACAGCTGTCTCCTTGAATCCTTACAATAACCTAGGAAGCAGCTGTCAGTGTCTCCATTTCACGGATAGGAAAACTGAGGCACGAATTAAAAAACCTGTCAGAGAGCAATGCAGACAGAAAGTGGCAGAGCTGAAAGCCAGTTCCTGATCTGACATCAGAGCCCTGGACTGGGTACTAGTAGAGCTATGACTAAAATAAATAGGAGTTCCTATTATCTGTTTGGAAAGGAGAAAGGGGAACAGAACATCAACCAAACTGTATAAACTGTATAACTATAGCAGTAAATGTAAAATAATGTATCACTATGCCCTACTACCTTAGAATGAATACATCAGGAAATACTTTTTTTTTTTTTTAATTAAGATTTACCTATCCATTTCAAGAGAGACAGACAGAGCTGAAGAGAGAGAGCCAGTGGTGGGGGCGGGTGGGGGGGGCAGAAGGAGAAAATCTTCATGCAGACTCCCTGCTGAGCTCCGAGTTTGGTAGGCTCTATTCTGGAATCCACCAGATCCTGACCTGAACTGAAACTAAGAGTCAGACACAGCCTTCTAAGATGCCAAGGCGCCCCAATCAGGAAAAGCTTTCTGAAGAAAGTAAATGTTCAAGAAAGACGTATCCAGGCAGGAAAAAAAAGCCTGTGTGAAAGTGTAAAGGCAGGAGAAACAGTGGAGCTGAGCAGCCTGTGAAGTCTGGTGGTGAGGCTGGGCCCGGGCAACTAGCCAAGTAACTTTGAAACCAACATCAGTTCCTGCTTCAGGAGCTAATTGCACCATGATGAAAATGTTCTTTAAAGTAAAGATTATATTTGATTAAAATAAAGAAAGGAAGGGGGAAAAAAAAAGCTTTTAGGGTTCCCTCTTCCCCATTCTAAATATAACTAGCTGTTCTACTTTCCTCTTAAGTACACGTTTTCCTTTTGATCATCTCTCTATCCTATTGATGTTAGTGTTTTTTCACCAGAGTGCACACTTTCCAAGGACAAGAACCATGTCTAAATGAAACTGTAAGTTCTTCGGCATCAGCTGTAGTGTTTGAGAATTCAGTGTAAGCGATTAACGCTGAACATCTGTAATGCTGGTATTTGTATGATGAATAGTCAAGTTAGGATAGGATCTTTTTTTTTTAAAGATATTTATTTATTTATTTATTTATTTGACAGAGAGGGAGAGAGATCACAAGCAGGCAGAGCGGTGGGCGGCATAGGTGGTGGGGGGAAGCAGGCTCCCTGCTGAGCAGAGAGCCCTATTCAGGGCCTGATCCCCAGACCCTGAGATCATGACCTGAGCCAGAGGCAGAGGCTCAATCCACTGAGCCACCCACGTGCCCCAATAAGATCTTATTCTAAAATACTAATTTCCAGGGAGGGATATTTCATCATCTTTGAGTGCCATCCATTCAGAGACTGTGGAACGGTAAACATGTTCTGATTGACTGGCAAGCATTTAGTGTGGGCGTAGCATGGTCTGGGCACACTATTAAGGATGACACACAAAACTGAGACAAGGTTTTAACACAAGATCTTCTTACCCTAGTCTGGGAGCCAAAGCATCCACGACTGACCTCAGGAACACACCAGGTAGTGCAAAATAACAGTAATAGTGGGAAATTAAATGCTGAAGAGATACAAGAGGAAGAAACGTGAGCCCTTTTCTAACAAGTTCTTATGTACAGTTCAACCTTAGGTAGGTTATTCAGAGGTATTTATATGAAACACTTAAAGCTAAATACTGAATACTGAAAGCTGCAGGTCTTACCACTAACCCAGAATATCCCAGAAAACAGCAGTGCGAAGGGTCTGGAACTTGAACTCTTCAGAGTCCTCTGTTTTTCTCATCAATCAGATAGATGTTGACTTTCTGCTGCTTTGTTCTTTAGCTTGGCTGGTGGGGGGAAAGTCAGGTGAAACTGGGGTCCAGGATTCTAACTTAATGACTCTGAAAGCATTTCCTCCAGCGAGGTTAAATCCTCAACGCCTGCTCTCCACTTCCCAGCTTTTTAAAAATGGCTTTTCTAGCCTGACATCCTTGACCAGCTTTTCCTTCCTCTCACAACCGATCCCATTATTATTATTGTTGTTGTTGTTATTTAAATACCCATTGCCTTTTTTAAAAAGCCAGCTTCACTAAGAATATTCCTTCCTCTTCTTCCCTCCCCCAACTCCGTGTTCAAGCATTTTGATTTCCAGAGATCACTTGGGCTAAATGGAGTTCACTGCTTCTCCAACTCTGCTACCGCGCCGGCACCCACCCCCATTCCCGCGGGCCACCCAGGGCTCTCAAACCCAGACAGAACGCGGGAAGGAGGTGGGCGCTCACCGTTGAGTGAAACTGGGGATTCTTTGGAGCTACAGCTTCTGGAGAATGGTTTTACCTCTTTCCGCGACGTGAACGGCTAACTTACTTGCTGTTCGCTAAGGGCAAGGACAATGTCTCCTCTACCACACAACGAACTTCCTGATGATGGACGCTACCCTTTAGTTCCTTTTACAAGCCCCATTCCCACCACTTTGAGATACAGAATGGCTTTCAAGATACAATTTCTTGTGCAAAATATCCCTTCCCAACTTCGAGTTTATACGATAAACAGAAATGTCCTTTAGCCAATTAGGCAACGAAGGGGTTAATCCTCAGCCACCTGATGGATTCTGGGGGTTTCCTTCCTCGACTTCAGATATTAAAACGACCGGGAAGGGAAATTTTGCCCAAGGTAAAAATGAGAACGGCTAACTTCAATTGTCAGGCTTCAGCCCCAAACAAGAATGGCTGCCCACGTCCACAAAAGGTACCAATCCCCTAACTAAAAATGGCTGGCCCGGATTTCTATAACTGTGCTACTCTCTGCCCAGTCCCAAAATGGCGCTCACTAGCCTCACCAGGAGGAGCGAACCTCCCAGCATCCTCTCTGGCCCTCAACGTCAGGTGACGCGAGCCCCAGCCGGAAGTGAAGGAAAAAGCGCCTCAGCCCGCGGCGCCTGCGCAGAAGGGTCTAGACGCTGTGAAGCAGGAGGCACTTGGGATCGTCCGCAGGATTGGGACTGCTACAGAGGCCGCCACGGAGCCCGCCGGAGCCACCGTTCCTACTGCTGCTGCTGCCGCTGCCCGAGTCGGAACTGTCGGGCCGCAGCCGCCGGCAATGCCGCGAAGGAAGGTGAGAGGAACGGGACAGAAGGGATGGCGGGTGTCTAAGGGCAGTCGATTGAGCAACGTGACGCAGTTGGCCACGCCTCACAGTGGTTGGGTTCCAACTTCCCGCTCCCCCGAACCTAGCTCAGCAGCCTTCTCTTCTGTCCATACCCAACAGAAAAATGTGGGCCCAATCCTGGCCTCGGCCTATGCTTGCAACTATTCCCGCCCTCTGCTTGCCTGGCTCGGAGGCGTTCTTCTCGTTAATTGGTCGCTGGAACGCCTAGAAGCGTATTGATTGGCTGGTGGCACCGCCCATTTGGGTCCAACGGTCACCTCCCCGCGTGCGGGGGCGGTGTCGGGGCCGGGCCCTCCGGCTCTGCGACTGGCTGTGGAGAACGATCCCTCCTCTCTTGATTGGCTAGGCTTGGCAGTCTGTCCCGTGGGGGCGCGGTGTAGCAGTAGCGCCATTGGGTGGCACGAATCCCCGCCCTTCCGGCCGGTGATGCTGATAGGTGCATAGGCGGGGTTTTGGAGCATCCTTCCTTTCCAGGCGGGGGGCACAACAAAGCAGAGGACTGGGTGGTTGGGAACCAGCGCCCACTCCCTAGGGATCCCACTCAGGCCTGTTGCATCTAAGCTGTAATTTTTCCTTATTTGCCCAATTGGACAGCGGACAGAAAATGCATTCCAAAAGGCTAAAACTTGTCAGAGTTAGATAGGATTTGTAAGGTCACCCAGTGACACCCCCATTCCTTTTCTTTGCAGCTGAACAAACAGAGACGTAATGGAGTGCCCCAAGCCATTCCCATTAGGCAATAATGGAGACAGGACTACAAAGAAAATCTAATTCAATTCAACACATGTTTATTAACTACTCGCTACTGTGTTAGTTGCTGGAGATTCACGAATTAATTAGACATGATCCCTGGCTTAAGGAGATCACAGTCAGATGGGGGAAAACAGACATATAAATAACTAGAAGGAGCTAGTAAATTCTCTACTCGGAGGTATATGCTAAGTATTGTGGGAGGGAAGTGAGGGAGCAATTAAGTCTGCTGTGGAGTAAGATGGGGAGTAGATGGTGAAAGCTAGAGAGGAGAGCTGAATTCCAGAGTCAGACCAGAAGGGAATGGTCAGGGATTCGAGTATCTAGGTAATGGACTAGACGACCTTTAAGACTCCCTCTTCATCCTGTGGAATTTCTGTGACTGGAGCCTCTGCTCATTTCTGGGCAGATTACGCTTGAAATATTTAGAAAGCTGTGTGGTATTCTTGCTCATTTCTGCAGAAATCTTTCTTTTCACAGAGGTTTTCAAACATTTGTACCTTTTGTTTTCTCCTAAAATGGCCTACAGTCATAGGCAGTATTTATGTTAAGGCTCACCAAATGCTGGAATAGTACTGGTGCCTTGGAATAGGTCCATAGTCCCTTTTCTGCAGTTCCCAAATACAAAGAGCTTTTGAAAATTTAAGTGTTTTTAGTAACTTATTTGGTTAGCAAAACCTGTCTTAAACTATCCTGAGCCTACTTACAGTTTCTGTGTGTCTCATTGGGTGATTGTTTATATATTCTGCTGTAGAAATATTAATGTGTTTGATGATGGGTGTTTCTTGCGGGATATATGCAAAATGTTCCCTTTCCAAAAAGTTACGAATTTCAGACACAACTGGCCCTAAGGGTTTTGAATAAAAAAAAAAGAGGGGGCTTCTAGCTTGAAGTTTTGTAGGGTTTTCTAAGCAAATACTCTTCCCCTTTCTGGCTTAGGGAAGGGTATAGTGTTAATGTTCAATCGTTAAAAATTGTCTGTATGACTAGTCATGCTTCACGAAGCTAATAATTGACAAATAATTATTAATTGAAGAGATGATAAAAATTTCTGTTCTTAAATATCTACAAGTCTTCATGTGCAAGCTACTTTTTTTTTTTTAAGCACATTTGGTACATGTGGAGAAACTTCATAGGTAGATAACATAAGAAAGAAGAATTTTAGTTTTTTTCTTTAAGTTCTCTTGGGATCAGAGTTGTGGATCATGATATTTAGAAATAGTATGGTTTAAAAAAACATGATGGCCTTTCGTGGAGACTTTGAACAAAAGCTACTCTAAAGTTAAAAGGAGACTAGTACTGATATTTTTCCTACCACCATGGACTTTAAGTGCCTAGTACTGTCGGCCAGACCATTTTGAATTGGTACTTTTATTTCCAGTTTGTAGTGCTGACCGATAAATGGCCTTGTGTCAGAATTAGTGTTAATGAAGTAAGAATGCTCTCTTTCATTCATTTAAGAAAAGTGCATTATTTGTAGGTTGTTCCGTTTAAATGCCTTAAGTAAAGGGAATTTGGCAATGGAATCCTTCCTTCGTGTTTTCGGGATCATGGTTCATTTTATTTCCAGTGTTAACACAAACCCACAGAATAATTGCTTCTGTGCTAATGTCTGGATCTATGGTGTTACAGAGGAATGCAGGCAGTAGTTCAGATGGAACCGAAGATTCCGATTTTTCTACAGATCTCGAGCACACAGACAGTTCAGAGAGTGATGGCACATCCCGGCGATCTGCCCGAGTTACTCGCTCTTCAGCCCGGCTGAGCCAGAGTTCCCAAGGTATAAGAATTCATTCTTCCTGACCGTACCTCACAGCCTGCTCACTGGTCATCATATTACTGTGTTAATATGGAAACTGGTCCCTTGGCTTGGTGTAGGTGACAGAATCTGGTAAAATGCAGAGTGAATGACTGTAGAAGTATCAGGTCTTTAAAAAATCATTCTGTTGGGGGTATTGTCTAATCTGTAGACCCAAAGGAACTATGTCTGATGTAATGGCTGTGTGACACATGGATGTCTTAAGTTGCTTCACTTTTTTTTGGACTACAGCTTTTCCATCAGTAAAATGGGAATGCCGTCTCTTCACTTCCTGTTGGAATGGTTTAGACTTAGGGCCTTAGAATAGTCTCTTGAACTTGTTTTTTGAGGAGGTTCAGTACTTCTCCTTACTTCCAAAACTTATATTTAATTCTGTAATGTAGTCAGACGCAATTATTAGATATAATTAGTTACACCCAACTGTCAGTGTTAAATACCTAGAATTTCGCTTTGGTTGTACAGAATGGAAAATCTCTGTGTTGGAAGGTAGTTTGAAGGCTCTCTTGTGCAATTGAGTTGTCTCAGCTTAGATTTGGAGGGTACCCCTGAATCCCTCCTGGTTCTGCTCTGGGATTCTCTGGGGAGGGAAGAAGGTTGCAGTTAATGCACAAAGCTGGTAATCAGTAGGTGATAACAGATTAAGGGGAAGGGGGGAAACTGTAATAGGCTTCAAGCACTTAACTAGTACCCATTTGGTCACTGCTTCATGAGCACATTGCAAAATAGAGAAAAAACGGTTTTTCAAGCAAGAAAACGGGAACATTCTCCACAGGTGTTCTTTATTTTATTTTTGAATTTAACGTTTCAGTTGAAGTCACGCTGTTGTCTCTTGAGTCTCAGTTTGTGTTTATTTTTTGAGCACAGTGGGAATAGCGATAAATGACTGCTGTAATTCAGATACTATGCTGTGTACTGGAATGCCGTGATAGAAAAATCAGAGTTCCTGCCCGTAAGGTGCTCACAGTTTAGTGCAAGATACAGAAATGTCAGTCGATCATGGTCATGCATTGTGGTAAGGGCTCTGAGAGGTTGGCATAGCATATTTTGGAAGCTCAGAGATGGGGCCGGCAATTTGGGACAGGTCTCCAAGGTGGATCCTAAAGGATCTAATAGGACTTTACAAGTTGAAAGATGGGAAAATGTTATTCTAGGCAGAGGAAACAGTATATGCAAAGAAGGGGTTATAATATTCTTACAGAGTGTAATTGGTCATTGCCCCGGGCACCTAAAAGTTGTAAATATTCAAAACAGCTAGGAAATACCTGGGCCCTGGGTCTCTTCCTAGTTGTTATACATCATAACCGGGGACTTGCACAACTCCCAGGGGCATCGTTCACAATGTAGTCTATGTAAGGTGGCCTTCTCAAAAGCAAAATGTAGGCTCTGTTATGAATTGAGCCTTCTCGAGGTATGCAAGCTGATAGCCTAGCTCTGTGTTGAATTCTTTTACTGAAAAGCTTGAGAATTTTAGTTTTGTTCTTAGGAGAACCTGTGAGATTTACATATCACCTTAAAGATCTTTTGTCATCTAAAATATGGTTTAATCTCAGCTTTGAATCTTTCTCTAGTTCTTTTTTTTTTTTTTTTTTTTTAAGATTTTATTTATTTATCTTGACAGAGAGAGACACAGCAAGAGAGGGAACACAAGCAGTGGGAGTGGTAGAGTGAGAAGCAGGCTCTCCACTGAGCAGGGAGCCTGACGCGGTGCTCAATCCAGGACCCTGGGATCATGACCTGAGCTGAAGGCAGACATTTTACAACTGAGCCACCCAGGCACCCCTCTCTAGTTCTTTTTAAATTATCATCAAATTAGAGATGTAACGAGGCTGCCAGGTGCTTCAGAATAGGTTTCGGTATCTTAAAAAATTCCAAAACCATGTTCTTGGCCTCACTTTTTGTAAACCTATTACGACTTTGCTTCAGAGTATCAGCATGATCAGGAAGAACACAAGAGATCCCTAAAGAAAGGAAATATTTGTATATTGTTATACCTTTAGTAGTAAATAAAATATGTGTTTTTTGGTGGGTTGGACTAAGGGAAGAAAGAGAGGATGCAGCTAATATTTAGAAAGTACTAGACTAGGTACCAGGGATCATATTCGATGAAATTTATATGAAGTATCTCACTTCTTACAGTAAACATGAGGAATGTGCAGCTAGTGTTTTACCTTTTTTATAGATCAAGGAAAAGGCTTGAAGGAGGTGAACTTGCCCAAGATGCTATAGCTAGGCGGTATGGTAGAGTGGCATGGAATGGGAGTCAGTCTTGATTCCAGAACCTAAACTGTTAATTCTATACTGTATTGCACCTCTACTTCTGATCTAGGTTCTTTAGCTTATACTTTATTTAATAGGATAGATATGTTAACTATTTGTTAGATTTTGTGAAGTATGAAGAGGAGGGCATGCATGCTAATAAATCATATGGATAAGAAAACAAATTTTCTTCTTTTCTCTTTAAATTATTATCTTTAATATTGGGGATCAGATTCCAGTCCTGTTCGAAATTTGCAATCTTTTGGCACTGAGGAGCCTGCTTATTCTACCAGAAGAGTGACCCGTAGTCAGCAGCAGCCTACCCCGGTGACTCCGAAAAAATACCCTCTTCGGCAGACTCGTTCGTCTGGCTCAGAAACTGAGCAAGTGGTTGACTTTTCAGATAGAGGTGAGTGAATATAGGATCATTTGGTCAATTACAGAGAGGATCTCATCAATTCCCTCTTAAGGAAGGCTTGAGGCCACTGCAGGTAGATGCCCAAGACTGACAATATTCAGCTAGGTAAATGCAGTTTGCCTGATTCCTTTCTTGAATGTGTCACTGAGGACAGTTCTGTACTAGAGTACTCTTAAAGTCTAGAGTAACACATAAATTAGATGGAACCCATAATAGGCAAAAGGGACTGGAGACCTTTTACCCATAGATGAAGAAAGCTTGCACCAGATTTTCCTCTAGTCATGCTTGTCAGTCCACTTACCTCTGAATTTCTGAGGAGGAGTGACCTTGGAAATGGGGGTTGTGAGCTGTTGAGATAGTGATTCACCAGCCCAAATCAGATGCCTTAGAGCATGGGTTATAGACTGGGGCTTCCAGCCTGCCAACATGCTCTGTTGGTTTGCTTGCATAGTGTTTACCTTTTTTTATTTTTATTTTTAAAGATTCATTTATTTATTTTATAGAGAGAGAGTGGGGAAGCAGAGGGGGAGGGAGAGCAACAAGCAGACTCTCCAGGCTTGATCTCAGGATTCCCAAGGTCACAACCTGTGTTGAAACTAAGAGACACTTAACTGACTGTGCCACTCAGGTGCCCAAGTGTTTACATGTTTAAAAGTTTGTTGCCAGCATTTGGAAATACAGAATTTCATAAAAAATGAAGAAAACCTGGGTTACTAGTTTCTTTTAAAAACTGGAAAGCTCTGGGACGCCTGGGTGGCTCAGTAGGTTAAAGCCTCTGCCTTCAGCTCAGGTCATGATCCTAGGGTCCTGGGATCGAGCCCCACATCGGGCTCTCTGCTCAGCAGGGAAGCCTGCTTCCTCCTCTCTCTATACCTACTTGTTATCTTTGTCAAATAAATAAATAAAATCTTAAAAAACAAAACAAAACAAATAAATCCTGGAAAGTTCTGAGAACATGAGATGGTCTTTCACTCACCGTATTGACTGAATTGGAAGATTGGTGTTTTCTTCTTCTTCTTTTTTTTTTTTCTAATTTATTTATTTTCAGAAAAACAGTATTCATTATTTTTTCACCACACCCAGTGCTCCATGCAAGCCGTGCCCTCTATAATACCCACCACCTGGTACCCCAACCTCCCCCCCCCGCCACTTCAAACCCCTCAGATTGTTTTTCTGAGTCCATAGTCTCTCATGGTTCACCTCCCCTTCCAATTTACCCAAAAGCACATACCCTCCCCAATGTCCATAACCCTACCCCCCTTCTCCCAACCCCCCTCCCCCTCCTTTTTTTTTTTTTTTTAAGGTTTTATTTATTTATTTGACAGAGAGAGACACAGCGAGAGAGGGAACACAAGTGAGGGGAGTGGGAGAGAGAGAAGCAGACTTCCCACTAAGCAGGGAGCCTGATGTGGGGCTCGATCTCTGGACCCTGGGATCATGACCTGAGCCAAAGGCAGACGCTTAATGACTGAGCCACCCAGGTGCCCCAGTAGTTGTCTTGAGGTGGACAGTCAGCTCTCGATTTGGCCTTGCTCAGCCCTTGTACGCATTTGGCATACAACCCATGATTTATAATCTGAATTGTTAGATTACTAACAGGTTAGCTTGGGAGTCAAGTTCATTCACACACTCACACCAAGTATGTCATCCAGAAGGACACCCATTTTTATTAATCTTCCATCCTGTGTGTTTCCTGGGAGGAAAGTTAGATGGTCATTTTATTTTAAAGATTTTATTCATTTATTTGAGAGGGGGAGGGAGAGACCACACAAGTGGTAGTGAGGGGTAGAGGGAGAGGGGGAAGCGGACTCGTCCCTGAGCAGGGAGCCCGAAGTGGGGCTCAACCCCAGACCCCTGGGATCATGACCTGAACCAAAGGCAGACACTTAACCAACTGAGCCACCCAGGCACCCTATGGATGGTTATTTTATTTTATTCTATTATTTTTTTTTTAAAAAGATTTTATTTATTTATTTGACAGACAGAGATCACAAGTTAGCAGAGAGACAGGCAGAGAGAGAGGAAGGGAAGCAGGCTCCCAGCCAAGCAGAGAGCCCGATGCAGGCTCAGGATCCCAGGATCGAGGGATCATGACCTGAGCCAAAAGCAGAGGCTATATTTAACCCACTGAGCCACCCAGGCACCCCTGGATGGTCATTTTATTTTATTATTATTATTTTTAAAAGATTTTATTTATTTATTTGACAGAGATCACAAGTAGGCAGAGAAGCAGGCAGAGGAGAGGAGGAAGCAGGCTCCCTGCTGAGCAGAGAGCCCCATTCAGGGCTCGATTCCAGGACCCTAAGATCATGACCTGAGCCAAAGGCAGAGGCTTAACCCACTGAGCCACCCAGGTGCCCCATGGATGGTCATTTTATTTTTTATATATGTATATTTTTAAAGATTTTATTTATTTATTTGACAGATACAGATCACAAGTAGACAGGCAGGCAGAGAGGAGGAAGCAGGCTCCCTACTGAGCAGAGAGCTCAATGCGGATCTGGTTCCCAGGACCCTGGGATCATGACCTGAGCCAAAGGCAGAGGCTTTAACCCACTAAGCCACACAGGCGCCCTGGATAGTCATTTTATTTTATTTTTTTTTAAAGATTTTATTTATTTATTTGACAGACAGAGATCACAAGTAGGCAGAGAGGTAGGCAGAGAGAGAGAGGAGGAAGCAGGCTCCCCGCTGAGCAGAGAGCCAGATGTGGGGCTCGATCTCAGGACTCTGAGATCATGACCTGAGCTGAAGGCAGAGGCTTTAACCCACTGAGCCACCCAGGCGCCCCTGGATGGTCATTTTAAAGAAATATTTCTTCTGTCCAGTTTTGATTACCCATGATGGGGGGCTTACGAGAAACACAGATAAGTGAAATGTACTAGGATAAATCCCAAACTGAATTTTACTCAGAATGTAAAGTCGCACAAAGTAATGATGTTAGTTTCTTTTCATGTTCCTTGTAGCTTTACAGCAGATAAGTGACTAAAAGTTACTGGTTAAATGATAGAGGATCTGGGAAGCCCATAAACTCTTCTAAATAGTAAACCTCTAAATAAAAGAACCCCACTTATGAGCTTCTACCAATTGCTTTTGCTTTAGAAACTAAAAATACAGCTGATCATGATGAGTCTCCACCTCGAACTCCAACTGGAAATGCCCCTTCTTCTGAGTCTGATATAGACATCTCCAGCCCCAACGTGTCTCATGATGAGAGCATTGCCAAGGACATGTCCCTGAAGGACTCAGGCAGCGATCTCTCTCATCGCCCCAAGCGCCGTCGCTTCCACGAAAGCTACAATTTCAATATGAAGTGTCCTACTCCAGGCTGTAACTCTCTAGGTGAGTGTGACTGGCTTCATAACAAGTGTGTTCCATGGTTCTCGCCCTCTGGAATTAGGATCATGAGGAGATGTTCTGTGTTCTCCTGTGATCTAGCTTCTTGGGTTCTTTGGTGGCGCTGAGAGCATCACTGAGTTGCCCACTCGAGTAGAGTATTTTTGCTTCTTGGTTGCAAGGACTAGAAGTGTGATGCACCAATCAGTTTCCTGCGAGTTTCTCCCTGCGAAAAGATTCCTCCTTTTTCCTGCAGATACAAAACGGAAGACCGGTTGTGTCTAAATGGCTCATTGTGTGGTGCACAGTTCGTGCTTCATGAGGAGTGTAACTAATGCAAAGTACTGCTTGTGTGGCCAGAGCTGCTAAGAAAATGAGAAAAACAGAGTTCTTATTGCGTGGTCGTGAACGTAAAAGGGCGCAGATGAGATGCTGGACTTTTGTGACTTCAGTGGTTTTAGGCTTTGTATACTTGATAAGTATAAACCAGACAAGTATCTCTTCTCAGATAGAAGAATATCTCAGTGTTTTCTTATGACCTTTACCTCTACTGGCAGATTCTTATAATTGTTTAAACCAGTGGTCCTTAAGGTGAGCTTCTGTGCAGACATTGGGATTAAGCTTTCGTTTAGAGCTGGAAGGCGCTGATGGAGTTTATAGACTTTTCTCCACTGGGTCTACCTCTCAAATTTGTGAACTTTTCAGCAGGGCTATCAGGTTCCAAAAAAAGGTAGAACAGAGTAAGCTGTTGCTTTACAGGCCCACAGTATGTTTTCCCTAGCATTTAATGTATTTGGATCTTTTCCTGGTCTTAGCACCAGTATCTCTGATAATCTCAACTCCTCAGAATGCCTAGAGCATAAGTTCCTCTGAACATCACACCAGTCATCACTTGAAGAAGCTAATCATTTTAGCCTAAATGAGTTTCTTGGGTAAATGGTGGAAAAACTAAGCATAGACATCATCATGTAAACACTGGTATTTGAGTGCTAGCTAATGCTTCAAGAGGGTGAGGGGATCTACTCGCCAGATGGCAGAGACTCAGGCCCTACTTGTCACTCTCCCTGCTTCCCTAAATTGTCACTTTCATGTGCTCTGTTTGCCACATGCCAGACACTGTTTTAGGTTCTGGGGGTGTAGCTGGGAACATGTCCAAGTTTCTACCCTCTGGAGCTTATAGTCTTAACTGGGGAAGGCAAACCAGGTTGATATGTAATACGTCAACTAGAGATATTTCCTTGAAGGAAAATTAGGGAGTGCTGAGAGGGTAAGGTATTGTGCATATATACAGACACACACACACACACACACACAGATAGACACACTCATTCACTCTCACAGCCAAGTGCTAAGGCTGTGGGGCAAGAGAATGTTTAAGCAGTTTGAGACACACTTACGGGCCAGTATGCCTAGGGCAGAGCAACCAGAATGGGCACAAGGAGACGAGGTCAGAGTCGGGCCTAACTGTATGTTATTTATTCTCAGTACTTAACCCCCCTTAGTGGGGTAGATGAGAGGATATGTGTAAATCTGTTGCATCAGAGGAAAGTTTACTTTGACTTTTGGTGTTAATGTACTGGCAAAGTTTGAAAAGTACGAACCTGAGCTTCCAAAATTATTTTTGATCAGGGGGTACCTGGCTGGCTCAGTGGAGCCTGTGACTCTTCATCTTGGCATTCTGAGTTCGAGTCCCATGTTGGACATAGAGATTAATTTAAAAAAATTGCTGAAATTATTTTTGATCCTGTCCTACTCTTTATGTTCAGCAAAATAATATCATTAATTTTTTAAAATAATTTTGGTATAAAAGTAGTCTGTGCTCGTGAAAACTTAAAACCCTGCAAGAGCCTTGAAATGCATAAAGGTTTCCTTCACTCATATCCCTGGATATAAAACTATTCTTGGTATTTTTTTTTTTTTAAAGATTTTATTTATTTGACAGAGTGAGAGGGATCACAAGTAGGCAGAGAGGCAGGCAGAGAGATAGAGGGGGAAGCAAGGCTCCCTGCTGAGCAGAGAACCCAATTCAGGGCTCTATCCCAGGACCCCGAGATCATGACCTGAGCCAAAGGCAAGAGGCTCAACCCATTGAGCCACCCAGGCACCCCTCTTGTAGCTTTTTATGAATGCTTTCAGTAAGTTTGTGTGTACATGCGAGCACATACACATGTATATATACATATATTTCTATTTTGTTATCCACAAAAGGGAAAGTACGATCGTTTGGCATCTTGGATATTTTACCTTTCTCAGAGTTTCATCTGTTTAAAGAATACAGAGAGGGGCGCCTGGGTGGCTCAGTAGGTTAAAGCCTCTGCCTTCGGCTCAGGTCATGATCCCAGGGTTCTGGGATCGAGCCCCGCAATGGGCTCTCTGCTCCACAGGGAGCCTGCTTCCTCCTCTCTCTCTGCCTGCCTCTCTGTTTACTTGTGATCTCTGTCTGTCAAATAAGTAAATAAAATCTTTAAAAAAAATATTAAATAATACAGAGAATTCTATTATATTGATAGTTTATATAAATTTTTTACATTGTCCCGTATGGATTGATCTTGAGATTATTTCTCATTTTATTTATTTTGAATAATACTGGAGTGGATAGCCTTGTATGTGTGTATTTTGGTATCTTCCTAAGAAAACCTGTAGGAATAAATTTGTAGCAGTAGAACTGCTAGATCAATAGACTGGTTATCCTTTTTAACACTTTTGATATAGACACATTAGATCGGTTTCAGTTTATATATTCCAGAATAAGACATGACTTGAATAATTTACCCAGAAGTTATAGATGCATAATATCTTAGAAAGAAATACTTATAGAAGTATTTTTTTAAGAAATATTTATAGAAAGAAGGCTTTCTGTAGTATCGATGCTTTATGTTTTATACATGGTGTTTGATCACTGAGGGTAGTTTTTTCTGTGCAAGATAAATTGAATGGATCTCTAAAATCATATTTTTTAATAATACAGTCCTGGAGAAATGGCAGCCTGCATATCATATGTTAATTCCTCTCTCCCCCAGTACTTGGATTAATTTCATCCTGTAAAGCTTACTCCATAAATCATGTATGATTTTTTAAATGCCAATGTCTCCATTACCCAAAGGCTTTTTAAACCTGTTGGTTAAAGAGATGTGTAAAAAGGAAGTGACATTCAGTTCCCTGTGTGTTTCCCAAAGCCACATGAAAAATAGAAAAGTGAGGAGATGACCCTTTAGATAAAATGAGCTTTTTGTATTGTTATTTACTAACATTGTCCACTCATAAGAGTGCCTTGTGCTAACTTCCCATTTATTTATTACAGTGTTAGATTAATCTGTTTCAGGTATACAGTAGTGATTCGGCATTTCATATATGAACCAGTGCTCATCAACATAAGTGTACTCTTGATCCCCTTTATCTATTTTACCCCTTTCTCCCCTCCCTGCTTTGGCAGCCTCCAGTTTCCTGTATTTAAGAGTCGGGTTTTGTTTTTTTTCTTTGCTTTTTCCTTTGTTTTGTTCCTTACATTCCACATATGAGTGACATCATATGATATTTGTCTTTCTCTGACTGACTTATTTCACTTAGCATAATACCCTCTAGGTCCATCCGTATCACAAATGGCAAGATCTCATTCTTTTTTGTGGCCAAGTAACACTCTGTGTGTGTGTGTGTGTGTGTGTGTGTGTGTAGAGAACACCTTTTTCTTTATCCATTTGTCTATGAATAGAGACCTGAGTTGCTTTTATATCTTGGCTATTGAAAATACTAACTGCCTATTTAAAAGTCTGATTACAGAAGAAGGCTGAATCTTTATAAATTTTTTTTTAAGATTATTTATTTATTTATTTGACAGACAGAGATCACAAGTAGGCAGAGAGGCAGGCAGAGAGAGAGGAGGAAGCAGGCTCCCCGCTGAGCAGAAAGCCCGATATGGGCCTCGATCCCAGGATCCTGGGATCATGACATGAGCCGAAGGCAGAGTCTTGAACCCACTGAGCCACCCAGGCACCAAAGAAGCCTGAATCTTTAAACAAAATCCAAGAAAATAAATATATTTAATCCCCCCGCCAAGAAAATAAATACATTTAATCTGGTTCAGAATTATCAAAATATGCTTATTTGTAGATTAGAAGAGTCCATTTTCTTTATTTTCCATAAGTTTCTTTTGATTATTGAGAACTCAGTTCAGATTGGATAGCATTGCATAATAGAAAAGAAGGAACACTTAGTATACATATAACTTGAAAATTTAGCATAGGAAAGTTAGATTTCACTGAAAGGAAATGTTCATTTTTTTGTTTCCTTTATTATAAATATATGGCTTTATGACTTTTCTGGAATTTGAGAAATACATTATCAGAAGAACAGAAGGAACTACAGTTGATACTGAACATATACAAGTATGTTCAAAGATTGCCAGATCCATCCTGTGGAAGAAAAGAATTTATTGTGGGCGCAAGTTATGGCCCGTCATTTACCTCTTTGGTGGATTCAATCTGTGATCAGATATATTTTGGATAAAAAAGATACAGCAAAATAACATGGTTGATGTACAGAAAACTATTGTTTGATGAGCTTAAATCTTTTATCTTGAGATTGAGTTTTTCCCTCTTTTAACAGGACATCTTACAGGAAAACACGAGAGACATTTCTCCATCTCAGGATGCCCGCTCTATCATAACCTCTCAGCAGATGAATGCAAGGTAATTGTAGTCATTACTTGATGTGTACTTACCCAGTGAGTGCTGCTGTAAGGTTTGCCAGGCACTTGGCTAAACCCTGGGGATCCAGTGTGAACAAAATAGGCAAGGTCCTTTTTCTTATATTCTAGTGGAGGAAAGATAATAAAAATACAGTTTAAAAAAAAATAGTTAAATGTAAAAGAATTCTAGGAGGTAATGAATGCTTTGAAGGGAATTAATAGGGAGATTATATATGGAATATTTGGAGTATCATCTTCTAGTGTCTCGATACTTTGCTTTGAAAATTGACTTCAGCGACTGCCAGGTACCTTTTCCATTAGGAACTAATTTGCATAAATATGTGATCTCAATATTTATGATTTAGGTTCTCTCCTCATGAATCTGTGAAGACATTTTGCTCTTTAAAGTTTTTCAGAATTATTTTCCTATTTCTCTGTTTCCGTGGAACATTTTCCCTTTTTGTTATTCTCAGTCATGCCTACTCTTGGCTAATTCTTGTTTTAAATTCTTGAAGACTTTCGTCCTAAGTAACCTTTGGGATTTGGGGTAATGGCTTTGGGGGAGAGCCCAGGATCCTCTTTTACATGTTCCTGTATGGGTTGCTGCTACCAAGGATGGAACTAATAATAGGGAAGCAAGAGTCGAAACGTTCTTAATTAAATGGTTTGCGTGGGTAGTATTTGGATAGGTTATCCAAGCTCATTGGATCAAAGTATTAACTGTCGTTCTTGTGGCTGTTATTTTCTGACAATGCCAAGGTCACAGATTTATTCCTGCCTGAGCCGGTTTCATCCTATGAAAAATTAGAATCCCTAGCCAACATTAGTTCTTTCTGAGTCAGGAATTTGGTTTCTTATTCACAACTAGACCACACCATGGGACATTTCTTGATGTGTTTACTCTTTCAGCAAAGTAGCATACTTTGAATGCTTATATGGATTTTAAGGTTAATGAAAACGTTCTTATTTTTCTTCATTCCAAATCTCTTGTGTAAGGAAGGTCATTTCTTTTGCTCCATGTAAGAGCGAGTGGTAGGTCTTCCCATTATCTTGCCATTTGCCTGAGACCTGATCAAGACAGGAACAGCTCGGCCAACATCTGCATCAGACGCCGACAAGGCACTAGGTCTTTCTTTCTCTGAAATGAACAATGATCTCTTTTTGAGAGTTGTCCTCTGCCTCTTGTCTTTAAGTATCATGATGGGATACTGTGGATGGTCTCACATAGAAGTCTTCCTGAAGTACAACTTGTAAATTGTTGGCTTGTGGTAATGTGAACAAGTTAAGCAATTTATTTTTAAAAAAGAGGAAGAAAGAATTCAGTTTGGGGAAGAAAATTCTGAAAAAAAAAAAAGGAAAGCATTTCTTGAGTCTTTCCTTTGTTATGCTTTCTTCTTCACGAGAGCAGTGAGGCTCCACATAATCCATCTCTACTGCTGGAACCTGGTGGCTCTGGGGAATTTCTGAAAGATCTATATTTTTATTAACATTTAGAATCCCAAGTGGAAAAATTAGACTAATTCCTGCATTTACTGAAAGCTCTGTAATTTTTAATTTACTTGCATATATGTGATTACCCTTGAGTTTCCTGGTAAATGTTTGCAGTCAAGGATATTGCCATTTTCATTCCGTTACAGATTGCCATGACTACATACCGTGACAGGTATCTGAGGATTCTCTGAATGAGATAAAAAGACTGCGTTCAATGAGCTGACTTTCTCATGGGGGGAGGCAAAGCACATACAGATGAATAAGTAGAGAAGAATTTCATGCAGTAATAAATGCTGTGAGAAACAACAAAAAAAGATAGAGTGGCTGTTTTGGGGGTGATGGCTGTTTTGGGGGGGGTGACGGGTATGGCACTGCTTTTGCGCAGGTCGTTAAGGAAGACCTTCCAGAGGAGTTGGCGTTTGACCTGAGTCGTGGCTGAGGGCAAAGAGACTGTTGTGTCCGGATCTAGGAGAAGAGTTGTAGGTGGAAGGATGGGCAGGCACAGAGGCTGTGATGTGAGGTAGAGATCAGCTGCTGGGTTGGAGGGGCCAGAAGTAGGCCAGTGTGACTGGCGCATAATGGGAAATGAGGAAGGAGGATCCAGATCCCAAAAGACCTGTAGGCCTTGGCACAAGGAGTGTGTCTTTAATGTGATGACGATGGGAAGCACTTGGAGGGCTTTCAGCAGAGGTGTAATATAATTTCCTAAATGCTTTTTAAAAATCACAACTGTTGTGTGTGGAGAGTGGACTGGTCGGAGGCAAGAGTTTGATGCAGGCCAACTAGTTGGAAGGGTGCTCCAAGGCTCAGGCAGTGGCTGGTGGCCCGGACTAGCGTCATCTCCTCGGAGATAGTAGGAGCTGATCGGATTCAGGATGTATCTCGGAAGCAGCCTGATAGACTTGCTGATGGATGTCATGAGGAGAGAGAAAGAGAAGCAGCAAGGACGACCTTCAAGTTTTTGACCCGATGAGTTGTTTAGAAAGTGTTACTGTCTGTCGACAGAGGGAATGTTTGGGAGTTGCAGATCTGTGGGAGAGTACCAGTCATCGTGTTTTGGCCGTGCTGAGTTTTGGTGTGAAGCGGGAACAGGCGGTTAGATGTGAGCCCTCACTTCCAGAAGGTGAAGCGGAAACTGTTGGAGAGCTGATGTGGTTTGCCTTAAGAACGCATAACTGCAGAGTTCAGTTTCCCTGGAGACTTGACCCCCCAGCTATCCACGTTTGCCTGTGCACATCTTCACCCCGTTCTTGCACTTGCTCACGGTTTCTTGTTTCTTACCCATTGTGCGGCGGGAAGGGTCCAGGCTCTGAGTCCCTAGACTTCTTTAAAATCTTCGCCTTGTCACCACGTAGCCCCGAGGAGTGCGCTTCTCTGATTCTCAGTTAGTGGCCGAGAAAGCAGACGGTGAAGCCTGCCTTCCTCGTTCTTGGAGAGATGGTGATAATAAACGTGAAGACCCTTTGAAAGTAAAACCGCAGCGTGAATTCAGGGGATTTCCATGATATTCTTATTCTTTTACATAAACCTAGTCTTAGAAGCAGGTGGATTTATTGACGTTGTTGATGGTTGCAGGTGAGAGCACAGAGCCGGGATAAGCAGATAGAAGAGAGAACGCTGTCCCACAGGCAAGATGACAACAGGCACGCAACCAGGCACCAGGTACGGGCCTCGCTCAAGCTCCGGCCGCTCGCAGCCTGGGGGCCAAGTCTTGGCTCTCCTCGGCCCAGGAGCGGGCGTTAGGTCTCTCCAAGTCTCTTGTTCCCCGTGGTATTTCTGAGTAACTCGTCTTAACTCGCCTTCAGTTGTACGCTCAGGAGCATATTTGCTTTCCAGATAGTAAAATTTCATGAAATGAGCACTTCTGCCTCATAAATGAAGAAATCATGGTGTTTATGAAAATACTGGTTATTGCACGCAATCCTGATTATTTCCGAGATGGCACTTGCTGCTCCATGTCGCATCTCCTTTTTAACCTTTTGTTACTTTCAAACCCCCTCGCTGTGCTGGCATGGTTCCAAGGTCGCCAGTGACTTGTGCTTATTAGCATTTGACACTTGGGGATGGTGTCATTTTTCTTCTACTTCTCTCTTGCCTTGGATTCCAAGATGCTGCTTGGCCCTAATCTTTCTGCTTCTCTGAATATTCCTGCTCATTGATGACGCTTAATTTCTTGTTCCTTCGTGACTGCCTTGGGTCTTTGCTCTTGCCGTTTTTCTGCCTAACTGTGCCAAGAAGGGATTGTATTTATCCTTCAAGGCCTTCAATCCCTGTACTTCTCAGCTGTTGTAGAAATTCTTCCCAGACCTCCTACCATTGAGGCAGTTCTTCCTTAGGTGTTCTGTTGTAATGTTCTCAGGATGCTGGTTTAGCCCTTGTCTTCATCTTCTATATACATAGCTCATCATGCGGTTGTCTGTTTTTGTGGTTAGATTATAGGTAGCTAGCAGAGGAAGCCTGGTGAGGAGGGAGAGGTTGGGATTTGGAGCGAAACAGATCTGGATTTGAATACTGTGATTCTGTGATACTAGCTGTGTGGTCTAGGACAGGTCAGCTACCCTCCTTAAACTTTATTTCCTTGTTCATAACAAGGAGTGAATAATAACTACGTAGTATGGTAGTCACCCACAAAATCCCCTTCCCTGGTACTTGGCAGGTAATAAGCTTGCCGTAAGTTGTAGCTGCTCTTATTTTCATGGTCTATCTGGGCTTCTAGTCTGACTCAGTTTAAAAGTCTTATTCATTCTTGTATCAGTGCTTGGAAAACAGTAAACATTCAAGAAATGCTTATTGAATTGACACATCTTTATTTTATTCTTGCTGCTTTGGTGGAGACATCCCTCCTTAATTTATGTTCTGTTTGGTTTAATACTAAAATAAGTACATTCCTGAAGCCATATTAACTGACTGTAACTGTGGTGGTCCGGGAACCCAGTTTGGGATTTTAAAATCGCCATAGTACTCACGGGGTGGCTGTCACACATTGGGCATGTTTTCCTTCCCTGCCCAGGTTGTGGTTTGTTTTGTGTTGTTACTTTTCATCTTGAAACTGAATGACATAATGCGTTTTCCAGCTAGCTTTTCAGTGTCCTCTTCTTGCCTTTCAGGCACCAACAGAGAGGCAGCTGCGATATAAGGAAAAGGTGGCTGAACTCAGGAAGAAAAGGAATTCTGGGCTGAGCAAAGAGCAGAAAGAGAAATACATGGTGAGAAAAAGTTAAATAGTTAAGACGAATTCTTGCATTCGCATTTGATTGCTTTTGGTTTCTAAGCCCTGCCTTTGAGAATACCCTGGAAAGGCCCACCTCTGGCCCTTAGAGTTTGCCATAATCACCCCCCACCCCCAGATTGGGTTGTTAAGAGTGGAAACAGGAGGCTTCGGAAGACAAAATGCCATTAGAATTTAGATGAAAAAAAATTCAGTCCTGTACTTGTTTGTAAACCTCACTTTAGTTGTAAAGGGTTAAATTTAGCCACTCGAACAAATAGCAGGATGTTGGAGATGTCTGTGTAAGGGAAAGTATTCAAACTAAGTGATGGTCTGTATATTTTAATGGGAAAACAAAATTTCTGCATAGTATAAAGTATTGGGTGATATATTCTATAGGAAGATTTTTTGGGTAGTATTTTAACTTTTTTTCTAGTTTTAAAAATAATGATTTTTTTTTTTAAGATTTTATTTATTTGAGAGAGAGAGCTCATGAGCTAGGGGAGAGGGAGAGGGAGAAGCAGAATCCCCCCATTCCCACCCCCAAGCAGGAAGCCCAGCGATGCTGGGCTTGATCCCAGGACCTGAGCCAAAGTCAGATGCTTAACTGACTGAGCCACCCAGGTATCCCCAAAGTAATACACATTTGTAGTAGGAAATGCAGAACACAAAGAGAAGTATACAGAAATAAACATCAGTCCTACTACCTAAAAAGTAGCCATGTTAGCATTTGGGGATATTTCTTCTTAGCTTTTTACAAATGCCTAATTTATGTAATTTGGATTTTACTGTAAGCACAGCTTTGGATTCTGTGTTTTCACTTAAATAACTTGAATTGTAATTTCCTCATTTCATAAAAATTCAAGAAATTTTTGCATAAAATTTAACTGTTAAGTAAAGATTTATTGTAAACATGATTTGTAAATATGTGTGACTCATATTTATAAATGTGTTAAATGCTTCCTAATGAAAATACCAAAAATATTAGAGAAGAAAAATTCCAATAAAAATCACCCTCTGAGATAAGAAGCCCCTTCCTCTGCTGCGTGTTTTGCTGTTTTGCTGTGAGGCTTTTCCTGATGCCTATTTTTTATCCTTTCAAGGAATTGGAATATTGGCTTATTTAGGCGTTATTTTATGTATGGCTTGTGGATATTTAGCACAACTGCACTAAGGCAAGAATATACCAAACCATGTATTTACTTTTTTGGTCATCCTCACTGCCTTGAAAATGATAATATTATGAATGAGATGGATATGGCCCAGCAGGAAACGGGTGGTGGGCGGATCTGTAGCTAACCGCCTACACCAGACTGTTGGGTTTGTAGAGGGGAGGGTTCTAGTAGTGGATTGCCAGGTGCAAAGTTGTATGCCTCCCTGTGCCTTGTTCAGTGTTTCTGTCTACAAATTAGGTAGATGTGGAAGGAGTAAACATGATAGTGGCATTTATTGAATGCTTATGTGCGTAGGCACTAGGCATGGTTATGTTGTTCCCATCATTTTTCTGACAACTCTTTATGATGGGCGGTGTCTTAACTATTTCATAGATAAGAAGACGGAGGTTTCGAGAAGTAACTTGCCCAGAAATCATATGGGGGTTAGAAAGAATGTCTGAAGTAAAAGCTCCTAAAATTGAGTTTACAAACATCTGCTTTCCAAAATTGGAGCTAGGTTATTTGGACCCAACCTTCCTGTTAAAAATGCTGGCTAGGATATTTTTTATAAGCTTAAAAAAATGATTATGAAACTAGAAGAAAAAACTTCATATTTAAGAACCTGAATCTTAGAGGCAAAAGGTACAGGTCAGATGGGCCCAGAGGAACCGGAAGATATTGTAATAGGGGTTGAGGTACTGGTGAATAGTTTTTTCATATGATAATATACATGCGAATTCTGTAATGTTCTCCGGGGGATGAGCCATCCACTCCACTTAACAACCATTATCTTCTATTCTCTGGGTAGGAGGTGGAGTCTGGGATGGAGTGGGAAGGGCTAAAATCAGAGGTTTTAAAAGGGAAGTTTCCCTTGTGGCCTTTCTTTCCGGTGCCAGGATATTTGTTAAGACTGCCATGGTGAGATTTGATACTTACTGAGAACTGGCTTACTTTTATGCTTCTGATTTTCTGAGTATTGTCTCCTCCTCCTTGCTTAATATTTAGCACAGTGTTTCTTAAAGGGGCCAGCCTGTGTTTCCCATGCGCCAGGGCTGGAGATCCCAGGTGGCAGCTTCAGTCCTTGGGCTGAACAGCGTCATGGGCGCAGCGACTTCGGGGAAGGGACTTAGCAAGGACCACTCAGTGTGGATACCCCTTCCTCGTTGAGACTTTTCCTTTCCATCTAAAATGTGAGACTCTATAAGTCTGAAGAGATTTTGTGTATTTTGTTTTGTTCTGCTTTGTTTTGCTTTTAAACACGGGAGTATCCACCGAGGTTCCTTCCAGATTTCAAGATTCTAGGAATTTGTAGTGCCTTTGGCTTTGTTACATTTTATTTATTTGTATTGTCATGCACATTTTCAGATTAAGAAATGGAGGCATAGAATTCTGACCCTCGAGGTGCTCATTTAGAGAGAGAAGAATGAAACTCCCTTTTGAAGGTGTAGGAGCATTTTCTTTACAGATTCACTAGGGTGGATAATGGTTGTTTTTGGCATTAACCTGGTAATAGTGTGTCTTATGCTCAGTCCCCAGTGCCTAGTATAATGCCTGGCATATAGTAGGCACTAAATAAATAGCTTATAGTTGTGTTTGGCCCTCTGGTTGGCATTGGCTGAAATAAAATAGATTAAGTTCTTAGAAGCAGTAAGACTCACGCTCTGATTATTTTCCTAGGAACACAGACAGACCTATGGGAACACTCGGGAACCTCTCTTGGAAAACCTGACTAGCGAGTATGACTTGGATCTTTTCCGAAGAGCACAAGCCCGGGCTTCAGAGGATTTGGTGAGTATTAAGATCTTCAAGCTTATGGACTGCTTGTGAAAGTCTTGTAAACTGCCCAGAAAAGTGATAGTGATCGATCAGTTGATGGGAAATAATGAAAATCTCTTTCCCTTCCCACAGCTACCCTTTATCAGAATGATCCTGCTTCCCATTCATATTTAAACATAATTTCCCCTCCTCCCTTTCTTTTCCCTGACCACTTTTCCTTCCATCTCATCTCCCAGAAGGACTTGTTTGGTGGGAGTGTTGAGGCCTGGGTTAGACAATAGGTGCCCCTCGGTCTCAGTCGGGTAATTTGCAATTCTGAGAGCCTCTTATTGGTGGCTAAGCCTCTCTTGTTCTCTTAATGCCCCCCTCCCAGGAGCTAGCCTTTGCAGGCTTTGCTAGGCCCTCCATTCTAACTCCAAAAGAATTAAGAGAAAAGCATAGAGGAGTAATGGTCAGATGTTTTATAAAGGAAATTAATCTTTGACCTAGCCACGTTTTGTCTATGAAGGTGATTTACTGTTCTGATTTTTATTTACAGTTATTTTCACTCGGTTTTCATACCCTAGGCAGAATTTTTAACAAGATTGCTTTAAAAAAATTGTGGTACCTGTGATTTAACAGATGAAATGTGTTGAAGGAAACTTAGCTTGTAGAGTGAATATCCTCTTTACCTTTTTTTTTTTTTAATTATGTCAAATACTTGATTCACAAATCCTCAGAGAGACTTGTTGGAACCTTGGAGGGGGCAGGGTTTGGTAGTTGCTTTTCTCCTTCCTGTTCTTTTTTTTTTTTTTTTTTTTTTGACACAGAGAGAGATCACAAGTAGGCAGAGAGGCAGGCAGAGAGAGAGAGCAGGAAGCAGGCTTCCTGCTGAGCAGAGAGCCCGATGCGGGACTTGATCCCAGGACCCTGAGATCATGACCTGAGCCGAAGGCAGAGGCTCAACCCACTGAGCCACCCAGGCACCCCTCTCCTTCCTGTTCTGTAGCGGAGTATTTCCTGTCACAGCTTTCTACCTGGTTAGGCTTGAAAAATTGTCCTATAGTCAGGTCCTAACCACTGAGTGGGGAGTGATATCCAGAGATATTTTCTGCCTCATCTGGAGTAGAGTCCAGTACTACAGCACTGTCCATGTTTCAAAAATGTTTTCAGGGACCTGCTTTGACAGGATGGCCCTGTATACCTGTGGATTTACATCACACAGATCCATACAACTTTAGAGGCAGATAGTAAAGCACATTCTAGGTAATCTTTCCTGGTTGGTTTTACAATGTTTGGTAAGGGTGGGGCATTTTTCTTTGTGGTAGATTGCCTTTATCAAGTGGTTTGGTGCCAGCTGATGAGACACAAAATTTTACCAAGGATGTGGTACTAAACTTCTGGAGGTGAGGCCCCCCCCACAGCATGGTAGGAAGCAGAGGAAAGCTGTGGTCTGTTGAGACCTACGCTTCCAGGCAGTGTAGATTGTGAGTTTTCTAGAAGCCATCCTGACTATCTGTGTCCAGGTGGGCAGCCCGTTTCAGTGCAAGTTTTTCATGCATTAAAAGTCAGTTCTTTTTTTTTTTTTTTTTTTTAAGATTTTATTTATTTACTTGACAGAGATCACAAGTAGACAGAGAGAGAGAAGCAGGCTCCCTGCTGAGCAGAGAGCTGGATGCAGGGCTCAGTCCCAGACCCTGAGATGACCTGAGCCAAAGACAGAGGCCTTAATCCAGTGAGCCACCCAGGCGCCCCTAGAGTCAGTTCTGTTTTTTTCTCCTAGCCTAGCATGGTGACATGCGAACAAGCATACTAGAGACTTTTTGAAAATAAAGATGATCAATCCTAATCCTCTGACTTCTGATTTCTTCTCTACAATAGGAGAAGCTAAGGCTGCAAGGCCAAATCACAGAGGGGAGCAACATGATTAAAACAATTGCTTTTGGTCGTTATGAGCTTGATACGTGGTACCACTCTCCCTATCCCGAAGAATACGCGCGCCTGGGACGGCTCTACATGTGCGAATTCTGTTTGAAGTACATGAAGAGCCAAACGATACTCCGCCGACACATGGTATGCCATCTTGGGGTTCTGCGATCGTCACGGTGGAGCTCTGGATGTTGACGTTTACCTGGATGACCTCCGCCTCTAAGCCTCTCAGTGGTCCATAGGAATGGCACAGAGGCATAGGAAAGGGCAAGCCCATTTCAAGGTGGGGTCTGGCGGTGGGGGGCAGGTGGCATCCGAAGCAGCTGATGTCCTGGAACCACATCCTGTCACACACACTGCCTTGTCTTTTTTTCTTACTGCCTGGTACCATTTCTCCCTGGGATACGAATTACCTCTGCCCACAGTTTTTATGTGTCCCCAACTCGAAAAAAAAACAAGTGGACTTCATTAGACAGGGCAAGGACATGACTCACTTCATATCCCTAGCAACCAGTGGGGGCAGGAAGTGCCCTGTAACTGCTGAATGAATGCGTATTTAAAGGAGACAAAATATGGAATTAACAAAATGGCTCCTTTGGTGCCTTCTCCCGAGTTTAATGCTTTCTGGTTCATGAATGTTGTCCTTCCTGTTCAGATAGGAAGAAAGACTTATTTTGTTGTTCATATATATATGCTCACTAGGTATTTTGTAGTTTTAAGCCATTTTTTTGTTGCCTAGCCGTAGAGTGAAAAATCTCGTCCTAAATAAGGGAATTTCTGGGAGCAGGGATGGGGAAGAGAGGAAGGAGCGTTTCAGGCAGGCACCGTCATTTTTCCTATTTCTGTCGTCCCAGCGTAATTTGGCTCTGAGACCTTTTAGGGTATACCTCCTCCTTCCATCCCCTTCCACTTTTATTTCCCATGTTTTTTGTGTGCTGAGCTTCTGCGGCCCAGGCTTTCCCAGAGTTCCCATCCTTCCCCCACCCCCTTTTTTTTTTTTCTTAAAGGTTTTTTTTTTATTTGACAGAGACAGAGTGAGAAGAGGGAGCACAAGCAGGGGGAGTAGGAGAGGGAAAAGCAGGCTTCCCACCGAGCAAGGAGCCCAATGCGGGCTTGATCATGACCTGAGCCGAAGGCAGATGCTTAATGACTGAGCCACCCGGGCGCCCCATGTCCTTCTCCTCTTGTCCCCAGTTGGTTTGGAGGATAACTGCATTTTGTGTTCTCTGGAACACACACAATGTAGTGTTGCAGCCTAGAACTCCCTGCTGAGTTCAGCCTTCCAGACTCCTGCACACTTGCCTGGGGGCAGGGCGCGCGAACGGATGGAGGACTGGTGGGGACACTGGGCCACAGGGGGAGGGTAGCAGAGGACTGGTCTCCGTGATGGTAGACCATGGAGATAAACTAAAATCTAGTTCTCCTATGTGAAAGGTATTTTGACTGATGTGAACTGCTGACCATTTAGGTTTTACTTCTTTTTGTTTCTGATTACTTAGTGGCACTAACCAATGTAATAGCCCAAAAGGGCAAGACATAGTAGTAGGTGAGGAAACAGGGTTTGGATAAATCTGAGGGTCAAGTAAACATTTTGAATATTGGAGGATCTGTATTACGGGGAGGTACAAAAATCGATTTTCAGGTAATGGTAACCCGTTTTTTCGTCTATACTTCTGATTCCCATTGCTTCATGAGTAATCGCTGAAATGGGCCATTTTTGGCTTCTGTTTCTTTTTAAGATTTATTTATTTATTTATTTATTTGACACACACAGAGAGAGAGATCACAAGTAGATGGAGAGGCAGGCAGAGAGAGAGAGGGAAGCAGGCTCCCTGCTCAGCAGAGAGCCCGATGCGGGACTCGATCCCAGGACCCTGAGATCATGACCTGAGCTGAAGGCAGCGATTCAACCCACTGAGACACTCAAGCGCCCCTTGGCTTCTGTTTCTAAACAATTGTTGCATTAGTTGGGTTGTTGTTGGAAAGAGCCAGCATGAGTAAGCAAGTGGATCCAGCCACAAACTGGGGGCAGAGCTTTCTTGAAGCGATTACAGTTAGCGTTTTGATTTACAGGTGGCAATGGGGCCTTTCTTGAGTTGACCAGAAGTCGGAATAAAACTTAGTAGAAAATGTTCCGTATACATGCTTCTTAAATGATGTTTTTTAATGTGTTTGCATAAAACCTTAAAAGAATTCACATATTTACAGCAAGGGCTGACAGGCTGCATTAAATCCTTTTGCAAATGAGGGTGAAGAAAGGGGGAATTTGTGCCCCCTTGTGGCCAGTTGTCCACCCACCTCCACAGTTTGTTCCTCCGGAACCAGGCTGCCTTGCCTGTTTTTTAAGCCACGGAAGGGCGTCCTCATCTTCCTTATATAACAAAGGGAAAACTTAGGTATGGGGGTTAGTCTTTATTGTCGTGGGTGTCTTTTCTAATCGGAAGAAAAGATTGACGGTGAGGCGGTCGCAAAGTTTACTAGTAAAGGCGAATATGAAGTGTTCCTGCCTTTCCTTAGCAATTCTTAAGCTGCTGGAAATAAGCTGCTCAAGAATTTCCTCTTGGCACAGAGTGTTTTAGAATGGAGGGTATTTTTTATTTATCTGGCTTTTACTTAGTAGATGATTTTAATCTCCTGGGTTGAAACCGGGCCAGAGTATGATCTGGAAAAGTTGTTCTAAACTGCTATAAAAATACCGTAAACACATTCCTATGACTTTAGAAGCCGTTAATTGTTTTACCCAAAAAAAAAACAAAACACAAAAAACTTGCGTACGTTCTCAAGTGTGTCCAGTTGTCTGTCATCTCCGCTAACTGAATTTGACCTGTGATTCAATTTTCCATTTAAGCAGCAGTCTTGTTGGGGAAGGCTTTTTCCCCTGATATGAATTCCATTCTCTTGCAGGCTAAATGTGTGTGGAAACACCCACCTGGCGATGAAATCTATCGGAAAGGCTCCATCTCCGTGTTTGAAGTGGACGGCAAGAAAAACAAGGTAAGCAGGTGCGGTGGTGAAGAGTGTATATTCACAGGTCCCAGCAGCAGTTTGTTCCACCTTCCATCTCCCCTTGTAGAGGTGATAAAGACTCTGCTGTTGACCAAAGCACACTTTCTGCCTCATCAACAATGATGATAGGATCTTTAGGTTTAGGCCTTTATCTGATAAGTTGAGGAATCACTGGCCCATGCATGAATTCTCTTTCTCTGCTTCCAGATCTACTGCCAAAACCTGTGCCTGCTGGCCAAGCTTTTTCTGGACCACAAGACGTTATATTATGATGTGGAACCCTTCCTGTTTTATGTTATGACAGAAGCGGACAACACCGGCTGTCACCTGATTGGATATTTTTCCAAGGTCAGCAGGATCTGGAGATTAAGAAGCTACTGGCCTCAGAAGGGTGATTGATGTTGGCATTTGGGGACCCAGATCACTGACAGGAAGAGGCCGGACCCTGGGCAATGATGACAGCCCTTCTCTTAAGGATTGGGTGGGAAGGTGTCACAGAAATCTATGTATCAAAGATTGTTTAATGGAAGTATGCGATTCTTTATTAAAAGCTTCTGGTTTATTCCTTTCTGGACTTGTGGCTTAGAGCTGCCTATTAATTACCAGCCAAGGCCCTGCCTACTAACCCCGAAGCCCACATTTTGTAGTCAGGCCAACTCTCCTGGCTTTGCTCACTGTTATTAGCCTAAAACCAGGAATATATTCCTTTTGCCTGGTTTTCTAGCTGGGCTTATTCTGTGATAACACCACTCTGCTTTTGAAAGCTGAAGGCCAGGTTTTGCTTTTGACTTTTTAGTAGATACTTTCTTGAAATCTGGTTCACATGCCACAAACTTCACTCATTTAAAGCCTGTACCTCAGTGGCTTTTGTATCGCCAGAATAGCGCAGCAACCACACAGGGCTCCCTGCTCTGTTTTCTTTACCCCATCAAGCAGGCCTGCCCATTGCCCCTCAGCCGCTGCCAGCCCGCGCCAGCCCTCTGGCTCTAGGAGTTTGCCTGTCATGAACATTTTCCATAAACGGAACCGGACAGTATGTGATGGGAGTGTTTGTTCACTGGAGGCTTCCTGGTGGGGATCCCTCTCTTTTCCACTAGCCAGTCCCCTTTTGAAAAATTACATTTACAGAGGGTTGCCCTGACCGACTCCACAGTCAACCCCTCCTGGCCTTGCTCTGACTAGAAAGAACTCCGTCAGCCCCCCTTAAATTGATACTGGTCTCTGAGCAAGGGGGAGCCTGGCATGGCTGGCTTTGGCCATTGTTGTAACCAGTGTGGGAGGAACAGCTGTGAGTGTGACAGCCACTTCCCGGGACTCCTTGACCAGAGAGTTTGCCAGCAGCCTTATTTTCTGTGTGTGGGACTCCTGACAACTTGGGTTCCAAGCTCTCCTAACGTTCTCTCATCTGTTTTGCTCTTGACTGTAGGAAAAGAATTCATTCCTCAACTACAACGTGTCGTGTATCCTCACCATGCCTCAGTACATGAGACAGGGCTATGGCAAGATGCTCATCGATTTCAGTAAGTGCGACTGCTGCGGCCTGAGCTCCACAAGCCGCGGGGGTGATGAGAGCAATTGGGTCTCTGGTTCCTGGCACGCAGCAAGAGGACGGATGTGTGGACAGAATCTGAACGTCCCGGGTCAGCTGGTGTACCTGGAACCTTCAGTGAATGCAGGCCTCAGTCACTACCTGATGGTGGGGCATGTAGGGGATAGGACAGAAGGTTGTCCCCATTTGAGACAAGGAGCAGCACATGTATGCTGAAGGCTTCAAATCTGTTCCTGGATTAGGGATTTCAGTTTTGTAAGGACTAGTCCAGTGGCAATTCATGGACCTAATAAAGGCCTTGGGCCTCTTTAGTAGTGTATTCTGTATTTGGGAATTTGCCTACTCGAATTTATTTTTAATCCCCAAATCTGTACTCTTGGCACGTCTACAGTCCCTTGTGGACGTGCATACAGGTGCAAAAAGGAAGTCACGACATTTTCTCTGCTCCGGTCAAACAAGCAGGTGCCTTGTTTTGGCTCTCCATGTAAACACATTTTTTTTCAGTGTGTTAGTGCCATGCTTTTCATATTTTTGTGCATTTTTTTGCTTATTTTATTTTATTTTATTTTTTTAAAGATCTTATTTATTTGTCCCAGAGAGAGATCACAAGTAGGCAGAGAGGCAGGCAGAGAGAGGGGGAAACAGGCTCCCTGCTGAGCAAAGATTCAGGGCTCGATCCCAGGACCCTGAGATCATGAACTGAGCCAAAGGCAGAAGCTTAACCCACTGAGCTGTGGAGATGCCCCTTTAATTTTTAAAGGATTTTATTTATTTGAGACAGAAACAGCATGAGGCAGGGTGGGGGAGGGAGGAGGGAGAGGGAGAAGCAGACTCCCCACTGAGCAGGGAAGTGTGGGACTTGAGCCCAGTGTGGGACTTGATCCTTCAACTCTGGGACCATGATCTGAACTGAGGGCAGACACTTAACAGACTGAGCCACCCAGGTGCCCTTGTTGCTGATTTTATTTATTTATTTACTTACTTACTTACATAATTTTTAAAGATTTTATTTATTTGTCAGAGAGCACAAAGCAGGGGGAAACATCAGGCAGAGAGGGAGAAGCAGACTGCCTGCCGAGCAGGGAGCCCGAAGTGGGACTCCATCCCAGGACCCTGGGATCATGACCTGAGCTGAAGGCAGATGCTTAACCGACTGAGCCACCCAGGAGTCCCTTGTTGCTAATTTTAAATGGCCCCTAGGTGTAGTGCCAGAACGCCAGGTTGTTGTGCTGTTGGTCGGGAGTTCGATGCTAATGAGTCAACTGTATATTTTAAAAGGTTTTGTTAAACAGAAACACCTAAGACAAGGTAACCATAATGACAGGTTGATGAAAATATGACCAGAGGCTTACAGAAACCTAACCCAGGTTCCCCTAGGAGCAGTGGTTCAGTGTTCGCTTAACTCAGTGCTTGCCATGACTTTGCAGAACGTAACACCTATATAAATGATGCGAGTCAACTGTATTTTATTCAGTGTTCCCTGTCCTACAACATTCTAGTCAGAATTTATAATTCTTAGAGTTAGTCTTCCAGTCCATTGCCTTCCAGCTGTGGGAAGTGATGAAATCAGGAAGTGGCACAGCCTACGGAGGAGGGGGGCCCTATATCTTGGAACAGGTGACGCGTATTTTATAAACTTGATTTTATGTAGATTTTCAAACATATAGAAAAGTGTGGAATAGTGGCGCCTGGGTGGCTCGGTGGGTTAAAGCCTCTGCCTTAGGCTCAGGTCATGATCTCTGGGTCCTGCGATCGAGCCCCGCATCGGGCTCTCTGCTCAACAGGGAGCCTGCTTCTTCCTCTCTCTCTGCCTGCCTCTCTGCCTACTTGTGATCTCTGTCTGTCAAATAAATAAATAAAAATTTTTTAAAAAATAATGTGGAATAGTTAGATAATAAAAGCCCTTGTAACGTATGATTAATGTTTCATAGTCAGTCTTGTTTTACCGCTGTTCTCAACCTGTTACTTTCACATCTCTAAAAGATAAGTTCTATTTCATTTAAAAAAAAAAATCCAAACCTCCTCAAGTTACTTAATACCCTAAGTTACAGTGTTCAAATTACCCCAATTTTGTGATTTTTTTTTCCTTTTAAAGAAAATGCACATGTAATTATTTTTACTAATTTCCAAGTAGAGTTGATACATTGGGATTGATAGATGTAGCTTGTAAATCCCCTAATCTGAAAAGTTCCCACTCCCATCTCTTGTATTTCTTTCCTATTTATTTATCGAAAGCCCATTAGTTTTCCACAAGCGTTTTGCAGAGCGTGCATTTTGCGGACTGCGTCTCCATAATATGTAATGTTAGACGTTCAGATGTTAGAGCCAGAGGCTGCAGGATACTCCATACTGAGATAATCTATTCTTAAAATTGAAAAATTTCAAAATACATAAAAAGTGACATAATGGAATGGCTCCCCATCTCTGTTCCAGCGCACACCTATCTATTACTGTTGTTATTAACATTTTTATCTTGCGAAGCCTTCCAGAGTTTTCTTAATGTCTATTACAGCTAAATGCGAACACACCATTCTTCCCTTTTGGCTTAGCCCAAGGCAGCACTCTGTTACATCACTGTCCGAGTTTGAATGACTGACCCCCAGTTGGTACCATGAAGCAGCCTGTCCTTAAGCTTTCTGTGCTGGCATAGCAGTGTTTGCGATTAGGATGAAATACAGTGTCTGCATTTTGTTCCTCGGTAGGTTACTTGCTTTCCAAAGTGGAAGAAAAAGTCGGCTCCCCGGAACGTCCCCTCTCCGACCTGGGGCTCATAAGCTATCGCAGTTACTGGAAAGAAGTGCTTCTCCGTTACCTGCATAATTTCCAAGGCAAAGAGATTTCTATCAAAGGTTGGTTTTTGGCTCTTGAGGTTCGTTGGTACCCAAGATGTTAATGGCACTGGACATTCCAGCTTTTTTCCTTGGCCCTGGTTGGCTTGGTCACCTGCAAAGAGAAAGCTCCCCCTCAGTGCTTCATCTGAACAGGAGAACAGATGACCCCTGGATGCAGGCCACTGCAGAGACCCTAAGTTACTTAATACCCTAAGTTAACAGTGTTCAAATTACCCCAAAAGTGCCAAAGGATTCCAGAGCATATGGCCCTTTGGGAATGGCCATATGATTTTGGTTTCACAAACCTGAAGTGGTTAACACTAGTTCTTAAACGAAAGTCCAAAAGGAAGAAGAATGTGTTTTTTTTTTTTTTTTCCCCAATTCTTTGGGAAATGTAGGACCTGATAAGATATGCCTGTATATTTATGTAAGGGTGGAAGAAAGTGGGTCTGTTTTTGACCTTGATTTCTGTACGGGTCAGAGTGATTTCTTGCTTTTGGGTTTCTCTTTCATAGTTCTTAGGATCCGTCAAATAAGTGCTTTGTAAGCTTTTTCTGAGCAGGTTGGGTTAAGTATCTGACTCCAATCATCTGGGTTTCCTCTAAGCGGGGTGAGGGGCTTGGGTTGGTGGGGGTCAGTGAAGGTGTGGGTCTGTACTTTGGCCTGGTTCTCAGTAGCGCTTCTGTTTCAGAAATTAGCCAGGAGACAGCT
The DNA here is from genome assembly GCF_020171115.1 of Neogale vison. NCBI lineage: Eukaryota > Metazoa > Chordata > Mammalia > Carnivora > Mustelidae > Neogale > Neogale vison. Next base: position 45,922,223 of record NC_058095.1, on the reverse strand, counting down.
GTGAATCCTGTGGACATTGTCAGCACTCTGCAAGCCCTTCAGATGCTCAAGTACTGGAAAGGAAAACACCTAGTTTTAAAGAGACAGGTAAAGTTTTTTTGTTAGCTGCTAGCTCAGTGCTGAATGTCTCTTGAGACCTAGCAGAGCAAAATGGGGCCTTAATACTCTAAAAGTAGCCTTCTCTCTCTCTCTTTTTTTTGTTTGTTTGTTTGTTTTAAGGTTTTATTTAGTTATTTGTCAGAGAGAACAAGCAAGGGGAGCAGCAGGCAAAGGGAGAAGCAGGCTTCCCGCTGAGCAGGAACCCAGAAGCAGGACTCGATCCCAGGACCCTGGGATCGTGACCTGAGCTGAAGGCACTTTACCAGCTGAGCCACCCAGGTGTCCCTAGCCTTCTCTTCTTAATGGAATTTGCCTACGTGTACCTTTTATTGGGTCTTTTTTTTTTTTTTTAAGCATGCAGTGATGCTTTTTGGGCTTACTTCTTATCTTATCCTTTATCTGAAGCTTTGAGTAAGCTCCTGTCTCCGATTTGGATGACACAAGCAAAGCAGCTCAGTTAAGCAGCTTTATGTCACACAGCACTTTTGTCCTAACGATTTTCTTAGATTGGAGCAAATTCCCCACCTGTTTGAAGGGAATCCTCACAAACTCCAGGGCTTGTGCACTTTAAAATATTTTAAAATATCTTTGTGGAAGTGCACTTGAAAGGTATTTTATATATATATATATATATATATATATATATATATATATATATATATATATCTTAGCATGAAGCCTGATGCTGGGCTTGATCTCACAGCCCTGAGGTCACCACCTGAGCCGAAACTAAGAGTCGGCTGCCCAGCCTCCTGAGCCTCCCCGGTGTCCCTCATGTAAGTGCTTTTAATTTAAGTTGACAAATCTATAAGGAAAGGTGAATAATTTCAGTTCTTTCTGAGGACAGAGTCGGCAGCAATGGGTATTTGTAGGAAAGCATTTTCTAAATCAAAAGATAATTTTTTATACCTGTTTCCCTCCATAGTGTATCGTTAAGCCTTTGGAGATTCCTCCTTCACTAACAGGCATTTTGGAATCAGTATATAAAGACATTTTCGTTGAATGTGTAAAGTCATTTTTCCTGTTCTCCCGCAGGACCTGATTGACGAGTGGATAGCCAAAGAGGCCAAAAGATCCAACTCCAATAAAACCATGGATCCAAGCTGCTTAAAATGGACCCCTCCCAAGGGCACTTAAAGTGACCTGTTACTCTGAGCCAGCGAACCCCAGCAGTAGGAATCCGTACCCTAGGGATCTGTCTGTCATTTCTGTTGCTCTTGTGATTGGCAAGTACAGTATCCTTTGGGAAGGCCATCCCCCTCAGGACTGTCCTGGCTCCGACCCTCGTGTTCACTGCAGACGCTGGTTCTGAGGAACTGCTGTTTCGGCCTCAGTGAGGTTGCCTGGATGGGATCTCTGTTAGACTTGAGAGCAGATCCCTCGTAGCACTGACCCAAGGTGTTCTGTTTGGTACTGTACCTGTCCAGTCACTGGTTCTCCTCATGTCCTCTAGCCCCACGAGGTTGTGTTGTGTCTTCTAAACTTTGTACTAGTGCTTCTTGCTGCCGGGTCACCAGACTTCCAGACCATGGTTTGCCACCACCAGGACCTTTCCAGTTCCTCCTTACATGTGGTTTTTTGGGGGGTGGGGGGAGAGCAGGGAAGAGGTAACATTTCTGACTCTGTGTACTGGGTGGGGTCCATTCCCTTCGGATTTTAGCTCACTTTAAATTTTTTTTCCACCATTTTTATTGAAAGAGGCCGGGTTTTGATCAGTGTCAAGCTTACAAGAGACCAGTATTTTTTTAGCCTCTCCCAGGGACTCGTCTTGGCAACTGCACATAATTTATCCGAATGAAATGGAGAGGAGAATTGACAGGTGGTGATTCTGTTCTTTGATTTGAGTTTACCGGTGGGCTGCGTGTTGGTGGAAGGGAACGAGTCCTTTTTTGCCTCACCAAAAAGTGCCCAGCCCTAAATGTTTTCCTCTCTTGTGATCCCCTGCCCCTTTTGTCATTTGCAGGGGCCAAACAGTGTCCGGTTCTCCCTCTCATGCTGCATGCTGACCAGTTCATTAGACTGCAGAAACTCCCCCCTCCCCGCGCCCCCCTCCTCCCATACCTGTCGCTCGGATCTGGCACACCTGTATTTCTGCCTCAGTTGCATTGACTTCCGGCTCTCCTCTCAGCCCTTGACTCCGCAAGGCAGAGTGCCACAGCCACCCCCCACCCCCACCAGCATTTGCTTCTCCCACCGCGCCTCACCCTCCCTTGAACCAAAGTGCTCCTGCCCTTCCAAGAACTCCTCCATTTCCTTTTTGGGATTTGACACCGTTCCTCGCCCGGGTCTCTGCTCTCCTATTTTTGGTCTCAAGCAAAGGAAGAGCTGCTCCCTCTAATTTCTCCAGCTCATTATAACCCGCTATCTTGGGGCAGCTCTGGATGTAGGACATGTGCTCCCCTTCCTGACTTGGTCTCCTCCAACACTGCTGTCCGAGTGTGGAGCCCTCCCCACGGTCCCGACTCTGGTCATTTGTGCCTTTCTCTCGTCCTCTCTGTACACTACTTATACTCACTGTGGGTTGGGGGGAGCTCCTTTTAAGCATGTTCAGTGGCAGCTCCCTGCCAGTTTCAGTGTCACTGTTAACGTTTATCCAAAAGCAACTTCACTGCGGGTTTTCTTAAGGGGTAAAGGTCTTTGACCGAAGCTAACCCTTCCCCACATGTGGTAGAATGTGCTGTTCTCTATCTACTCCTCAATAAAGCATGTTCTCTGCTCAAGCCTGTTGCACTTGGGAGCTCTTCCTTAAGTCTGGAAATGGGGCAGCCGACGTGCTGCTGATGGCAAGCATGCTTGGCGTTTATCTTCCCCAGCAGTGAGCTGGCTGTTGACGGATGTGGTTTGTGGCTGTGGAATTTTGCTCTGATGCAGGCTATAGAGAGAGCAGTACTCTTAACTTGTCTAGTTGCTGGGATGAGTTCTCTCTGCCTCGCTTGGTTGCAGCTAAGAGGTACACATAGCATTGATAAGACATACTCTTTTTTTTTTTTTTTAGCTTTATGCCCAACGTGGGACTTGAACTCACACCCCCAAGATCGAGTCACATGTGCCTCCGACTGAGCCAGCCTCACACCTCTGTTTGTTACTCAATCTTGAGCTCATTTTCCTGTGATTTCAAGGGCATAGGCACAGCAGGAAGTTAGGATAGACGGGGTACAGCGGATACTTGGGATGGGGTGCAGGCTGGTTTATCCCCGTCTCCCGAGTTCATTTGCCATTAGGTGAGCGTTGTCAACTCCAGTCTTGGATTCTCTGCTTGAGAGGATTTCTGAAAGACCCCCTTGTCTTGTGGCACTTACCCAGGGCAGGCAGTCAGGGCTGACACTTACCTGGACACTGGAAGTTGTATTTGCCGGGGTGGTTTTTGCTCACCATGGAAGGGTTGAGAACCCATCCCAGTGAATAAAGGTTCTCTTTTGTAAGGTTAGAGTCCTGTATGCCACGTACTAGGGGCAGAGACTAGGTTGAAGGGAAGCGTGAGGTTACAAAAAGACCCTTTTTACACTGTGAGGTTGATGTATGCCCAGATCTCCCTCTTCTACATACTTGTATCAAAGGGAAATTCTGCCTCACGTTTCAAAACCATTGGGCTAGGTGATCTGAACCATGCGCCTGGGTGCTGAGAGGTCAGGGCACCTGAAGTTTTGTGCGTCTGGCCCCCAAGACCCCCTGTTGCCACCTGACTTTCCTTACCGAAAAATAAAAGGAAGGTTTCTCTGGTTTAAATCCCTCAGGTATGGGAACAGAGTGTTACTTCCGTAGCAGTGTTGTGTAAGACTGGCCCCTCTGACTACCTGCAGGAGAGCAGCCCTGCTTTTAGACTCCTTCCTTAGAGCAGGTCCAGAGCTATTCCTGGTGGAGCTTCTGAAACCCTTGAAGTAGAAATGCCTACTCTGTATCTGGAGGAAGAATGGGACCCTGGCATGCGCTGGTCGCTTCCTATATGCTTGGCATGCTGGGTGCCTTCCCACTGCCTCTGACCCTCATGTCCGCCCCGGCGCGGTGGAAATGCACTGGAGTGGCGAGGGGAGGCCGGGAGCCTAAGGTGACAGCAGGAGGGCCGAGAACTCCCTTTGGTCTGTCCTCCCTGAGCACTTCACCGTCCTCTCTGCTCTTTGCTTTCTCTACTTCTTTAGTTCTGTAGTGATTAATCATCCTTTCCTTTTTAGTTAGATTTTCTGGCTTCAGCCACAGGCCCCTGTGCTTCTAGAGGCTTCCATTACCAGGGGAATGATAAAACTGGTGGAAGCTTTCAAATAAAAGATTTTAGTCCATCCTGTAAGTAGCACTGGGGGGACCAGAGACCCAGGAAGCAGCCACTGTTCCCCATTCTGACACTGCTGCTGGTTTAGGAATAAGCAGTTCAGTAAGCACTGTCGCTTGACTGGTTCCTCTCCTCACCACACCTCTGTAAGGTGGGTTTTCTCTGCCTCTTCGTCATGGAAAAGCTGGAGGCTCAGAGGTCTTGCCTCTGGGTTATGGAAAGCCGGCCCTGACTCAGGTTCCAAACCCATTCGTGATGCTGTCACAAGGCCTCTGACGCTGCTGTGTGTTCCATGTCTCGAGGCAGAATAGGGAGGCAAGGAATTGTTTAACAAGTTGGTTTGCCCTTTATGGAGCAGGGGACACTTTTTTGACTTGGGTTTGTTTTGTCCCTGCAGTTCTGGGCAGATTGCCTGCCTCCAGTTAGGAACGGCCTTGAATGGCATTGATGTGAAGGCAGTTGGTTCAGGTCAAGGTTGGGGCTCCGTGTGAAAGGCTAGTAGAAAAGACCACAGCTTGCTTCTAGTACACGTTCCTTCTGGAACACGGAGTGGAGTGGAGCGCGTCTTAGAGGTAGATTAGTAACTTAAAGGGAAGTTTTAAACGTGTCCGTATTTGAAGAGCAATCGATAAGCCAAAAGGCATTCCAAAAGCAGGGTTTGTGTGAGCGGTGCCCGGATCAAGCAGTGTAGCTCTCAGCAGTGATCCTTTCCTACCTTTTTTCTCTTCTGACCTTTTGAGAAGAGCCCTAGCATTGGATCCTCTTGAACACACATGAGGCAAATAGGCACAGATTTGTTCAGAAAATTGAGACTTTGAAGTCCATTCCTACACTGGGGTCAAATAAGAAACCTTGGTTTGGGGTACCTGGGTGGCTTGGTTAAGTGACTTCCTTTGGCTTAGGTCATGATCCCAGGGTCCTGGGACCCAGTCACAGGCTCCGTGCTCAGTGAGGAGTCTGCTGTCACTCTCTAAAATGAATACATAAAATCTTTTTTTTTTTTTTTTTTTTTAAAGAAACTTTAGTTTGAAACAAAGTGATCATGAGCAGGTATGAACCCTGCCTTCGCTCACCCCAAGGCCCTGAACAGGCTTGTATATGCAGGCTGAAATGACAGGTCCCCTCCAGTGAAGCCGAGTGACCACCAGGGGAGCAGGCCTGACTTCCTGGCTCTCCACTTCCTCCCACAGCCTGACAAGTGTGTGTATATACAAAATGCAGCCCAGGGTTCCACACATTATTAGAATAAAGTGAAACCTCCTTTGCTGAATGTATGGCGTGTGCTAGGAATTCTAGAAGCTATCTTGCTCTTTACGGGGATCCTGGAATGCTAGTACTAGACCCACGGGTTTTAGCCTAGAACTTTCTGCTACAGACTTTTCTGACTGCCTCTTCCAGACTATTTACTGCTGCTGGGGGCAATGTAATTGCCCACTTCCTTTGTGGCATCTTCCAACAAAATGCCAATGAATGTCACCAAGGAGGAGACAAAGGACTCCCCGGTGGTGATAAATGTCCCAGGTGCTGGTTGTCTCTCCTGTCTTATGCAATCCCTGTCCATGTAGGTCCTGCTGCTACCATTTGGGGGCCGGGGGGTTTGTTTATTTGTGCCCCGAAGTGGAGAAAATAACGTGCCTCTTGCGCAACATCAGCTTAGGGGCCCCTCCCAGATCCTCTCCGTGAGATGTAAACACCTTTATCCTCGACAAGTCCGGTTCAGTCCAAGAAGCTACTCTTTCCTTAACGGGTGCTGGTTTCTGGGAACAGCACTGTGTGTGTATTCCAGAGTTATTAGAAAGCTACACACACACTCACACAAACCTGGTGTGGTAGGTCCTCTCCAGAGCAGGCCACCAGCCATTTCTCCCATTTCTGGGTATGTGTTCTGCTCCTCCCAGTAAGCCATTTTTTCTTCTTGAGGGTGGGCTGGACTTTCCACTTGTTTTGATTAATCGAGTGATTAATAGAATGTGATACTCAGGCAAGCTTCCACTTTGGCTGTTGGAAACCAGCAGAAATGTTTTCGAAAGCAGAAGTTTGAGCTATTGTGAACAGTGAGGGCTGTGTAAGAAAGACCACGAGGGAGAGGACCAAGAAGCTGCAGATGATAGCACCTGAATCCCAGACCTCTCCCCACTGAGTGCGGCCTCAGCGGTGACCCCTGCTGACCCCACAGTTAGCTAAAGAAATGCAGCTGAGTCCTGCCAACCTCGCAATTGTGAGAAAGACTGTTGTAAGCCGTTCATTGTTTGGGGATGGCTCCATGCACAGCAATGGGGAAATGCAGGAGGAGAACTTTTGAAACGAAAGAGCTGGAATTCAGTTTGGCCCCCGAGGTTCTGTCAGCTGATTGCGTGTGACTGGGAACCAGATGGGTGGGCGAGGGCCACCACCCTGTGTAACTCCAGGGGGCGCTCTTCCTACTCCATACAACGGGAGCCTGGGAACCCCTTCCAGCCCTGTTTGGCCATTCAGCTTGTCTCACTGTCACTCAGATTGCTTCTAAAGTCCCTGCCTGGCCTGGGAATCTTAGCTACTTCCTTACAGAAGTGGATCAGAAAAGTGAAGGATATACTGCCCTCTAGACCTGGCTCATCACCCCTGCTCAACCACACAGCTTCCCAGTGCTGCCTTTTTTTTTTTTTTTTAAAGATTTTATTTATTTGACAGAGATCACAAGTAGGCAGAGCAGCAGGCAGAGAGAGAGGGAGAAGCAGGCTCCCCGCCAAGCAGAGAGCCCAATGAGGGGCTCGATCCCAGGACACTCAGAGCACGACTGGAGCCCAAGGCAGAGGTTTAACGCACCGAGATACCCAGGCACCCTGCCCCCCTAGTGCTTCTTGCATTAAGGTCCCAGATCCTGGCTTTCAAGTCTGTCCATAAGTGGACTCCGCCTACCTAGCTTTCATCATTCCACGATACCTAGTCTCAAAGTGCAGCTGTCTTCATCTATCCCCTTTCCTGTTTTTGCTGGGAAATCCAACACTTCCAACAGCACCCCTACCCCCAAGTGTGCTGCATTGAACACAATAGTATGGGCAAAAAGGATACTGTAGTCCTAGAACTTGGAAGACACTAAGTTAAAAAGTATCAGTATGTTTCTTGACATCAGAGCTTCTCAAAACATCCTCCCCGTGGGAGTTTTCCTAGAGGAAGACATTTCCTAAAATGATCTCTGGAAGGAGCCTCCCAGACGACTGGTGCAATGGAGGCAGGTTCTCGGAAATTTCCTTCCTACCAACTCATTTGGCCCCACTAAAAAGGAATTCCTTGTGAAGGTTTTTTTTGTTTTGTTTTTTGTTTTGTTTTGTTTTTTAAGATTTTATTTACTCAACAGAGATAGCACAAACAGGCTGAGCGGCAGGCAGTGGGAGAATTGGGCTTCCCATTGAGTAGGGAGCCTGATGTAGGGCTCCATCGAAGGACACTGGGATCATGACCTCAGTGGAAGGCAGAGGCTTAACTGAGCCACCCACGCGCCCCTTGGAATTCCTTGTGAAGTCTTAATTCTGCCTGAGACTTGTCTGTGTGATCATGGTGTAGACCAAGTAAAGCATGGAGAGGTTGGGTGTTGGCATGAAGGCACCTGGGTTCAGATCCTGGCTCTGCCTTTTCCTGTATAACTTCGAGCACATGGCTTATCATCGCAGGGGGTGGATAATAATTGTGGAAGGAAATCTGCCTTGCAGAATGCCTGATTTGTGTACCCAATGCTTATTTGTACAAAAAAGATGTGGACCTTGCATTCTGGAGGAGACAGATACCAATCAATACATGTGATTTCTAATTGTGATCAGTGCCACGAAGGGAAAAGGACAAGTTGTGTGAGCAGAACTAGAGGGGACCCTGCCTGAGGAAGGGCCTGAACAATGAGGAATGGGGTGCCTGGGTGGCTCAGTGGGTTAAAACCTCTGCCTTCAGCCCAGGTCATGATCTCAGGGTCCTGGGATCGAGCCCCGCACGGCTCTCTGCTCAGCAGGGAGCCTGCTTCCTCCTCTCTCTGCCTGCCTCTCTGCCTGCTTGTGATCTCTGTCAAATAAATAAAAAATAAAATCTTTAAAACAACAACAACAAACAATGAGGAATTAGTCCAAGGAGGAGTGAAGGGATGGCAGCAGCGTTCAGACAGTGGGGACGCCTAGGGACAGACCCCAGTATAAGGGGGTCCTTCGTGTGTGTGTGAGGGCCTTCAAGAAAGCCTGGCTGGAGGGGGAAGGACCTGAGAACACAGGGCCTTGGAGGCCTTCATGAGACTGTCAGGTTTATCCCAAGAAGCTGAACCATGGCCAGCAGGGGATGGCATGACCCAATTTCTCATTTTAAAAGCTCGGGCTCCCAGTGAAGAATGGATGGGCCAGGTCTGGCAATAAGATGGGAAGCAAGGAAGTCTCCCGGGGCTTCCTCCTTCCAGGCAAAGCCAGACTGGTTCGTATTAAGGGTGGTAGTGGAGGGGGTAGAATTGGAGATTTGAATTTGGAGAAACCAAGAATCAGGGCTTTTATATTCCATGTGGGGAGCGGAGGGTAATTCCCAGGTTTCTAGTTGGAGCAGCAGAGTACAGGGAGGCACCATTTGCGGGGTTGCCCACCACAGTGAGGAATGGCCTTGGGGCAGTTGGTGAAGAGTTCAGCGTTGGGACACACCGAGTCCAAGAACTACAGGATAGGCGTTCCAGAAGCGGTAGCTGCTATTATTTATTTCAAGCACTTGTGTGAAGTGTGGCTCTCTAGAGACAGAGACTCCTGGAGGACAGGAAGTGTGAGTCCTTTGTCAAAATACTCTCCAAGGACCTCTCACCGGGCAAGCACTAGCAGTGGCACTGGGATAAAGATGAATGGGATGTGGTCTGTGTATTTGAGAGAAACGGAATTGGAACATCGTATGTTAAGTGTCATGGAGGAATGTTCAGGGGGCTTGGGGAACTCATAGGAGGGAGAGAATAGGTACTTCCCAGCTTGGGAGGGCTTTACAGAGACACTGACTTCAGAGTACGAATTGCCGAGAATGGCAGGAACCAGAAGCTTGAGGGACGTGGTAGGTTGGAGAACAGTGGAGAGCAAGGCATGGGCTTTGCACATCTCAACTCCCTGTTAAGGGCATTAGGTCTTCAAGGACCAATGTGTCCCCGACTTCTTCCATCCTCCCGGGACCATCTGAGTTCCTGGCCAAGTGCCAGCACAGAGAGGAAACTCACCAAATATTTAGTGACTCCAGTTTCTTTTAAATGCCCCAGTCTTCAAACACAAAAAGAAAATCTTCAGTCTTTGTGCATCCTTCAAGTCGTAATGACTGAACCACCTCTTGGGCCCACAACAGTGAGTGGGGTGAGGTGGGGAGGGCACCGGGGGTGCCCTGGGAGTGAGGGGGTCGGGAGTGGATGGAATAAGTGCGTCCACTGGGGTATTCTGCCCTGGAGAGGGCGAGCACCACTCCCACCCCTGGATGGCTCGCTGGGCGTGGGTAAGGTAGAAGGAAGACCAGGGAGTCCTGAGGTTTAGTCAGGACTCCTGCAAACAAGTCGGTCTTAATATAGAGGCTATTTCATTGCAAGGCAAACAGAGGACTCTTGCTGGTTGTGCTGACACCTGGCCATTCCTTAGTGGTCTCTGATGTCGCTAAAACCTTCCCCGGCACCCAGGTGAAGGGCCTGCCCTCTCCTCCAGGGCCACCTTCTCCTCCTAAAACAGCCTGCCACCCCACTCCCAAAGGATCAGACATCCCTGTAAAAAAACGTCGAACCCATTTCCTCTTTGTGGGGAGAGGGACCTAGAGGCTAAATGTTATGCAGCTTAGCGAATTCACGAATTGTCCTCTACTGCTGAACCCACCCCACTCCCAGCTCATTCCTTTACGTAGCCCTCCATGCTGATGACCAGCTTTGCCCTCCATGATTTCATTCCAGCTCATGTGCCTCTCTCCAAGCATTCCGGGGTCCTCTGCTTCCTGCCCCATGAACCATGGGGGCAGTGACAGTGGTCTCCCCGTCAGACGGGAGGGGGGCCTCCCTGAGAGCAGGAAGTGTTTGGTGGTGCCCCTGGAGCTCTTCCTAGTGCTCAGAGCATGCCTCACTGCCTGTGGTCCCAGAAGCAAAGCAGCTGAAGAGCCACTTTACGCATGAGAATTGATGAAGGACCCAGGACCCAAATCTCCAGGACAGAAGCCAGGGATTTGGGGTGTTGAAATGATGACTCTGAGTAGGGAGAGGGTGTCTGCATTCCGGTTCCTTACCTGTATCCCAAGCCTGTGTTCCCGCCTGAGGGTGGGGACCAGGACTGTTAACTATTCCCATTCCCTTTGCAGTTCTGGAAAAGCACCACCATGCCCCGCCCCGTCCTGCTGCTCTGCAGTCCACAGCAGGGTGTAGCACCCAGACCATCCCTGCCCTCTGCTCTGCACCAGAGAAGAAACTATACACTGTTTGTCCATTTATTGAGCCCCTCCTGTGTTCCAGGCACAGGAGACATGGAAGTGCATGGCACTCGGCCCTGCTCAGCAGTGAGATGGGAGCTGAGTGTGGGGGGAGAGCAGGGTCACTGCAGCTCACAACTGGAACAACGGTGCATGTATGCATCACCATGGCTTAGGACTGAGAGTTCTAGAAGGAACCACAGTGAGTTCAGGGAGGCCAGGTGGGACACACCAGTGTCAGGCACAGGAGACACACGAGAAGAGAGTTGGTCTGGCCGGCTGTCAGCTGTATTGTCCGGGGAAGGAGATGGGCGTTTCGTCCTCCAGGAAGGGTGCAGTGGGGGTGCTCACTCTGACCCGTGGTCCTCATCCTCTCTGCCTGGGAAGAGTTCTGTACGTGACAGTGGTTTCAGGAGTCTTGTCTGTCTCCTCCACCCTTGGGGGGGCTTCCCTAGTCACTCCTCCTTGGGCCCTCCATTTCCCTAACTCGGCCTATAGATATTTGGGACGATCAAATTACAAGTCCATCTGCCACATCTTCCAGTTCTCAGCCGGAAGCACATCTGGAGCTGGGATGAGCCACCCCTTAGCTATTCTATCTAAGAGGAGGGAAGTGGTGATCCAGTATTTGCAAGCCTGCAGGCCTTTCGAGAGATGCGGAAGGTGCCGTGGACTAGGTCATGGGAGACCCAGCTTTAGCCCTGGCTGTCCTCGGCTCACTGTGTGACTCCGGGCAAGCTTTCCATCCCTGAAAAATGGGATTCCTGCCCACACTCTGCGTGCAGGGACGTTCACTTCCATTTAGGTACTGAGATGACTTCCATGGCCCTTAGAATGGAATGGCTGAGACATTTAGAAAAGAATCTTGGGTGGGGAGAGGAGAGGACTTGCCATCTTTAGTCCCAAGAGCCTATGTTGGAAGGAGCAGGTGTTGGACCAGGGAAGCTGGAAGGGCATTCTGCTGAAGGATGCGCTCTGGGGGAAGAGGTCAGGCTTTACTGAAGGCGGACTGGAGCTCAGTGTCTCTGATGCCCTCGGGTGCCGGCTGGCTTGAACTTGATCTTCCCCCACATCCCCACCCGGACCTGTGTCTCTTACCTACCTTCATGACGGCTCATTCATTTCTTGAGTGTACCCTTGGGCCCCTTTGGGGTTGTGACCCCCGCCAGAAGGTGTTAGCTTGTAACTGCTTAGGGTGTGATCCCTCCTGGAGTGATTCACACTTATGATTGCTGAGGACACGAAATACCTCAAGGCTAAAGGCATGACTTTGAACAATCATTGATCACTGTGGGAATAAGGGGGATGTTCCTGGGCCTGAAAAACACACATGATTCTCGTGGCTCCAGCTGGTCCTGAGAGAGGCAGGGGCAGAGTGTGCCTGGGTGCTGGGGTGGGTGAAGAGGGTGCAGCTTCTGGACTCTGGCTATCTCAAGCCTAGATCATTGAAGGGACCACCTCCCTGTGCTTCAACCGCTCTCTTCTATGGGACATCTGCCCAGTGGCTTGTGGGGAACTTGCTCTGTCTGTCCGTCTGCCTGGCCCCCACCATGGAGACGGGCAGAGAAGCATCGGTCACTTTCCCCTGATGCCCTTGCAATCCACCAGAGCTCACCTACCTTCTGTAGATAGTTGCGCCCTGTCAACAAGGCCCTGCACCATTTGTCCTTGCGGATGTTCTGGGGGTGGAGCTAGACGAGATAGAGGAGAAAGAGTGCAGCAGAGTAAGTCTGTGCTGGGACCCAAGAAGGGCAGGGCAGGGCCAGGACCAGAGCTGGAACGCAGCCTTTCCTCAAGCGTTTGGGAGTTGAGGGAAAAATTGTGGATTGGTTCATTCATTCACTGAGTCATTCATTGATTCCCACCCCTTTCTCTGGCATCCTCCCTCCCTTTGCCCTTCCCTCCACAGACACCTATGAACACCACTCATAGAAACTGCTCGCGTTGTGGGTACAGAGGCAGCAGCCCACCCTTTACTGTCAGTGGTGGGAGGCGGTCTACTCTGGGGACAGCACCCACATGGCCTGGCCAGGCAGGGCAGGGCAGGGCAGGGCGCCAAGGACAGCCTGGTGCCCAGGTCACGTAGACCAGCTCCATCCGGGTAGGGCGGGCAGTCAGAGGAGGGGAGGTGGGGCCCGGAGTCAAGTCAGTGAGGAGGATGTGGTGAGTCGTCAGAGCATTGAACTTGATCCTCAGAGTACTGAGGGTGTGGTGGGTAAGAGTTGGTTGGGTTTTTTTTTTTAATTTTTTTTTCCCCCTTTTCACCAAGGATTTTGGGCAGGGTACTAGCTGCTCAGATTTGCACTTTCCAGATCCTTCTAGGTGCAAGGGGCGGAACGGATTGGTTAGCTTTTTCCAATCCCAGGCTTTAGACCCAAAGTAATTTTGAACCTTTGGCAGAATTGGATTCATATTGTCTCCTCCTTATCCCTGCAGCTACTCCCCCCACATGTCCAAATCCCCTCTCTGAGGAGACAGCCAGCAAGCCCAGCGTGTGGCCAAACGGTGCTGGCTCCACCCCCTCCAAGGCCAGCACGGGGTGCCCCTGGCCAGAGGGTCTTCCCCACCTCGCTGACTTGTTAGCGGCCTGGCCAGCTCAGCCCTCCCCGGGGAGCAGGCTGAGGGGAAGATCTGGACAAGGCTTACTTGTTCTTCTCTCCGGCCAGATGGGAGGTATTCCTGGGGGAAAGAGAAAGAAGGAATGAGGGCCGCACTGCTTCCCCAGGGGCTTGGTGAGGTGGGAAGGACTCATGGTTCTTTGGGGTTTGGTGCCTTTGGTGGGTAGTTGGCAGAATTCCAGTCCCTTCCCATCACCCCGTATGGCTGGGCTGCTTGGCTTCTCATGGGGGAGACAGTGTGGAGCCCTGGGAAGGGCACAGACTTTGGAGTCTCTGGTGCCTGGCACTGCTTGGACATCCTTGGAAAAGTTTGTCACAGGTCTGAACCTTAGTTTTCCCGCTGGTGATAAAGGGGACGTTGTTGTGAGATGTCATATGTGAGCATTCTAGGTGCTCAATAAATCTTTCTCTGCTCTCCCCATCCCCTGTTCCTCATGGGGTGTTGGATTTGGAAGAGAACTTTGAAACGGCCCAGTCGAGAACACATTTTGTGGAGAAGAAAACAAAGGTCAGAAGTGTCTGGTCATAAGTCAGCTTTCTCTGTTTTTATGTGCTTATATATATATATTTTTTTTTTTTAAAGATTTTATTTATTTATTTGAGAGAGAGAGACAGTGAGAGAGAGCATGAGCGAGGAGAAGGTCAGAGAGCGAAGCAGACTCCCCATGGAGCTGGGAGCCTGATGTGGGACTCGATCCCGGGACTCCAGGATCACGCCCTGAGCCGAAGGCAGTCGTCCAACCAACTGAGCCACCCAGGCGTCCCTATGTGCTTATATATTTTTTATTACAAAAGCACTCTTGGGGCACCTGGGTGGCTCAGTGGGTTAAAGCCTCTGCCTTCAGCTCAGGTCATGGTCCCAGGGTCCTGGGATTGAGCCCCGCATCGGGCTCTCTGCTCAGTAGGGAGCCTGCTTCCCCCTCTCTCTGCCTGCTTCTCTGCCTACTTGTGATCTCTGTCTGTCAAATAAATAAAATCTTAAAAAAAAAAAAAACCACTCTTTGAGTACATGCCCACTATAAAAAGAAGCAAGCCATGAGAGGTTTGTACAGTAAAAATTAAAGTCCCTTTTACTCTTTCTCCCTCACTTCCCCTTCCCAGCCTAGACGTAACCACTGTTGACAGTTTCGTATTTATTCTTCTAGAAATTTCCCTATGTATTTGCTTATACAAGTGTGTAAGTAAGCAGTTTTTAAAAAAATTTTTTTTAAGATTTTTATTTATTTATTTGATAGACAGAGAGAGATCACAAGTAGGCAGAGAGGCAGGCAGAGAGAGAGGGGAAGAAGCAGACTCCCCGCTGAGCAAAGAGCCCGATGCGGGGCTCGATCCCAGGACCCTGAGATCATGACCTGAGCTGAAGGCAGAGGCTTAACCCACTGAGCCACCCAGGCGCCCCCAAAAAAATTTTTTTAAAGAAGTATTTATTTGTTTTAGAGAGAGAGGGAGAAAGTGCAAGCTATGGGTTGGAGGGGGGTGAGGGAGAGGGAGACTGTCACACTCCCACGCTGAGCCTGGAGCCTGATGTGGGGTTCTACCTCAGGACCCTGAGATTATGACCTGAGCCGAAACTGAGTCAGACACTCAGTGACTGCGCCACACAGGTGCCCCTCCATTGATGGTTTTTATGTTATTTCCAAATTCTTGCTATTATAAACAAGTTGGCAATAAACACTCTGATGTAAATATCTTAAGATTCATGCGTCAATAGCATTTCTATTTTGTACATGTTCTGAAGTGAGACTATTGGTAAAAGGTATGTGTACTTCCAGTTTTGATGGAGTTTGCCGACGTGTCCTTGACAAGGTATAAAAATGGTAATTTCCTCAGACCCTTGCTGACAACACTTAAATGCGTGTATAGATATAGAGATAGAGATAGAGATAGATATAATATAGACAGTTAAAAAGGAACTACCCTCTGTCCAGATCCCCTGGGACATGACTTCTGCATTAAGAATATCTTCAGGGGGCGCCTGGGTGGCTCAGTGGGTTAGGCCGCTGCCTTCGGCTCGGGTCATGATCTCGGGGTCCTGGGATCGAGTCCCGCATCGGGCTTTCTGCTCGCAGGGAGCCTGCTTCCTCCTCTCTCTCTCTCTGCCTGCCTCTCTGCCTACTTGTGATGTCTCTCTGTCAAATAAATAAATAAATAATCTTAAAAAAAAAAAAAGAATATCTTCAGGGGCAACGCCTGGGTGGCTCAGTTGATTAAGCAGCTGCCTTCGGCTCAGGTCATGATCCCAGCGTCCTGGGATCGAGTCCCGCTTCGGGCTCCTTGCTCGGCAGGGAGCCTGCTTCTACCTCTGTCTCTGCCTGCCATTCTGTCTGCCTGTGCTCACTCTCCCTCTCTCTCTCTGACAAATAAATAAAATCTTAAAAAAAAAAAATATCTTCAGGGAACACAGGTTCATTTTAAGAATTCTATATGAGCCGGGCGCCTGGGTGGCTCAGTGGGTTAAGCCGCTGCCTTCGGCTCAGGTCATGATCTCGGGGTCCTGGGATCGAGTCCTGCATCAGGCTCTCTGCTTAGCAGGGAGCCTGCTTCCTCCTCTCTCTCTCTGCCTGCCTCTCTGCCTACTTGTGATCTCTCTCTGTCAAATAAATGAATAAAATCTTTAAAAAAAAAAATTCTATATGAGCCAAACAGAATCGACTAGAAAGCTTGGCCAATGGCTTGGCTCACATCTAGACACTTTACCAGCTGTCTCTGGAGTCATCCCTCGGATGGATGGCAAGGGCACCAGCAGGCCAGGAGGCGCTCCCTCACCCTTAGGGTGACTGCACCCCTGCATGCCTGAGCCAGCCCTGGGTTTAACACCTGTAGCCCGGTATAAATGAATTCTCCGAAGTGTCGGGTTTGACGATCATTCCTATGGCACGGGCGACCCCTACCAGGCCCTGGAGGCCTGGGCTTGAAGCTGGGCTCCTGCTTGGTGTCACCAAACCCGCTCAGAACCCACCAGACAGCACCCACCTTTGTCACTCACCTCTCACCCGCTTCCCCATCAACCCAAAGAACTGGCTGGCTTTGCCCCTCTTCACCTGCTGGAGCTGGAGGTGAATGCCACCATCCTGCGGAAGCGGAGAGGTCATTGTTAGAGCTGCGGGAGAGGCTGGGGCTGGACACTGGACAGGGTGGGCAGCCTAAGCGACAGCAGTATCATGCCCCCTGGCTCTGTGCCAGCAGGTGGCTCTGGTGCCTTCTTTAGCCAACACGGTGCCTAGACACAATCATTCATAGACAGTGTTCCACCACCTGTGTTCCTGGCTCGGGGGCCAGCACTTTCTTGTATTAACTCATTTAATCCTCGCTGAAGCCACACCAAGCTAGAACCTGTATGGTCACCATTTTACAGATGAAGATACCGAGGCAGAGAGACATTAGTCCTCCCAAGCTCACCAGCTAGGATGTGAGAGACGGAGCCAGAACTTGAACCCAGGTCACCTAGCTCAAAGGCTCCAACACTGCAGACACAATCTCACTCTTTGCACATGCCGTATGAAGTGACTGTTTTTTTTTTTTTAAAGATTTATTTATTTATTTATTTGACAGAGAGAGAGAGAGAGAGAGATCATAAGTAGGCAGAGAGGCAGGCAGAGAGAGAGGGGGAAACAGGCTCCCCGCCGAGCAGAGAGCCCGATGCAGGGCTCGATCCCAGGACCCTGAGATCATGACCTGAGCCAAAGGCAGAGGCTTTAACCCACTGAGCCACCCAGGTGCCCCTGAAGTGACTGATTGATCCCCCACCTACGGATGGGGAAACTGAGACTCATGGAAGGTAAGTGACTTGTCCAAGTCATGCAGGAAGTGGCAGAGGCAGAATTTGAACACAAGGAGTCTGACTCCAGAGCATGGTTCTGCTCCATCATAGAAAATGTCTCCAACATAGACAGGAGCGGGCAGCTGGGGAACTCACGGTGGGCACCCTATAGGCAAGGCGGGAGGGCTTCTCCAGCACCCCCCTCTCACTGCTGCTGTCCTCTCTTCCTCCCAAACTCCCCACATGGTCCCGGATCTACCCTACCCCACAGCCTGGGCCTCCCACGTGGAACATGGCATGTGGCCTGGGGTGGAGGCCACTCCTCTGGGCAAAGACGTTGTCGTCCTTGAGCTGATGGGGCGAAAAGTCTATGCCAATGGTGCTGAACTGAAGTTCTTGTTTTTTTCATCAGGCTTTGTGATATTGGCCAAAAAGTGTGGCCTCACTTTCTGGCCTTAACCTGAGCCCCCAAAGGGCTTCTCAGCCCTGTTGAGAGGGAGAGATGCTTGCTACTGGAGAGGGTGACAGTGAGTGACAGTCATTAGACCATCCTCACGTCTCTGTGTGCCCAGCACCTGGCACAGAGCTTAGAACACAATGTGTGCAGGATACTAAAAGCTGAAGAGGGGCCCTTTCTAAGCCCTGGGCCAATTCAGTCACTTCCAGTCTGTCTTCTGTGCAGGATGTCAAGGACTGGGGCAGCTATCTCTGGCTGGAGTCACCTAGCCTGGCTAGGAACCGGAAAAGTCTCTTCGGAGATTTGAACCCACTGCTGAAAAGCTCGTGAAAGCCACTTTGCCGGGGGGGGGGGGGCGGGGGAGTAAAAGGCAGCCTTCAAATGCAAGCTGGAGAGAATGGCTACTTATGAATGAAGTCTTATCTTTCTCCTGCCCTCCCTGGGGTTTCTGGACCCTGGCTTCCCTTAACTCAGGAAAGACCCCTCCTCCACCTGAATCCTGCCTTATGCATTTAACCCAAATGCGTAGCTCCAGGGATGACGGCAGGTGGGGAACCCCCCCCAGGGCTGAGGCAGTGATCTGCACATCCTGAAGGTTTCCTTGTTCCTTCTGTCACCTCACTCCTCCAGTGTGAATGGTTCCTCTACTCCCAGCCCCGTGTCTCAGGGAACAGAACAGCCATGAGACCCAGCTGCAGGGGGAGGTGCTCACAGGTGGAAGGCCCAGCAGCACCTGGGGAAGAGGATGTTTCTCTTGTGGCTGTGAAGAGAGCTCCCCATCACACCACTTGGCTTTGCTGGGCCTGGGCCAGGTCCCATGCTGTTAGGCACAGACTCTGCAAAGACCGCTGGGGATCATTTTCTTCTCCTCCCATGTCACAGGTGGCCAAAAAGCAGCAGTGACCTCCCCAAGGTCACGCAGAGTCCATGGAGAAGCTGGGACTTGAACCCGGGTCTGTGCACCCTGTGGTCTTCTCCACTCCACACGCTTCCACATCAGACAAAGCAGGAAGGAAACTCGCCACCAATGGCCGGGTCAGGCCAGGGTCCTGACCAGATGCTGTGTGCCTCATTTTTGGATTTCTCCCCAGTGACCACATTCAGGTCCATTTAGTAGAAGATAGTGGCCATCGGACCAAGTACTTATCATGAAGTAAGAGAAACATGGGAGATGTTAACAGTGATCTTGCCCTAAGTTGACCCCCTTGAAAGGAAATTCTGGAAAATGTCCTCTGATGTATAGACAAACAAAATCTGATCTCGGACAAATGTGCTTTTAAAGCTGCATAACATTGGACAAACTGACCTTCTGTGCCTTGGTTTCCTTAGTTGTGCAATGGGGATAGTAATGGTACCTTTCCCACAAGGCTGATAGGAGGATTAAATTGGTCAATATTTATGAAGCATTTAGGACAGTGCCAGGAGCATAACATATGTGACATAAAACACAAACACACACATGTACACATACACACACACACACCGTTGCTCCCATGCATGCTTGCCCCTTTGGATGTCTGCCCAGCCAGGGCCCATGGCCTTGAACCCACCTGCAGAGTGGAGTCCGACAAAATGGCTAACAATGTACAACCCGCTCTCTGGGCAGCTGTGGAAGGGATCTCCCACCCCCTCCACCGCAGACCAGCCCGTGTCTCACCCCCTAGTACCTCCAGGGTCAAGGTTATCCAGGACCCTGCTTCCGCTCCGAGGGCCAGTTCCTTGTCAGCTGTCACAGTGCCTGCAGACAGCCCCATCAGGAGAAGCAGGGGAAGGCAGGGCAGCATAGTGGGTACTGCTCTGTCCTGGGACCCTCCCGGAGCTCCTCGCGGGTTAAAGATGCTGTCTCCAGCACGCCTGGGGCCTCTCTCTGGCTCCTTTCGTGTGTGTTTGGGGAGTGGGGGGTGGGTGAAGCTCCACCTACTCTCTGTCCTTCCAGTTACCCTGCTTTCCTTTCTTCAGCTTATCTGGCCCCTGGGGCCACTTCCTGTGACTCCCTTCCCTCCCTCCTGCTGGCTGGAAAGACCAATGATACCAGAGGAGGGACCAGACCTCTTCCACTGCTGGCCCAGCACTTGATCCCAGGGCTTAGCACTCTGATGCAACACTGGCCTCACCTTTTGGCTCTGTTCCCTTGGTGGCAGGTGCACAATGGGGCACTGTGTGGGGGCCTGGCTGGAAGCCCAAGGGGGCCTGGTCGTCCTGGACATGGGGAAGGGGAGTGTGCAGCCCCTCCCCTCCCTGTGCTCTGCTCCCCTGTAAGAGAGGCCTGTCCTCCAGAACTCAGAGTTTAACCACTTGTCTCCCCATCACTGCGCCGCCCCCCCCCCCGAGGTTCCCCTCCATCTAGGGACCTCCACGTGTACGTAGAAATGCACCTCTTGCCCTGAGAGAAATAACATAGTGTTTAAAGGAGTAAAGCTCCTCAGAGGGAAGAATTGGGATTTGCCAGAAAAACGGCCTTCTGCTCAAGTGTCATCAGCTCTAAACTACTTCCCACTGCTGTCAAAGTGATCTTTCTAGAGCCCTAACCTGGCAAGTCTCTCCTGGCTTACAGCCTTCCAGTGTCTCCCCATGGCCCTTGGCATAATGTTCGGGCTCCATAGCATGGCATTCAAGGCCCTTCTCCACTTAGGTCCTCCCTGTCTCCCATCCATCCATCCATCCATCCAACCAACCATCCATCTGTCCATCCAATCAACCATCCATCCATCCATCCATCCATCCATCCATCGGTCCATTTGTCAGTGTAGAACAAGGGCCCCGTGGTCAGAGACCTGAATTCCAATCCTAGCTCCACCATTACATAGCTGCATCACGTTGACACATTACTTAGTCCCTCTAAACCTTAGAACCCTCATCTGTACCTGAGGTTAACAATAGCACTTATTTCCAAAGTTGCTGGCGGGTGAAATATCACACGTGTGCCACACTTAGCACAGAGCCAGGCAGTAAATATTTGACACCGTTAACTGTTATTACTGTAACTGTTATTGCCCAGGTGAGGCCCTGGGCCACAGATGATGAATAAGATGCCAGCCCTGTCCTCCAACATCTCCCAGTCCAGGGGAGACCCCTGGCTGGTAGGGAAGCTCTGCTCCATTTGGTGTGCTCAGGGATGGGAACAAGAGAAGGGCATACCTCCTCCTCCCCATTGGCCCCAAAGCCATTCCTTGGTCCCAGACATGCTGCACCGCCGGCTCCCAGGACAGGCTCAGACTCCCTGCCCTGTGCCTTGATCTTGGCTTGTTGGCTCTGCCTAGACCTCCTTTTCCACTTGTACAACCCCACGTTCCTTAAAGGGCCCACGTCATGGTCATCTCCACAGTAGGTTTTTCTGTGCCTATTTCCTCACTCCAACAAGAATTGCTTAGTCCTTTCCCTCGGTTTTCCTAGTATCCCACTTACATCCCTTGTAGCTGAGCACAGGGGAGGGGCAGGAGTGGCACCCGAGAGGGAGAGTGGATGGGAAACCCAGCACTTGCTCTGTTCACTGACCCTCACAGCCTGGTGTGAGGCTTTGCTCCCCCGGAGGAAGGTGCTTTGCTCCATTTCTCCCAGAGGGGACTGCTGGGCTGAAAACAGCCCCTCCTTTTCTGCTGGGTTACGCCCCAGCTATGTGAGAGTGGGGCTGTGACATATGTGCTTGGCACACAGTGGGTCCTTAAGAAATGTGCAGTCACTCAGAGTCCAGGCCAGTGGAGGCAGAGAGGGATATGGGCAAGCACAGAGGTTTGGGGGAGGACACCCCCAACACATCCCCTCCACTCCCACCCCGCCCAGCAATCTCTTTGATGGATCCCAAGCCTGATCCCAAACCTGCACGTGCTAACATGCAGATTCCCCCCGCTCAGCCCTTTTCTGGCCCCACCAGTCCTGGTTTCTGGGTCTGTCTCAACAGTCCAGGTGATGGTCACTCTGCCTCCCACTGAACTTCCCCCAGGGCGGGGCATTCCACTTTGGGTTTTCCAGTGTTGTTGACAAGCTCTTCCTTCCAGGGAACAGTTTCACTTTTCATTTTCATTTTACAGGTGTGGAAACTGAGGCGGGTTGGGCTTGCTCTAGATGCCTGTACTAATTGGTGGCAGACTAGCATCCCAGACCCCAGTCAGCTGCTTCCCACCTCACACTAGAGCCTCAGCCTCTAAGGGCAAACAACACAGGGCTGGAGGCAGAGTGACAGCATGGACCTCTGGATGTGTGTGTGTGGGGGGGGGTGGGATGGGAGATGGCTTCCTGTTTTGCAGATCCAAACAGAGTGACCTTAGATTTAAGAAATATCCCTGGGCCTCAATTTCTCCATCTGAAAAATTGGAGCTGCTGCTCATTGGATGGTGGTAAAGATTTCATGAGTTCCCCAGTTTTAAAGAACTAAGCACAAAGACTGGCACATAGTAGGCGCTCAATTAATCCTGTGACTGGCACATAGTAGGCGCTCAATTAATCCTCACTTGTTTTCTGTGATTATTCGACCTCTGAAACCCTGGACCTCGGCGAGGACTCCCGGCCCCGCCCGCGCAGAAGCCGCTCGTCGTGGGACAGGATGTGGCTGGTGCACAGCAGGGAGGAGGCAGGAGCCACGGGGCAGAGGAGAGGGCGGCGGGAAGATGGGAGAGAAAATCCCAGAGGTCCGGAAGGCCGGGAGGAAGGCAGGGCACCGGCTGGAAACCGCGGCTATTTGCAGCGCTGCCTTCGGGCTGCGGTCTCCCGGCTGGCGCTCGCTGCCCCGGCCGCCCAGCCCGCCGCCCCGCCCGGTGCCCTCGGCCACCCGGGCACGGCCCCGTGCTCGCGGCCTCGGCGGGAGCACTGGGGCGCGGCAGCTAGAGCCCGGACGAGGCCGACGGCGCCGAGCGGGGCGCGACCCCGGAGGGCTGCATGGAGGCGGGTGCGAGCCGGACGCGAGGGGCAGGGGCTGGCGCGGGGGGCCGTGTGGCCCACGAGGCGGGTCGCGGCCGCGGCGAGGCTGCTGGGGCGCCGGGTGGGCGCGCAGGATTGCTAAAGGCTGCGGTTTGGCGAAGACCGCGGAGCCGAGAAGAGCAAGGGCGCGGGAGGGAGGGAGTTTTTTAAAGCTGAGGGCGAACAGCGAGGAGGGAAACACGAGAGGAGGGCGGGCGGCGGGCAGGAAGCTGACGTTTCCCGAGCGCCCACTCCGTCCGCAGTAGGAGGGAGGATGGGCGCGGGGGGCGGCGGGCTCCGGGGCGCCGAGCGCCGTGGCTCAGGCGCCCCAGCGGCGGAGTGGTAGGGCCGGGATTCGAACCCGATGCGCTGCTGCCGCGCGCTCTCTCACCTGCACGGAGCCCGAGGACGCCAGTGGGCGGGGGGTGGCGGGGCCCGACCGCCGAAGAAGCGGAGCTGGGAGGGGAGGCCGCGGGGAGAGGGCTTTGGGGAGGGGTCGTGGCTGCCCCGTGGGGACGCTTGTGGGGAGGAGGCGGGCGATTTCCACCGCCCCCACCCCCCACCGATGACGCCGCAGGGGGCCCTGCAGCTGTCTTTCCCGCGCCCCTTCAGCGCCCCCATGTGGAAGCTTCTCCTGAAGTCTGGTCTCGCCTCCTACGACTCGGAGTTGGCGGGTCCAGGCAGGGCAACCGCTGGGTCCTGGTCCCCACGGCCTGGCCTTTGGTTCGAGGGACAGGAGGTGACGGAGGGGATGAGGCTCCTCGGGCCGGCAGCCTGGTCCTTCTAGGGGAGGGCAGTGGAGCGGAGTAGCCCGGAGAGTGTGACTGGCGCCACCCCTGAAGAAAAACTCCCGCAGTCGTTGAGGCTACGCTGGTGCCTTGGGTCAGGGATCACGGGCTTACTAAGCACCTCTCAACGCGGGAGTTGCCCCAGAGCAGAGAGCAAAGAACCACACAAGCATTTATAGCAATTTTAACTCAGTGTGAAAAGTGCCATGGAAGGGGCATTTGGGGAGAAACCAAGATTCCTGGGCCCCCTTGAGACCCACGGATGGAGCAGGCACTCTTCAGACGTTTGTCCTTAGATAGGACACTCTGGGCTTGGGAACGTGGGTCTCTGCACCCAGAGCGCACAGGAAGCCTACAGAGCAGTTGCCCTCTGTCCCCAGAGGTTGTGGGGGCCAGATACCTCTGCCCAGCGTCACCGAGGACATTTTGGGCCCCAGCCTGCCTTGTTTTTGACATTTAGACCCTCAGTTAGGCCCGGAATATTTCTGGAAGGTCCTGAAGTTATTGCTCAGTTTCAAAAAGAAATTCTCAGAGTCTGGAGAATGATTCAGAACATTCTCTGACCTCACGCTTATGGTCAGACACCTCCCCCACCATGGAAGGCACATCCTGACCCTGGGGCCCCTCTCTCTGTAGGAACTGGCACCCACTCACATCTTTTTTTTTTTTTCCAGTTAGGCTCAGCAAGGAAAGAGAAATACATGGTGGGAGGTATTTGTCCCCAAGAAAGATTCAAGTCAAGAGTAGAAGAAAAGCAAAGCGGCTAAGAATGAGACTCTGGGGGGTCTCTGGGGGGCTCAGCCAGTTAAGCATCTCCCTTTGGCTCAAGGTCATGATCCTGGGGTCCCTGCTCAGTGGGGAGTTTCCGTCTCCCTCTGCTCCTCACCCTGCCGTCCTCACCCTGCTAGTGCCGCGCTCCCTCTCTCCCTCTGTCTCTCAAATAAATAAATAAAATCTTAAAAAAAAAAAAAAAAGAATGAGATCCTGGATTCAAATTCTGACTCCAGAATTTTACCGTCTGTGTGATGTCAAGCGTCAGGCTTTAACCTTTCTGGCTTTCTGGGCTTCATTTCCTTTATCCCCAAGGTGGGGATCATAATATATTCACTTCAAAAGGTGCTGAGATTTTTTAAAAAAGATTTTATTTATTTATTTGGCAAAGAGAGACAAAGTGAGAGAGGGAACACAAGCAGAGGGAGTGGGAGAGGGAGAAGTAGGCTCCCTGCTGAGTAGGGAGCCGGATGCAGGACTCAATCCCAGGACCCTGGGATCATGACCTGAGCGGAGGACAGAAGCTAAACAACTGAGCCATGCAGGCGCCCCTGCTGAGATGTTTAAATGAGATAATGCATAAAACAATTTCATGCAGCTCCTGGCACATTGTAAACCTTAAACGGTGGCAATTATTATTGCCATTAATAATATAATTAAGCAATAACACTCATCCATGTTTTATGGGACAGCCCAGCTTAAGCAAAGTGATTTCACACATTCCCTGTTATTTTGCCATCAGGTTGAGAATCTCGTAAGAACAGGGACTGGGCTTCTCTTGTTGGACTAGCAGTCCATTCCCTGTGGCCAGGCCGCTTGATCTTAAAGATAGGGTTCAGAAGCCTGAGAGCTGAGGGAGGCGTGTGAAGGCCCCCCTTGCTAGGGGATGGGGGTTCAGGTCCTGCCCCTGCCTCAGCTGTGGAGGGCAAGTGGAGAGAAGTGCCTGCTTCTTCCAGAACCCTTTATGTGCCTAAAGGCACCCAGAAGTCTGACCCCATTAGTGGGAGAGGAGAAGCTCATGTTGTAAATCGGCCTTTTCTTCCTGGATCTTGGTTAGCGAGTGTGGGAGAAAAGTGAACAGCTAATTGAAAATATAATTATAATGCACTGTCTTTTGTCTACCCAGTGGAGCCTCCAGACCCCACTGTCTGCGGAACAGTTTGCTTCTCTAGTCCAGGAGGGCTCTGGAGCCAGCCATCCGGAGACGGCACCCACGGGTTGGGTAATGTGGCTGGCTGGGGCTCGGCGAGAGGTTCAGGACTGAACCTCGGTCCCGCTCTCTCCCTGACCACTGTTCGGCACCTCTGAGCTGACCGAGCTCTCAGAAGTCTGCTGAGTTCAGGGGGAGCCTGAGCGGGCTGCTAGGGAATTGGGGAGGGAAGAGAGGAGGCCAGTCTGGGGAGTGCAAATATTACCCCGCAGACAGGGGGGAGTCACTCTAAGCTTCAGAACAAAGGATTTATGTGGGATTTGGGGTTTTTTCCCTTCATGGGTTCCCAAAGCCTTCTCCCCTCAAATGAGGGGACAAGAAGGAGGGGCTGAAGTGGGGAGAAGCTGGAGACGGAGAAGCCTGTTAGGAGGTGATGGTGATGGTCTCAGGAGGCACGAGCTGGGACGTGGTGGGGGTGTGTGTGAAGGGAGGGCGTCCCCAGGTCTGAGCTCTGGAGGGACAGAAAGGGGAGGCACTGGGATGATGAAGAGGAAGGAGAATAGGTTCTGGAAGGGCGAGAGCTGCTGGTGAGTATCAATTAGGACAACCTGATAGTTTAAAGTATTTCTGTCCACAGGGTAGACCAGGAGGGGCTCGGAGCTCAGGAGACAAAGTTAGAGAACTTTCAGGAGGTCAGTGTACAGGCGAGTGAAGCCAGGGGAGAGCAGGGTAACACAGGGAAACCAGGAATAAAAAGGCCAAAGCTGGACATCTGAGCAGCCTCACTATTTAAGGAGCAAGTGGTGGATGGGGTAGGGGTGGCAAGAGAGACTGCGAAGGAGAAAGTAGAAAGATGGGTGCCCGGGAGAGAGGAGAGGTACAGACATACAGATGAGAAATGCTTATGAAATATACTATGGATATGAAAGAACGTGTATGATTAACGCCTGGAAAAAGTAATGCAGAATCCACACAAGTGGCAGGTGGTAGTACCTCCGGGATGGGCAGCAGGTAAAAGCGAGTTCCCATAACCTATTTGATATCCTAACATTACCTATTTTACGAGATCTGTGCATACATCTCTTTCACAATTTTTTTGTTTTTGTTTTACTTTCACAATTTAAAACAAGATAGGAATTACTCGAACTGTCCATTAGCAGGAGAATGGATACGCCAGTTGTGGCATGGAACACTACACAGCAGTGAAAATGAATGCATTGGAATGAATCGGATAAAACTCATCAGGTGTTAGCCGAAAAAAGCAAGCCGCAGGAGGATCTCTGCGGTATGATTCCATATGTGCGGAATTTAAAAACATGAAAAATATAGATCCATATTATAAATGGACCCATATACATGTAATGTATATGTATATACATACACACATAATACATAATCATGTAAAATACTCATGGGAATAACTGGTACATGCAGGGGAGAGCTTCCCTCTGGGAGGGGGAGGGGATTGGCGAGGGGACACAGGTGGTTTCAGTTTTCTCTGTAATGACTCATTTAGTAAGCTGGGTAGTGGACATTCAGGTTTGTTGTACTATTACCTGCACATTTCTATGTACCTGATATAATTAATACATTTTGAAAAGCCAGAAAAGTAATGGGAAAAGCCAGGGGCAGGGGAGGGAGGGTTTTAGGAAAGAAGGGAAGGATGGGGGCACTTGGGTGGCAGTTAGAGCAGCCAGCTCTTGGTTTTGGCTCCGGTCATGATTTCACGGTCCTGAGATCCAGCCCTGAGTCGGTCTCCACGCTCAGCACAAT
Organism: Neogale vison; assembly: GCF_020171115.1. Taxonomy (NCBI): domain Eukaryota; kingdom Metazoa; phylum Chordata; class Mammalia; order Carnivora; family Mustelidae; genus Neogale; species Neogale vison. The sequence goes on along the minus strand of NC_058095.1, from coordinate 45,895,242 downwards.
CTGCTTGTCCCTCTCCCTCTGGTCCTCAACCTATTGATGTGCGCCCGCTCTCTCTCAAATAAATAAATAGATAAATAAACTCTTATTTTTTTAAAAGAATTTATTTATTTATTTGACAGAGAGAGAGAGAGAAGATAAGCAGGGGGAGAAGCAGGCAGAGGGAGAGGGAGAAGCACGCTTCCCTGGGAGCAAGTAGCCCAAAGCAGGACCCGATCCCCAGACCCTGGGATCATGACTTGAGCCAAAAACAGTTGCTTAACCAACTGAACCACCCAGACGCCCCTAAATAAAATCTTAAAAAAAAAAAAGGCAGAGGGGAAGGGCCAACAGTATGAAATGTGGCAGTGAGCCCTGCAGTGAAGGAGGACTACAGGCGGACCCCGGGTTGCACTGGGGTCAGAGGGTGCCCACCTGCATTGCTGGCCTGGAGGCAGAGGCTCTGCTTCAGTGTTCCTGCTAATAGCCCTGATATGACGGTTCTGAAACTCCACTATCAGCCAGTGGTCACCCTGGGGCCCCTCACTGCCTCTGGGACACGGGACGGAGCCCTCAGTGCCTTTGATGTTGCTGCGGATGCTACAGGGAAGCCATCCTCATCTCTCACCAGAGAGTAGATGAAGGTAAGATCCCTGGAGAGACTCCTGGAGGACCCCGGGGGGTGAGGGGTGATGGCAGCCCTGCCAGCCATGCTGCTGGAGGCGTAGACTGGCCCGGAGGCAGGGGGATGACCAGGCTGACTTCGGCAGGAGTCAGCGAGTCTCTGGCGCCCAGGGGGCGGGTGGGCGAGGACAGTGTTGAGGCTTGAAGGTTTGAGGAGGCAAAAGCCAAATCCCGGTGCCCAGGCATGGAGAGTGGGCGCTGCCCAGGCTTGGCAGAGAGCGGGCTGAAAGATGCAGTGCCAAGGTGGGGAGAGGGGCTGCCAGGGCTGGAGATCAGAGGAATGGAGGGGGGAGGGCCCAGGCACTGTCAGGGCTTGAAGTAGGAGGCTGCCAGGGGCAGGGTTGGTGGGGGGAGGGCGGAGAATGGGGGATCAGTGGAGCCAGGGGTGGCCAGGAGGAAGTGGGTAATGCCAAGGGAGCAATGGTAGAGAGCCGGTGCCAGCTTGGGGCTGGGGGCTGGAGGCGGGGGTGGGCTGGGCTGAAGGGAGCCGTAGAACTTACTCTTTTCCCTTGTTCTCATTCAGTTGTGCAACAAAAATCAATGCCTTTGTTGGTGAGTTCTAAAACCTCTGTTGGTGGGGCGCCTAGGTGGCTCAGTGGGTTAAAGCCTCTGCTTTCGGCTCAGGTCATGATCCCAAGGTCCTGGGATTGAGCCTCATATCGGGCTCTCTGCTCAGCAGGGAGCCTGCTTCCTCCTCCTCTCTCTCTCTGCCTCTCTGCCTACTTGTGATCTCTGTCTGTCAAATAAATAAATAAATCTTAAAAAAAAAAAAACAAAAACCTCTGTTGGTGAGTTTCAGGGTGCACAGGGCCCTCTGGGGTCATCTTTTCCAGTCCCTTCTTTGCACAGATGGGGATAGTGATGCCCACAGTGGGGAGGGAGGCTGGCCTTTCCAGGGCCACCAAGTGCATCTAGTGAGGGACCTATGTGTCCAAGTCTGTATCAGACCTGTGGGGTACTGGGTGGGGGGTTGGGAGCTGGGATGGGGGTTGCCTGAGTGAAGGTTTCCAGTTTTGGCCAAGGAAGCCAGTGGTCTTGTTGGGGCGGCAGGCCAAACACATTGAAACCCAGCCAGCCATAGAAGGCCACACGCGCTGCTGGGGCAGCATTCTGGGACAACAGTGAAATGAGCTGGGACCTTTGGAAGAGTGGGTCCTAGGGAAGCTGTAGCTTTGGGAGAGTTCAAAAAAATGGGGCGGGACTAAATTCATTAAGAATTCATTTTCAATGGAAATCAAATGACCTACATGTACTAGAAAAGACTTTGCTGGGCACCTGGGTGGCTTAGTCATTAAGCCTCTGCCTTTGGCTCAGGACATGATCCTCAGGGTCCTGGGTTCGAGCCCCACATTGGGCTCCCTGCTAAGCAAGAAGCCTGATTCTCCTTTTCCCACTCCCCCTGCCTGTGTTCCGTCTCTCACTGTGTGTCTCTCTCTGTCAAATAAATAAAATGTTAAAACAAACAAACACTTTGCAGGACAAAAACACATCCTATAAGGTAGGATTATTACTGGGTGTCTGGACCTGACATAGGTTCCTCAGCTGTCCTAGGGGGTCAGGCCATGGGAATCCTGGTCTGCAGGTAATCCAGAGGCCTGTAAGTCTGTCAGGGGACAGAGCTAAGGCCTTTCTTTTAATTTTCATCAGCTGTGGGCCCAGGAACACATACCATCAGCCAAGGACAAAGGTCATTTGGGAAGGGCCCTTGGAGAATGTGGATCCCCCTCCCCATTTTACAGTGGAGCAGACCGAGGCCCAGGGAGAAGTAACATAATCGTCCATACAACCATTTCTTCCCCCAATATTTCATTTATTTCCAAGATGTGTCCGAAACCTTGCATGTGAGTGGAGGCGCACTTGGCATTCTGGGAGGGCGTTGGCCTAAGCGGGGGATGCCTCAGAGGGGAGGGAATGCTCCTAGATGAGTGCTCAGGGGAGCTGGCCTGCCTGAGCAGAGCGGTGGGGATCGGCCCTGTTGTCCTCTGGTCAGGAAAGGGGCCCAGTGGTCGCCTCCACCTCAAGACCGGCCCCCGTGGTCCATGTGGCTGCAAAGGCCTTTGGAAGGGCAGCCTGCTGCTGGGGAAGGATAGGGTGTCCAGCATCTGCCAGGGGCTGCAGGATGGGACCCATTTAGCCTCCATAGTCATCTAACCCCCATGACTCAGGCCTGGCCCTGCCCGTGGAGGGCAATGGGCCAGCCTGAGCTCATCACCACTGCCCGGAGCATAAGTGGTAAACAAGCTCACCCTCCGCCTGCCGCCCCTGAGAGGAAGCAGGAAAGGGTGAGGTGGGGGCCCCCCAAACATTCCACCATCTGCATAACACACGTCACGGGTGTCCGTGGGGCCTTGTGCTGGGCTCTCGAAGGTGGGTGGCGTGTGGGGAAGTGTGTTTGCCTTCGCGCGTGTCCCCAGTAGTGCTACAGCCCACCTTTTCCAGGGGTCAAGTCAGCCAAGGCTCACAGGGACCATTCCACCCCCTCCCAGGTAGCTGCGGGCCATATGTCCTTGGCTCATGAGGTTGGGCCTGAAGGCTAGGGCTCCCCACGGAGTGACACCTGGGGTGACCCGCTGGATCTCCGTTTCCTGGCCTTCAGGCCTCATGGCTCAGACCCATATGCTGGGATTGGGTGGGTGGGTTCCCTATGGCTTCTGGGAGCCTCTCAGAGGTTGCAGTTGCTGTGGGCCCCCGGCTCCTTCTGTCCCTCCACCTCACTCTCTCTCCTTCTGTCCTCCTCTGCTCCCCCCCCTCCCTCAGGCCTTTCTCTGTCTTCCTCCTTTTCTTTTAGACCCACTTTCTCCATCTTTCCTCCATCTCCCTTCTCCGCCAAGTAATTGGCATTACTCTTGGGAGCCGCCAGATGGCAGCAGTGCATTGCGGGTCCCATACTTGCTGAGGGCTCCTTGTGGGTGGGGGGGGGCCCACCCAACCTGCCCCTGCCGCCAACCTCACCCTTCACAACACCCACACCCTGCCCAACACTCCGCTGGGACTTTAGACATGGAGGAAAACAGAGCAGCAGACTCCGGGCAGGGCCAGGGGTGGGGGCCTGGAGCTTCGGGAGCCGCTCTAACATCCCCTGCAGGGTAGCACCTGGCCTTTGCTCCTGGAAGCCAGGAGGGCCTGGTGAGCATCCCTGCTTTACACGTGAAGATGAGACCGGAAGAAATGAAGTCACTGGTCCAAGCTGGGACCAGTTTCTGCCTTTCCCTTTGTTCTATGTACCTTCCCATTGTCTCTTCTGACGAAGACGCAGCCCCTGTCTGCTCTTGGGGAGCCCCCAGGCTGATGGGAAAAGATAGCCTTGTCCCAGGAACCACAGAACGGGAGAGATAAAGTGGTAATCTTCTGGGGCCCCTATTGGTTTTGAGCCAGAGCTAGGTGAAGGCAGTCAGGGCAGGCTTCCTGGAGGAGGCAGGGACCAAGAGCAGGGGAAGGTAGGCTGAGTAAGGGCAATATTTTCCACGGCAGCTCTCAGGCCAGGAGCTGCTCAGTGGACCTCATGTATGGGGAGCAGTTGGGGTGGGCTGCTGCAGTCCTGGAGGCAGGGGAGGGAACCACGTTGACCCTAATTTGGGCCAAGCTCCTTTACTGGCCCATTGCCCTGCCCCACCCCCTCAGTCCCTGCCTTGCTGGGAGGCCAGCAGTGGGCTGGGGACAGGAGGTCCAGGGTGGGGTCCCTTCCCCAGGGCCCGAGCAGGATCCTGAGCCGGCTGTGGCAGTGCCCAGGAGCCAGAAAGGAGCCACCGCCCCCCACCCCCTTGGGCCCCTCTGTAATTAGGGCTATTTTTAGGCCCCTCTTCCTTCCTATTTCAGGCCTCTGGACTGGGCCGGAGAGTGGGCTGTCCTGGGGCCGAGGGCTGGAGCCGCTAAACTGGGCCGTGGCGTGGGAGCTGCAGCCACAGTGCAGACCACAGCGGGGGCGGAGTCCTGGCGGGGGAGGGGAGCCAGGACGTGGCCAGGCCTGGGGCAGGGCGGGGTGGGGGTGGAGCTTGGCTCCTCTGACCCCTCCCCAATCCCCTCACTGCTCTGCCCCACGCTGGCCCATCCCTCTGTCCTGTTGCCCCCAGCCCTGCTGGTTCCAGGCAGTGAGCCCTGGGTCCACATCGCGTGTCAGAGACTGTGCCAACCCAGCGCCCTGACAGAGGACTGTCACCCTCGGAGAGGGGCCTCTCTCCCTGGGTTGTCCATAGCGACGACCAGTGTTTATGGTGGGCTCATGGTGTGCTGGTACTGTCTCAGCACTTAACCTGTATTAATTCATTTACTGTGGCCAACAACACTAGGAGGACTGTGCTATTTTATCCCTATTTTACAGATAGGAGCACTGAGGCCCAGAAGGAGCCCGTTTTCCGTGTACCCGGCTTGGTCTTGCATGGCCTGCGAGACCATGGGAGCATTGTCTCACAGGGAGACATTCTTGTGTCAGGGAGACATTCTTGTCAGGGAGCATTCTTGTCTCTTCAATGGGGTTTAAAGACAGGGACCCTGAGAGACATGGTTCTCTTCTTCCTGTCTTTGCAGGCTCCACACTGAGGGGAGCCCAGTCAGGCATGGCTCCCGCTGATGATCGGCCTGTCCACCGTCCGACAGTCCATGGCCTGTCCTGCAGGCGGAAGGGTGGGTCTGGCCCAGCTGGTTCCAGTTAGGCACAAGAAAGCTGGCGAGGGGTATATTTAGCCCTGGTTTCTGGAGGAGCCAGAGGTCTTTCATCCTTGGAGGCGCTGGCCACAGTGGGACTCAGGCTGCCAATGCTGGGCTCATGGGCTGTGGGGCAGGCAGGCTTCGGGGCAGGGAGTGGGGTCAGGGAGGAGAAGGGGCACATCCCTGAGGCTGAGGGGAGAGTGACCACGCTGTCCAGGGCAGCTGAGGTCTGGCTGCTGTGCTCAGGATGTGTTTCTGTAGGCCGGAGAGCTTCTGGCGGAGGTGTGGGAGGTATGGGAGGGGAGGGCAGACCCAGGGTAGACTGGCCCAGGCCCATCTCAGGCCTCACGTGTCCACGGCTGGGGCTCATTACCAGGACTTTGCCCTCTTCGGGGGTGGGGGACTACTCTTAGGAGGGGTAGGCAGGGGACAGAGTTCAAGGAATAGGAAGGGTTGGGGGTGGCCTCTCTGTTCCCTCTCAGCAGACTGACATGTTTGGGCAGAGATGTCTGGAGACAGTGGGAGGGCTGGGGAGCAGGTCCACGTGTGCAAGAGAAGAAGACAGAGGCATGTGGAGGGGCCGCCATGCGGTGTGTTCAAGTGTGCGGAGGGCGCACACCTGTTTGGCTCACTACCACATGTCCCAGGACAGCGGGCAGTCACTGAGCACTGTGTGACCGGGCTGCCAGTCTGCGATGCCGGGCCATGGCGGGGCCTGTGGCCGGGTTTCAGTGGTGATGCAGGGCTGGGAGGACCCATGGGTAACCGTGGCCTTGCTCCCCCATGGGGGACTGGGATGGCTGGTCACCCTGTTTCTGGGGGGCAGCGGACCAGTATGGTGGTGACTGTGTGATCGTGTGAGGGTGTTGGTCTGTGTGTGTGTGACATGGAGACACATGTGTGGGGGCCTGTGGCTGTGCGTGCGTGCCTGCGTGTGTGTGTGTGTGTAGATTGTCACCAGCTGTGTGTGTGTGTGACTGGGTGTGTGAGGGCAGCCAGGCCAGCCGCCACCAGCGGGCTTTCTATTGCAAACAAGGCTCGTCCCGCTGAGGGTCATGCCCTATTGTCCTTCCGGGGACCCCCACCCCAAAGCCGCAGGCCCTCTGGGCCTGAGGGAGGGAACCCTATGGGTTGTAAGCATCTGTCTCTCCCCTAATCCTCTCACCCCACTCCCTCCGACCGTCCCCACAGACGGCAGGCTTCTACCTGCCCCAGGGCGGGAGGCAGGGGAGAGAAAGAGGAGCCTGCCCGCCTGCCCGCCGCCCCTCTGTGTCTCTGCGCTCAGACAAAGAGCTCACCCTGGTCTCTGTGGGCGTCTGGGAGACGCTGGGGGGATTAGCTGCCCGCGCCGCCCTCTCCCCACCTCGTGCCAGCCCACCCGGCTGGCACCAACACCTCGGAGCCCAGGGGCGGTGCCCTCACCGCAACCTCTCCAGCTCCAAGTGTGTGTGTGTGTGTGTGTGTGTGTGTGTGCGTCTCCTCCCCCAGAACCTGGTGGAAGCAGAGGCACAGCCCGTGGAGAAGTGGGTTCTGGGGCTCACACCTCCCACTGCGGGTCGGGACTGGGTCTCCCCTTGGTTTCTACTTTCCCATCAGCCAAGCACGGTCCTACCAGGTCCTTGCGGCACCTTTGTGTCTTTGAGTACCATTCCTGGCCCTTGTACCCCGCTCCCACTGCTGACTGCAACTCAGACCTTCCAGACCTTTCCTTTTGCGTTCCTGGGGGAAAACCTGATGGGGCCAGTTGAGCCTCAGAGCAGTGGGAAGAAGGGAGTGGGCACCCCTGCCATGTCAGCGTCAGCATTGGGTCAGGAGGGATGGGCTCAATGGAGGAGACTTGGGGAATGACCTCAGGTCTCCACGGCTCACTGTGGATCTAGAGAGCTCTTGTGGCTTCTCCATCGAGGAGAGTGAGGGCATGGTTAGAGTCACCGGCCCACGGCTTCGAGGCTAACCTTTGCTGTGTATTGTGCAAAACCAGATGCGATCCTCCAAGTTTTCACGTTAACTCTCACTGGATTTTTCTCAACAGATAAGGAAGGGATTGCTTCTTTTCCCGTTCCACAGATGTTTAGACCGAGGCTCTGTGACACTAAAGGATTTCCCCGATGTCCCATATCTAGTGAGCAACAGGGCCAGAATGAACCCCGGGGTCTTGCTCTGTGTCAGGAGAGCCCCTTCGGCCTTCGCGTGGCTGGGCCTCTGCCTCCTCTGTACCTCGTCCCTACCACTGCCGAGGAGTCTGCTTGAGAAACCTGGGGATGGAAACAGGCCAGCGGGACCTGGGGGACCTGGGGGAGATGACCCGGGGCCTCCCTGAATCACACCCCACCCTTCAGCAATAGGGCTCCATTCCGTGGCCAGTTCTTGCCATCCTTCCCAGGCTGCTGTGGCTATTTGTGGAAACTCCCTTCCTCTCCCTGCCGATTGGGTCGGGATCTACTTCGTCCCAAAGACCTCTCCCAATTAATGTTTTCTACGAAAATGTGATTCTGTGGGTTTAGTCCCCTCCTGCTGCAGGTGTCTCCTCTTGTTCAGTCTTTAGGGGAGGCCGCGAGGCACGGACGCCTTCCCACCCGCGAGAGTAGACTGCCAAGAAGGAAGCTCGATTTCTCAATGGCTGAAAGAGGCTGTGGAGGCTGGGAGCTGGCGCAGCACCTGGAAAATAAATCATGATCAACACACGGAGATGGACATACAGTGCATACAGAGTGGGTGGGTGATATACGGAAGAGGGTGAATGATTGCACAGGTGAGGGGGCGGGGGATGCATGGGGGCTGTGGGCGAGCAGGTAGGTGGGTAAGGAAATAGGTGGGACGTGTGGATGGGTACGTGGGCAGTTTGAATGGACAGGTGGGTGAGTAGTTAGGTCAATGGGTGCATGGGTGAATGGTGGAGTGATAGATTGTAAGGTGGTTGGAGGATGCACGGATGGAAGGATGGTCGGATGGAGATGGATGGGACAGTGGGTGAATGGGTGTGTGAGTAGATTTGTGGCAGGAATCTTGGAGCCTGGAGGTGCCTTTAGAAGACCGGCTATACACAGGGAATGAATTTTCCATGGTTTTGGTCAGTTCTCAATCATTTGGACTGATGGAGAGAAACCATGTCATGGAAAAATCTAGAAGATGCTGATTGGACTCAACCTGATTTATGTCATATTTGGGGGGGTGGGAGTGGGCAACAGGATCCCACCTATGAAGTCTGAGGGTCTGTGCATTTGTGTCCTGTCAGTCACACAGGCAGATGTGGCTTGTCTTGGGAGCCCAGCTTGGACACTTCTCTTGCTCGCCGACACTTTCCTTGCTCCTGCGTTGGGAAGGACGGCCTCTCCTCCCAGATGGACACAGAGTGCCGATGGCACTGCCATGATTCTCCCGCATCTGTCTCTGGCGGGCTCCCTCCTCCCCCAGAGTCAGGGAAAGGTGACCAGACTCTCTGGGGGTCCAGTGTTTCTTTCAAGTTTCCCCGAGGGTAGTCAGCACGGAGAGGCTCCGAGTCACGGAGGTTGGCCTGGCATCTGCCAAGTGGTGTGATGGGGTCAGGAAATTAATAGCAGCAAAGCTCCCCTAACAATAGAAGGGGGACAGTGGCGAAAGCTCCCTGAGCTATTCCCTGGAATGAAGGGAGGCTACCAGGAGCTGTAGCAAGACACAGAGCTCAGGGGTGCCTGGGTGGCTCAGTCGGCTAAACGTCTGCCTTCAGCTCCTGTCATGATCTCAGGGTCCTGGGATCAAGTCCTGATTCGGGCTCTCTGCTTAGCAGGGAACCAGCTTCTCCCTCTCCCTCTGCTTGTGCTCTCTCTCTCTCTTTCAAATAAATGAATAAAATCTTTTTTTTTAAAGATTTTATTTCTTTATTTGAGAGAGAGACAGTGAGAGAGAGCATAAGCGAGGAAAAGTTCCGAGAGAGAAGCAGACTCTTCATGAAGCTGGGAGCCCGATGCGGGACTTGATCCCAGGACTCCAGGATCATGACCTGAGCCGAAGGCAGTTGTCCAACCAACTGAGCCACCCAGGCATCCCTAAATGAATAAAATCTTAAAAAAAAAAAAAAAAAGACACAGCACTCAGATGCCAGGGCCGGGGTGTGCTTGGCAGGGGGATGGCTGGAGTGGACTGTGAAATCATTTCTCTGTCCCACCCCAGGTACCAGGCCTCTTCTGGCATTCGAAAGGACTCTCTTTGACCCTTCTCTTCGGGGGGAGAATCCCTGGCAGAAGGGGGAGTCTGGATGGCCCTGCTTTCTGTGACATTAAAGGAGCCTCATGCAGACTGCCTGCTGGATACCAGACACCTTGCAGATGGTCCCACAATTTCCTTTCAAGGTAGGGAGCATTTCCCTCCATTTTACAGATGAGGAACTGGGCTCGGAAAGGCGGAAGAATGTGCCCAGGATTACCAGTCTAGGAGGTCATAAAATCAAGGTTCCCCTTCAAGCTGGCCTGGCTTCTCGGCCTCACGCAGCCTCTCATTTCTGAGACGCCCCTTCCCCCCCACTCCTGGAGTCTCAGGTCCAGATGCGGGAACGGGTCCGAGGAGCCCCAGCTTGAAGGACACATCACGGAGACACAGGAGAAGACTGCAGAAGGACTTTCTTGCCCACTGGATGTAGAACTCCGGAGTGGGCAGACGAGGAAGGGCGGAAAGACACGATCTTTAGAGGAGGCCACCTTGGTGTTCCCAGCACAGCTGACTTGCTGGCCTGACTGGAGTTGGTCAGAGGCGATCTGGAGAACCGCCCCCCTCCCCCCACCTGCCACCGCCATCCAGTGGGGCCAAGAGGGGCTGGAATCCCCTGCCTGGGCGGGACTTGGGAGTCTTGAGGGAGTTTTCTGAATCGGAGGAAAGGCAGATCATGAAGACCGGTGTTGGACAGAAGCTGGGTGGTTCGGAGCCCATCTCTGGATGCCAAAAGTGGGTCTGGGGGAATGCCGGGACCTATTTCCTGGGAGACGGACAGGGAGATGGTAGCTGCAGGAACCATGAGGGAAGCCAATCTAGACAGTCCCTGGGGCCAGAAGCCGGCCATGCCCCTGGGGATGCTGGGAGGGCAGCGGGGCCAGCCGGAGGGGATGCTGGGAGGGCTGGGGACCAGGTGGCTCAGGCCCCCGGCCAGTTGAGCAGCTGGGTGGAGGGCTGGGGGCTAGGGGCTGGGGCAGGGGAGGGTGGAGATGGGAGGTCCAGGTGGGCCTGAGCAGAGGGCGGCCCCTCCTGTGTCTCCCCTTGTCCCGTTGGCCTCCCTCCTCTCTCTTTGATGCTTCTCACCACAGACTTCAAACAGGCTGCCCTGTGCTTCCACAGTCATCCATAATTAGGGCTTCTCCTTCGCTTCCTTCCCTGCTCTGATCTGGCTCTGGCTCTCCTGTAGTCTTTGTCTCTCCACCCTCTCCCCTTCTCCCTCTTTCTCTTTCCCTCTGCTCCTGGTTCTCTGGGGCTCAGGTTCTAGACTTGTCCCCCAGCCTCCCCAGGCTGCCGTTCGGCCCTCCCTCCCCTTTGATCCGTTGCAGTCTTCTCTCTGTCTGACTGTCCACTTGGCTTTTCTGTCTCCTTTGCTGTAGCTTTTTTCCATCTCTGCGACCTCTGCCTGTGTCTCTCCTTTCCCTCCTTCCTTCCTTTTGAAGTGATCTGCACCCCCTTCCCACGCTGAAGGCTGCCCTCAGCTGTGCCTCCCGGGGTTGAGACTGGCCCTGGGACAGGCCTGTGGGCTGTCAGCTTCGTCCCCGTGGGAGCCCTCTGGGCTCTCAGCATGGCCCTGGGGCCTCCCACTCCTCCCTGGACTTCCTTCAGGCCCTTCCCAGCTCTGGTTTTTCTGGCCAGGCTGACCTCCCTCTCAGCGGCCGTCTTTGTGACCCTACGACAGGTGATGCCTTGTACATTCCCTTTCCTGGGAGAAGATTCACTGTCTCAATGGGAGACTTTACAAGGCCTGGAAAATAGGGGATGAAGAACCCTACAGATCCCCCAGCACTGGGGCTTGGACTGGACGTGGAGCCCTGCTGGGGCCCAGGCATCCCTGTCTCTATCAGGCATAGGGCTTCCCTGCGCCCCGACCAGGGAAAAGGCTCCCACCCCCTGTGTCCAACCCCCCAGGGCACCTGGTGTCCCCGACTCAGACCCCCTTGGAGAGACTGGCCTTGAGGAATAAGCCTTGTGCAGTGAGTGGTCTGGTCTGTGGATAGACCCCCAGGGCAGAGGGGGACAGGTTGAACCCTCCCTCGATGCTGCAGTTCCGGACTGGCCCTGTCCTCCCTGGCCTGTGTCCCAAGGACACCGTGAGGCGGTGATAATGAGAGGGATGTGACTAACCTCTAGGTTGGACGTGATGTTTGCCAGCTAACAGTGCCCTTCCCTGGTCATGTGGGAGCCTCCTGACCTCCACTATGGCTGGGGAATGAGATGACCACATCCTTTTTACAGAGGAGGACTCCCGGGGCCCAGGGATTTCCCAGGTATCCCTCCAGGGCCCCTCCTAGAAGGCGAGGGCAAGCTGGCAGGGCAGGGGACTCAGAGCCCCGTGGGAGCCCGGGCTCCAGACCATGGGGAATAGGCGGGACACCTGGGTGGTTCTGGTCCGTTCTACGTTCTAGGCCAAGATGGGTGCCCACTGGGTAGATGGGAGCTCAGGAGTTGTGGGGCTATACAGGAACCCTAATTTTGGGCCTTTCAGGACAGACCCCAGGAAAGAGCATGCCTGGAGTATGCCGGGGGATGGGGTGGGATCAGGAACTCAGTGGGCTGTGGGGGGAGGTACCCCCTCAGAGTTGGCCAGACCTTGGGCAGAGGGGGCTCAGTCTGGCAACCTAAAGATGTGTGAGTGTGTGTGTTCATGCGCATGACGGTGAGGGAGTGTGTGATTGTGTTTGCATGTGTGAGTGACGGGGGGTGTGTGCATGCTCGGTGTACTTGTGACACTATAAACAGGCGTGCGAGCGGGTGTGCTTGTGAGTGAGCGTGTGCAGTTAAGGGAGCCTGTCTCCAGATGGGAATGAGGAAGAGGGACTGTGTCGGCCAACAGGTCCCCAGTGTGTGTGTGTGTGTGTGTGTGTGTGTGTGTGTGTGTATGCACACGCGCTCGCACTGCCCTGGCTCTCGGATGGTGAGCGCCGACACAGACACACAGACATCCACAGATGTGAGCAAAGAGCTGTGAGACTCTGGGCCCGCGTGCGCATGTGTGGTTCTCTCCCCATCTTTGGGATTAGCGCACCAGGCCACCCACCTCCTCCCCTTTCCTCTTTCTTTCTCCCCTCCCTACTCAGCCATCCTTTGAGGACCAAGCGCTGGGACTACTGCGCTTGGCTGGCAAGAAGGGGAAGCAGAGCCCAGGTTGGGGTGGCTGGTTCAGGAAGGACGGGCATGAAGGCCCCTATCTCGGTGAGGTCAGGGAGCAGAGGAGAGGAGGAGGAAAGTGGCCTCCTGGCCTCCCTCTTCCCCACCGTCCCAAGGCCCAGTGTGGGAACGGGAACAAGAGAGATTGTTCTGTGTCAGCGTCTGAGTCCCGAGTGTGTGTGACCGTGGGACCATGCGGGATCAGGGAGGCGGCCCCGGCCTTACCTGCCCTGGCCTCTCTGGGTCTCTGCTCCTCACTTGTGAAGGCCTCTCCTCCTGGTTCCAGCACCTGGCTCCCTGCGTCTCACCCTCTCCCCTACCCTAAGAACCCTGGCCTCTTCTCCCACCTCTGCTGACTTGGCAGGGCCTCTGGTCTGAGGTTCTTGGCTGGGAAGAAGTCTGGAAGAGTGAAGGAGGGTTTTCTGTTTTTTTTCTTTTTGCCTTTAGAAATTGGGGATTTGGGCTAAGGTTGGCGTGCTCACCCCAGACAGACTTGTCTGAGCACACCTCTGCGGCAGGGAGGGACAGGTCTTTCTGTCACCATGCCCCGGGGTGGGGAGCCTTGGGCACGAGGGCAGAAGAGCACCAGGCCCAAGACAGGCAGCCGGTGCTCTGCGGAGCCCCCATGTGAGGGAGGAGGAGCAGCCTTGGCTGGGGACCCCTCGGTTTGATGGGAGAGACAAGACACACCGGATGCCTGGAGAGCTGGCTCCACGATGAACCGTCAGCCAGAGCCTGGAGACCCACAGCAGGCCTGGGCTCAGAGTAGCCACTAAGTTCTTTGGATGAACGGAAGGAAAAAAGGAAGAAAGGAAAGCAGGCAAGAAGGGAGGGCACCAGAGCTGGAAGGGACAGGGGGACAGATGGAACTGAGCTGTGAGGCTCTGGGTGGCTGGTTCCTGAAGGCCATCTGAAGGACACAGAGACCCCGTTTCACCCTGGAACTTTGCATGCTGCAGCAGCTGGCATATTTGGACCATAGCGGGGGGCCTCACTAAGACCCTGGCTCTGAGCCCTCCAATTGTCCTTCCTTCATTGTCTCTTCTTCCCTCTGCCTCAATCTCCCACTAATATTCTGGGGAGACTGTCTTTTCGGCATCCCAGATGGCTGTGAAGGGGCTCCCTGCCTGCCTCAGCGCAAAAGGGTGGAGATAGTGGCAAGAGCCACCAGGTCATCTCTGTGGGGGCAGGTGGGATGGGGAGACTGCTGTGGGGAGCTCTGGAGAATGGAGCCCCTGGGGGTATCTGGGGCCCACCCCTTCCCAGGTAACCTGCTTGGCTGCAGCCTCAAAAACGAGGCTCAGAGAACCCCAGAGATGAGTGGGTGAGTGGGTGGAAGCAGGCTCCAGGCCACTCCCTCTTGGAGGATTCCAGCACTGTGAACCCGCTCTGCCTTCCTGTGCCCTGCTCTCAGCCCCAGGGGCCTTGTCTTGGGAATCCGATGAGGGGGGGCAGCAGGGTGGGGAGGGGGTCCCAAGACCAGAGACTAGTTTTCCCCCATCACCTGGAGACACAGGGTGTAGGGAATTCACATCCCCATCTGACTGTTTCCAGCTTCAGGGAAGAGGGAAGTGGTGGGTGTGACCAAGGATAGAAGGATCCAGAATTAAATCCTGACAGTAGATGGGCCCATTCCTTCCTTTCTAGAAGGTCAAGGTTCTGGAGGGCTGAGAGTGGGCTGACCCTCCGCCGGACACTTGAGTTTGTGAGCACTTTATAATTCACACATTAGCACACCTGATCTCATGTGGAGCCCAGGGGGGTCCTGAGACGCAGGCGGGCGTGGGCTTCTTTCCCTCACTTTGCAGGTGAGGAAGCTGAGGAGGAAGGCACTCCAGCAGTTCAGGAAGAGTGCCAGGTGCTGGGCTCAGAGGCCCATCTTTTCCACGCTGCCTTATTTACCACATTCAGGAAATCATTCGGTTTGGTCCGTAGAGCCAGGAAAGCCTCAGGTCCCTTGTGGGCGCGTTGTGTCTGCCTCAGACCAGGGGGAGTGGTTGGGCTCACCTCAGCTGAGTCCAGACCCCTCCCCACCCTAACAAGGCCATAGTCTCTCAAGTTCTGTCCTCCCCACCCCCCCACCAAGCCTGGGCACTCAGGCTCCCTTCTGGGGAAGAGGCGACTTCTCTCCAGGGGTTGTGCCTAGGAGCCCCAGCCAGCATCTTGCAGCCCTGAGGCTTGCTGGGGGCAGGCAGGAGGCATAGGAGCCCAGGCTGGCCCCAGACAGGGCTGCCCCTCCATGAGTGCGTGGGCGATGCCAGTGGGAGCCCTTTGATCTGGTGCCATCTTACCCAGAGCCCAGAGCCAGTGCAGCCCCCTGCTGGCGGCTGGCCAGGCCACTCTAGGGCATATTTTTCTCTGGGTGACAGCTCCTCCTCACCCTGGCCTCTGGTGTCCCCTCCCCCAACAACTTAGACACCTCAGTTGACCATCTCAGGACCCTGGGTCTTCCCCCTTCCTGCTCTGTAGGGGGCTCCCAGTGGAGGCTGCACCCAGCAGGCACATTACCCAAAGGACCTCGTGGAATCTGCTGGAGACTAGGTGTGTCCTTATGCCCCATTTTAGCGGATGAGGAGCTGAGGCCCAGGAAGGCAGAGTGACTCACCCAAGGTCACACAGCAACTGGCAGAGCCCGGCTTACTTCTATCAGGCTCCCAGGCAGAGCTGGGAAGGAGAAGGAGTTCAGAGCTTGGGAAGGGCTTTGAATGCTTCACTGAGGAGCCTCCACTTGATTTTGTAGGTGGAGATTTTCCTGTTTTTAAATAAGAAATCACACAGCAAGAGCAGAGAGCCAGCCTGTCCAAATCTTGCTTTGAATATCCTCGCGGTACGACCTTGGGCAAGTTACTTAACCTCTCTGTGCCTCATTTTGTTCATCTGCACAAGGTGAACGGTAATAGTGCCCAGGCTTGCTGTGAGGGTTAGGTGAGTTAATGAGCCTGAGCACTTTGCACTGCATTGGTATTGGTAGCTTCTAAGTGGTCCCTTCCCTTTCTGACCACCCTCTCCCCACCTCCCTGCCATCATCCTCTCTTTGAGGAATGAGAGACACTGTCTGGAGTGAGGAACTGAGCCTGTGAGCTGCTGTAGGCAGAGACCCTCATGTGTCCTGCTGGCTGCCCAAGGCCTGTGCATTTGAGTCAGGTGGGGGCAGGGAGGCAAAACAAAAGTCTGGAGTGACCTGAAATAGCCTTTCTAATGACTAGATGTGGCTCAGTTCGCAGAAGAGGCATGAAGGGGATGCCTCCTGGTCCGGGATGTCAGGGTAGAGGGTCTTTGGGTGCTGGGTGTGGAGGAGACGGGGCGGGCTTCTGCCAGGAGGGCTGAGAGGGAGGGAGGAGTGGGCTGGAGAATAATGGGGGAGGCTGGGAGGGGATGGAAACCCACCCCTAGGCGGGAGGTTGAGGGCAGGCCTGCTGGCAGAGGAGGCCCGCCAAGACAGAAAGGTGGAGACAGCGGCCACCGCCCAGGTGGGGAGATAAGTGTCTGTAGGAATCCCAAGCCACCCACACACTATGTCCCCTAATCCCGGCTCACTCCTCCGGAGGCTGTGGCTCCAGGTCTGCTCCCTCTCATCTCTCAGGAGCCCACCCCCCTACCCCCGGCTGGAGCCAGGAGGGGGGCTCTGGACAAGGAGCAGACGGAGCCCCCAGAGCACAGGGTGGTCCCCGGGGTGACCCAGCTGGAGGGGCGTCCCAAGGCCTGAGAGGCACATGGCCTTTTTTTTTCTTTTTCTCAGATTTTATTTATTTTTTTGACACACACAGAGAGAGAGAAAGAGACAGTGAGAGAGGGAACACAAGCTGGGGGACTGGGAGAGGGAGAAGCAGGCTTCCCACTGAGCAGGGAGCCGGACACGGGCTCGATCCCAGGACCCTGGGACCTGAAGGCAGACGCTCAATGACTGAGCCACCCAGGCGCCGGACGCATGGCCTTTCCTGATGGTGGCAGGAGGCAGTAGGCTGAGGGGGCAGGATGGGATCTCAGCTGGGATCCCACTGGCTCTCCCAGTGGGAATTAACAGAGGAACAACTTGGTTTTTTTCCTCCCCTCCCCACTCTTTCCTTCCCTTTATTCTTTTTCTACCGCCGAGCACTTTGCCTGGCATGCAGTAGGCATTCAACGATTATATGAATTAATAAACAGAGCTAGAAGATGCGGAGTCTACGGTTTCTGCTAATGACCTAATGCCAGGATCCTGCGCCTTGGGCCATGTGGACAAAAGTCGGGGCAGGAATTGGGGCTGGGGTTGGTGGCGGGCAGGGGAGGGCACTGAGACAAGATGTAGGGGTGAACTCTAGGATGAGACCCAGAGGGGATGGGCCCGTGGTCTGTGTCTTTTCTCAGCAGCCGGGATTGGGCGGAGGAAAGCAAGAGAAATGGGTGAAGGACTGGACTGTGAAATTAATGAATTAATTTTCACAAACAAAGCAGATAAATAATTGGACATAAAATTCCAATTATGTCCCTTGAATTCAGAGCTTCCCACGCTGTAGTTGTGGGAACATCTCCATCACAGTTTCTGCTGTATGGGATCTTTAAACTTAAAGTTGACAAATTTGGTATCAACCCACTTTTTTTTTTTTTTTTAAAGTAAGCTCCATACCCAGCATGGAGTCTGACCCAGGGCTTGAACTCAGACTCTGAGATCCAAGACCTGAGCTGAGATCAAGATTCAGCTCCTCAGGGGTGCCCGGGTGGCTCAGTTGTTAAGCGTCTGCCTTTGGCTCAGGTCATGATCCCAGGGTCCTGAGATCAAGCCCCACATTGGGCTCCCTGCTCTACGGGAAGCCTGCTTCTCCCTCTCCCACTCCCTCTGCTTGTGCTCTCTCTCTCTGTCAAACTAATAAATAAAATTGTAAGAAAAAAAAAAAGTTTTGGATGCTGAACTGACTGAGCCACCCAGGTGCCCCACATCAACCCACTTTTAATTTTTATTCTTTAAATTTAATTTAGTTTTATTTATTCATTTGACAGACAGAGATCACAAGTAGGCAGAGAGGCAGACAGAGAGAGAGAGAGAGAGGAGGAAGCAGGCTCCTTGCTGAGCAGAGAGCCCGATGAGGGGCTTGATCCCGGGACCCTGGGATCATGACCTGACCCCAAGGCAGAGGCTTTAACCCACTGAGCCACCCAGGCGCCCCTCAACCCACTTTTTAAACCTCCCTCCTCTACTGCTTACTGGCTGTGTGACTGGGGCAAGTCCCTTGACTTCTCTGTGCTTCTGTTTCCTCATCTGTGGAGGGGACGTAATGAGAGTGCTCCCCTCATCGGGTTATTGGTAGGGTCGCGTTTGTAGCTGTAAAGCAGCTAAAGTGGGCCTAGTGAGTGTAAAGGGCGATGTGTTTGTTAAACAGAATAAGTAAATAAGCACGTCTGAGCAATGACATCTGGGATTGTGGCTTGGCGCACCAGTTCTATGTCCTCACCCATATGAAAATAGTGAACTATTAGCTATACCTGTTGCTAACATCCTTCCATACCTTCCACACCTTCCACACCACCCAGATGGAGTGCCCATGGCCCTGAGTGCCCAGGTCTGTCCTCTGGGTTTCAGTGCCCTGCTAGCCTTGGCTCCTATCCTCTTCCGGTGGGTCCCCCTGCAGCGTCCTCACCAGCCTCTTCCCCTTGACCTTGCCCAAGCTCCTCTGCAGAAAGACACTGCTTGTGTCCCGAGTCTGCTGTTGGGAAGGACACTGCTCCGTGGAACTCACTGTTCCCAAGAGGTCCCGGTGCAGGGGGAGGGGGGGCACATCCGTTTTGGGAATCTTCCCTGGGAGTGTCTGCATCCGAATCCCAGGGATCCCATACTTTGCCCCAGCCGAGCACCTCATTTTTGCCTTCTGCCTTTCCTGAACCTGGGAGGAATGAGGGCCGGGCCTCAAGCAATGGGAACTGGGATAATTCCAAGGCCGGGGCATGTTGCCTTCAGTTTACCCTCTGGGCGCCTCCCATGTGATGGGCTGCAGGACTCATTGGCCTGTGTTTGAGGTTAACCACCTTCCTTAATGAGGCTGGGGATGGAGAGGGCAGAGGGGGAGAAGCCCCTGAAGGTGTGAGAGCTGTGATGACCTCTCTTGGAGGCCCCCCAGGGTGATTGTGTGGGGTGGCCGCGGAGAAGACAGGATCCTGGGGAGGCCATCACGAACGCCATATGACAGGGAGAGGAGAAGGCCCCAACGCGCTTCCCTTTGCTGGCTGGAAAGCTGGAACTGTTGCAGGAGGATTCAAGGGAAGACTTTCAGTGGGACCTCGAGTGGGCAGAGGGGTGGATTGGGGACGCAGAGGGTGTGGGCATAGCGGCATTGGTCAGTCATGCAGTGAGTCTTCTGGCTCTGCTGTGGCTTTAGGTCAAGATGGCGGCTTCCGGTCAAGATGTCTGGGTGGCCTCCCTCTACCTGCTGCCCAGTGTCTGTAGGAGCACCGGTCTCCATGGCCTGGATGTGTGTGTGTGTGTGTGTGTGAGAGAGAGAGAGAAAGAAGAGAGAGCTGCTTCCCTCATCAGACTAGGAGTTCCCAAGGTAGCGTTGTATCTCCCCCATAAGCTAGGGGCCCCCTGAGGGGACAGAGGCAGTGCTGCTTCAGGGCTCCATTCCTGCCTATGGAGGGTACTCACTCTGCCCAGAGCAGACCTCCAGGCCCTGAGCCCCCACCCCACCCTACTGCACCCCCTTGGCCTTCTGTGTTCTCTCTCTGCCTACTCTCCCTTCTCCCCTCCTCTCTCCCTCCCTCCTGTGCACATGCACCACAAGGAGACTCCCTTTGAAGTCTTGCTGAGTCGTGTTGTTCTTATGACAGAGTAAACAGGCAGGGCAGAGCCAGGGGCTGGGGCCCTCCTAATGAGGCTTTTCCGGGGGAGTGGGCCTGAGTGGGGCTCCCATCAGATAAGACAGTCTCTTGCTGCCTCTCTATTTGCTATTCTGATGAGGGACGCAGCTGAGAGACAGGTGGGTCCCCTGGGTGTGGGGCCCCTGCCTGCCCATCTTGCCAGAGATGGGCCATGTGGTCATGTGACCTCTGGGGACCCATGAAGTCCTGTGTCCAAGAAAGGCTTCAGACGGTGCCTCCATCCTCCGGCTGAAGGCAGGGACCCGTGGTTGCCTCTGTCATCCCGAGTAGAGCCTCCGCCAAGCTGGTAGAGAAAGGATTTGGGTCAGATGCCAGGAGGAACTTCCCAGGTCATGGGAGTGCGTGACGTTCCCCGTACCAGATTGCAGTGGGGCAGAGTTAGGGGAAGAATTCCCTGCTCCAGGTTTGGAAGGGCTAGTGTGCTAGTGTGTCTCTGGGAGTACAGGATAGGGGACGGGCAGCAGACAGGAGAGGGAGGAAGGATGCTCGAGAGTGAGCACTGAAAACACTAGAGGCTCATACAATTGGTCCTCCTCTGGTTCATTTTCCTCTTCCATGCATAATTCTCAGGTCATATGAAAACGCTGGGGAGAGAAAGGCCAGTAGTGGGGTCAGCTGAGGCCTGGATCCTTCCACGATAATGGGGAGGGCACAGTCCAGCTCTGGGTGAGTTGTACCAATAAACAGTGGAAACCTACAGGAGGCCTGACTTCTAGCATCCTAGAAGTGCTTTTTGAGCTGTCTGGGAAAAGGGAGCTCACTCCACTCAGAGCAAGCCTTAGTTTCCCCATCTTTGACAGGAAAATAAGAATTAGAGTGTCTCTCTCATTGGGAGAATGGAGGAGATGATTCCTGCAAAGCCCTTGCCATGGAGTCTGGCACTCCCTGGGCTCTGGGAAGTCCTCGAAAGGCCACTTTCAAATTCTCATTTTCACAGCTCTCCTCCTGGAAGTTCTTCCTGACATTTGGCCTCTATCTCTCCTCTGATCATAACGAAGTGTCATCTTTCCAGCCTTCGTGGGGAGCAGGGTAGGTGGGTATGATGACCCCTTCTGGCCTCAGTTTCTCCCTTCTTAAATGCCACCTCCCCACTTCTTCCCCTCCCCCCGCTCGCCTCCATGGTGAGATAATGTCTAAGAGATCCTTGGAGTTACTTGGAGGAAGAGGCCAGACAGTGAGTGACCAGAGGTGATTATCTGGCGTGACTAAAGCAGTGGTTTCCCTCCCCCCTCCCCCGGCACGGGCAGAAGGGAGGGAGACATCTGAGGTCATGCTCTAGGAGGAACTTCCCAAGAAAGGCTAGACCTGGGAAAGCCTAACTTGGGGTGGGGGAAAGAAAGGGAAAGAGGAAGGAGACCAGGAACTTGGTTTCAGGTGGATTTTCACAGGGGAAAAAAAAAAAATAAGCTACAGCCAACAATAAATTATCCCATTTAGGAGGGCTTCGAGGCAGGGGCTGGCCAAAATGGCCCACCCATCCCACTCCTAGCCCAGACATCTCTGTCCCAGTCTCCCTTTGAACAGCCATCCTGTCTCCAACTCAGCCTGCCTCCTCTGTGGACACTGTCATCTACCCTTGCCCTTGAGCCCAGCCCTTCCTCCCTCCACTGCTCATCCTGGACCCAGCTCCCTCCTAGCCCCATCTCCCCATCCCACCCCTGCCCTGGGGTCTCCAACAGCAGCAGCCCAGGTCCCATGTCCTTTGTCCCTCAATCTGGGGAGCTCCCTGCGGGAGGCCTCTCTCTCTCTGTCTTCCCTCTGCAGGCCCTCTGCCCACCCCACCCCCAGAGTCCTGCAGAGGGCCAGGTAGCTGCCTGCCTGGGGCGGCTGGGGCTGGTCTCTCCTCCAGCTCCCCTGGCCTCCTCTCTCCAGGGACGGAGCCAGTTAGGGGAGAGCGTGCAGTTCCCACTCAGGCCTCTGGGTGCTGCCCAACAACTGTGCTTGGTCCCTCCCCTGCGGGGGGGGCGGGGGGGGCTGGCACCTGGCAGGTACTTACCTTCACCCTGACCTTCTTCCTGCACCCCCCCCCAAACAGGGGCCGCCTCCATTTAGAAAAGAGAAGCAGCCACTACTAAATATTTTCACTCTCGTCACCTCGTTTGCTCCCACTTACTAGTCTCTCGCCAGCCCCCATTTTACTCATAGGGAAGCCAGGGCCTAGCGAGGACAAGAGGCTTGCCCCAGATCTCACAGGACGGGGAGGAATCCTGACAAAGACTCAGAAGGACAGGAACGGGCCTGTGGAGCAGGGGTAACCTTGGTGTCCGTGTGTGGGAAGCAGGTACTTGGGCTTGTTTCAGTCTCCCTCGGTGCCACAAGAGGACACTGCAAGGGGTGCCTGGGTGGCTCAGTGGGTTAAGTCTCTGCCTTTGGCTCCGGTCATGATCTCAGGGTCATGGGATCGAGCCCCGCATCGGGCTCTCTGCTCGGTGGGGAGCCTGCATCCCCCTCTCTCTGCCTACCTCTCTGCCTACTTGTGATCTCTGTCAAATAAATAAATAAAATATTAAAAAAAAAAAAAAAAGAGGACAGTGCAAGAGGTAGGCCTGCCCCCCGGGACAGAGCCTGAGCGAGGCGCCTTCGCTGCATTCCTGGTCCTGTGGTGAGAGGCCGGTGAGGCCTCTCAACGGTTCCCTTGTATCAGTTACTTTCCATCCACAGGTGTGCCAGGGAAGTCTCCTTTGGGGCCATCTGGACAGTTAAGGATGGTCTTGGGGGAGGGACTTTTGTTCCCCAAGCTCAGTGGCCAAGTCTCTCTGCTTTCTTTTTGTCCCTGAAGGTCCTGTGCAGGGGCTGTGCGGGGGAGGGGGTGGGATATGTGAGGGAGGAAGGGACAGAGAAGGAGGCCCTGCCCTCACAGATGTGGAAGGGAATGGAAGGAGGGGAGCCCTGAGAGACGGCCTGATCTGCAGGGAATTGCTTCATGAAGGGGTTCTTCCTCCCCCATCCCCCTTTGACCTCCCACTCCCACCCCTCCAAGCGTGCCCAGCCCCGTCTGAGCAGGCCTTGAGGAGGGGACAGCAACTTTTTTTTTTTTTTTAAAGATTTTATTTATTTATTAGAGAGAGAGGGAGGGAGAGCAAGCACAGGCAGACAGAATGGCAGGCAAAGGCAGAGGGAGAAGCAGGCTCCCTGCCAAGCAAGGAGCCTGATGTGGGACTCGATCCCAGGACGCTGGGATCATGACCTGAGCCGAAGGCAGCTGCTTAACCAACTGAGCCACCCAGGGACAGCAACTTTGAGGGTGGGGCTGAGAGTACACTCTCCAGGATGGGGTCAGCATGAGTGGGCCCCAGTTTGCTGAGTTGAGAGGCTGTAGGTTTGAGTGGCTGTGTGTGTGTGTGTGTGTGTGTGTGTGTGTGTAGGCACCCTACCCCAGCTGGAGTTCTTTCCAGGCCTTCTTTACTCTAGGAAGAACACTCCCCCAACACTCCCCTGAGACGCAGGTGTCCTGTCTCCCTCCAGAGACCCTGTGTGGCCCCACAGGGTCCCTTACAGGGACCGCTAGGCCTGGCCTCCCCCTACCCACACTGTGCAGGACCTCCTGCGGCCAAGATCCTCCTCCTTCTGCTCTAAGCCCTTGGGCTGGAGCAGGTGATCCGTGGGTTTTCCCTGGAGCTCAGGTGGGAAGGGCAGGCCTCTCCCTGGTGTGAGAAGGGTGTCTCCAGAAACTGTCCCCCCACTCCAATGCCTAAGGGCAGGCAAGACCCTCTTCCCTGCCCTGCCTCCTCCCTTCTCCCCACTAGGATGCTCAATGCTTCTTCTAAAATGTAAGCAATGCGGGAATCTATAGACTAGAAGATCTGCTCCCCAAGCCCATCCCCCAACGGGGAACTGAGGTTCATGTTCAGTTGCTTCCTCCCCGACTTTCTAAACATTAAATCTCTCTCTCTCTCTTTTTTTTTTTTCAACACAGATGGGACTTCACTAACGAATTGTCCTTCAACTGGTCTGTCGGCCTGCCCAGGCGCATGCGCAGAGCCATCCCGGGTTTGAGGGTTGCGGAGGACTCCCTGCGTGCCCGCAGTCTGACTTGGCTGACCTCTCTCACGACGGGCATCTAGACAGAATCCAATCTTTCATCATCACAGTAACGCTGAACAAAGATGCGTGTCTGAGTGTCCAAGTACCTCGCTGTGAATGGGAGCGCGCTTCTCCAGGACCGACCTCACGCCCAGGACAAGGGTGGCGGGGATCCCGGCCTCTGAGTGACGTCTGCGTTGGCCAGCATCTCTAGAGGAGGGCTTCCTGCCTTCCCCCTCGGTGATACAGTCTTGGGGTGGGTGTGTCTGCCCATCTGGGAAGTCCTTCCTCAAGTCAGACCCAAATCCCCGCAGCTTTGCTTGGAACCGCAGGGTTGTTCCTTACTCAAACCCTTGGGCAGGATGGTGTTGGGCTGGCTGGGTGATGTGGGGAAGGCTGCTCACTCCCCGTAGAGTGGTGTGCGCCTGCTGGGGAGTAGAACCTTCCTCTCCTCTCCTTGTTGGAAGCTGCTCGCAGAAAAGAGGACAAAGTTCTCCTGGGAGGGCCTCTGAAATTCTGGATTACCGTGGTGGTTGTGGATCAGAGCTGGAACTGACGGTCCCAGAGGGCACCTTCCGGCCTTACTGCTCTTCATGTCTGGGAAGGACTTGGACGTCCTCTCAAGGCTAGACACTTCAAAGCACTTCCCAGATATATACGAAGGCTTCTCTCAGGAGCAGGGGGCTGTCTCCTTCGTCATGGGAAGCCAGGTGGAGGTAGAGCTTGGCAGAAGCCTGGCCATCCCTCTCTTTTGGTTACCTG
Organism: Neogale vison; assembly: GCF_020171115.1. NCBI lineage: Eukaryota > Metazoa > Chordata > Mammalia > Carnivora > Mustelidae > Neogale > Neogale vison. The sequence continues at coordinate 45,870,972 of NC_058095.1, read as the reverse complement.
TGATATTAGCTCCTGCCCCGACTCCTGCCCTCCCCAAGTTCCACCCGTGGGTCAGCCTGGAAGACTGTGGAAGCCTCCTGTATGTGTGTCTCTGTCTCCACGCTCACCCAGCAGCTTAGAATACTGGGTCCTTGGGATGAAGTGGGTCAGAGGAGTCAGCATTAACTCTTTGTGTGTCGACCGAACCACAGAGCTGTGAGTTCTCAGCCAAAGACCAGCCAGGACCTTCAGAACAACCCTCAGTTCCTTCCAGAGGCTGGTGCTGATTTCACTCTCCCTGTACTCACACAGAAGACTCTTACTGCACACCCAGGCACTGAGACCCACAGTGACCTGTCTGCTGTGTGTGTGTGTGTGTGTGTGTGTATGTGTGTGTATGTGTGTGTCCTGGAACAGACAAGAGCCAAAGCCCACACAATGTGATAAGTGCTTTGATTGGAGAGGCAGCAGCAGGAGAAATGGATGGTGAGAGACTCACTCACTGATGTGGTTACCTCAATTACCCCTAATTGACCCTGCTCTTGGCACTCTAACCAGCCAGGGGAAGTCCCAGGCAAAGGGGCAAAGCCCTAGGTGGTTTTCACCAGGAGCCGGAAGGCTGGGTTCGAACTCAGGACTGCCTGACCCGGCTGCACTGGCCCATCCTAGACACCAGAGCTGGCTGGAGGGGGTCAGGCCTAGGACACTTGGTACATGGATGACTGAATGAGCAAATGAACGCCTGAACGGCCTGGGTCACAAGTTTTTATTTCATGTGTGGTCCATGCAGGCACATCTCTGCAGGAAGCCAAACTACAAGGCTGGGGGTCCCCTCGCCTCCATGAGGTCCAGCACCTTCCGTGATCTGCATTCATACCTGGCCCCGAGCAGTGCCATTGGGAGGCAGAGAGAAGCTTAGCTTTTCCTGATAGCTGGGGGTGGGAAGGCTGGGCAGGGTTGCCTCTGGGTCCCCAGGGGACCTCAGGGGGGTCATTGTGCTCCTCCTTTGCCCCTCAGACAGGTGGGCAGGACCTCTCTTGAAATGACCAGCTTCTGGAACAAGGCCTGGCCTTTAGTGGGTTTGCAGTAAACATCATTCAGCAGATGTCATAGGAGGAGAATGGAGACACTGCAAAAGGGTCCTTGTTATTTAGGCCACTTGTTACAGGGAAGACCCTGCCCCCCCACCCCAGTCCCGCTGCTCTCTCTGAGGCTACAGAAGGCTTAAAAGCTTCTCTCCACCTGGTTTGAGTCCCCCAAACAGCATCCTTTAGGAACTGCTCATCGGGTTGGTCTTTGCAGAATGTCTTAAGTGTTCTGAGAATCTCCGATGGGCTTGGAGGTGGGGACTTTGATGGGAAAGCCATATAAAATGCTGCAAAGGCTCCTGGGTCCAGTGAATTTCAGTGCAGACACTGTGGGAATCTGCATTTTGAACAAGGGCTCCCCTGAATCTGATCCATGCCCTACATTTTGAAAAACAAAAGCTCAGTGTCTATCTCCCTGAATGCTGGGAAATGACCTTGAGCAGAAATCTGGTCTTTTCCTCTCTAAGAGGGGGTGGGTTTTATTTCCAGGGGACAAGACCTGTGGAGCCATGAAAGCCTCAGGGGGCTGGGCTTGGTCATCAGAGCCCCTCCCACACTTGCTAAGGCCTACTGTGTGCCAGCACCGGGACCACCATGGGCCCAGGAAAGATGGGTGCGAGGTGACAGCCCAGAGAAGAGGGAGGGACCCAAGTTACAGAGTGAGGCCTTTCTGAGAAGAGGACTGGGCTTGACAGGTCCCTGTGGGACTTTTGGGATTTGGGAAGCTTACCTCTGGCCACCAGGGGTCCTTCTTTGGGTCTACAGTAAGTCTCTCTTGCTGCAAAGTATATTGTTCTAGAGGTGGTGCTAGGGGTTGGAGTTTTTCTCAGGTCTAACACAGCCTAGGAGTCCAGGAAGCAGGAGGGATCCTTGAGGATAGTAGGACAGCACCCCAATCGTATGCAGCCGCCCACCCCTGCCCCCTGGTAAGGAAGGAGGGGATGGCGAGGGGACAATCACACCCTACAGCACACTTCCTGGGTTCATCCCCTGCGGAAAGCCACTCTCTCCTTTTCTCCTTAGAGAATATTTCACTCCTCCCTGACAATCATCCAATTCACCCATTGGGGAAGTTCTCCTTGATGTCTGACTGCAAGCTTTCCTGCTGACAAGCAAGCTGTCTTCCATTTCAGACTGAGAGGAATAAAGACATCTGACTCCCACTCTTCTGCTTCTGAAGTCCACGAGCAAGTCAAGACTTACTGGCCAGAGAGGCTCCTGCCTTGTTCCTATCCCTCCCATCCTGTGCTTCCCCTGCCTTCTCTCCTCCGGGACTCCCCTCCCAGTTTCATCCCATGTGGAATGTAGGGAACCACCAGTTCCTGCTGACACCCTCTCCTCGAACTCCAGGATGGTGGGGGGTGGGTAGGAAGACCAGTTTTTCCAGCCCTGAGACCAGCCTGCCCCTGGGGGCTCTTCCAAGCCCAGTAGGATGGCAACCTGGGCCTCCCCGGAATGTGGCAGATCCGGCTTTTGCCGCTGAGAGGTCGGAGGTAGCCATAGTCCAGGGCCAGTGAGAGACATCCCCTCCCACTCAGCCCAGGAACCTGGGCCAGTGGCATCCCTCCCATCTCCAGTCCCCTCCCCTATGCAGCCAGAGAGCCCACTCATCCTGGCCAGGCCACACTCCTTTCCTTGCCCCTGGTCAAGGGAGGTCCTCCTGTTGGCCTAGTCTGCCCTCCCACATTTCCTTCGCCAGCCAAGGGCCCCCTCCTCCCTCTCCCTTTCTGTCCAGACTGAGATCTGCCTTTAGGGGCCCTTCTGGGGGTTGAGGAAGGCACTTCTCCCTCCAGACTAGAGGTGCTCCAGGCTCAGGGACCCTGATTTTGGCAGGGCCTGGCACAGTCAGTGCCCAGGAAATATGCCTATCTGCCTGCTGGCCTGGCGAACTCCATGCGTGGGGACAGATACATCTGCCAGAAGCAGGTGGGGACGGGTTAGTGCCCACCGCTGTGGACATGGCTCATCAGTACCCAACCTGATCCTGCCAGTGTGGGGCCTGGAAAAAGCCAGTGCGAGGACCCCTCCCCCAATGGCCCCATTGTACCCCTCAACACTCCATCCCCTACTTCCTATTGTTCTCTTGGGGGTGACTCTGGGGTGAGCTACAGTGGGAACAGCTACAGTGGGAACGAGGTCAGGAGCCACTCGGTTTGCAAAGATCCAGCCTGGTCCATGGCTGATGTGTTTCTCTACATGTGGTCTCCAGGCTTAATATCCATCGCAATGACATCTGCCGTTTATTGAGCACCTACCCTCTGCCAGGCTCTGTGCTAAGAACTTTACATGGGGGATGCCTAGGTGGCTCAGTTGGTTAAGCATCTGCATTCGGCTCAAGAGGTCATGATCCCAGAGTCCTGGGATCAATTCCCGCATCTGGCTCCTTGCTCAGCAGGGAGCCTGCTTTTCTCTCTGCCTGCTCTGCCTGTTCTGCCTGCAGCTCTCCATGCTTCTGCTCTCTCTCTGACAAATAAATAAATAAAATCTTAAAAAAAAAACAAAAACAAAAAACTTTACATGATTTTCCATTTAATCCTCTCAACAAACTTATGTGGTAAGTACTATCATGATTCCCATTTTACAGATGAGCAAACTGAGGCTATCAGCTTCCTATGGGAAGGGGAAAAAAAAAACTTACTCTTTTTTGAAGCTCCTGTGCTTAGCATGAACAAGCAGGTATTCACTTGACATGAAATCTGGCTAGGATGGCAGAGGGCTCCATGAAGAGAAGTGAGCCTAAATCTCCACCCTTGGGTCTGGGGATTCCAGAATCCAGAGGAGACAGAGCCAGACCAAGGACTGGCTTACCCACTGCTTGTTTCCTGAGAATTCAAAAGGAGAAGCTAGCAGGGAGAACTTTGGGACAAAGCTAGTGGAGCCTACAGAAGCCATGGACCCCAGCTCTGGGTGGGCCTGGCCACGGGGCTCTGGGGCCAAGCCTGTAGGGGGAATGGGCACACGCAGCCTCTTGGCGCCGGGGTGGGAGAACAGCCCTGGATGACCTGCCAAACCCTCTGTGCCTCGAATCCTCCATCCTGTGTCTCAGGTCTTTCTCGTGAGGCCCGGGGGAGTCCCTGGTGGGTGGGGCTGCTGCAGGCCTGTGTCGTGATGTTCTGGGCAGAGGGCGGGGTGCGGCGCAGGCCCTGACCCGGTTGGGCAGGTTGGCCCACCCTGAGTGGCACCTGTGACCAGGTGCCAACCCCACCCACCTCCCTTTGAAGTCATCCAGCCTGCGCTCAAGGCCTAGCCCCTCTTCTGGGTCACCTCCCTAAAAAGAACTGGGGTCCTCTCTGGAGAAAGCTCCTCTTGCCTGAGGCCAGCTCCTGTGTGGGGAGAGGGAGGCAGGCCTAGGCCTGCCTGGAGGAGGTGGCAGTCTCCTTAGATCTGTCTCTACAGGGACTGGCAGGGGCTGGGCCAAGGAGGCTGAGTGAGGGGACCAGCGAAGGGAGGGGGCTGATGAAGACAGAGGGCTCAGAGTTGGGGGAAGCTTGGTGACAGGCAGGGAGTTCTGCTAGGGTGATGAGGCCGGGCAGGGAGGCACTCTCTCCCACCGCCTACCTGGGCTCAGTCCCGGGAAAAGTCCTCTCCAGCAGCCCAGCACAGCCCTCAATAATCACAGCTCAATAATCACAGCCCTCCCCACCTTCATTAGCCTGTCCCCTAACCCCTATCCCACGGATTGCTCTACAGGTGGCATTTCTGTCTTATGGAAGGTGCTGGTTAGTTCCAGTATTAAGACAAGCCCCTTGATACGCTCTCCCCACCAGCCCCTTCACTCCAGATCTTCCTCTCTCCTCAGCTCCTGTATTTGTCTGCAAGGCGCAGTGCCAGCTGGGGGTGGGGAGCCAGGTGGGCACAAAGCAGTCTCCCCGGGGGCTGCAGGACTTGGCACGTGCAGAGCCCTGTCCACAGTCCGCTGCAAGACCCAGGTCCCTTTGCCCAGCACAGCCCAGCGCTGCGGCCCAGGCCTTTCCCAGCCGGCCCCGCCTGGCTCAGGCTCAGGGTAGACCTCTAATCCGCCAGGAGCCTCCTCCGAAAACCATTAGGCAGCCTGGCCCCTGCCCTGCGGGCCTCCAATCCGCCCTCCCCACACCCCTCCCCTAGGCTTCCTTTGGACGCCGCCCCAACCCTGCGGTCCTGGTCCTGGGCGCCCGGCCGAGGGACCCCTCTGGGTTGGCTCCACAGCCTGATTTCTACTGCAGGCAGACCTCTTCTTAGACCTCCCCCACCAGGCTGGGGCCCACGCCCCCCACCCCCCAGAGGAGGAGGAGCTCAGCCTCTAAATCTCAGAGTTAGGTCCCTGCCACTCTCTCCTCATGCCGCCGGTTTGGGGGTGGCCAGGGACACGCTGGGGCCTCCAGTTCCCGCTGCGGGGCGGGGCCAGGGTCGCCTGCAGGCAGCAGCAGCACCTACTCCCCAGCCGGCCCGTGGCGTCCCGCCCGCCATCGATGCCCAGGACGCAGGAAGGGGTGCCAGCCCGGCCTCCTGCCTCTCTGTTCCCTAGTCGCCCCGCCTCTGCTGCTCAGCCCCGGGGCCTCCTCCTCTTCCTCTGGGAAGCCTGCCCCCGAGTGCAGCACCTCCTCTCTTAGGCAGCCCACGTTTCCGCCACGGTGGGTAGCCCACGTTTCTGCTCACCGTGCCACCAGGGGACGGGGCCTGTGCTCTGGCGTTGGGCAAGCCAAGCCACTTGACCCCTTGGAGCTGTTTGCCCAACTGTAAATAGGGCTATTAACCGCACCTGCCGCATTAGGGTATTAGCTGAGCTTTGCCCATAAGTGTTCCATGATCTTATGGAGTCGCTGAGAAGGGCCCGGACTTGTCTCTCCTTCCAAACTGGTCAGAGACTGTCGCCTTCCAGCTTGTGCCCATGCTGGTCACGTTGGGAGAGAGGCGAGGACAGGGAGTGACCTCTCTGCCTCACAGGTCCGTTTAGACACCAGAAGAAGGTGTTTCCCTTCCTGTCCTTACTGGCCAAGAAAAGGAAAGGCAAGACGGACCTGGTGTTGGAGGTTGAGCGTCTCTTGGCATGGAGAGTGGGGAGGGGACATGGCATCCTTCTCCCCAGTCCTAGACAGGACTTCAGATTGAGGGGAGCAACCCCCAAGGGGAGAAGAAGACCCCCTCAGGAGGGCTTCCTGTATCCCCCCGCCCCTTCATTCAGGGTCCCTGCAGAGAGGAAGAGGAGGTCGGCTTCTGAGACTGTCATCAATGATTAGCAGCTTTGAGGGACGGGTCCCCCCACAGATCCAAGTGGCCAGGGAAGTGACATCCCACTGATGGTCCAAATCACTCCCTCAGAGGCTGGGTGAAGAGCTCTTGAAGGAGAGGAAGAACTGGCAATGGTGGCACAGGCTCAAATTTTGGAGCAAACGCAGTGGAGTCCGCCATCTTCTAATCAAGATGGATGGCAGGAATAGCCACAGAAATGTTTACTATATGAAGCAGTATACCTAATTTTGACTGAATTTTGTCCTTTTCCTCATGAAATTCCCATCTTTTTCAGTCAGGCTCATTGATGTGTGCTCAATAATCACAGTCTCCGTTTATTGTTGCCTATCACGTGCCAGAAACTGTGCGAAGCATGTGACAGGCTCTGGCTAGCTTAGGCAGAAGCAGCATAAACGGACAGTGAGTAATGAGGTGGTCTTCCTGGAGGTGGTGATATCGGAGCAGAGACCTGTGTGAAAAGAGGGAGCCAGCCATTTGAATATTGGGGGGGTCTAGCAGTCAGGGCAAGAGGAACAGCCTGTGTAACAGCCCTGAGGTGGGTGCTTGCGTGATTTTTGGCGGGTTGGCACAGCAAGAAGCCCAGTGGCAGGTTGGGGGTAGAGGGAGCTCAGAGGAGCATGGGTAGCGGGAAGCCAGATGAGGTGAGGAGAACAGTAGGAGAGGAGTCTATGAGGAAGGCAGTATTGTTAAGTCCATTTTACACGGGGAAACTGAGGTATAGAGAAGTGAAATACTAAGTGCGGAAACTGGGCTACACCAGGCCACCCCCACTTAGGCCTCAGTGCTTAATCACAGCACCCTCCTGCATCGCCACCCCCCCGCCCCGTCATGTAGGTCTTCACTTGGTCCAGGAGCCGGGGCAGGGCTGGGTCACCTCACCAGGCCTCCATAGGCTCTGGTACGTTAGGATTTAAGTATATGTGAAGAAAAAAAAAAAGGCAGACTTCCAACATAATACTAATGCCCACATTTGAGGGTTTTTTAAAAATCTTGTTTTAAAGTTTTGTTTATTTGAGAGAGAGAAAGAGAGCATGGGGGGAGGGGCAGAAGGAGAGGGAGAAGCAGAAGCCAACTCCCCGCTGAGAGGGGAGCCCAACACTGGGTTAGATCCCAGGACCTTGAGATCATGAGCTGAACTGAAAGGCAGCTGCTTAACCCACGGAGCCACCCAGGCCCCCACATTTGAGTTTTGTGTGCGCGGGAAGCATGCTTTACCGGCAGCCCCAGAACCCTGCACAGACCCGGGCATAGGATAGTGGTTCAGTTAAGCATTGGCAGAATGAGTGGAAGAATATTCATTTTGAAGCAGAGACTGATTTTTCTAGCAAGGCCTGCAGTTTCTGTAACGAGGTTAAGATTCTTTCTGTGGGAGGCATCCCTAGAGACCAAAGTTCAACCCCACTGCTCCGCAGCTGAGGACACAGGCAGTGGGACAGAAGGGAAAGAACGCAGGTGCGTGGGAATGTGTCGGGCTGTGCCAGGCTCCGTGTTGGTGCCCCTCAGAATTAGACCTGCCAAAGCCTCTTCTCTGGGTTGGAGCAAAGAGTTTGGATTGGCTGGAACTGGGACGGGTGAGCCGTGAGGGAAACCCCAGTGCAGAAAAAAGTCTGAGACAAGCAGCATGCTTGGAAGTCAGGGCTGGAGAGCGTGGTCTTAGATAAAGTGAAATTAGCAACGGAAGGGAAGAGGTGATGGTCTGACAGAGCTTCCCTCCCTGCATTCCCTTGATCCCCTCTTCATGCTCCCATCCCCCCATCCCAGATCGCCTCCATCTGTTCTCCCACCCCCCCCACCCCGTCGTCTACAGCAGAGGCCCTGATGTGCCCTTGGCCACAGGGGGATACCCAAAGCCATTGTGCGTTTTTCTGACACCTGCATTTAACCCAAAAGTTTTTGGATGGGGGAGGGAGGGAGTGGAAAAAAGAACTCAACTAGAATATGTATTAAGGGGGTGCCTGGGTGTCTCTGTTGGTAAAGCCTCTGACTTTGGTTCAGGTGATCATCTCAGGGTCTTGGGGTAGAGCCAGGCGGTGGGCTCCCTGCTCAGCGGGGAGTCTGCTTCTCCCTCTCCCGCTGCCCCTCCCCCTGCTTGTGCTTTCTCCCTCCCTCTCTCAAATAAATAAATCTTTTTCTAAAAAAAGAATATGTTTTAGAGATTGCCTGTTTTTTTTCCTTAAAAAAGGTTTTATTTATTTATTTGGCAGAGAGCAAGAGCACAAGCAGGGGGAGCGGCAGAGGGAGAGGGAGAAGCGGCTCCCTGGGATCATGACCTGAGCCAAAGGCAGCTACTTAACCAACTGAGCCACGCAGGCCCCCTGAGCTTGCTTTTCATACTAAAACAAACTTGGTGAGAATACGAATATGGATTAAGGTAAAGCAGAGGCTTGAAATGAAAGCATTTGAGCGAGCTGTGTTTAATATTGTTTGTCCCCCCAAGTCTCTGCCCCAGGAGGAATAAACGTCGAAAAATGCTGCTTGCCCATCACCACTCATTTCCTCACCCACCGTTTGGCATGGAGCCCACTTCAGAATGGGAACAGGTTCTAGAAAGACTCCCCTAACGGGAGAGGGCCGGAGCCCCGGCAGAGACCACGGGCCACACCCTTGGACAAGGCGGCAGAGACCTCGTGGGTCAGGAGTGGGTATGTAGGCAGGGTTGGTTTCTAGGTAAAGGTGTTTGGAGCCAGCTTCCTGGCGGCAGCGGCGGAAGGAGATGAGTGTGTGTCCACAGGGGCTGGGAGGTGGCGGGTTTCAGCAAGAGGAGGCCTGAGCCACCAGCCCGGGCTGGTCCTGGCACCCAGTGCTCCTCCCAGGGCCTGCTGTGGACCTCAGTCTGCACACCATCGCCAGCCGGGAGAGCCCGGCCCAGGTGCCAGTCAGAGGGGCGGCTGGGGAGGAGGGCTGAGAGGGAGGCAGGTCACTGGCTGAGAGCAGGGCAGGGACACGGGAAGGATCAGTCCTGGAGACAGGGTGGAAAGGGAGACAGGGTGGGAGGGGAGGGTAAAGCCATGCAAACTGGGGCCTGGGTGGGGCCCGGAGGCTCTGAAGAACGTGGAACTTCCTGGAGTTTCTCTCCAGTCTTGGAGAAGAGTAATTCTGATCGAAGGAGTTTACTGAGCCAAGGGCTTTCGGATCTCCAAGGGGGAGGACTGGGCCTGTGGGACAATAAGATTAGGGGGAGAGGAAGGGCCCTGGGGCATCTTTTCCTTGGCCATTGAAGACCAGGTGGGATGGGGGCGGGAAGGGCCCTGCTCCGTGTGTTGGGGGATGGCCGCTGGTCTCACAATACCAACATTCCTGGGACTCTTACTGAGACCAGACACCGCTCTAGAATGGACTCATTTAATCCTCGAAACAAGCCCACGAGGTGGGTATTTTATTATTGCCCATTTTATAGATGAGGACACTGAGACACACTAGGGTTCAGTCCCTGGTCTGTTGGAAAACTAGATGGCATCCAAGAATCTGTGAGGAAATCAGGCAAAAGATATAGAGAGCCCTTTAAGTCCATTCTTTTGTCTGTTCGTCTGTTTTTTTTTTTTAATATTTTATTTATTTATTTGACAGAGATCACAAGTAGGCAGAGAGGCAGGCAGAGAGAGGGGAGGAAGCAGGCTCCCTGCTGAGCAGAGAGCCCGATCCAGGACCCTGGGATCATCACCTGAGCTGAAGGCAAAGGCTTTAATCCACTGAGCCACCCAGGCACCCCTGTTTTGTCCGTTTTTTCATTCATTCATTGATTCATTGGATGGGTGCTGCGTCCTCCAGCTCCGTGTGCTAGGACGTGCTGTAGTCCTCACCCTGATCTCTGTGGTAGTTCTCCCACTCTCCAGGTGTGGAAACTGAGGCTCTGATGGGTGACCCAAGAGCTCAAAGTTATGTAATACCAGATCACGGCCACAGAGCAAGTAAGTAGCAGGACTAGAATCCATACCTGGGTCAGAGTGACTCTTTAGGCCTGAGAAAGAGCTCTCGTTCTTAGGGCAGATAAGCCCACAAATCAGCTAGGAACTGCAGGGAAATAGGAGGTAGAGTGTGTTTCTAAAAGAAATCCAGGAAACTTCCTGCATGTGAGCTCAGCTCTCTGGAAGCCGGGTCTCCAACCCTGCCAGCAGGGGGAGCTCTGCCCAGCCAGGGAGGATCCGAGAGGCAGGTCGGGGAGGGAGGGGTAGGAATGATTACAAAACAGCATCCCAGGGCTGGTGGGACAAGATGGACTCTGGGCAGCACTTGGCTCCTTCTCCCCTTCGCCCTTTCTCCCCCAGCATGCCCCCTGACGTTGCCGGCAGGGTTGGCCGTCTCCATCCTCTGCCTCCTGAGCCCCCCTGCCTCCAGCTCCGTCCTGCTCCTCCCGCTGGCCAGGAGCACACCACACCTGGTCCAGCAGGTTATCACACCAGGTGACTTCCTTGTCTTCCCATAACCTGGTGGCCCATCTCCCCCCCCAACCCCCCCGCAGGGCTGGCCCTTCCCCCACTGGTTTCCGCAAGTGGAATTCCCCCCAAGGGAGTAGCTGCTATTGCAACAGGGATGAGCCTTGGGAAGGTTTGGGATTTAGGGTGAAAGGTGGCACTGGAAAGTTTTTAAGGGCCATACCCAGGGGCAGGACCGGCTTAGCCCTGGGGTGGGGGAGATCAAGAGTAGAGAAGGGGACAGGGTGATGGGAGGTGTTCTCTGCCCCAGAGCTGGCCAGGCTGGATCCCCCTCACCTTCTCTCCAGCCTGAAGTGAGGGCCTGGGGCACAGTGGCTACTGGGCCTTGGGCCCCAGTAACCTTGTCCTGGCCCTCTCCGAGCCAGATCCCTCCTAACCAAGAGTGAGGACTCCATGAAAACAACGAGGATCTTGACACAATTTTCTTTGTAGACTGCAGAACCCCAGAATTCCCTGAGCCCACTCTCAGCGTCTACACGGGCTTTCTCCTTTACCCCATTTTTTCTTCGCCCCAGGGTGGCTATTTGGGAAGTGGGTGAGGTTGGTGGAGCAGGGGGTGGATGGACCTGGGACGATGAGCTAGGGCACCCAAATCTATGTGCAGGACCTCCCTTTCCCGGTATAGGACAGAGAAGAGAGAGTTCTAGAGACTGGGGCCTCCATTTATGCTCCTACCTTGACTTACCAACCCCCCATCCATCCCTCTTATCCTACCTCCTGGAACTCCCAAACCCCAGCAGATGCCCATCTCTTTATCACTTTCTAATTTGCTTTGGAAAAATGAGGTCCAAATGGAATGGAAGTTGAAGTTCACCAGCAGCCCTCCCGCTAGAGTCCCACCATCTGGATGGTTTTTCAGTATGAGCATTTAAGGGGTCAGTTTGCCTCAGAGTTGGAGCGAGGTGCGAGGACTCTCCTTTGCCTCCCCTCACCAGCATGCTCCGAGTTTGTGGCCCTCATGGGACCCGGGAAACTCTGCTGCCTCTAACAGGTGACATCACCTCGTCTCTTCTCCCCTCCCTGCTCTTCTCAAGAATATCTCCGACCCCCTAGTTCCCACCAGTGCCACCCACTCCAAGGAAGCAGATGGCCTAGCCCCCCTTCATCATTGCCTTCCCTCCCCAGAGTCCCTGAACTGTGTGGCCCTCAGCACCCAGGGCCCGGGGCGTTGGCCGAGAGGGAGGGCGGGCAAGCCCCAGCCAACTCCTGGGGTCCTTCAGGGAGAGAGGGTATGTAAATCTGGCCTCATCCCCTTTCCTCCAGCCCTGCTGTCAGCTGGCCAGCCCCATCCCTTAGAGCAAAAGTGCTTCCATGCGGGAGGGAGGGAAGCCTGCTCAGTGGGAGAAAGATGGAGCCGGTCCCCCCACGTGTCAGGGAACAAATTGGGCCAATTTGGTGTGATTAGTGAAGAATTCACATCTGGCCAGCAGAGTCCACCCCCACAACCCCCAGCCCAGCCTGGCTCCTGCTCCCCATTAGAAGCTATTTTCTCTGACGGCTCCATTTGTCTCTGTAGTGGAGGATTTGACAGCTCCCTGCCCAGCCTGGGGGGCCTGGCTCTGAGGCAGAGGCCCAAGGCCAGGCTGCTTGCCCACCTCCTTGACCTGATGCCACGGAGGGATGCCATGCTCCACACAGGGCCCGGCACCTGCAGGTCCCATCTCTGCTGTGTGTGTATGTGTGTGTGTGTGTGTGTGTGTGTGTGAGTGGTGGGGCGGGGAGGCAGGGGTCTGGTGTTCTCTAAAGGAAAACAGCTGGGAGGGGAGGGCCCACTCCCGCTTCCTTCACCCCTTCCCTGCCCCTCCCAGAGACCCCGCTGGAGCTACCCATCAGGAATGCCTGTGGACGGCTGTTGCACAGCTGGAAGCCTGGCCCCCAGAGGTGGCTTCGAGGTAGTGCCATTGGGGGGTGTGGCCTTCAAAGCCTTGGGTCTTCCTCCCCCAGCAGTGACCCCAGGTTGCCTGTGTCAAAGGCAATTTGGGGCTATTTAAAGAAGCCTGACCTAGAGGTCACCTGGGCAAATCTCTTCCCTGGGGAATTACCACCAGATGGCAACATGGGGCTGGTCTCCTGGAAGGTTCTCCCTGGTTGCTTGGGAGTACCAACGCTCTGCTGGTGCCTGGAGTGTGTGCAAGGGGACAGGGGTCCAGGACCTCAGCCCTCAGCTGAGAATTCTCCTTGGAAGAGGGATCACTGCAGGCAGGAAGGGGTCTTAGACTTCAGCGTGGGGTAGGTGAGGGCGGGAGGCTGCTTTTCGTCATGAGGTTATGTTGTTTGGGGGGTAGGCAGAAGTTTCTAAGGCCTCCAGCATTTTTCCCCTGCCACATAGATATTGAAAGAAAACCAGGCAGAGTGAGGGGATCAGACATCTGTAATCTCCCTAATCCCCAGAGCTACCCTGAGAAAGGGGACCAACTGTCCCCTGTTTACCCCAGACAGCGGTGGGGGGGGCTTCTGGGATGTGGGACTTCCCTATTGAAGCCACAATAGGGCACACTGGGACAGCTGGTCCCCCCTACTTAGGCACAAGCCCCAGAGATGAGGCAGAGGGATGGAGGACAGAGCAGCTCTTCTGAGGTCTCTTGCCTGATTCCTAATTTGACTTTATTTCATCCTTACCTGATTTTAGCCCAACGCCTTATTATTACTTGTAGCTTTCTTTTCAAGGTGATGCATGGGGGTTGGAAGATGTCCTGACCTGGAGGGAGGCGCTGGTGGGGTGGGGGCGAGTAGCTTGGCCATCCATCTCATTCAAGCTGGGGACCACGGGCTTTGGGGTCCTTGGCCCAGCTGGCTTGCTCTCCGGGGCCCCGACTGCTCAACACCCATTTCTGCCTAACAGATGAACCTTCAGCGCACCCTCTGTGTGTGGTTTCTGCGTTATTATCCCATTTCAGAGATGAGAGAACTGAGATGGAGTCACTGGCCCTGGGGCTGAGTTGGGGGGGAGAGGGAAGCAGGGTCTCCTGGGTATGGACTGCCCTGCACGGCTCCTCACCCCATCTCCTGCTCGGGCGTTTTCCTGAGGTCAGGAATCAGCCATCGGCCCCAGGTAGGGGGAGAGTCCGCTGCTTCTCTCCTGAAGACGGCCCAACCCCGCTCCTCAGACATTAATGACATAGTTAAGTGAGGACTGAGAAGGGGGAGGAGAGCTCCTGGCGGGATGCCAAAGGCACAGAAGGGCTTCGTTAAATCTAGATACCAGACCGCACTTCTACCTGTTCTCACAGCAGCGACTGGCATCCAAGAGATGGAACCCAAAGAAGCCCCAATGGGAAGGAGGTGCCCGGGAGGCCTCACGGAGGGACAGACACCAGCGGGCAGAGCTGTGCTCCCGCTGTCCTGGAACCAGGCTGCTCTGGGGCAGGTCCCCACCTGCTCCTGTCCTCACCCACCTCTCCTCCACATGTCTACATGCCCCTTTCCCCTCAGCCTCCCCTCTCTCTCCTCTGCACACATACCCAGCGCCCTTGGAACCCGAACAGAGAGAGCCTGGAAGTCAGAGCTGAGCTTGCACTTCAAATGGAGCTTGAAGTGCCAGTTCGAAGGGTGCACCTTTTTCTCGAACATTCTCAGGAGGGTTCTTTGCTGGCCGTCTAGGTCTGAGGACTCTGGCTACTGAGGCATTCAGGAAGCTGTGTGGAAACTGTGTGGTTTAGGGCTAGGTGGCCAAGCTCCTTTTTCTGGGCTGCCCCAAATACCCCTTTCCCAGAGGGTTTGGGTGGACAAACTGACACTGGGGGTTTGTCCCCCCAGAAGAGGCAAGGATCCAGCCACACACACTAGTGTGGAAGAGGGGTGCTGAGCCTTGGCGGGAGCTCCACTTTGAGGACAGGCTCTTTAGGACAGGGAGCCCACCCCCCCCAATGAAGCCACTATCTCTCACTAGTCTTGCTGCCTTCTCGGAGAACCCCCAGGCCTAGCGGCAGAGGGAGAGCATTTCCACCATTTTCTCAGCGAGAAGGACCCTCCCTCCTGTCCTGACACTTGGTGTCCATCTTGGGGAAGCCTGGAGGTGGGGTGCTTGCCTGTTTACACCCTGTTTGAGTTTGCTTCAAGCCAGAGGCGACTTCCTGTTTCCACCAACAGGCCCCAGGAGAGATCAAAGGCGAGGGCTGGTGAGTTCAGGGAAGAGGAATGGAGGATGGCCATTCTGCCACCATGTAATGGGAGGGTTGAAATTTATGTGGATGGCTGGAGCCAAGGGAGGACACAGGGGACAGAGGCCAAATTCCCAGGGCCCTGGGCCTTGATCTGGCTGTGCCCACCCTGTCCTGACCCCCTCCTCCAGGAAGCCCAGGGCATCTCTCCATCCCTGAATCCTGACCTCCCAGTGAGGCTGCGTCTCCCTCCTCCTCTGTCCCCCAGCAGGGCTGTCCCGGTCCCTCTCCCTCCCTCTCCCCACAAAGGGTTCCCTGACCAGCGTGGGGCCTGCAGCAGCAGGAGGAGAGGAGGGATGGGGGAGCCCGCACTGCCCTCCCGGCGTTGGCTGCCCCCACTCCTGCGCGGCAGGCTGGGCGGGAGGCCGGTCCCTGTGAGGGGCTCAGGCGCGGCGGCGGCTGTCACTCACGCACTCACGCGGGAGGAATGCAGACGGCAGGGCTGCCCTGTGGTCACGTCTCCGCCCCACCAACAGAGGTAGGCGCCCAGGTACCCAGCCTGTGGGCCTTGGGAGCCCGCCAAGCTGCTGATGAAAGGCGCTGCAGATTAACCCTTTCTTGGCCGCACCCCCTCGTTGCCGCCACCGCCTGCCGGGTGGTCGCCAACCACGAGGGGCTCTCGAGGCTGCGATGGGGGCTGGGCGCCCGGGTGAGTGGGCGGCCTTGCCTTGGGGCGTTGGCCCCGGGCCCCTTCTGGTTCGGGGCCACCCCATCTCTGAGCCTGGCCTCCCAGAGGATCAACCCCTCTCCCACCGGGCCTCCCCTCAGTGCCCCCTCCTGGCAAGTCCCTGCGGCTCAAGAGCACTGAACAGAGAGTCCAGAAATTCAGGTGTACCTCCAACACCCACATCTGAACAGCCCAGAGGCTCAGCTGGGCTGATGGAAGCAAGGGAAGGAGGGCGCTCTTTCTCCAGTGTGTAGCATTTCAGGGTCAGCCTTATTTATCTGTGTCTGGCTTAGTAGCAGCCTACATTTTCCCCCCAAGCAGAACCTCAGACAGATGCCTAGTATATAAATCAAACAAAGAGGGGGTTTCTGGCTGGAGTAGGGAGAGAGAGAGGTCCACTCTCCCTCCCACCCAACTCCTGAGACCTCCTAGGGAGGACTCTAGGCAACACAGTTTGGAAAGCATATAGATCTAGGTGCCCTGTGAGAGCCTCTTCACTCCGACCGCACTCTCTTCCTTTTGTCTGTCTCTGCTGGGTCATGCAGATGCAGCTTTGTTTAGTGGGGGCTTTGCCAGCTAGGCATTTGCTCCTTCACAGGGGCTGGATGTGGGGTCCGTTCTGTGATGCTCTGAGGTCTGGGCTTCTGCTTCTAGGGTCCGGGGGCTGTGTCCTGTGCTCTCCAGGGAGGGCCCTGCGCTCGACCCGTGATTATCATTCAGGGGCCATGTCCTGAATGTCCCCAAGTCCAGGGGCTTGCATTCTCTCTCTAGACCTGCATGTTGCTGGACCCAATGCCTCCCCACCACCCCTGGGTGTCCCCCACACCCTCCTCTCCTGCTCTTCTTCTGAGAGTTGCAGGAATCCAGGTATGCATGGGGTTATCTGGTGGGCAGGGAGAAGAGGGCAAAGCTCTTGGAGCTAGACCTGCCTCAGATTTCAACTCTCTCCGCTCTTCCCCACTCCCTAATTACCAGAGCATCTACCAGAGACCGAAGCACTTTGTTAACCCTCACTAACTGACCCTCTGCCTGGGAGCTCCCAGGTCCCTTCCCTGTCTTCTCCAGCCTGCCTGGGGAGCCTCCTCCCCACCTGTGAAGGGTAGGAGCTCCTAGAGGGGCAGGAAGTGGGAGGTCCAGTCAGGAGGCAGTGCCAAGTGGGGGCAGGAAGCCAGGAGGCCCAGGGCTCCCCTCTCACCCCCATCCACCCACCCACTCACTCTCCAGTGGTCTCTGTGAGCCTCACCACCCTGGGGGAAGCCAAACCACCCTGAAGCTGGGGTTCTAGAAAGGTAAGGGAACAGAGGCTTTGGCTACAGTGGGACAACTGGAGAGTAGCCGGGAGGAAGGATCGTGAGTCTGACCTACCACGTCCAAACAGAACTCATCTTCCCCCCAAAATGGCGCCTTGGATATGCCTTATTTAGCCTAAAGGCATCACGTCTCTAAGACAGTACACTAGAATTTAGAACACCCCCATCCACCCTTCCTAACCTCACCCTTCCTGCAGCATTAGTGGGTTCGAAGGTGCCCGCTTTTCTTTCCACTTTGATTACTTTGGACACAGTTAAGGTCTTTTTAAACCAGAGATCACTGCAACCATGGCTGGTTCCGCCGGCTCCAGGGGAGCACCCCCCCTACACCCCCGGCCCCATCCCTCCTTTGCACTGCACTAAGAGGGATCTCAGATCACAGGTTGGAACATGCCACTCTCATGCTCAAAAACCTTTGATGGCTCCCCATTGCCAGCAGGATAAAGTCCCAACGTTGCCTGGTATTTATGGCCCGCCCTGATCTGGTGCCAATTTGCCTTTCCAGCCTGGGCCCCCGCTATGTACTTCACCTTCTTCCATTCTGTCTACATCCAGTGGCTTGTTTTACGCTAGTCCTGCCGTGTACCTCCATGGCCGAGCACCTTGGCTCACGGACAAGCTTGTTCCTGGCACTTAGGGTGTTGTGGGGGAGAAGGATTAATCACATAATCCCATAAATAAATATATCCTTACAAACAGCAATACGTTCAGGGTGTCTTCTGGAACTCAAGGAGAAGCTATAATGGGGGAGGGACCGATTTAGACTGGGGACGCAGAGA
Source organism: Neogale vison (assembly GCF_020171115.1). NCBI lineage: Eukaryota > Metazoa > Chordata > Mammalia > Carnivora > Mustelidae > Neogale > Neogale vison. The sequence continues at coordinate 45,853,327 of NC_058095.1, read as the reverse complement.
AAGCTGCTGGGCAGAAGAGGCACAGCTGGGTGTTGGATTCTAGTTACCTTTGGCTTCTCGATGCTTGGGGAAATTATCTTTGATCTTTGGTAGGGATGAATTTCCCTGTCTGCACACCCCGATTTCTTGGCATCTCTGCCCAGCTTGTGTTTCATTCTGTCTTGAACTGGAATCTGTCTTGTGTGTTGCTGACCCTGGATGGTGCACAAAGGAGGGAGGGGTGTGTTGCTCCGTCATGCTTAGAACAGTATCATTGGGGGTGCCCGTGTGGCTCAGTCGTTAAGTCTTCCTTCAGCTCAGGTCGTGATCCTGGGGTCCTGGAATCGAGCCCCACGTCGGGCTCCTTGCTCAGAGGGAGCCTGCTTCTCCCTCTCTCACTCCCCCTGCTTGTGTTCCCTCTCTCGCTGTGTCTCTCTCTTTCAAATAAATAATATCTTAAAAAAAGAAAAAGAGGCGAATACAAGAATACAAGAAATTAAAAAAAAAGAACATCCTCACTGGGCACACGGCAGATCTGGGATGCAGTAGGCCTTTAATGAAAGTGTTTTTCTCTCTGTGGTGAGGATGTGGAGACCTTAGCATAAGCTCATGGCAGTAGACCTTAAATCAGGAGACGTTGTCTGAGGGGTAGTCAGTCAGTGATGTTTGGCCCAGAAGCCAAGGGGGGGCTGAGATGGTCTTCCGGTCGCCTCAGCTCGCCCAGCGCAGTCTACACTCTGTCCGAATGACTCCCAACTCTACTCCCCAAGTGCCGGAATCCTTCCAGTTCCAGCCTAGGAAAAGCATTCCGTTTAGCCCAGCTCCCCTCCTTCCTACCTTCCTCACTCACCACCTCCTTGCCCCATGATCCATACTTGGATAGAGTGTGGGGGGGGGGGTCTCTTTCCTGAAGGGAGACTGAGCGTGGGTGTCATCAGTTGTGAATTTGGCCTTCCTTCATCATCCCCCCCACCATGGTCCCCACCACCCCAGATTGCCCCCTGCAGGCGGCTCTTTGGGCAGAGCACAGAGGGAGAGAAGGGGTTAGCCTGCTTGGATTTGAAGAGGGAAGGGCGGAGGGAGGGTGATTTGGGAATGACCCTAATCTAGAGGCTGCCTCTCCGCACACACCACCCTCCCCCTACCTCACCCATTTCCAGATCAGAGGACACCAGGCAATTCCCCAGGTTTTCCGGGGGCTCTCCAGCTTCCCCAGGGACTTTCCCATTAATAGCGAATTTTGGATCTAAGCAAGCAGTGGGGTGAGGCTGTGGGACCCAGAAAGGTGATTGCAAGAGCCCAAGCCCTTGCCTCAGGGAGCACCACCACCCCCCAGTCCGAGGGCATAAACCTCGCCCCTGTTGTCAGGATACTCCCGAGGTGCTGAGGGGCAACAGGATGAAACCAGGACTTAGAGGCTTCGTCCCTCCATGTGGGAGCCCAGCAGGCAGTCCCAACCTGACCCACTCCCTCTGTTCATTCCTTTCCTCCGGGGAGCCCTGTATGGAAGTCTCCCGGCACTCTTTCTTGCTCTAGAGGCCAGGTGGCAGGTGGGGAGAGCGGGGGAGGAGGAATGTGCCCGGGGCCAGGCAGGATGCCACTGGACAGTCCCAGCAATCCTACCTCCTCCCCGTGACCTGCTCACACCACTGCTTGCCCGCCTTGGTCCTGGTCCCTATGCCAGGGGTCATGGCCAAGTCCTGGCTTACAGCTCCCATTCCTGGGAGGAGACCCGGCCTCCAGACACAAGGGACATCTTGTGGGGCATGAGTCATTGCTGCAACTGCCATTTTAGGAACCCTGGCCTCGAACTGGCTTATTTAATCCCCACAGTTAAATCCGGGATTACTCCCATTTCACAGGTAGGGAAACCTGGGCTGGCCTTGTGCAACCTGACATGGAGAAGCAGTGGGAGGTGGATCCTGGGGGTCAAAGGGAGAGATCACTTTTTAAAAAGATTTTATTTATTTGTTAGAGAGAGAGAGAGAAAGCTTTGGGCAAGCAGAGGACAAGCAGATCCCCTGCTGAGCAAGGAGCGGTTTGGGACTTGATCCCAGGACCCCAGGGATTATGACCTGAGCCCGAGGCAGACGCTCAACTGACTGAGGCACCCAGGCGTCCCCAGGAGAGATCGTCTTGAGGACCCACAACCTCCATGAGGTTGAGATAGGGCCAGGGGCTCAATCAAAGTGTCCTTTGAAGCACAACAAAGAATTTTCCCCTACAAGGAGAGGGACGAAGCATGGGTTGGGAATGGGCACAGAGGGGCAGCAGGCCAGCACCCCACACCATGCCAGGGACCCTGCATTGAACGACCTCCACCCCCCTCCTTCCTTTTCCCTTCCTGAAGCTGAGGGAGCCAATGGCTGCCCGGGTGCTCCAGTGCACAGACTGAGGGCAAGCATCCTCGGGAGGCCCCCCCCCCATTTGCTTCATGGTCTTCTCCTGGCTGATGCCTCAGAACATGGGCAGGGGTCCAGACAGTGAGTCCAGGGCATGACTACCCAGCTTCGCTCTCCAATCTGTCTGCTCTGTCTCCCCGCCCCACCCCCCACTCCCTCCCCACCAGCTTCCCTCCCAAACACTCACTCATTCATTCCCCCAGACCACCTACAAACCACCCATTTGCCTGGACCACACAGCTCCTGCCCAGCTCAGCTCCCAGGGATAATGGCCACGCCACCCCCACCGTTCCAGGACCCACCCCCAAGCCTAATTACCACCTTGGCACCTCCGGGGCAGGCGAGGGGGGCATTGACCTCCGTTTATGCTTGGAAATCTCTTGGGCACAGGAGGCTTGTTTTCCTCTGGACATCAAGGGGCAAGAGCAAATTAGAGACCCTCAGCTGAGCCCCTCAGCTGAGCCCCTCTCCCATCGCTCCCACCCCACCGCCCAGTCTCTGGGCCCAGGCTACTGGGGCAGGGCAGGAAGACAAGATGGCATGGACCCCGCTTCATCCTCTGTCCTCTAGGCATAGCAAAAGGATGGAGGAAGGGACGGACCTAGCTGCCCTCAGGTGCAGGTCAGGGAGGGCTGCCCAGAAAGAGCATTGGACGGGAAGTCAAAGACTGGGGTCTGGTTCAGAGACCTACTGCTCGCCTATCCCTACCCATTTGGGCCCCAGTTTCCTAGCACATGAAAGAGAGGAGGAGCTGATGTCCACATCTGAGGGCTCTCCTGGCTCTTGGGAACTTGAACCCCAGGAAGGTGACTGAGAGGTGCTGACCACGGGTCTTTGCACTGCTGAGGGACCCCCAAGCAAAGAAGTGGGGAGAAGGACGTGGATGGAGGAGGTGGTTGGAGGAGGACAGGAGGGCAGGACAGGGAGACACGGAGCAGGGTTGGCTGGACACCTGTCAACCATGGGTGGGAGGGGGGACTGGGCACCATGCCAGGCAAGGAGTGCAGAGGTGCGGAAGTCCCTCACAGTCCTCCGGACCTGGTGTGCTCTGCCCACTGCCTCCCCACGCCACTCCTTGTCAGCAAGACAGTGGCAAGGGAGGGCCTCCCTGAAGTGGCCTGTGACCCCAGAGGGACCCTCTGCCCTTCCCTCTGCAGGGTCCACACAGACCGGAGTCCCAGGAGCTGCTGCATGAGGGCAGGAACCAGTCGAGTTCTAAATGCCGGCACGGACCCTGGCTTGCGAAGCCCACGGAACGTGGGCTGGACAAATGGGGACGGAACAGCTTCAGGGAGATGGAGACAAACGCAGATGTCTGAGCCTCCCTGTGGCTCTGGGGGGTTGCGGCTGGCAGGGAGAGGGGAGAGCGGTGGGCGGGGGTGGTGTTGGTGGGTTCAGCCTCACCAGGCAGAGCTGAGCCAGGCCTAGGCCCCGGGGGCCAGGGCCACCAGGGCTGGGCCAGGGCGGATGAGGTGGTCTTTGTGGGGTCCCTCGCGGGATCTCTCCTTCCCCCATAATTACTTCTGATTAGCTTCACCACAACAGCCAGGCTGGAAAGAGAGGGGTGTTTGGGACATGGGGGGAGGGGACAAGGTGGAGCAGAGCACTCAGGACAAGCCAGGGCCCCCAGTGGAGAGTGTGCTCGCGCATGCACACAGGCACACAATCTGGAAAATTCCAATAGAGCCCCATCGACACAGGCCCGAAAGCAGCACTGATCCAGATCCAGGGAAATCAGGCCCTTTAGACAACGCGCCCTTACATACTAACTCAGCATGTCCCCTCCCAAGTTCCAGGGTGAGGGGAGGTGGGCACTGATTCTAGGCCGAGGGTGGCAGGGAACAGAGGAAGCGCTTTGGGCCAGATCTGCCACTGCAGGCAGTTCCACACCCTCACCCTCACATCTGAGGGTCCAACCTGGAGGAGTCCCTGGAGGCCCTTGCCAGAGCTCAGAACATTCTTCCAGGTGTGCAGCTGCCCTTTCTGCCTGGCCTGTGTTAGGCCGAGGGATCTGCAGACAGATTCTGTCTGTCCACTCCCCTCACCCACTCACTCCTCTTAGGGCAATTCATACTAGGGCCTTCTGTGGAGGGGGGGAGTACTCCTCTCTCACCTGGGGGCAGGACTCTCCCTCCCACTTGCCCAGGAAGCAAGTAAGGAACTACAGTTCAGGTCACTCATATTCCCCCAGTCTGAAAAGAAGGAACCCCTGCCCTCAAGGAGCCTCTAGTCTGAGGAGGGGAACCACAACAGATAAACAGAATGGACAGGCCCCGACCCTGTCTCCTCCCCGTTCCCTAAAAGGGAGTTGAGCTTGCAGAGCAGTGAGGGACCACAAGGCATCATCGCTCTGGCAAAGGCCGGCAGGCTTCCTGGAGGAGCGTCTCCCTGGTGGCGGTGGGCTGCCTGGAGGAGGCGGCGGGCCGGCTGCGCGCGCCGCCGTGGAGGCCGCCCCAGTGGCGCTCCCACGACCCGGGCAAGGCTGTCTGGGCGCCGTCTCCGGTCTCGGGGCCTGCGGTCGGGGCACCGCGGGGCCGTGTTTGAGCCGGTCAGCTCCCCGCGGAAATTACAGGGGCGCTCGGCGCTGCGGTCGCGCCCCCCGGGGCAGCGCCCGCTGGTTGGAGGCGTTTAAATTGAAAGCAGCTTTGGGGAGAGGGGGCGGGCGCGGGCCTCCGAGCAAGGGGAGGGGGCGGCCGGGCACAGCGACCCCATTGTCTGCGCCCGCCGAGGGGCGGAACCTTGTGGTGAGCGCGGCGCCCCCTCCCCGCGCTTCGGCCCGCGCCGCCCAGCCCTCGCCCCTCGAGCCTCTTCTCCACCTGACGCTCTCCCGCCCTCCTCTGGCGGCGCATGCGCGCGTGGACTCGCACACTTCCTCCTGGAGGCCCTCCCAGACTAACAAGCCCTGACAGCCTGGGCGTCCCTGAGTCAGAAGGTCAGGAGGTGTGAGATGCGTCCTCTGATATCTCGGCGACCTTGGGCAAATCTCCTCCTTTCTTTGAACCGCAGTGTCCTCCGTAAAAAAGTAGATGCTTAACCCCCTCTGTCTACCTCCCTTCGTTATTTTAATGATTTGAACCAACGTATGGAGAAGTGTTACGAAAACTATAAAGTTCTGCAACCACCTGAGGAATAATAAATACCGAGAATACCACTCCTATTCTTCATTGCGCGGGTTCGCTTGAATGCAGGTGTGTTAGTGCTGGGAAACTAGCGAGCCCGGGATGGGGTGGGGCAGGGGTTAAGTACCCAACAGCGTGGAAGGGGAAAATCACGGTGGACTTCTTGGAGGAGGGGAATGTGGAGCAGGGCTAGGAGGGTGTGAAGAGAGCAATCCTGGAAGAAGGAGAGACATGTCTGTGCCTCTGAAGGAATGTCAGGAGGAGAGGCAGAAGCCAGGAAGCAGGAGGGGCTTTGTAAAATGAACAGGTCCTGCCTGGGGACTGCAGCCAGAGAAGTGGCTTGGGGAAGAGCTGCTATTTGCCCACTTGGTGGGTGACAGGTTTTGTGGGAGGGCAGATTGGTGGTAGAACCTGGTGCAGCCCTGGCTGGTGGGTGGGGGCCATGCCTGTTGTCCCTGGATTGCGGGGATCCGCCCTTGGCCCCTTGCTGGTTCTTTTCCTGAGGGCGTTGGGCCCCCCAGAGGCTGGTCCTTGGGCTCAGAGCAGCAGGTACAGGACACTTGGCTCGTTGTTTCCTTTGCTTCCGACAGCAGCAGTGGAAGGTTGTTTGCTAGGCTTGGTGCCCAGGGACGTGCACACTTGCTCCACACCCAGCAAGACCGCATGTTTCTGCTCTGCTTCCTGGAAGTTCCTAGTGGGCAGCCAGGCATGGGAACCAAGCCCACAGGAGCAGCTCCCTTTTTGCGGCACTCGACTTACACACTTGGTGGCAAGATGGAGAGCTGAGCCTGGCCAGAGGGAAGAAGAATCTGTAAGGCTTTCCTGACATCAAGGAGCGCCCCGGGAAGGGCGGGAAAGAAGAGGGGGGACCAAGGGCAGAGGGAGGTTAGAGAGGCCAGGGGAGAGTCAGATGGAACTGGAGTTCCTTTCCGGTCCTCTCCCTGTGTCTGACACCCCTCTGGGCCCCGCCCTTTCTTCAGAGCCCAAAGTGTCTCAAAGGCCCACAAGAGAGAGGACTTCGATTTGGCAAGTGGAATGCAATCTACCAGTGGGCTTTGGGGCACAGACTGGAAAGGTCTGTCTGTCCTCTCTTCCCTCTTCCCCTGGCCTGAGCAGCTGTGGAACCCAAATGCCCAGGCTAGCTCCCTTACCCACCCCCGGCGTGTCCCGTGTGCATGCCAGCTGGGCCCAGGGCAGGGATGCCATGGAAAAGAACGGGGGAGCTGCGCAGAGGGTGGTGACCGTCCAAAGTAACCTGACTGGTTAGGGCTGGGCCACCCCTGATGGGACAGCTGGCCGATTTCAAGGAGCCTCCCTGACTGCCAGGGCTGGGATCTACTGGACACAACCTCTCCTGGGAACAGGAGCCCAGAAGCTTCCCAGACAACAGACTCGGCATTAGCGGCCGAATACTAACAGGACTCCATTCCCAATCCAAGCCGGGGGCCGCCAGAAGCCCTCTGAGAGTGTCTCTCCTGCTACTTTCCTCCTACCCTCACCCCCACCCCTCCCAGCTCCACGTCTTCACATCTCAGAGCCCAGACTGTCCTCTGCACACAGCCACTGACCGTTCAGACCCTGAACGAGCCGTTCTTGAGCCCACCTCTTACAGGAAGCCCAGGAAGTTGGGCAGTGATGAGGAAGTGGGGAGCTACATACCCATGAGGCCTTGGCCTCCAGCCCCCACAGTGAGCCAGACCTGAAAGAGGCTGTGTCCTGTTTTATCCTTGCCCACCTGCACGGTCCCAGGGTTCTAGGGGTCAAGGCTTTGAGAGGATTCTGAGGCTGAGGCCTCTCCAGGCCCGGGTCCCAGCTGACAGGCTCAGCATGGACTTGGGCGTGACTCCCCTGATTCAAACACCTCCTTGGGGCCAGGAATGGAACTTTGGGGAGAGGGAGTCAGGAAGAGGCTTCCGAACCCACCTGGGCCATCCTTGTCATCAAAATGCCCCGAGGGAGTGCCACGAACAGTGACTATCACGGAAGGGTCCTTGCTCTTGGGAACTCAGGTCTGAGAGTTCCAGAAAGGGCAGGCTGGAGGAGAAAACCAGAAGGTGAGAAGGTGAGCTGCCCTGAAGCCCATAGCCCTGTGGTCCCAAGAATATGGGAGCCTAGGATGTCAGGGTTCTGAGGTATGGCCCTTATAATAAACGTCATCATAAGAGTAGGGCCAGGCACCTTGCATATATGATCTCATTTCCCACTCCACAAGGGGGAACTGAAGCACAGAGAGGGTAAGTTAGCTTGCTCCCTGAAAGTGGTGGCACAGGGAACCCAAACCATGTCTGTCTGCCTTCAGAGCCTGCCTGCCTAGTTGCTTCCCTGTAGCTCTTGTGACCTTGAGCCCTACTCTCTGTGGGGTCCCTGGTTCAGCAAATCACCAAGTCCAGAGACTGAGTCCTGACTCCGTGTCTCTTGTGGAAAACCAACAGGTGGGAGGGGTGCATCCTAGCAAGGGAATGAACTATGAAGACAACAGTCCGTTATCTGTTCTCCTCTGGGTCGCAGAGAACTTCCCAAAGTAGGAGGACAGGCCAGAGAAGGCGGGGGAGAGGAAGAGGGGGGGAAGGGGAAGAAGGTATTTCAAGATGGTTAGGAGACATGGCCATTTTGTGGTTTTGTTTTGCTTAAAATTTTATTTATTTTCTTCAGTAATCTCTACACCTAATTGTGGGACTCAGACTCACGACCCTGAGATCAAGAGTCATGCACTCCTCCCGCTGAGCCAGCCAGTTGCCTCCAGACATGGCCATTTTGGATGGTAGGATGGGTACTCAGAAGGAAATGACCTTGCTTGAGAACAGAGGATTGGAGGGACGCACGAGGGCAGGGAGGAAGAAGGGAGTCTGGTCTGGCTGCATTCCCTCCGCCAGCAGCCCAGGGGCTCAGTGTCTGAGGACTCAGACCCCAAGGGGCAGATAGGGTCGTGTCCCATGACTCTCCTGTTTCTCATCCCCTCCCCCAGCTGCTCAGCCCTCTGCTCCAGGCTGGAGGCCACTTGCAGCCACTCTCAGGCTGAACCCCCAGGGGAAGGGCCCCAGCAGATCCCCCACGGCCCCCAGGGCTGATTAACACCAAACAGCTGGAGGGGAACATCTGCTCTTCTCCTGGGGAGGCCTGTCCTTGTTCCCCCAAAGGCATGGAGCCTGCAGACATCATCCCTCCCCACTAAGGAGACAGCAGGCTGGACAGAGAGAAGAGAGAAGATAAACACTTACGGAGTGTTAGCCTTGGGGAACGTGGAAACATCCCCACTGTGCGGAGGGGAGACCGGTGCTGGCAGGGGCAGGCAGTTCCCGGAGTCCCACAGACCTCAAGACTCAATGCCCATGGGTCTGGCCCCAATCTGGCTCTTCTCTGGCTTCGAGGTGCCAGGGGTCTGCCCCAGCCCTTGCCCCGGCCCACTGGTTTACCCATGAAAAGCCCAAAGTGTCACAAAGGGGCTGTGGTATTGACTGGGTCCCTCCGGGGAGGCAGGGCCAGTGGCAAAGCTGACCCACTCCCCTCTTGTTGATCCTGCACTTTTCCCATTGCTGGGCAGTGGGCACGGCCAAGCTTCCCTGCGGGCCCCCAGCATATCAGGCACGGGGGAAATATTTCAGCAGATGACATGTTTCATCCTCTTAATGGCCCTATAGAGATAAGTCCTATTGCTCTCCCCACTTCCCTGATGAGGAAACTGAGGCTCAGAAATATGAAGTCATGCTCAAGAGCACACAGCTGTACGCGGTAGAGGTCAGATTTTTCCCAGAATCCTCTTTCGTGAGCTCTATACCTCTCCCTTTGGCGATATAGTTGCCCATTCATCTCCCTGAACGGGAGTCCAGCTAGATTGGAAGAGCAAACCCTTATTTGCCTGCCCTCTCACCTCCTCTCACCTCCCGGGGAAGGGCCGACCAGGGATCTGCAGCTGGGGGGTGCTGGGGTGGCAGGAGGAAATCGGACAAGTTAGGAATCCAGCTTCCCGACTGCTCTTGACCGTCATGCCTTGGAAATTCAGCCCTTTCTTGCTTGGGTCTGGAGGAAATGAGTTGCGGCATAGAGCTGGCCTTTGGAAAGTGGGATAAAGGTTCAGGCTCTCATCCTGCTACTTGGTTGCTGTGGGACCTTGGGCAAATGACCTAACCTCTCTGTTGCCTCAGCGCTAACATCTATAAAACGAGGAAGTAAGAGCACCAGGCTCCTCGGGATAATGAGAGGATTGAACTGCAAAGAGTTTGCAGAGTTTGGAGTTGTGCCCGGAGCACGGTAAATGCTATTATTATTACTTATTGTTATTACTAGAGAGAGAGCTTTTTAAAAAGTGAGGCCTGGAAATCCAGGCAAGTCTATAAAAAGGACATGGCTGGTTTTGGGGGGTCTAGATTTCCTAATTTTTCAACGCCCAGGGCTCCTGAGAGGGAAGGAAAGGGTGGATGGTTTCCAGGTGACATTCCTCCCTTCCCACCCCCATCCCCAGGAGGATAAAAATTCCTCACAGGTTTGTGAGCTTTCATGTGGGGCCTGCCAAGCCCTGGCCAGCATTCCTCTGCCCCTCCTGTTGGTTGGGGGCTGGTGGAGGGGGGGGGGCATTAGCCCCTTCTCTAGCTGTGGGAAGTGAAGAGCTAGGGTAGGCGCCTGGAGCTGAGGTCCCAGGAGGGAGCACCTTGAAGCAGGTGGCCTGCCCCCCCCCCCAGCAGAGGGGCTCTGAGGCTGAGGGGACGAAGCCCATCTGGGTGGCTGTTTGGGCTGTCTTCCCCCTTGCCCCAGTACCTGCAAGGTGTACCAATGTGATGGGGACTGGTCTGGCACTGGAAAAGATCCGGTCTGATCATTTCCTCAGCTGATAGGGCTTCATATACACCCCAAGGGACAAGGAGCGTTGCCCCAGGGAAATGAGCTTCGGCTCTTTCTTTTTTTCTCAGGCAGCTAGGTGGTGGGCAGGACCTAGAGAGATATCCAACCCAACTGGTCAGGGCTGGTGAACCAGAGGAGACGGAGGAGAAGCTGCAGAGGTGGGAAGTAAGGGCGGGCTTCCTGGAGGAGAGGGTAGGAGGGATCAGGGCCTGGAAAGGGAGGATCCGGGCTGGAGCTTGCAGGCTGGGTGTGAGGGATATGGAGACTGACTCTTTAAACCCTCCGTCTCAATGTCTCCATGTTCTTCATGTCTGTCCATCCATCCCTCCGTCCCTTGGCCAATTTTGCTTTTACATGACTGCACAGGACTGGAAGAAGCCCTTTCCCCATCAGCTGGAACTGTCTCACCATGCGATGGGTTCAATGACAGGTAGTGAGCTTCCCGTCACTGAAGTTTTGTGAGCAGCCATTGCAGGGAGGAGCCTCGTGCGGGGTGAGGGCTCCCTTTAAGTGTCCTCCAAGATGTCCTTCCTGCTGTGAAGTGCTTCCTCTGCCTCCAGTTCTATCCGCTGAGAGCCTGGAGTGTGTGGCTTTCTCCCTCAAGCCAGCTTCCTCCCCCATTTCTCGCGTCTCCTTCCCTGCCAGTCTCCAGCTCACCCCCTCTCCCTGCTGGGCCAGGCCCCACCACAGCCCATGTGGACTTTTATATCCCTCCTTCCCAGCCTGGCCTCTTTGCGGCAGCCGGGCTTTCTCCAAAGGACCTGGTTGGAGGGGAGAACTTCCCTTGCTTAAGAGTATTCCATGGCTCCCCATCGCCTGCAGAAGAACAACCAAATTCCTCCCTCTGCCTCTCTGAGCAAGGCCCAGGCTCTCACTCACTTTCACACATGTCGTGCCCTCCACCTGCTGTGCCCTCCTCACCCCTGGCCAATCAACTCACTTGCAAAGCAGCCACCACTTCGAGGCTCAGCTCTGAAACTGTCTCCTCACTGAGGGGGCTGGTGTCCCACCAAGGCCGTGAAGGAGTGGTTGGGGTGGTTTTCCTGAGGGCAGGGCCACATCCTTTCATGTTTGTATCCCCAGCACTCAGAAGGAGCTCAACCCCTGTTGAGTGCTCAACCCCTGTTAAGTCAACAGTTACGGGAGCTAGTGAGGGAAGGAACGGCTTTTCTTCACGTCGCTGGTTGTTATTCATGTTGATAGAAGCTCTCATGCTTTAAAAACTTTCACCCACACCCTGTCGGAAGTGAGTTCAGTGGACAGTTACTGAGCCTCTGTGGCCAGCATGTGCCGGGCCCTGTTCTCCGCCAAGACTCACAGCTGCGGGCCCCCAGAGTCCCGTGGCAGAGGCAGACATGACCACGCCTGCTGAGGGTGGGCCACTGGGGCCTCCATCCCCAAAGTAGAGCTGAATTACTGAGCCCAGAGAGGTTGAATCTCCTGCTGGGTCTCCCGGCCAGGGAGTGGGGTCCTGGTGAGTCCCCAGATGGCCCCTTTTCCCTTGTGGCCAAGAGTGGTCCTTTTACCCAGCACCAACCCACCCCCCCTACCCCCCGCCAGGCCAGGACTGCCCAACACAGGTGGGTGCCCAATAAAGGGAGAAATCTGCAGTACTGAATTTCTTTTAGCAAATGAAGGGCACCTGGGTGGCTCAATGGGTTAAGCATCTGCCTTGGGCTCAGTCATGATCTCCAGGGTCCTAAGATTGAGCCCTCCCACCCCCCCTTGCATTGCTCAGCAGGGAGTCTGCTTCTCCCTCTGCCCTCTTCATCTGCCCCCCCCCCGCCAGTGCTCTGTCTGTCTCTCTCTCAAATAGATAAAACTTTAAAAACATATGTATATGTTTTAAATAAAATGAGAGCAAATGCAGCTTCTTCTTCTTCTTTCTTTTTTTTAGAAGTTGGAAGGGGCAGAGGGAGAGAGAGAATCTTAAGCAGGCTCCCGCTCCCAACACAGAGCCCAACGTGGGGCTCGACGCTGGGTTCAGTGCAGGACTCAACCTCACAACCCTGAGATCATGACCCTGAGTCAAGATGAAGAATCAGATGCTTAACCAAGTGACCCACCCAGGCCCCCCATTTGCAGCTTCTTATTTGGAAATACAGAAAGTGCCCTAACTAGGTGATAGTCATTTCTATTTCTGACATGAAAAGCCATTTCAAGCGTATCTTGTTACTTCCCCTATAAAAACAAGGTTGGGACACTCTTGGTCTTTCACCCGATTCTTCTGTTGCATCTCTCCTGATTAGGTCTCATCTCTCTGGACCTTCGTCCCACACTGCCAACTTCCCAACTGCCACCAGCAACTGCTGTGATTAGGGGCTGGAGCCTTGGTACTCCTGCACTGCCTCTCGGAGCAGCAAAGGGCTCCCATGCCTCTCGGAGCAGCAAAGAGCTCCACCCAGACTGGGAAGTTGCTGTCCTACCCAGGAATCTGACCCTAATGCCACCTGCTGAGGCCACCACCATCTCCCCACCCCCTGTTCTGGCCACAGAGGAAGCAGGGGGAGACTTCTCCAGTGGGGAAGTCTCTGCCCTCCAGACAGACCTTTGCTCCATCCCTGGGAGGTCCTGCCTCTTTTGCTCTGCAGAATGGCCTCCCAGCCCCCACCAGGCTCACCTGCTTGGCTCCTGTCCTGGGGGACAGAGAGATGTTATCCCTGGGGGTATGGGCCTCAATGGGGGCATTGTTCCCACCAGATCCAGAGGAGGATCAGGGAGGGACAGGGCAGAGACTGGGAATGTCTCAGGTGCCACACAGGCCGGCTTTGTCCTCCTCCTCCTCCTCCTCCCCCCCCCTCCCTCCTCCCTCCCTCCCTCCCCTCCTATGTGGCCCCTTCCCTCTCATTCCCACCCAGACCACAGACCCTCCCCTGGCCCCCTCCTTAGGTTCCTCCATTGCCTGGGGCAATGCAGCTGTTGTGGGAGGTGGGGCTCAGGATGGCCCTGGGCAGTTTTGCGGAGCAAGGTGTCCTCTCAAAATGACAGTGCTCTTTGGAGCTGGGTCTCTGTTTGGGTAGGCCCAGTTCTGCCTGCCCAACTTGTCTGGCCGTGGCACCCTTGTCCAGGGAGCACCCTGTCTGGTCCCTGCCCTGGGCCTGTCCCCTCTTCTCCATGTGCCATCCAGACACAGCCCAATTTAGATAAATGGGTGGCTGAGTGGATGGACTGACGGGTGGACAGATGAATAGGTAAATCTAGGTCTGTCTGATCCCCAAATTTAACTCTTAACTTCTCCCTAATTCTGAAAGGCAGTAAGGAAGTGGGGATTGCTGCTCCCATGGAGACTTCAGCAGTGGGCCCCCAGCAGATAGGATGGACTGAATATAAAAATCAGTTGCCAAGAGCTGACCCCAGACCCAGGACTTCTGGATTCAGGTCCCAGCTTTGCTGGTCGCTATGTGACCTAGGCGAGTGACTGTCCTACTCAGGCTTCTCTGGTCCCATTACAAAATGACAGCTTTGGACCATCCTCCCTAAGCTCCCGTTGGCCATGTACTGCCTCTTGGGAAGTAGAGACGCTGCTGGAGACTGGCTAGGAGAAACAAGAGCCCCCACCCCCAGGCCCTGCCTCTTCAGCGGGAGTTTTGTCCCTGCACATGATTGACAGCCAAAGAAAGCTAATGGAAATTCACGCGCGGCAAGTGAAACTGATCTCTTACTCCAGATTCAGTTTCTCCTCCCAGCCGGCCCCCAGGCCTCCCTCACACCTGCTCGGGTCCCCTTTGTACGTTAGGCCAGCAGCACTGGATGTCTTTCATCCACCTCCTGCCCCATTCACGCCTTAAGCCTGGGGCACCGCCTCCCACCTCCTGGCTGGGGCAGGCTACTGTAGGCTGGCCAGGCGGGCACCCCAGAGCCCAGCTTCCCTCCCTATACTCCCCCCGCACCTGGAAAGATCACAGGAAAGGGAAATCAGGGTGGGGAGCGAGAGAGCAGGAGGGAGTCAGGGTGTCCTACTGGGTGCAGCAAGGACTTCTCAATACTAGGTTTTTTCTTTTTCTTTTTTTGGCTGAAAAAAGTATAAATCCAAGAGGACTTCTTGGAGGAGAGGCAGTTTTTCCCATGGATTTAGCACATGTGTACACCCAGAAGTGTCCTGGAGCCTTCTCTGCCTTTCTCTTGGGACTGGTCAGAGCCCTTCATTTATTTATTCAGCACATATATATTGACATTGAGTTTTGTTATGGGTGTTGGGAATACAACCGTAAAGAAGATGCTGTGACTGATGAATCACTGACTCAACCTCCAAAACTAATAACGCACTGTATGTTAATTAATTGAATTTAAATAAATTTTAAAAAGGAAGGGGGAAAAAAAGAAAGAAAACAGAGCTCCTGCTTTACACAGATAGATAAGATGTTAGTTGGTTACAACTGCTTAGGAGAAAAGCTAAAGCAAGTTCGGGAGAGGGAGTGACCGGGTGATAGTGTAGATAAATTACTCAGCAGGCCTCTGAGAAGGTGACACCTGAGCAGAGAGCCAGGTGGACAGCTCCTGGGAGACAGCTCAGGCAGAGAAAACAGTACTGCAAAGACCAGGAGGCGGGGAGAGATTGCTGGATAGAATCTTCAGGATTCCACTGTGGCTGGAGGGGCATGAATGGGGGTGGGGGTGGGAGGAGATTCTTCTGGAATCAGATGGGGAGGGGCTTAGAGAGTGTGGTAGTCACTTTGGATTTTGTTCAGAATGAAATGAAGTAATGAAAATAGCCAGGGTGCCTTTCCTTTGGGGCCCCTGGAAGGTTCTAGCAATCTCCCTTCCTTACTGCCTTTAAGAATTAGGGAGAAGTTAAGAGCTAAATTTGGGGATCAGAAAGACCTAGATTTACCCATCCACCCATCCATCTATCCATTGATCCATCCATCCATCCACCTATCCACCCACCAATCCATCTATCCATCCATCGATCTATCCATCCATCCATCCATCCATCCATCCACCTATCCACCCATCCATCCACCCATCCATCCACCCATCCATCCACCCATCCATCCACCCATCCCATCCATCCATCCACCCATCTATCCATCCGTCCATCCATCCATCCATCCATCCATCCATCCATCTATCCATCCACTCAGCCATCCATTTATTTAACATTAATTGCACTCCTACTCTGTGCATGGAGTTGCTACTTACTGCTAGATAAATTGCTTTTATCTGTAAAGTGGGGCCAGTGATAATTCTTTCTTACTTCAGAGACTCATGAGGACCAAGCCAGAAAAGTGTTTACATCACTTAGCACAGCACTGGCACATAGGTCCTTCCATGTGGTCGCTATACGAGTAAGCTGATGGTATTCACCCATTGGGTGCACTAACCCACCCAAGGGAGTCTGACCTGTGCCCACCCTACTCTGGGTGCTCTCCCAAAGAGGGCTGCCCTGCTCTGTGTTCCTCTTCCTCCCCAAACTGCCCCAGCCCTGCTCCCCGCACTCTGCCCCTGCCCTCTGCCTCCTGCCCCCACACGGGGGGTCAAAGCCCAACAGAATATTCTCTTGGGGCTTCTGTTCTAGTGTGTGCCCCCTTTGCTCATCAGCCTGCCTCTGTCTGCCCCCACGCGTGGGCCCCCCACTTGCCACTCTTCCTAGTAAGGTGTTGCACCGTCTCGTGTAGGGGCCCCACCTGGGGGCTCTGAAGCCCAAGATAGAAACTTAACTTCTGGGGAGCAAAACCTGGAAACAGCCCAGGCTTTGAAGCCCTTGGGAGTCAGACCCATTCAGGGAACCCAGACTCTAACATGGCCTTGCCGTTGGCCCCTGCAAGTCATTTCATGTCTCTGGGCCTCAGTTTCCTTATTTGCCAAAGGGGAACAGGTGCAGGGTTGCTGGTAAGAGGAGAGATCACACCCATAAAAATCCCAGGAAGAGAGGACTTCACATACTGCCGTTAGCAGCGGAGGCATCAGAAGGTCCCTTGATACTATGGGGGTTGCAGGCCCAGGTGACTGGGGGGGGGTGTGATCCAGAAATCATATTTGAATGTGAGTATAGGGTAAGGGTCCATAGCTTTCATCAGATTCTCCAAAGGTGTCCTCAGCCAGAAAAATGAGGACAGCAGGATGACATGGCCAAAAACGTAAAAATAGCTGAAGTTAAATCTAGAATTTGTTCATTTTTAAAAAATCAGTTCTTCAGACGTGTTTGGAGTGCCTGCTCTGTTGCCAGGGCCCTGAAGGGGAGTCGGCAACTTAAAGGGAACATCCTTCCCATGGAGGTGTCCTGCCTTCAGCCGTGGAGGCAAGCCCTGCAGGGGCACCACACTTTACAGTTTGGGGACAATTCATCTGGGTCATCTCTAATGAGCCTGTCCGCTCCCTCGTGGAAGAGGCAATGCAGGGTGTGTATGTGAGCCGGGGGTGTGAGTGTGACTGTTTTACAGATGATAACGTTGAGGCTCAGAGAGGTTAAGTGACTGGCCCAGGGTCACATGAGCTGGTTAGCCAGGATGGAGGGCTGTGACTTCCTCCTGTGCCGTGCACCGGCCCACTGGGAGTGGAAAGTAGCGCTCCTGGTGTGGGACTGTGGGGGGCTCCCTCTCCTTCCAGCCTTTAGCTCCATGTGGGCTGAGTGGGTGCTCCTACCCCTCCTCTTCCTCCTCCTGACTTCAGGTGCTTGATACAGCCCATCCATTGCCTTCCACCATGGGAATCGAGGTTGTGTGTGGGGGGGGTGCCCTGGTGTGGCCAGGGGAGCCCGTCCCATGAATTTGTAATCCCTGCCCGCATTTTCTTCTTCCTGCTGTTGAGGGAGGCAAGCTGGACTTGCTGGAAGAGGCAGGCGGACTTTGTAGTTCAAAGAGGTGGGAGGGGGTGGCAGCTTGCGTATGAGGTAGCAAGGGTGTGGTTGTGAGAGATGGGGGTCACCTGCTGAGGGACCCTCCTTTCCCCCATAGCTTCCCCAAACCCCCCCCCAACACACAGTCTTTTTGATGCTGCTGAGGATAACTCTGGCTCAGCCCACGCGAAACTCTTCACATACACCTCTAGCTCCAGGCGGTCCCCAAGACCTCGTCAGGGGCTGGCCTGGTGCCTGGGTCCCAGCCCCGGGCGACGGGCAGCAGTGAGGGGCGGGAGGCCCGACGTGTTCCAGTATTTATTTATTTATTTGAGGACCCAGCATTTACACATGTACCGGGCTCTGATTACCCCCCCGGGGCCGGGAGGAGGGGACGCTCCTGCCTGGGCCTTTGATGTGCCAGAGAAGAGATGGCGAGATGGGGAGATGGTGCTGGGAGTCTCTGCCGCCATGGGGAGTGTGTGCGTGGGGGGAGACCTGGTGATGTCACCTCAGGAGGCCGCGGATGGCAGGCGTGATGGCGGGCCCAGGAGTGAGGAGAAGGGGTCGGACGGTGGAAGAAAGGAGGAAGGCTCTTCTCGGTTTGGACCCTTGGCCCACAGCCCAGCTGCCCTGGGTTTGGGAGCTTGTACATCCTCCGAGGAAGAAGGAGAGGAGAGCAACAGGCTGAGGAAGGCAGGGAGGAAGGAGCCACCAAGACCCTGTGGCAGGGCCTAGGCCCTCAACCACTCCACTTAGTCCCTCCTGCTTCCCACCCCACAGAGAGGCTCAGATGAAGGTGACAGGGGTCAGGGGCATCCAAATATGGGCCAGAGACCCCCTCAGAACCATCAAGAAGCACCAAGCTGGGGGGTCCTCCTGTCATCCCCCTATGTCCAGGGTTACTGGCGGGGGGGGCTGTCTGGTGAGTGATGAGGGGACGCTTTTCTGTAAGTGAGTGAGGGAAGGAAGGGAGGGAGGGAGGAAAATATTGACATAAAGATGGAAACACAAGAGGCTCCAGTATTCATTGATTTTACTTCTTCTTTTTAAAAAAGATTTTATTGGGGCGCCTGGGTGGCTCAGTGGGTTAAAGCCTCTGCCTTCGGCTCAGGTCATGATCCCAGGGTCCTGGGATTGAGCCCCACGTCGGGCTCTCTGCTCCGTGGGGAGCCTGCTTCCTCCTCTCTCTCTCTCTCTGCCTGCCTCTCTGCCTACTTGTGATTTCTCTCTCTGTGTCAAATAAATAAAAATCTTTTTAAAAAACAAGATTTTATTTATTTATTTGACAGAGAGACAGAGAGACAGAGAGAGTGCACAAGCAGAGGGAGCAGTAGGCAGAGGGAGAGGGAGGAGCAGGCTCCCCACGGAGCAAGGACCCTGACGCGGGACTCGATCCCAGGACTCTGAGACCACGACCTGAACCGAAGGCAGACGCTTAACTGACTGAGCCACCCAGGAGCCCCACGCTTTTACTTCTGAGTTTCTTCTGTGGGCGAGGCACTATTTTAGGGATAACAGAATGAGTGAGACACAGGGACGCGCCCCCCCATCCTTGGACTGCGCGGGAGGAGTGTGGGGCGGAGGGGGAGCTAAAGCCCAGAGAGATAGCCAACTTTCACACAGATTCATCTGTTGTTAATATTTTAAAGAATTTATTTATTTATTTGACAAAGAGAGATCACAAGTAGGCAGAGAGGCAGGCAGAGAGAGAGAGAGAGGAGGAAGCAGGCTCCCTGCTGAGCAGAGAGCCCGATGCAGGGCTCGATCCCAGGACCCTGAGATCATGACTTGAGCCGAAGGCAGAGACTTAACCCACTGATCCACCCAGGCGCCCTGTTGTTAATATTTTAGCCCATTTGCTTTCTTTCTCTCCTTCTCTCTCTCTCTTTATGCATTTGTGCATGTGTATCTTTTCTCCCCTGAACCATCTGAGGGTAGGTTTCGTGTATCATGGCCCTTTATCCCTGAGTGGTCCAGCATGTATTTCCTAACAACAGGGACGTTCTCTTCCTAACCACAGTACAGTTACAGTCTCATAAATTTGCTTCAGTACAGTATTTTATCTAATCGACCATCCATACATCCATATTCCACATTTGACTGGACCTAATAACATCCTTTCGTGGTTCTTCCCTGCCCCCACCATCTCCTGCCCCACAGCTCACAGGGACTGAGGAGGCCCCCGAGGTATAGGGAGGGAGACAAGCCGTGACGAGCTCTCTGGAGACACCAGGCCAGAGGAGTGAGATGCTGAGTGGGATGGAGGGTAGCATGTCACAGGAGTCCCCCGCAGGTTGGGGTGTCCAGCTCCTTGTTCAGCAGACCTTGGAAGCATGGGGGGACAGCCCAGGCCCCGACCCTTGGTCCACCAGAGACGAGATGCCACCCCTTCCATAGGCCCAGGGGCCCCATTTTGCAAGTACTTCGAAGGCAGATCCCCAAGTCTCAGGAACTTCTGAACAGGATCCCGAGGACCTGCGGAAGCTGCCTCTGGCCCCAGACATCTGAGACCTGTCAACACAGAAGACAGAAAAACCCGAATTTCAAAAAAGTTTACAAAGTTGCCCAGCCAGCATCCCATTCAGCTCCCCCGCCAGCCTCCCCCGCACTCACTCAGGGGATGGAGGTGAGCGGGTGGGACCCCACAGCAGCCCTTCCAGATGTTCCAGCCTGCGAGCCCCAGGCCCAGGCAGGCAGGGGTAGCAAATGGGAAAGAGATGTCCCAGTCCCTGGAGCCTCTGGGATGGTTCGTGGGCGGGGTCTCTCCCCAGGGCTTCCATGGACAGCTGAACTCCTTCTCTCCCTCCAAGGCCTTTTCTGGAAACAACCCCCCCCCCCAGCGCCCCCATTCTTCTGCGGAGCTCTGGCCCCTTAAACACGTTCTTGATCTGGCTGGAGCAGAGCTTTCCAGGGCAGGGCTCCTGCCTGACTCCTTTTCTCGTGTCTCCCCGTGCCGAGAACATTGCCTGGTACCCAGTAGGTATCCATCAAGATTTATAAAACAAGTGAATGAGTGAACAGCTCTTTTCCTGTTTGGGAGAACAAATCAGTACTTGTATTTTATTTTTTTTAAGATTTTATTTATTTATTTGACAGAGAGAGATTACACGTAGGCAGAGAGACAGAGAGAGGAGGAAGTAGGCTCCCTGCCGAGCAAAGAGCCCGATGCGGGGCTCGATGCAGGGCTCAATCCCAGGACCCTGGGATCATGACCTGGGCCAAAGGCAGAGGCTTTAACCCACTGAGCCACCCAGGTGCCGCAGTACTTGTATTTTATGGTTCTAAGGATCCACCAAACAAGTTGCTAGGTTGCCAGTTCTGGGGGCCTTGGAATTTGTGCATCAGTGAGTAGAATAAATGTACTCCAACTGTTGGCTAAATGCAAAGACCTCCATGCCCCACCTGTTGGAGAGCACAAAAAGAGCTTGAGAGAGAAAGGATGGTGGGGTAGAGAGGGGTCCCAGGAGGAGCAGTGACCACGTGGACTTTACACCTGCTGGAGGCCTGATGGGCAGATCTTGCAGCAAGAAGATTCTTGATTTGACATCAAGAAGGGCTTTCCAGTATATGTTGGTCTGTCTTGGATGGTTTCATTATCAACCTGTCCAGGGACAGGGGTATACAAAAGATGACTTCTTGACTCTCCCAGATGGACCTCTAGGGCCTCCCAGACCCATCGGAGGCTCTGCCTCCCAGGCGTGGGTGGCTGGACTATGGATGTTTAGCTCAAGCCTGCATCCTTGGATGGTGCCAACCCGGCCAAAGGTGCCCCACACACTGCTTGGACTGGGATAGTGTCCAGACTTGGTCCCCAGGGTCCTCCCACCTCTGCTGGACAGCAGCCTCTCCCTGTGACTCAGCCCTGACGTCGTGGGGCGAGCGAAAAGGCCAAGGGCGTGGGAGGTGGTGCTCCCTCCCTCCTGTCCTCACCTCCCTGGGCTCAGTCCCCAAAGCCTCCTTCCCTCCCACCATCCCCAGCCTCTCTAACCTCTTCATGAGTTGTCCATGAGCCCATGTGCCCAGAGCTGTTGTTGCTCTATTCCTGGAGACCCGCCCTGGGTGCGCCTAGGCATGTGCCAAGAACTGGGGTCCTGGGGCTCGAGGCAGCACGATGGGATGGAGCCTGTGGTCTGGATCCCGCTGCCCCCCTCCTCATCCTGGCAGTGCCCCATCCATGAGGGAGCGGTGGGGCCAGGTCCTTGCTTGGATGGCTTGGGGCATTTTGTTTCACACCTGGAACACTCTGTGGCCCCAGGCCTTGGATCTGCTTGCCTACCTCTGCTCTCCAAGACCTCCCGTAGGTGTGCGATCTCCCCCCCGATGAGAGAAGGTCCTGGGTCTCTCCCTGCAGCCCACCGCAGGCCCGTGCACTCAGGCCTTCAGCTTGATCCAACTCCCTCTCACCCGCCCAGCCCCCTCCCCTACCTGACTTCAAAGCCCAGAGCCAGTAGGTGCTAATTACACGCCCCCTACCCCCCTCGCTCGTTAAGTGTTATTAGCCCCAGTTTACAGATGAGGAAACTGAGACCAGGGAGGGCGGTGGAGGACGTCACCTCCACCATCCCCACCCTGGCCCCAGAGCCAGGACTGGCGTGAGGTCTGGGGACCCTGCCAAGTCTCCCTTTCCTGGGAGAAGCTGGGGCACAGTGCCCCTTCCAACTCCAACTTCCTGTCTTTCTCCAGTGCTTCTCTGTCTCTGGAAGCTTACTGTGGGCTTGGGCAGACAGCTGAGGAGCCCTGGCATGCGGTGGGCAGGGAGCCTCTCTGAAACCACACGCAGGCAAAATGCAAATGAGCCCCCCAATTACTACAGAGTCGGGGCGGTGGCACTTTAGGTAATAGGACTTGGGGAGTGGAGGGACCCCCACCCTGCCTCTTGTCAGCTTGCCAGAGGCCCCCGCTGTGAGGCTGGTGATGCTGTCACCCTGCGTGGGGCTGGGCTGGGTGGGGCTGGGTGGGATGAAGTGGGGGTGGCGGGGAAGGATGCTGACACTGGCAGGAAGTAGGAAGGCACCAGCATGCTGGTGTTGAGGATGCCCCTGCCTTCGGGGACAAGAGAAACCCCATGACTCTGCCTCTTCTGGGGAAGGCAGAGGCTGCCCTCTGAGGTCTGAGAGCAAGGCCAGACTCTTGACCCTGTTTGACTCGGCCAGCCGGTGCTTAGTGACCTGTGAGATCTTCAAGACACCCCCCAACAAAGGGGGATAGGCCCTTCCTTTTTATAGACAAGGAACCGGAGGTCTAGAGAGGGGAATGACTTGTCCAACTGGGAAGGCACGGTGCAGAGGGAAAAGCACAGAATTTGGAGAACACAGAATTCGGTCAGTGAAATTCGGGCCCCTGAGGAAAAAGCAAAGGCTGGGAGCGGGGGAATGGCTAAGAGGTGTGGGGGATTTCCAAGGAGACTGTATTGCTCACAAAGCCGTAAGCTTCCCGAGAGCTGGGATCTTGTGGTTAACTTCTTCCACGGCTGCGCTGGGACCGTGGCAAAAGAGAAATCCTTCTGCACTCACTAGCTGAGTTGTTTCGTGCTAATGACTCCGGGATGCACAGGGGTTTGAGCTGCGGCAAGAGAGAGAGGGTAGACTTCCAGAAAAACCATGCACTTTCTAAAAAAGTGCCTGACTTACAAAAGAGCAGGCATTCTGCCTTGTCTGGTACCCTAGATCCTTTCCTGGGGTGCAGTGGCACCCAGGCTTCCCTCACCCCCACCCCCCACCCAACGCCTGCCCCCGCAACACTGTCTTCGACTCGGAAGGAAAGGCTCATGGACTCTGTCATCATGGGAAGATCCCACATCCGGGAAGACAGGAGGTGACGTCATCGCAGCTTTGGACCAGGTGTGTGGCTGCCCCTGGCTGAGCCTTCGCCCTTGCAGCTGTGAGGGTCTCACTTGAGATCTTACGGGGGAGCTGTGGGGAGAGGCCATGTCAGGAAGCAGAGGGAACCAGAATCAAAGAGTCTGGCTTCTGCTCCTCCCTTCTGTCCCCACCCTGTCTCCCTCATGGGCCTCTTTTCAGAACAGGATGTGTCTTCTCAGGGTCCTTCGGGCCTGGAGACTCTCTGTTAGTGGCCAGAGCCCGATAAAGTGATTTAGAGCAAAGAGAAGGCCGGGAACCTGGCTCCGTGTGGCTCAGTGGGGTGGGGTGTCAGCGCCCTTCTAGGATCCTCCATCTCTTGTTTTCACATGAGTGACCTTGACCTGAGCTGCAGCTTTCCCGCCGGTAAGGACTCAGCAGTGCTGAGACCTGCATAGAAGCGCGGCTCAGAAGACGGCTCTAGGCGGACTTGGGGTGGGGAGATCATGGGTAGGGTCCAGAGTGGGCCTCCTCTCCCTGTCCCCACCCCAGAGAAAGCCCTTCGGCGCCCCCACTGCCAGAATGAATCTCTCCTTCCTCCACGCTCTACACAGAAGCTCCAGATTTTCCCAGGATGAGGCTCCTAAGGCTGATATCAAGGTCAGGGGCTCCTGCCCAACGCCCCCTCTGGCAGCCACCTGCTTCTCAGGGACAGATCGGCTAGCTGAGTTTAAATGCGCAGGGGACAGAAAGTCATGCAGCCCGGCTGCTAACCTCTCTTAGCCATCCTCACCCTGGGGGACTTTGGAAAAGGACCCCATCCCCTAGAAGGACCAGCTTCTTCCATTTGGTCTGGTAGACAGATGGGCCCAATGCTACAAGCTATAGGCCTTGGGTAAGGCATGTCCCTCCCTAGCCTTAGTGTCACTGGGTCATCTCCAAAGTCCCTTCTACCTCCAATGTTACATCAAATCTATGCTCAGAAACTCACCCGGTCCCACAGAACGAAAACCCTGAGTGGGGTTTTCACTTTTGTTCACTTGCACAAACCTGTACGGAGTATTCAGCCCTCTCTCTGTTTCTCGGTTGAGCTGTCTTTGCTTCAATTTCCAGTTTCACATCTCCCCTAAATGACATGAATCCCGGGGAACGGGCGCAATGGACAGAGACTGTGTCTTGTCTCTGTGACCCCATCACTCAGCACCGGGCCGGCGCTAGATTAGGAGACCAGCGAGATGGGTGTGAGAAGAGGAGTTGGTGAGCACCTGTTGGGAAGGGGGAGGCAGGAGGGGAGTGTCTGGGGGGTAGGGCCTGATGGGGGGAATGGGAAGAACAGCGTCAGGGAGAGAGGAGAGTCAATGTCTGCATCCAAAGATTCTAAAGGTGGTCAAATGGGGTCCCAGAGGGGCATGATGGCTGCTCAAGTTCTCACGGCCAGCTGGGAGGCAAGAGTCAGACTCGAGCCCTTGACTTCTGACTCCCGGTTTGCCCTGAGGGAGGGGGCTGGTGGGGGAGCTCCCCTGTCCTATGTCACCTCCCCTCAGACCAATAGAGTGGCTGCCCTTAGTTCTCAGTCACAAGGAGCCAGACACCTGCCGGAAGGTGTGGTCCCTCTGGATGGGAGGAGGGTCCCAGGCTGTGCGGTGGGCTGTAAAAGACTCAGACTGGTTGGAAAAGTCAAAGGGCAGCGTGCCACGGTCCTGCCTTCCTTTGGGATCCCAGAGGGGTTCTGAACCAGGGAGTGAGATCCTCTTCTCTAGAAGTCTCAGAGAATCAGGGGAAGCCTGGTGAGCTCAGGCTGGTGTGGTGGCAGGGGACAGCACGTCCCTGCCCGGTGACCCAGGCGGGAGTCCAGGAGTGACAGAGAGGGGCCCACCTCCAGAGGCTGGCATCCAGGTGGCCTGCCTCCCTCACGCCTTTCCCGCCGTTCCTGCCCTCTTGGTCATCCAGGGCTGGCCCTGGGCAGAGGACAGAGGGGTCAGATTATCGCGGGCCCTCACCCCCTCAGAAAGGATTAGAGCAGTCCCTCCTATTAGAGGCCCAAGGGGGAAAGCTGAGGGCCAGGCTCCAAAACTGGGGGTGTGGGTCTGGGAAGGTATCAGGATACACTCTTCAGGGGCCAATGTCAGGGCCCAGCTGGCCTCTCCATCTTCATCAGTCCTGCTTCCGGAACTCCTCTCTGGGCCATTTGGTCAGAGGGGATGGTGGGGAGCCCCTGGGTCCCAGCAGATGCTCCCCTTTCTGCCCAGGATTCTGTTGCTTTGACCGGATCCCAGGGCTCTCATGATGAAGGCCTTCCTGAGGGGACACCAATCCACCCCTGAGCTTGTCAAACAAACTACAGTTGGCTCGAGGCTGGCAGGAAGCCCTCCCGAGGGAGGGGTGGCAGTAATCAGTCTGATGGGGGAGGCAAGACACTGATGGACTCAGGGTATAGATCCAGGGAAGGACGGCAGTGTGTAGCCGAGTGAGTATGAGAGAGCCGGGTACACTGGGGAGGCTAAGTAGAATTTGGGTCCAGAATCATGGGAGGCTGCATGGAAGAGGGGCTTGGACCTGAGCAGGAGAGGGGAAAGGGACGTTGCCTAAGGCAGGGGGAAGGCTTGGGAGAAGGGGGGGCACCAGAGGATGACAACCCTGAGGTAAGAAGGTTGGGAGATTGGGGAGGAGCTGCCCAGAGCAGAGCTGGGAGCCTGGGAGAGAAGGGGAAGGAGGACGAGAGGTCAGAAGACGGGTGCTGTGGCCCCGGGCAGAGGGGCTGAAGGGTTGGAGAGGACGCTGAGCCCTCCAGGACAAGGGGAGGGGTGGAAGGGATGCCAGGGTGGGGCCCAGAGGCAGGCCTGGCCCGAAGCCCTGACCGCATTCCCCCTCCCCGATGCCCATCCTGGCCCACCTCGGCTCTGCCCAAGGCCGGCCATGTCCTGGCCTCCGGCTCTCCCCGCACAGAGCCAGCCCCGAGCTGGTTCCCCGGAGAGCAGGGTGCCGCAGCTGTGAGAGGGTTCTGCGTGGAGTCTTGCTGGGGTTGATAGGAGACTGCCAGGCGCCGCTTAATAGGATTTTAATTATACAGCTCCAGCAAGAATTTTTTCCCCCCTGGGCTTGGGCCCTCACAGATACCTCCATCCCCACCCCAGCATCTTCCCAGCCCTGGCAGCCTGCTCTCCCAGGCCCCCCTGCCTGCCCCCACCCACCGTGGGGGACTCGGGCCTATCTCCTGGGGACTTGGCTCCGTTGGGGGGGGGCAGTTCTGGGAAGACACTGGCTACCAGGGAGGGCCCTGCCGCGGGGAGATCCTCTGAGGTCTGCATCCGGGGCAGTGCACGGCCATCGCTGCCTATGGTGAGCCCCCCCTCCCATTCCCTGCAGACTCGGGGCCCACTTTCCCAGGGCCATCATTTTCCACAGCAGGCCCATCCACGGTACGGTTCTCAGATGGCGCTAACAACAGCTCTGGGAGGCAGGCAGGGCAGATGAGACGATAATTTCCATTTTATGGATGAGGAAACTGAGGCCCGAAGAGTGTAAGCGACGTGCCCAAAAACACCATGAGCATGGAGTCTGGACTCCAAGCTCCAAGCTCTGGTCGTGGCCCCAAGCTGCCATACCCTCCACCCCACACTCCAGCCGAAGGACCAGCTACAGGCAGGTCTTCCCTCTAGAAAACTTTCATCCCCTCTCCCCTGCCATCTGTCTCCTACTTACTTTTCAGTAAGATGAAAATGATGAGGTGTTACCTCCCCCTGAGTCTGGGTTCGGATCCGGCGTTTTGCCCGCCAGACCTCATCACGCCATGTTGGATTGCCTGGCTGGCTGGCTTTCCATTAACCACTTGTTGGAAGTCCCTTGACCCACCAAGACAGACCTCCCTGATGCCCTCTGCTCCAGCACTGAGGCCCCTGACCAGCTGTGCTCAGTAAAAGGAGCCCAGCACCCTCTCCTGCTGTCGGCCTGCTCCCTCAGCCTCCCGATCAGGTCAGTGTCGGAACCCAGTGTGGCAGGGTAGCAAATGGACCTTCCCAGTGGCTGTCCTTTCTTGGGGGGAGGGGCTTTTACTATATTTTTAAACATCATTTTTTATTTTGCAATAACTTTAGATGGGCGGAAAGGTTGCAAAGATGGAACCTCTCCACCCAGTTTCACCCATTGTTAACAGCCTGTATCACTGGGGTAGCTCTGTACTAGCTAAGAAACAAACATTGGTACATTTTTATAAACTAAACCCAACCTTTTATTTGAATCTCACTATTTATTGTGTCTTTTAATTCCACAAGTCATAGGTGAAGACGTTCTTGCATGAATGGGTCTCAATAGTGTAGGAAAGTAAACAGCACAATATGGACCTCCCTCTTTCCCCCGCCCACCAGACGCTTCCCTCCCCGGGGGTAATTCTTCTGCCTCCCTCTGCACAAACATGTTCTTCCTGGCCCCCTTTTCCCCAAACAGTGGGTCTTGAGCTCGGGCAGTGAGCACGTCCGCTGCCCTTGTCTTGGTTCTGGCCTCCCCTCTTCCCGGCTGCCCTCGCGGCTCTCCCCGGTTCCTGCAAAGAGTTGGGTGGGGGGTGATGACAGTGCTCCCCACATCCTGCTCTCCCCCTGAGCAGCTCCTGGGATGCCCGGGGTGGGGGATGTTCTGTAACGAGGCTGTGAATGGAGAAGTGAACGGGGGCTTCAGGAAAGTCACCCCAATGTCATGGGCCATGGGGCAGCAACCCCCAGCCCTGTGGCTTGGCAGACGCAGTGTCTGCCTTCAGCAGCCCTCCAGCCCGTGCAGGAGGCACCCCCATATCCTGGCTTGGCTCCTGGATGACCATGGCCGGATGACCATAGACCCATGGGCCTGGCACGAGTTCTATACACCGGTCTATACACACAGGGTGCCCAAGCCTGGGGGTGGGATGTGGTTTCTGGACAAAGCCTCTGCCCCCCTCTGTCAGGTGTGATTTCTGTTCTTTTCTGCAGGAGGCAGGAGGACGGCCAGGATATGACTTAGCCTCAACTCACCCCAGGCCAGAGGAGGAGGCTCTCTTCCAACCTTTTCTGTCTCCTCTGTATCTCCGTCCACAGCAAGCCCTAGAGGGCAACTCGGGGTTCTTGCTCCAGCCTACCTGCCCCCATCAAAGGATCTTCGGCTTCCCTCCCGGCCTCCCAGAGGGCTGCTGCCACCCACCAGTATCACAGAGAACTTATCTTGTCCCTCCTCCTCACCTCTGCCAGTTGGCCTCACCCCCACACTCCTGCCCTCATGTCCCGGGGCCTTGGGCAGAGGGCTGGGGCTGGAAGGGGCTGGAAGGGGCTGATGCCTATAGCGGCCACCCCTCCGCCTAAGAAGCTGGTCAGTTCAGCCATCCCCCTGCCTCCGCCAATCCCAGGCAGAGAAGAAAATTCCTATGGGGAAAAGGGTGCCTGTCATTCCCAATGTCTGTCCCTCCGATCATGGAGCCTTCTCGTGTGGTCTCCTGGCCTCTTCCTGGCTGCCTGGGGCCCTCCAGCCAGAGAGGACAGGGCGAGAAGAGGGATCCAGAGCCAGGAGGACTCTTGGGGGTGAGGAATGGTGGAGGGAAGGTGGAAAGACAAGGGTTGGGGGGGAGAGGTGCGCTCTGGCTTCAGTGCCAGGGAAAGTGTGCCCCCAGGCCCCCCTGTGTAGGGGCAGTTGCAGGAAGCACAGGCCCTGGGGGACCCAGCTTATAGCCCCATGGGGCCCAAGCCCAGGAGAAGCCTTGGACCTGGACAGCTCGGAGGGCGGGGGACTCCAGCGTCGCGGCCGGCTGCTGTGGCACAAGATGAAAGGCCGGGAGTGGGGCTGTTGGCAGCCGGACAGGCGGGCGGGTGGAGGCGTGGGGTGGGGGAAGGGGAGATAACCATCTGCGAGGGCTGCCAGGTGTAGACATGGAGTGTGGAGGACGCGGACGGAGTTTTAGCCCTTGGGATCAGGGCAAGGAGCCTAGAGTTGGAAGGGTTCCCTATGAGGTCATCTTGTCCAGCCTGATGCCTCCAGGCCCTGGGCCCCAAACCAAGCAGGCCCTGCCTGTGGATGGCTTCTTCTGGGGCCGGCTGCTCCTCCCCAGCCCCAGCCTGTCCTCCACCTTGCATTCAGCCCCAGCGGTACCCCCACCCAAAGTCTTGACCCCTCTAGTACTGCCCTCCCTCGGGAGGGTCACCAGTCCTGGCCCCTGGCCAGTCAGCCACTCGCTAACTGCTTGGGTACATCAGGTAGCTCAGGCCTGGGTCGATCCTGATCCCCTTTTGTCCTTGATTCTGAACTTTCCTTCCTTCTGCTGTCTGATTATTTGTCTATGACCCCCCTCCCACCCAGCCTTGGAGAGAAGGTTCTAGAAGGTTCCAGAAGGTTCTCTTCTGTCCACACTTCCATCTTTTCTCATCCAGAAATCACCCCAACAGTGCCCACCTCAAAGCCCCCCAGACTCCTCACTGCCCTCTAATTCTCTCCCCTGAAGCTTCCACAGCTGTCTTGCTAACATGAGATTCCAACTAGGGGCTCTGCGTACTAGTACTGCCCTGAGAGCCAGCGAGAGGGCCTCTGCTCCAGGAGCCCCCAAGCAGAAACACGGCACTGATGTTGCATGTGGGAAGGAACCCCTTATAGGCCTAGGTCGGGCAATATCTGGCCGCACACGCTGCATGGCACAACCCAGGACTCCCGCAATGAACACCGATCAGGCCCAAATGGGGAAATGCTTATTGCTCTAAGCTCTTGAAACAAAAAGCATCTCTGTCTGTTATGTCCTCAGAGGGTGCCTCTACTCGCAACAGAGATGGACACTGCACCAGTGCTTGGGCGAAATAAAAAATAGATATACTTGCTGAATCCTTCCTTCCGGATGGCGTGCCCGCAGAGGGTTATTTCTGTAAAACATTCAAGAAAATTGCAATGGATTTTTATAGGATAAAATATCCTAGTAGTGTCAAGCGTCCATGTTCTTAATTCTCTTTGAACTCCAGAAATGCCCACAAAGGAGCGTAATATTTGACATAGATGCGCACACTGTAGGTGAGGAACATTTTATCCTACTAAACAGTCCATGCAACTCTTAATTCATATACACGTAGATCTAGATGTAATATATGAGAAATTTGATAGTGAATCTTTCTTTTTAAATATATTTTTTAAGGTTTTATTTCTTTATTTGACAGAGGGAGATCACAAGTAGGCAGAGAGGCAGGCAGAGGGAGAGGGGGAAGTAGGCTCCCCACTGAGCAGAGAGCCCGATGTGGGGCTCGATCCCAGTACCCTGAGATCATGACCTGAGCCAAAGGCAGAGGCTTAACCCACTGAGCCACCGAGGCTCCCCGATAGCGACTCTTTATATTGGCAGTATGATAGGCACTGAATGTTGGAATTATGGAAGCATCTTATTTTATAAACGTATCTCATCATGTTTCATCATAGTTACAAAATTTTTCATTAAAGTGTGGGTTTACTTCAATAATTTTAATGTATTATTTTGATGTTCATTAAGTATAATTTGTATTTTGCCTTTCAGTTGTGATAGTTACACTAGAATATGTTAGTCCCATAAATATCCAGCCATATAAAAACCACGGCTTTACACCCACGTTTAAATTTGCTGTTACAAAGGTCGAGGAAGGCAAAAAGAACATATCGTACTTAGCAGTTTGGTGTCTTGGTTTGTGGGCCTGCACTGTCCCCTCATCCCCACACATTTTAGGGGTGGCAGGCTTCATTGCTCCCCTCTTCCTGCTGGACTCAGCAGCGTGACCCACAAAGGCCTCCATGGCCCAGCTGCTGCCGACTTCTGTAGTCTTGTCTCCCGATGTCTTCAGGCGGCCCGGATGTGGGAGTTCCCGGGAGAACGTTCCGTGCCTGCCCGGTGTCCGGGGTGACCTCTCCTTGCCTCGCCATTGTTTCAGTGGGAAAATACCAGCTCATACTTCCAGTCTGAGCCCACATGTGCCCTCCCCTGGCCCCAGCTGGCACACAGATGTCCTTCTGGGTTCCCCACTGTTTGGAAGGTGCCTGGTGAAGCCGTTCTTTCTGGGATGGGGCTCGCAGGCTGCCTCCTCATGGACCCGGACCCTCCTGCGGGCAGGGAGGGATAAGGGCTGAGAGAGGAGGCAGGGGTTTCAGTGGAAGGTGACAGATGCCATCTGTGGTGACCAGAGCTCAGTTCTGATTCTCAGCACCAGGACCACTGAGGTTTTGATATCTCCGAAGTCTGTAGAACCTGGGCCCTAAAGAAATGAAAAATTCTAGAACAAACTAGCTGCAACCTTGGTCTCTGCCCAGGTCTAAACCACCTGAAGAGATGCCAGAGAGCCAAATACTGTCTATGAGGAAGTTGGTGGGAACCCCCACCGGCCTCCCTGCCGGCCACCCCACAGCCATGGGGAGCCAGAGGGACAGGGGAGGCGAGATGCCTGGAGGTAGCCAGAGTGGGTGGTGGGCTCAGGATGGCTGGAAGGAGGCAGAAGTCAACCAAAGAACCCCAGGGGTATTTTCATCATCATCTCTGGCTCCCTTGATTGCAGAAATCGGGGGGCAGGTGGTGTATGAGGGGAGCCCTGCCTTCTGTCCCTTCAGAAAACAGCTTCAAGCGTGTGGGAGCCCCAGTGTTAATTGAGAACTTACTACGTGCCAGACACGTGCTGATGTGCATTACCTCATTTCCCTAGAGAACCACAGCCTGTCTGTCAGGGAGGCATTAGACAATGGCTCATCCCATCCTCCCGTTGGGCAGAAGAGGAAAACTGAGGCTCAGATATGGGTGGGGGTGACTTGCCACAGGGTGAGTGATAGGCAGAGCCCAGACTGGGGTGTGAGTCTCTGGACTCCATGTCGGGGCTGCTCTTCCACTAACCCTGAGACCTTCAGGACAAGGACATTCTCTGCCCTGAGCCAATGGAGGCCACACCAATGAGGACACATTCCCAGGCCCCAGCAAGGTAACAGGCCTGGTGGGAGGGCTTCCTGACACTGCCACCTTCTGCACCCTACCACAACGCAGAGCGGCAAAGGAACTAGGAGCTGATTCTGCCTCAGTTTCCCCTTTCTCCCACCGGTTGAAGAGCATGGCCTCCCTGGGCCTTGCCCCCTGCTGACCTGGCTATCTCCTCTCTGAGTCTCCTACTTCCTCCACCCAAAGGCCAGAACAGGAGTCTGAGACGACCCCCAGGACTGGAAAGGGTTTCTCCCTATTAATTTTTTTCATCATCATCATGGTCATGCCTCACAGCAATGAAGAGAACACTTGGGTGCTTGCTCTGTGTGTGTCAGTCTGCTTATAAGCCAGCTCTGTTATCTGTTCCACTTGAGTCCCTATGCTTCGTGGCAAAGAGTAGGAACAGTGGGGCCTCCCAAAAGGATCTCTGACAGCCCCCTGTGTCAGAACCCACTGTCTCCGTGAGTCCCCAGAATGCACAGGGACCGGCCTGTGCCCACCCAGATGCGGAGGTGCCCGCGGGTACGTGCCATTGAAAGGACACAAAGACTAAGCCACGGAGCCACAAGTTACAGAAAACTTCCAGCAGGCAGCAGAAGTGGAACCAGCCTGGCTTGTCTCGACCCGAGTAAGCCCAAATAACTACAGCCTCCCCATCGTGAAGTGAAATGGGTTAGCTCAGAAGGCAGGGAGCTCCTCATGGGGACCTCAAAGGAAGCTTGACGGCCACTTGTGAAGAGGCTTTGCTGACTGATGCCATGTAGGGTTACTGGGGTCCCGTGAAGTTGGGGAAGCCCCTGAAGAACTGGAAGGAGGAATGGCAGAGCCCAAAGTGCTTTGGACTTCCTTAGAGGGCAATGGGGAGCCATGGAGGGTGTTGGAACAGCAGAGAGATACATGGAAAGCTGGGGCTCAGGAAGATGAATCAGACAGCAGCTCTGCGCTGGACTGGATTGGAATAAGGAGGGATGTGGAGCACAGGAGACCAATGACTACACCAGCCAAACGCCCCGGTGCGTGTCTGTGCGTGTGAACACATGTACGAAGTGTGTGTGAGCAGAAATCTCCAATGACTGGACAACAATCAGTTGTGAGGGTGCTGATTGGCCTTCAGTATCAGAGCAAGGGCAAGCCTCAACGATCCTTCAGTCCTGTTTCCTATGTTTAGTCACATGCACAGGTATATGTGGATATATGTGCACACACGGTACACACGAGTATACAGTTGGTCCCTAACAGGTTTGAACTGCATCAATCCGCTTACACACGGATTTTTAAATATAGTACAGTACCATAGATTTTCTCTTCTTCTTCTTTTTTTTTTTTTGAAGATTTTATTTATTTATTTGAAAGAGAGAGAGAAAACATAGAGGGGGAGAGAGATGCAGACTCCCCACTGAGCAGGGAGTCCAATGTGGGACTCAATCCCAGGACCCTGGGATCATTACCTGAGCTGAAGGCAGACCCTTAAATGACTGAGCCACCCAGGCGACCCTCTATTATTTTCTTTTCGTTCTTTCTTTCTTTCTTTTTTTTTAAAGATTATATTTATTTATTTAACAGACAGAGATCACAAGTAGGCAGAGAGGCAGGCAGAGAGAGAGGTGGGAGCAGGCTCACTGCTGAGCAGAGAGCCCGATGCGGGGCTTGACCCCAGGACCCTGGGATCATGACCTGAGCAGAAGGCAGAGGCTTTAACCCACTGAGCCACTCAGGCGCCCCCCACCTATTATTTTCTTAATAACGTTTTCTTTTTTCTTTTTCTTTTTTTTTAATAACATTTTCTTTTCTGTAGCTTACTTTATTATATGACTAGAGTGTATAACACATATGGCATACAAAATGCGTATTAACTGTTTATGTTATCAGTAAAGCCTCTGGTCAACAGTAGGGTATCAGTAGTTAAGTCCTGGGGGAGTCAAAAGTTATACACAGACTTTTTTACTGAGTCGGGGGGCAGTGTGGGTGGATGGGTGCCCTTAATCCCCGGTGCTGTTCAAGGGTCAATTAATATGTCGTTCGGCACCTTCTTTTTATGTATTGTGCCAAGAACGCACGCTGTACTGGTGTCAGCGTTGGGGTGGCCTCACACGCCTCTGTTTGGGGTATAACTGGGGAGTTAAAGATGTGCATGCCCGTATGGGAATCTGTGGGAAGGGAAGTTCAGGAATTCTGCTGTCACAGGTGTGACACAGAGGCATGTGTGTGGGTATATACGGGTAAAGGGAAGGGGTCGGGATGTCTAGTCTTATGAGTAAATTTGTCTCACACAGGCTCTGCTAGAGGATGTATCTGGTGTGTGGCTCCAGGTGAAAATCTGATTTCCATTCAGGCTGGGGATACCCCTATTGAGGATTGCTACGGGCTGGGGGCTTTCCTGCATGGCCACCCGTAGATCTGTCCTACAGCCCTGCACTGTACAGACTACAGTTCCTGGGGCACCTGGATGGCTCAGTCGTTAAGCGTCTGCTTTCAGCTCAGGTCATGATCCCAGAGTCCTGGTATGGAGCCCCGCGTCAGGATCCCCGCTCAGCGGGCCAATTTCTCCTTCTTCCTCTGCCTGCTGCTCCCCCAGATGTGCTCTCGTACAATCTCTCTCTCTCTCTCTCTCTGTCAAATAAATAAATAAAAGCTTAATAAAAATTTTTTTCCTTAAAAAAAAAAAAAAAAAAAGGCTACTGTTCCAGTTTCAACAGGTGGGAAAGCCCAGGACCCAGGAACCTGGCCCAGGGTCACAGTACGATCCAAAGCTGAAGCAGAACCCAGGCTTTCTGACTCTGGGACCAGCTCTCCTGCCTCAGTGGCCACCTCCACCATCTGGAGAGGTGAGTCACCAGAAGACAGTTGTGGGTGACAGTGTTCCCTTCAAGCATCTCCTCCCAGGCACCCATACGTCTTCGGGATCCCAGGTAAGTGCACCTGCCTAAGTTCTCTGCCCCCATCCCTGCCCTCGCCCTGACCCCCTCCTGCCATTCCCAGGCTCATCAGGCCCCCTTGCCCCCCAGATCCACATCCCTGCAACCTCCCAGCAGTGCCAGAACAGCTCACCGGCCAGCGCATTATCCATATGTTTTCACCCCCAGCTGGGCGCTGGGTTATTGTTCTGGCGCAGGAGGGCGAGGGGGCGGCTTGTGGGCGTAGCGACGCCGGGCTGTCTGCTCCTTCTCTGCTTGTTATTACCTCTCCTCCAGGCTCCCATTAGCCAGCCTGCCCCAGAGGCCTGCGCAGGCTCCCTGCTGCTCGGCACCTTTGTTCCTTAATTATCACTGGGGAGACCCGCTCACCTGCCTGCCACTTTCTAAGGAGCTGTCTGGCTCCCCTTCCCCACCCTGCACCCCCAAGGCCTAAGCCCCTTCACCTCCTGGGGCGGGGGGCTGGTGTCTAGCTGCAGCTGGCCCCAGGCTTAGGCAGACTCCTGGCCAATCCGGCCCCTTAGAAAAGCCCTTTCTTTTTGTCGCCTCCTCCCAGAACCCCGCCCAGATTGATGCCCTCTTGGATCTCTGGACTGGAAGGGACTTTAAACTATCATGCGGTTCGGCACCTGCCTCCCCACTTACTGCCTGGATTGGGCCACCTACAGAAGGCACTCAGTGAGTATTCAGTGAGAGTGTGATTAACTTCTGTAGCTTCGACTTGAATGCCTCCCCAGTGGGCAGCTCACTCCTTACCCAGGCAGCCAGTGCCACCTGGAGATGGCCGGGACTTTCAGAAAACCACTTGCCCACATCTCTCCCCAGGGCCCTTGGATTTTCACAGCCTTCGCTCCAGCGATCACCTTGCTGTGTTTCTGAGTCCGGGGCTCCGTCCTGTCCTTCCTGCTGGTGGCTCACTGATGCCACACCTCAGGCAGGAAACCCCCAGTGTGAGACTCTGTCCCAGAGGCACGCGATGCTCTTGTAAGGCTTGGAGCTTCAGCCTTGGCCTAGCCTGGCTCCAGCCCCTGGCTTGCCTCCCGTCTTAGGCCTCTGGCTGCTCTTCTTGGGCGGAAGGTAAGGGGGAGGAGGCTCTGGGGTGAGAAGCCACAGACCAAACAAGCTCTGACCGCTGACAACAACCTCGGAGGAGGGCGCTTGCTGCACACACAAGCCAGGGCTGGGAAGGGAAGGCCTCAGGGGGTCGGGGCAGGAGACAGGAATCTCCCCTCCCCAGCCAGCCTGCCGCCCTGCCTCCTGACCCTTGCACAACTCCCTGCCTCGGTGCACTGTGGGTACGAGGGGGTCAGAGACGGAACTTCCAGAGGCAGGAGCCAGGGGCGAGCTGACACGCGGGACAGTGCCTGCCCCAGTGCTTGCCCCAGTGCCTGCCCCAGCGGCACAGTGCTTCTCTCCAAGGGCGCAGGAGGGGTTGCCAAAGCCTATGGCGCCCGCAATCCCCTGACCCACAGTGGCCCACGGGAGGGGGACAATCCGGGCAGAGGAACCCGGTGTGGACAAAGGGTCTCGGACCCTGGGCCGGCCTCATTCCCACTGCCCTCCTTGGGGGCCATTCCTCCCCTGTCACCACCATTTTCTTTTTTTTTAAGATTATTTATTTATTTGACAGAGGGAGATCACAAGTAGGCAGAGAGGCAGGCAGAGAGAGAGAGAGAGGAGGAAGCAGGCTCCCTGCCGAGCAGAGAGCCCGATGTGGGACTCGATCCCAGGACCCTGAGATCATGACCTGAGCCGAAGGCAGCGGCTTAACCCACTGAGCCACCCAGGCGCCCATCCACCACCATTTTCCACACCCGCTTTGATTCAGTTGGAGACTGACCGACTCTGACTTCCTTTTGATCTCCATCTTTGTGGTCTTTCAGTGTGTCTTGGTCTTCTTGGAGACTGGGGGCCCCTCAAGGGCAGGGGCGTGTCCGTTCCTGAGTCTGGGGGTTCAGCGGGAACGGGGTCACGCCTCTGTCCATCTGGGCCCACGGGGAGGGTGGAGACTGGAGCCCGGCCGCAGCCTGGTGTTGGCTCTGAGTGCCTCGCGTCCCAGGAGTGCCCCGGCGAGGCCAGGAAGGCGCCTGGCACTTGTCAGAGGGCCCTCTGGACGCACACCAGCTGGGGGTGGAGGACTCGGGTCGGGAGGCCACCTCCAGCCACCAGACTGTGACCTCAGCCAGGCCGCCCCGTGCTGCTCTCCGGATCTGACTCAGGCCCTTCCCAGTGCTGCTGGGCGTCCATCCCCAGGGTCAGCCCCCAGGAGGTCCACCATGTTCCTCAGGCTCCACCCAGACAGAGGCCGCCCCCTCCACCCCACTTGGGCACCCAGGAGCTCTGAAGGGACTTGAAGGATCAGTAGAGGGCAAAGGTCATCTGGTGAGCCATTGCCTTTGCCCTCCTCATCCCTTCTGTCCTCAGTCAGTGTCTCTGGACCTGAAATTTCTGTCTAGCTGTTGGTGTGGGCCCTGGTCAGAAGCCCCTGACCCACAGGTACCCCGCACCAGGCTGAGAAGGAAAGGAACCCCCACGAGGCAAACAAGGCTGTTCTATGATAATCACTTCCTTAGGGGGCTCTCAAGTCATCCCTAGGACCTTCTCATTATGAGACAATAAATGAAGGCAACTTCTGTAGAAGTTTCCTGAATCTCATGTCCGTTGTGCAGGAGAGGCTATGGGGCTGCAGGCCTCAAGATCCTGGAGGGGAAGGATGAGAGATGATAGACTGATTAGCCCTCAGCCCCTCAGCTGGAGGGATCTTGTTAAATGTAAATCAGAACACATCCATCCTCTGCCTCAACCGCCCTTGCCCCAAGGGCCTCACACCTCACTCAAAATAATCTAGAAACTCTACAGGCCCTACACCATCTGGACTCTGCCTACCTCTCATGCCTCATCATCTCCTACTTTCTCCCTCGTTCATTGCATCCGAGGCTAACCAGCCTTCTTGCTATTTCTCATATATGCCAGGCCAGCTCCTACCCCAGGGCCTTTGCACTTACACTTTCTTCCAACCAGAATGCTCTTTCCTATACTTTTCCTTGTTTTAGTCATTCAGAGCTCAAGATGTCTCTTCTTAGAGGTGCTCTAAATGATCTGATCTAAAATAGTTCCTCTCCCTACAATGCTGCCTTATTCTTCCTCATGGCACTGTCACTACCCAAAATGAGTTTCTCTTTCATTCCTTGGTTATTGTCTGTCTCCCCCACAAGAATGTAAGCTCTCCGAGAACACAGCTATATCCTTGGGGCCCAGCACAGGCCTGGCATGGTGGCCGCTTAAGAGATACCTTTTGAATCGCTGTGAGCGGCCTGAGGAAGGAGAGAGACCGCAGAGAGCCCAAGGGCTGGTGGGGTGGGTACAAAGACAAGGGAGCTGGTCCTTTGGCTCCCAGGCCTCAGCGGGCATGCCGTGGGCTGAGGTAGGATGACGGTGGGAGATGGAAAGGGAGGCTTCCAGTCAGCATCTTTCCAGACACCCCCCAGGCTCCACTCTAAGGGCCAGTGGGGAGGATAAGGAAGGAGGTCCCATAGGCCACGTTCTCTGGGTGTCTCCAGTCTGGAAGGGACAGGCAGAGTGCTTAGAGTTCAGTCCTGTTTGCTGAGCTTGTAGCCATGGCCTTTTCTGCTTGACCCATGGTGTCAGGCCTTAGCACGTCCCAAACCTGATGCCTCATCCTTCCTCCTTCCTGGACAAACAAGGCTCACAGACCTAGTGTCACTGCTGTCCCCTCTTCACTCACCCCTGCCCTTCAGACCTCTCCTCAGGGAGTGACTGTAGACTGATCACCACAAGTGTTGTTGTCTCCATCAACCCGCTGAGGCAGCTTCACCGCCACTGGCCCCAGACACTCTGGGCCCCAGAAGCAAACTCCACCAAGGGGTTGGGGAGGGTGGGGAGAAGAGGAGGGGATCTGCCAGATTCTGACCCCCATGCCCTGGCAGAAACTGGGTTGTGCTGGCAAG
This sequence comes from Neogale vison, assembly GCF_020171115.1. Lineage (NCBI taxonomy): Eukaryota > Metazoa > Chordata > Mammalia > Carnivora > Mustelidae > Neogale > Neogale vison. The sequence continues at coordinate 45,814,615 of NC_058095.1, read as the reverse complement.
TTCAGGGGCTCTGGACTTCAGCAGACTTCAGTTGTCTCATTCTCTCCTCAGTTCCATGATCTTGGGGAAGTCACTTCCCTTCTCCAAGTGTCTGTTCCCCCACCCATAAAATGGAGACAGTGCATATCTTACTGGGTTTCTTGGAGGTTGAGTGGGAACACGTAATAAGCACCTGGCAAAAATCTGGACCACAGTTAGTGCTTAATCAATGGGTGGCCCATCCCTTCCCTTTCAAACTCCATTCTCTTGCTCAAGAACCTGCTGTAGCTCCCTATTTCCTGCAGTGTCTGGTGGAAATGCCTCTACTCGGCATTCAAGGATCTCCATGGCTGGTCTGAGCATCTCGGTCCAGTCGTTACTCCTGAGATTTCCCGTACAGTCTCTCTCTACTCCTGTGTCCCCAGTGAGCACATCATGGTCAACCCTCTGCTGTGCCCTTGGTCCACATTGCCTTTCTTGTCTCCTCTGCCTATCACACTTGCCTTGCAAGGCCTCCTTCCCCAGGAAGGCCCCCTGAACCGCTCCTGCCCTGACCATTCTCTGTCTCACCAAACCCTGCTTTTGACTTAGGCTGGCATGAAAGCCACGCTGTCAGAGTGGTCGGATGTTCCCGTGCTAAACACAGAGGAAAGGAGGACTCCGTAAATATCTGTCTTTTGATTTGTTATAAAGCCATAAGTAGAGGAAGTCAGTATATGGTCAGTTGAGGCATTGAGGGGTGGATTCTGGGAAGGGTGAATTTGTTGAAACTCTCTCCTGGGGCAGGAGCTAAGCTTGGTGTTTTATGGGTTATAACTTCATTCTTGCTACCCTGGGAGATAGTATCAGCCCCATTTCACAGATAGTAAGACTGGGGCTCAAAGAGGTTTAATGATTTGACCAAGGTCACTTGGCTAGAAACTGGCAGGGACAGGAGTTGATCTGAAGATGAGGGGGAATGTCCTGGAAGAGCTGCTTTCCAGAAGGGCAGTACCCTGCTCAAACGCTCAGAGAAGGCTGAGCAAGGATGCTGAGGGAGAGAGTGGGCAGATGGATTGGAGGAGGCCCTCTGCCTCCTCCAATTTAAAGAGGAGGGAGAAGGGTCTGGAACCATCTCTCTGGCGGGCTAGGGAAAGATTCAACATGACCCTTCTGGGGAAGTGATTATAGCTCCAGAATGTTCCTTACCAGAAAGTGCCACAGCTAATCCCCTGAGTCCACAGCAGCTAACATGCTTAGCCTCCTGTTCCCCGGGGCTCAGGGACAGAGGGGCAGAGAAGATGGCCCCTCCTTACAGAGGCAGGGATGTCAAGAGAGGCTGAGAGTGATGTCACCGGTGACCTCAGGTTTCTCACCCATCTTCCCAGAAGCATTTTCTTCAGGGTCACTTGTCCAAGTGACCGGCCCAAAGTCCTTATATCACAGACCCTGCCGCTGTCGCCCCAGCACTTGTCCTTGGTGTGGCCTCCACAGAGGCTCGCCTGCCCCCAGCTCTCATTAGGGTGCCAGTCTTGAATCCTCCGGTTGTCAGCACTTGGCACAGAGACCCTCACACATCCCCAGCCCCCCGCTGACCAAGCCCTCTGTGCAGGCAGCCAGGCCCAGCTGGAATAACAGCTTCCCTCCCTCCCTCCCACAGACACGGGACTATTTATGGCTCACCAGGGCCTCACACCCATGAGCTCACTGGAGCCTTCCCCACCCGCTCTGGGAACCCAGCAGGGCAGGCATCACCAGGCCCATTTTGCAGATGGAGAAACTGAGGCTAAATGCCTTACCCAGTGTTTTCTCCAGAGCCTGGCCTCCTGACTCCTTTGTCTGAGGCTCTTCTCAATTCCTCCAGGAGGGTGGCCCAAACACCCCTAAATTTGAAGTGGAGGAGTTTTGCCCCAGGGCCCCTGGGGGTGGAGGAGTGGGCTCTGGTGAGTTAGCCAGTTCCAGGAGTGGAAGGAGCCTCCAAGGCAGTGGGTGAGGAAGGCAGCAGTAGAGAAAGTTTTCATGGCCTCAGTTATGGTAAGAGTCTGGCAGGGGCATCTGCAGGGTGGAGGTGGGGGCCTATGGTTCGGGCAAGCAGGCTGGGAGAGCAGTTGGGGTGTTCGCTTACCAGGCTAAGGGCAACGGAAAGGGATGATCCCCAGCCTCAGAGCTCCCTCCTGGACGACCAGATGCGGGTAGCTGTATGCTGGCTGCCACTGGAGTGATGCGGGATCCACACCAGACGGGATTGCCTGTCCCCAGACTGTTTAGTTAGAGTCCCTCTGCCATGTGGACAGAGTCTAGCCCAAGCTCTTCCTATCAACCCACGCGAGGACTCCGCCATCTCGAGCTTCCAACCTCCCCTTGCCTCCCATATTTGCTCCATCCCCAGACCCTCCCAACTGTCCACCCTCTAGGATGCACTCCCTCCCCGAATTCGGCTTGCCCCGAATCCCTGCAACCGTTTCCAGAAGCCTTCTCTGTCCCTCTTCAGACTGAGAACATGACTCTTCCCCTAGCCCAGGGAATGATCGCTTGAATTCTCCTTGTTCTTTGTCTTAGAGCCTGTGCATGGTAGTCTCCCCCAGAAGACTGGGGCATCACCGGGGAACACCACTGTGTCTCTCCTACCAAACCACGCAGGTCTCCATCCTGGAGCTAGCCTTCTCCTTCAGCCGCGGCGACCTCCGCCCATAGGGGGCGCCCAAACAGTGTTGCTGACTCAGGGCATCCTTGCTGCCCTGTGAATTACCTGCGGGGACATGGTCTAGGGGAGATGTCACACGTACCCCCAAAGCCCCGGCTTGCTTTCCAACTGACCTGTTCACTTCAAGGGAGGGGAGAGGTCTTAGGGAAGGAGAGAAGCCTTCTCTTTTGGGATAGGCGGCAGGGACCGGACAATGACCTCTATAGAAGGCTCTTTGACCTTCCAAGCTCAAGGAGGGTGAATGGCTTGAGGTGCTCACACAGCCTGCAGTGGACCCAGATGTCTTCCTTGGCCCTGCTCTGAAAGCCCCCAGGGCTCGTGGGCAGAGGCCCCAACCAAGCAACCCCTGTTTCCTTCCCCAAGTCTCTCGGAAAGAGTGGTGAGTCAGTTGCGGCCATGAACTCATCCGAAGCAGTAAAAATAGGAAAACAAACAGGCCTGTCCTCCAGGCAGAGGGAGGAGAGGGGAAGGGTGAGGGGGAAATGGGTTTTTCCCCTGCTGGGCAGAGAAGGCAGCCATCTTTTGAAGTCCTTGCAAGTGAGGCAGGCGTCCTTATGGCCCCTGGAAGCTCAACCACATCAAAGCCACCCAAGAAAGGTGGTTTGAACGGCATGCTGGCTCACACACAGTCACAGTCACACACTGTGACACAGCCGAGTCCCTGAGGGACACACAGCGACACACGCTGCCAAGGGCGCCTCTCCTAGCTGCACACACAACACACACCACCACAAGGGCCAAAGGCAGTGGTGCCCATCCCTGGGACAACACCACGGGGTCCCACACAAGCACACTCACCCACCACGACCATCTCCACCCAGAGGTGCATACGGGTCCCGCAGAGCAACCCGCAGCCACGCAGACAGCCACAGGCACACACCCAACGCCCAGCTGCTCTCCAAACCCGTCCCCAAGAGCCCCACAGGGCATCACACAGCCAGCGCCCAGTTCTCTGCACAAGGTCACACTCACACACCGCCACACTGATGGGCACACATGGCCCCCCACCGCACAGTGCCCACCCACGGCCCGGGGCCACACCCCAGCCACATGCAATCTCGGTTACCCACTAGTCACGAGCTAGCAGTCACAGCGGCCACAACCCACGGGACGCACACCATCATGGAGAGCCTCTGGGGCTGAGACCTGCTGGGAACCAGCCCGGGGCTGCCATGGGGACGAATCTAGTTCAGGGCCGCCAGCTTAACCCTCTCCACATTCCTGGCTGCCCTTTCCCTGGCCACCGTCTGTTCGGAGCAACCCCCTGTTTGGTGTTTTCCAGGCTTTGCTGAGTCCCCACACCTCCTGCCCCTGAGAAGCAGCCTCAGAGCTGACAGAATTCATTCAACACGGATCACTGTCCATTTAGTGAACATGCCGTCCTTCGGCCCCACATGCCAGCGGCTGCGCTAGGTGCTGGTGGATAGGGAGGGTCTTCTCATATCAGATCACAATTTTCTGCCAGTGTGATTGTGACGCCCCCCACAATGGATCTAGCCCCAAACCCCGACTTGCTCTCACACCTTGACATCACGGAGGCCCCCAGCAAGTTCAAGATGCTTCCATTTCATTTGGGCAGCGGCCATTTCTAGGAGGATGACTAGGTCTCCCATAATTGACACACCCTCTGTAGGGGGCCCCTGGGGGATACTCAGAAAGACGACCATGTGGGCTTCCCCTCTAAGTCTCTGGGGGAGTGAGTCCTGACACAAAGCTGGGTTGGAAAACATCCTGCACCAGGGTTCAGAGAGCCGGGCTCCCATCCAGTTATGACATGTCATCTTGGGCCAGTCCCCTCCCGTCTCAGGCTCAGCTTCCCCCAGCGGGGTGAAGGGAGCTGGGTTAAATCAGTTTCTCACAGGGGGTGCTTATATATGCAGATTTCCAGGCCCACTCCAGATCTTCTTCAGCCCAGAACTGGAGACCCCATGGCTCCGGGGACCTCTGAGTGGCCATCCAGCTTCAAGAAGGATGACAACTTTAAAAGGGAGCCCAGGGCTGCCCCAGAGGCTCCCGAGGGCTCCTCCAAGCCCGGGTGCCTGGCATTCAAGAGCCACCACGACCCTCCAGGAGGTGCCACGTCATCTGACTGGTTTAGAGGCTTGGGCCGGTGAAGGGGTTGTGGTTAGGGCAGGTAATGGCCAAATCAGAAGTTTTGGCGCTGTCCTTGGCTGAGGGTAGACTTCTAGGGTGGGACATACTGCTGGGGACTCTTGGTATTCCTTTTCAGGGCTAATGATGTCCAGGCTCTCTACGGATTGGGCCCCAAGTCTAGATCTTGGGTCTCACCTAAGACAGGGGCAGGCAGGGCAAGGTAGGAAGAGTCCGAGGGATGATCTCAAGTCCCTGGGGACTCTGAATAGGAATTCTGCTTATTTTGACCAGTTTCCTCCACTGAGTCAGTCTGCTTCCTGGTTTCTGCTTAGCTCCTTTCCTGATGCTTATGGAATAGGATCACTGGTTGTCAGAATTGAAGGGACATTAGTGAGTACCTACCCCCAATCTCTAGGCCATGACAGGGCCCCTCAACCACATACATCATAAAAAAGCCACATTATTAGCTTTCCATGTGCTGGGCACTCTGCTAGTCACACGTAGCACGCCACTGGATTCTCACAACAATTTTATGTGGTAGGTATTATTAACTCCATTTTACAGATGAGAAGAATGAGGCTCTGAAACTCGAAGCCACCTGTCCTGGTGGCAGATTGCCATCTGTCCCAACCGAGCCCAGGGTCTCGGCCCCATCTCTGAGCGTCCCTGCACTTCTGCATGAATATCTCCAGCGATCAAGACTCTCAAACACTTAGTGAGGGCCAGCCGTCCATGCCCAGTGGAGTTAGCAGAGCTCCAGAGGAAGCGGACCTGCCCCCGTAGATCGCCTTATTCCAACCGAGGAGGCGGGATATGAAATACGCACTCTGTACAGGGTAAAAGGAATGGTGCTTAAGACAGAGGCGGAGGGTGTGCCCTTTTGGAAAGCTCTAATTATTAAAAATGTCTTCCTTATATTGCCCCTAAGTCTACCTTACTCTAACTTACATTTGGTTCTCCCGATTCTGGCCTCAATAATCAACCAGAACGAGTCTGAATCCCCTCACGCTCTTGCAATTCTCCGCTGCCCTCATTTTCTCCTGGTCTCAACTCCTGTCATTGTCATCTCAACCCTGCAGAGATCGGGGTTTCACTCGGACCTCCCTCCCACACCTGGCCAGAAGCCCCACCAGGCCATGCAACAGCGAGTTGCTAACAGCTCTGTCTCTGTCTCCTCCTTTGCCCATTCAGAGACAGCTGGGCTGCTCTGGAAAAACCCAGAGAACCTCAGAGTCAGGAAGCTGGGGCTCCCATCCCAGCTCAGCCCCTTATGGGTTGTGCAATGTTGGGCAAGGCGCTGAGCTGCTCCAAGCATTGGTTTCTTCATCTGTGAAATGGGGACAGTAATACTTGCCCCACCTGACCGGGTGGTGAGGATTAGCTGAGATCCCCAGCATGAAAGTGTTCCACGTACTGTGCTGCCGATGAGGGCAGACCCTCACCAGCATCCCTAGATTTAAGAAGAGCAGAGGGTGGCTTCGGGATTAGCTGGAGAATGAAGGCTTCCCCAAACTCCTCGGTATTCAGGGCATGAGGCAGGCGGGTTGTCTGCCCCGCAGATTTCTGTCCTGGGAGTGACACCTCCAGCTGCCCCCAATTCCTCTGGGAATCACAGCTTTATCATCAGATTGGCTGTGGTACCCTCAAGGGAGATGAAGTGATGGGGACAAGCATATTCCTTGTGGCTGAGTCAAAGGATCCCAGAGCAAGGAGAGCAAACAAATTAAGAGTCTCCTGCTGTACCCACTGAGCTAGCCGGGCGCTGGGGAGCAAACAAATTAAAACACGTACTACGTGTCAACCACTTACAGTAATTCACTAAATCTTCACAGTCCTGTGAAAATGGGCTTCTTGGGATGTCCATTTTCAGGGATGAGGAAACTGAGGCACAGGGAAGTTTTATCTGCCCGAGTCAGGAAGGTGTGGAGGTGGGGTTAGAATTTAGACCTGCTTGGCTGCCCAGCTAGTGTGCTTCCCATAGCACCTGGCTGGGTGGTGGCGAGGGCCAGGATGTAAGAGATGGTACAATCCACTGAGGGGCAGTGGGAGGGCAGGGAGGGGGAAGAGGCCCTTTGGTAACACTTAACCTCCTGAATGTCACCCTATGGCCCGGGGATTTCTCATAAGGGCAAACACAGGTATGCCATTCCACTCATTTTCATTCATTCATTCACTGCCTGTGCACTGAGCATGTGTTCCACACCTGGTCTTGCGCTGGACACTGGAGGGGAGGGACGGAGGAAGAGGGAGAAGCAGACTCCCCGCTGAGCAGGGAGTCCAATGCAGGACTCGATCCCAGGACCCCGGCACCAAGACCTGAGCTGAAGGCAGACGCTTAACTGACTGAGCCACCCAGGCGCCCCTATACAATTTTTCCACAATTTTGTACACATAAATTGCTAAATTCACTGTTGGGTGGGACCTAGGCTGATTCTCCAAAGGGCCCTGCATGGATCCTGTGCCTAAGAGGTACTTAGAAAGAGAGTACTGACCCACAGGGAGGCTAAAGGTGCTGGAAGTAGGGCTGCATGGTCCCGACAGATAGGAGGGGTATGGCCGCAGGTTTAGAGACACGCGCTCCCTTACTCGCTGAAGTTCTTAAGGGCCAAAAGACTTAGAGGCAGCTGGACCATGAATATCTAGACAGTTCAGGGGGCAGCAGTTCCCTAAATGGAGTCCCAGACTTGAGAATTAGCTTCCCTTCCCCTCAGCCCAGCACCAAACCATAGGATAGAGCAAAGAGCACTGACTAAGTCAGAGGGCCTGGACTGGAAATCCAGCTCTGTACTAGGCAGGCTTTTCCTGGCGAAGCATTTCATGCGTGTCTTTATCTGCAAAATGGGGCTAATAAACCGCCCACGTCGCAAGTTACTATGAGCCCCCAATGAAATCATATCTGTGAAAATGTTTATAGGCATGTCACGTGCCCCGTATACTTATACATGCCATATTACCGGGGTATGCTTCCTGCCCCATTTGCACACAGTTTTTTGAGCAGAGCTCAGAACAAAGCCTTACTCTGATTTAGAACGTGCCCAGCCTCAGCTCCCCCAGGTCTTTCGGACTTGTGATCTGGGTCTGAGCTGCCGGGTGATTCCAGGAGCAAGTTCCCCGAGCTGGAGGAAGACCAGCTGGGGAGGTGGCATTCCAGGCGGCATGTCAGCAGGTGAGTCAGGGAGAGGGCGGCTCTCCCCCTCCCCTGGCTTTTGGCGCCTGGCCCAGACTGGGTTGTTTTCATTTGCATACATCTGCATATATGCAAGTTTCACCTGTGCACTCGGCCAGGGCCCTGGGGAAAGACACCTGTGCAGGGGCAAGAAGGGAAACCAAAGTGGCTGGTTGCCTGCTGGAGCATCCAAACCTAGAATTTTGGAGCATGGTCCATCCGCCCATCAAATGCCTCAATCTCTGGACCAAACACCCAGCCTGGGAACTTCAGAGTCATTTTTGCCTCTGTTCTCTTGTGCTACAATCACCAGGAGAGTTTCTCCTTGAGCCATGCTTTGACACTTGCCCTCCTTTCCACCAACAACCTCCTAACTGAGCTCTCTGCTTCCTGACTCTCCCCTTCCCAGGAAGCCTCTCAGCTCCCACCCTGGTCCTCCCCACTGCCCACAGCCCCATTCTAAGCTCCTGATTGGTGTCTGAGGCCCTCCACAGTGCAGAATCTCCTGACTCTGTCTTAGCTCCTTCCTCCCATTTTTCCCTTCCAACCAGATGGGTTTAGACCTGGCACACACCTTTTCTGTGCTTCAGTCTCCCCATCTGGAAGATGGGGGAAAATAACAGGACCCCCTCACAGGGTTTTCTGAAGATTTCAATGAGGAAATGCACATGGGAGGCACTGCATACAAGTCTACAATAAATATTAACCATCGTAAATATTATTACTCCTCCTACCACCCTTCTGGGGAGGGCATTCCTCTCCTGGGGTCCTTTCTGCCCCCTCAGCCCTATCCCCTGCCCTTGCTGAGTGGCACTAGCCAGGTAAGACAACTGCACAGCAGGCAAGAGGACAAGCTGGCCAGCATTCCAATTCTCACTTTTAGGCAAGTTACTCAATCTTTCTGTGCCTCGGTTTCCTTTTCTGTAAAGTGGAGATAATGTGGATACTTATGTCGTAAGTGTGATTGATGAGTGAAATGATGCATGTGAGGGCTTCGCACAGTGCCGGGAACACAGAACACACTTAGCAAGTGTTATCTATGTTCCCATTATTGTTGTGTTGACCCAAGACACAGGGCCTCAAATCGCTGTTGCTCCCCTTATCCCCCAAAGGCTCCAGAAGCTTCTTCAGAGTTGTTTCCAGGAAGAGTGCCTCCATCAGGATCCTCCTGTGTTTATGACAGCCGGAGAATCACTATCTGGCCCTCCTTCGTGCAGGTTTCCGGTGGACAGAAACTGAGGCCCCCAGCGCCCCATCAGGGTGGCTGGTCGTTGGGGTGTAGAGCTGAGCTTCCCCCTCCCTACTAGTTCTGGGGCACATTCCCCCAGAATTTGGGCTGAGGAGGGCTTGTCTCCCCTAGAGCTTGAGAGTCTCCTCCCCCCTCCCCCTTCCCCCCCTGCTGGCTTGGTGCCTCCACCTTTCCTTGCTGAGTCCGGTGGGGGAGGGTTTGGAAGACAGGAGAAGAGTTGGGGTGGGACCCAGGTCCCTCTCACCCTCCCCCATTACCTTCCCCCTGCCTACCCTGCCAGGACACCAGGTCTGACTACCTGCAGCTGGGAGCAGTGGTTCACGGAGAGAAAGTGGGGGATTTTTTTTGTTTGTTTGTACTTGTGATTATTTTTCTCCTTTGGGGGTAGGTATGGGGGTTCAGGTGGCCCTGCAGTCCCCACGCGGCCATCGCGCCCTCACTTTCTCAGGCCCAGCCCAGCAGAGGGAAGGCTGTCCCCTTCTCCTTGACTTCAGAGTCCCTGATGATTCAGGGACCCGACCTACCCCTTTCTTATGAAAGAGAAACAGTCTGGACCTCCAAAGTCTGGCAGGGAGTGAGAAAGTGAAACCAGCAACCCATCCCTACAGACCTTCCATAGAACAGAGGGAGTCGCGGGAGAGTGTAGGGTGTGTGTGTACCTGTGCGGCGGGTGTGTGCTGGGTGTTTTGTGTCGGTGTGCTATGGTTGTGTATATGCGGCAGGTGTGGTGTGGTTGCCTAGGGAGTGGGGCTGCGGCCGCTGGCGGTGTGTGTGCTTGCGGTGCGCGCCCGAGTTTCGAGCTACGTCGCGGGTGCCTGTGCACACCGCCGCTCGGTTTCTGTGGGCTGGTTTGCCACTTCCCCACTCCCGCCCCGTCCTACCGCCACCTTCCGCCGGGACGGAGCGAAGGAGACCTCGGCGGAGCGCCCTAGTTTCCGGGCCCGGGTCTGGGAAACTCTGCAGCACTCGGCCGAGCTGCCTTCGTTCCGAGCGCGGGGAATTCGTAGCAGCCGGGTTGGCCTCGGGGCCTCCCGCGGGCTTTCCGCGATCCTCGGGATCTGGCGCTTAGTACCGCCGTCCGTCTGCCCGGCTCAGGGCGCGGGGTCCTCGCCCAGGCCCGTCGCGTCTGGCGCTGGGACAGCGAGCCGGAACCCCGCGCTCGGGCCGCCACCCCCGCGTCCCCCACCGCGCCGCGTCCCGCTCCCTTGCAAGCGCCCAGCTCCAGCCTTGGGGCGGATGGAGGGGACGCGCAGGGCGGCGCCTCCAACGCACCTTCCAGACCGCCCCATCTTTTGCTAACCCTTTTCTTTTGGGGGGGGGTGTTGGGGATTGTGGTATGTCCAGGAGTGGTCATAGTTTTGTTTTTATTATGCTTGGTGACTTCATATATACGTGCTGGTCATTTAAACGTCCGGGTCAATCCCAAATACAAGACTTTTTTGGGGGCGGAGGCTGGCATTGGAAAGAAAAGCAAACACCACTCGGGGAGAGTCTGGCTAGAGACAGAGCGGAATGACTCGTGGGTCCCGCCTGCCGAGCACTGTCCTGATCTCAAACGGCAGAAGCTGAGATCTCATCTTTCCCCTCCCCCTGAGCGCTTCTCCAAAGTCATCTGGAAAATGATAGTGGGGGGGAAGGTCAATCATAGAAAGAAAGTTCTTCGGGGAGCGTGCGGATGAGAAGCGCAAACCCAAGTGTGTGGCCGGTGGGCGGTGACCTCAGCCGGCGTTCGGCAGTCCCGCTTGCGCCAGCGCTCATTAGTTGATCAATCCGAAAGAAGAAAAGAGACACAATCATTCAAAATTTCCAGACAAGAGACACCTAGCTGGATTAGTCCACGGAGCCTGCGACGGTCTATCTCAGAGATTGTGAGTTCGAACCCTGCCGTGGGTGTAGAGATTATTTAAAAAATAAAATCAATAAAAATTAAAAATAATTAAAATATTTTTTAAATAATCACCTTTAAAGAAATGTGAGACAAGTACAATCGGAGTGTGTGGCGAGGCACGCAGGCCTCTACCAATGGTGCCTCCCCGCCCCTTGCCAAAGGTGGGAGGCTTTACCACCCTGCCCAGAAGAGGGACGAAATCCTCACCCACCTCCCCCACACACCCCACCAAACCAAATTGTTCACAAAGTTTCCACAAGCCAGGTTACTAGGAAAGCCCCGCCAAATCGCACCTAAAGTCGGCTGAGAGTAGAGAACTAAGGAAGATTTTGTTTTTTGAGACAGTGGGTGGGGTGCAGCGCAGAGGGCAGCGGATAATCCCGCACTGGTCGCCCAGGGCCGAGGACTGGGGTCCAATGGAATCTCTACTCCCCTGAGCAGGGTCCATACAGGTGCCGCGTGGAATCTGCACCGGGTTAAACCCCAGTGCCCGGCTAGCGTGGCAGAAGCCCGCCGGGTAGGACTGCAGGGACTGTGCCAAGAGCCCCCAGCCCCCACCATGTGTTTCGGCTGTCCAATATGAACTGCACCGGAGAGACACTGGTTAGGATGGAGTTTCCCGCTTCAGGGGAGAGTCCCTCAAGTAAGGCATACATCCCACCGCCAAGGGTATTTATGGATCCGTTGGGATTGCGCTTTCCCGGAGACCCACAAAGAGCCTGCAAACCACCGCAAACGGCCCAGATCTCATCAGGTCGTCGCCGACACCTGGCTGCCTCTAGAGACCCCAGTGGCACAGTGTCCCTCATTCTTTTGCTAACGGAGGGGATCTGCGTTAGAAAGAACTGGGAGGGCCGCTTCTGGCTATTGTGACAAGCCAGAGGCTGAGAGGTATTGGTAGTGGCAGGAGAGTCTGTTTTGTTTTGCCTGCCTGCCTTCCTCCTCCCCCTTCTTCTTGATTTTATTGTGTTTGGGGATTTCTGTTTTTGCAGTTCATTCGAAAGCAGACAACAAAGGTTTGGATGTGTTCAATGCAGCACCCTCCTGTCATCCTTTCTGGATACAATGCGGCTCAGAGACGGGCAATGACCAACCCAGGCTATCACTGCCCTCCACTTTGTGAGCTGGGATGGCAACCCAGGCCTCAGACTTCCCATGCCGGTCCTCCCCTCCTCTTCCCTCTTCTCAAACACAGCCTTCTCAAATACAGCCCTTCCTAGTCCCAAAGCGGCCCCTTCTGCCTTTCCTGTCTCCCCCTAGACCCTCAGCTGGGGGCTGGTGGGCTGTGATACAGCTTGGATGGGACCTGTCCTTGAAGAGTCTGCTTTTGAAGACAAAAAGCATTTCTCAGCCAAGTGCCCCAGACCCACACCCTCTGGCCTGTGGAAGAAAGGAGCCCTGAAGAGGGATGTGGAGATGGAAGGACATAGTTCCTCATTTGTAAACTGAGGATCATAATGGTACGTACCCTGTGGGTTCTTTGTGAAGATGCCCAGGACTTGAATGCTGTGTTTTGTAAGTTCCAAAGGGCTGTAGGGTGTTTCCTACCCCTGCACAGAAATGAGGATCCTGCCTGAGTTCAGTGAAGCCCCTGGGAGTTTAGGAGAGGCTTTCATTATGGGTCTCCCGGCTTTGGAGGATGCCCAAAGTCAACTCCTACAGAGGCCTGCCAAAAAACCCATCCTTGCCCCCCCCCTTTTTTTTTAGCTAGGTCCAGCACAGAAGGGACTCTGGGTACATGACAGAGAGACAAAGTGTCCTTCCTCTCATTCTTTCAGTTCCACCTCAAAAGTACATCCTTTGTGGGGTGCCTGGGGGGGCTCAGTTGGTTAAGCAGCTGACTTTGGCTGGGGTCAGGATCCCCAGGTCCTGGGATGGCCTGCATCAGGCTCCCCACTCAGCGGGGAGTCTGCTTCTCCCTTTCCCTCTGCCCCTCCCCCTACTTGAACGCAGGGGCATGCGCACATGTGCACACTCTCTCTCTTTGGTTTCTCTCTCAAATAAATAAATAAAATCTTTTAAAAAAAGATAAAAAGTATCTCCTTTGTGTAACCTTCTCTGACAGCCAACTCCACCCAAGAAAGCATTCTCTTCCTTCGTTGTGCCCTGAGAGGCTGTCCTTGAAACTGTTGTGTGGCTGCCTCCTTCCAAAAGAAAGTGATGGTAGTAGATACAAAGGTTTGGAAGGATATATCCTTGTACGTTCATAGTCCCAGCTCTAAGCTGACATGATCGAGGCAGGGCTGGAGTTGGGTAAGAAAGGGGGAAAGTGGACCTACGTGAAAGTAGCAGTTTCCAACTGAGCAAACCCTCCCCTCTCCCAACAGCACCCTGTTGGATGAGAGGGACTAGGGGGACTAGGTTCTCCAGACACCCAAAGGAGGAGTCTTCCCTTCTCCTGAAGCTTCAAGGCTTCAAGGGCAAGAGCTCAGAGTCAAGTGCTTTCTTGCAAAAACTCATCTCCATTCCAGAGGACAGTCCAGTTTGAAGCCAACTCGCTCGTCTTCCCCCTTGGGACACTGACTGGGGGGGCTCAACCTCCCTGGCACCCCCACCCCTTTGATCTCTCTCTCTGATCTTGACCACCTTCCAATGGCTTCTCTTCTCAGCCTCCCCCTTTGTCTGATCTTGGTCTTCTCCTACCCTCCAATTCTAAGACGGCTGCCTTCCCTCTGAGCCCTGATAATGGGAGCAAATGTGTGTATACAAACGTGACTACGCCCCACGGAGCTGCTTACTCAAAGGAGAAAAGGCATGTTGGTGGGTATGCTGGGGAATCTGTGGGGACTGGTGAGTTTGGGGGTGTAACTGTCTCTCCTACTCCCATGAATCAACTTAGAGGTATGTGAACGGCTATCACTCGCGGAGGGTGGATACATATGCCTAAATGCTTATTTGCTTGGATTTCCTGCATTTTTGAGTGTGTACATGGGCGATTTGACTTGTTATAGTTGTGGGTCTGCTTAAGAGACAAGTATGGTGTTTTTTCAGGGATAGTGCTATTTATCTTTGGGTATATATATATATATATATATATATATATATATCTCCCCAAAACAGATGTGCTTTGCAATCTGAGCCTACACTCCGTACTTGCAGATCCGTGAATGAACCTCTCAGTTGTGGAGGGATGCTAATATGAACATCAGTGTAGAGGCCTGTGTTTGTATGTATGTTGTATCTGAATGGAGCCTGTGTGTAGTTGTATACCTGTGGCTGCAGGTAACTTGAGTACGTGGACACCTGCCCATTAAGGTCTCAGGTACTAAAGTTTAGAGGCAGGTCCTGCACAAACTGGAAAACGCGGCCACCAAGACAGGCCCGCCGTGTTTCCTGCACCCTCGGAAGAGTCATCAAACCGGACTCGCCTCCTACTCGGCGGATTTTGCCCGGGTTCCTGCAAGACTTCAGCCTCACACGGCGGCAGGAAAGGCGGGGTGCCGCGCGGGCAAAGCCGGGACGGCGGGTCCCTCCAGCGGCCTTGGGGGGCCGGCGGGAGTCTCGGTGTTGCAAGCGCACGGGGGCCCTTGCCGGAAGCGGAAACCAGGACGGGAGTGGGGGTGCGGCGAGGCGCAGTCGCGGCGGTCGCCGCGTGTCAGGCCCAGGGCGCCCCGCGGGGGCGTGTGCGCCGCGCGCGTGCGGGGCAGGCTGGCAGCGGGGCGGTACCTTCCCCGACCCGGCGTCTGTTTACCAACAAACTGCCGCCGCTCGGCAGCGACGCATTCCGACGAGCTGAATAAGCTGCCTGCGCTGGCGGTCTGGTCTCGAGTCCCTTGCGGGTGGGCGGCAGCGGGATCAGCGGCGTTGCAGATCCCGGGGAGCTGGAGAGCGCGGCTGCCGGTGCCCGGAGTCCCCGCAGCCGCCGGGCCTCCGCCACGACCCTGCTCGGTTCGCCCTGGGCAGTCCCAGCCCCGCCAGCTCCCTCGCGTTTCTGCCATTGAAACCGAGGTTCCCAGACTGCCCCAATCGCCGTGACACCCCGGCACACCTCACCGAGAAGACCCCGAGGTAGCTGGGCCTGGAGCGTGCGCACCGCCCCAGTGATCTCTCGGTTCTGAATTTCCCTACCGCGGGCTGCCCCGGGGGCGGGCCCCGGCTCCAGCCTCCGTGAGGTCACTGAGTGCGGCGGCCAATCCGCGGCGTCTAAGTGGGCGGTGCCCCCGTCGGGTCCCGGGAACCGAACCCAAGAGCTAGACGAGGGGGGCCCCATGGATTTAGGGGGGAGGGGAAAAGCCATGGGGGGCACCCTTTCGGAACCCCTTTCCCAGGCGCGCGCTCTCCGCTGGAAGAGGCGCAGAGAGACACTTTCCGGGGAATCCTAAGTGTGCGGGAGGCTGGCTGGGGGCTCAGCCAGTCCCAACGCCCGAGGCTCAGTAAAAAGAGAGTTGGCAGAGGGAGCGGACTACGTGCCGGGCCATGGCCTAGGCCCTTCGGCCCCGGCCCTGGCCGCAATGACCTCTTTGCCCTGCCCCCTCCCTGGCCAGGACGCCTCCAAAGCCATCTTCCCGGACATTGCCCCTGTCCCATCGGTAGTGGCTACCTACCCGCTTGGCCTGTCCCCCGCAACCGCAGTCGCCTCCGATTTGCCCTACTCTGGGCCTTATGGCCACCTCCTGTCCTACTCCTACACTGCGCAGGCGACCCCGGGAGACACCTACCTGCCCTGCCAGCTACCGGCGGTGCTCTCTGAGCAGGAGCCGAAGGCAGGTAAGTCTGGCCGCCGCGGCTCTTCCCACTCTGGGGTCCTGATCCCGTGCGTCCCTAAACTTCGCCCTCGCCTGGTTGGGCGCAACTAGCGGGATTCAGACCTTACTCAGATTCCTCGGGATCTGGGGGTTGGGGGGAGGGCGAAGGGATGGGGCGGGAGACGGGGGGAGGGGCGGGGGCGAGCTGATCTAGGTCTCCATTTCCAGACCGACCTGGTTTCGATTTGCAGTCGTGTGAAGCCGGGCGGCTGGGCTCCCTACCCCACCCCCTGGAGCAGCGGGGTTGTGTGTACCTACGTGTAACGGAAAACTGAAACAATCCAGATGTGGGTGTGGGTGCCTAGCCCCTGCCCCAGGATTCTTTCCGTCGTGCACTCCTTCCCTACCCCAGTCGTCTCTCCGCGTTTGTCTTGTCTCAGAAAGCAGCCCTCGAGCCAGAACCAGACAAATGGAAGTCAGGCCGCAGCGGGAGGGCAGTGGAACTGGGGGCTGATTAGTCCCCTTCCCCCTCCCTTGGCGGGTGCCTGAATGTACCCGACAGAGACTGGAAGCTGGCCTGGTGGAATGGGGGCCGGGACCTCACCACTCATTGTTTTAAGAGTGTAACTACAGGTGTGTCGGGCAGTCTCTAGCTGTAGACCCTGGTCCCCTCAGCCTTCTTGCTGAAGGAGCGGGCCCTCTGGGACATCTCCACCCCTTGTCGTTGTGGGGGACGGATTAGGCCCCAGTTCCTGTTGTCTGGAGCAACATGGAACCCCTGAGAAAGTGCTTACTGGGAGGCCCCAAAAAGGCCAAGGAGCTAGCCTGTCTTCCTGGTCCTGGGCCTGGTATGGCCGGAATGCTTGTAACCCTATACGTGGCCACTTGTACTAGCTCCGAATTAGAGCTCAGATCCCCTGTCCTCCTGCTCCCACCTAATTGCCCCCACGATTGTCTTTAGCACAGTCTCCTCCAAGGACGCACACCCACTGGATGGGAGTCGTCCTTGGCCAAGATATCTCTCTCCGTTACTCCAACACAGGAGCTCAGAAAACATCAGAGCCAGAAGCGACCCTAAAGATTTGAGAGCTCAGCCTCCTCCATGGCCAAACTGAGGCCCAAAGAAAGCCAATTTGCACTTGGCCCTTGCAAATTGACTTTCGATGCATGAGGCCAGAAAAGAGGATTTTAGGGAATTTCCTCAGAGCCCCCAAAGTTAATTGCCTTCTGTGCCAACTGGGCTGCCTCTCCCAGGCCACTGGGTCTGTCCTTGTTAGAGAAGGAGCAGTTGGGAGAGGAGGTTTGTGTGTTTGTTTGTTTTTTAATACAAATTATCTAGTTTCTACAAACGAATCCCTCAGAGTCTTCCCTTTAGTATATGGCACATTTGTGTGTATGTGTGTGTAGTGGGGCTGGGAATTAGATAGCCTTGTCCTTCAGAGAATTGTTTACAGGGTTAGTATTTTCCTTCCTGTCCTCTGCATGCCTAGCCTTCCCTCTGCCACCTCTAAGGATGAGAGAGTGGAGAGTTCCTTTACAAAATTTCCCCGGATCCAACGAAAACCATACATGTGCTTAGTCTAGATGGTTGCATTTTTTCTCCCAAAGCCGGTGGATTTGCCCGTTCTAGTGTGAATGATTGGAGTGTGAGAGAGGGCTTGAGTCCTCCTTTTGCCCCCCACTCCTGCTTAACGGAGAGATTTGGCTCCAAGAGAGCCCTGCCACCACCCCGGGGGAGCATGCCCTGGCAGCGCCAGCGCCTCCAGGGAGGCCTTTGGGCTCCAAGATCGCCACCAGGGCAGATCCCAGTCGCGACTTGCCGCCGCTGGTGTGGAGAAGGGCAGCTGTCGGGGAAGGAAATTGAACGGGCGCCCGCCGGGAGAGCGAGGGAGCCGAGGGCTGGAGGAGTTCAGTAGCCGGGCTGCCTCCCAGGCGCTGCGTCCCTGCCCGAGCTGCGCGCTCCCCAAAGCCAGAGAGGCGTGGGGGAATCGGTCGCTGGGCAGCCAGCCTGAGGCTGCGAGCCTATGGGTCGAAGCAGGGGAGGCCGGACAGGCGCAGGCGGGAGCGGAAACCCAACGGTTTTTCTGGGAATTGGCCGAGGCGGAGGTCGAGGGGGGTGGATCTGAGAAGCCTGCAGCGCCCAGGGCCACGGGGTAGGGATGCGGAGGAGGTGAAGGCAACCGGTCACCGAGGCCGGTCCGAGGCGAGGAACTACACGTCTGGGGGAGCACGACTGGAGGGAGGGGCGCGGTGAGAGTGCGGGTCGCGGGCGAACACCAGCTGCGTCTGGGCACCGGAGCCACGAGCTCTCTCAGCTGGGGTGGCCCAGCAGACCTGCGTGGAAAACTGCAAACGTGGCCCTAAGCCCGGGGGCATTTCGGCCACTTTGTCCTCCCAGTCCTATCACCCTAATGGAATGGTCCCGGATTGTCCCCACAGATTGGCGCAGGTTGGGGCCGCTGGAACGGGAAGAGAAGGACCCCTCGCCCCGCAACCCCTGTATTCTAGGGCCACTGTTACTCCGCGGAGGTTCCTGGAGTGACTGGGCCTGGGGGCAGGAGGTGACCAGACCTCGCGGGGCATCCCGGCAGCACGATACTGGAGCGGCCGCAAGGGCCGGCGCCGACAGGCGCTGCGCGCTCTCCGAATCCCGGTCCCCATCCTCGAGAGCCGTGAACCCCTCTGTGAGTGTAATGGGGCGCAGGAGGGGTCGCCTCAGTCCCACCGGGCTTCTAGGGTCAAAGAAAGCCGTCTGTCCCAGCCTGCCGGCCATGGGGGAGGAGAGAGCGGGTTACGCCTGCAGTTTGCACCTCGGGAGAGGGCCCGTGCCTTGCAACAGGGGATGGTAAACCCTGGGAGACCTTTCCATACTCCCATGCTGGGGAGGGGGGCGCGTGCGCATCCTGGCTTTCAAGCCCGCTTGGTCGGGCCCTCTGACCCACCTCTCCTCTGGCAGCAGGGAGGCTGCCACGCAAACACGTCTCGGGCCTCTGAGCATTGCCCTGGCGTTCCCTCCGCCTGGAATGACCTGCCCGCGTCAGCGACAGGCCTCAGCCCAGCCCCCAACCAAGCCTTTCGGCCCCGCCCCGCCCCAAGCTGGCGCCACCGCACCCTCTTGAACTCTGACCTCTGCCCCCTGGCGCCACGTGTACCCTCGCTCCGACCCTTGGAGATCTCTTCCTGGGGTCACAGAACCCGTAAGAGTGGGAGCTCCCTGAGGGCAAGGAGCGTTTCTTGTTCCACCTGGCGCACAGGGGGCGTGGGTCGGAAGGGGGCGTGGAACGGAAGGAAGAGGAGGGCGGAGTCCGGCACCTGAGTTTCTGGCCCGTCCGAGGCCTACATGCAAACGAGATGCAAATGAGCTCCTGGAGCTGCGCGTCCGACCCTCTCACCTTCCCGCACGCACGGCCTTGTGCTTCCCCCCCAGACTCGGAGAAGCCGCCGCTGTCCCCGGAGCCCTCGGAGCAGCGACCGCAAGCCCCGACCAAGAAGCTACGCAAGCCGAGGACCATCTACTCGAGTCTGCAGCTGCAGCACCTGAACCAGCGTTTCCAGCACACGCAGTACCTGGCGCTGCCCGAGAGGGCCCAGCTGGCCGCACAGCTCGGCCTCACCCAGACCCAGGTGAGGCCGTCCCGTCCTTTCTGCAGCTAGCCTTCCCCAGATGTGTTCTCTGGGAACCCACCGTCCTCCCCAGGGGGATGCCCCAGGAGTCCCCTAGCCCTGTGGTTGCGGGTCTTCAGCATGTGTTAAGAGCTGGCCCTCAGTTTCGTGTGTGTGTGTGGGGGGGGGGTGTTAAAAGGTGTGTTGGGGGAGGAGGGGTGGATGCAGGTAAAGGAAGGCGCCCAGACGGGGAGAACTGGATACTAGCTCAGGGGCGGGACCTTGGGCGACTTCGGTTACTCTGGAGGACTGCATCACGTCCCCAGCCTCTGCCCTGCTCCCAGGACTGCGGTGCGGGGGAGTCCCTTTCCCTGGCTCACCGCCTCCCACACGCACACCCCTCTTCATCTTCCCTCTTTCCCTTCTTCTCTCCAAAGGTAAAGATCTGGTTTCAGAACAAACGCTCCAAATACAAAAAGCTCCTGAAGCAGAACTCTGGAGGACAGGAAGGGGACTTCCCTGGGAGACCCCCCGCCTTGTCTCCCTGCTCCCCACCCCTCCCATCCCTCTGGGATCTGCCCAAGGCGGGGGCCCTGCCCACCAGTGGCTATGGCAACAACTTTGGAGCCTGGTATCAGCATCACTCCCCAGATGTCCTGGCTCCATCTCAGATGATGTGAGTCCTGGGAAGGGTGGGTCGGGCCCCACCCCCACCCCATCCTCCACAAAGCCCAGGACCCAGCCCACCTGTGCCCCTTCTGGTCTCAGAGGAAACCAGCTCCAGATGGGTTTTCTCAAGTGGACAAGGAATTAGAGGAGAACAAGCATGGGGCGGAGTCCAGTCTCCCTTGCCCTGTAACCCAAACAGCCTAATCAGGACTTTGGTCTTAACCCACCGCCCCCCAACCACGACTATGAACTGGACACATGCCCTCCTGCTGATCAGAGGCTCTGGAGGGAAAGTTGCTGGCTGAAGCTGACTCCTTCCAGGACCCCTAGTCTTCCCACCCCTTCCCTGGACTGCAGTCTGCCACAGCCTGGAGATGAAACCAAGAAACACTTGAGTATTTTTTCCTCTCTGTGTGCCTTGGGTCTCACCCAACCCTGTTATGAGCAAAAGCGGAAATGAAGTGGGCATCCCAAGTCTTCACGGTGAGCACCATCGGGTGCACCACCCCATCGATTTTTCCTGATGGTTGGCCCATTAGCCCCATGACTGATACACTGCCTTACCAAGGTAGTACCACCAAGGTGGTACCTCACCAAGGTGAGGTAGAAGAGATGCCGAAAATGTGGCATTTGTGGACCTATGGGTAATTCATCCACTTCTAAAAAAGACTTCTTCCCATGTCTGTTCAGTTGCAGTGGATAACACATCCAATTATCCTTATTTATTATGAGCCCAGCCCCTCCTTTCCCATCCTTAATACCTAACAACCCCACAAGCACACCCTCTTGGAAACCCACAGGGTAACACTTTGGAGAACATGGGTGGGGCGAACAGACTCTCTGGATGCGTATAAGAAGAGACCCCCCCAAATAGGGAGGGTGGGCTGGCAGTTCATCTCCTCACAGCTCTCTGTCCAAAGGAACTGCTTCTGTTTATGACCCATCTAGCGTCCTCCATACCGGGAGCTTTTGGAGATTAAATCTGTGCAAAAGCCTGGGCCCTGGTTGTGAGTCTGTTTCCCAACTTCTAGGGGTGGGTGTTGGTTGTTCATCTCTCATCTCCTGCCGGATTCTTCCAGCACTGAGCTAGAGGACTGGATGCAAGTTTTACCTCTGCCACTAACTAGCTCTGCTGCTGTAGCTCTGGAATGTTCTAATGACCATTTTCATACACTCCCGTGTGAAACTGGAAGATGTCAGTACTGCAAATGACCCAGGTCTGAATGGTCCTTACCTGCAAATTCTGGCCTCGTCCAGATCTGGAGGGAGCCAGGGCCAGGAGTCCCCATGCCCCATCTTCCTGTCCCTGCTCACCTGGCAAGGGGACATGCCCACTGAGCCAGTCCCATCCTCCCAGTGTGCTCCTTGGGCTAGAGAGGTCCCAGCCCACCTAGGGGAAGGGGGAGGAGGAGAAAATCCCAGAAGGACCTGGACTTCTCCTCCATCCAACAAAGTGAAGCTGCTGCTCTGTGTTAGATCCTGGAGATCCCGGGTGACTGAGGCATACTGGGGAGCCAGACGGATGGCCAGCCCCTCGCAGTAAGGGCCAGGTTAGAGGAAGTAGTGCAGTATAGTCAGGGGCTTCAACTCAGCCTGGACCCAGCCATGCATTCAAGGCCTCCACACCCCATCACACACAGCACCCAGTGGCAGAGAGGCCCAGGAACAGGGCTGCGAACAATTCAGGGAATCCAGCCCAGCTTTGGCCCAAGGGATTGGGGGAGGGGCCTCCAATTCCAGGCAAAAAGTTCCCGAGTCATCTTCCCTTTTACTGCCTAAACCTGTTCCCAAGCACTGAGAACTAGAGGGGCTGCCTTAGTTGGAAAATCCCACCCAGGCACTTTGAGCCAAACCCCCTGGCCCAAGAGAGGTCCAGGCTGGGGTCTCTGTAGAGTAGAAGAGGTACAAAGTCAGTGGAACCCCCACCCCAGGTAGCCTGCTGTCAGCTCCTCCTAGGTCCCTTCTGGGTCAGTGGCCACCCCCACTTGCCGCAACACACCCGGAGGGTTATCCTGCGGTTGGCAAAAGGCATGGAGTAGGCCAAAGCCAAGATCAGAGCCCTGAGGAATGGGGGTGCCAAGAGCTGAAACACCCCCTCTTCCTCTGGGTCTTCCCCTGCCTCTAGCCTGCAGCTCCACAGGCTCTCAGGGCCCAGCCCCAGGTCCCTCCCCTGGGTCTTCTCAGAGGCCACAGGCCCTCAGGGAGGCTGTTCCTCCCACTGCAGGTTACACTCCTCTTTCCACAGACCCAAGATAAGATCTACCGCCCCATCTCGGAAAGCCTCCAAAGGCGAGATTAATTGGACAGCCCAACACGAGTCCCAACGTTAAAACAACAGCCCAGGTTGTAAAGTTAAGTAGCAGAAGGAGTGTAATTACTCTCCCAGCCAGAGGCCAGCTGCCCCCCTTCCATACCCCATCCACCTGACCTTTCCAGGGGAAACGGGAGTCCTTTCCACTTGGGAGCTGGTCCAACTCCCTGGGCTCCTGGGTGAAGATGGGCTTGAAACCCCAGATGGGGGGAATACTCCCCATTCACCAACCTCAGGCCATCGGAGCTGTAGAAGGGGAACCTAGGGTTCCCCGTGAAGACTCCTCTCTCGGAAAATCGGGTCCATAAAGGAGCCAGGACAAACTCGAGTGGTTAAGAATGGCAGTTTGGGCCTCCAAAGTGTCCAGCTCTGCTGTGTGACTTTCGGCAAGTTACTTAACCTCTCTCTGAGCCTGGTGTTCCTCCCCCCCTGAGATGGGAATGCTAATAGGATCAGCTCCGCAGTGTAGCTGTGATGATGAAGTGAGATAGTACTTGTAACACGCTTGACACGGTGCCTGGAACATGGTACGTGCTTCACAAATGGCATTTATGGCTGCTGGGTGATTATCGGGGAGGAGGGGTCACGGCCAGGGTGAGTTCTGTTGGCCACCACCATTCATTCGCCTCTCACCTCCCTCTCTGCCTCCCCACGGTAGGGAGGAAGAATGGGGCTGGAACCTGGAGACCCACTCGCATTCCCTGTCACCACCGCTGGAAAGCAGGGCACAGGCGAGGTCCTAAATGTGGAAGGGCACCTAAAATCAGCTAAGACTGGAGAATGGGAACCCGGAGGCCAGGGCCCACTCTCTCACCTACAAGGTCTCACCCACGGGAGAAGCCGACTTGGGGCTTCCCTCCCCTCTCCCCATATGCTATTTTAAGACAGGCCCCCCATTCTCTCCCCCGACAAAATGAGATTCAATTAATTTAATTAAAGCAATTTTGGGAGCAGCTCCTGAAGGTTTCCAATGTGAGATAATTACAAGTAATTTGCTGCCGTGAAGAGGAAGAGAGTGCACAGGGTCTGGGGGCGAAGGAGGCAGCCCCTTTCCACCAAACGGTCGCAGATCTAGAGGGACTCCACATTGCAATCTTAACCGCCCTCCCATTGGCCAAATTACTTGCAGGTGGGAAGTGGGAGAAGGCGGTGGTGGGAGGGGGCTGGGGGGAAGACACGAAGTGACAGACCCCCCCTCCCCCATCCCCAAATCTGCTGTGTGAGGTGGGGGTGGGGAGCGGGTGGTTCCCCGACAAATTGTCTGCATAGCCCTTGTAGCTGATTACTCAGCTCCAAGCCTCCTCTGAGTCTGGGTGCCCAAACTTGCCTCTGGGATTGGATCCAGAGTCAATGGAATGTTATCCGGGGTAGCTGAGGCCTGTGTAGACGGGGTCTCGGAGATGCAGGACTTCCGCAGAAAGTGTAAGGGATGTGGGTAGAGAGGGGAAAGGCCAGAGGAGGCTACACCGACTTCTTCAACTTCTCCCGTCCCAAGGCGGTGATGATGCACCCATTCTCCCTCCTCCCCTGATGGAGTTCTGTTGGAGCGTCCCCTCTGATTCTTTCCATTGTTGTGGTGGCAGGGGTGGGGTGGGGGGGGGAGTGGAAGGTAAATCTCTCAGCTCTCAGTCCTCAGGATCACAGAAGCCTCTTCCTTCAGAAAAGCATCCCCGCTGGTGTTTCCCACCCCCAGTCACGTGGATAAATCTTTCCATGTCCAGACTCCTGTGGTCTCTGAGGGGACGGTCTGGGCGGACTGAGGTAGCCAGGTAGCCAGGAGGAGTGAGAAGCTGAGGAAGATGGGTGAGTGTGGCTTCAGGCTTCTGGGAAGCCTCCTCTGAACCCTGCCCACAGACAGCTGGTTTTCAAGGGACTAGGGTCCCCTTTTACTCCGGAGTTCTGGTTCTAGGCGGTGAGTAACGTTTTTTGCAGTAATGGTGGAAAAGAAAAATATTCTCACACCCAAAGTATTTCTCTCTCATGTCCTCCCTTCTCTGCCATCTCTTCCCTTATTTCTCCCATCCTGAGGAGGGGTGAAGAGGAAGGCCTCCAGCTCTGATTTCTCTCTCCTCTAGCCCTTGCCACACCCCTTCACCCTGGAGCCATTGAGCACCCTGGTGACTACTGTCTCTCCCCTTCCAAGATGAAAAAGCCTAGAGAGGGAAAAGGGGCTGCCTCTCCCCCTTTCCTGGCCAGCTCAGATGGGTTCAGAAGGGGGAATCAAAGACCTTTCCGCTCCCATCCTCAAGATACCAGAGCCTTGGACAAGGCACAGAGCCAGACAGACTTTGGCACAGGGACTCCACAAGTGCACCCACATTTCCACCAAAGAAGGTGCGCACACAGGCAGGCAGCCACGCGGCGGTGCACACGTGGTTGGCAGAGCCAACACAGACACGTGCGTGCGTGCACACGAGGCCTCACCACGATTGTAGGCGGACACATGCCCTCGCAGGTTATACACTTAGAGAGAGAAGGACAACACACAGGGCTGAACTGGGAGGAGGCACGGGGACTTAAACACAGGCATAAGTAGAGAGAAATAGAAACATACCCAGAAACGCATAGAATAGCTTGTGTGTGTGTGTGTGTGTGTGTGTGTGTGTGTGTGTGTAGTACAGAGGGCTCTCTCTCCGTCTTTCTCTCTCTCTTCCCCCACCCACCTCTCACTCTGGTCCTTTGTCCTAGCTCTCTGTCTCCTATTTTCAGGGAGGAGTTCCCTGGTGAGCAGCTGGGGAGGGAGACTGAATGGCCACAGAAACCCAGTAATTTTATTATGACTTTATTTTCTTTGTTCCCTGAAGCCTTGCCTCCTTCTCTCCCTGAGCTCCAGCAAGAGAGCCTATGCTAGCCCTCCCTGCCACATTCCATAGCTCCCAGACGAGACCATCGATTCCAGCCAAGGCCCAGGAACCCAAACACTGTCCTCTCTGAGATCCCCACGGATTCCCCCACCCCTATTCCCAGCCCTGAGGGCAACCCCAGCAGCCGGGAGGGAGGAAGGGGACCTGTGCTGCTCTGCCACTACTTGCTGTGACCTTGGGCAAGTTACAAACCCTCTCTGAGGCTCAGATCAATTCTCCTGCCAAATCCTGTGTGTGTGTGTGTGTGTGTGCGCGCGCGCGCGCGCGCGCGCACGCGTGTGTGTGCATGTGCGTGTGCATGTACGTGTGTGTGTGTAGTGGTAGAAATGTCTCCACCACCACTTTCCACTCCGGTCTGGAGCTGTGTAAGGCAGAGCCTGTCTCCCATCAGACTGGAGGCTCCTGAGTACAGGGCTTTGCCTCCCTCGTCAGAATAGGTGCATTCAGCAGCTCTTTCCAACCCCGTAGCTTGATGACTCTAACGTACTCAGCCCCATTGGCATCCTGGGGGACATGTCTGGCCAGCCCAGGAAGGGAGAGGAGTTGGCCCCAGCTTCCTCCAAACATCAAGGATTCTGATTCAATGCCTCATAGTGCCAGACCTTCTGCTTCTCTGGCCCAAAAATGGAGAGATGACTTCATTTCCAGGGGAGGGTGCCACTCTTTATGGAATATATGTGGAACATATTCCTCTCAGCTTCATCTGAACCATCCCTTTTAGAGTCCAGTTGAACTTGGGGTCAGATGGAAGAAAGATCCGTTGGCCAGCATGAGGAATTCCCCTCTGGTCTGCGCCCCCCGCTTTCTCATCCCCCTGCTTCAAGCCGATGAAGAACATCTAGCCCGAGTCATGAGGCTGGGAGCAGGACATCGAATTAGCCAACAGAGATCATGGGGCTCCCTGGGGGGTATCATTCTTCCCCCCTCTGCTCAGGAATCCCCTCAGCCTAGAAGCCCACCCCATGATCACTTGCTCTGTCCTGTTTTGCCTGACCCTTCAGGACTCGTACTCTGCCCTCAGACTGGGTTGCCAGACAACAGGGCACTGGCCTCGGCTCTCGGACTGGGGGCTCTCCCACTCAGTGGTTCCTTGCTCTGCTTGACCACCCCTCTCTCAACCCTGGTGCACGCATTGTTTTGGGGGTGGAGGGCTGCCTGCTGATGAGGGCACATGACTCTTGCCCAGGTCCCTCCTTGCCCACTGCCCAGCCTACCCGCTGCTGCGCCACCAGCCACCAGGCCACTCCTCTAGGGCTGGACCCAGCAGTTGCTTTCTCTGTCTCTGCAAGCCGGGGCCTGTTGCCGACTCCTCCTCCCAGCCCCGGAGCCACCGGGAATTCTTTGCTCCAACAGATCCTGGGGGAAGCCAGACCACAGGAGCCTCCTGACATGCCCCTGCTGGGCTCCTGTCACATTCCCCAAGCCCAGGGGGATCAGCTGGGTCCACCAAGGCAGGCTTTGCCCATCCCTTGTGACCTTCTCCAGTCTTCCTACCTCCCTTTCCAAAGACTGAATCTGCCCTGGGACTCATCCTTGACTTTGGGGCCTTCCCACTCCCAGCCCCTTGGCAGCCCCATCTGCACAGAAAGACTTAGTCTTCCTGGCTCCTTGAAAAGTAAAATTTGCCTCCTCTGGGGAGACTTCATGGAGTCTCTGGAATGCAGACCCGTAGCTCCAAGGCTTTGGGCCAGTCACTTTACCTTCCTGGGTCTTCCTTTCCTCACTGATGCAGTGGGGATAAGGATCAAACTATCTCAGAAGGTCACGGAGACAGGGAGAGTGTCTCCTTGGTATGTTGTGAAATATACCAAGCGTGCCAGGGGATATGGGGACTTAACGTCTTCACCTTGGCCGTACCAATTTGGTGGCAAAAGTGTCCCTCTTCCCCCACTCACCTAAATTCTCCTCTGACTCACCAGCTTACCACGCACTGGTGAAGAGGACACTTCTGGCTCCAGGAACACAAAATAATAAAGAACCAAGGCCTGAGTTCAAATCCCACTCTGTGACCTTGGGCCAGTTTCCTAATTCCTCTGAGCCTCACCTTCTTTAACCGGTGAATTAAGATAATGACAGCATGGTCTTCACAGAGTCCTGGTGCGGACTACATGAGTGAAAACACAAAAAGGTATTATATGATAATAAAGTAAGGATTCAGCAAGGATTAATTATCAGCACTATCTCTGACCAGAAAAACCTTCTCTGCCCAGAAGAGATCTTGCCCCAGCTCTCTAGTGCCTCTGTTGATCTCCACCTGTGAGCGGAACCCCAGTCCAGTTGTCGTCCCCAGAAACCCAGAAACCCCAGAAATCCCAGAAACGCGCGAGTGGTGGGCTGCATTTCAAAGCTGCTTTGAGAAGAGGGAAGGAAGTTCCACAGGAGGTGGAGGCTGGCAGGTGATGATGTCTGATTGTGCTAGAATCCCAGTCCCCAGCCCTCTAGGAAACCCAGGTGAGGAGGCAAGACCATCCAGTTGATGCCTGGCTCAGAGCTAAGGCAGAGGCATGTGAGGTCCCTGACTTCGGCTTTCAGGAGAGCTTATCCCTTCTATAACCCCAGAATTCCTTCTACCAAGCTAAGAAGCTCAGGTAAAACCATTCCTTTTTACTGATATTTGATTGTATACCTGGAAAACTCAAGAGACTCTAGGAGGGAAAAAAGACAGAATTAAGAACATTTTGGTATAGTGGCTAGATACAAGATGTACAGAGGACATCAGTCGCTGTTTTCTAGCAATAATAAGTAAGGGGAAATATTCCTAGGAGAATGCAAATACAAAATAACACAGTACTCTAAGCATATAGTTGGGGAGACCAGCTCTTTAGCTGATTAGTAACCGAAAAGTATTAACCCCTGCCCTCTTAGCTTCTGTTGGCACCAAGGCCCAGCATATGGGTCTGCCCTTGGTGGCCATCCTTCCAACACATCTGAAGCATGGCAGACTTAGACTGGAATCAAGAAAGCGATTTTCCAGGGCACCTGGGTGGCTCAGTGGGTTAAAGCCTCTGCCTTCAGCTCGGGTCGTGATCCCAGGGTCCTGGGATTGAGCCCCACATCGGGCTCTCTGCTCAGCAGGGAGCCTGCTTCCTCCTTCTCTCTCTCTGCCTGCCTCTCAGCCTACTTGGGATCCCTGCCTGTCAAATAAATAAATAAAATCTTTTTTTTCCCCAATTTATTTATTTTCAGAAAAACAGTATTCATTATTTTTTCACCACACCCAGTGCTCCATGCAAGCCGTGCCCTCTATAATACCCACCACCTGGTACCCCAACCTCCCACCCCCCCGCCACTTCAAACCCCTCAGATTGTTTTTCAGAGTCCATAGTCTCTCATGGTTCACCTCCCCTTCCAATTTACCCAAAAGCACATACCCTCCCCAATGTCCATAACCCTACCCCCCTTCTCCCAACCCCCCTCCCCCCAGCAACCCACAGTTTGTTTCGTGAGATTAAGAGTCACTTATGGTTTGTCTCCCTCCCTATCCCATCTTGTTTCATGGAAAATAAATAAAATCTTAAAAAAAAAAAAAAGAAAGAAAACGATTTTCCAGTAGGAGGAGAAATTCCCAGTATGAGAGCTCTGCCCCACTCAGAGGAGGAGGGATCAGCTTTGGGTCTACTGAGGGTGCCTAGAACTCCCTAGGCCAACTGAGGAGGGCTGGTTTCATTGAAAACTAATAGAAAGTTTGTTGAGCTACATGCTAAGCCCTTCATATGTATTTTTTCATTTCCTCAGCAGCCCTGCAAGATAGGTATGATTAGCTCCATTTTATAGAGGAGGGAAAGGGAGGCTCAGAGAGGGCAAGTGACTTCCCTGAGGTTACACAGCTAGTAAGTGTCCAAAACCAGGGCGTGAGCTCAGGAGTGTGCATACATGTGCCTGTTTAGACATGTGTGTGCTAGCCTACAGAATGACAATCCTGGTGTCTCTAAGGGCACAGGGCAAGTCTGAGAACAAGGGGAAAGGTCCAGCCTGACCCCCTACACTCCTTCTTTCCGTTTCACTCTTGGAGTCCATGGGGTGGTAAGAGGTCCACAGATCAGGGATTCAGAAGGCTGAACTCTGTTTCACATTCATCGGGGGACTTTAGGGGAAGCAACAGAACTTCTCTGAGCCTCAGTGATCTCACCTGTGAAATGGAATAAAAAGTGCATTAACTTTTCCACACAGTTGAGAAGATCAACTGAGACAATGCCCGTGAAAGCTCCTGGCATAGGGTCGGGACGCAGAACGTACTCAGCATCTTCTCTGCCCACATCTTGGGAGGATCTGAGTCTGTGCTTGGAAGCAATTTTCTCTTTGCTTTCCTTCCTTAAACCCACCAGCCTCCTCCTCCCTCTGGCCTCTTCCTCCCTACCCTCCCTTAGCCAAGGGTATGTCTCTCCCCCCACTTCCCCATGGGAGATTCCTGAGCTCAGGGTAGGCCTGCCTGGCCCCAGGGGTGGGTGTGGGACAGTGCCACACGCATTGCATGACGTGGCTAGGCACTCTCAGTGCACAGGGAAGGGCACTCTGCTGCCTTTTGCCAGGTTCAAGGTGAACTGCCTGGGGTCGGGGGACACCCCCTGCTCCATACCAGCTAATCTTCTAGGGTGTGGAGTCTCCTTGCCCTGCTTACTCAGCAGACATCTCCAATCCTGCTCCAATTTGCCCCAGGAGACAACCAAGAAGTTTGAGCCTGTGGGCTTCACCCCTTCATCCCCCACCCTGAGGGTCCCCTCCTTAGGTCAGCCTCCTCCGAGGGTGCCCCTAAGCCCCTCCTCTCTTGGACCACCAACCTTGGGCAAAGCAGCCACCAGAGCCTTCCCAAGTGCTTCCAGGGCCTCTGAGCTTTTCAGGACTCCAAGGGGCCCAACAGGGCAGTCTCATACTCCCCCCACCCCCCACTCCCAGCAGGAGCCTCCAGAATTCACCAGTCAGCGGACTGAACCCATTTCAGCCAGTGGTTGCTCAGATCATTAGGTCTGACCCACTTGTCATCCAGAAAACATTCTTGCTTCTGCAGTCTGCAGGCCAGGGTTTCAGAGCCCACTTAGTGGTGCCTGCCCAGCTGTGGCTGGCTTACGGGCAGGGGAGCCCCCAACGGCCCACTGTAGCACTGTTCCGCATTTGCTATGTGACCTTGGGCAAGTCACTTGGTCTCTCTGAGGCTGCTCCTCAACAATTAGATGAGATAATGCGCAGGGAGGGTACCATCACTGTCAGCCTCCGTGCTAGCTCAGAGCAGCGATTGGGTTTTGGGCTTTCCTCCTCTTGAACCCCCAAGAGCTGAAAGACAGGAGCAGGTATCATCCCCCCTCAGATGCCCCCTCATCTGCTGGGAGCAGGAGGCGAGGCCGAGAGGGTTTGTGTGAGGGGCCTGAGAGCTCTGTCCTCTTCCTTACTCATTCAGGCACCGTGGGACTGTGCTCACTGGGCAGCCTGTGCTGGGCACCAGTGGGGGTGGCACGTCCCATCCCCATCACGTTGCCATCCCACCCCTGTCCAGGGGAACATGCCCCAGTCCCTGCCCTCACCCCCTGGGGCCCCTGCTTCAGACCCTCTCCCAGCTCTGCCCCCAGAGACCTTGGTATAAAGACGTCCACTTGTCCTCCAGCCCAGGGCGGACAAGATATTCATGGGGTCCATGCTCCATGCTGTGAGCTGGGGACAAGACAGTCAAGATGGCGAGATGCACAGAAGATGCCACAGAACTGGGAACTGGGGCCCGGGAAGTCACCCTGTCGGTTGTGACTAGCACGAGCGAGTGACAAAGGAGAAAGGGGGGGGGATGCTGGGGACCCAGGCTGGGTGTCAAGAGAAGGTTGGCCGGAGGAGCTGACTCCAGGGCTTCTGTGGGAGGGGGCTGGGCCTCTTCAAAGAGCTGCAGGCTGGCCTTCTGGACTCCCTGGCCCCAGCCTTCTCCACCAGCCCCCACCTGCCCTCTCTGCCCAAAGGCCCCCCCACACCCCCAGGGTCCACCAGTCAGCACTGCCTCTCCTTCCCCAGGGCTGCCGGGAAACTCATCTCCAAGCACTTTCTGGCTGCTACGTCTCCCAGTCTCAGGCTGCTGGGTGGCTGGTAAACAGCTTATTAAGGTGATTAACGCTGCAATTAAAGCTAGAAAAACAGAGGCCAGGGTGCTGGCAGCAGGCACCCCCTTCTCCTCCCCCCTCCATTCCCCTCACCTCTCTGTTCTCCCCTCTGCTTCCCCTCCCCTCCCCTCTTCTTCCATCCCCTCTGGGCTCCCGTTGAGGTTGATGCAACTCAGGCAGTCTGCCTTGGCCAACCGGAGCCCTCATCTAGGGGCTGGGAGGTTGCACACCAGGGGTCCTGTCTCAGCTGCCCAGAATCCCCTTGGGCACCAAGGTCTGGGGGCGCCCTTAGACTGGGGGAGCAAGTGGTAGTGATGGTGTGTTGCCAAAGCGAGTGGTGTATGCAGGCTGCGTGTGGGGGGGGGCTGAGAACTCGAGGATCCCCTGTCCAGGACCCCATGCAGGGAGGGGCCTCGGCAGCGGCAGCGACAGCGACAGGAGTAGAGAAAGTCTGGGGCTGTCTCTTCTCCAAAGGGGGGCAAGGAACTTCCTTTCCGCAAGTTCACGGTGTCAGGGCCGCTGCCAGTCCATCTGGGGACTGGGAACCACCAGACCCTGCCCTTCTTTGAGCCCAGTGTCTCTAGAAAGACTTAGGGACCTTCTGGATCCCAGCCGCCCCTTCCTTCAGCAGCCCTCTGGCCAGCCAGGAGCTCTCCCATGAGCCTCCTTCCTCTCCATCCTGAGTCTTGCAAGCGGAGTTATTCCGTAGCTGGTGCTCGAGAGAGTAGATTTCCAGACCCCACCTCTGCCTGCCATGCTGTCATCCTTCTTTCAGGGCATAAGTCAAATGTTGCCTTTTCCACGGAGCCTTTGCAGGACTCCTTCCCCACCCACTGCCCCTGCCCTTTCCAGGACAGCCCCGGCCGTCCTCCCGGACTGGGTCCGGTCTGCCCAGCTGGGGACCTTTCCACAGCCAGCCCCGCTTCTGGTCTGGAGCACCTGGTACAGGTATGTGCCTCCCTTCCCTAGACTCCGGGCACCCGCTGTGCCGGCTCCAGGAACCCCCTGGCATGGAGTGGACGCTCAGTAAATACTGGCTGATTTACTGCTTTTGGGAGAGCACTGACTGCTCTTCGAGATGGCTGGATTAAGGGCAGCCTGCGGCTTGGGTCTGAATTGAGGGTACGGAAAGGCGGAAGGGGGCATGAATCCAGGTGGAGAGTCAGCCCCTTCTCCCCGCCCTGTCACCATGTCACCACCCTCACCATCCACCATTGTCAACCGCAACTGTCATTAACCGAGCCGGACTCCCTGAGTGCTGGGTACCTTGTTAGGCATTTTACTCACATTATCCTATTTAATCCTCTCAACAACCCTACTAGGCAGGTAGCATTATCCCCACATTACAGATGGGAAAACTGAGGCTTAGAAGGTTAAAGTGACTTGTCCAAGATCACACAGCCCCTGAAGTGGTGGAGGCCAGATTCAGTTCAGGTCGGCTGACTCCAGCACCACATTCCTGACCACACCATTAAGCTTCTCATCCGACCAGCCCCTCCCCGCTCCACTTCTCCTCCAGGGATGAGCCCGGGGAGGAGGGCTGGCAGGCTGGGGTGGGTGGAGCAGCCCGGTGGCAGCGGCAAGCTCCGATGCTCTGCCCTGGGGTGCCTTAGTAAACTGAGCCACAGAAAAGCCCATTAAGAGCACCCAATCTCCGGACAGACCTGGGTGCAAATCTCAGCATCGCCACATGTTAGTTATGGGACCTGGACAGAGACTGAACCTCTCTGAGCCTCAGTCTCCCCATCTGAAGAATGGATACTATGTCACCCACCTCCCCACCTGCCGTGAGGGTCCCATGCCATGCCTGGCACAGAGTAGGACTGTAGGGATTGTGAGCTGTTACTGAGGTTTGGAGAACAGTGACCCCCAGGGCAGACTGGGCTTCCCTAGCACACCCCTCCCCGCCCGCTTCCCAAAGTTTATCAAGAAGCACCTGGCAAAAGATGGGCTCAAGTGGGCCCACCCTGGCACCCTGCCAGGTCTCCCCCCCCCAAGTCCTTTTTGTGCGCCCCCTGCCCAGGGCCAGGGAGGAGGGCGAGCTGCGTGGCCTGGAGGTGAGGAGAGGAGGAAGGGGAGGTCGGGGTGGGGCTGACCCCCCCGCGGGAGGTCACCGGGGCAGTTAATCCAGCCTGACAGAGCAGGGATGAGCAGGGAGGAATTAGGGAGCTTACAACATCCTTTCATCCCGCAGCAGCCGCCCGCCAGCCTGCCTGCCCAGCCTCCTCCTTCCTTCCTCTCTCTTTCTGCCCTTTTTTTTCCCTCTCCCTCCCTTTGCTGGCAGCCCAGCCCTAATAAAATGCAGCGTCTCCAGCAAGTCTGCCCGGCTGCCGCCTCACCGCTCCCGCCTGCACGCAGCCCTCAAACCAAACTGCTCAGCGCAGCCCCGCCTGGCAGCTGCCACTTAACCCTTGCCAGCCCGGCTGGCGTCCGTGGGCGGAAGGCCCTCCTCCCTTCCGCCTCCCTCAGGCCTGGGGGGAGGGAAGGCCGGCCTCCTGAGAGGGAGAGGGGTGCTGGGCGGGGGCTCCCCACCGTTCTGCAGCCCAGCCCCCGAGAACCCACCCAGGCCAGGTGCCCAGGACTGCTGGTCTACCCTGGTCCTGGGACCCTTCCTTCAGACTTGGGCTTGGTGCCTCCCTACAGCACCCCCTCCCCAGGCCAACAGGGCGGGGCTTGTTGTCCCCATTGGACAGATGAGGATACTGAGGGCCTCACAGGGAGGTTTCAGGCCGAGCTGGGTCACCCCGGCTGCTGGGTGGTGGTGCTGATTCTCAACCCAAGACTTCTGCCAGGACGGGGAGCTGCCTCCGTCTCGCTGTGTGCGTGGGCACGTCCCCGTGTATAACCCCGAGGCCACGGGAGGGATACATGTGTGTGCACCTGTGTGTTGGGCACCTCTATCTCTGGGAGTGTTATGGCTTTGTACGTTTGTGTGACGCTAAGGGGGTCTCAGAGGCGTGTGTATGTGTGTGTGTGTGTCTGTCTCAAGTGGGAGTTCATGTAGGTGTGAGGGGAGAGAGAGATGTCACCGCGCGTCTCGGTACACGTGTCTCAGGGGGAAAGGCAGCTCACAGGTGTGTGCGCGCCTTCATGCAGTCTCCCAGCTGCACCAGCACGTGTCCCTCACACCCTTCCCCTCATTCCAGCTCATCCAGGTCCCTGTCTCCAGTGTCAGAGGTGAGCAGCCAGAAGGGGTGGGTGGGAGCCGTGCTGTCCCCCCCGCCCCCGCCCCTGGAGGTCTAGGGGGCAGTAGCAAGAAGGCTCAGAGTCAGGGCGCCAAGTCTGAGAAGGGAAACACAGAGCCCACTCCATGTGCTTGCTTCCCTGAGTCTGCTTGGATCCCCGGCATGGGCTGGGGGCATGGTGGTGCTCCCCCTGCCTGAGGCCTCACCCTCACCCCAAGCTGGAAGGGACAGACCAGAGAGTGAGGGACCGGGGAGTGCCTGGGCGTGGAGGCAGGGGGTTTACACACGTGTGCAAGCATGTCTGCGTGTGAGCCCAAGATCAAAGAGCAGCCCTGAGGTGACCTGGCGGCGGCGGCCGTGGCGGAAGGCAGCTGGCTGGCAGGGAACGCCAAGCGGCCAAGCAGAGTGGAGTCAGGGAGGCCACAGCCGGGAGCCTCCCACCCACCCGGACCTGCCCCAGTCGGGGGCAGCCACAGGGTCAGGAGCACCTGCAACCAGCGGCCAGGCCCAGCCCAGCCCTTGAGCCGAGAGTCCCAGCAGTGGATCCTCGGGACGCAGAGTTCCCCAGGAGCCCCTGGAAGCTCAGAGGCCTCTCTGTGTCCACACCTTCCCCAACTCCCAGGCCCTCCCCGAAAGCTGTCTGCCTCCAGCCTCCAGTTCAAAGAGCTCAGCGGTTATTTTCTTCTTTTTTATTAATGTTATATATAAAGATGGATCCAGTAAGAAAGCAGAAATGAGAAGGCTGGGAGGGAGTGGGAGTTGGCTTCGTTCCTGCCCCGCTCGGGTGGGATTCTGAGATCTACCTCGTCGCTCCTTGCTCCCGCACCTCCCACCAAACCCAGATCTGGCCGGAGCCCACATCCCTGTTTCTCTCTGCTCACAACGCATAGGCAGGTATGTCCAGGAGGAAAAGGCCACATAAATAGGAAACCACAGTAGGGAGGAGGCTGTTTCTCTCTGTTGCTCTTAAAAAAAAAAAAAAAATTACTATATATATAGCTAGTCTACCACCTCCCCTTTTCTTCGATGTTTGACTACATCAGGGCGGAGGAAGGTTAGCTCTGGCAGGACCTCCGGGCCAAGGAGGGGCGGCGCTACCAGCCCTTCAGACGGCCACCCCTTCACCCCTAAAGGCACGGAGCTGTTGCCCTCCCCTCTCTCCCCGTGCACCTCACCCGCCATTCTCCATCGGCGGGAGCAATCTGTTTCCAAAGTCACCGGAAAGGGGATGGTTTGGGGTTTGCCTTGCCTGGCATGCTTCCTTGGAGATTTGGGGTTTGGCGCCCAAACTGCCAACTTACTGCAGGAGAGAGAGGAAGAGGTGGGTGGGAGTGAGGCAGAGCTGAGGTGCCCATGCAGGGGAGACTGGTCCTATCTGGTAACAATGCCCTTTGTTTTCCTAGTTTTCAACAGCTTTTAAAACCAAAGTTGTGCAAAGTCCTGTACACGGAAGAAATGGGTCCTTAGGAAAGACCCCTGAGACCCACCGCTCCTCTCCGACCAGAGGAGGAGAGAGGACAGAGATGGTTCCTTGAGTTCTTCCCTCTAAAGCCACAGATATTAAACGATTCCCTCACTTGGGGGGATTTCTTTGGTTTAACCCTCAAATCTGAAATGAGGGCTAGAAGTGCAGGCTGGGAGCTTCCTGACATCCCCACCCTGAGTCCTGGTCACGATGTCCAATGTCTTTTTGACAGAGGGGATGCTCGGGAAGTGGGTAGCCGCAGGTGGTTTAGGAGGGACCAGGCCTAGCAGGTCCTGGGATCCTTGGTGCCTGGTGCCCCGGCCCGGGCCTGAGCTGCAAACGCTCCGTGGTCTCCCTGGTCCCCAAGGTCTCCAGTCTGCGGAACGAGCACTAAGTTTTAGAAGCTGGAAGGCGATGGGCCATTGAAAGCCAATCCAGGCTCCTGGAGCAGAAGGGGAACGGCTGTCCCAGCTGGAGTGGAGTGCCCCAATATCTGGAGGGGGACCCCAGTGCCTAGGCAGGGGGAGGGAGGTTCAGGGGACATCCGTGGTCCATGCAAATTTCATCTGGAAGCTCTCGGGTCCCTGGAGGAAGGGGCAAGGAAAGGGGGCAAGGGGTGCCTTTTCCCCAGTGCTCCTCGATGATTCCTGAGTGTCGGCTAGGACAGAGGTGCCTTCTGCCTGGTCCGGGGTCCTTCATGGGAGGTTCAGGCCAGGTGGGTGCTCAGTACACAGCCCCAGGGTTGGGCGGGGGGCCGGGGGAGGCGTGATGCAGGGCGGCCGGCTGAGGCGGCTGCTGCTGTAAGTGGGGTCCACTCAGGTTTTGTGCATGGTACCAGGAGTTGGTGGGGTCGTCCAGATAGCTTGGGGAGGCACTGTATGGGAGCGGCGGGGGCAGCTGGCTTCGGGCAGGGGCCGGAGTGGAGTGGGAGGAGGTGTCCCAGAGGGCGGGGGACGGTGGTGAGTTGCAGGCCATGGAATCACTGTTGTTGGGGCTGTGCTCCAGGGGCACCTCCCCGTTCTTGTAGAGCTTCTTAAATTTGGAGCGGCGGTTCTGGAACCAAATCTTCACCTGCGTGGGAGGGCATGCAGAAATGGGGGAGCAAGTTAGCCTTTCAGGATGCTCAGCAAAAACCCCAAGAGGACCCAGCCTAGAGAGAGCAAGCCCAAGTTCAGCCCACCCCATGTTACACACAAGGTCCAGGCAAAACCCAAGGGTCCCAACCCAGGGCCAGCATCTTTCTTCTATCTGGGCTAGAACGTGGAGAGGAACCTTCCACTCCCTGGGTCCAAAGTCCGCTCTAGTGCATGACCCTGGACAAACTACTTAACTTCTCCCATCTGCAAAATGGGGATGCTGACAGCCCCTACTTCATAGGGTCATCACAAGGCTCAAATAAATTCAGATGGATAAAGAACTTAGGACTGCCCGTGTGGTAAGCACTCAACAAAAGGCAGCCAGTGGGGTGGGGAACAGGCAGTTCGTGGCATTTGTTCACATAAGAAACCCATGAGCAGAGGTGCACAGACCTACAGAGACAAACACACACCCACGTAAGCATCTCCATGTGCAGGAATGCACCCATTCACAGCATCGCACTCACACACCAGCTTATAAAGACACACACAGGCACAGAAGCACCCAGGTAAATGCCCTGTGAACGCGAGCACCCATGGGCACCCTGGGACTGGCTCACGGGGGTGACCTGGGGACTCAGGAGCAGGTGAGCCATGATTCCCCACATTTCCCTTGGGGTATCTCCCCCTCCCCCTGGTGTTCCCCACCCCATGACTGATACAAACAATGAATCAGCTCCTCACGGGGTGACCCAGATTCCCAGCGGACAGGGCCCCACGCAGCCACCCAGGCCCGCCTGTCAACACCTGTAGGGATCCAGGCATCCAACAGCCACTCCCCCCTGAGCAGGGCCAGCCTGCTGGGGGGCTCTAGGAACAGGCTGGGGGGAGGGGTGGAGCTCACCTTTGAGTTCTCATCCCCTTTTGGTGGGGTATCTCCCTCCCTGGCTTGGTGCAGAGGAAGGGGTGAAGCATTTGGGTGAAGCACTAATGTGGTGTTTGGGTAGAAGCGAACATTTCTGTACACATGTTCGCCAGTGTGCACAGCTGTGGATACAGCCATGTACACGTGTCCCTCCATCTATAAACACAATGACCCTTGAAAGGTCACACTCCTGTTGCGACCCTTCCCACATGTACACTGGCCCATTGGCATGTGTGCAAATGTACACGCATACACACGTGTATGTACGCTGCTACCCACACACGCCTGGCCTGCTGGCCGGGAGGGGGGGCCCAGACAAGAGGTGAACTCCTGTTAAGTGAGGGACAAGCCCTGCGGAGAAGCGTGGGAGCCAGGGCGTCTGGAGTAAGGGGAGGATACCTCTCCTTGTGGCAGACAGACACAGTTGCACAGGTTCACAAATAATGCACGCCTGTACACGTTTTAATGCAGAAACTTCCGACAGCAGTTGTGGCTCGGCATGGGGGAGGGGTGGCCTTCGCTCTACGAGCGAGGGTTTCTAGGGCCTGCCGGCGATCTCAAAGGCCAGCCAGTTTGGCGGCGCCTGGGGAGCCCCCGGGTCCCGCGCGGCCCCACCAAGCCCCAGCGGCCGTCGCTGGCCCCTCACTGACCTGTGTCTGCGTGAGGCCCAGCTGCGCGGCCAGCTCGGCGCGCTCAGGCAGCGCCAAATACTGGGCCTTCTGGAAGCGGCGCTGCAGGGCGGCCAGCTGGTAGCTGGAGTAGATCGTGCGCGGCTTTCGGACCTTCTTGGGCTTCCCGTTCACCATGCGCACCTCGGCTTCCGGCTCCTCCTTCACGGATACTGCGGACAACGCACGGGGCGGGGGGCGGCTCAGCCTGGGCCTGTGCCCTCTGCGCCCTTTGCGCCCCCGCGGGCAGTCCCAGGCTCCCGCCCAGCGACTCGCTCCGGGCCGCCCGCCTGCGCGCTCCGCCGCCCGCGCCCCGGCAGGGTGTTGCGGCGACCGAGCCGGACCGGGGGTTGAAGGCGGAGACCCGGACCCGGCGGCCGCCCACGACGCGCGCCCCCAGCCCGCAGCTCCGCGCCCGGGCCCCAGAGCGCCGTCCCCGGCGCCCGCCACCCGGGCGAGGACTGCCGAGGCTTCGGTCCGACGCCTGCCCGGCTCGCCTCCCAGCCTCGCGTCTCCTCGCCACCCTCCTGCCGGCCGCCCCCTTCCCGCCCCACCTTGCCCTCCGTCACCTCTCTCGCTCTTTCCCTCTCTCCCTTCCTTCCTTTTCCTTTTTTAAACTTTTTTTTTTTTTAATCTTGGAATCGTTTTAGATTCTCAGAAAAGTTGCAAGCATAATACAAACTCCCTCTTCCTTCCTTTCTCCTTCCCTCTCTTTCTTGGCCTTTTTTGGGTTCCTTTCTCTCACTTTGTCTCTCCACATTTGTCTTTCACTCCTTCTCCACCCCTTTTCTTTTTTTCACTTTTCCACTTCTCAGTTTCTGCTTCCGTGTGTGTGTGTGTGTGTGTGTGTGTGTGTGTGTGCCTTTCTCCAAGTTTCCCTTACCATTCACCCCCTATCCCCGGCCCATTTCCAGAGGGTCCCTGGAGTTTCCAGTCCCCGTTGCCTAACCCCAAGCCTTGCCACCCGTTGGAAGAGTTGATGTGCCGGCGAAAGCAACTCGATTCAGAAGTCCCCTGACACCCGTCTTCTCCTCCCTCCTCTAGCTGGCCGCATGCTCACCGAGACCCCGAGACCCCGGCGCACAGCCTTGCGACTGAAAGGTTGTCCTGACCCCTCTGGGGTCATTTAACCCACACTGCCTAACTTTAGACAGCACTTTTATTTTTTTAATCCCCTCAACGCGTCCCTAGATCTGGGGTTCAATTCCCCGTCTTTCTCACCTGGATCCTGGGCGGGCAGCGGCTGCTCCCGGTACGCCCCGTATTGCCGGTAGGAGGCTCCATAGGTATATTCCGACTTTGGCGAGTAAGCGCCCGTGCCCGCAAGCCCGTTGAGATTGAACTGGTGGTGGTAGGTGTAGGGGTTCACGGTCTGGCCGTAGGGCTGGCCCGAGTAGTAGTCGTGTTGGGGAGCGCTGTAGTAGCCCAAATCGGTGACAGAAGACTCGGGCAGGGTGGGCGAGTCCTTGGAGCCCGCATGGCAGCTCAGCGAGCTGGAGATGTCGGTCAGGATGCTGCTGAGCTTGCGATCGAAGGAACCACTCATCCTGGCGGGCGCCGCGGGTCCGGGGGCCGGCCTGGGCCGCCGAGCCGGAGCGGGCAGGAGCGCGGAGGAGGCACAGGAGACGAGGCGGGGGTGTGCGTCCGGGGGGGGCGAGGGGAGGACCCGCAGGTTCTCGGGGGAGGGGAGGCCGAGGGGCGCCTAGACCATCGCCGGCCTTCCGGCGGTCGCTGCGCGCCTCTCGTCGCGTCCCAAGCCACAGTCAAATGCTGCCAGCTCCTCCCGGCCAGCCGGTTATAGACTCAATAGTGGAGTCGCGGAGGGAGGCTCCTGCGCTCTGATTGGCTGCAAGTCTTGCCTTCGAGGCAAAACATGCTCTTGCGCTCTTTCGTTCTCTTTCTCTTCTCTCTCCCCCATTCTTTGTTGTTACCCAAAACACACACACACACACACACACACACACACACACACACACACCTTGTTACTCCTCCCGTGGCTCCCACCCCCAGTTCAGATAACCCCTCCAGCGTCTCTGCAGGAAGGCGTAGGGGGCGGGTGTCTCTGCCGGGCGTCCCCGGGATTTGCCAGTCTGTCTGTCTCCCTGGCTGCGGCTGGGAGGTGGGCTTAGGTGCGATGGAGAAGCAGGGGAATTTGCCCATTGGGCGTTTGTAGAGGGAGGTGGTCCAAGGTGGTGTGTGTGTGACACTATGCAAATAACAGTCAGACAGATGTGCCCAGAATGAGAAAGACCCAGGGCTCATGAAAATACTTTAAATTTCTTTTACAATCAGAAGAAAAGGGACAGACACTTTAGGCTGAAGAAAATGTTTGACTATAGGATATTGATTTATTTACAGCGATGCAGTCATAAAATGTAACCTTGAATGTCTTTCCAGAGAAAGGGGCCCATCAGGACAAATTGCCACAGAACCGTGAATGTCATAATGGGGCCGTGAGGGTCCTGTTGGAGAGGTTGGGGGGTGCGGCTGGAGTGGGGGAGCAAGTGGGTGTGGATTTAGGGGTTTATCCAGAGGGTGGAGGGGCGTAACCTGTTGGGCGATGCTGTTTCAGAGACTGCCTGAGCTTGCTGGAGGGAGCAGGGGACCTGAGTCCCCATGAGGCTGGGTGGGACACAGGCTGGCTTTCTATGTGTCTTGGTAAGTCTGGGCGGCCTGTTCTGGGCACTGGGGACAACACTAAGGGAATGCGGGCATTTTTAGAGATCAGGTATATGGGACGGGTGGACTTGGTGCGTGTGGTGTAAGGGTTTCACGTGGTCCACAGTATACAGACATGCACAAAAGTGTAGGAGTGTGTCTGTGTGTGTGTGCATGCAGGGGTGGGCATGCGGGAGAGTATAAGCAGTGTGAGTGGAAGGCTGTGGGAGGGGGTTTCTGCGTGTGAATGCATAGTTGTATGCAGATGTATACAAAACTCTTAGCGCCTTCCCAGTCTCCAGTAGCTCCAACCCATGATGCGCCACTGAGTCCTGTC
The DNA here is from genome assembly GCF_020171115.1 of Neogale vison. Classification (NCBI taxonomy): domain Eukaryota; kingdom Metazoa; phylum Chordata; class Mammalia; order Carnivora; family Mustelidae; genus Neogale; species Neogale vison. Next base: position 45,773,036 of record NC_058095.1, on the reverse strand, counting down.
CCTCGGAGAGGGCCCTGAAGAGGCTCCCCTTCCTGCCGGCGGACGCCTCTTAAGTCCTATCTGGCCTGCAAAGTCATCCAAGCTGTTCCCAAGCCTACAACATTTCTCTATTCCACCCCCTATTCTGCTCTCCGCCTTCTTTTTGGGGGAGGGGAAGATCTTCGAAATCTCAGTTCCCGGCAGCTAGGACCTTCACACGGAGCAGCCCTGTCAATTCTTCCCTGTCCCCTTGAGGGGCACGGCTGGGCTAAGGCCACCAAGGACACGCAGTGCCAGCGCGCCACCTTGTGGTTATTTCTGGACTCGCCAGCCTCCCATCGTCTCGCCGGGCCCGGGGGTACGGGTTTCCCTCGTAGACTCCCCAGCCCGGCAGATAAGTGTGCAGGGGGCTCTGTGCCCCTGTCCAAACTTAGACTCCGTGGGCAGGCTGCCAGGGGCTCCCAGGGCTTTGGGAGCTGCAGTTGGCGGAGGCAGAGGGCCCCGGTCCTCGGGCCAGGGGCTGGAGGGCCCGCCAGGTCTGAGCTGCTCCAGGGAGGCTGCAGCGTGGGAAAGGTGGGGGCGGGGGCCGGGCGAGGGGAGCGCTATCTGTCTGTCTATCTCCGCGTCCCCCTAGCGCCTATCGCCCGCCGCTCTGAGCCCGTGGCGGGGCGAGTTGCCACCCGCTCAGGATGCCCTCTGTTCTGTTGCCAAGAGGGCGCCTAGAAAGCCCGAGGCGCTGGGGGCAGCGAGGGCACTGGCCCGGCCGGCTCCCCTCCCAGGATGGGAGCGGGGGAAGAGGTCAGGGCCTGCTCTGGAGCACCCAGCTCCCCCCAGAAAAGAGACAGCCTATGGCAACCCCCCTTCTCATGCCTTCATTCATTCATTCACTACCGAGACAAGGAGGGCTGGGTGATTGGCAGAGGGCAGGGAGTTAGTCTGCCTTCTTTATGAGGTCCTTGAAGAAGCTTCGCTCCTTTCTCTCCTCCCCACCCCAACCTGCAGCTCCCAAGTTCAGTGAGTGAGCATTGGACTGGGAGTCCGGAATCCTGGAATCCTGCAAATGTGGTTGTGGTGCTGGATTACATTAGGCTAGTTTCTGTGCTACATTCGGCTCGGATGGACAAGACCGCACAGTGAGACTTCAGTGAGCAATTCAACAAGGTTGGGTACGCTGAGATTAGCATCTGGTTCTCTGTTGCACTTTATGATCCAAGACTCTAGGGACTGTATCTTGCTGTTCACTATCACCTCCCAGATACCTAGAGCAGGTCCTGACACACACAACCTCAGTCCTCAATAGATGTTTGTTGAATGAATAACTGAGATTCTCTACTCCTGGAGAGGGGCTGAATCATCTTGTCTGAGTGTGCTTGCAGAATGACAGAAAGGGAAGGCGTGGAGCCGGCCCTGGCATCAGGCTACCTCCCTCCAGGGTAGAAGTAGCAGCAGCTTCCCAGATAGGGCCATGTGTGACCTCAGAGGGGCTCTGTCAGATCACTTCGCCCAGGACCCTGCAGGCTCGGAGTTGGCAAGGCAGTGGGAGGATGTAGTGGGATCAGTGCTGCCCAGTGCATCTGCTCTGGGCCAGCATGATGAGCAGGTGTCAGCCGGGCCAGAGTCCAGCCCCTGGTGCTGGGATGCTGCGGGGTGGTCTGTTGGGAGCCTCTGCGAGGCTGGCGGGACAGGGGAGCTGTGGTCCATCGCCCACCCTCTCCCTGGGCACGAGAAAAGGTAAACTGTTGAAGCAAGCTGCTTCTTGGAACCCAGGTATCATGCTCTCTGGGCACAGCCACAGCAGCTGGGCTCAGGAGGTGCTGGATCCCTGGGGAGGAACTCAGGAGGAAGGCTGGAGGCAGAGGGGGAAGCCGTCCAGCCCTTGCTCTCTCCTTTGCCTGGGGAGCGGACGCCATCTAGTGGTCGGTATTAGGAGGCCAGAGTCCAGCTCCACCAGGGAGACCCGGGAAGGGAGTTTCGTGCAAAAGCCCCACCATCATACTCAGAAAGAATATGGTCTTCACTGATTTTAGGAGCCCTATCTGCACTAAATATTCACTTTTCCTTTTTTGTTTTAAAATATTTTATTTATTCACGAGAGTCAGAGAGGCAGAGGGAGAAGCGAGCTCCCTGTGGGACCTGATCCCAGGAACCTGGGATCCTAAACTGAGCCAAAGGCAGACGCTTAACGACTGAGCCACCCAGGTGCCCCTAAATATTCATTTCTCATCACCACCTTGCCTTACTCTGCAGCTGCCATCTCCCTCCCCTGCACCCATCCTTGTCCAGCCAGTGGGTCATTCTCTTAAGTTTGTCATTTGTAAATCAGAAAGTTGATTATTACGGGGCGCCTAGGTGGTTCAGTTGGTTGAGGGTCCAACTCTTGATTTCGGCTCAGGTCATGATCCTGGGGTCGTGAGATTGAACCCCATGTCCAGCTCCTCACTCAGAGGGGAGTCCGCTTCCTCTCTTCCTGTCCTTCTGTCCTTCCCCCAGTCTTGCACTCTTTCTTTCGGCAATAAATAAATATCTTTTTAAAAAGTGGACTATTGGGGCACCTGGGTGGCTCAGTGGGTTAAAGCCTCTGCCTTCAGCTCAGGTCATGATCCCAGGGTCCTGGGATCGAGCCCCACATCGGGCTCTCTGCTCCGTGGGGAGCCTGCTTCCTCCTCTCTCTCTGCCTTGCCTCTCTGCCTACTTGGGATCTCGCTCTGTCAAATAAATAAATAAAATCTTAAAAAAAAAGTGGACTATTAGATGGTCTCTAAATTCCCTTCAAACTCTGATTCTAAATTCTTGGACTCTTGTCATTCAAGGGGGAACTCGCCTTCATCGTCTCACCAACCCCCTTAGATGTATACCCCAGACCTCCAGCCCTTGGCCATCTGGATGTCTCCTGGAATCCTTCATCTACCCAATAAATCCTTCCTGACCCTCTACTGTTCTTGGTACTGGGGACAGAGTGATGAACAAGACAGACACAATACCCTCTCCATGAAGTCCAAGGTCAACAGGAGTGGACACAAAAGCAGCCAGTTTTGCTATCATGTGACATGTACTGGGACAGGTGTGGCACGCTCTGCTGTGACACGGTGACATGGAGGCAGGAAGATATCTGGACTGAGACATGAAGGTTGTGTGAGATTCAGCCAGAAAAAGCAAGGATAAGGGGAAGAAGGGAGTTTGGAAAAAGTCTTTGCAAAGACTCATGGGACTGCCTGGGGCACAGTGTAGGGGAAGGATTGGCTAAAGGGAAAGCTGGAGACCCAGAGCACAGAGATCTTAGAACCCCAGAGCGAAAGAATGGGCTTTATCTAGTGGCGACAGGGAACCACTGGAAGATTTTAATCAGGGGAGAGACATGACTAGGTGCTGGTTCTAGAAGGGTCTCTCTGGCTGCTGTGTGGGGATGAATCAGAGCTGACAAGAATAGAACCTGGGGGGACAGCCTGGAGGCTACTGAAGGAGCCTGAGCAAGAGAGCTGTTGGGTCCAGGGTAAGCAGGAGGCAGTGAGGATGGAGAGAAGCAGATGGGTTTGAGAGACAGCGAGGAGGAGGAACAGTAGTGCTTGGAAATGGACTGGGGGTGAGTGACCAGGAGAGGGGACAGTGGGGACTACTGGCAACTAAGTGGAAAGTCTCACTGAGACTATTCTCAGTGAGAGAGGAAGAGAGAACACAAAGAAGAGGGACTGCTTGACGAGCAGCCCTTTTACTTTAGTTTTGCTCTTTTAAACCTTTTTGCAGAAAAGTGCACAAATCATAAATAACAGATTTGTGCGACCCAAACACAGCCATGTAACTGACAGCCAGGGTGGGAAGCGATGGTACCAGTCCTCAGAGGCCCCCTCAGGTTTCCTTCTGGTTATGACACCCCAAGGCTAAAGTCTCAGCTCCTACTATTAAAGGTCAGTTTTGCAAGATTTTGAACTTCGAAATAAATGGAAGTATACAGCGTGTACTCTTTTATGTCTGACTTCTTTTGTTCAAGATTATGTTTGTGTGAGTTTGATATTATTGGATATATTGTAGATCATTCATTTTCGCTGTCGTATGCAGGTTTCTATCATGTGAATATACCGCCATTTATTTATCTGTGCTGCAGTCGGTGGGCATTTGAGTAGTTGCCTGTTTGGGACCATCATGAGCAGCGCTATGGGCATTCTTGTACATGCCTTTTGGCTCGCACTGCTGTTGGGTACCTAACGGTGGACTTGTGGGGCCACAGGATGTATGTTTGGCTTTTAAAGATACTCCCGGGGGGGGGGGGGCGCCTGGGTGGCTCAGTCAGTTAAGCGTCTGCCTTCAGCTCAGGTCATGATCCCAGAGTCCTGGGATCGAGTCCTGCATCTCCCGCTCCTCTCTTGTCTCTCTCTCCAACAAATAAGAAACATTAAAAAAAAACATTTTTTTTAAAGAAGATATTGCCGGGGCCCTTGGGTGGCTCAGTTGGTTGGGTGTCCAGCTCTTGATCTCAGCTCAGGTCATGATCTCCGGGTTCGGGGTCGAGCCCCACATCAAGCTCTGTACTCGGTGAGGAGTCTGCTTGAGATTTTTTTCTATCCCTCTCCTTCTGTCTCTCCCCTGGCCCTCCCTCTCTCTTTCTCTCTCTCTCAAAGAAATAAAATCTTAAAAATGAAGAAGAAGATTCTGCCTAATCATTGTCCCAAGTGGTTAGGCTCAGTCAGCTCAGCTCTGACCATGCTGAGTATGACCGGCTTTACGGGAGCTGTCCAGCAGGTAGTTGGCTCTATGGGTCTGAAAAATCAGAGTCTGGGATGGGAGATGCAAGTTGGGGGTTTGGGGGCATCTTGTGGTAAGTGAAGCCACATGCATGGAGGAGATGGCTCTGGAAGGGAGGGACAGAAGAGAGCCAAAGAGAGTTCTAGGGCGACACCTGGGAGACAGTGGCCAGATTGGTGTCAGGCAGTGCAGAGGGCAGTGTCTGGGTGGCCCCGGGTGTGTCTGCGGGTGCTGCTGTCGCTGCTGAGTGTTCCTGCTGGGGACGTGCGGTTCAGGCAGGATGAGGACGGAGATGTGCCCTTTGGGTGACATTTCAAGGGGGGCAGTCAGTAACACCAGGAAGAGCAGGTTTGGTGGAGGGGAAGTGGGAAGGTTGTTTACAGCTGGTTGAGGGGCAGTAGGAGCGGAGGAGATGGAGAGAACAAGTGCAGGCAACGCTTGCCGAGGAATGGCAGGAGGGAGGGGAAAGCGCGGTCGCTGGAGGGTATTTGGCACAGTAGGAAAGGGGTGCGTGTGTGCGTGTGTGTGTGTGCGTGTGTGTGTGTTTTAAATGGAAGCAAGCTTGTTTAGATGTCAATTACAGCAGCCAGCAGAGAGGGGTTCATCAAAAGATCCATCCTTGAGTAGGTGGGAGGGGAAGGATCTGGAGCCCCACCCAAGGGGGTAGACTCAGCATTTTCTCCCTGCCCTTGAGTCAAGAGGGAAGATGCAATGACAAGGGCTGGCTTTCATGCAGCACTGACCGTGATGCGCACTGGTCAAACCTTCTACACCCGAGTTCCTGCCCCACTACTCTATAAGGTGGCCACTCTCCTTTCCACCTTTTGACAGGGGGGAAACTGAGGCACAGAGAGGCTAAGTAACTGGCATATTCAAGATTTGGACCCAGGAAGTCTGCCTTTTTTTTTTTTTTTAAAGGAAGCAGGCTCCTTGCTGAGCAGAGAGGCTGACACAGGGCTCAATCTCAGGACCCTGAGATCATGACCTGAGTCAAAGGCAGAGGCTTTAACCCACTGAACCACCCAGGCGCCCCAGCAGTCTGACTTTTAACCCCTCTGGGATGGAGGTACGTTTGCAGGTTTGGAGTCAGAAGTAAATGGAAAAGACTTTAGCTATTTTAAAGACTTTAAAATATTTTATTTATTTATTTATTTAGACAGAGAAGTGGGGGGTGGGGAGAGCACAAGCAGGCAGAGCAGCAGGCAAAGGGAAAGGGAGAAGCAGGCTTCTGCTGAGCAGGGAGGCCTACCTGGGGCTCGATCCCAGGACACTGGGATCATGACCCAAGCCAAAGGCAGATGTTTAACCAACTGAGTCACCCAGGCACCCCCATAACAAATATTTTTAGTCATGTTTCAGTTTCCTTGAAATGTGCAGAAGCACAATGAGATTACTGATGTTCTACATGTGGAAGGAGATTCTCCTTAGACACCTGCCCACAAGATGACTGTCAGGGTTGCTGTCCACGGCACAGATGTCAGAATGTTGACCTGTGAAGTCATTCTTAAAGGGTGAGAGAAGAGAAATGTCCTTCTCTAATTTGGAAGCATATGAAAGACCAAAATGAAGAAAGGAGGGGCGCCTAGGTGGCTCAGTTGGTTAAGCGTTTCATTTTGGCTCAGGTCATGATCTCAGGGTCTTGGGATTGGGTCTGGGGCGGGCTTCACGCTCAGCGGGGCGTCTGCTTCTCCCTCTCCCTTGGCCCCTCCCCCCATCTCTCTCTCTGTCTCTCAAATACATAAAATCTTTCATTTTACTTTATTTTTTAAATTTTTATTTATTTATTTATTTGACAGAGAGAGAGATCACAAGTAGGCAGAGAGGCAGGCAGAGAGAGAGGGGGAAGCAGGCTCCCCGTTGAGCAGAGAGCCCGATGTGGGGCTCAATCCCAGGACCCTGAGATCATGACCTGAGCCGAAGGCAGTGGCTTAACCCACTGAGCCACCCAGGCGCCCCCATAAAATCTTTTAATAAATGAAACGGTTACCTGGTGACTCAGTTGGTTAAGCGACTGCCTTCAGCTCAGGTCATGATCCCGGAGTCCTGGGATCGAGTTCCGCATCGGGCTCCCAGCTCCATGGGAAGTCTGCTTCTCCCTCTGACCTTCTCCCCCTCGTGCTCTCTCTTGCTCTGGTGGCTCTCTCTCAAATAAATAAATGAAATCTATTAAAAAATGAAATGAATCAGAGCAAAATGGAAATCTATATGCTATTTCTCCAAAGCTGTTTGATGATCCTTGGACAGGCCATGGAGAACCTACAGAAGGATGAACTGACTGCCTTGGAATTGTTCCGTATCATGTACAGGCTATGCTAAAACTCATACAGTTAAAAAAAAAAAAAAAGACTCCCATTTAGGAAATAGGAGTGTTTCAGAACTCAAAAAAAAAAAAAAACCCAAAACACAAGATTTTCTTAATTTTTTTAATAGAAACTGTAACTTATTTGAAATCGACGTTAGTCTGGGTTCTCCAGAGAAAAGATCCAATATGATACCCATCCATCTATCCATCTGTCTATCTATCTATCTATCTATCTATCTATCATCTAACTGTTTAAGGAATTGGTTCATGTAGTTATGGAAGATGGAATTTCAAGATCTCTAATTAGCAAGCTGCAGACCCTTGAGCGCTGACTGTGAGGTTTCAGCCTGAGTTCCAAGGCCTGAGACCTGGGACCATGGATGGTGTAAGTTCCAGTGTGAAGGCAGGCAAAGACCGGTGTCCCACCATGAAGATAGCCAGAAGACAGAGTGTCTTCTCTCCAATCAGCCTTTTATCCCATGCAGGACTTCAACAGATTGGATGTGAGGACCTCCCTCCACACCCCCGTTTTGCCAACCACGATGATGGGGAGAGTAATCTTTACTCAGTCTACTGATTCAAATGCTAATCTCATTCATAAACACCAGATACACCAGAACAGTGTTTCTCCAAATACCTGGGCGCCCTTGACCCAATTCAGCCCACATAAAATTAACCGTCACAGAATCCAACTTGGATTTCACACTACAGATCACCTCCATGGGTTTTATTAAAGATTTACCTATAATTTGAGAGGGGTAGGGACAGAAGGAAAGAACCTCAAGCAGACTTCCCACTGTTTGTGAGCCCCACGAGGGGACTCAAACTCACAATCCTGGGATCATGATCTGAGCCCAAATCAAGACAGATGCTTTAACTGACTGACCTACCCAAGGGCCCCTCTGTGTTTTAAAACCATTTTTCCTTGCATGGAGCACTGGGTGTGGTGCAAATATAATGAATACTGTTATGTTGGGGGAAAAAAAAAAGACCAAAAAAAATTTTTTTTTCCTAAGAAAGAAGTCAATCAGGGCATCTGGGTGGCTCAGTTGTTAAGCATCTGCCTTCGGCTCAGGTCATGACTGAGGATCCTGGATCGAGCCCTCATCAGGCACCCTGCTCAGCAGAGAGCCTGCTTCTCCCTCTCCCACTCCCCCTGCTTGTGCTCCTGCTCTCACTGTTTCTCTCTGTCAAATAAATAAATAAAATCTTTTAAAAAATGATGGACATTTTAGTCGTGGCTAGTCTATATGATTAACTCATAGACACAAAGGACCAGTTGATAAACAGCGGATCTACAAGATTGTAGATGCAGGATTGTAGATGCAAAGTAGCTGGGCATTTTTGAGGAGCCGTAATATATTCCCACAAGTCTAAAACCCCACTGTTGCGAGTAAGTAGAATCCTAAGTGTTCCATGCTCATATGTTTTTGTTGAGGACAGATTTAGTTGGAAGTTATCACGCTGGAGGGACACAAGGAATCCTATATTGTGGGCTTGTTAAGCACAGAGCTGTGGGTCCAAGTGACTTTGACATTTGACTCTGTGAAGTTTCAGCACTATATATAAAAGGAAAGGAGGCTGTCCTGAAAAAGGGGGCAGGAAGTTCAAAGAAGTATTATTGGAATAGAAAACCAAGAATCACATTATCCTACCATGTCCTGGGTCAGACAGAAACATGCCATTGTTGTATTATTATTGTTTTATTATTATTACCAAATATGAACAGTATCTGCTCCATTTGTCCTATCACATGTATGTTCTCCTTTTTAAAGTCTTAAACTTCTGAATCTTGAGAATAGGCCACCAGGAATGCCTGGCTGGCTCAGTTAAAAGTCTCTTGATCTCAGGGTTGTAAGTTCGAGCCCCACATTTGGCATAGAGATTACTTAAATAAACGAATAAACCTAAATTTTTTAAAAAAGAATACACAATCATATAGCTCACAGAATTTAAATGTCCAGCAAAGAGTTCTTAAAGAGTTCAAATAAATTTTCCTATATCAGATAAAAAGAGATGTCCTAAAAATATTGTTATATTTTTCTCACACATATTATTTAATTGGTCCTAGTATCATTTGGCGCTGATTGCCTCTTTTAACTAGTCGTATTATTTCATTTAAATAGCAGCATTGGGGTGCCTGGGTGGCTCAGTGGGTTAAAGCCTCTGCCTTCGGCTCAGGTCATGATCCCAGGGTCCTGGGATAGAGACCCGCCCGCATGGGGCTCTCTGCTCAGCGGGGAGCCTGCTTCCCTCTCTCTCTCTCTGCCTGCCTCTCTGCCTACTTGTGATCTCTCTCTCTGTGTCAAATAAATAAATTAAAATAAATAAATAAATAAATAACAGCATCTGTGGACCAGGAAAGAAAATAATAAGAATAAAACATAATTTCAAATAACTCCATACTTTTATGTTAAAGACATAAAACATGCTTAGATAAAATATTATCAAGTTTTCTTTTTTTTTCTGGTATGGCTGCATTTTTCTAGAAAGATTGGCCCTCTAAAAAGCTAGTCACTGTGGTTGAGGGCCCTCACTGCCTTCTGGAAGCCCGGAGCTTCACAGAATTCAAATGAGGTCTACTCATCTCTCTCTCCATCTGCTTTCTATGGGGTTCCCCCCGCCCAGGCTTCTTCACCTAAAAATCCTAGCCAGGAAAGCGCTTCTCCAGACACAGTCTTGGGATTGGGTCTCAGTGGGTGCCCTGAGTTCACACGCCTGTCCCTGACCCCCTTACTGTGTCCAAAGGAGCCTGGGTTATCAGCTCTTCCCAGAGTGGGAGGGAGCCTGTAGGAAGCCAGCTCCCTCAAAGACAGCTAGGGGATAGAGAAGTGGCAAAGGGAAACCCGGGACTCTTCCCAGAAGAGGGGAGAGATGCCGTGCAGGCAAAAGCATCTTTAGCTATCCATTACCCTGTTGGTGGCCAGCCAAAGTGCTTTCTCCTAAATCGCTTTGGGCCAGCTCCCTGAAGCCAAACAAACATGCATCCTTTTTATCACTTACTATATTATATTGAGATGATCTGTCACTGTGTCTCTCTTACTGTTTGGACAGTGAGTTTCTCAAGGACAGGAGCCTCCCCTGATCCCGCTCTGTCCCCTATACCTTGCACCCAGCCGGGCACGTCACGGATGCCCCGGGATCCCGTTCTTGGCTCGGTTCTCAGCCCTCGGCTCACTTGTGCCTGGCACGATCTCTTCCGCTCCTATGGCTTTCGACGACAGTTCCAGCACAGGTCCCCCTGGGTGCAGGGCTGGGTCTCCTGCTGCTTTCCGGATGGTCTGAGTTGGACATCTCACAGACAGCTCAAACTCTTTTGGAAATGGAACCTCCCATCTTTATCCCTAAACACTAAGCATTCTCCTCCTCCACTGCTCCCTTTCTCGGGGACCATCGGTCGGTCACTCAATTTACTCTGCTCTCACCTGCCACCATCAGTCTACCCCCACGTGTCTGTTTGTTGTTTTTGTTTAAAGATTTTATTTGTTTATTTGTCAGAGAGAGAGAGAGCACAAGCGGGGGAAGCAGCAGGCAGAGGGAGAAGCAGGCTCCCTGCTGAGCAAGGAGACGGATACGGGACTCGATCCCATTAGCCCAGGATCGTGACCTGAGCCAAAGGCAGCTTAACTGACTGAGCCACCCAGGACTCCCTCCCTTACATGTTTTTGATCCTGCTTCCCAGATATCTCTCAATGTCCTGTCTCTCTTCATCCCACTGCCCAAGCTCAGGACGCCTCCCTGATGGTACAGTAAGGCTTCTGCTCCAGACCTCCCCCAGCCTGTCCCTCGGTGCTCAGCACCTGTCACCTTCACCAGGTGGCTCACTTCTCCAGGTGGCTCACTCCTTCTTGTCCTGGGAGATCAGTCCAAGGAGAAGCCCTCTATGTGGCCTCAGCCCTCAGCCGAGAGCCCTGTACGTTGCTCTTCCGTGCTTTCCACCCCCTTATTCATTCAGTCCTCCTTTCAGTGGTGCATTTGACTGTGTGGCCACTGTGGGACTTGACAGCCATTCGACAGCCTGTGGTAAAGCCTCTGCTTAGGCAGGTGGTCTCTTTGCTGGCCGGTTTCTCCTTGTAGACTGTGAGTGTCCAGGGAGCAGCCGCCGTGTCCCTTATCTCGGTGACTCCAGCCAGAGTTTATCCCGGGACTGGCACGTAGTAGGTGCTTAGCAATTGCTCCATGAGTGAATCAGCAGGGCGGCTCCCACAGAGGTTGGCAGACTTGGAAAGGGCCAGGTAGAAAGTATTTCAGCTTCTGTAGGCAGTGTGTTCTCCATTACAAACAAGAGGATACGCAAATATAACACTGTATTTACAAAATCAGATGGGCCACCCTGCCTCAGGCTGGCCTTCCAGTCTGGGTGAGGGGTGGGGAAGCCCTCTGATTCTTTCTCTGCCTTGAGGACAAAAGGGAAAAGAGGAAAACATGAAGGTCAGCCATAAGTAGAATTTTCTAAGGAACAAAGGTCAGGGAGGAATTTCTTTCCTTGGAAGCTTTATTTATTTAGTTATTTTTTGGGAAGATTTTATTTATTTATTTGAGGGAGAGAGTGGGGGGGCGTGGTGCAGAGGGAGAGGGAGAAGTAAGCTCCTTGCTGAGCTGGGAGCCTGAGTGGGGTTCCATTCCAGGACCCCAAGATCGTGACCTGAGCCGACTGAGCCACCCAGGCAGCCTGGAGGTTTTAAAAACACGAGAAAACTGCCCGATTATAGCTGAAAACCAAGGTGGTGAGGCCTGGAGAAGTGCAAGGAAAGTGTTACAATCCAGGCTTCTGCCATTGAACGGGGGCGCTGGGCCCTGACCTCGGCCTGCAGTTAGCACAGTCGCCACCAGGTGGCAGGCCTGTCCATCTCTAAATGCTGAGGACTCTGGCTGCTGGGAACTCAAGTTGGTTGATAAATTTATTTATCCATCATTTATTCATTCATGATTTGTATTCCCCAAGCACTTTGGACTCCTCCTAAGTGCCAGAAGGCATTGTGCTAAGTGTGGGGAGGAAGCAAGTGGCCAAGACTAAGATTGTGTTCAAGGCATCTGCCTAATGCCTCCCTATCCAGCGGCAGGTCAAATGCCCAGCTACTTGTCCGTAGCTGGGGTTAGATGTCTGTGGGGCAGGCCTGCTGCCTGGGTCTGTTCCCACTGAAGCCTCGTGGAATCGTGCCCGTTGCCCTCCATTCTCATTCAGCAAGAGCCAACGGGCAACAGGCCCTGAGCGAGGTTTGGATTGCCTCCCACCCCGATCTCAGGTCTCCCACAACGGGTCTCAGGTGCAGCCACACACTGGTCCCTGGGGCTGAGGTTTTCTCCATCTCTGTTCCTCTTCCAACCAGGCCCAACCTCAAACCACCAGTTCCTCCCCTCCCCTGTACCTCCCTTCCCTTTGCTCCGTTCTGGCAGCTTTTCTCCTAAGTGTCCATGCAGAGAGCAGGAAGTGGGCACTGGAGCAGGCCCACGGCCTGGGTGTTTTGAGATCACTGTACCCCTTCTGCCAGAGGGAGGCCCCACAGTCCACAGAAAGCCGGGGTGGTCAAGGGTGAGCTTGGAGGCTAAGAACACACCTGAGAGTAACTGCCCTAAATTGAATCAGAGGCCCCCATGCACCTGCTTCCTTGAGGACCTCAGGAGCCCCAGGCTGCTCCTTATGCACTGGGACTCCAGACCCAGCAGGGATGGGGTAGCACCTACCAGGATCACTTTTTGGACAGGGTCCCCAGATGGCTTCCTCGGCCATCAGCCAGGGAGCCCAGTCCTCTGGAAGAGCGCCAGCCACTGTTGTGCCTTATTTCCTTCTCCCCTCTTGTCCTGCCCCAACTTCCCTGGCAACTGGGAACCCCCTCCTTCAGCCCAGTCCCCGTGCCTTCTGACTCACTGTGCAGCTCAGCTGAAAAGCATCTGGCCATGCCCAAGGCTCTGGCATCCAGCCCGTTGGCCCTGCCTGAGAGACGCCCCTTCCTCAGACCTTCTACCAAGTGCCTCCATGAGGATTATGTCCATTGAAAACTTCACCATCTCATCCCCAAGAAGAAAGTCCCCTCTGATAAGGGGGGGTGGCAGAGCACACTCCCCCCGCCGCCGTATCCTGTGCCAGGTGGAGTGGGAGTCCCAATCTTATCAGCTCATCACATTCTGAACATTCCTCGTGGGCTGGGGGGAGGACGGGTGGCCAGAAGAGGAGAATGCTGCTGGGAAGATTGACTCCAATATCCCACGTCTTGGGGTACGCCAGTTTCTCTCCCCACCCAGGGCTCAGGTGCCTCCCAGCCCCTTGGTTTCTGTGTCTATCTCCTCATCCTCTTCTGATCTGTTCTGTTCTTCCTCTCCCTCCATTTTCTCTTCCCTCTCTCAGCCCTGTCATCCCAGGAATTTGCAGTAGAATGTGGGGGGACCAAGCTAGGGTTCTCTGCAGGGCCTTTGTCCCTGTTCTAGGCAATCAGGCACTCAGGGTTTGGTCCAGCCCCAGCTCGTCCCCACTTCCCTGTGCATCCTGAGTCTGGGACTTGCCCTCTCTGGTCATGGGCTCATCCTACCGCATGAGTGCAGGTATTCTACACCAGCCTCTTTCCACGAAGCCTCTTTCCAAACTGCACAGGACCAGAAGTGAGAGCCAACTCCTCCATGGCCTCCCACCTCCAGCCCAGGCTCCCTCCCTCTCTTGCTGCCTGCCCAACTTCTTTATACAGCATCTGTCGGTATGGGTCCAGTACTTGGACAAAGTTTTTCTATTCCTAGAACATATGGCACGATTCTGGCCACCTCCCAACTTCTGACCAGAGTGGTGGTTGAAGGGGGGCTGGAATCCAGCAAACCTGAGTTCTAATGCTGGGTCTGCCAGTAACTTACTGTGGGATCTGAGACTAGTCACCACCGTACTCTGAGCTTTAATTACCTGAGAAATGATGGGAGTGGACTGGTCGTCTCATGTTCCAGAGCCAAAGGGGAACACCCGGGGACCTAGACTGAAGGTTAGATGGAGGACCTGAAAGGGAGTCATCATGGAGGTGCTTCCCTTTGGAGACAACTCCTTTTTGTTTTTTGAGTGCTGAGCAGGCTACTCCCAGGGGCGCCCCTCCCACGAAGTGTTCCCTACCTCAAGCCCTTAGACCATTCTTTTATCAGAAAAATGTCCAAAAGTGTATTACTATGTAGAGTATCTCCAAACACACACAGCTAGCATCAAGCTTAATGGCGAAATATTGGAAGCTTTTCTACTGAGATCAGAAACCAGACAAGGATCTCCCTATCCCCACTTCTGTCCAGTATGATACTTAGAAGACCCAGACAGGGCAACATGTCAAGAGAAAGGAGTTATGAGAATTGTAAAGGAAAAAATAAAACTACCAATATTTAGATAACATAATGGCACACACAGAAAATACAAAAAGTATACAAACTATTGGAATAAATACGTGAATTTAGCAAAGTCACTGGATACAAGTTCAGTATAAGAAATCAAATATCTTTCAAGGTACTATCAGTGCACAATTAGAGAAAGGAATTCAAAAGAAAATCATTTACACATTATAAAGATATCAAATTCTTTTTTTTAAGGTTTTATTTATTTATTTGTCAGACAGATATCTCAAGTAGGCAGAGAGAGTGGGGGATGCAGTCTCCCTGCCGAGCAGAGAGCCCGATGTGGGGCTCGATCCCAGAACCCTGAGATCATGACCTGAGCCAAAGGCAGAGGCTTAACCCGCTGAGCCATCCAGGTGCCCCAAGATATCAAATTCTTATTGAGAAATAAACCTAACCAAAAGAGTAAAATATCACTCAATATACAGAAAATCATAACACATCATTGAAAAATACTGTAAAATATCTACATTAACAGAGGGGTATACAGTGTTCATGGATTGGAAGACTCAATATTGTAAAAGTATTAATTCTTCACAAGTCAATCTATAGATTCAATGCAATCCCAATCAAAGTCCTAGCAGAAATGTGTGTGAGTTTATATCAACAAGTTGATTCTAAAATTTATATGGAAATACAAAAGACCAAGAATAGCTAAGAGACTCTTTTTTTTTTTTTTTTTTTTTTTGAGAAGGGAGGATCAGGGTCAGAGGGAGAGGGAGAATCTTCAGCAGGCTCCACACCAGTCTGGAGCCGGACAAAGGGCTTGATCTCACGACCCTGAGATTATGACCCAAGCTGAAATCAAGAGTCAGATGCTTGGGGCACCTGGGTGGCTCAGTGGGTTAAGCCTCTGCCTTTGGCTCAGGTAATGATATCTCTCTCTCTCTCTCTCTCTCTCTATATATATATATATATACATACATATATATGTTGGATGCTTAACCAACTGAGCCATCCAGGTGCCCCAAGACTCTCTTGAAGAAGAGAAAAGTTGGAGGACTTCTAGCACCAGATATTAAGACAATGTGGTATTAGTGCAAGAATAGACCAGTAGAACAAAAATAGAGAGCCCTGAAACAGATCCACATAAAAATGGCCACTTGATTTTTGACACAGATATTGCTGCTTCACTATATGGAGAAAAGCATGGTCTTCTCAATAAATGGTGCTGGGTTGACTAGATACTCATATGGAAAAAAGCTATAAAAGATATCTTGATCCCGGGGCACCTAGGTGGCTCAGTGGGTTAAGCCTCTGCCTTTGACTCAGGTCATGATCTCAGGGTCCTGGGATCGAGCCCTGAATCGGGCTCTCTGCTCAGTGGAGAGCCTGCTTCCCTCTCTCTCTGCTTCTCTGCCTACTTGTGATCTCTATCTCTGTCAAATAAATGAATAAAATCTTTAAAAAAAAACACTTAAATACAGAAAAGTAAAACAACTAGAAGAAAACATTAAAATGTCTTCAAAAGTTTGGGGTAGGCCAAGTTTTCTTAAATAGGACACAAAATTTACTAACCATAATGAAAAAAAAAACTTGATAAATTATTCTCCATTAAAATGAAGGACTTCTGTTTATCAAAAGTCATCATTTAGAAAGTGACCAGAAAAGCTACAGAGTTGTAGAAGATATTTGCAACACATAGGGATTGTATCCAGAATATATAAAGAACTCTTACAGATCAATAAAAGTAAGATGAAGAACCCAATGGAAAATGGGCAAGTGACTTGAACAGGCACTTCACAAATAAGGCTTTTCAAATGGCCTGTGAACCTAAGGGAAGATGTGACATCATGTCAGTAGGAAAATGTAAAAATTGCAATGAGCTAAAATGAGAAGACCAATGGAATATGGCAGGGCTATGAAGCATATAGCACTTTCATACCCCACTGAGGGAGTGTAAGTTGGCAGAACTGCTTTGGAAAATCTTATGACAGCATCAATTAAAGCTGAACATATTCTGCCCCTATGGTCTAGCATTTCCACTTCTGGGCATGTGTCCAACATGAAAAGCATACATTATGTTCCAAACGATACACACAAGGATGCCAGGAGCCCTGAACTAAAACACACCCAGATGTCCGTCGGCAGTAGACTAGATCAACAATGGATGGTCTATTCATATGACGGCATACGATACAATATGAAGGAACAAACTTCAGCTGGAAGAAGCAATACAGATGAATCTTGGGCAGCATGGGTAGGAGGAGACAGAGACGGACACAGCAGAGGACAGAGAACCAACAAGATCACAAGACAATAGGCAACCAGGGTGAGATGGAGCATGGCTGTGGGAGGAGGGGCAGCTGGGTGCTTGGACACCAGTGGTGTCCGATAGTCAGTTGTGGGTGGAAACGTAGGCCACCTCCCTCCTTTGTCACCCCCACCCCACAGAAATGACACCCTCCCTCTCCACTGGTGAGCAGTATTTAGGGAGGAATTAAAGAGGGAAGGCCTGACCAAGGGCAGAGCCAACAGCCCACGAGAGAGGGGCAGAGAGGACACGCAGAATCTGGCAATCAGTGGGAGAGGGGACACCCCAAGCCCCTCAGGGTGAGGGCTGAAGCTTGAAATCCCAGCATGGATTTTTACATGAGAGGGGCAGACTGAGTCTGGAAGCCTAGAGAGCTCATGAACCCGGGCGATTGACCCTGGGGTTTCCTGTGAAGCGAGTAGGGGAGAGAAGTGCGGCGTAGGGCCCTCTGCTCCGCGAATTTCCCCCTAGCCGCTTCCTGCATGGGTGCAGGGCTGCAGAAGGCCAGCCCCTCTCAGGCGGACAGGACATGGACATGTGGAGGATGTCAGTAGCCAAAGGCCAAGATGGCTGGAGGAGGCCACTGAGATTCACCTCAGTGACACTGGAAAGCGTGAAGGAGAGACCGCCCCTACGAACCCACCCTCCAAGTCTTTGGGTGGAAGGACTCTGAGCTCCCAGTCCTCTGCAACCCTTGTTTATGCTGCTTCCCTCCAGGGTCTTGTCTGTGAGGAGGCACCTTGGAGGAGATCTCGCTGCAGGGAACCATCAGCAGCATGACCCCAGCTGATCAGCAGGAAAACCAGCAGAGGGGATGCCTCACTACCTCTGTTGTGCAAATGAGGCTCCATCCCAGGCCCCAAGTGCCCAGCTGGGAAGCTGTGGGGGTGGGTGTCCTTGGGAGGTGGGGGAGCTGTAGGGAAGAGGCGGCACCCTGGGTGAGTTGGCGGGAAGACAGGGAGCAGGCTCTGCTCCTGTGGTCAGGGAGGCTCTATCTAGTTCAGTGTGGGGGTAAGGGGGCAGCAGGGGTGGATGGAGCCCCCAAAAGGAATAGGACCCTCCTCATCAAGGCCCATCTCCAAACGCCACCTTCTCCAGCAAGCCCTCCTAGATGTCTTCATCAGAGAGGCTTTCCCTAGTCTCATCCCCATCCCCCAACCTCCCAAAAGGTAGAGCACACCAGCCCCCACACCTGAGTAGGACACCTGCTCCGTCTGTCTCCCCACATAACTTGTGGACATCTGTGGAGCTGGGCGGGGCCTCCTCCAGGTTGGCACAGAGCAGGGGCTCACCAGCACTTTCTGAGTCAGCCGGGGAGGGACCGGCTCCACCTGGAGGACTTCTTGAAGGAGGGGGCCCTGGAGCCTGGGAAAAGCCAGAGCACCTTCCAGATGTTGAGGGGAAAGGAAAGAGAGAAGAGGGAACCTGCGTGCTGGGAAGGAGTGCTCACGGCTGCTGGGACAGCCACATTTCCCACCAAACACCCCAAGTCTAGGGCAGACCTGCTCTTGCTGCCCTGGCTGGGAACCCCCAAAGGTGTACAAAGACTGGCCTATTCCCCTGACCAGTTCCAGCCAGGGAAGCCCAGGTCTGGGCAAGGAAAGGCCATGGTGAGCCAGAGGGCTTGTCCTTTATTGGTGAGCTGCACCCCATGGGACCTAAGCGTCCCTCCCAGCACCAACCACGAACAGATGGGGGCTCCCCCTGGGGCAGGTGGCAGCTCCTCCCATTGTCTTCGGGGGTTGGGGTGTTTGCAGGAAAGGGGAGCAGGTGTTTACTTGGGCAGGAGAGACTTGGCCGAAGTTCAGACTTAACTACTTAAAGCAGACCGTGACGGGGAGAGATGTGGTTTGTTCCTGCGCCGTTGCCCCAAACCTCCCAGGCACAGGCGGGGACAGGCAGACACAGAGAAGGCCAGGGGGCTAGGCTTTCCACACTTTGGGAGAATCCACAACCACTTTTCCCGGCCCAGCCCCGCTCCTCCGGGCAAGCCTTTTGGGTGGGCTGCACTTGGGTTCCTGTCCTAGCCTGTGTTTGCAGAAGGATGAGAGATGAGGACTGGGGAGACTGAGACACAGAGGAAGCCAGGACAAGAGGGCGGACGTAGGGTGATGGAGGTGAAGGGGGAGTAGGGACAAGGGTCCAGAAGGGCCCTAGGAGTGGGGCAGGGCAGCCCTTCATCCTGGCCCAGAGGTGGGGAGCTGCACAGGGCAGGCCCCTGTCCGCTGCCCACGACCTGGGTCCTCACTTTCTTGGGACCCGCCCCACACTTGCAGGTGGTTCTGGGCTTGTGTCCAGGGGCTGTCGTGGGTGATGTGACCGTACTCTGGGAGGTGGCTGCCCACCGACCCAGGGCAGCGCCACCCCCCCTTCTGACCTGCTCCTTGATTATCTTTTCCCGTCAGCTCTGCCTCGAGGGACAGCCTCCAGCCCAGGATGGAAGGCAGGCAGCAGCTTATCTGCTACAGCCTGGCCCTGCGGGAACCGGCTCCTGGGGGCCTGGATAATGTGAACCAGAGAGACCAGAGAGATGGCTCCCACCCCCCATCCTGGGAGCCTGGGAGGCCCCCTTCCTGCCCCCAGTTTCCCAGTGGCTCCTCTGAGAGCAGGCCTGAGGCTTCTGGGCGGCAGCAGCCAGATTCCTGCTGGGAGGGTGGGCTGTGGGAGGGATCTCTGGGCAGCCGCTACTGTTCTTCTATGTGTCCCATCCCCCACGTGGGGTGAGCCAGGCTCCTGCCTCCTCCAGCTTCCCTCCCACCCCCTGTCCAGAGTCTGCTGGCCCGTGTGAGACAAGAGTAATGGACGCAGCCAGGGCCTGACCCGAGAGTCTTGGCTCAGGGCCCAGCACTAGGAACACTGTCCGTAAATATTTGGGGAGTGAATGCTGCCCGCTCCCCTCTGCACACAGCCGACTCTTGACTGCAACCCCACTAGGCTCGTGGGAGCAGGAGGCCGCTGCCTGGTGTATCCCTCTGCCTCCAAACTGGGATCAGCATCAAGAAACAGCCGGGCCCTCAATAGGTCTGGTCACAGACAGGATCCCCATCTTCTTCGCTACCGACAGTGGGACCACTTTAGCCATCCCCCTGCCTCTGGGCTGGACAGAGTCTGCTCCAGCTGGGAGACCCCCAAGCCTTCTCTCTTGTGTGCAGAATCCTTTGCTGATGGGCATTCTTTCTGAAATCTAGCTGCTGCCTTTCTGGGAGCCCTTGGCTTGGTATTGGGGTGGAAATGAACCCCGTCTGGACTTTGGGAAATAAGCTTTGGTCCTTATGCTCCTCTATTATGCCCCTTTCTGGAGAGTTGTCTGCCTGCTGTCACCCTGGCTGGAAGGGCTGATCTCTGGGCAGATGTCCTGGAACTCCTTGGGAGTCCCCTCCCTTGCCCTACCAGGAGCCTGGAGGGGGACACACTCCTGCAGAGTCAGATTGAGAATACGAGGATGTCTTTTGGAGGACATCTCTGGACAGCTCCCGCACTAGGCAGCTAGGAGTTTAACTGCCGCAGTGGTCTTAGGGTGTTCCCTGCCCACACTCCCAGGGATCCAGGAGAGGCTGTAGATGCGGGGCTGCCCGGGATTGGACCGTGGGACAGGAACGCTGGGGTTGTGGCTAGGAAGAAGGCAGCTGTGTGGGCTTTTCCAGTGTCGGTCCCTTGTCTAGAGCTCGCTATCAAACCTCATTTCATGAGACTGCCTTGGCCCGCTGTCTTATTGTGTAATATCAGGCAAGTTACTGCAATGCTCTAGAGCTCAGTTTCCTCATCTGTAAAATGGGGGTAATAATAGTACCTGCTTCATGGGATTGTTTTAAGGAGCAGATGAGGGGAACTTAGCATGGGATAGAGTATACGCTAAGTATGCAATACATGTTAACCATTACGACTGAAGCTTTCAAGTCTTAAAAGCCAGGTTCCTCCATGTTCTCTCAGCCCTGAGCTCTGGGTGTGCTTCTCATGGCCTAGGGAAGGGGGGGCTATGCAGAAAATAAGGTAGTCTGCGACTGGACCGGCTCCTGCTCCAACCACGTTCTGATCAGGTCAACCTGCCCCTATCCTCTCTTGCCCCCCACTGCCCCAACTCCTCTAGGTCTCCAGATCTAGGTCTTTCTCAACCCCCTCCAGCCTTCCGAAGACTGGTGCCCAGCCCACTTCCAGGAAAAGGGACATAAACACAGCCAGGATGAATGAGAGCCCCCAGCATCCTCTCCGGAAGCGCCAGGGTGGTGGGGAGCTCCTGTCTTGGTCAGGGAGGGTCTGGGAATTCCTAAGGCTTGGGTGGGGGAACCCAGGGAGGAGGGAAGCACCCTTTTCAGGAGCCAAAGAGGGGTGAGGCAGGGTGGCTCCACAACCACCCCCCTCACACACACACACACACAACCAAAGTCATGTTCAGACCCCTGCCCCCTGCCTGCACATTCAGCAGGTGTGAAGTGGTATCTCACTGCGGTTTTGATTTGCATTTCCCTGATGACTAATAATGTTAAACATCTTCCTAAGTGCTTACTGGCCATTTGTGTATCTTCTTTAGAGAAAAGTCTATTTGGATGCTTTTAAACCATCTCTCTGGCACCAAGTCCCTAAGCTGTCCTTTCTCCTTCCATTCTCCCTACCGCCGCCCTTTCTCCCTCAAAACCCAGCTCTAGCCAGACCCTCTCCCACTGCGTGAATCTTCAATGGCTCCCCATTCCTTGTGGCCAGACTTCCCAAACTGTGTTCTGTGAAATGTGTTTTGGAAAAAGCCAAGAGAAGCTCCTTTGAAAACGGTTCCACGGTAAACTACGGTCATCCTCTTGGGAAATGCTGCAAACTCAAAGACACTCCACGTTTGCCAACACATGTCAGCTCAAAGCTTTCCCCAAGCAAAAACTCCCCTCCCAGACCCAGAATTTCCTAAGTAAACATGACGATAGCTTTGCACCCTGCCTTATATTTTTCTTTTTACAGCTTTATTGAGATACAATTCACATACCATACAACTCTGTCAAAGCGTACAGTTCAGTGGTTTTTAGAATATTCATAGTCAAGCAACCCTCACCGCAATTACTTTTGGAACGTCTTCTTTACCCCCAAAAGAAATCTCATACTCTGAGGCCCTTTAGCCTCATCCCCAGTCTGCACCCCCATCCCTCCCCCCTGGACCCTAGGCAGCTACTAATGTGCTCTGTGTCTCCGTATTTGCCGATCCTGGACATTTCATATAAATGGAATCATACTATATATAGCCTTTTCTGCCTGAGCAAAAGAAGCCTTTTGCTCAGCAAGATGTCTCCAAGGTTTGACTATACTGGAATGTGTATCATTTCATTCCTCTTTGTGGCCACATAACAGTCTGGTGTGTGGACATGACACATTTTGCTTGTCCATTCATCAGTTGATGGACATTTGGGTGAGTTTTACTTTGGGGCTATTATGAACAACACTGCTCTGAACACCCATGTACAAGCTTTTGCGGAAACGTGTGTGTTCGTTTCTCCTGGGTGTACGCCAGGGAGTGGAGTTGCTGGACCAAAAGGTCACTCTATATTTAACTCTTTGAGAAAATGCCAGACTGTGTTTTGAGGCAATTGCATCATTTAACATCCCCACCGATGGTGCATGACGGCTCCGGATTCTCGGCGTCTTTACTGAAGCTTACCTAACTCTTTGGCTGTACCCATTCTCGTGAGCATGACGTGGTGTCTCCTTGTGGCTCTGACTTGCATTTCCCTAACGACTAGCATCTCCTTCTAGGCTTGTTGTCTCTCTCTATGCCTTGTTTGGAGAAATATCTATTCAAACCCTTTGCCCCTGTTTCAGCTGAATTCCTCGTCTCTTTACTATTGACTCATAAGTGTCCCTTGTATATTCTAGTACTGATCTCTTATCAGATATGTGATCTAGAACTATTTTATTCCATCCTAGGGATTATCTTTTTGCGAAGGTGTCCTTTGAAGGACTTTGAGGTTTTACTTGTTTTATTTTTTTAAAAGATTTTTATTTATGTATTTGACAGATAGAGGTCACGAGTAAGTAGAGAGGCAGGCAGAGAGAGGTGGGGGGGAAGCAGGCTCCCTGCTGAGCAGAGAGCCACATATGGGGCTCCATCCCAGGACCCTAAGATCATGACCTGAGCTGAAGGTAGAGGATTAACCCACTGAACCATGCAGGTGCCCCAACTTTGAGGTTTTAAAGTGTGAGTCACAGTACCTTAGTCCCTTCTGGTTGCTGTGACCAAATACCATGGACTGGGAAGATTGTAAACAGACATTTGCAGCTCGAAGTTCTGGAGGCGGAAGGGGAAGCTCAGGGCGTGAGCACGGCAGGGTGAGGGCCCCCGTGCAGGGGCAGATTTCTCCCTATATCCTCACGTGAGGCTAGGGCTCTGTGGAGCCTCTTTTACAAGGACACTAATCAGGCACGTGGGTGGCTCAGCGGCTTAACCGGCTGCCTCCCGCTGAGGTCAGGATCCCAGGGTCCTGGGATCGAGTCCCTCATCAGGCTCTCTGTTCAGTGGGGAGTCTGCTTCTCCCTCTGCCCCTGCCCCCACACTCATGCTCACGTGATCTCCTTCTCCCACAAAAATAAAGAAAATAAAATCTTAGAAGATAAAATAAGGTTCTAATCCCAATCCTGAAGCTCTAGGCTCTCAACCTAATCACCTCCCAAAGACCCCACCTCCTAATATCACCACGTGGGGGATTAGCTTTTTAACATATGGATGTCAAGGCTGGGATGCAAATATTCATACCTGACACCGGGTTTCCCTATATTTTCTTTTGTTGCTTGTGGTTTCAGGGTCCTCGCATCAGAATCCATTCCCAAATCCAAGATGACCAAGACTTACCCCTGTGTTTTCTCTGGAGAAGACCTAGTTTCATAGGTTTAGCTCTTGCATTTAGATCTTTGATCCTTTTTGAGTTCATTTTTGTCTGTGATCTGAAGTAGGGGTCCAGCTTCATTCTTTTGCATGCGGACTTCTAGTCCTCTCCGCCATTCCCCCTTGTATATATATATTTTTAAAGATTTTATTTATTTATTTGAGAGAGAGTGAGAGCTGGAGAGAGAAGGGGAGAGAGTACACACAAACAGAGAGGGAGGGAGAGAGAGAGAAGCAGACGCCCTGCCGAGCCAGGAGCCTGATGCCTGGCTGATCCAGGACCCTGCGATCATGACCTGAGCCCAAGGCACGCGCTTAACCAACTGAGCCACCCAAGCTCCCCCCACACCTCTCCTACCTCCCCTACCTATGATTATGAAACATCCAGTAGCAGCTCATGGAACTCTAGGGGAGCATCAGTTAGAAAACGCCAATCTAGAAGGTCAGATCCAAGTTTCCTAGCCTGACCAAAGCCCTTCACCATCTGCTCTCCACTTAGCTCTTTCCACCTTGTCTGGACTGGCCTCTTGCTACTCCTTAGACTCCTACTGGGTTTTCCTGCCTCTGTATCTAAGGACACACTGTTCCCATGCATCCCCCTGACCCCACCATAAGCCCTGCCCATACACACACCACCATCTTTGCCTGCTGAAATTCACGCATCTCTAAGGAATAATATAGCTAATATTTGCTGCACACTTGCTATGTACCATTTTCTTTTATTCACATTATCTCATTTAATTTTTACAATAACCCCATGGAGTATATACTCCTATTATCTCCCTCTTACAGATAAGGAAGTTGTAGTTCAACAGGAGTAAGGGACTTGCCCGAGGTTACTCCGTCAGCAGGTGATGGAGGGAGAATTTGAACCCAGGCCACCTTGCTCTTAACAAATCACTGCCCGCCCCCCGACAGACTTTGCTTATTACTGCCGCTCTGCCCACCACTTCATTAGTTCCCAAATATACTCACTGAACTGTACTATGTATTTCGCTGAAATAACAAGTTAGTGCGCGAGCCGAAGAATTAATAGACCTGCATTGTCAGAGTTGGAAGGGACCCAAGCTGTGATGGGTATTCCAGGATAACGACTTGATCTGATGGATAGGGAGGTTCTGAGACTCGTCCAGGGTCACGAGGCAGGGGTGGGGGGGGGCCAGGAACCAGGTCAGGACCAAGTCTCTTCACCTCCAGCCTGACGGTTTTGACGCCACACTTGCCGTCCTTCCTTTCAACACACATCTCTCCGCGTGCCTTATCTGCGCCCTGCCCCAGTCTGAGCTCCAGCCGAGGCAGACAACACAAGACCTCGAGGATCCTGCTCTGTGTCTCCTCCTGGGACCCGGGGGCAGCAGGGGGTGGGGCATGGTGGTGACTAAGATCTGGTAGGGCTCCCCTCTGGGGCTTCAAGACCCTCCTGGCCATCCCTGGCCTCTGGCCCAGCTTTCTCTGTTCTCTTACAGAGAGCACCAGGAATGGGAGGCAGCAGTTGGCCAGGGGCACAGGGCGGGCCCAGAGGAAGGACCCCGGGTCCGGGTCATTTCCTGGCACTCTTGTTTGCCGCGTGCCCCTGGCTTCTGGTAGCTGTTTCCGCCCCGCCCACCGCCTCCCTGGATGCGTGGGCAGCTGGCCCAAGGCTGGAATTCTCCCACCATTCCCAGTTTGGACTGCCTCTGAGCTGAGCCCTCCCCTCAGAGCCCAGCAGATCAGGATTAGAATCTTGCTCCCCTCAACCGGTGCTGTGATCTTGCACATGTCACTTTGCCAGTCTGGGCCTTTGTTTTCTTCTGGAAAAGGGGATAATAGGACTGAGGTCACAGGCTGGTCATGAAGAATAAAGGTCATATAGGGCTTAGCCCTGTGAGACTCCCAGTGAAAACAGCTATGCCTTTTCTCAGCCCAGTTCTCTCCATTTTCCTCCTCCAAGAAGTCTTCCAGGATGCTTACTCTCCACTGTCTCCCCATCCCTGTCCCACTCTGGGAGCCCCGGGGAAGGCCACAGGCTACTCGGGGGTGGGGGTGTTGTGATGGGGCTCCCCAGGTGCTAATACCTCCACTAGTTCTCAGGGGTTCACTTCCTGGACATAGAAATGTCCATGTCCCACAGGAATGGAGCCAAGAGGAACCCATAAGAAGCACTATGAGTTGTTTGATGGACCAGAGAAGATTCAATTTGATGCGTATCACTGACCTCCACTCCAAGCAGAGCACTGTAGCAGGAGCTATGGGCAAGGTGGAGAGAGGGTCTGTGCTTGTTTTTCCTTGCTTTCCCTGGAGTCAGGGCTGTTGGGAGACAGAGAGCCACTGTCACCCCCTTCGCCATCTTAATAAAAAAAAATAGCATTTATTGGGGCACCTGGGTGGCTCAGTGGATTGGGCCTCTGCCTTCGGCTCAGGTCGTGATCTCAGGGTCCTGGAATCGAGCCCCATGTGGGGCTCTCTGCTCAGCAGGGAGCCTGCTTCCCCCCTCTCGCTCTCTGCCGGCCTCTCTGCCTACTTGTGATCTCTGTCAAATAAATAAATATTTAAGAAAAAAATAGCATTTATTGACCTATTCACTATGTTCAGGTGCTGCGCAATTCCTAATTACTCTCCACAATGACTGCACGGTTAGTGCGCGGCTGTTCACTCCAGTGTGTGGCGGAGAGACTGAGTCACAGAGAGCTTAAGCAATTTTGCAATAAATGACACAATGGCCCAACGTGACAAGCACTCTATCCGAGGGAAAAACAGGGTTATCCTGGAGCAGAAAACATCTGTGGAGGCCCAGGGAGCCTGGAAGACGGTAGACCTCAGTTGGCTTTGACAGAAGGGGAGCTGTCAGTGGGCAGAAAGGCACTGTGGTCGGTGCTGGTTGCAGGTGGAGGGAACACCCTGGACAAAGCTCTTGAGAAAGGGGTGAGCAGAATTTGGAGGGTGAAGATCTTCCCCTCCCCCACCCTCCACAGGCTGGGGCCATGGGGAAAGAACGGGAGTGTGGAGGGCAAGGACCAAAGGTAAGCAGTGATCTTGGAGGACCTCAAGCCCCAGGCTGAGCTGAGCAGCTGGGTGTTTGAGGCTTGATTCTGCAAGCTGTCCAAGGTTTTGGGTTTTTTGTTTGTTTGTTTTTGTCTTTGGTTTTTAAGATTTTATTTATTTATGTGAGAGAGGGAGAACAGGTGCATGAGTGGGCCCAGGGGAGGGCAGCAGAGGGAAAAGCAGACTCCCTGCTGAGCAGGGAGCCCAACTAGGTGCTCCATCCTGGGGCCCCGAGATCACAACCTGAGCCAAAAGCAGATGCTTAACTGACTGAGCCACCCAGGTGCCCCCAAGGTTGGTTTTGAATAGGGTCAGGGTAGGAGAGCCTCTGAGCCAGGTAACGATTATTTCAGGGAAGAGAGGGGAAAGGCCTAGTGTCTGGCCGCATGCCCCATGTTCTCCAGATATGCTCTCACTCAGTCTCCCAGCTGTCCCTAGAGTTGGGCATGATCATCACCCTTTGCAAAGAAACTGAGGCTCAGAGGAGACCAAAAGTGAGTTAAAGGCCGATGCTCACGGAGGCAGCGGTTCCCCCTGCCTGGCACCCTGGCAGCAAGCGTTGGGGTACAGTGTTCTGAAGCCTAAAGCTGTCTATGGGAGTAGAGAGCAGAGAAGGCATGGAATGAATGAAGTGCGGGCCCCTGGGGTTGTAAATGGGGCCACCAAGAGAGCGAGAACAACAAGGGGGCTAGACAGAACAAAGGACAGAGCTGGAGGGCCTGGAGTCCTGCGTGTGGGTGGCAAGGGTCTGTGGGAGACGGTGCCCCAGGAACCATCTCCAGGGACCTTGCTGTGACCCCAGCCTGACCACTAGAAGCCAGACCGCCATGGCCCTGGTCATGTCCAGGCTGAGGCTAGTGCTTCTGGGGAAAGGCCCCTAAGAACTTCCCTCTGTTGGTAGGTTTGGAGTGTACTACTTTGGAGTGTACTATCCTCTCTCCACCCCTGTTCTGGGGTCCCTGGCAGATGGCTGGGGCGACCTGTGCCTCCACCTAGGAGGCCTTAGATGTCCCGCAGACTCGCAAAACATCCCTGCCACTGACCTCTCCCCGAGTCCCCTGCATCATCTCCTGCCCCCACCTCACCCAAGCATCTCTCAGATCCGTGTCCCTCTGTGCAATAGGGTGGGTCCTCACCCTTCCTCAGGTCCCTCCTTGCATCAGCTCCAGATGGATCTTTGGAATCCACAAAAGCTCTCAGCTCACTGCCAGGTGGGAACCCATCCTCCGTTCCCTTCCATTCCAAGGTCGGCACGCTGAAGCCTTTCCTGAGCATGTCCCTTCCAGCCTCTGTCCTTGCGATCGCTGCCCCGATGCCTGGCCCATGGCACCTCCTAGGGTCCGTGCCCTTGTGTGCGCCTGCTCGTCCTCCCCCAGGCCGTAGCCCTGGGTTCCGTCCATCTGGCTCAGCGATCAAGCCTTCCAGCTACCACCAGGACGCTGCCCAGAGCAGTTCTGCCACTGAAGGGGTGAGTGGTCTGGATGTACCTGGCTCAGAGGCTCTCCTACCCTGACCTTATTCCAAACCAACCAAACCCAATGACTCTTTTCTTCAGAGGATCCCAGGACAAGGTGGGGAAGGGGAACTGCCGAGGGAAAAAGCCAGGATTCTGGGTGTTGTTTTCCAGGAAAGTGAAATCCCTTCCTTACTACCCCATCATGCCAACCCTTAACCAGGGAGGGTAGTGCCAGGGGTCTGTCTGGAACCCCTGCCCGCCCCTCCCACACCCCTGAAGTTATTCTTTGTCCCAGCTCTGGCCTTTCCCACCCCCCCCACCACCACCACCTTCATGCTGCCTGAATCATTTCTCCCCTGGGGCTCTGGTTTCTGTGGGTGATGCTGTAATATCCTGCCAGTCTCCGCCAGGGAGCCCACGTGCTGCCCTGCCAGGTAGAGCTCCCCGCCTTCAGGAACCTTCAGGAGGCAAGGCCTTAGGCTACAGGGAAGTTGCCTAATGGTGAGAATTTCTGTGATCCTGGCAGGAAAGGAGAGGGCCCTTAATGAAGAGGGGAATTTCTGCTACCTCCCCAAACAAACTCCAGAGGGTGCCCTGCCTCGCACATCAGAGTGGGGAGCCTGAGAGCGGGGGCTTCTGCTCCCCCAACCCCGCACCCTTCCCTGCCCACACCCCCCCTGCCCTGTCGTCTGCTCCTTAGCTCATGGAAACCTGCAAGCAGATTGCAAATCAGGGGTATCTGGCTTTCCTGTCCCGCTGCAGCCTTCTACCGCAAGGGTGAGGTCCACAGTGAGGCCCCAGGGGGGTGGGGTGCTGGGAGGAGGAGCAAGGGCAGGGAGGAGGCTCCAACCTGTTCCTCAGGGCCCAGCTGGGTCCGGAGTGGGTGTGGAGGAGGAAGTGAGTCAGTGGGCACAGCGATTCATGCCTCAGAATTCTGACTTTCCTTTTCAACCCACTGAGCCAAGACATTTGTCCCAACAGGATCCCAGGCTTGGGGAGGGGACAGGGACAAGAGGATATTTATGAGACAGAACTGGCCTTCCACTCACCTCGCCTGGGTTCTCTGTTTTTAAGGCCATAAAGAACACGTGGCTGGTTGAATTCGGCTGGACATGCAGTGATTGAAGATCTCCTGTATCCAAGGGGCTGTCATGCTTCTGGAAACACAGCTGCCGTAAACGGTGACACGATGACCACGCCGTGAGCGACTTCTGGGCCCCAGTTCTATTTTCCCACAGACCTGTGAGTCTATAATCACAGGGCAAGCCCAGACTAGAAGTCATTGTCAGGGCTGGAAGATTCGAGAGTGACTGCGGGTCGCCCCCTCTACACCCCCACCATTGTCCCCCAAGCACCAGCCCTAAAATATAAGGTGGTAAAGGTTTAGACTGTTTACATTTGACAGCTCTCCAAATGTGGGGTCTGGATGAAAGCTCGGCCTCCCCCGAAGGTGCCCTTGAGCACTCCTGGGGGTTCCCTGCTCTGGGCCAGTACACAGGGGCGTGTCAGTGAATGTTTGAAGCTGGCAGATTCCAAGGCAGGGACGGGGCATCTGCCTGAATGTATCTAGGTCGCAGGAGAAAGGAAATCTGATAAACCCATTCATGCTTCATTGCTCCTCCTTCCCTCCTCAGTAATTTGCATTTTCAACTCAGATCAGAGATAGAGACCTGAGTCTTAATTCAATAGATTTGGTCCACTTAGTTCCACAAATCTTAGGAGCCTTGGGATACACAGGCTGCCGGCTGGGGAATAAGGAGATATATCCTCCAGCCCTTTCATGGTGCAGATGGGGAAATCAAGGCTTGGAGCAAGATAGTAACTTGCCCAAGGTAATAGGGCTGAAGAGAGCCCATGTTCAACTCATAAGGCGCCTTAATTCTGCTCCATCTCTCTCTCCTCCAGCCGCCCACGCACAACCTGTCTGCGCTCAGAGCTTCCTGTGAGGAGGGAGCTAGCAAGCGGAGTGGTCCGGGGCTCTGAGACAGCGATATGGGGGGTGGGGTCCCCAGAGGAAGGCTAATGCAAACCTAGCAAGCATTGAATAAACCAAGTCACCTGGATAGAATCTTGACGTTGGGGCACCTGGGTGGCTCAGTTGGTTAAGTGACTGCGTTTGGCTCAGGTCATGATCCTGGAGTCCCGGGATCAAGTCCTGCATCGGGCTCCCAGCTCCATGAGGAGTCTGCTTCTCCCTCTGACCTTCTCCCCTCTCGTGCTCTTTCTCTATCAAATAAATAAATAAAATATTAAAAAAAAAACAAAGAATCTCAACATTGTCATCATTGTGACTCAGAAAACTTCACCCCAATCCAGACCCCTATAACTCTTCTTCTTTCTTTTCTCCCAAGGCTTTGTCCTACTAGTCCTTCCCTTCTCCCTTGTCCAGATACTCCTCCAAGAAGCCTCCCTTCCTCCACAGCAGAACCCATAGTTGACCTGTTTTCACCGTCCCTGGCAGAAGCAGACAGACCCCACCCAAGGTTTTGCTTGATGTCAAGACTGATGACGTCACACACAGGCCAAGAGGGTATTAAAGAGTTTATTATTTACATAATCGAGGTCTCTGGGGGAGAGCAGGGCTGGCCTGTTGAGCAAGGTCTGGAATGGCTCGAGAGAGCAAGGAGAGGAGAAAGCCTTATTGCAGTTAGGGACTGAGATCAAGATGAGCATTTGTGCGGGAAAGGGGTTCGAATCTCCCGTGGCCACCAAAGAAGGGAACATGCTCCCCCCACCAGGGGCTTCATTATCAGTTTGTCCAGGTGTAGGGCACAGGGGGAGGGGTGTGGCTTATAAGCGTCAGCAGTTAAACATCAAAAAAAGGACTCTGATTCCTTCTCACGTGTGTTATTGATGTGCCCTTGTTTCTCTCTGTCTACCTTTCTAGGTGGGCCCTTTTCCACGGAGAAGAGTTGCCAAGACAAATTCAACTGAGGTTTGAGATCAGGCTATGGATGGTATGTCACTGGAACCAGGGGACTTCAGACCATCGTCATGAACCTGAGGCTTCTCTTTCTGCCTCTCTCCAGCTCAGAGACCCTTCCAGTGTCCACATCTCCCTCCATCCCCACTCCGTCTCCCCCAGATCTCTCTGACATTCCTTTGCTCCAGCACTCCCCCGCTCCCAGGCAGTCCTGCTCCCACTCCCACATTCCCTCAGGATACTCCCCTGGAATGGAAAAACCATCCCTCATCCCTTTCCTGCTCCCAGCCCTGGGATCGGACATACTGGTCATTCCTGTTTGGGATGGCCAAAGAGATAACGCCTGGCATAGAGCCCATCTGTCATCACAGGATTCTCAAAGCTGTTTCAGGTGGGACTCCTTGCCCACACAGAGCATCTGCCCTGGTCCCTGCCCTCCCGGCCCCAAACATCTTCTCTTCTCCAAGAATAAGGCAGCTGTGACCCAGTAGCCAGCCCAAAGGAGAACAAGGTAACTGGTCAACCTCCACCCAGGTCAGCTTTCTGTTCCTTATGCCCAGATGTCTCCTAACCCCTGCAGGCCATGGGCCACAAGGCAGACCATGGGGAGAGGCTGGGTGACTCTGGGGAGTCACAGCTTGGGAACCTTAGAGAACACTGTTGTTGTAGTTGCTTTTGCTCCAATGCATCTGGTTGTGTGACCAACATCTGTCGGGACTTGTCTCTTACAGATGCAGCTGTGGTGAGTAGCTTCCAGTCCTAGTTCTGCCCCCTCCCTCACCCTCAGCCCTGTGAGCCATCTGAACTTGGACTTTGGAAACCTTAGGTTTCCTCCTAAGTTAAATGAGAATGATAATCCTGACTTCAAAGGGAGGATAGGAGGATGATATAGGAGTCTGCATGTGAAATGATTCATAAACTATAACGTTCAAGTTCCTGTCCAGGCTGTTAACATAATTTTGTACTCCGAGTCCTTCTTCCCTTCCTTAGGGAGGTGCCAAATGGTACAAGCTTCAGGTTCCCCCAAACCTAGACCTGCCCTGAGTATCAAACCAATGATAATGATTAGCATACGGGGTCAAGAAGGACTCCGAGGTCAGATAATACAGAACTAAAATCCAAGCTGTGTGGTCTTCACCAAGTTACTTAACCTCTCTGAACCTCAGGTTTCTCATCATAAAGCAGATAACCCTCAAAGATTGTTGTGAAGATTGAATCTAATAATCTCTGTAAGGCACTTAACATAGTTCCTTCTGAGTGAGCACTTTTTTTTTTCTGAGCACTTTCTACACAGTAGTTTTCTTCTTATTATTATAAACTCTCAGAGACAGGGACTCTAAATCAAACTGCAAGAGAGTGAGGGCTGAAGGTTGAACTTCTGGGCCAAACAAAGTTCCTTCAGCCTGTAGAAAAGAATGTGCAGGGGAAGTGAGTCTCTATGCTGCGGTATGAGAAATCTGAGTTCGATTCAAGAAAGTACATAGTTTCCTCTTGAAGTTCCCTTTCAGTTAGTTTCTTCCGAGGATGACTAGCGCTTTGCGCTCCGCCCACCTACCTCCACCTGGGGCCACCCACTACACACCTAAAGAGGCTGGCGTTCTGCCCAGTCTCCAACACTCAGGCTGAGCCTGGGTAGGAGGAGGAGACCTCTGCTGGGCTGGGCCCTGAAGGCTGGAGTGGACGAGACATGGTTAGAGTCTAGGCCCCGCTCCCGGGCCACACTGTGCATTCTAAGCAGAAGGGACCCATTTCCACCCCGAATGGTTTATAAGGGATACCAGAAGGCGGAGCCCTTTGTGGGGAAGCGCTGTCTTGCGGCTCATCACAATTAGCAATGCTCGGTTAGAACGACTGCTGAATATCCGTCCGGCTTTGCGGAGGGACCGTATCCAGCCCGGATCAGGGTGGGCGGGGGCGGGCGGGCAAGAGAAACACATCTCGACAAGGACAGCGAAGGGACTGGGTGCGAGGAAGAACATCCAGAGACCGCCAACAGCCTCTCAGGGACTCACAGCGCTGCGGAGGCGAAGCCGGCATTCCACCCAGAGGCGCGCGAATGTCCGCCTCCCAGATGCGCCAACGCCGGGGCTCTCCAGCGGGCCCGCAGAGGTGGCCGCGCCAGGAAAGGCCTTTCCAGCAGCGGTAGCCGCCGGAGCAAAGCAGCCGGACAAATCCCACCCCCCGGCGCCGCCCGTCCAATCCATCTTGCTGGGGAGGTGACGCTCCCTGGGAGAAGCAAGGGGCGGAGAGGGGAAATCCAAGCCTTTGGGGGCTCCCGACAGGTGTTTGGGGGAGAGGGCGGAGCCTGGTTAGGGAGGATGAGGAGGGAGGGGCGGTGCTGCCCCTTTAAGAGGCGGTAGCGGAGCCGGGACCTTTTCTCTTTCCCCGGAAGGAAAGCGGAGCCCGGGCTGGGCGCGCAAGGTGGGGAGGTGCGGGCTTGGGCGTGGGGAGGCGGGGCGCGCGCGCAGGGGACCGCTCCCTCCCGTCTCTCTTGCGGTCGACCGGTCTGCGTTCCCAGATCCGCCGCCGAGCCAGGATCGAAGGCTACGGTGCGGCCAAGGGGGCGCGGCCGGGACGAGCTGGGGGCAGGGTGCCGGGTGCCGGGGGCGGGGGGGGGGGGGCCGTGACCCGCCGGCGGGGCAGGCGGGAGAGTAGACCCGCGAACCTCGAAGAGGAGTCTGAGAGCGCAGACCCTGAGCGGACGTGAAACTGACCGGGGCTGGGGGCCAGAAACTTCTCAGCGCTGCGGGGCTCAGCGACGCAGCCCGCCCGAGTGCTCTCCGGTGGCGCGGGGAGCAGGTGAACAGGTCCTCACTCCCAGCGGCACGCCCTCACGCGCTCTTGCCCCGGCCCCCGCCCCCGCAGCCATGGGCCCCGGCCCCCGCCGCTCCGCCTGCGTCCCGCGCGGGATGCTCTGTGCGCTCGCCTTGATGGTGGCCGCCGGCGGCCGCGTCGCCTCCGCCTTCAACCTGGACACCCGATTCCTGGTGGTGAAGGAGGCCAAGAACCCCGGCAGCCTCTTCGGCTACTCGGTCGCCCTCCACCGGCAGACGGAGCGGCAGCAGCGCTACCTGTAAGTTGAGGTTGGCTGGGGGTGGGAAGGAACGTAGGGCGGGGGGAGAGAGTGTGTGTGCAGGGGTGCGGGTGGATCCAGAGCCGAGTCGCAGGCCGGCTTCCAGGCCCGCGAGGCGCGGGCTCTAGTGAACGGGTATTAAGCGGGGCGGGGGGAAACCTGGGCAGGCCTTCCCTACCCAGGTCTGGCGGGAAGCAGAGGGATTGGGTGTGGGATGGGGTCCGCAATCCCTGGCAAGTGCTGACCCAGCCAGAACCTGTCTAAACTCAGCCCCTCAGCCCTATAAAGCTGTCTTGAAAGTAGAAGTGGAATCCCCGTTTCCTGAGCCTCCTCCCACGCCTTCGACCACGTACCTAATGTAGGAATACTTCTCTCCAGGGCTGGGACCTGGGGAAAACTGCAAGGTAAACACCCAGTGGATCCCTCTTCCCCCTTAACTGGGAAGAAACTGTGGCCCCCTATGTTTAAGCGCCAGGGCCTTGCCAGCCACACCCTCTGCAGATCCAGACTGGAGGGCCTTGCAGGCACTGGGAGCTTGATGCTTGGCGGGTGCAGGGTGAAGTGATGGGCGAGTCTGGGCCTTTGGAACTGTCCAGGAGCTTCCTCTGACCCCTTGAAGATGGGGAGGCAGAAGGAGCTGTCCCAACTCCTGCTTGCACTCCTGTCCCCGACCCCACCCCCCACAGGGGCGCCCTCCCACCAGACATCTTCCCTGCATTCCACAGATTCATGTTGAATCTTCAACCCTGAGTGTGTTTGTTTTGGTTTGAAGAGGGAAATGGTGTTTTTCTCTTCTGTTCGCCTTCCCGGACAGCTGTAAGGAGAAGGAGGGGGAACAGCTACCCGTAGGGGAGAGGAGCGAAGGAGATTGCATCCAGCTGCTCGTGTTTCCTATTACACCCCCACCCCCGCCACAGCCACCGGCCACACTCCTGCCTAGAGGGGCAAGTCTAGGTTTTAGAAGTTTCTCTGCCCTGGGCTCAGGTGCTGAGGTTGGCAGCTGGGGAAAAAAAGGCAGCTGGGAGAGGGGAGGCTATGGCAGAAGGGAAGGAGTTGGGACAGGTGAGGCAGGTCCCACCTACCTCTTTAGGCTGGGGAACCTATCAGACATCTACCCCAGCCTGGTGTCTAGCTCCACGAGCAAGAAGACAGGGTTTCCTACAAGGTGTATTGAAAGCTTTCCCAACTCTGGCTGGGGCCTGCAGAAACTTGAGGAAGCTTGGAATATCCAAAGTCCAAACTCTGCCTCAGTCTTGGCCTCTGCCCTGCTGGCCCAGCCCTGGCCCAGTCTACTTACCTACCTGGCCTCCATCTCGCTTTTGCAGAGGCTTAGGCCACCACACCCTTCCCAGCACAGCACCAGCAACTGTGGGCTGCCCTTGACCAGCCCTTCATCTTTTGGAGACCCTGAAAGTGGCTATCAGCCCAAGTTTCTGTATTGGCACTCTTTCTGCCCCAGCCCAGAAAAATAATTTTTAGAATTCTTTTTATTTTTTTTTTAAGATTTTATTTATTTATTTGAGAGAAAGAACAAGTTTGCACGAGCAGGGGTAGGGGCAGAGGGGAGAGCAGCAGGCTCCCCACCGAACAGGGAGCCGGATGCAGGACTGGATGCAAGGGCCTTGAGATCATGACCTGAGCTGAAGGCAGCTGCTTACCTGACTGAGCCACCCAGGCACCCCAGATTTTTTTAGACTTCAATACTGAATCTGCATGATATAAGACAACACAGTGGAAAAAGAAGGTGGGGAAATCGAGAGTGAATAATGAAAATCTGGAGTAGATAATGGCCTCTGTAAACCCCACATCCAACCCCCTACCCGCTATGTGACCTTGAGCAAGATATTTCCCTTCTTGGGGCCAGTTTTCTCCAAAGAGAGGTTGGACCTGGATCTATGTACTCTTTCCTGCCTCTGTTGGCCTATTAAGAAGAAAGCAGATGCTGGGGAGGGAGAACAGGGCCCTAAGTCCCCTTGCCAGTTTCTAGTCTTGGATCTGTCACTAATACCTGAATCTTAATGTCCCCACCTGTCAAGGGTGAGGGAAGGACAACATGCCTTCTTCATGAGGTGCCAGTGGGACTGTAGTGAGGCAGTGTGTGAACATCACTTTGTATGTGCCTGTGTCTCCGGGGAGCAGCTCAGGGCTCTCATGCCAAAGCCAGGCCCTTGTACCCATGGGTCTCACCCTAGATGGCTGAGCAGAGGGGCTTTACTGTTCTTCCTGGGCAGCTAGAGATCACATTAGGCCTGCTTAAAGCCCAGAAGGTTCTAAAACTAATGAACTGTGGAGAGGCAGGTAATTCTAGATCAAGTTCTGGGCCATTCTCTTGGGTAGCATGTCTCTCCCTGTGGTTCTCTATCTTGGCTCATCTCCTCCTCTCGCTGAATTCTGCCCCTTGGCCCTTTGGGAGGGCCAGCTGGGCCAGCTGGGCTAAGCTGCAGCCAGCTGTGTAGCCAGATGTGAACAGCTGTCTGAGCGCACAGTTTCGGGGAACCAACCAGTCAGGTATTATATTCTGTTAGCCTACAAGCCCTTTTGGAAAAGGGGGGAGGTCTCCTGGTCCTGAACAAACTTTTAGCCTCAGTTCATAGAAGGTCTGCAGGAGGTTGGGGGGGTGGTTCCTGCAAATACACGGAAAATCCTGCATCTGTGCGTCCTTCGGGGGTAAGGGGAAGGGAAGAGCACAGTTCTCATCCTGTTTTCAAAGAAGGCCTTATTTCAGAAACCGTTAAAACCCCAGGTCTTTATCTCGTTCCCATCGTCTTTATCTCTGGACCCGAGTTAGGGAACTCCCACATCAGAGTTCACCCCTACCCAGGCCCCGGCTTCCCTGTCTCGGGAAGTACGGGTGAGGAAGAGGGCCAAGGACCAAGGTGCTTCGGGCTTCTGGGTAGGATGTGAGCCCTGGGGAAGCAGAGGGACCATTCCTCTGGGAGCTGGTCTCTGCCCCCTGGGCCCCAGCACCTACTCTGTGGTTCCCTCCTGGGAATCCAGTTGTCCTGGTCCGGCCTGACCTTGTAGACCACAAAGATACCTCTGGAGCTCTCTCTCCCCTTTGCGCTTGCATGAACTTGAGGGTGTCTACGGAGCCTGGGGCGGGCGTGGCTGTGCCTCTGTCTGATGAGGTCATATCTGAGGTAGGCAGGAACCGGGCTTACCTGCCATGCTCTCCTAAAACATGTTTCCCTGGGCAGGGCAGGCACCTGGCAGCCTCCAAGACTCATGCTGGAGGAGATGGGCAGAACAGTTGTGGCTGCAGGCAGACCTGCACCGTGGAGCGCCCTGTTCCTTGGGCTCTCTCCAGCGACCCGCCCAGGACGAGGAGCTTTAAATGGGGCAGGAGGAAGGGGAAGCCTGACTTTTTAGAGAAAGAAATGAAAGGGGGTTGCCCCGAGCTAAGCTACGGAGGAAGATGTCTGTTGCAGCAGGAGGGATGGAGAATAGATAACAGGGAGAACCCCCCTCTCCCCACACTGCAGAGGATCAAAAAGGGAAAAGATACTAAGGAGCCAGCAAGAGGGAGAAGAAATGAGAAAAACAGCCTTGTTTGGGGCCAAGGCCTCTTTCTCCCGTCCTCTCTCATTCTCTCGCTTCCTCTGGCCTGTTGCTCTGGTTCTAGGGCTGAGTCACCAGGAGGGAGAGGGGGCTGGGTGGGCAGCGTCAAGGCGACGTAGGGGAGGACGGAGAGGCTGTTGTTCGGCTGCCACAGGAGCAGCCTCTAGGGAGATGGCTAATTCAGGCGGCACTTTGGGCACAGAGCTGGGACCCAGCATCCGAGGGCTGCCTGTACCTGCACCCCTGGTCTCAGCGCAGAAGCCGCGCTCGGCACCACCCACCCACCTCCAGGCTCAAGGGGGCAGGGAACCCTGAGGAGTGCGGCGTGGGGGCCTGTGGTCTCTCTGCTGGCCCCTGTTACCCTCCAGGTTAACTGGAAGCTTCCGAGGTGCCTCCCTGAATCATACAGGCGGATTCTCTGAGCATCACCCCACCCCAGTGCCCCCC
This sequence comes from Neogale vison, assembly GCF_020171115.1. Taxonomy (NCBI): domain Eukaryota; kingdom Metazoa; phylum Chordata; class Mammalia; order Carnivora; family Mustelidae; genus Neogale; species Neogale vison. The sequence continues at coordinate 45,735,077 of NC_058095.1, read as the reverse complement.
AGGGAGGCTTCTCTTTGGGGTGAGCAGCCTGGTGCCTTGAATGCTCCTGGGCCCCATTCCCCAGCCTCCTCCGCTTCTGCCGTTTTCAGCTTGGCCGTTGCATTAGCTTTGAACCCTCCCCCACCACCCCCACCCCAGGAAGAATGATGGAATGGGGGTGAGGAAGTGCTTTTATGGAACTTGGAGTTCAAGGGCTCCCCAGAGGCCAGGAGGGGCTGTCTGGCTGGAGCCAAAGACGAGGCTGAGGAGCTGTCAGAAAGCCCTTGAGAGGTCATTTCATCCATCCCCCTAGTCCCGGAGGGGCTCAGCCCGGCTCCAGGAGAGGGAAAGTCAGATCTCCTTTCTTCTGTGCTCTAAGAGCTGGGCAGAGCATCCTGCTGGCCTCCCTTCTGACAGCTGCCTGGAGTTGGACTCACTGGTGATCTGGGAGGGGTCAGCGTTTGGACCCACTGCTCTGGAGCAGCCCCAAAAGCAAGCAGTAGAGGGGTGCGTTTGCATTCTATTTTCCATTTCATTTCTGCACCAGGAAGACCCCTCCCACACCTGGCTGTGGCTTGAGGGATCTGGACCTGACCCTCTGCACAGGCCTTCCCCCATCCAACTCCCAGTCCCCTGGCTGGGGACCCACTGGATCCTGGGCTGGGAGCCAGAGGGCCTTAAAGGGCCTCTGAGCAGGCCAAGTAGGAGCTAAAAATACCCCAGGGGGGTTAGAGGGGGGCTCCCCATGGAATCTCTGGGGAGGGAGGGGCCTGGGATGTGGGGCTGGAATTTAGGGCACCCGCCCTGCCCCACCGCCCATCAGTGGGCACAAGGCTGGGACAGGGTGACGGCCTGAGTGAGTATGGACGGCAAATGGATTGATTTCAGTCCCAAATGCTACTCATGGCTGGCTTTCCCTGTGCGGTACCCCAGGAGGCTAAGAGGAAGGGTCCCTCAGCCCACTACCTCTGAGATGAACAGAGCTGGGAAGTCACGGTTACCCTGCTCCCTGGCCACCCATGTCCCCACAGCTTGGTCCCCCCTGCCACCCAGCCTGCAGCTGGGGGACAGCAACACTTCCACTGCGTGTCCCACCTCGGAATGCAGCCTGGGATCCCGAGGCACACCTCGCCTCCTGAGGCCTGGACCTACCCCTTCAAGTTCATCGTAGCCAGTGCCCTCCCCCCCCGCCCCGTGATTCTGCCATCAATGGGAGGACTCCTAGGTCCCATCCTCCGCTCCCTCTAAACAGCCAGTCTGCTCTTTGCCCTCTGTTCCAGACTCCCTAACCACTCCTGCGTGCTTGGAGGAACACCTGGGGGTGACGGAAGTCCAGTCCCTGATGCCGAACTAAGTGCTCACATTGGCCATGACGTCATAGTCCAAATGCCCTTCTGAAACATGGACCCATTTGTTCCCCTCAGCAACCCTGGAAGTTGGTGGGACAGCCGCAGTCCCCATTTCACAAATGAAGCACTCACAGCTCAGAGAGGGAAAAGAAACATCCCTCCTGAGGAAGAACCAGGCCCTTCGGTTCTTTTCCCACAGGCTGAGACGTTTCCTTTCCCGTGGCTTTTGCCTCTCTCTCTCACCTGGCAGTCACTAGGGGGCGGGGGGACCTGGGTGGTCAGGCAGTGGACTCACCAGGCACCCTCTCCAGGCCAGACAGAGGGTGACTAACCGGGCCCGGGCTGCCACCCTGGCGCCCTGCCAGCCCTCCTGCCCGCCCCTCCTAGCGCTGCTCTGCTTGGAGAAGCTGCACCCCTGCCCCCAGGGACACTTCCCAGCTGAGGTTGGAGTGGAGAAGTGAGGCGCAGGCAGAGGTCCCACCCCCTTCCCAGCACCCTCAGGCAGTGCATTCCTGACAGCCAGTGGGTGGAGGCACCCCAGGTCCCAGCATGCCCGGGCCTGGCCCTGCCCACTCCCCCGCTGCCCTCACTCATGGGTCCCAGGCAGGAGCTGTGGGCGGGGATGTTGCTGTGCTCCTCCAGACTCTGGCGGGTAGCCCGGAGCCCAGTTCTGAGCTGGGAGTCTGGGGATGATGGTGGTGCCGGGGCCAGACAGAGGGGTACCGAGGAGGTGCCTGCCACCCAGAAGGCTGTGTCCGTCAGGATCCAGGAGGCCATCCAGGCAGAATGTCCACAGGCTACAGACAGGGAGGTGATAATCAGAGAGCAAAGGGGCTAGAGCTGTCTTGACCTGAGGTGCACAGTATTTGTTAAATAGGCTGGTTCTGAGGTTCTGCCTCCAGGTTCAATTCTGATGATCTGCGGTAGGCTGAGGAGTTTGCCAGTTTTTAACAAATCGGCCAGGGATTTCTTTTCTTTCTTTCTTTTTTTAAATAAATTTGATTTATTTATTTGACCGAGCGAGAGAGAGACAGCAAGAGAGGGAACACAAGCAGGGGGAGTGGGAGAGGGAGAAGCAGGCTTCCTGCAGAGCAGGGGGCCCGATGTGGGGCTCGATCCCAGGACCCTGGGATCATGACCTGAGCTGAAAGCAGACACCTAACCAGCTGAGCCACCCAGGAGCCCCTGGCCAGGGATTTCTGATGCTGGTGGGCCAAAGACCATCTTCTGAGATATTGCTCCCAGGCTGATCTGCCTTCCTGTCCTCTAGCCACCTGTCTGTAATGGGATGTGTGACCGGGGCCCTAGGCACCCTTCTAGGAACTTGCGGTCGCTGTCCCCAAAGATGGGTTCTGGGCATGCTGGGGGCAATCCCCACTCTCAGGCCCACCTGCCAAGAACTCAGCCCTGCGGCTCCATTGTCCACAAAGTGTCAGGTGCCCATCCCCTCATAGCTTGTATGCCTGTCTCGAGGGGGTGGTAGTCCTGTGCGGCGGGGGGCAGGGATAGACATCACCCAGATTGTTTAGGGGCCTTGTTGACCCCAGCTCACCTGGCTCTGCTTTCAGGGACACTCCCTGCATCCAGTGTCACCTTTCAGTGCTAGCCCCTGGGCCCGAGTCCTCATATAATTTAGAGAGGAAGGACCAATGCCTCCTGTGTCATCTCCCACAGCTCCCACCCCCACTGGAAGTTGAAAACTGCCAGGATTCCCCCAGTCATTCTCTCTTCTGGTCTGCCTTTACCGCAGAGGCCAAAGCACCCCTTCCAAAACCCAGATCTGATCATGTCACTGCCTTGCTTGAAACCCCCTTCCCACCCTGCCCTCCCCACTTCCCACCATGTTCCTGGCTCCCACCACACTTAGGGCTGTGCGGATCCTGAGTCACACTGCTTGTTCATGCTCCCTGGCCCTCATGCAGGTCATACCTTTGCCTACTGTGCCCTTCCTCCCTTTCTCCTGGTGAGCCCTGGCCGTCCTCAGACTCAGTGCCGTTCCTCTGTCTGTGAGCCTCCCGCGCTACTCCCCATGCCATTGCCTCCGGGCTGGTTTGTGCCCTGCTTTCCTCTCTGGAGGCACTGACTGCAGATGTCTGTTTTCTTGCCTCTCCTGCGCTAGCTGCTCCTGGAGCACCGGGGCCGGGATCCATTCATCTCCTGACCCCAGAGCCCGGCACACAGCCTGGCACTGGTACACAGCAGGTGCTCAGCAAACATGTTGAACAGAAAGCTGTTCAAAGCACACTTTGGGGATTCTGAGCCCAGGCCCACCAACCTCATTGGATCCTCCCCACCCAGGCTCCTGGCTGGTGCTCCTCGGGACCTCGCCCTGCCTGATGGCTACACCAACAGGACCGGCGCCGTCTACCTGTGCCCACTCACTGCTGACAAGGACGACTGTGAGCGGATGGACATCTCAGAGAAAAGTGAGGGGAGGGCGCTGGGGGTCAGCACTGGGGCAGGCGTCCGGTGGAGGGGGTAGCATGGAGGGTGACCTGGAGGAGCTATCCGGCTTAACTGGGCGGTTTCCACTCCCTCCTTCTCCCTCTGGGAGGAGGGAGCGCTAGAGGAAAGTGGGACCACGTGGCATCTGTGGAGCTGAGATTAATGGTGGCTGGAGAAGGGCATAGGGAGGCTGGCGTGCAGGAGTGGAGGGCCAGGAAGACCAACCCCTACCCTCTAGAGGCTCTGAGCACCAGGAGGACGGGCTCCCCAGCTCATGATCCCTCCCATGCCCACAGGTGACCCTGACCATCACATTATTGAGGACATGTGGCTTGGGGTGACAGTGGCCAGCCAGGGCCCTGCAGGCAGAGTCTTGGTAAGTAGGCTTTCACTGTCAGCTCCCTCTACGCCAGTCCTCTCCTTCATTTCCCAGGAGCTGGTGGGGGAAGCAGAGGGCAGGAGAGGGGTCTTCAGTGAGTGAGCTGGAACCTTGCAGATGTCCATTTCTGTGGCTGGATGTCTCCATGGTCCTGAGTGCCTCCTCCATCTGCACTTCTGGCATGCTTCCAGGGCCTGGCAGGGCCTGGGTCCTGTCTGAATCACCCGCTTCCTACCCCCCCACCCACCGCCACCCCCTCCCGGGGTGCTCACCCTGCGTGGGAATGAGCTGAGGGAACTGTGAGGAGGAAAGGGCAGAGGGAGCCTGGGGCAGTGCGGCCTGGGCCCTCTCCTTCCTGACAGGCTGGCGGGCGGAAGAGGCACAGCCCTGCTGACCCCAGCTCACCCCTGGGGGTTTGGGGGCCACTCCCTGCTGTCACTTGTCACTTCCTGGCTGCCTTCTTCCGTGTCGGCCTCTGGGGTCTCAATTTCTGAATCCCAGATAGGCAAATTTTTTTTTCATTTTTTAAAAATTGATGTGAAATCTACAGACAGTTAAACATACAGATTTTAAGTTTTAAGGAGGTCTGACCAACCAAACACCTGTGAAACCGACACCCATCAAAGAGATATTGACATCACTCCAGAGAGTGTGTCCCCATCCAATCAATGGCCACCCCCATAGTCATCTCTGTTACAGTTTGTCACCTTTGAACACCATCGTAAGCCCCGGGTTCGCCTCAGTTCACGAAAATGCTATTTTCGGACTGTGTTATGGAAGGCCTCTGTTGAGGGTGGTTCTAGATCCTGGGCCCTTCTTCAGTTGCAAGCATACCCGCTCCACAGATGTTCAGTGAGCACCTACTGTGTGCCCCGCTTCGGCTAGCACCAGTGGCTTGGCAGTGACTCCGGCCTGCTGCTGGGGTTGCTCACGGCTGGAAGCAGACACAGAAAGCAAGCAGACCCAGTTCCGGGTTTCCCCTGGCCCCTGACTGTTTTATCAACACCCTTTTCTGATTGATGTGTCCCACGACTGTTTGTCGAGCCCCTCCAGAAGCTACAAGAGAGGCAGGAGCAGCCTAGCGCTTAGGAGCTCAGACTTGGGAGGTTGAGGAGTCTCTGCGTCTCTCTAGATGTGAGATCTTAGAGACTTAGTTCTCTGTGCCTCTTATCTAAAATGGGGGGGTTGGTGGAAATTGTCCCCACTCCACAGGGGTATGTTGGGAGACCGACTGGAGTTTGTATGTGAAGAGCTTAGACTTCTGTCTGCTGTATAAGAAGCACTCAGTAGGCGTTTGCTGCTATTATTAACTGGTGTCATTGCTATGATTATTTTAACAATGGCCCACCCATTAAGAGGGCACAGCAGAGAGGTTAAGTTCCTTCATCTGCTCTGTTTAGACCAGAGAGCTCAGGCCCCGCATCCCCTCATCCTTTCCCCTTTTCCTTTTGCCAAGATCTGTACGCCACTCTCAAATCCAAAACCTCCTGGCCTTCCCAAAAATTGTTCCCACCCTTCAGAGCAGATTTCCGAATCCTGGAAAGCAGACGCAGGTCCAGGTGTCACTGTGGCATGGCAGAAAAGCTGGGAGACCTCTTCGAGCTCCTCCCCAGCCAAGCCAGCGGTGCCCAGGGCCAAGGATACAGCCGGCCTTCGGTCCCTGCTGCGGGCTCAGGCTGTGTGTGCCCCTAGGTCTGCGCCCACCGCTACACCCAGGTGCTGTGGTCAGGGTCGGAGGACCAGCGGCGCATGGTGGGCAAGTGCTACGTGCGGGGCAACGACCTCGAGCTGGACCCCACTGACGACTGGCAGACGTACCACAACGAGATGTGCAACAGCAACACAGACTACCTGGCCACAGGCATGTGCCAGCTGGGAACCAGCGGCGGCTTCACCCACAACACTGTGTACTTTGGCGCTCCGGGGGCCTACAACTGGCAAGGTAGGTGCTGCGGGGGGACGCCGGGAGGAGCCGAGACCACCCGCTCCCAGGAGGCAGAAGAGACCTGTTTGCCCCTCTCGCGCCTCAAGCGCTTATTATTTTTATTAGCCTTAAACTATCCTTATGAGGCAAAGCGTCCTTAGACCCATTTTCCAGAAAACTGAGCCTCAGAGAAGTGAAGTCAGTTGCCCAGGGCCAATGGTAAGTTACAAAACCTGAACTGGAATTCAGGTCCGTCTGACTCTGCTTCAAAGCATTGAAAGCCTTATTAAGACAATAAAACATGCTCCTGGTGCAGCTACTAACTGGGACAGTAGGATTTGGTGATACAGAGAGAGAGAGTGCCCCTTCTCTCCCACCCACCTCCCTCGCCCCATTTCCCCGTGCAGACTACCGAGTGTCTGGCGGAGCCTCTGACTTATTTTAGAATATATAGATATCTTCATTTATTTTTTTTAAGATTTTATTTATTTATTTAACAGAGAGAGAGATCCCAAGTAGGCAGAGAGGCAGGTAGAGAGAGAGGGGGAAGCAGGCTCCCTGCTGAGCAGAGAGCCCAATGCAGGACTCGATCCCAGGACCCTGAGACCATGACCTGAGCCGGAGGCAGAGACTTAACTCACTGAGCCACACAGGCGCCCCTAGAATATATAGGTATCTTTAAAACACACACACACACAGGATCACACTCAACTCGCTGTTCTACTTTCTCTTTTCCACTTCTCGATGAGTTGGGGGCATTTTTTTTTTCTCATCCATACATAGAGGGCAATCTTTGGGGGGCCGGGGAGTATTTTCTTTGGATCAAGAGCCGTGCTTATAAATGCTATGGCCACGCTCAGATACTTGGGTGTCTGAGGCTCACAGCTCCTCCATCTCTGCCTCTCTCCACCACATAGTGGTGGTCCTAGTGAGCCTTCTCTCCTTTCTGCATCTATGTTAATTGCAGAATCAACAGGCAGAGGGAGTCCTGAATCTCCTCCACTTGACCAAGAGGTAGTCCAGGGCATAGTTGTAGGGGCAGACACCAGAGGCTGAGGGCTCGGCTCAGTCCTCTGGTCCTGCCTCCCCCACAACCCCTAGTCCTTTAGAACCTCAGCAAGGCAGCAGGTGCCCTCCAGCGGCAGCCCCAGGGAGCAAGGGTCAGGTGGACAGCTGAGTTTGGGGCAGGACCAGGAGATAGTGGTGTGGAGTCTGGCCTCAGTGTCTAGAGCGAGAGCAATGTCATTTTGTGTCCAGGAGCCTAGATGACCAGATTCCAGCCCTGGCTCAACACCTGCTCCCTATCCCTGAGCCTTGATTTTCTTATCTGCAAAATGGGCATCGTTGTTCTACTTTACAGAATTATTAAAGCAGATGTGATTTTCCAATGGCAGAGGGCTCAGAAATAAAAGGGGTTATTATATCCTTATTGTGTGGGGGTGTCAGGAGGACTTGGACATGGTGGTTGAAGGGAGTGGTGATTCAAACCCCTCCCTCCCCCTCCTGAAAGGAAATAGCTACATGATTCAGCGGAAGGACTGGGATTTATCCGAATATAGCTATAAGGACCCAGAGGACCAAGGAAACCTCTATATTGGTGAGTTGAGCTGTGGTGGGTCATGGGGTGGTGGAGGAAGGAGGGGGCTCAGTTCCTAGCACGCTGGCCTCTCACCTTCAGTGCCTAGTGGAAGAGTGAGGCCTTGGTGCAGGTGTGACTAGCACCACTGAGCTCAAGCAGCACACACTTATTGAGCACCACCTGTATGCCAGGCCTGTTCTCAGTGCCCAAAATTCACAGTCCCTACCTTCATGGAAGTCACAGTCTGGTGTGCAGGCAAGACTGGAGGCTGGGCATCCAGGGTCCACTTTCTTGTCCAACTTGGAATAAAGGAACAGAAGATATTTGGGAAGTCTTGGCAAGCAGGGTGGAAGGGGACCAAGTTTACTGAGCCTTGACTGATGACCTCCCCACCCATCCTAGGGTACACAGTGCAGGTGGGCAGCGCCATCCTGCACCCCAAGGACATCACCATCGTGACAGGTGCCCCCCGGTACCGCCACATGGGCGCTGTCTTCTTGCTGAGTCAGGAGGCGGGCGGAGACCTGCGGAGGAGGCAGGTGCTGGAGGGCACGCAGGTGGGCGCCTACTTTGGCAGTGCCATTGCCCTGGCGGACCTGAACAATGACGGGTGAGGATCCAGGGACAGCCTCTGGGGCCCCGCAACCCTGGGGAACGGCCAGGGCGGCAGGCCTGCCCAAGCCTGGGCAGAGCAATGGAAGGTCACAATTATCCGATTGTCCAACTGTCTGTTTGTTTGCCTGCTCCTTATTGGGATTTGCATGTTGACTGCACTTAGTCTTGATGAGATTCTGGGTATTTCCACATCAATTGCAGGACACCTGCTTCTACTTTTGTCCTTGTATGGTTCTTGGGGATGTGGATTGTCGGGGTGTGATCTGCGCTCCCTGTCTTTTCTGGGACGTGTGTCTTCTATCAGACGGGTCCTGATGACATTGCCACGTCCTTCCCAGGAGCCACGGCCAGAGATGCCATTTGTATAGCCTTGGACCCTGGCGCAGTTGTGCCCACTAAACAAGAGTTATGTCCCATCTCTCCCTCCTTCTCTCCCGTGCAGGTGGCAGGACCTCCTGGTGGGCGCCCCGTACTACTTTGAGCGGAAAGAAGAGGTAGGGGGTGCCCTGTATGTCTTCATGAACCAGGCAGGCACCTCCTTCCCTGCCCACCCCTCCCTCCTTCTCCACGGCCCCAGTCGCTCCGCCTTTGGCTTCTCCGTGGCCAGCATTGGTGACATCAACCAGGATGGATTCCAGGGTATGAGCCAGCGCTCCTGCCCCAGCACACCCACGGACTGGGTGCCTGCTGCATACCAGGCTTGACAGGACCCAAAGAGAGGATGGGATGGGGTCCAGGCCCAGGGAGTTCATGGCAGTAATAGAGAGAAGCTGTGCAGGGGGCGTGACCCGTGGTAAGCTCGGTGGGCCTCCGGGAGGAGTGGCTGTACCACTGGGCTGAGTGCGCAAACCAGAGGGGAACCAAAGGGGCCCCATGAGAGCGTGGGATACTTGCTCAGTCTATCCAAATTTAGTGGATGTGGGGTGTTCACTTGAGAGATGAGTGAGGCTGGAGAGGCAGTGTGGAGATGAAAGCCAGGCAGAGGAACTGGGGCTTTACATTTGGGTAATGGCAGAGGGGTGGGTGTCCAGAGGAGGTTCAGGGGCAGGGGTGTGATATGATAACTTGGTATCTTGAAAGATGGTTCTGGAGAGTGATATGGGATGGATGGGGGAGAGCAAGCTGGGGGTGTTAAGGTCACGAACGTATTCGATCAAGTGTGGGATGCTAAGGGCTGGGACATAGTGGGTGCCCCAGATATGGGGGATGTTCAGTGCTCTACAGGACTTGGGGATCAATCAGACGTGGGGTATCAAGGAAAGAGATAGATGAAGGAAGAGCCTCGTTGCAATGACAGCCCCTGGCTTATCTGGAAACCACTTTTCCCGATGACCTCAATTTCCCAGAACATCCCTGAGAACCAAAAGGAAAGCAGAGGAGTCGCTGAAGAGCGAAAATCGGTGCTAGAAAGTTCAGTTAGCAAAGCCCAAGCATTTACTGATAGAAGAGCCATCCAGTTTCTACTCAGGACCTACTTTTCCTTTACATACTTTTCTAACAAGCTTGGCTTTCCGGTTACCTAGGCTTTATCAGATCAAAAGCGGCGAACTAGAAAGGCTTTAGTAAAGCCTAAGAAGATAATGAAACATGGTGGGGTTTATTTGTGGAAATAATGGTTAGAATTTTAAAAGTCTAAAATCTAAGGAATTTTTAACAAGGAAAGTGATAGTGTGCTTAAAATTCCAGCCCCCGGTGTTAGACAGACATGGACTCAACCGTCCCCTTTCTACTCATTAGCTGTGTGACTTTGGGTTTTCTGAGTCTGCTTCCTCCTCTTTAAGATGGGACAGCAGTCCCCAACCCCAGCGCTCTTGTCAGGATTAAAGGAGATCAGTGTTTGATAACTACCTGGCAAAGTCACCAACGGGGAACACTTGCTTTTGTGACCATGCTGGTAAATGCCCTTGGAGGAACCAGGCGTCTGAAGGGGAGTCTGGTGGAGGAGAGGGAAGGGACCATAGTAAGGAACAAACACTGGGCCAGTGCTCAGGAGTGTAGACCTGCCTGTCCTATTCACTTGCGGCATGACTCTAGGTAAGTCCCTTGTCTCTCCTAGATCTGCTTTCCCACAATATAAAAACGAGGCAGCTGGGCTCACAGCGGTCCCGGTTTTAATCCTGAGCGGTAGAGCTCTGTTCTCTGATGTTCTGAGCGCTGCCTGGCAGTGTGAGGTCTGTTTCCTGCTGGACCCTGTGGCCTGGAGTGCCAGGTCGGGGAGACTTGGGGCCCGCAGGACTCAGGGTGACCTGTCCTGCCTCTCTTCCCCAGACATTGCCGTGGGAGCTCCATTTGAGGGCTTGGGCAAAGTGTATATCTACCACAGCAGCTCCAGCGGGCTCCTGGGACGGCCACAGCAGGTACGGGTGGACAGGAACAAAGGGGGCTTTCCCTCCTTCCCCTCACCTACCCTCTCCCTATTCCCCCTGGGCGCCGCTCCCCAGAGCGCACCCTGAGCCTGTGCCCACTGCTTTTCCCTGCCCCCAGGTAATCCAGGGGGAGGAGCTGGGACTGCCCGGCTTGGCCACCTTTGGCTACTCACTGAGTGGACGGATGGATGTGGATGGAAACTCCTACCCGGACCTGCTGGTGGGGAGCCTGTCCGACCGCATCGTGCTGCTGCGGTAAGCCAGGCCAGTGGTGGATAGGGGCCTTTCTCCCCGCCAGCCCTGTCTGCACGGAGCCCCAGCTCTGTCTACCTTCAGCACTGGTCCACGCAAGCCCGAGCCCTGGGCCTGGCCTGGCAGGGGCCAGGCAGGAAGCACTAATGTCTGTTTTCTGTGCAGGGCACGGCCTGTCATCAACATCCTCCATAAGACCTTGGTGGCCCGGCCATCCGTGCTGGACCCAGCGTTCTGCACAGCCACCTCCTGGTGAGACTCTGGGCCCTTCTCTGTGCACGTGCTGCTCCTTATGTATGGGCAAACAAGGAAGGGAAACCTCTCCCCTGGCAACTCCTGCTACTCCACCCGTATCGGGTTGATTTCTGGGATAAGTGTTGCCCCTTCTACCCAACCTCATTAAAAAGCCAACTTCGTGGCAGGAGGTAATGGGCAAATACTGGAGGGGTGGGAGAGTGTGGTGGTTAGGAGTGGGAGCTCTGGACGGCCTTGTACAAATCCAGCTCTGCCCACTGCAGTGGTAGAGGTGGGCTCTGGGGAGGGAGGTCCTAGAGGAGGAGGGAAGAAGGAGACACTTAAGTGGATGGGAGAGAGCCACCTTGAACAAATTATCTCTCCGAGTCTCAGATTCATTGCCTATAAAACAAAGTTAATAATAATAACGAATTTATGGGATCATTTTGATAATTAAATGAGATAAAGTACAAAAAGCCCTTCACATGGCACCTTGTCCACCTGAAGTGCTCAGAATATGTTAGTTGCTAACATGGTCACGGTAATGATAGCGATGACCCTGAGGCCTTTTGTGAATGAGGCCTGGATCAGAAGGCAAATGGTCCCAGAGCAGAAAGCAGGGGTGAGTGGGAGAGAATCTGGACAGTGTGTCCTGGACAGTGTGTCCTTTACAGGACGGGGCAGGACACCAATCAACTGATGACTTCAGGCAACTCATTCTTGCTCTCAGGGCCTCAGTTTCCCTATTGGTGACCTCTAACCCTGTTTTCTTTAAAATTTTAAAAAAGATTTTATTTACTTTAGAGGGAGGGGTCGCTGCAAAGGGAAAGGGAGAGAGAGTCTCAGGTGGACTCCCTGCTGAGTGCAGACTCCCCCCAGCCCCCAGTGAGGGGCTCGATCTCATGACTCTGAGCTCATGACCAGAGCCCAAACCAAGAGTCAGTTGCTTAACGAACTTGCCACCCCCTAACCCTGTTTTCTATGGCTTTCAGGGGAGGGGGGAGGGAAGACACCAAGGACACCCCAAAGCAGCTCTGTGGACCCCCCAGGTTTGCCCCTGCCTTTCCTCCTAAGGACCTCTGTTTCCCCTGGCCCAGTACAGGGGTGAAGGCCAGGGCCTGGATAACTGGGTCCCACCGTAACCTCCCCCTCTGTATCTCCCGCCTCTCAACAGCGTGCAGGTGGAACTGTGCTTTGCTTACAACCAGAGTGCTGGGAACCCCAACTATAGGAGAAACATCAGTGAGTGTGGGGGTGTGAGGGGGGAGGGGCATGCTTGCCCAGGCACTGATAACACCCCGTCCTCCCCCAGCCCTGGCCTACACGCTGGAGGCCGACCGGGACCGCCGACCGCCTCGGCTTCGCTTTGCCCGCAGCCAGTCAGCCGTCTTCCACGGTTTCTTCTCCATGCCCCACACGCGCTGCCAGAAGCTAGAACTGCTCCTCATGGTGAGGGAGGGGCCAGGGTCAGACACCAACTCCAAGATCTGGAGGAGGGAGGTAGATGCCCCACCAGGTCAGGGGCAAGGGACTGGAGTCTCCCCAGAGACAGAGGTCGGGGAGGTGGACCTGGGAGGCCATAAGTCTGCAGCGGGTACAGGGCACAGAATGTGCTAGAAAGAGATAGGGCCTCGGAATGGGGATGGGTGCCAAAGGGCTCATCGCCTCTTACAAAAGTGAGGGGTGTGGGACTCTTGGCTTAGTTGGTGTCTGGTGGGCAAAAGGGGCCCCTGAGTGTGGGACCAGCTCAGCCCCTCTCTAGGATATCTAGGTTGAAAGAGCTCATCCTGGGAACCCCAAGGATGAAGGGAGGCTCAACAAGCCCCACCCCCAATATGTCCCCCCCCCAACTCTAGAGAGAAGGAGTCTCCTCACCTTGCTTGCAGACAGAAGTTGTAGAAAGGAGGTCAATTTGGTGATGGGACCAGACGGGGTTCAACCGTACTGGGGTTTTTCAGGGTGGGTGGAGGCTCAGCTCTTCCTTGAGGGTTCAGGGTGGTGTGAAGAGTCAACTTGGGGAGAGGGGAGGGGAGCACAGTGCTGGGCTCAGCTCCCCCTCCTTCCCCAGGACAACGTCCGTGACAAACTCCGTCCCATCATCATCTCTATGAACTACTCTTTGCCTTTGAGGATTCCTGAGCACCCCCGGCTGGGGCTGCGGTCCCTAGACCCCTACCCGGTGCTGAATCAAGCGCAGATTCTGGAGAACCACACCGAGGTGGGTGGGGCCGGGGCCTGAAGGGCCGGGACCCGGAGGCCCATGAAGCCAGACGTCGCTGTGCTCTATAGGTCCTCACGCCTCTGGTCACCCCCAGGTCCAGTTCCAGAAAGAGTGCGGCCAGGACAACAAATGCGACAGCAACTTGGAGATACAGGCGGCCTTCGTGTCAGAGCTTGGGCAGCCGCTGAGCAGGTGAGCTCTGGGCCAAGCTGATTGGCCAAGGGTGGGGCGGGGCTTTATTGGTGAGGGGCGGGGCCCTACGGGTCTGGGAGATCCTAGGGACTTTGGAAGATTCGAGGGGAGGGGTCTCAGGGAGAGGCACGCTGAGGGCAGGGATGTTAATTGGCCAGCGATGCTTCTGGCCTTCGCTGGCCAGGAAAGGGGCCTTCTTCTCCAAAGGAGGCTGGAGGGTGGGGCTTGGCTATCCCAAGACCGAGCTTTCTTCACTCAGTAGGCCTGAGGGGCGGGGCCTAACTGATCAGGAGCGGGCCTGGGGCGGGGCTCTGGGTTCAACACCGGGGGTCCTCCCCACTGCACCCCCAGGCTGCAGTACAGCAGAGATGGCCGAAAACTGCTCCTGAGCATCAATGTGACCAACACCCCTAGCAGGGAGCGCGCTGGGGAAGATGCCCACGAGGCACTGCTCACCCTGGCAGTGCCTCCTGCCCTGCTGCTGTCTTCAGTGCGCCCCGTGAGTGCCCCCCGCGAGTGACCCCCACAGGACTCGGAGCCCAAGCAGGGCCCCGAGCCCAAGCAGGGCCCCGGGAGCGTTTACATCCTTATATGCATGTCATTTACATGTGTTCCCACTAGTCCCGTGTTCACCCCGCTTCCTCTTGGCAGGGCTTCCTCAGGTGCTTGTGGCCGCTGTAATGCTATAGGAACCTGTAGGCATCAGACCCAGTGCCACAGGGAAGAGGCCGGAGATGCCCAACTCTGACCACTCACTCCTGATTCCTCTACTTTCCTCAGGCTGGGACATGCCAGGCCAATGAGACCATTGTCTGTGAGCTGGGGAACCCCTTCAAACGGAACCAGAGGGTGAGTGTGGGCCACACCTTCCCAGGCCTGTGGGTCCCAGGCTGCTACACTGATGAGCTCCTTAACCCTGCTTCTGCCTGCCTGCTTCCCAGTCTTCCTTGAAGGAAAGAGCCAGGGTAGGAGACAGAGCAATACAGGAGTACATGGGGGGAGGCCCAGAGACTAAGAAAAATGGGGCCACTGGCGATGCACAAAACTAGAGCAGGTGGAGGTGAGGAACTTGATTTTTCTGTGCACCTACTATGTGCCAGGCCCGGAGTCCAAGACTTCACACTTTTTTTATGTTGCAGTTCTCACAAACGTTTGAGGAGGTAGATGCTGTTTTACAGAAAGATAGTATAGGCTTAGTAAGTTACAGTAACTCTGGTGCCTAGTAGCTCAGTCGGTTAAGCACCTGACTCTTGATTTTGGCTCAGGTCATGATCTCGGGGTCACGAGATCAAGCTCCCCTTGGGCCTCTGTACTTGGGGGGTTTGCTTGAGATTCTCTGCCTCTCGCTCCCCCTCTGTCCCTCCCCCAGCATATGCTCTCCCTCTCTCTAAATAAATCTTTCTTTAAAAAAGAAAGTTACAGTAATTTGCTCAAGGTCATGTCATTGAAAGTAGCAGAGATGTCCTGGACAGAGAAGAAGGGGAAAGGGAAGCTGGATGAAGCTAACAGGGTGAAAGTGTGGATGCAGGTGGCCAGGAAGAGATTGCTTGCCCAAATCAGAGGGGAGGCCAGAGAACCAACTCCCTCGAATAGAGTTCAGCCCCTCTCTCCCCCATGGCATCACCCCTGCCCAGCCCCACACGCCCCTCTCTGCCTCCCTGTTCCTCATGGCAGATGGAGCTGCTCATCGCCTTCGAGGTCACTGGAGTGACCCTGCACACAAGGGAGCTCCAGGCCCAGCTGCAGCTCTCCACGTGAGTGACCTCAAGAAGCCAGTCCGTGGCAGGGGTAAGGTACCTTGGGACCTCCTGCAGCCCTGGCCTTACCTGACAGCTCTCGCCTATCCCCTGCATTCCCTCCTCAGGTCAAGTCACCAGGACAACCTGTGGCCAATGACCCTGACTCTGCTGGTAGACTATACGCTCCGGGCCTCACTCAGCATGTGGGTACCATCCCTCCCCTAGTCTCGCTGTGACGGTGCACAGGCCGCACTGTCCTCGACGTGGCCCCCAAGCTCCTTGGACACACCCCTCTAGGCCTAGTATCCTCAGGCCTCTGCTTCCCCCGGGCCACCCCTTCCCCTAACAGCAGTCACTATTATTACTCTTGCTATTATTACTTCCTTTGAAAGGCAGGTAGCAGTGGAGGAATCAGCCAGCCCGGGGCCAAGGTTTCAGAGTGGCCCTACCATTTCAAGGGAGCTCATTGTGCTAGGAATTTTACATCCAGCAGCTCACAGACTTCCCACAGCAGCCCCATGTTATAGCGACTTCAGCAAACTCCATTTTACAGATGGGGAAGCCGAGGCTCTGGGAGGATACATAACTTGCTTGAGTGATAACTGGTACACAGCGAGTGAATGCAAAGCTGGGATTTATCTCAGGTCTGCCTGATGTCAGAGGGGCTGGAGTTTGCCTACCTTGGTGCCCACCCCCTCTGCCAAGGCCCCTCCCACCCTCTCAGACTCCAGCATCTTTCTTACCCCTAGAGTAAATCACCGACTACAAAGCTTCTTCGGAGGGACGGTGATGGGTGAGTCTGGCATGAAAACTGCGGAGGACGTGGGAAGCCCCCTCAAGTATGAGTTCCAGGTAAGGGGGCCACAGGGACCCCAGGCGGGGACTTCTAAGGCAGGGAGGGCCTGGGGTCTGAGGGTGTGCGGGTTGCGGATGGGTGAGATAGAGGTGGTTTGCCAGGAGGCAGTGGCCATGACACCCCTTGTGCCCACAGGTGAGCCCAATGGGAGAAGGGCTGACAGCCCTGGGGACCCTGGTCCTAGGGCTTGAGTGGCCCTATGAAGTCATCAATGGCAAGTGGCTGCTGTACCCCACAGAGATCACCATCCACGGCAATGGGTCCTGGCCCTGCCGGCCTCCTGGAGACCTCGTCAACCCTCTGAATCTCACTCTCTCTGTAAGGACACCACTGGGGGTCTTGCATTTACATCTCATTTGCATCATATCTCATTTGCATGCTGCAGGGCAGAAAGCCCAGTGTCTTGCCCTCCCCTCTCCTCATGTACCTTTAGGAACCTCCCTCTTGCCCTGCCCTTTCTGCCTTTCCCCTGACTCTGCTCCCACTCCTTCCTCCCAGCTAACATCTTCCTCCCTCCTCAGGTCCCTGGTGACAGGCCACCATCCCCACAGCGCAGGCGAAGACAGCTGGACCCAGGGGGAGGCCCGGCCCCCCCGCCAGTCACTCTGGCTGCTGCCAAGAAAGCCAAGTCTGAGACCAAGCTGGTGAGTGGCCAGGACAAGGTTGGGAGGGATCGTCTGCATCATCACAGGGCATGTGGGCACCAGGGGGCACCACAGACTGGGCACACTGGTCTGATGGGGTGATGTGACCCCTGTGCCATCAGGAGCCCCTAGTCAGAGGGAGGAAGACTCATCTCCTCACTCAGCGGGCATCCTACTGCTCTTGTCCTTGAGGAACGGCCAATCCAGGGGTCAAAGGAAGAGACGCTGGCTTAATTCCCAAGAGCCCCATATTTTTGGGGGTGCTATAGTGGCCCAAAGTCTTGGACCTTAGAGCTGGGTAATGGGAGAGGCAGGATGGAGGGGAGGTGGGGAGATGTGGGTGGTGCAGGGCGCCCTCTGTTGGAAGGGAGAGAGGAACAGGCCTAGGAGGCAAGTTGAGGCCTAGCTGGGTGGAGAGGTAGGAGCTAAAGTCCCAGGTGGGAGAAGCTGGCATGAAGAAAGGCTCAGTGTGGGACTGGGGTGGGAAGGAAGTATCAGGTGCTGGGTCCCATTTATAGGCAAAGGGACCAGATTTCATGTCGTCTACATCCGTGGCATCTCTATGTGCTTCAGTGTGGAAGTGTAGGGGTGGGGTGGTATGCGTGAGCGGAGGGGTGAGGTGGGGCCTCTTGGGGTCAGCCATGGGTGGGACTAAGCCAGAGGAGGAGCCAAAGGGAAGGGATGAAGCAGGAAGAATGTGGAACCCCAGACTGTCTCATGTCCCGTTTCCTCTGCGCACCTCAGAAGTGCGGCAGTGACCAGGCCCGCTGCGTGTGGCTGGAGTGCCCCATTCCTGACAGCCCTGCCATCACCAACGTGACGGTGCAGGCCCGAGTGTGGAACAGCACCTTCATTGAGGTCAGTGCCTGGGTCTGGACGTCTCTACTGCGCCCCCTCCAGGGTGGGGAGAGTAACAGGGAGAGCGTGAGGCCAGGGTCACAGCCAGGCCTCCTGCGTGTCTGTGTGCCCCTGTGTGTGCGTGTGTCAGTGACAACGTCGGACTTCACCCAGGAGGTACTGTACACCTGCCCCTGTAGGCCTGTCAGTGTTCGTTTGTGCATCTGTGTGTGGATGTGATGTCATGTTCATCTCCAGCCAGAACGGCCGTCTCCCAGGAGTCCGTTCCCTCCTGTGTCTGTTCCTTTCCCACCCCCACATGGCTGCGGTGCTGCTCCCTCCCCCTGGGAGGCCAGCTCCCCTTCTGTTACCTCTGTACGGGAGCTCCTCTTCAGCCTTCAAGCTCTCCCCGGTTGCTTCACCACCAGTGAGGTCTTTGCTGAGGTTTCCAGCTGCAAACAACCTCTCCAGAACTTTCTCCGAAGCCACGCGTGCCGCCGATTACGCTCTGCTCTGGGTCACCCTTACTCCCATGCCAGCCCCCTAGACTAGATTTTTTCTGCAAACGACAAGATTATCCACCTTTTCAGCTTTTGTGGGGCGTGCAGTTTCCGCTGCAAGTCCTCAGCCCCGCCACGGAGCACCAGCCACCGTAAACAATGTAGAAAGGAACGGGCGTGGCTGTGCGCCAAAAACATTTTATTTACAAAAGCATGTGCTGGGCCAGATTTAGCCCAGGGACCTGACCCTAGACCATGACCTTCCTTGTCCCTGCTGTCCCCCACATCCGGCGTTGGACCCGATGCATGAATAATGTGGATTTGTGTGTGCAGATGTCCAGCTCTCGGAGCCCTTGGGGTGCTGCTTAAAGATGCCGAGTGGTGGGAGGGTGACCTGGGGAGGATGCTCAGGGTCAAGAGGGAGACTCTGAGGGGCTTCAGATGCTTCTTTAGACCCACCCCTCCCCACCCACCCCTCCATCTCTCCAATGCAGGATTACAGAGACTTTGACAGAGTCAGTGTATCGGGCTGGGCTACCCTGTTCCTCCGAACCAGCATCCCCACCATCAACATGGAGAACAAGACCGTGTGGGTGAGTGAGCGCGTTAAGGAGCCAGAGTGCCTGGACCGGGCATGGGGGCAGGGGGCAGGTTTTCAGAGCACCCGCACACACGTTAGCTACGAGGTTCTCTATATTGGCAGTCTGTGACTCCTCTGGAGGGCTCCCGGTGTCTGGACTATACCCCTAAGCCATGAAGTCTGAGTCTGGGGAGGTGGGACCCCAGGTGGGGTATGGTTATGAGTCCCCCGGTGACTCTGCTAGGGCTTACTGGATCTGCGCAACTTGTCTGTGAGGGTGTTGCGTCTCCGTGGAGACTTGAAAACAAAGTTCTCAAACTTGATTCTGAGTTACATCAGAGAGGGGGAAAAAAAGAACAAAATTGTCCATTTTTTTGTGTAAAAGCTATAGTGGAGATATGGAGGACATAATATAGGAGATGAAGGGAGGGTTGCTTAAATGTATTGTGGTATATCTCCTAAAATAAATTGAGGTAGCGGAGGAAAGCTGGAAAGACCAATTGAGGTAGCGGAGGAAAGCTGGAAAGACCAATGATATTTACGTTACGTTATGTTACATTACATTACAAAGAGATATTACGTTACGTTACAAAGAGATATTTACGTTACTATCCAGATGGCATTTTTTTTTTAAAGATTTTATTTATTTATTTGACAGAGATCACAAGCAGGCAGAGAGGCAGGCAGAGAGAGAGGAAGAAGCAGGCTGCCTGCTGAGCAGAGAGCCCGATGTGGGGCTCGATCCCAGGATCCTGGGATCATGACCTGAGCCGAAGGCAGCGGCTTTAACCCACTGAGCCACCCAGGCGCCCCCAGATGGCATTTTTAACCAGTGGAGAAAGTTGGATTATGAAGTGGTGTTAACACATTTGGAAAGTAAAGACAGACCCCTTCCCTCACATGATAACCAAAAACTACACTGGAGTTAGATTAAATATTTACGTAGAGGAAATAAAACTTAATATACCAGGAAAAAAACTCAGAAAATAATTTAATAATAATCTTTAATTATGGGGAGAAGGAGTTATTTTACTAAACCCAGAAGTTGCAAGGGAAACATTGACCAATCAAATGTTATATTAAATTAAAATATGTTTATATATATATATAATAATACATTGTATATTATATATAATATAATATAACACAAATGTTATATTAAATTAAAATACAGATTTTAGGGGCGCCTGGGTGGCTCAGTGGGTTAAGCCGCTGTCTTTGGCTCAGGTCATGATCTCGGGGTCTTGGGATCGAGTCCCGCATCGGGATTTCTGCTCAGCAGGGGGCCTGCTTCCTCCTCTCTCTCTGCCTGCCTCTCTGCCTACTTGTGATCTCTCTCTGTCAAATAAATAAATAAAATCTTTAAAAAAAAATACAGATTTTAAATCTGTTTATAGTGAAAGAGATAAAGAGAAACTAGAAAGGCAAACGATAGGTTGCTTTTAAAAGAGTTTCCAGCATATATGACGAAGGATTGATATAGATTTTTAGTGTGTCAAGGTAAAGGGCAGCATAACATAAACAGGCAGTGTCCACAGGGTGAACTAGGAATGGTCACTTCAGTAGTGAGGTCATAAAAATAACAGCAACAAGATTTTTTTTTTCCATCAGATTGAAAAAGATTAAAAAACGCTAAGGCTGTCTGGTGCCGATGAGGTAGAAGGAAATGCTATTGGTTAGAGTATAAATGGATGGATTGTTTTTGGAAATGAGTTTGTCAATGTCTATTAGAGTTTAAAACGTACACTTCCTTTGATCCAGCCCACGATAATATATCTTAAGGAGCTAATAGGACAAATATGCAAATATAAATGTACGAGGAGATTTGAAAGCGTGGTTTATAATGGCATGAAATTGGAAACACTCTACATGTCTTTTGGTAGGAGATCGGCTCAATAAATTGTGGCACATTTTGAATGGCTATCCAGTCATCAGAGATTAGGTCGATCTTTCTTAATTGACATCAGGAGATGATAATTATAGCTGAAAGAGGAGGCAGGTCGGGTCACAGAAGGGTATGTGCTGCACAGAGACCCTGCTTATGTGGAAGAAAGGACGTGTGTTTAACCTATGCATTAGAAATGATGGAAAGAGATTCACCAAAATGTTGAAGAGTTATTTCTGGGAAGTAAAATTACTGGGAACCTTTAGTTTTCTTGATATCATCTGTATTTAAACAAAAATAATAATCAAGGGCGCCTGGGTGGCTCAGTTGGTTGAGTGACTGCCTTCGGCTCAGGTCAAGATCCCGGACTTCCAGGATCGAGGCCCGCATTGGGCTCCCAGCTCCTTGGGGAGTCTGCTTCTCCCTCTGATCTTCTCCTCTCTCATGCTCTCTCTCACTCATTCTCTCTCAAATAAATAAATAAACTCTTTAAAGAAATAATAATAAAAATAATTTTAAAGAAATAATGTATAGTCAGAAAAAATTTTCTCCCAATATATATAAAATACATTATATGTAATATAATTTTATGTTATAATATATTCTATAACACTTATGCTACATGTGTTATGTTTTATTATTATATACAATATTGCATAATATATGTGTTATAAAATAATATATTGTATATTATAATATAATATAACACAATTGTATATATAATAGTGTTTGATTACATATAGTGTATGTAATATAATTTTATATTATAATAATATAACTATATATGTGTGTGTATGCACGTGTGTGTGTGTGTGTGTGTGTCTACCTCCACTGTAGGGGAAGAAAAATAATGGTACTACATGCTCTTCATTCTTTGTTTTTTTGTAAATATTTATGGACTGCTGGTTATGTACCAGGTATTGTTCGGAGCAGTTTACTGATAATAAACACATTTAATCCTCACCAGCAACCTATGAAGTAGGTATCATTCCCATAACCCCTATTTTACAGATGAACAACAGAGAGGTTCAGTGATTTTCCCAAGGTCACACAGCCAGTGAGTAGCACAGCTGGCACTTGAACCCAGGTAGTCTGGCTCCAGAATGCTCTTGACCACTTTGCCATACCATGAGGCAGGTTATTATGATCTCCTTTATCAGAGAGCATGAAATGGAGATTCAGAGAGGTGAACTTATTTGTCCAATGCCACACAGTTCAAGGATGGAGCGGATATTTAAGCCCGGATGTGTGGGTTACAAACCCAGACTCCAGGCTGCGTCCCAGATCTGAAGCTGGTCCTCTGGGGCTGGGTCTGCACGGAGGGAAAACCAGAGAGGATGGAGGTATCTGCCGCTCTCAGTGGGCAGGCAGGGGCTTTTTCTGGTCCCTGAGTGCCCCCTGCTGGTAATAGGTCAAACAGCAGGGTCCTGGGTCCTGCTGGGACAGGATGAACGAGCATGGGGTCTAACGGGACGGTCACAGGGCTGAGCCCCTTGTCACCCCCGCCAGTTCTCCGTGGACATTGACTCTGACCTGGTGGAGGAACTGCCAGCGGAGATCGAGCTGTGGCTGGTGCTTGTGGCCGTGGGTGCTGGGCTGCTGCTCCTGGGGTTGATCATTCTTCTGCTGTGGAAGGTTAGGACCCCAGACCACCACTGGGATTCCCACTCTGGGACCTCCTGCCAGCAGACCATCACTAGCTCTCCCCTCATCCCATTCCTCATTTCTACCCACCCCCACCCTTCTCCCATGTTGTCCCCACCTTCTCCCCAGCTTCCCATCTCACCCCTTGCCCCCCGCCCCCCATCCTCAGCTCACCCACCAGGACATTCCTGCCGGGTTAATGGGGGGGATCTGCAAGCTGGAAAGGGGAAGCCAGGAGCTCTGGCTTCTGGCCACACCACCAAGCAGGGGCTGGGATCCAGGGATCCAGGCTCCCCAGCCCTAAGCCCCAGCCCATGAGTGCTGCTG
Source organism: Neogale vison (assembly GCF_020171115.1). Lineage (NCBI taxonomy): Eukaryota > Metazoa > Chordata > Mammalia > Carnivora > Mustelidae > Neogale > Neogale vison. The sequence goes on along the minus strand of NC_058095.1, from coordinate 45,712,530 downwards.
GCCAGGACCCCCCCAGCGCCCCCTGATGGCCCATCCCCACCTCCTCCCCTCCGCAGTGCGGCTTCTTCAAGCGAGCCCGCACTCGCGCCCTGTATGAAGCTAAGAGGCAGAAGGCGGAGATGAAGAGCCAGCCGTCAGAGACAGAGAGGCTGACGGACGACTACTGAGGGGGGCAGCCCCCTGCCCCCAGCCCACCCGGGTAACACGGCCTCTGGGCCCTCTTCCCTGAGCCCCGCAGCTGGCCAGGGCCTCTGATTCTGTCCTATCTGCTCTTCTTCCTCATGGGCTCTCTCTGCACCTCACTTGGCCCCAGCACCACCCCACGGAGCAGGCCACCATCTCCCTCCATGCCCTGGGAGGGCTCAAGAGCTCTTCTCACTGCCTCCTCCTGCTGAAGATTTGGGGCCCCAAGAGGGAGCCATAAAATGCTCCCTGTGACCCCCTTTGTTTTCTGGGGATCAGAAAAGGACCAAGGCCAAGGCTAGGCCCCATCTATAGGCCCCACAGCAAATATCCAGAGTGATTCTGCACCTCCAGAGAAGGAGGGCACTAGGAGAGTCCTTCCCCTGCACCTATTACCTTTCCTCCTCCGAGCCCCTCCGGGGTGACACGCTGGCCCCCCACCCCCACAGCGTGATCAGGGCAGACCGGCACACTTGCTGCGTCAGCAGCGTCAGCGACGGCCACTGTCTCCAGCTGCCTCCCCACTCCTCTCTGCCTTCCTCAGTTCCTCCTTCCTCTGGGGCCAAGGGTGGGCAAGCTCGCCCTCCCTGTCACAGTGCAGGGAGATGGCATGTGTTTGGGTCAGGGGTCCTGGCTTTGAGGGCTTCTGGTTGGGGGAGGTGCTAAGCACATCTTTCTGCAACCTCAAGGGCTGGATGCTGATGTCCTTCCTTTTTTCCGCCCCTTCCCCCACCCCCCAGTGTGACTTCTTTAAGCGGACCCGCTATTACCGGATCATGCCCAAGTACCACGCAGTGCGGATCCGGGAGGAGGAGCGCTACCCACCTCCAGGGAGCACCGTGCCTACCAAGAAGCACTGGGTGACCAGCTGGCAGACTCGGGACCGATACTACTGATGTCCTCCCCGATCCCACCCCTGCTCCCCCAGCGCCCCTTCTATTTATCATAAGTTATGCCCCTGACAGTCCACGGGGGCCACTGCCTTTGGCCGGCGCCGGCAGGTTTGGGCACACACACCCCTCTAGCACAGGCACGTGCTGTCTGGCCACAGGCTGCTCCCCGTGGGAGGGCTGGAGCTGCGGGGCCCTGGACACATGGGGGTGCCCTCCGCCTGTGGACTTATGTTGGACATCACGGATGGTACACGGACATACGTGTCCCCGCCTCTGCCTGTGCCAAAACCAAGCCAAAGGGCCTCCGCCAGAGCCAGGAGGAAGAGGCCCCCTCTGTGGTGACCACCCCACCACCGTTCACACTGGACCCATCTTGAGCCATAGTCACTGGACTGACTGCTACTGAGACTACTGCTGCTGACAGGGAACCACGCACCGGGCTCCCCCAGCCACCGCTCCTGGAGATCCTGCCCCAGAGAGCAGGGGCCCGCCGCAGGTTGGGCATGGTGGCATTTCCAGGCCCTGGCATGCTCAGATCCAAGAGCAGAGTGGACTAGAAGGAAGGTCCCCAGGACAGCTTTCCTTCACAGATTTTTGCAAGGCCTCTCTCCTTGGAGGAGATGCCTTCTGGGGAAGAATGCTGTCTGAAGGAACAGAGACAGACTAGCCACGGCACAGCCCTGGGAGCACGGAGGGATGCTCAGTGGAAAAAGGGGCCCATCCTCCACTAAGGAGCTGTTGGAAGGAGAGAGGAGACCCCACTTCCCACTGACCACTAGCATCCAGGCCTCTGAAGGCCTGGAGAGACACCCACCCACCCATTCCCTACCCCCCAAGATCATGGAGGGAGCGACACTTGAATGTAGGACGGGGAGGGAGCCCTGTCCCTGCCCCATCAGCTGGACCTTGCTCTGCCCTCACCGACCATGGGTAGGGGGCTTAGAAGTGGGGTTCTTGGCTGTCCTTGGCTTCCAAAGCCAACTTAGCTCTGCCTCCTCCCCCCTTGGGCTAAGTCCTGAGGCCCATTCTAGAAGTTGAGGCTGGTTCCAGGAAACCTCTCCTGACCCCTGCCTTTTGTCAGTCCCCCTTTCCCAGTCCCTACCCACTTCCATGGTACTGTAGCTGGGGAGCTCTCTCCCCCTCCTGTGCCTTCTTTGTATATAGGCTTCTCACGGCAACCAATAAACAGCTCCCAGTTTGTACGCTCTGCATTGCCCTCCCTTCACCACACTCCCCACCCTCCCGTCCCAACCCCCTGTCCAGTCTGGCGATGTCAAACAACTGACACCTAGGTGGAAAAAGGCAGGGGCTGGGATCTGAGAGGCTGGCAGAGTGAAGATGGATCGGGACGCCCCAGTCCCTGCTCTCAGGGACATCCTGATCTAAAGGATGGTCATGGACATCTAGCTGAGATCCAGAACATAAAGTCTGGGAAAACACCTGAGTAGACTGGATAGAATCCAAAATGGCTTCTTGGTGGACAGTGTGCTGGCCCCTGGGGAGGGAGGTGGGAGGTGGAGGTGGTGGTGTGCCAGGTCCAGAAGAAGCAGAAAGCTACTTGGCTGTAGAAGCAGGTGGTCCTGGATAATGGTGGACGGAGGTTGGGTGCCAGGGTGGAGAGCCCAGGGCCCTCATCCAGTGGCTGGATTCAGATAAGAGCCTGCTTTTCTGCCTCAAGCCCATCCCTAGACACCATGATGAGTAGATCAGAGGGTGAACCAGTGACTCAAGACTAGAAAGACTGGAAGGTCATGGTATCCGCCAGTGTCTGGGCAGGAGTACCTGGCGTTCTAGTCTTATGGCCATTCCTCCAAGGCTGCTTCAGTCCCAAGCCCTCATAGCCCACAGCACTGGATCAAGCCCTCTGCTTCCCAAGCCCTCACTCTTCCCCACAAGCCGGGGAGAACAGAGCAGTTCTGCGTTCCCCGTGACTTCTTTGTCCTAAATTGTGGCATAGGTCCTTCTGTCAGTTGTCCTCAAAGCTATGATGTTTGGAAGACTTCACTGAAGGCTGAAAATTACTACTCAGAGAAGCCTAGCGGCAGATCCTCAATTTTAGCTGCTCCGAGAGCCCACAGACCCAGGCTATCAGGAGCCCCTCCCGATGTCTGCTTCGGTGTCCCCCAACTTGCCTCCCTGCCCTCTGCTGCCCCCACCAGAGCCCACACCTCCCACCCCTCACTTTCCATGCTGGGCCTGCCCGTTCCAGGGTGAATTAACAGCAGAAGGTCCAGTTTCCCCAGAAAAGCCCCAGCCCCTACCCAGAGGTCTCCGATCTAGAAATCAGAACCCCCAGGTCCTTTTCCAAAATCTGGGTTATTCACTCGGTCAGGAGTAATACTACACGTGGGGTTGGCAAAGCCCAGCTCAGGCTGAGCAGAGCTCAGGCCCACTCAGTCCTGTCCTTTGCGGACACTAACTGCTTAAGAAAAAGATAGCATCTAGGGATCTACACATCCCTCTGACCAGTTCCACAGGCTCAGCCCCAACGTGTGTGTGTGTGTGCGACACTGTTTATGCTTGGATGAGAACACAGCCCTCTCTCTCTCTCTCTCTCTCACACACACACACACACACACACACCCTGCAGTATAAGTAGTCATTTTCAGAACTGGTGCTATACTTTTATAAAAGAAACATAATGGCAGGGGCACCTGGGTGGCTCAGTCGGCTAAGTGTCTGCCTCTGGCTCAGGTCATGATCCCAGCGTCCTGGGTTCAAACCCCTTGACGGGCTCTCTGCTAAGCAGGGAGTCTGTTTCTCTTTCTCCCTCTGCTGTTCCCCCTGCTTGTGTTCTCTTGTGCTCTCTGTCAAATAAACAAACTTTTTAAAAATCTTGCAAGATTTTATTAAAAAAAAAAAAGGTAGAGAAGCAGCAATGCCCACTTTATATAAAAGATAATGTCAAGCTTCAATAATGTCAAGCTTCTGGAGCTCCTTGGAGCTGTAGCACCTCCAAACTCTTCCCAAAGAGGGTCTTGGCTTTTGTGTCACTGAAAGGACCCCTAAGGTGATCCTCCCCCTCTGGACACAGGTCTGGGTAGCACTTCCTTATTCCCCTCCTGGTTGGATGAGATCATGTGACTAATTCTGGCCAATCAGTTGTGAGCAGGAGGGACACGGCTCAATACTGAGCTGAGACCCTTGAATGTTGGACGAGAGTCCCCACAGTTCTGCTTTCCTGATTCAGCTGCTGTAGAAGCCTGCCTTGAGATAAAATGTCTATCAGTCTGAGTTCCTGAGAATCTCCCTCCCACCACCAACCTGCCTTGTACATGTAATAGGAAATTTGGGCATGGTGGGATGGGAAGGAGCTTAACCTCAGCATCATCTAACTTAGCTTGACCGAGCCATCCACTCCCATTATCACCCTGAGACAATCTCTGCAGAAGGAATTTTGCTCCAAGCACAGAGGCCACAATAGAGAAGTCCAGCACTAAGAAGAGGATCGTGGGCAATATCCTCTCCTATACCTAGTGTCAGAGTTCACAGCCTTTTCCTCATTACTTACATTTTTAAAAATGTATTTTAAAATGTAAATTTTATTTATTTATTTACTTATTTGAGAGAGAGCAGGGAGAGGGGCAGAGGGATAAGGAGAGACTCCTCAAGCAGATTTCCTACTAAGCCCGGCACGGGGTTCAGTCTCACGATCTTGAGATCATGACCTGAGCCCAAAACCAAGAGTCTGATACTCAACTGACTGAGCCACCCAGGCGCTCCTCCTTACTTAAATTTTGACAATAGTAATAGCTGTTAATGATTAATTATTTATTACGTTTATCTCGGGGTTCAGTCTCATAATCTTGAGATCATGACCTGAGCCCAAAACCAAGAGTCTGATACTCAACTGACTGAGCTACCCAGGCGCTCCTCCTTACTTAAATTTTGACAATAGTAATAGCTGTTAATGATTAATTATTTATTACGTTTATAGGCGAGGCACAGGGTCGGGTTGTTGTTGTTGTTGTTTTAATCAAAGTACCTATTTGCAACCTGAACACGGCACCCTCCAACATCATGAGTGATTTAATTGCTAGCTGGAAGGATGTTTGGTGGTCCTCCCTGATGACTCTGTGGCATGTCTGCCTGGTGGTCCTCACTCTTTTTTTCCTTTTTTAAATGTGCCTTGTGCTATGCCAGGTGCTGGAAATAGAGCAGTTAATTATACAGACACAGCCCTGCCCTCCTGGAACTCAAAAGTCTAGTGGAGAAAACAGATGAGTCAGCAGACGATTTCCACTCAGTCTGATAGGAGCCAAATGGTGCTAAGGTTGGGCAGGTCTAAAGAGCCCTTAGAGGTAGCCCAGAACCCAGCCTCGTAGGGCTGGAGACTTGTAGAATGGATAGGTGGCAAGAAGAACAAATGATCCCAATAGAAGAGACAGTATTTGCAAGGGCTTGGAGACTGGAGGCGGGTTCAAGGCAGTAGACAACTATGACTGGGAGTTGAGCAGGGGAATGTGGAGGGGAGGAGGCTGGAGAGTTAAGCCAAAGCAGATCGTGCAAGAGCTGGAAAGGCACCAGTAAGAAGCAGAGAGCCACTGAAAGTCTGTGAGCAAGAGAAGTAACAAGTTCAGATTTGCTTTTGAGAATGATCCCCGAGCCTGTTTCCTCATCTATATGATGGGGATAATAATAGCACCTGAGAGCCGTCTGAAGAATTAAAGGAGATAATGATGCAGACAGTACCTGGCACATAGGTTATTATTCATTCAGCTAAGAGTCCCTTCCGTTGGGAAGCCTCTCGCATTGCTCCGTGTTGACTGTAATCACATTCTGTTACACAGTAACTACTTATTTACTTATGCAGTTACCTCCCAAACTAAGAAATGAAATGATCCGGGGAGAAGACTACCTCCTTATCCTTTCTGTGTTTCCTGTCCCCAAGACAACGCCCAGCACATATTGAGCACTCGGTCAGTGGTGCCCAGGGACTGAACAGTGAAAGAGAGAAAACTTCAAAGGGACAAGACGGGAGGGGGGCGGAAGGGGTTTCGAAGGGGGGTCAGGGCGTACCGCGTTTCACCACAAGAGCGCGCGCTCTGTTCCGCCGAGAGTTCAGGGCTGCTGGGGAAGGGCGGGCATCCTGGCGCCCAGATCACCTGCCAGGACCTTTCTCTAAGGTAATGCGAAGATTGTCGCTTTCTCAGGTCAAATGAGCAGCGAATAATCGAAGTGTTTTGAAAACTGCACTGACAGCGCCGATGTTAAGGCCTGCCTCTATCACCGTCAGTCCTTAGGGTTTTGACTCCGGCCGTCCTTTCCCGAGCCGCTCGGATCTTTGTGGAAGGTGGCGGGGGAGGGGGGGCACGTCTGTATGAGGGATTAGCATGGTCTTGCATCCTGATCCCGAAGTTTGCAAACTTTCCCAGTCCGAGTCACTGTCATCCGGACTGGGAACCCACCAGATCGCCCCCCTCAAGGAGCGCAAGTGGGTGTCAGGACAAGTGAAACAGGTCCCTTTGAGAGGGAAGCTATCGGGACAATTTCAGGGAAGGCGAGTGAAGGAGATCTGGTAGGGCGCGGGAGAGAAAGAAGTAAAAGGGAGGAGGAATGACGAAACTCTGGGGAGGCAGGGGTTAAGCCGGACTGGGCCCGTAGGAGGAAAGGGCGGAGCCAATGCTCGGGAGGCGGGCTCTCGCCGCGGCCTCGCGAAAACAACAGGCCGCCCAGGGCAAGGACGGGGTTAAGGGGGCGGGTCCAGGGGGAAGCCACGTGCCGAAGCGAGAGGCGATTGGCTCTGCCGGCGTTGTTTGTGAGCGGCCATTGGCGACGTCGGAGCGCCTCGACGAGCCGATTGGCCGGGGCTTGGAGGACTGCCCGCCCGGGGGCGGGGAGGAGGCTGCAGGTCCCAGTCGCTGGGCCGGGCTGGGCCGGGCTGGGCCGAGCTGGGCCGAGCTGAGCGCTGGCGCTGCCCGCTGTAGGACCCGAAGCCGAGCCCAAGCTGCGGCCGCCGCTGCCGCCGCCGCCGCCACCATGCGCTGGGTCCGCGCTCTGCTGAAGAATGCGTCGCTGGCAGGGGCGCCCAAGTACATCGAACACTTCAGCAAGTTCTCCCCGTCCCCGCTGTCCATAAAGCAGTTTCTGGACTTTGGTACGGAGTGGGTGGGGTGGGGGCGGCTGGCCGTGGGGGCTCGCGGAGCTCGGGGGGCGGTGAGGGAGGGGGCCCTGGCCTTGAAAATTAACGCGGAGAAGAGAGGCCCTGCGTGACAGGGAAAGGTTGCTGGGGTACAGGCAGGGAAGAGTTAAGGCAGTGGGGGGAGGAGGGGCAAGGACTGTCCCTGAAAGGGTTAAGGTATCCTGGGGAAAAGCTCTGTACTGGGCTGTCAGTGGGAAGTGGGGGCACTGAGAAGGAGGGGTCTAAGTATGTCCCTGGGCTTTGTGAAAGGTCTTGCCCAGTAAGGCGCAGCAAGGAGGTGATGTTAGGGCAGGAAGGGAGTGGGGTATATCCAGACAGAAAGGGTTAATGGTGGTTGTCCTAGTGACTCAGAGTGTTGGAGAAGAAATGGGGCAGGGATGCTGGTGGGAGTAACAAACAAGGCGGGATTAGGAGGTGCAGACAGCTGGAAGGAGACCTGGGCTGGGGTGGGCATCCTGGGGTCAGGTGGGGACCCAGCTCTTTAAGAAAAATGTCAACAGGAGGGAGGTGGCTGATGAGCACACCCCGACCCACTGAAGAAACCCCAGCTGGCCCAGTAGGCAAGGACACTTGAAGAGCAAATCTGTTTGGGCCTGGCTTCCTGTCCCCAACCCGGTGGAGGCCTGGAGCACCATGAAGTGGAGTCAGAAGGCTTGCAGCCTTGGCAGCCCCTAGGTTCCTGGGCCAGCTCACCCACCAGCAATGCCCTGGGGTTGCCTCTGGAGCAGAAGCAAGGCTGTGCCATTGTGGCCACTGAAACAGGCATTGTGTGGGCCCTGTCCCCTGTCTGTCTACGCGGCATTTCCCTGGTGCCAGCTGGGGATTAGGACGGGGTGCCCAGGTCTCTCCGGAGTTGAAGAGACAGTGCCTGGCTCAAGTTACAGCTGCGTCACTGAGGGGAGAGGGTGGGGAGGAGGCAACCAGGACACAGGGCCCCTGTTCTTCAGGACTTGTCTGCCTGTCCCCCTGCCCTGTTTGAGCTCCCCCTATGTAGAAAAGCCCCCTGGGCCCGTTGTCAGCCACCAGTAGCTGTCCAGTCCAAACTGGACCCCAATTATAGAAATGGGCTGGGTGGGGCTTAAAGTAGAGTTTGGTCCACTTGTAGTGCAGTGGGGGAAACAGATCTTGAGAAGGGTAGTCACATGCCCTAGGTGGCAGACTTGGAAGCAGAACTTAGACTAGCATCTAGCTCTTCTGACTCTAGGCCATGGCCTTGGTCTACCACTCCCGTCTTCATCTTGAAGCCAGACCAAGGACCAAGACATTTGGGCTCCCATCCTTGGGCCCTGTGTGCCTCCCATGTGGGCATTAATGCAGGGACAGCTCTACAATAGTCAACGAGACCAGCCTGGGTGAAGACAGACTGGGCCAAAAAGAACGCTGGGGCCCCACAGATGCCATGGACCAGGCACAGTGGCCCTCAGCCAGGCCCAGACCCGGGAAGGCATGGTCTTCCCGAGCTCCTCTGCCCACTGGATCCACCCCTCTCTACCCCTTCCACCTCTCAAAGCGAGTGTCTGCTAGGAGAGGCAGAAAGTGAAGAAGGGAGGTAACTGAGGCCAGAGCTGGCTCCAGATGGGCCTGGGAGTGGCACTGTCCCCTGTGGTTGAAGGCAAGCAGGCTTGGGGTGGGGGGGGACACAAGCTTGGAGAGGATTGGGCAGGGTGGCGTGGTGGTGGGCGCACTGCAGGAGATCAAGAGAGCTGCTCTGCTCTGTGCCCTTGGTCACTTCTCTGAACCCTCAGGAAATGAAGGATTTAATCGACCTGACCCCTGAGATGACCTCTGGCTCCCGTGGTTTGCAGCTCTGTGGGCTCACCTCTCTCTCTCTCTCCCTCAGGGTCCAGCAATGCCTGTGAGAAAACCTCATTCACCTTCCTCAGGCAGGAGCTGCCTGTACGCCTGGCCAACATCATGAAAGAGATCAACCTGCTTCCTGACCGAGTGCTGAGCACACCCTCGGTGCAGCTCGTCCAGAGCTGGTGAGACCCCCAGCCTGGTCCCTGTACCTCCCACTCTGCTGCCAGATGCCCCTGGGCTCCCAGAGTCTCTGTGCTCTCAGCAGCCTTGAGGGGGGTGGGGACAGAGGGGAAGCACAGGGGCTCCAAGAGGCTGGAGAGTTGCCCCAAGGTCAAATGGAATACTAGGCAAGAGCAGGGAGTGAGCTAAAGCTCCTAGCCTCCGTATTTACCAGCCCTATGCTTACCACTCTTCCTTTCTCCAGAAACCCAGGGTCCACCCGGGGATTGTTTTCACAGCCAAAACCCAAACCATGCCAGTATCAGCGTTTACCACCAGCTCTGGCTCTGAACACCCAGCACCTATTAGGTGCTATTTACCTGGGGACGGGCCACATTATAGGGAAACAGAAACAGGAAGAAACGAATTTTCAAATGATATAATCCAAGCTACAAGTCAGACTGTTTTGGATGTTGAGAAACACTCAGACGCAGGGATGGCATCGTACCCAGCCCCGAGAACTTTGGAGGGGCAAAGACCAAAAGTTGCTCTGGTAGCAGAAGGAAATCCTCAGTAAAGCTTCCTCTAGAAGTCTTCCCAGGTTAAGTAATTGAATGACAGACACCAACGGCTGGTCACATGAGGAACAAACAAGAGTTTGCTGTGTGACTGGCACACCAATGGTGAATCCTGGTTGGTCTTTGGTGGCCCCTGTGCCAAAACGCTTCGCTGGTTCTCCTGGCTGTGGTGCATCATGGCTGTGGTCCCCTGTTGGATTTGGGAGCAGGGGTCCGCACCTGCTGCGAGCCCAGTGCCATATCGGAGGCAGGAAAGCAGCAGCAGGTGCCCTCCGGGAGCTACAGAGATGGTAGATGGTGGTGGGAGCAGGGAGCTTACAAAGAGTTACTTTTACTGAAGAACGAAAATGTTATTTAAAAAGTCACATGGGTTGGGGCTTTTTTCCTTCTCATGGTGGAAGTATAACATGTCCGCTTGGACATTTGGAAGACACGGGAAAACAGACCGAAGAGAGTGCCAGCCACTACCCTCCACGCCATAACCAAACGCTAGTCGGGTTTCAGAAGGTTTGTGGTGTGCTTCTAGCATCGTTTCTATGCATGGATGTACGCAGAGGCAGGACTTATTCTGGTTTAATGAGATTCGGGAAGGACAGTGGCCGTGCACAAGGCCAGGCTCCTAGCAGGCGCACAGTGGGTGTCAGGTGAAGCAGAGAGTTGTGGGGAAGTTGAAGTGGACGCATAGAGGAGGTGACACGTCTCCAGGCCTTCCAGGGGGCCGGAGTGAGCCTAGACCTAGAAAGACGGGAAGGGCATTCCAAGCCTCGGAGCTGCCTGTGCCCGGGTGTGGAGGCAGGCAGGGGCCTAGCGAGGGCCTCTGGGACTTGACTCTGTGCCAGCAGCACAGTTTGGTGCAAGCTGTGAAGGGGGACAGGGACAGAGGGCAAGGACTGGCATTCCTGTAGCCCAACCAGGTCACCCCTCGCTGGGCCCTGGCCCTCGGAGGTGTGGGACATCTGAGCCAAACAGCATTTCCCAGCGCAGGGCGGTGGGGAAGTCATGGTGTGGAGACAGAAGGTGCCATCTGTTTGCCCGCTTATCCTCCAGCTCTGCCCGGTTGACTGGCCTGGCTGCCTCTCCGGCGAGTGCCTGATGCCAGGACCAGGCCCTTTCGCGCCCCTCCCTGGACGCTGTGTTCCTAGGAGAGCTGGGGGATGCGTGTCGGGATGTGGGGGAGCAGGGAGCTGCTGAACTGCCCGTGACTCCCCCAGGAGAGGCCATTTCTGAAAACCAGATACGCATGTGTGGGCTGGGCCTGGCCTTTCTTCCCTTGAAGCTTCTAAATCATGCCTAGCAACAGCAGGACAGAGTGAAGTTAGACAAGAGAGAGCACTTCCCGGTGGTTGATTCAGCTGAGAACAGGCCGTGGGATTACTAGAATGTCCTGATGCACTGACCAGAGCCTGCTGAGGTTGTTTCCGGGGAATGGGCATCATTGGCTGCAGCAAGAAAGCCTGAGGTCCGAAGGGAGGAGGGACTTTGTGCTGGGGACGAGGTGGCCGCCTGTAAGAGAGGGCAGACCCCCTCTAGGAAAACCTGCTGCTGGCTCGAATGCAGAAGTGGTGGCGGTGGGCAGGTTGGCACGAGCGGAGGGGGACAGCATACCAAGGAGCCTGGCAAGAGGGCCTCTACCCTCAGAGGCTGACGAGTAAGGAGCAAACGCTCCCTTTGGAAAATAGAAGAGTCCGGTATAAATGCTGTTCGTAGTGGAAGTGATACGAAGTGGGGAGGCTGGTGGAGTTATTACTCAGCTGCAGAGAGGTTCTAGGCAAGAGTCACTGAGGATGAGGTGAGCATTCCTGGTTTTTGTTTTGTTTTGTTTAAGATTTTATTTATTTATTTGACAGACAGAGATCACAAGTAGGCAGAGAGGCAGGCAGAGAGAGAGGAGGAAGCAGTCTCCCCGCTGAGCAGAGAGCCCGATGCGGGGCTCGATCCCAGGACCCTGAGACCATGACCTGAGCCGAAGGCAGAGGCTTTAACCCACTGAGCCACCTAGGCGCCCCAAGCATTCCTGGTTTTAAATAAACCTGGTGAATTGTTTCAACCAGACAGACCTGGTGTGGAGGGAGCCCGTTTTGGAGGTGCCTGGAAGGCAGTAGGAAGCCGTAGCCGTTGACTTCACTGTCAGCGTGCTCGCCTTGGAGGCATGGCTTCACTGCTTGCTGGACCCTTAATCCTTGGCAGACCCCCAGCCTCTCTGAGCCTCAGCTTTCTCACCTGTAAAATGGGGAGCTACTCTGTTTCTAAGGGTAAATGCTACCGTTTGATGCAAAAGTGTGCAGAACTGTGTCAACACAAGCCATGTCCCCGAGCTTCGCCATAGATGTGAGTGTGGCCAAGGTTCTCTGGGACAATGTGGTCCTCACAGCGATGGTGATGGTGAAAGCAAACAGACCTGGAGGGCCTGTCATGCGTCAGGTACTGTTCTAGGCATGTCCACACGTTCCCTCAATTAGCCTTCCTGACAGCCTTCTGTGGGAGGCCTTGTCATTTCTCCCATTTCATAGATGAGCAGACTGAGGTTCAGAGAGGTTAGGACATGTGTGTGAGATCACTCAGGCAGCAGGTCGGAGAGCTGAGACTCCCGTCTAAGGCTGTGTGACCTGGCGGCCGCACTTGTGAGCAGAGAGGTCCGAGTGCTGGGTTCTGGGGCGGTGACCCGGATCAGAGATCGCCAAACTCCCCGAGCGAGGCCTTGGGAGGGTAGGGTTCACCTTAGTGGAATGCGCTTGCTGGCTTGGGATGTGACAGGCGAGAAAGGCAGTGTCAGGAGGGCGTGGAGCTGGTGGGAGCATGCTTCCAGAAAGTGGGGGTTAAGTGAGAGTCGCAGGGTAGAATCAGAGGACAGTGAGTCTCCTGTCACAGAGGTCTTGCCGGGGCTATAGGGAAAAGGGCTGGAGGCAGTGTGGCCAGCAGCCTCTCATGATCTCTCCCTCCAATGGGCAAACCCAGCCTGAGGGAGACCCGCACCCCCACCCTGTGGGAACCACAGCCCTGGAGAAGAACCAGTGCCGTGGCGGTGGCCCCAGGGGCCGGTGCCGCGCCAGGCATGAAGTCGGGGTTGGAATCTCACCCTCGCTGAACCCCTTGGCCTCTCTTTCCATAACCGGAGTCGAGACTGAGATGTCAGAGTGGTACTGCTGTGAACCCCATTTTCGAGCCAGGGACGGAGTGGCTCAGTGGCCTCTGTGGGGCATGGCCGGCCACGGGACCCAAGTGTGCCTGGCTCAGGGCCTGCACTCAGCTCCCCCGCAGAAAGCAGCTTCCAGACGAGGGACAGGTCTGCCACCGCCCCCTCCTCACATAGCCACTGCCTTGTTCACGCTCCTTATCTGCCACGGCTGTGGGCGCTAGTGCGTGGTGTGCACACACAAACACACACACGCTTCCACATGCTACCGGTTACACGCCCCCTCCACCTCCCCACACAGTCCACCCCCTTCCTCCCGAATTGGCTCTGGGCAGGCTAGAAAGCCCCAGAAGGCAGGAGGCCTGGGCGGCCTGATTTGGGGCTGAGGTGAGCAGGCCCGGGCCTTTCCTGGGGCAGCTACATTGGGTCCCCACTGCCTGCTGAGCCTGCTCTGTCCAGCTGACGGTGGAGGTAAGCACCACGTCTGTCATTACACCAGGCTTCAGGCCTCCTAGGTCCAAGCCCTGTTCTTTCCCTTCAGGTCAGCGAGGTGGGCAGCCCAGCAGCCAGTGTTCCTCCTCAGTGTCTCCCCCTTTAGGACCAGATCTTTCCTGAGAGTGACATCTGGGGTGCCATGCCTTGGCGGGCTCCAGGCCAGGGCCAGCATCCTCTGGGAAGATCCTTCCCATCTTGTTGCCTCCCTGCTGAGAGCCCATGTGGAACTACTCCCTGGAAGGAACAGCCCTTCGAGGGAGGCAGGCAGGGGTCCTCACTGTGGTTCATCGTCCAGGAGACGGGAGGCCCGAGGCTGGCAGCCCTCCCCATGCCGTGCCGGCGGGCACTGCCCATTGTCCATCCATCCTGCTGCCCTTTGCTCTACTTCCTGGCCGTGTGACCAGGCCCCGCTTCTGTTCTCTGGGGCCCGTTAGGCAGCCTCAGAGGGGTGGTGCCGGCAGCTAGCCCGCTGTCCCCAGCCCTGCACCTCCTGGCCCAGCAGGCAGGGCCTCCTAGCTCCCACCCCTCTGTCCCTGCCTGCCCCCACCCAGCTCTTCCCCACCCCCCATCTTAGGAAGGGGTTGGAGCCCTGCTCTCCAGCTGGTTTCCTCCCCTCCCTCTACCTACCCCAGCCTTACACACTTGCAGGTTCTCTCCCCAAATCCCCTCACCATCCCAGACTCAGGAGCCTGAAGCTTGATTCTGGGCTTGGGGGCAGGGGCAGGGCAGGGATTTGGAGGCACATTGCCTGCGAGAGAGAAGTCCGGCTCTGCACAGAGACTGCCTCCTCTGGAGAATGGGGGCAGCACGAGCACCCACCTCACAGGCTGTCACGGAGGCCAGACTAGGGCAGCTGGCAGGCAGAGCTGAGCGCTGTCCGAGGCCGGGGACATCCGGGGCAGCCGTTGCATCAGCAGCCATGCTGTCAGGGCCGATGTGGATGGTGACCGGTTGGCCAGGAGGTGTGGGTGGGGAGTCAGACAGACATCGGTTTGAATCCCAGCGCTGCCCCTCACTGTGGAGCCTGGGCCATATCACCTGCTTTCTTTGAGCCGGTTTACGGCTACAAAAAGGGGACTACCCCATGCTCCGCAAAGCTGCTGGGGGAGGGGAGACCCTGGGTATACTCTGGGCACAGGCAGGCACTAGCAGGCACCTACCCTCCGGGAAGCTTGAGGCCCTGCCTTTGGGGCGCCTCTCTGATTGTCTGCTGTGGCTGCAGGGATGGGGGAGACTGGTCTCTCCTGCCGGGTGCGGAGGGCAGGCAGGGAGCACCAGGGCTAGGACGGCCCCGTTCATGCCATCCACAGCATGAAGGCTGTCCAGAGCAGGACTTGGAGCCTACAGCCAGTACGACCGGGAGGAGGGTGTTGGGTACCCTGTGGGGGCTCAGAGGACATGCTCAGCAGTGGCCGGTGTGTAAACCACCATTCGTAACGGGCGCATGCATCCCGAGAGTGCTCACTGTGTGGCAGGCACAGGGCTGAGTATCACCTTTGGCCCTCACCGCAAGGCAGTGATGCAAGGAGCTACGAAACCTCCACTTCCCTGAGGTGGAAACTCAGGCCCAGAGAGGCTTCATGACTTACCCAGGTCACACAGCCCCGAGGGACAAGCCAGGACTGGGACTCAGCAGAGTCAGTGCCACAGCCAGCACCCCCCACCTTCTCCTCTAGTGTCCAAAGTGAGAGCAGCGGGGGAGAGGTGAAGGGGGGCGGGTACTCTGGGCAGAGGGGCCCTCAGGGACGCCGAGGTGAGCATTCTGAGCAGACACGGTGCAGGGCAGTGACAAGAGTGTGGGGGACTGAGTCTCACCACACCACCTCCCAGCCTGATGACTACTTCGGGCCTCAGTTTAGGAGCCTGTGAAATGGAGCTAATTTCTGCCTTTCTGACCTGCCAAGGTCAAAGCACTGTTGTACACAGGAATGCATGTACCATCAAAGGCCCTTTTCTAGAGAGACCCTTAGGCCACAGAGCTCTGTCCCAGGGCTCTTGGCAGCCCCCGCCTCCTGCTGGCTGCAAATGTTTCTGCCAGAGTGTGACCATCTCCAGAACAACCCGTGGACTGGGCATGGTAGCGGGGAAACAGTGGGGGTTCTGGCTTACAGGAGTAGGGGGACAGTAGCTCTAGGTTGGCGCTGTCTGCTGCCACAGGCTGGCCCCCTGCTTCCCAGCACTCCCCTGGTTCCCCAGCTCTTCTAGGTCTTGGGGAAATTGGCCTCCCACCAGGCCTGCAGATGGGGGGCTGTGGGGGTCTGCACACTCCTGCTGGGCCTTTGGAGTAGAGTGGACTGTCTTGGCTCTCCGTGGACTCTGCCCCCCGACCCCTGCCACGGTCAGAGCTGGGCATGCCTTTTCCCACTTCTGTGTCCTCCCCACCCCCCCCACCCCCCCGTTTGAAATCTGCTTCCTTAGGCAGACCACACGGCCCCTGAGCAGGTGCCCAGAATGGTAGGCACTAATCTTCACTGAGCTCCTGCTCTGTGAAGTGCCCTGGGCCAGTCACTCTGCCAGGTGTGCCCCAGGGGATGCAGCGGGAACCCTGGGGGACAAATACTAGTATCAGTTTCCGTGAAGGGGCTCCAGGAGGTTAAGCGACTTGCCCCAGCCTTCCCTCCTGGCCAGTAATCCACGAGACCCCGGGGACAGGATGATCCCCGGTGCCCTCCGAAGACTGCTATTCTTAGATTGCACAGCAAAGGTGCTAGGAGGGGGACCAGCAAATGAGAGATGTTCTTGCATAACTTACTGTGTTGTCAGGGAGACTCGCATGCTGATGAAATGAATTGAGAAAAAGTGTGGTGTAGCCTGTCGGGCAGGGTGGCTCTGTGTGGGTAGGGGTGAGGCAGGCGCGGGGGGGCAGTTGAGTTCGTTGGGAAGGGAGCCCAGCTTGGCCTGGAGCTGAATGGCACCCCCTCCAATGCACACAGGTATGTCCAAAGCCTCCTGGACATCATGGTGTTCCTAGATAAGGACCCGGAGGACCATCGCACGCTGAGCCAGTGAGTGAAGGCCCCAGTGGGGGGTCAGGAGGGCAGGGGCAGGCGAAGGGCCCTGGGTCACAGCCCTGAGGCAGAAATGTGCAGGAGGATGGGAGAAATGATCCCTGTCCTCACAGATATCTAGTCTGAGGGTGAATTAGCCCCTGGCCTCCATAGCCCTGGGTCTGACTAGGAAGATCCAAGCTCTTGCCCCTGAGGGGCTCCCCTGGCCGTTGGGCAGGTGGTGGGACACTCAGGGCGGGCTTGGGAAGCAGCAGGGAGGACACTGTGTCTCTCAGGTTGGGAGGGGTCCTATGAACAAAGACTGGTGGAGAGGAGGTCAGACGTGGGGGAGAGTCTGGGGGCGCCCCCAGTTTGGGACTAAGCCGCCATGCCCTGCAGGTTCACGGACGCCCTGGTCACCATCCGGAACCGCCACAACGACGTGGTGCCCACCATGGCGCAGGGCGTGCTGGAGTACAAGGACACATACGGCGATGACCCGGTCTCCAACCAGAATATCCAGTACTTTCTGGACCGCTTCTACCTCAGCCGTATCTCCATCCGCATGCTCATCAACCAGCACAGTGAGCAGGGCCGGGGTGCGGGACCGAGCGCGCCTCCCTGGCTTCATGGTGGCCTGAGTGAGGGTGGTGGGTAGGAGGGGAGCCCCACCCACAGCTCCCTGCCTTCTCGCCCGCAGCCCTGATTTTTGACGGCAGCACCAACCCAGCCCACCCAAAACACATTGGCAGCATTGACCCAAACTGCAATGTCTCCGAGGTGGTAAAGGGTAAGATGTCCCCACCATGCTGGCCCACAGAGGAGTCCCAGAGACCCCCTCTGGCTGCCTTGCCAGAGGATGTGCCATTCCCCCGTGGGTAGGGGCCTCGTCTGTTTGGGTTTAATGTTGGGGATGCCTTGTACCAGGAGGACTGCCTGTTGGGTGGACCATCCCATTCCCTGAATAGCTACTGTCTTCTCTCAGATGCCTACGATATGGCCAAGCTCCTGTGTGACAAGTATTACATGGCCTCGCCTGACTTGGAGATCCAGGAGATCAACAGTGAGTGAGGGAGGCTCTGTGTGTGTGTGTGTGTGTGTCTGTGTGTCTGTGTGTCTGTGTGTGTGTGTCTGTCTGTCTAAGGGCTCTGGAGAGAAAGATGAGATGGGGAGTCAGGAAAAGAATGGGGGGAGGGGGAAAATAAAGGAAAAGAACTGGTTGGGACAGAAGCAGAAGTATTATTGACTTATTATTAGCAGTATTATTACTAATATATTTGCTAAGTAAACATTATTAAACAGTAAACATGCCACAGAAGGTCGCTCTTCTCATGGAGGTCACGTTCTTGATGCTAGGGAGGCTGGGGAAGGGGGCCATTAGCCAGTGAGCAGATAACCCACAAGCTAATTTCAGATGGTGACAAGTGACAGGGAGGAGGCAAGATGAGATCACGTGACAGCGATGGGGAGGAGCAGTGTATTTACTAAGGGGTCGGTTTGGGTGCCTTTTCAGAATCCAGACGACAGTGGCATAATTAAGAGAGAGGTTTCCCTCTTTGAAGCCCCTGGGGTGGGACAGTCAGCTCCCCACCCTTATGTCTCGGCTCCAGCTGGAGAAGGGGAAGGGGTTGGAGACAGAGGCGAAGGCATGCAGGGCCCATGGGCTACAGACAGGAGCTGGGATGTTGTGTGCAGCAGGGAAGCCCATTGAAGGGTTCGAAGCACGGTGATGCCAGGGTCTGATGTTTGTTTAAAGATACTTAGAGGTTGGAGGGGGTGGGCAAGACCTCAGGAGGACCAGTTAGGAGGTCACTGCAGGAATCCAGGGGACGGAAAGGCAGCAGAGATGGAAAGAAGGGAGTAGATTTGATAAATATTTTGGAGGTAGAGAGGTTAGGACTTGCTGAGGAACCAGGGTTTTAGGGGAAAGGAGGATCAGGGATCTGGAAGTTTCCCTACCCTTTCCCTCCCCTACCTGTTCCTCAGCCACCCCCTGCCTGTGTGCCACTAACCTGAGGGCTTTTGTGCCTGGAAGTCACGCTGCCCACATCTTTAAGGCCCAGTTCAAGTCCAGATCCTCCGAAAAGCCTTCCTGGACTTTCCAGAAAACATGATTAGGCACCCAGCCCCCTGGGGTGTACCTCTGTCACGCACTGTCACTGTCTGAATGACTTGGAGGCATGGGGCACCCACGTGGTTCGGTTGGGCGTCTGCCTTTGGCTTGGGTCATGATCCTGGGATCCTGGGATGGAGCTCCGCATTGGGCTCCCTGCTCAGTTTGGCAGCGGTGTTGGCAGGGGGGATCCGCTACTCCCTTTCCCCCTGCTTTTGCTGTGTCTCTCTCTCTGTTAAATAAATAAAATCTCTTCAAATAAATGAATAAATAACTTGGGGGCAGAGATGGAAGGACAGAGACAGGCCACATTCCTTCAGTATCCCTAGGGTCAAGCACAGGGCCTGGCACGTAGCTCTGGGTACAATACCCAAGGTTAAAGTCACTCATGCCTTTGTCTAGACTTGAATTTCCGAGACCATAGGGCTGAATTTTATTCATCTCTATGCCCTGCTGCCCAGCACGGGGCCTGGGATTCCTTCATTCGCTAATCCATGCCCAGTCATTGAGCCCCTGCTGCAAACAGAGCTCTGTGCCAGGCACTAGGAGAAGACACACAGCCCCTCACACCAAGAAGCTCTTGAGGCTAGAGAGATCCTCGAGAGGCAGAGTGGAGTCAGAACCGTGTGCGGCAGCCCTCCCCTCTCCTCACTGGATTAAAAAGCTCTCCAGGGCCTCTGGGGTCCAGGTGAATGCTAGTAGACTGGATGTAGGCTGGAAAGATATTTTTTGAATGGATGAAGGGGCTGCATGAACAGTGGGTGAGTGGAAGGCTGAATCTGGACTCCGAATTCATGGGTAGACGGGATGGATGGGTGTTGGGACAGATGCGTAGTTGAGGGACAGTTGGATGGTTGAATGGACGTTGGAAAGGTAGCGAGAGGAATTAGGGGATGTTGCACGGATACAATGGTTGGATGGATGGATGGACGAACAGGTAGATGGACAGACACCATGTGATGGATGGATACCGTATGGATAGACAGGTGGGTGAACAAATGCTAGAGGATAAATGGGTGATTGGTTGAGTGCTGGGTGCTAGGTGTTGCATCAGTGAATGCTGAATGGTGACCTCTTGACAATTTCCTGATCCTTGGTCTTGACTTCCCCAGCAGCGTCCAACTCTGAACAGCCAATTCACATGGTCTATGTCCCCTCTCACCTCTACCACATGCTTTTTGAACTCTTCAAGGTAAGGGGGCGGGGATGGTCCTCTGCAGCCTTGGGGGATGGTTAGGGCTAGGCCACTGTCACTCATCTCTTCTGCCTCTCCCTCCACAGAATGCCATGCGTGCCACTGTGGAAAGCCACGAGTCCAGCCTTGTCCTCCCACCTATCAAGGTCATGGTGGCCTTGGGTGAGGAAGATCTGTCCATCAAAGTATGTGGCCCTTGATTTGGGGGCCGGAGAGCAGTGGGATGGGGACTTGCGCCCCTGCCAGGAGATGGGCTCAGAGGAGACCCTGGGGATGGGGACGACCAAGAGGTCAGGGGTGTCGAGGCGGGGGCGTGAGCACTGAAGCCATGTCCGTCTCCCCCAGATGAGTGACCGAGGTGGGGGAGTCCCCCTGCGGAAGATCGAGCGACTCTTCAGCTACATGTACTCCACGGCGCCCACCCCCCAGCCCGGCACCGGAGGGACCCCACTGGTGAGATGGTTTCCCTCCAGTGCCCCCTGCCTCCTAAGGCCTCCTGTCTTTTCTCCTCTTCTCATCAAACTGTCACTCTCCCCGTCTCTCACCTCCTCACCTCCTGTGGTCTTTGTTCTTGTGTAGCTGTAGGAGCACCGGTCACCTCTCCCAGTCTGGGCCCGCCTGCTCCTCCCACGCCCCCCAGACCGCAGCAACCCCCACCACCTGAGCTGCGGGTGTCTGTCTGTCTCTCCTCATTTCTCCCAGTGGCACCCCACAGAGTTCACTCATCAGCAGCTGTGTCCTTCTCAGTAGAGCAGGTGGGGCTGGGTTTGGGAACTTGAGACCCAGGAGCCCCGAGACCTGTCCACACCCGCTGGCTCCCAGGGCTGAGCTCCTCTGCCACCCCTGTTGACTACCACCCGCGGCTAGGACTGCTCAGCCTTTCTGGCTCCACCAGACTGACTGCCCCGACCCCTGAGGGATTCTGGGAATCCTTTGGCCCGACCCCAACTCAGCACATTGGTCCCTTTGCTCTGGGAGGCCCAGACCCGCCTCCTGGTCACTCTCCCTTCCCGCCCCCTTGTAGGCTGGCTTCGGGTACGGGCTCCCCATCTCCCGCCTCTATGCCAAGTACTTCCAGGGAGACCTGCAGCTCTTCTCCATGGAGGGCTTTGGGACCGACGCAGTCATCTATCTCAAGGTGAGGGTCCTGGTGCGGAGACCAGCTTGCGGGCTGTGCTGGCAGGTCAGCCTGCTGCTAGGTTCTGTCTCCTCCCCTCCACTCTTTCCAGACTGAGAATCAGAGCAAAGCTACCGTTCCCGGCCTGCAGACATCCCCACCTCGGCAGGCAGTTTAAGGAAGTCCTTGGTCTATGACTAGGACCCCTGTTTTGGGGACCTTTGACTTCTTATATGCAGAAGGAAGGGGGGCTGCCATAGAGAACTTGTCATTCAGCTCAGGACCAGACTGAGGCCCAGAGTTCGTGATCTTGTTCAAGGTCACAGTCCACCTTACTTCTGCCTCCCTGACCCTTTGAGTGAGTAGCCTTCTGGAACGGGCAGGAACAAGGCACAGAAGGGACAGGTCCTTTCCTGGGTCTTTCTGGGCCAGGGTTCGTTGTCTCAGCCAGTGTGTGGCACCTAGCTGGGCTGACTCAGACACGGCGCAGGTCATGGTCTGACACCCCCACAACCCACCCCGGGAAAAGGGTGATTGACCAAGACGTGGGTGAGGCACTGGGAAGGAGGATGGGCTGACCCTGGTGCTCTCCAGGCCCTGTCCACGGACTCAGTGGAACGCCTGCCCGTCTACAACAAGTCAGCCTGGCGCCACTACCAGACCATCCAGGAGGCCGGCGACTGGTGTGTGCCCAGCACAGAGCCGAAGAACACGTCCACGTACCGGGTCAGCTAAGGGCTGCCCTGCTTCCCTGCACCTGAGAGGACGGACTGTTGTCTCTGGGATTGGCCACCACGGTGACCCTCCTCTTCCCCCGCCTCGTGGAGGGAGGGCTCTCCCTAATGACCAGCTTCTGTCTCTTTGGAAGTCACTGCGGTGACCAGTCTGTGGTCTAAGTGCCAATCTCCATCTTCCCGGAGACCCCTCGGTGGTCTCCCTGGTGTTTGGTCTCTGTGGGCGGTGCCTAAGGATGGGGGGATGTCTCTATCATGATGTGGGGGCTGTCCCAGAGTCATGTTTCCATGGCAGTGCTCCTTCTGAGACCAGAGCTGCCACTTTTCTTCCAGGGGTCCTGCGTCCCCCTCACTGCCGTCCACAGCCCTGGCCTTCCAAGCGGACACCCTGCTTGCCTTATCCCCCACCCCGGCCCATGCAGGGACTCCAGCCCTGGCCCAGGGTCAGCGCTAGCCAGGGGCCAGTGTCCCTGGGTAGAGAAGGGGGTTGCCCCCTCAGGCCCCTGTTTGGGGATGTGGTCCTGCAGCCTCTCCCTCTACCCTAGGCTTGAAGGTGAAGGTTAGGAGGGGACAATTCTCACCCAGAGCACACCCTTAAAGTGGAGGACTTGGGGAGGACCCAGAGATCAGCTGTTTAGCCACACTGGTCAGAGCCCCTTAGGCGCCTCCCGAGGCCCTCTCTGGCATGTCCTCACACGTACACGGCCCCTTGCCCACCCCACACCCACACGGTCCCGCCTGAGCTCCAGACCCCTGCTCCCCCCGTGCCTGGACATGCACGTGCTTGGGGTGGCTTTCTCCCTAGAATGCTCTATGTACATAGTGAGTTTTATAGCCCTGAAAAGTCCTCACCCTTCCCCTTAGCACACGGGGGTTAAAGTGGTGTGCTCCTCCCAGTGGCTATGACGATGATGACATCCGCAGTAAAGAGGAGATTGAATGAGACCATGGCCTGGCTGCTTTCCTGGGGAGGGAGGGGGAGGGGAGAGATCCACAGGCACAGAGGCACGCAGACCAGACCGCAGACCCTGTGACTGCCGTATGACGCACTCAGGATACCCAGCCCAGGGCATGACTCAGTACGTCCCACGAGCACACCGCCAGGCAGAGCCATCCCTTCAGGACACCTGACACGGCAGCCCCGGGGGGCAGATGTGTCACCCCTCCATGCTCAGGGCCTGGCGCTGCCTCCCACCCCAGCCTAGCCTCCCAGCGGGGGCAAACAAAGGTCACTGGCACATCGTAAGTGTTTATTGAAATAAATGGAGTACCACCCTCCCTTCACATGCAGGTGGGTGCCCATAGAGCTCCTGATCATTTCAAAGGCCTGGGTGCCTTCCACCCTCCCCACCAGCCCCTCCAGCAGACCCTGATGGTGCCAGTGCCCCCATAGCTCAGTTTCCTGTGTGGCTCCTCTGCCCATACAGATGGCAGAGAGAAGTAAAGGGCTGAGTCCCAGGGACCAGACCATGGCCAGGGCAGGGATGGCCTTGGAGCCACGGCCCCAGAGCAGGAACGAGGAGAGTTGGCATGCACTGGGTTCTGTCCACCACTCCGGGCAGGTGAAGGGGGAGGTGGACTTCTAACCAGAGGGCCTCCAGCCCCGCTGGTCACCGGCCAGTCCTGCAGGAACTGCTGGCCAGTGCTGTACCTGAACGCTTCCTCCTCACAGGATAGATCCCAGCCCCACCCAGGGGCCTGGCCCGACCCCTCGTCATGGCCCAGAGAACCAGAGCCTGCACAGCGTGCCAGTTTTGGAACCCACTGAGACCCTGACAGGGACCAGAGCAGATGGAGGAAGGCTGATGAACCCTTCCAGTAGATTCCAGGGGAACTCCTAGAGTTTGCCTCTCTACCTGGCTGGGGTGAGGGCTTACCTGTTCAACGTGACCTAAGCATTGGTTAGGGGTGTCCTCTGTCACACACACCCCAGCTCCCAAGTTGGCTCTGTCCCCAGAGAGGGCTCAGCCGTTCTTTGAGGGAGCAATAGAAGTGGGCCCTGTGTCAGGGAGTAGGTCAAAGACCAGGCCTTGAGTGGGCCCCAGGAGGGGCAGACCTGCATGGATGTCATCTCACCACTGGGACCCATGGGACCAGGAAGGGGAAAGAGAAGGACATTTTCATCGTCCCTTCCTGCCCCCAAAGTCCTGGCCAAGGTTGTGTGGGCTACCCATGCTGCTCTCTGCGCTCTCCCGCCGTGTGGAGGCTAGGAGTCTACCCTGAGTGCGGGCTGCCGCAGCGCCTACCAGCCTCCCCTGGGAGCAGAAGAGAGCTCTCCCAGCACGCAGCCAGCTTGGAGGGCTGGAGAGGAGTGACGGTCCACTTGCTCCTGCTGAGAGGTTTCCTGCCTCTCTGATCCCTGGGACCTAGGCCTTATCTCAGAGCCTCTAGAAGGCAGACAGGCCAGCTGGCAGGCAGGTGTCCTAGCTCACAGCCAGCCAGCATGGCCATGGCCCGAGGGTAGATGATCAGACTGACCCATGTGCCTCAGGGTTCCCTGACTGTCAGCCGTGGCCTCTCGGTCCTCTGCCCATAACCTGCCAGCTCCCTAGGAACTCTGTGCCAAACAAGTCCTTAAAACTGGATTTATTACTGGGCCCTCTCCTGGGGTCTCCCTTTCTGGGGGATCTGGGTCCAGACAGTGACAGGGTAAGAGAGGGCGTGTACCCCCTGAGAGTGTGGGGCCCGGCCAGCCCAAGCTTGGCGCCCAGGCCCCGCCTCCCCGCTGAGGCCTGTGCCCACCGAGCCCGGCGGCCACCAGCGCCTGGGTGCCAGTGCCTGCCCCCCGCCCTCCCCTAGCTCTTCTTGGCCTCCTGCTCCCGGCGCCGGAGCTTCTCCCGCTGCCGTGCGGCCTTCTCCCGGGCCTTGCGCTCCTTCTCAGCGGCGGCTGCCAGCTCCTTTACCTTCCGCTTCACTAGCGTCCGGTCATGTGAGTTGCTGAGCCCCAGGCTCTGGGGAGGAATTCAAGGGTGAGGGAAAGAGCCCCAGAATCCCTCAGGCCCTAGCCAACTCTGACCCCCAGTTTGCGGTGCCCCAAGTGGGTGTACTCTGCCTGGAGCTCAGCAGGTCCTCCCAGAAGTGTGGCCTCTGCCTCCCAGATGGGCCCGTGGATCAGAACCAGGGCAGGAAGTCCAAAGGGGAGCGTTTTGGAAAGAGGATGATGGAGGGTGCCAGACCTTTTACCCCCTGCCCCTACCCCTGGCAATCCTCGGCTCCCATTCCTCCACTCGGGAGTTCAGTCTTGGTACCAACCTGCCCAGCCCCCAGAGGCCCACAGATGGGGAATGACTTGCCCAGTGTCACAGTGCTAGTCAGTGGCCAAGGCCCCTCCCTACTGCAGAGACTCCCTGGGGGCCTCTCCTCACCACCTCTTGCCTAAGCAATGTAGCAGAGGGTGGGCAACACGCTAGAAACCTCTCAGCGCAGAGATCTGAGCCCACCCCCCTCCCCGACCTCCCCTGACTACCAGCAGCCTCCAAGACTGAGAATCAGGCAAGGTGATCAGGCAGAGGCCTGGTTTCTTATGACAGCAAGGGACTCAGAGTCAAGAGTCAGGTGATCTGACTCTTGACGGTCCTAGAGGTCAGTGTTATCCTGGAGCCTTGAGCTGAGGCTTGAAGGTCAAACTGAAGGACGGGGCTCGAGTTTCATGTCCGACAGTGGACCCGTGCTAGAGTGCAAAGATCAGGCCAAGGACCTTACCCAGGTCAGAGGTCAGGGCAGTGGCCTTAGAGGCAATGAAAGATCAGGGTTTGGGGGGATCCCAATCCTGGAAGGTTGCCTTGGGCTCCAACTGGGGCACCACTCTCCTCCCCTGACACACCTTCAGTTTGCTTCCATCCAGCTGCAGGAGCTGGGGCCCGTCCACCTGTCGCGCAGCAAACTCAGCGACATACTGCTCCAGGTTGAGGCTGTGCAGCCATTGGCCCACCTGCTGGCTGGTCCAGTGGTGGACCGTGGGGAGAGGTTCGTCCAGGAACTGGGGTAGAGACCAAGGATGGTGAGGGGGAAGACCTGGCCTGTGGCCTGCGCCTCAACACTCAGAGCCCAGGGCTTGCTTACCTCGTCTGAAGACTGGGACAGTGTGTGGTAGGGGTAGGAACACTTGGTTTCCTGCCGGGGACCACTGGGGATCTTGGGGCTGCTGCTAGGGGGCGTGGAGTCATCACTCAGGGTGGATTCCTAGAGAGGAAAGGTATGAGCTGCTGAGGAAACAGCTCACCCTCAAGCCCAAGGGAGTCCCCCAACCCACTGCTTGCATTTGGAAGGAGCTAAGTTGGGGGCTGGGCACCAGGAGCTGCGCAGTGCCTCCTAGTCTATGAAGTACTCATGGGAAGCATCAGGATGTAAGACTTCTAGGAGGTTGTGGGGCCAGAAATGAGGCAGAATAGTTAGCAGGAATGGCAGAAGTCTCAGACCAGGTGTCCCTTCCTGTAGGCAGCTGACCAGGATTCCCCCAGGCTAGGTCGGGGGTCCTCCCTTTGGGCCTCCCCATCATAGCCCCTAGCACCCTGGCTTCTAAGTGCCTGGGTAGAGATCAGAAGCTCTATGAAGCCCTGGGCTGTCTGTTTACCCTGCTATCCCAGGGCCCAGCACGAGGGAAGGAAGAGACAGAGGGAGTCTGTACAGATAGGAAATCAGGAAGTCCCAAGTTAGATGGAACTCTTTCTCCCCTGAATTCCCAGCTTTCTGGTCTCCTCAGCCCCAGTAGCACATAAGGAACAACCACAGAACAGGCATGGTGCCCGCATCGAACCCACATGGCAAGTCCCTTCTCTCTGGGCCTTCAGTCGTTCATCCGGACAATTGGGATAAGCACGCCTGCGCTTTGTGAAAGGAAAGCCAAAGCAGCCCTTGGAGCCTTGTCTAGTGTAGAGCACGGCACGAGCAGAAGCAGACACTTGTGGCTGCTTCTGTCCCTGACTTCTCCCTGCTTCCTGAGCTCTAGCTAGTTTGGGTCCCCTTCATCCCGATTTCCTCCAAGCCTCACCCCACCACACAGGTTGCCCGGTGACTGGGACGACTGGGATGGGACGTGGGGAGCCAGGCAGAAGAGCGCGAATGGGGGCGGCCTCAGGCTGGGTGGCTGAGGAGGGAAGCCTGGTGCTCAGTGGGTTGAATGTGGTGAATGACTCAGGGGAGGAACTACTCAGAATGTGAATGAGTGAAGAAACCAATGAATGAACTCAGAGAATGGATGAACTAGTGAATCACAGAATGGCTCCATGGATAGACAAACTGGATGGACAAACAGGTAGACAAACGGGACAAACAGACCCCAGGAATGCCTGGATCCCAGCCCCACCCCCTCACATCACCTGAGTCTGGGGCCCATATGGGGGGCAGGGAAGCCATAGACTCACCTGAGAAGCTGACTTCTTAGGGCTGAAGCCCTCATGTTTAGGGGAGCAGGCGGGCGAGGTGGTGCTGCCAGAGGATGCCGAGCCCTTGCCGCTGTCTGTGAACCAGGAAAAGGGCAGGAACGGGGAGCCCCCTGACCTGCTGGACCCCTCCACTGATTCCCTGTGGAGAGAGCACCCAGCATGGGTGTGGGCACCGTGGGGTGGGTGCCCCCCCCCTCCGGAACTATGAGCGGAAGCTTACCTGCTGCCCATGGACAAACGATTGCTGCCCTTGTCCTTCCGGCTCTTGCTAGTGGATGCTCGGCGTAAGGTGACCCTGTGAGGGAAGGTGGGGGGGAGTGGGGCAGTGCTGCCCGCTGTGCTACCCTGCACCCCAAGGCTCCAAGCCTTTGCTTCTGGCCCCTCTTCCACTCACCCCAGGTCCAGGAACTTTCGGCGAGTCTTCTTATCCAGACCGATGGTGGGGCTGGCAGGCTCAGGTGGGCTAGCATCCCGGCTGTCATCTTTTAGGGAAGAGAGGGAAGAAAATAGCCCGTGGAGTGGCTTGCCTGCCTCCTTCAGCTGCCTCTTTTGACTTAGAAGCAGGCAAGTTGGCTCGGGTGCCCTTCAATAGCTGTGTGACTTTGGAGGAATCACTCTACCTCTCTGAGCTTCCTTCGTCCCAAATATGAGGCTAACACCTGACCCACAAGAATCAAACCTGCCTATTTCATGGAATAGCTATGAAAGCCATAAGCAAACCATGAAAAAGTAGGGACCACTACTGTTCACTGTTCATTTATCCTGACTGACTTCTAACCTGCCTTCCAATCTTGACTCATATGTCACTTCCTCAGAGAAGCCTTACAGGAGGCTCCCCACGAGGTCATTTCACCCCGCTATGTGCTGCCCCCTCCCCCGCCGCAACCGTGCACTTATTACAACTTATAACTACATATTTAATTAAGAGATGGTTTGATCACTTCTCCCATAAACTATAAAGAATTATTAGATTGTTTCTCCCCCAAACTGTAAGCCTCTTGAGGGCAAAGAGTGCCTCTGTTTCCCTGTGTGTCCCAGTGCCCAACAGTGACATAGTAGGCGCTGGGTAAGTGATGGAGGAAGCCACAGTGTGTTGTCCCCCGACCCCCACCCCTTCCTCATCCCTCACCGCCCCGCCCAACTTGCTCCAACCCTCTGCTTGGCGGGGGTGGGTGGACGACCGGCGGGGCCGCTGCAGTCCCAGCGCTCGCCAGCAGAGGGCGCCGCACCGGCTGCCACTCACCTTCGCTGTGGGGCTCTGCGCGCGGGTGGCGGCGCACGAAGCTGGGCGAGCTGTCGGAGGAGGGCGCGGAGCGGGGCGGCGAGCAGGAGGCGGCGGCCAGGCCCTCGTGCGAGGCGGCGTTGTGCAGGGGCCGGTAGCGTGTGAGCGGCGAGGGCGGAGGCTCGTCTTCGTCCAGGCTGCGCCGCAACCCCGGAGGCTCCAGGCAGAAAGAGCCCCCGGCCGGGGACCCTGGGCCCGAGTGCAGAGGCGAGCGCAGCCGGTGCAGGGGGCTCCCGCATCCGTCGGTCACCTGGGGGAAGGGGCGGCGGCTCACTGCCAACCTTCTTCCCCGCTTCCCCAGGGGCTGGGAGTTGGTCTCACCCTGCAAACTGCGAGGGAGCCTCTGGAGCAAGGACTGGGATCCTGGGAAGGGAGGCCTGTCCTCGTGCCCACGGGCCATGGGGGTGGCTGGGCAGTGAGGAGTGGGGGCGCGGGCTGGGGGTGGGGGCCTTCAGTCACGTAGGCTGGGGTCAAATCTCATTTCCCTCACTCCCTAACTGTGTGAGTTTGTTACTGAACCTCGGAGCCTCAATTTCCCCACATGTAAGATGGGAAGGATAATACCTTCCTTAAAAGTTTCAGGCGAGCCAGAATGAATGCGGGTAATCCCTGTTCGCCTTACTATGTCAGAAGTCTGGGGCTGTGGTTTCCCTGGAAAAGGGTTTGGAGGGATTTTCGGGGTGGGGGGGCAGTGATCGGGTGGGTTGTCCCCACCTTGCCTCCTGGCCCATCAGAGCCTTCGCCATCCTCTGCAGAACTGGCGCTGTCCCGAAGCCTGGAGCGGGAGGGCCGGTGTCTCCGGCCCTTGGCCAGTAGTTGGGCTCGGGCCTTGTGTAAACTGCTGTCCAGTCTGACGGTCTCTGGCACAGCCAAGTCCAGGTCTGTGAACCAGGTGAAGGGGACAGAGACCAGACACATGAGGACAGCAAGCCCAGAGGCCCCCCGCCCTCAGGCCTCCAGCACTCACACCCCCAGACATTCCACAAAGGTTTGAGCGCCCAGCACAGGGAGTACCAACGAGAGGCAGAGTGGGGTCCCTCACAGTCTCAGAGAAAGCCAGACACGTCAGCACAGAAATATAGCAGTGTGGTGGGACCTCTCACAGACACAGAGGAGGACAGGACAGTCAGGGATGGGTCAGGGGAGGGAGCACCAAAGCCAGTCTAAGGTTGGGTGGCAGTTTGCAAGAGAGGAGGCTGATGATCGAGTGTGCAATGCTGGGCAGTAGGGAAGTGCAGGGGTGGGGGGGGCCCCCTTCCAGGGCCCCTGGAGGGTAGGTTTGTGGAGAGAAGGGCTGGGGATGAGATCAGACCAATGATGGTAATAACAGCTATCACTTAAGAAGAGCCTACTGTGTGCCAGAATGTTCATACATCACCTCATCTGCTCAGGGAGCTAGGGACCGCGGTTACTTACAATTTACAGCTGAGCCAGCTAAGGCTCAGAGAGGTTCAGTCTCTCGCCTGCAGCCAGCGGCTAGCAGTGGTCTGGGCTCTGAGCCTGACTGGCCGTGCTGGAACCCTGGCCCGCTGTACCATACCCAGATCTGCACTCAGACCCAGCCCTGATGAACGGGAGCACAGTAGTGGCATCGAGGAAAACCCAGTCCCCACGCGGCTGGCCTGTCTCTCCCATCCTGGGGTCAGTGGTGCGGGGCTGGGTCCCGGATGAAGACAAGGAAGAGTAGGCAAAGCCAATGGACCGTGCGTAAACCCGACTGCTCCTAGTTTCTCTTTCTACTTGCTCCCCCTGGGGAATGAAGCCTTCGCTCTGCAGTGTCCCCAAGCTTGGGGTCTCCAAGCAGAAGAGTTTCTTTCCAAATCCAGCACGGGTTAAGACCATTCTTCCCCATTCCCCTGCCCCACGATCTCAGGATTCTGCCATCCCATTACTCATGCTGACCCAGCTTTGCCTGCTCCTCTTTCTCTTGTCTGCAGATACCCCCTAAGCCACCCCAGTTGCTGGCCTGGTTTCATTATCACCTCCTGGTTCAGCCCTGAGCCCCCCTGAATTCCAAGCTTGGGCACCTCAGCACCCACCAGGGAACTTGCCAGGTCAAACACACCCAAGTCCTCAAATAATCCATCGGCATGAACCCACCACCTTGCTTCAGACTGGCTTCCCCTTTGCTCCTCGGCTCCATGAAAGACCCATCCACCCGATGAAAACTGCCCCGAGCTATGCTTTGCCCTCAGCCCCAGCTCCAGCCAGGAGTTCCCCAGGCCAGCTGCCTCCTGGCCCCCTCCCCTTGGATGTGCCACGGGCAGCTTCAATGTCTGTGTCCGGCTATGACTGGCAGCTCCATCTCCCCGATGGCTCAGGCCAAGTGCTGGAGTCGCCCTTGACTCTCTTTCCCTCCCACTCTCCAAACTCATCTAGCCACAATTCTTGTTAGCTCTACTTTCGAAATACATCTAGACATACTGAAATATTTATGGCGAAATGGTATGATGTTTTGGATTAGATTCAAATTAATCCAGGGCAATGGCAGCGGGTAGAGGTGGAAGGCCGGCCAGGACCCGATGAGCCTTGAGTGACAGTCCCAGAACGCACGACGGAATGCATTTGGCTCATCTCTGTACTTCTCACTTCCCACAATCAAACTGCCGTTTTCCTGTGTCTGTGTGTGCACACATGCACACGTGCGCGTACGCACGGAGAGGAAGAGGAGAGAGAGCAGGGAAAGAAGGGAGAAGAGGAGAGGAAGGGAAGGGAGAGAAGGGGGGGAGGAGGAGAAATCGGGGAAGAGAGAGGAGAGGGGACACACAGCCTCCCTGGTCTGGTCTAGATCACTCTCACCTCCTGCCTCAGTTCTTACAGAAGCCTCCCGGCTGGTCTCCCCTTTTGCTCCCTTTCCCACATACAGTCTATTTTCAACACCACAGCAACCAGAGTGATCCTGATAAAACATGTCAGCCCTTGTCACTACTGTGCTCAGAACCCCCCGGGGACTTCCATCTTGCAGAGTAACTGCCAAGTTCTCCCAGGGGCCTTCCGGATTCAGTCTGTGCTCCTCTTACCGCTCTGAGCTTCTACTTCTCTCCCTCTTGCTCCCTCTACTCTGGCCATCCTAGCCTCCTGGGTCTTCCTCATACAAGCCTCACTGTACCTCAGGGCCTTTGCACTTCCTCTTCCCTTTTCCTGCAAGGCTCTTGCCACAGATTTCTACAGGGTTCTGTCCTTTGCCTCCTTCAGACCTTGACTTAAATGCTTTCTCTCACTGATGACTTTAATGACCACTCATTGTACAATTCCCCCCAGATCCCCAACCTGGTTTTTCCCTGCATTGTGTGTCATCCTCTGGCGTGCTGTCTATTTTACTGACTTAGTTCATTGTTTCTCTGCTTGTTAGAATGTCAGCTCTGTGAAGGCAAACATTCCTGTATTTTGTTCATGGTTCTCATCCAGAATTGGTGTCTGGCATGTAGTAGGTGCTTAGAAAATGGGATTTTAATGAAGGAAAAAAGGGGGGGGCGCCTGGGTGGCTCAGTGGGTTGGAGCCTCTGCTTTCAGCTCGGGTCGTGGTCCCGGGGTCCTGGGATCGAGCCCCGCGTCGGGCTCTCTGCTCGGCGGGGAGACTGCTTCCTCCTCTCTCTGCCTGCCTCTCTGCCTACTTGTGATCCCTGTCTGTCAAGTGAATAAATAAAATCTTAAAAAACAAAACAAAACAAAAAAACACATAGTTCTGTTGATTTGCCTTCCTCACAGCCCTGGAACCTGGCCTCTCCTCTCCCTGAAGACTGAACTGCCTTACTCAGGTCTTCACCGGTCCCTTCCCCAAGCCTGGACTCAGCCTCCAGGCATCCTGCTCTCGCTGCCTCGGGCCTCCTGTCGGCCTCCCTCCCCACTTCCCACAGGCTAGAGGAAACTTTCTAAAGCACTTTTCTGACTGGTCCTATAACTGCTTGCTTTTGAAACCCAGGGTAAGGCTGAGGAGTGGTGAGGGGGTCCCAAAGTCAATAACATAAAGTCCATGCCCCTCAGCCCCCAGTCGGGCCCTGGTGGGGAGGGGGGTTCCAGCTCACCCCTTCCGTGTTCCCCACGTTTCCTCCTCTATACAGCAGAGGAGCCAGCTGGCAGGGGCTGAATCTTGTTCTGCCATTTGCTGCCTGGAGGACTCTGGCCAAGTTCCTTTCATTTAGGGATTGACTTCCTCATCAGTAAAATGGGGCCATACGAGGAGTATCCCCGTTCCAGGGTTGTGTGAGTGTCAAATAAGATGACCCAGGTAAAGTGCTTCGACAGAATGCCTGCAGCTGTGCGCCCAGCCAGAACGAGCTGAGAGTGTGCTAACCTGCTGACCCCACCGGGCTCCCTCCCTGTCGCCACCTTCCTTTCCTGCCTCTGACCTTGCGCTCCTGCAGCGCGCTAGGTGCTACGTACCCCCCACCCCTTCCTTGTCTGTCCCCTCAAAGCCCCCCCAGTTCCGAGGGACAGCTTCACCTCTGCAGGCCTGGCAAGAGGATCTGATCCGAGGCGACCGTCCTGTTCGCCCATCTGCACAATGCAGAGGGGCGAGCTGGGGACCCAGGGAGCCTGGGGTCGGGCCTGGGGAAGAGCAGGGGCTCAGTCAGTGTTGAGGAAGCCAAGTTACACTTCGGGGCCAGTGCACAGCCCCGCAGAGATGGCCTCAAGGCACAGGGAAGCGCTGATGCCCACACCCTCGCATCTGTCACATCCCTATCCAGTGCTCCTTGGGGCACTCCTCCCCAGGACACGCCCCTCATCCGGGAACTCAGGCCCCTTGAGGGCAGTGACTGTCTCCCTGGGGCCTCGAACGCACAGAGCCTGGCACACGGTGGGGTCCTCGGGGTATTTGTGGAGGGGAAGAAAGAGACAGGCAGGGGCTGGGGGCTCTGTCTTAGACGAGGCAGCCTGGCTGAGGTCTGGGAGACGGGAAAGAGCCAAGGCTGTAGGAAGAACAAGGAGCTTGCTAAGGAGAAGGGATGGTGTGGGCCAGTGGAGCCTGCAAGGAGAGGCGACTGGCCTGGCCGCAAGGGAGGGTGGGCCCCCGCAGAGCCTGCTGCAGGTGTCCAGGGGTGGCAGTGGGGGCTTGGCGAGAGGAGAGGTCCTGTCAAAGGACTGCTGCTTGGGACCCCAGCCTTGACACAACTCCTCCGGCTCCTTCCAGGCCCCTGGTTTGCTCCTGGCCTTTCCAGGCCCTGGGGCTGAGCTGAGGGAGGGAGCCTTCTGTCCTCTGTTCCCTAGTGACGGGGCATCTCCAAGCACTGTCTGCAAGCAGCAAGGACTGAGGACAGAACAGAATAATAAAGGCTAATACTGACTGAGCTCTTGCTGTGCTAGGCACTGGTTCTAAGAGCTTCACAATTACTAGCTCATTTAAACTCCCCACAACCCTAGGAGGAAGAGACTCCAGGAATCCCAGGGCAGCCTTAATCTGCCCCAGGGAAGGGAGGAGCCAGGGTTCCAGGCAGGTTGACTCCAGAGGCTCAGTGTGTAAGGACCAAGCCTGCTACACCTCTTCTGAGGCAGAGATGGGAGCAGCTGTGAGTCCAACCCCTCATTTTACAGGTGGGGAAATTGAGGCTCGGAGAGGAAAGGTTTGGCCAGAGGTACAGAGGGAGTTAAGAAAGCATCCAGGCCTCCTGGCTCCCTGTTCTTCCTACTCTGGGAAGTGGGGCAGGGAGCTGCCCACCTTCCTCTCCACTGAGCCCAGACTCCCAGGACTGGGGAAAGGGGCCCTTCTCCTGACTCTGGGAGGGTCTAGGGAGCAAAGGGACCCCTAGGGGGCTGAGGCATTTCTGAGGCAAGGTGGGGGCCTGCCTCACCTCTGGTCCCCTACTCTACCTGCCTGCCTGGCCTTCCTCCATCTCAGGGTGGGTCTGTCTCTCTCGGTCTTTCTCTTCCCAGCCCTGGGCAGTGGGGAGTCATGAATATTTAATTGCCTTGCCCATCAGGAAGCAGGCCAGGCAGCCAGCTACCTCAGCAGGTCCTGGAGAAGGAAAACAGGAAGAGTTGGGGCTGGGGGTGGGAATGGAGGGCCAGAAGCCTAGGAGAGGGGAAGCTCATTTCTGTTGGGCCAGGCCTGGTGCAGATGGTGAGACACAAGAGTCTGAGTCCCAGAGCTGGAGGCTGGAGGAGTCCGGGGCCCCAGGGAGGCCAGGGAAAACAGTGTTCCTGGGAGCTGGGAGGCATGTGGTCCCACAGGGGAGAAGGTGGTGAACTGGAGAGGGGGAGGAGGAGAGGGGAGGGAAGGGAGAGATGAGAAGCTGGGGAGCCCCTTGAGGCTGTGCACACCAACATGAGTCCCAAGGGGTATACACATGCTACAGGCATCGGGCAAGGGCTTCTGTCTCAACCTCTCCCTTCACGTTCCTCGTGGTCCTCCAAGTTCCTTATTCCCTGACTCCTCTGCCAAATCCAGCTGGGAACCAGCCTTTCCACCCCTGTGCATGCTGGGAACCAGCCTTTCTGCCCCAGTGCATGCTGGGAACTCTGCCCTGCCCAGGCTTTGCCACCCCCCCAATGGAAAGATGGCAGGGAGTACACTATGGAGCAGGCAGGTGTGTTGTGTGCACACCACCACCCCCCATGTGTCCAAAGCGGGCTGGCCTGGGGGTACTGCGACTTTGCGTTCTGAGCATTTGATTTCCATACATATCCTGTAGGCCAAGGGCCGTTACCGTGTGATATGGCCATAATGGCTGTCCCTTGGGCTGGGATACAGGTGTACGGCCACCCAGTCTGGACTTCTGTCCCAGCTCTGCCACTAACCTGCCACATGATCTTTAAAGCAAGCCACTTGGGTACTCTGTGCTCTCGGCTCCTCGTCTGTACAATGGGCACGCCTCTTGGCCTTATTGCGGGGCATAAGCGACATTGTGAGTTGGGGGTTTGGCCTAGCACCTGGCATGAGGCAGCACTTCATAAATGGAGACCCTTAATCGTCACGGTTGTCCTTAGCATAGAGTGTCATGGCAGAGACTCGGGCGGCCAGGCCACAATACACGCACACAAAGGCACACACTGACGTCCCAGAGGGAATCCCCCCAGTGGCGGTAGCCTTGGCTAGAGTTAGAGCAAACAGAACTTACCAAAAACCTCATCCGCAGGTTCTCGTAGCTTTGAAGAAGCCATGACTCGAGAGAGCTGAGGGAAGAGAGAAAGAGAGATTGATGAATAAGGGGTCCAGGTTGGTGGAGGGCGACAAGGGGGCTGCCCCTGGCTGCCTATTCCTGGCCTTCTGGCCCCTCACCTTCCCCTAGAACTCCTGCTCCAGCCCCTTGGAGAAGAAGTCATCGGAACCACAGCCCAGAGGATGGGAGTTGGGGCAGAGGGAGACATGGCAGAGTAGCGGCAGAAGCAAATTCAGAGTCTAGACATGGGCTGAGTCCTGTGGTTTTGGTCCAGGCTGATTTACTGTGTGCATTCACATGGCTCACTGAACCTTCCCTCCCCCACAATGTCTTGGGTCTTTCCATCATCAGCATTCCTTCAAAACGTTTGTTCATCATAAACTGTCCAACAGCAAACCTGGGAGAGATCTTGGGAGATGATTAAATGCAATCCTCTCATTTTCCAAATAAAGAAACAGAGGGAAGAATGACTGGCTTAAGGTCACATAACAAGGCGATGGCAAGCTCAGAAGCAGAATCCAGGTCCTTGCATCCATCTACCCACCCACCTACTCAGCCATCCATTTGTCCGTCCATCCATCCATCCACCCTCCCATCTCTGCATCCATCAGCTCATACTAGCCCCCCCCACCCCGCAATCCATCATGCCGGTCCGTCACCCAGTCCTGCCTGCTCCCCACCCCCATCACTGGTGTGCTCACCACCTGCTTTTGCACACGAGCTGTTTGGGAACCTGGCACCATCAGCAAGGCCCCTGTGCTTGACAGACTCGCAGTTCTCCCCGTTCCAGACAGACTCACAGATGCAGAAGGGTATGAGGAGTACTCACAGCACCACAGTGGACAAATCTTTGTGCTGCAAGTATGTTCTGGCAGGAAGTGAGACGGCTTGGGACTTGGTTGGGTTTTGCTTTTTGGTGGGGAAGCAAGAAGGGAGGCAGGTGGGGAAGCGGGACGGACGCAGCTGAAACAATCTGGGCAGGCTTCCCAGCAGAGGCAGGATGGCAGCAGCCCTAAACCAAGGCCGGGGTGTGAGAGGGGAAGGGGAATACCAAGCAAGGGGGGACAAGGGGACGGGGGTTGGGGGTGGGGGAAGCTCAGTGGCAGGGGCATGCTGCAGGGCTGGGACATGATTTCCAGTTACTGCTGACACGCAGGCGCCCGTGAGCAGGGCAGGGCGCTGGACTAGACATGCAATTGACAGGCATGGGAAGGCTAGGCCTCGTGCTTGCTGGGGTCTTTTCCAACATTTCTCTCCTGATATTACATACAAACCATCTCACGGGGAGCCGTGTGGGCTTGAGATTCTTAGTGTGCCCACTTTACAGATGGGAAAACTGAGGTGCAAGAGAGAAGAGGCAGAATTCAAACTCCACCTGTCTCCTGCCCTCCAGCCTTATCTTGGGGGATGGTCTGCAATTTTGGAGGGGTGCACACGAGAAGAGGACCCTGCAGGGAGAAGGGAGAAAGGGAGAGGAAGGGGAACTGGCCATCCTGTCTAGGACTGGGGAAAGCTTCTAAACTATTTCCACCCCACGCTCCGTGGATGATGCTTGGGGCTGAAAGCAGGAAATGAGGTGTGAGAAAGGGCCAGGGGACATGGGCCCTCCAAGAACTCTCTTGCCATTTTTGAACTCTGGGTGCTAGTAGCAAAGAAATTCTAGAACTTTTCTTCCTGCCTGAAGGGCCATCTTGGAAAGAGGTTGCCCCTAAGAATGAGCAAAATTGCCTCGTTCAATCACAAAGCCTCAGCTGACCAGGACCCGGCTGCCCCCTTCTTCAGAAAGCTAGACAGCCCACCCTCTTCCCATTTGTCCACACAATTTCTAAATTCACCCTTTCCCAGCCACTGGAAAATAGGGGTTTTTCATACTTCACGGATTCCCTAATATGGGTCAGATCTCCTCTGCATCAGATGAGAGCTCCCTGAGGAGAAGGGAGGGTATTCCCATCAGATTAGGGACCCTCTGGAGATAAGAACTGCCTCTCCCATCAGAAGGAGGTTCTCTGAGGCCAGTAGTGTGCCTCTTCTCTTACATTAGCAGAGAATGGAGATCCCATGAGTTCTTTATTCAAAGTCCCAGTCCAGGGTGAAGACCCCCTTGTGGACAGAGTCTTTCGGGTATCGTCTGGGGGTATGCTGGGCCTTCCAGCCCACACCTGTGTCTAATCCATCCTGATTCAGCACAAATGGCTTTCTTTCCCTCCGTCAGTTCCCTGGGGTGGGTTTGGGGGATCCATCCTACACTGTTCCATGGGGAACCCTGGGAAGCAGGCCATCCAAGAGGTCACCAGGCCCCTCTCACCAAATGGAGCTTTAGAGAAGCCCCCCTCCACCTTCATCCTCCTACACACACACACACACACACACACACACACACGTACACATTTAACCAGGAACTGCCACAAGGTGGAAATGAACCTGTCCCTCAGGACACAGTCTGGGCACCAGGGCTACCAGGCCACTCTTTCTTCCAAAAGCTTCCAGTTCCCAGGGGAATAGCACCTGTGACCTTTGACTCTTCTCTGGGGGCACAGGGGGCTTCCTGAGAGCCCGGGAAGGAGAAAGAGAAAAGGATGCACAAGCCCCAGAGGGGAGTGGGAACTAGGAACAGAGACAGACAGGTTGGTGGAGACTGTCCACCGAGCTGCAGAGAGAGCCAAGAAAGGGCAGGAAAGAGATGCGTTGGGCGGAGGAAGCAGTGCTGGAGGCCGGGGTCCCTTGGCCCGGTTCGGACTGAGGCTCCAGGGAGGGCTTTGAGGAGAGAGCCAAGGGGCTGTTGTAGGGAGAGGCGCGGGCCCCAGCGGGGCAGGGAAGAGAAAGGGGGCCCTGGAAGAGGAGAAAGAGACCGAGACAGAAGTGCAACTGGGAAAGACCGGGAAGGAAAGGCCGGGAGGGGAGGCTGGGGGTAGGGGGGCAGTAGGAGCTGGAGAAAGCGGAGCCCCCTCCCTTAGGCCTGAGATGCGGCGACGGGCGAGTGGGACAGGGCTCCCCGCACCGCGGAGGCCGGGGCACCTACCGCACTCCCAGTTGGGGCCGGGCGGCTAGTTTCTCTCCCGTCCAGCCGTCCAACTCCGCGCCGGGCAAGAAGGAGTTAAGCCCTCTCCCCCTCCCCCCACACCAGTTTTTTAAAATTAATTTCTCCGGGAGGGAGAGGATTAGGGACACAAATCCTATCTCCGCCCCCTCCCCCGACTGCCCAGCACCCCAGCTCCGCTCAGCCCCCCAGGGATGGGGAAGAAAGGCCCTATCCGATCCCACTCAGTGTCCCGCCGCGAGCCCCGGTGACCCCGGCTCTGCTTTCCCGTCCACGTCGGGGTCCTCACCTCCAGCATCAATCATCTTCAGCGTCCTGCGCCGCGGGAGCCCCTCAGGCCCATGGTGCTCGGGGCGCGGGCCAGGCGGGGAGGGGCGGGGGGCCGTCACCCCGGCCGCGGGGGGCTGCGGGCGGGCTCGAGCCGCTCCATCCCGGGAGAGGGGCGGGCGCGGGAGCGGGCGCGGAGGGTCCGGGAGCCGGAACGGATGGGGGGAGCGAGAGAGGAGGAGAGGGTTTGCGGGGAGCGGGAGGCGCGGGCGGGGCTGGACCAGAGCCCTGACGGGAGGATGCTCCGTGCGCGCGCGCGTGTACGCGTGTGTGCGCGCGTGTGTGTGCGCGTGTTTGTGTGTGTGCGTGTGAGCGAGGGAGGGGGGAGGGAGAGAGGGAGGGAACCACCTCCCCGACCCGCCACCAGCCGGACGCAGGCCCCCGGCCGGGCAGGCCCACACGCGTCGCGTTGCGTCGCGTCCGCTGGGGTCCGCTGGGGTCTCCCGGGAAGGGGCGGTGCGGGGGGCGCGTGGCAGGGAGGCCGGCGCGGGGAGACAAAGAGCGGGAGGGAGGGAGGGAGAGGGGGCGGAGGCGGCAGCAGGGGAGGGAGGAGGCGGCCCCGAGCGGCGGCGGGGCGAGGGGATTCCGAGTTGCCGTTACTACTCGGGCTGCGGAAGTCCGGGGGGCGGGGGGTGGTGGTAGCAGCCCCGCCTCCGGACCCACCGGGCTTCCGCCTCTTCTGCGAGGTCTGTGCGGGCTCCCGATTCATCCAATCTTTGGACGTCCATCGAGCAATCGTGTGCGCCAAGGCCTGAGGCCATCGCGGGAAACAGGATCACCCGGGCCCAGGAGTCGGGACTCCTCGGGAGGGGAGGCACAGACCAGTGGGGAGGCCGTCACAGGCCTGGGTGCCCTGAGCCCCGTTTCACAGAGGACACTTCGGCGACACAGCGCACCGGAGGACGCTGGCGCGGCCTGGGGGTGGGTTAGGGTGGAAGTGGAGGTGCTGTTGGCTACCAGGCAGGCCAGGACTGGGTAGAAGTGTTAGTGGGGCTGGGCGGTAGAGGGCAAGGTAGGAAGAGGAGTGAGGCTGCGAAGGTGCGGGGGTGGAGGGAATGCTTGCCATTTATCCTGGAAGCCATAGGGGAAAGTAATAGAGGAGTGAGGGGGCTCAGATTTATTTGCCTTTTAGGGAGAACTCTTTGGTTCCTCTGTGGAGAGTGGATTGGAGAGGGCAGCCCCAGGCAGGAAGAGCCTTGGTGAGGCTGATGAGAGATGAGGGCAGTAGGTGTGAAGATTGCAGATCAAGCTGAGCACTCTTCAGGATACAGAGTGGAAGAAATTGATCAGATTTGGGGACCACCGGCCACCGAGGGAGGAGGGCTTGGCTTGAGGCTGGAGTCCTGGAGGGAGGGCCGGCAGGGATGAGATCACACTTGGAGTGGTGAGCTGGAGGTGGTGGCAGGCCAACCCCGGGGAGAAAGTGGAATAATCAACAAGCTGCCATACAGTGCTGGAATCGCCCTAAGCACTTTTCTCTGATTGTCGATGTCACTCTCACAATAAACCTAGTTGTTTCTATCACCCCCCGTTCGAAGAGGGGGTTAAACTTTGAAGAATGAAAGCGATCTGTCCAAGAGCAAATGGTGAGGTTGGACAGAGGGGTCCACAGCTCAGCGGGGTGGTACAGCCTGTAGGGACAGTCCCCTAAGGACCCGCTGGACTCTCTGTAGTCACAGATCTCCGTGGGGCTGTGGGAGGTGATGTTATGAGCCAGGATGGTCTTGGGACTGTGGATGAAGACGGAATTATTAAGCTTTGAGGGCTGAAGGTAGCCTAGGATACCTGTGGGAGTTTGGGGGTCTCTGTGTGTCTTCAGAATTTGCTGGCAGCCGTGGAGTGCTGTGGAGATCTGGGGAGGTGGTGGGGACTCTGGGTGACATCCTACAGGGTTAAGTCTGGGGTTTTGAAAGAGGACATGGTTTTCAGGCCTCTGGTAAGATCTGAGTGTGTGAGGGAGTGTTATACAGGCCTGTAGGAAATAGGGAGCTCATGGGTGTGTAACATCAGTGCTGGGAGGCGGGGGCAGGTTCTGTGGGAGGATGTCTTCTAGGCCATAGGATCTGAGAGGAACCCCTGTTCCTAGTGATGCTCAAGCTTCAGGGAATTCAGAAAATGTTCCTCATTTGATTCCCCCCCGCCCCATGGCAAGTGTTGGGGTTGTGGCAAAGCCTCTCAAACTCCTGAGAATGGAACAGATGACAGGGCAGGGCTGAGGCCACAAGCCTCCCATGGGCCTGCCCATGGCCACTTGACATAGCCCCAAACGTGGACATAGCTCATGGTCATGTCACATCCTAAGCCTGAGAAACTCAAAGCAAACCGCCCCCCGCCTCGCCCCAGCCGTACAACACACTCAAGCTTAGAAACAGGGGCCGACCCTTTGGAACATACAATGTGTGGGCCCCTCATGTGATACACAGGACAGATGGGCGGGGAGGGGGGCGGTGCGGGCAGCAAGACCTCAACCTAGAAAGAGCTCCAGTCAGACCAGCAGGAGCCATCACCACCCCACTTCGACCTTCCCACCCAGGTTGGTCAAGCCACTTCACGTCTTGGAATTTCTTGGCTGGAGCCATGATCTGGATCTTTCTTCCCAGAAGTGTCCCAAAGATGAGCCACCCAGAGAAGATGCCTTGAGAGGCATGGTCACCATCCCCAGGTTTCCAGATGCCCCCCAAAGGGGGTGGCAGGCTGGATGGTCACTCTCTGGTCCTGTGGGATAGAACTAGGATTTTTGAGAGGAAGGAGTGGGAAGTCTGAATTTGGCTTGACATGAGAATTGGGTGAGAAAACTGTCCTCAAGGGAGTGGCTGCCTCAGGTACTGACTGCCAGTGGAGTTCTGGTAGTGATGTCACCTCAGGTGCTCTCAGGGACCCATTGGAGTGACCTTGATGAGCCTTGATGTTGGGACTTCATTCCTTCAGGCAAAAGGGAATGTTAGAATCCCTTTGGGGGCCAGGCCACTGAGCACAAGTGCCTTATGCTTCTGTTTTCTCACACATACACACTCCAGCACCCAGAGCAAACAAGGCAAGGCTGGTGTGGGAGACTGCCTGAGCCTTGGCCCTACCTCCTACCTGCTCTCTGCTCTCTGGGACTTCACCAAATCTTGTCCTTAGGACCCTGGCATCTATCTAGACTGCCAGACCCATTCTATTAGAGCCGATGAGTTGTGCTGGCATAGAGCAGGGGCCTGGGGCTATTTACATTCTCTAGGACAGAAAGATCCTCTAGAACCCTGGGCACAAAACTGCTCTGACGTTTCACCTCCCACCCACCCCCAGGTGACCTTGAATCCTTCAGGTACCTTAGGCAGGGTACCTTTTGAGAGTAGAGGCTGCGTATCCCCATGAGGTTAGACTTCTCAGGAAAGGAATCTGCGGTTCACCTTACTGTCTCATATCTAACCCAGCCTTCGAATTTTGTCAGAGGCCTCCTAAAAAGAGGCAATGCAATGGGGCTAAGGGAGGCTCTAGAAACCCCAGCCCTAACCAAGAGGAATAGATACAAAGCATGGGTGCTGATGGGGGAGATGGTGGCAAAGAGGAAGTTTGCTGAAAGCGGGAAATGCAGGATCTCCATGAGAAGGATCTTCGCAGTGAAGAAGGCACCAGTAGCAGGGGACCTGGGGCACCGACAGACGACCCTATCCCTTCCCCTGCCGCCCCCACCCACGAATCAAGAAACCAGGCAGCGAGGTTCTGGGGGCTGCTTTTATGGGGACGACCTGACAGAGGGCATGGTCCGTACAAAACCGGGAACAATACATACATATATATATTATATACAGAGACGCAGTCCTGCGGGGGGGGGGGGGGGCGGGGGCAGGGGCGGTACTGGCCCGAGAGACCGGAAGCGCCCTGTGGCCCCGCCCACCTGGCCCCGCCCCCTCCCTCTGCCTCGGCAGGGGAGGTGAAGCACAGGGGCCCGGGTACTGAGACAGCCAGCTCTTTCAGGGGGTAGGGGCACGTCTGGGGGCGGGGGGGGGGAGGGGGCCGAGAAATACTGATAGATGGCTTGGTCTATTTACAGGGGACGAGAAGCCCAAACGGATATGATGGGGGCTGTCTGTTTTTAAAAAATGAACAAAAATCCAGTCTGGGGCAAGGGCAGGAGGAAGAGGCAATATGAGATGGATCCTGAATGGGGAGGGGACCTGGGGGGGGGGGGTCTCACCTCCCTTGGTCCGAGCCCCAATTTGGGGTTAAAGTGGGGAAACGGAGCGGATTCACTTAGAAAGCAGGCTGCCAGTGGGGCAGCCCTGGTCTCCAAAAAGATAAGTAGTAGTAAAATTTTGCCCTCAGTCAAAACCTTGGAAAATTGTGGGTGTGGGTGCAGTGAGGCTGAATCTGCGATGTTAGTACAAGGCCTCCAGGTGTGGCCCTGGACAGGGCAGGGCCTGGCTCTCCAGTGGGAAATGTTCCCCTTGCCTACGACCAGGGGCTCTGTAGCCAGGCCCCCTAAGCTGACCTCTCCTCCCTAGCCTTCCCAGGCTTGGCCAGGAAACCTGGAGCCCAGGGAGGCCACAGAACAGTTCCAGGAGGAGGAGGAGAAGGTTATGGCTATTTGGCACCTGGGGGTGGGGAGGCACAAGGAAAAATTGAGGGCTGCTGCCCCAAGAAAGGGGGAGCTGGGAACCAGGTGTCCTGGACTCTTCCCTTTTCCTGAAGGGTGCATGAGAAATCAGTGCAGGGCCAGGCCCAGCCTCCAGGGTCAAGGGTGGGCTCTATCCCTCCTGGGTCGGGGGACCAGGATTGGGGGAGGTGTGGAGGCAGCCCCTCCCAGCGGGAGGGTCAGAATGCAACAGAGACAGCACAATGATGGGGGACAGGGAAAGGGCCAAGAAGGTAGAATCTCAAGTGAAGAGGCCCAGGGGCCACCTAGGAGCCCCG
This sequence comes from Neogale vison, assembly GCF_020171115.1. Taxonomy (NCBI): domain Eukaryota; kingdom Metazoa; phylum Chordata; class Mammalia; order Carnivora; family Mustelidae; genus Neogale; species Neogale vison. The sequence continues at coordinate 45,668,978 of NC_058095.1, read as the reverse complement.
TGGGCAGGGAGCAGCCTCCAGGTGGTGAGATGCTGGGAGAGCCCCCAGCCCCATTCCAGTCCAGAGACAAAGGCTGGAGGTTGTAAAGTCTGGCAGTATGGTCTGCAGGTCCTTGTGTCCGTCCACCACCCAGGCCAACCCTCACATCCCTTGGCCTCTGTGCCTCAGCCCCATAGGGCAAGAAGGAGGCCGTCCTTCCAGCCACCTCTGTCTGCCCAGGCCCTCTGGTCCCTGAAGCTGGGGGAGGTGGGGTGGAGGGTGGGGAAGTCGGGGCACCTGTCCCCAGGCTGGTAGGGGGTGGGGTGAAGTATTGAGGACAGGGGAGGGAGGACAACAGGAGGGGATTAATTATTGTCCGGTCAAGGAATGATTCCTGTTAAGTAGAATTGGAATTCCTCAGTGTTTGCAGGTTTCCTTCCAGTTCTGAGATCTGGCAAACAAAAGGGAGAGGGGGTCAGGCCTGGATACCAGGCAGGGGCCCTGCCCCTTCTGACCCCACCTAAGGGGGACATGACCCTGAGCCAACAGCATGACTCCCTCTCTCCCCCCAGGATGCAGAGAGAGGGGACTAAAGGGGGGACTTCTCTGCTGCACCCTCCATAGGCCTCTGCCCTCGGGGCACCCTGAGCCTACCTTATCCAGGAGCTTGTCCATCTCCTCCTTCCTAGCCAGCTCTGACTCTTCCAGAACCCGCCGCTGTGCGGTCTCCTTTTTCAGGAACTCGATCTCCCTAGAGATTAGGAGGGGACAGATCATGGGTAACAGTGTAGAGTCTGACTTCCATCCAAGGAGTCTCAGGATCCTCAGCCCTGTCCTCAACCCCACCTGGGCAGCTCTGTCCCTCTTATTTAGGTCGGGAGGCCCCAGCTCTTCCCAAAGCCTCTGGGGCCTGACTGTGCTGGCTTCCCTGCTGTCGTTCTGGGCCCAGGTACCCCCACCACGGGGTCCTCTAACTTCTGTGCTCCTTGCCTCCCTAACTCAGCTGGAGGTGGGGACGGGCTGCCACTAATGGCCTCTCAGTCCTCCCTGGGCCAGGACCCTCCCCCACTCCCAGCCCCCTGACCACGTACTTCTGCTGGTAGTCCTTGATGAGGCGCTTGGCTTTGCTGTACTTGCGCTCCAGGGCCTGGTACTGGGCCTGGGTCTCCCGCAGGTGCTCGTCCACAGCTTGGCACAGGCTCTGGGCCTCGCCCCAGTAGCCCTCCAGCTTTTCCATGCGCTCCTTGTTCTCCTCCACGCTCTGCTCCAGCTGGGCCTTTTCCACCCGCCACCGCCCCTTCTCCTGCTCTAGGCTCTGCAGCTGAGGGAGGAAGGAGGGGCTATGGACTGGTGGCGGCCACAGGGACCTGAGGAGCGCCCCCATCTGGGTGACTCCCACTGATGGAGAGCCCACTCCCCCTCCAACGCCTAACTCTCCTTAGCTGAGCCTGAGAACTAAAAGCTGGAGAGGAAAGAAGTGGGGGCTCAGCCGCAGAGCCCCTAGCCAGGACCCCTACACTGTAGCACGCTCCTGTCAGGCAAGAGGCCCAGATTAGTCACTGACTCTGTGACCTGGGGCAAGGCAACTTCTGTCTTAAGCCTCAGTCTTCCCATCTGTGAAATGGGACCTGTCCCTGCCTTGCCAAGCTCACAGGGCTCCAGGAAGACGGTACATGTGAAAGAGCAGGCCAGAGGAGGGTCACCATTGCCCTCTGTCCCCTTTGCCTCTCTGGCTCTGCTGACCAGTCCCTGTCTCTGTGGCTTCCTCCACAATCCTGGCTCCTCTCCCACCTCATCTCCCAGCACCTCACAGGTACCATGCCCCAAACCCGACCCCACCTGCACAAACCTAGTCCTCCTTTCCATGATCTCACTGCCACAATGGCACTCAGCTTGTCCCTCCAACCTCACAGGCTGCAAATGCCACTTGCTGTCTGTACCCCAGACACATGGGCCTTCCCACAGACCCTCAGAACTGCCCGCTTCCCTCTGGCCACAGGGCCTTTGCCCATACCATTCCCTCTACCTGTAATGTCCCCACTGTCCTTCCTTCCCACCCCATGCTCATTAGTTTCCACCAGCTCAGCCCTCTGCTCTCCCTGTTCAGTGCATCACGTCCCCACAGAAGTCTCCTGTGATGCCCTCCAGCACCATCTCCTTCCGCACATAGCCCCTTGGCTGGATCAGCCCCTCCTCCCCTGCTGTAGGAGCTCAGCAGCTCTGCACTCTCCTGCAGAACCCCATGTCCGCTGATAAGGGTCCCGCCAGCCGACAGCCGCCAGCCACATGCGCACTAAGCTACACAAGGGCAGGGATCAAATTGGCTTCTGTGCCCTGCAGGGATAGGAGTGGTGCGTGGCACTTGGCAGGCAGTGTCTACAAGTCAAAAAGGAGGAATAGGCCTTTGACCCCCCCAACCCCCTTCCCACTCGGCAACCACTCAGGAGCGTGGCCTATCATCTCAACTTCAGAAACCAGCTCCAACCCGCCGTTCCTCTCCATACCCCCTGCCTGCCCTCCAGGCAACCCCAGCCACCACTCCCCCAAGGACACCGCCAGGGCCTCTGAGTGGAAGACCAAAGCCAGAGTCCTTTGTGGGGAGTCCCAACCCTGCCAGCCACAGCCCCTACCTGATCCCCACAGGAATGGCTGCCACAGCCAGCGGGCCTCCTCCAGACTCAGCCTCTCCCCCAACGGGGGCAGGGGTGCCCTTCCTCAGCCTCAGTCACTAAACCCTGCTTGGCTGCTCCCACCAAGGCTCAGCTGTGACCTTGCCTGTCTCCATGTGGTGGGTGGGCCATGGCCGCGCAGCCCCCACGAGCTATCTGTCCCTGCTACACTGGAAGCCCTGTGGCAGTTGGGACGCCTCGTGTCCAGGCTCAGCAGGGGCCCAATGCAGGATGTAACAGAAAGTGTGCAGATCAGCATTCTGGCGAGCGCCCAACATGCTTCCAGTGTCAGTGCGTGGCACATACATGTGTTTCTGTGTGTCAGGAGCGTCCCCATCTGGGTGGGTCAGCACCGGCCCCTCCACGAGAATGCACAAGGCCTGTGACACTCTTCCAGAGAGACGGCTATGCCCATGCGTCTCACAGCCGATGGAAGAAGAAGGGGTCTATGCCTCTACGTGTCCGGGCTGCTGCTCCCGGGTATCGTGTCATGCGAGGCCTGGGTCCGCTGTCTCCATGTGACAAGGAGCGGGTGTCTCCAGACATCTTGGCGAGCAGGCCTGGGGTCCAGGCTGGCATGGGTCGGTGTATCTGGGTAGTTTACACTGATTGCTGGGCCTGCTTGTAGAGGACGGATGTAGGACAGCCAGAGTGGGAGGACATCTACGGTGACCTGGTGTCCCTTGGTCTAACAGGTGATAGCTTGACTTCTTATTCAGCACCTTTTACAAACCAGGTGCTATGCCAAGGATTTCATATGTGTTATCTCATTGAATTCTCACAATGGAAGGCACTGTTACCATCCCATTCTATGAGGCAGGAGACAGGCCCAGAGCAGCAAGCGGATGGTGGCACACAGGGGTCCAGAGCTCAAGCTTTTAACACTAGGCTCCCCTGCCTTAGAGGAGCTTGTTCTGTGTCTCTGTGGGTGACCAACAGTGCCAGTGTCTGCAGGGGTAAGGCCGGGGGGGGGGCTATCCCCCCAGCCCTCACTCCCCCTCATTCTTACCTTCCTTTTCAGCTGCTGGATCTCTGCCTCAGTCACAGCGTGCTTGATCTGGAGCTATGGGGGCAGAGAGGCAGGCACTTGGCTCTGGCTGGGTCAAGGCCTGCCTCTGCCCTCCACCACCCCAGGGACGCCCTCTTCCCACCTCCTTGAACTTGTGCACCAGCTTCTCGGGCTCCATGTCCACAGGGGACAAGGCATCCTCGTTTTCCGCCAGCTCAAACACCTCGATGGCCATCTCACCACCCGGGAACGTGGGACTCAGCTCCTCATCTTCGTCGGTAGCATATTCTCCTGTCTGCAAAGGGAGCGTGGAGGCTGTGTGCCCTGCCCACCTCAGCCTCCCTGAGCCCTGACGAGCTGGGCTGAGACTGGCCACAGCCCGTTCGCGTCAGACTGGGAGCTACTCAAGGCTGTGGGTCATACCTCCCCCATCAGGCTGGGGCCATACCGGTAGTGTGGTCTGTCTTACCCCAACAGCCCAGGGAGTCCCCTGAAGGCACAGGTAGCTCCCCCATGAGACTGGGACCCCTGAAGAAAGAGTCTGTGCTTTTCCCCCCTCATGCTGCGGGTCCTCTGGGGTTTGGAGCTGCCTCCTTCAGATTAGTTCCCCCGAGGGTAGAGGCCATGCCATCCCCTCAGAGCAGGAACTCTGAGACAACCGTGTCTTTTTGTAGGAGCAGGAAGGCTCTCTGAAGACAGAGTATGACTCGCCCGTCAGACTAAGGACTCTTTGAAGGAAGGGTCTGCATCTCTTCCCTCAGCCTGGGGACTCCCCCAGGATAGGGCAAGGTGTCCTGGCCTCCTTCAGGAGCCTTGGGAAAGCGGCAGAGGCAGGATGGGTGTAATGTTCCGTCCAGCCACCAGGGGGCGATGATAATGCCAGCCTTGACGGGAGTCCCTACCTCCTCGTCGTCCTCCCCATACTGGGCGTATCTCTGCTCCATCATCTCCCGCTGCCATCGCTCCTGTTCCAGGGTCTGTTGAATTAGCTGGGCCACCTCGCTCTGCTCGCCTGGACGCTCCCGGCCAATCATAAACCTGCAGGGGCACGAGCGTCATCCCCTTGCCTCTGTCTTCTGCTGGTGATACCATCCTCCCTGCTGGTGTTCTCCTCTCCACACCCAGACCCTCCCAAGGGAGGGGAAATGAGAGGGCTGAGTCCAGAGGCCCGAGAGTATTAATAATGAATGGGGGAGCTGGGGGCCCTTCTTGGGTTTCCTTCCCTGGACAGCCAGAAGGCCCACTAACCCTCACTGCCAGGTTTGGGGGAGGGGTGGTGTCAGTCAAACCCCCTGCTGGGCTGCATGGGAGAGGCACTCAGGGACTGCCAGGGCCGAGGGCTCTCCCTCCAACACAGGGTAGAAAACAAGGCAGGGCCTTCCCAGCTGCCATCCCATTAGCCTGCTTCCCCATTCCCCTGCCCTGGGGCTGCGGCAGGGTGTCCTGTGGGAGCTCCAAACCTCCAGGCTTCAGGAAGGGGCGGGAAGATGGTGAGTGGAGATTAGGATGGAGAGGAAATAGTGGAACTTCCAGGCACTAGCCCCTCCTCTCCTCGGCCACCCACATCCTGTTTCTCTCTACCACCCTTTCCTGGGGGCAATGCCCCTTTTGGAGAGGGCTGGGAGTGGTCCCTGAGTGTTATGCCAGAGAGAGACCCAAGGAGCCTCAAACCCAGTTCCCTCGGTTGACAGGCCCCAGGGAGGCGAGTCCTCCCAGGATTACACAGCTGGTGAGGAGGGAAGGATGAAGTGCCTGGTGTGGGGACCCCAATTTGGTTGGCATTCTCCCAGCACATTTCAGTTCTCCAGTGAGTGGGTCACAGGCAGGCAGGGGAAGGAGACCAATCTGGAGGCACAGCAGACCACAGGCCTTGAAGCCCAAGTGCCGGTGGCCAGCAGCACTCAGGGGCTTGGGAGAGGATGGCGGGCGTGGGCCGGGGCTGTGGGCACGGCTGTTCCTTCAGGCAGGAAGGCCATGGAAGCTCCTCTATGAGGTGGACCACCTAGAACCCTGTCTGGGTGTGGGCAGGCGGGCAGGGAGGCGGAATGAGGGCCAGGCCTCCAGTCTGCTCCCACTCCCCACCCAGCCGGGCTCTCCCGGCCCTTACCGCACGCGACCCTTGGTATTCCGGAGCACGGAGGCTGCGAAGCTCTGGGTCACTCCAACCAGACTCGTGCCATCCACCTCCACCAGGAGATCATTCACTTGGATCCTGGGAGAGGCCACACTGGTTAGGGGGGGGCTGCCACAGGAACGGGAGCGGAGGGAGCAGTGGTCTCCCTCCGTCAGAAAGCCGAGGCTCAGTCCCCACTGGGTCCTGGTACTTTGTCTAACTGGCGCAAAGTGCATGGGGCCAGAGGGTCAGGGATCAGCCAGACCCGCCACCGGGCAGTGAGACCTGGGCAAGCAAATCCGACACAGGCAGGCGGGACTAAGCACACTTCCTGTGATAATCACACCCTTGTGCCCTCCACCATCACACCCAACAGAGCAGTGTGACACCCACAGAATTCATGGCCACCACGCACGTCCAAAGCACAGGTAGACACACAGTCCTCTTACGGGTCTGCAGATTTTCTCCCAGATGCCTGAGAGCCCCATGGCACACTCTTGTGCTCGCCGCACCCCGAGACAGCCCCACCACGTGCTTGGTGCGGCAGCAGAAGTCCTGGTTCTCCACCCCAGAAGGAAAGAGGTGGGGGGGCGGCAGGACCCCTGGCCATCTCCTTCCTCCACTACCACCCCCTGTGAACTCCAGGCCTTCTCTCAGGGCTCCTCTGCTTCGGCCTATTGTGAGTGGCTCTCCCCATGGCGCCCCGCACACGGGCCCTCTCTCCCGTGTGCACACACTCCCCAGGCGGCCAACAGCCAACAGGTGACCACAGGAACGGCTCTGGGAGTCCAAACTGGGGGTAGGGGGGTAAGTGAAAGAGCACTGGCTGTCACCATCCTTTTGTCCACCCCTCATGCCACCTGGGCCACAGCAGGCAGAAGCTCTAGCAACACGACCCCAAAGTCACCCAGCCCCACAGGGACACCCAATTGTCTTTGTCATACGGAGGGGGTCTGGGTTTGAAAGTGCCCCCACAAGGCACCTCTGATACCAACTGCCAACTTATACCAACCCTGGGGATGCCCCAAAGCCCTTCCCCCTTCCCCCCTTGACACATACGCAGTGGAGTGGCCCACAGAGGGGTCACTGGGCTATCCAGGGCTCCAGGAGGCCCTCCCGGAACCTTCTGGCCCCTCCAGCCTCAGAGGCCAAACACAGACCTGCGTGCTCAAATATGCGCACACACAAGGAGCAGCCTCCCCTGTGGGCAGGCCACACACCTGGACCCCCCTTTGCTCTCGAGGCTCCGGCATGCCTGCCTGCTTTCAGTCCCCTTCCTGGAACCTTTCACACATTCTACTCCCTCAACCTAACTGCGTCCTGCTCATCCTCAGGCCTTAGGGCCAACGTCACTTCCTCCAGGAAGCCTTCCCTGCTATCCAGAGAGAGCAAGTCCTGCTTTTTATGCATTCACGCCCCCCCCCACAAACTTTTCCCACATTTTCTGTGTGTCCACTTGGATGTGTGTCTGCCTTACCACAGCGCATACTTCCTGAGGGCCAGGGAAGTCGTCACTGACTCCCCTGGGCCTGCCTCCAGCCCCACCCCAGAGCCAGTGACTCAGTATTTGCTGAGTGGAAATAAAATTTAAAAAGAAAAAAGTTCAGAGGTATCCACCAGGAAGCCACACCGGGGCCATGCTCTTCCTCCCACAGCCCACACAAGCCCCAAACCAGGGCATACGACGCCTCTGCACAGCCCCCTTCCCACCCTCCAAAGAATGTAAGCGCCACGAGGGCAGGGGTCCCACTGGGTTTGTTGGCTGCCTCAACCCCTGGACCCGCACGGGACTCTGGAAGGCTCTACCCACACCTGAGCCCCAAAGAGATAGGGGACCCTCCCAGCTCTATGGGCGGCCTGCAGCAGACAGGAGAGGGGGTGGGGGTACCTGCCGTCCCGGTGGGCCGCACCGCCCTCGGTCACCGTCTTCACGAAGATGCCCAGCTTCTCCAGGCCCATGTCGGCCCCAGCCCCCATGCCGATGATGCTAATGCCCAGGCCCTCGGAGTCTGTGGAGGAGAAAGTCAGGATAGTTGGGTGTTGGGGGGTGAGGGTGAGGTTAGGCATCCCAGCCAGGGCTTGCAGGGGACAGAGTGAGAGGTCCCCCATCCCGCGCCTCACCCCAGGGCATGGCCCGACCTCAAGCAGCGGTCCCCACACTTAGGGGAGGTCCACAACTGGGGAGGGACACCGTCCTGTCCACCCCATCTTTGCCAAACCAACTGGGAAGCTCCTGGTTCGCCCCCTGCCCTTTGCCCCTTGCAAGAACACATGAGCAGCAGGGTATGTGGCGATTGGCCCCGGGGCGGAGTGGGGGGGCGGTGGCAGGGTGCCAGAGATAACTGTATACAGAGATGAGAGGCAGAGAGGGGTGGAATGGCACGGGGGTAGCCACAATGGGATTCTTCTCTATGCAGACTCATCCATGGAGTCTCCATGACCCAAGACCTCCTGCTCTTCTCTCCAGAGCTGTCCCCTCCTGTCTTATGGGCTCTGACATCCAAACTCTTATCTTCCCCCACCAACAGGCTCTTCCTGCCAGCCACTCCCTCCTGGGGCCTCCGAGTCACCTGGATTCCTCTCTCCCCCTCACTGTCTCGGCCAGAGCCCAAAAACCACCAGCTCCTGCAGATTCTACCTCCCAAGGATCTCTCGAGCACACCCAGTCCCCACACAGTCAGCAACTCGTCCACACCACCGTGGGCTCTCTCCATCCACTTGGGACCCTTCTCCCCATAGCACAACCTGACGTGGTCTTTCTCAAATCCCTTGCCCACGCCTTGCCACAGTTTCCCGTCCGTGTGAGAGAACAGACAGTGTCCTCCACGTGGTCTGTGAGACCCTGCGTGTCCTTCTTGCCCCGGTGATCAACATCTCACCAAGCCCCTCCTCTCTTTCCCGCACACTCTCCTCAATTCCCATCTTCAGAGCTCAACGCAAGCATAACTTGCTTGGGGACCCCAGTGACCCAAGTCCATGTGCTATCGTAGCCCCTCCTGCCCCTGCCTAGCACCTACTGCGGTGTATAAGGACATACTGAGCCGTGACCGCTGCTCCCTCACTGCATGGCCCTGGGGACCTGGCACTCACAGGAGCGCAGGGTGCGGCGGGGGCGGGGGTGGGGGTGGCGGCAGCTCTGGCTGCTGGAGTCTGTGTGGCTGGTGGCGCTGACAGGGGCCCAGGGCAGGGCTGGCACCAGAGAGGAGACCCCTGCGCCTCCCCCTGCCTCTCACCCTTCTCCAGCTCCACAGGGAACAGCTCCAGCCTCTCTACCCGCTTCTCCAGCTCATACTCAGCCGAGGCGGCCATGGGGTCCACGTCCTCGTTGCGCCGGTCGTAGTCCTCGTTGGAGTAGGTGCTGAACACCTGCAGGGGGGCCGCTCATCAGAGGCAGGGGCAGAGCTGGGGCCCAGGGGCCGCCACAGCAGGTACCTGGCACTCCTCGGCATTCCTGTCCTGCTGCAGGCCTCCCCCTGCCCCGACGTGACCCCAGCTCTGACGGCAGGCCCTTCTGGTGCTCCAGCCCACGGGGCAAGGGAGAAAGGGACACATTAGCCACGTCCACACCATTATTCTCTCCCATAGCAGCAACTGGTGTGAGCGCGGCTGCTGTAGAAAGAAAGGAAGGGCAATCCTCGAGAAACGAGCCGACTCAGAAGGCCAGATCTCCAGGTCTGAGGCAGACCAAGAGACGGGGGCAGAAGGAAACATGGGGACCCAGAGAGCCAGACAGGCAGACGCAGCCGGTAGGAGTGTGGAAAGAACAGGCTGAGTAGGAGCAGGGGGCACAGGAGGAGGGGAGTAAGAAGGGAGAAGATCCTGGAGGAGGCCAGATGGGGAGAGGAGGGGAGGGGGTGTGAGACGCGGGGACATGGGAGGGAGGAGGAGAGAGAGAAACAGAGGAAGATGGAGGGGCACCCAGGACCCACCTGACCTGAACCTCTAAAGTTGAGGCTGGGGTGGGGGAGGGAAGCAGAAACGGTCACCTCCACCCCCCCCAAGAAAGGGGCAGCCCTTCCCTTGAGGTGCAGGACATGAATGGGGCAGAACGCCAGACCCACATGACCTTGCCTATAGGGCCAGACCTCAGTTTCCCTCCAGAGAAGCAGCTCCAAGGTGTGCCCCCTATCCCCAGTGCCCAGAGGCCAGTACCCAGGTGAAAGGAAGGAGCTGGGGGAGCAGCAGCCTCTCTGACTTTGTCCCCAGTGAACCCAGCCTGTCTGGGTGCCCCAAGGCCAGCCCTACCTTGTTGTCCCCTGTGCCCCTCTGCTGTCTCCTTCCTGGGTCTCTAAGCGAGATAAGGAATTCCAACCCTCCTCCAGAACAGAGAGACTAGGGCAAGGGCTCTCGGGGAGTGCCTAATTCTGGGTCCAGACGGGGTACCCTCGGTGGGAGGTTAATGAGTGCCATTTGGGGTACCATGACATGTTCATGCTTCGCTGCCTGCAGCGACAGGTTGGCACCACTTGGAGCCAAGCGGGGGGCGAGGAAGAGGAGGGCAGCTCTATCAAACAGCCAGGCCTGAGGCCTGAGCAGCTGGAGTGGAGCACCGTGTCCCCAAGGCCCCTGCCGGGGCTCCCTGTCCTCCAGGAGCAGGTCCATGGGCACCGTCGCAGGCAGCAGACTTGTGTCCCAGCCTTTGTCTGGGCTCACCCGGTGTCATCCCCCAGTCCCCTTCACCCAAGCCTCACTCGCCGGTGGGCTTTCATGAGATGAGAAGTGCGGCTGGGAGGGGCCTGTGTGGTCACTTCACTCACTGCCCTCGATTTCAAGACAGCAAAGAAATCCAAGCTCAGGCCCTTAGAGCTCCTCATCTGCTGGGCAGGGGTCGGACTGCCCTTCTGACATCCGGGGCATCTGGCCTCCACACCCCCTGGCAGGAAGGGCCACCCAGTCTGCACACAGTAGAAGATGCCAGGTCTGCTGCCAAGGTCACCTGGCTCAGCCAGTGGTGGGGCAGGGTGAGACTGCACCCAGCTGAGCCCTGGTGGCTGGGTCACCTGTGACTCCGTCCCCCTTGCACTCAGGTCCTGGGCCTGGCAAACCAGCTTTGGCCCGCTTTTGCATCTGGTGGTCTGGGTCAACCAAACCCCTCCCCAATGCGTGTGCACGAGCCAGAGGACACACTGTGACCTCCAAAATGCCCTCCCAGCCTGCCCTGTGCTTTGCCCGCCCCTCTCTTCTCAGCTGATCAAACCCTGCCCCCTGCAGGACTCAGGCTCCGAGGCCCCAGACCGCCCCTCACGTTGCCCACCATGATGTGCCCAGCCTATCAGTGGCTTGGGCCCAGTCCCCTGCCCCAAGTGACAACATGGAATTGGGCTCTCTATCCTCCGCAGAAGACGCCATAAAGGCAACAACTGGGTCATCCGCAGGGCACCAGACCCAGGAATCAGCATCAATGCAGGGTGGGGGCTGGAAGGGGAAAAAACGGGGACCCACTGTCCAGGGTGGGGAGAAGGAAATCCCCAGCAAAGCCAAAAGCCAGACACACCAAGGAGGCACCACAGACCACTGGCTCCCACACTCCTGTGAGTAGCAGTCACCAGGGAGTTGGGGAGCACTGCTCCGAATCATGTGCTATTTTTACCCAAAAATCAGGGTAAGGTGTCAAATATAGACAGTCAGAGGCCCAGGACTGAAAGACCAAACTCCATCTCCGATCAGGCTGCTCAGAGAACTGGTCATGGCAGTGCTGGTTGGGATTGGGGATGGGGGGTCCTGATTCCTTCAGTGGTCCCCACCTCCTCCTCAGGTCCCAAGAAACACCCTCATCCTCAATTCCATCCAGGGTTCCTTAGCTGTCAGGACAGGGAGGGCAGAGAAAGGACTTGTAAGGTCGCAGCCCCAGAAGGGGGAATGCTGGCCTAGCGGGAGTAGCACCTTTTCAGGCATCTACTGGGGCGGGGGCGGGGAGCCGGGCAGCCGCTGATGTTCTAGGAGGGCTGGGAGGAATCGTGGGCAGCCTCGGTGTCCAGAAGCAGTTATGGAAACTTTGAGCAAACAGACAAGGGCTTGGCTGGGGAGGGATAAAGGCAAGGTCCAGGCCTAGGAGAGTCTAGGACCTGGACAACCCCGTGCAACCCCGTGCAGCCAAGCTGGTGCTGGGCAGCCTGGGGCACTGAGAAAGGGCTATCTAGGCTAGATGTGCCAGCCAAGACTGGAGCATGGTAGGAAGCAGGGGTGACCTAGGGCTCTTAATTCTTCCCGGGGATGCCCCCCCGCCCCCTGCATCGGCACTGTTGTGGGATCTCGGGGCACTGGCACGAGCCACAGACCAACTGCTAAGACTGCTGGTGGGGTTGGGGACACTGAGACCCCCAAAGGGAGCAGCTCCCATCCATCTTTCAGGGCACCCAGAGAATGTGGCATGAGCACTTGGAGTTCGCCAAGGCCATGGGAGGTCTGCCCTACCCAGCAGCCAAGAGCAAAGGCATGTGGGCTGCTGCCAGGCATCCTGGGGGCTTTCCCACCCCACCCCTCTCTCCGGTGCCCTGCCCCTGCCCGGGGCCCAGCCCCTTCATGAGCCAGGCCAGGGGCCTGCTGCCTGCTGAACCCAACACCTCCACCTCCCCAGCTGGCCCAGCACAGACCCCAGGGAACAGGGCCCCAGTGCCAGGCCTTTCCCCCACCCCCAGTCACATGGCCCCAGCTCAGCTCACCCTCAAAGATCTGCTTCCCTCTTTCACTTCTGCAAACTTGGGGTGGGGGCTATAGACAGGACGGAGGAGGGTTGCGGTCCCCTACACCTTCGTTTTAGGAAGTTCTTGGCTCCTCCCTCCTCTATAGGGGAAACGCAGGGAGTGTTCCTAAGCTCCCTCACCTCTACCCACCAGTGGAGTAAGGACCAATGTGGGGAGGGTCTCCTGAGGACACACACACACACACACACACACACACACCCCTTCCCACCACCCAAGCCCCTGCCTCCGGAGAAAGAGCGCCTGGGAGAGGAAGGGGAAGCAGGTGTCCGGGGATGTGGGTGCCGCAGAGCCAGGGCGAGGCATCAGACAGAGGAACCTGAGGACAGGTCAGGGCAGGCCGCCCTCATCTCGGGCCTGAAAATCGTCCCCCTCTGACAAACAGCTGGAACTCCCCCACGCCCCCTCGGGGTGGTAACTTCTGGGAAGGGGGCTGGGTGGCAGGGGCTGACTCAGCCTGCCAAACCCGGCTGGTGAGGCGGGGGCGACGACGTGCACGTGGCAGGGGCGGCGCGGGGGCGGGGAGGGGGGCTCACTTACTTGGATGGGCGCCGTGCTGAAATGGATCTTCCTGCTCGGGGCCGGGTCCTCCTCTTCCGAGAGCCCCGGTATCTCCACGCACCCCGACTCGGGCTCATAGGGGGGCTCCCCATCCTCCTCGTCTTCTTCGTCGTCCTCCTCCAGGGCACTGCCCCCAGAGTCCTCCCCCAGCCCACTGTAGGCGCTCACGTCCACCAAGTCCGCCTCCGAAAAGTCCTCCTTCTTGGACTCATCCGCCTCCTCGGGGGCCACGTCCGGGGCCCGGCCGTTGCCCACCCCTCTCTCAGGCGCCGCCACGGTCGCCGTGGCCTCCTCGGGGGCCGCCTGGGCCTTCTGCTCCTCGCGCGCGGGGCTGGCAGTGGTTGCCAAGGCGCTGCCATTCTCCAGGGCCGCGTGGACCGTCACCTCCGCCTGAATCACCTCCCCGGGCGCCGCCTCGGCCTCCGACTCCCCGCTCTCCTCCACCTCCACGGGCTTAATCTTGCGCACCTCCCGGGGCTTGGGGGGCGGCCGGGCAGGGGCCACTCGGTGCTGCGGAGGCTGCTGCCCTGCGGGGCCGCGTTCCTTCTCGGCCGGCGCATCCCCCGACGGCGCGGGCGGCGGCGGCGGCGGTGGCGGCGGCTGGAACACCCGGGACCGCTTACTGACCAGCTTCGAGTTGACCTGGGGAGCCCCGGCGGCCGCGACCCTGGGGAGCCCGGGCCCACGGTGGAGGCCGGTCCTCGAGTCGGCCTTCTCAAAGACTGCGCTGAGCTGGCTGACCGTCGGCGACACGGCGTCGGCGTCCAGCTTGTCCAGCGCCTCGGTGCTGCCGTTGAAGCGCACCACGACGTCCAGCTTCCGGTCCTGCAGGCCGGCGCGCTCCTGCCTCAGTAGCCGCCGCGCCGCGGCCTCCTTGTCGCTGCCCGCGGCCGCTGGGACGCTTCGTTCGAACAGCTTCCGCGTCTCCTGCAGCCGGGACGGCGGGTGCGGCGGCGGCGCGGGCTGCGCCGAGGGCGCGGGCTTGGAGTCGAAGCGGCTCACGCGCTCCGACACGCTGGTGCCCAGCTTGAGCAGGGCGCTATGGTCCACGTTCTCGTTCAGGCTGCTGGCCCGCGGCAGCGACAGGCGCACGCCGCGCTCGGGCGCCCGCAGGGCCTCCGTGGGGCCCGCGCCGCCGCCCGCCTCGCCCGGCGGCCCCGCCGTCGTGCCCATCTGCAGGAACATACTTTTGATGCGGTGGACGTTGGAGCCATATTTCTTGTGGTGGGCCGCCTTGGGCGCCTCGTCGGGCCCGGGCGCTTCGGGCGGCTTCAGTGCCTGGATGCCCGCCTCGTAGGCGCTGCGGTGCGGGGAGGCGCTCCGGAGGGGACCCCCGGGCCCCCGCGGCTCCGTCTTCATCATGGTGGGGGGAGACGGGGGCGCATCCCCTCGCTTCCCGCTCCCCCCCTCCAACAGGCGGCTGGCCAAGTCGGGACCACCGCCCCCTCCCCCCCGAAAAGAAACCCCGGAAGGCCTTTTTTAGGCTCCCCCCAAACCAAAACCAAGCTGCCAAAAACAGTTAACCCCGCTTAAAAAAAAAAAAAGGAAAAAAAAATCTCCGAGCGCCCTGTGTGGGTCGCCTCCCCCAATCCAGCTGCCACAGACAGACAGCCCCTCTTTCAGAGCCCGAGCGGCCTGCTACGGTCGCCCCCACCCAAATTAGAGAAGCGGCGGCCAGGGCCGGTGGGACCGCGCGCCCTGCCCGCGAAGCAGCGGCGGAGGCGCCGGCTCACATCGTCCGAGGCGGTGTCAGCGGGGCTGGCAGTCCGGGTGTCCCCCACCCCGGCCGGGGGCCTCGGCTCTCGGGGGGCCCGGCACCCCAGCGCCCATGGCTGCTCGGCCGGCCCGGGCCGCTCTGCCGCCGCGCCACCCTCCCTCCCTCCCTCCCCCCCGCGCCCCGAGCCTCGGTCTTTCTCTGGCTCTGCCGGAGCGGCGGCTGCCCGACACCGAGCGGCTGCCCTTCTCGCCGCCGCCGCTGGGGGACTGGCACCTCTGGGTCCTAAAGGGATCGGATTTCCGGGGCCGGAGTCTGTGAGCCCTCCCCTTCCCCTCCTCCCGAATGGATCGCCTCCGCTGCCTGTCCCTCTCCGACTGCCTGACGCTTACCCCCCCACACCCCGGTCCTGGACTGTCCTCTTCAGCCCTTCCATCCCATCCTCTGACTGTGGCTCATCACAACCCACAAAAGCACAGCCCCACCAAATATTGGGGGAGGCAAGCCAGCCCCAGTGGTCTCAGTGTGGGCCCCTCTCCTACCCAAATGGGAAGGGAGATTAGTGGGGCGGGGCAAAGGATGGTTGCCTTCAAGGCTCTCGGAGTTCCCCAGTGTGGTTCAAGACTGGCAGCATGTAAATCGCTGGGCACTTGAAAATTTTTAAAATCCAGATTTCTGGGCCCTCCTCCAAACTTTGGGAAGCAGAAGCTCAGAGGCCGGCCCAGGAATCTGCATTTTAACAATTTCTCCCGGAGAACCTTTTGCAATCTTCTAAGGTGTGAAAGTTTAGCCCAGGTTTGCTGGCCTTGTGGTTGAGGAGGAAGAATAGAGAAAGGAAATGGTCCTCATCCCCCAGGTGGCAACCCAAAGCTGGGCCTTTGCCCTTTGGCAGTTTGAAAAGGGGTGTCCTATCACCAGTCTACTTTGCACCCAGGCTGCAGGGCTGGGGGTGCGGAATCCCTGTCCTCAAGCCCCTGCCCGTGCACCCTTGCCTCTTAAACAGGAAGATGGCGTTTGGGAGGAGGGTTCTGGAGACCTGGGGTCAAAGTTTCACCAGTGAGAGCTCTGGCTTGGGTCTCTGATCTAAAGGCTCCTGGCCACTGTGTGCAACTGTGTGTTAGGGAGGCAGGGAGAAAGATGGTAGTGACTACCCATTCCCTGTCCTGGGAACCCAGAAAGCTGCTGTGATGCTCTCGCCAACCCCCATATGATACACAGAAAGGAGTCTGGGGCAGCCTCCGACCTGTCCCCAGCTGTCAGGGTCAGGAGTTAAGGTCCACCCCCTAGACAGCGTGGGGTCCAGATGCACTACTTCATGCCACAGATCCCAGGAAATGATGAACAGTGTGGACCCTAGGACCCAGAGAACAACTCAGGCACAAAGCCTCCCCCCCACTCCCAGCTGCTTCCTGCATCTCAGGCCTTCCTGCGGTCTCTGCCTCCTCCCCCGCCCTCTTCTCTTCCATCCTCTTCCTCTTCATCCCAATCTCCCACTCTCTCCCCAGCCTGCCTAGAAGGGCTGTTGTAGGGAATCCTCCCACCCCTCCACTGTAGGGGTGTCTGTGGGTTTTGCGGGATATAAGCCGGTTAGCACGTGCAAAAGAGTGTGGGGGATGGGGTGTGGGAAGCTGCCTGGGAATCCTGAATATTGGGATGGGGAGGGGCCTGGAACCACAGGATTGGATCCTGAGGCTAAGGGAGAGGGAAGATCTGGGCTCTGAGTAGAGACCGGAAATGAACCCAGACTTCAGGCTTTCCAGTACCACCTGCCTCTTTGCCTAGCTTCCCAGAACCTTTCACCCTCCCCGATTTTATACTTTGGGGTGGGACAGACTGAAGAAGCCAGCCTCAACCTTCCCCTCCCTCCTAACCCTTTATAGAAGACCTTTCAGCAATAAGCTTTGGGACTTGGGTTTCCAAGTTCAAAGTCTGAGGCTTGAAACCTGCTCCCCCGCAGGCCCCCCTGGGGGAGACAGAAACCTCACTTAGTTGAGGGATGGGAGTTTGGGCTTTGTCCCCAGAAGTTCTTGTGTGGACTGGAGGAGGGTGCAGGCCCCTGGGTGTTCTGCCCAGAATCTCCCACACCCTTTAGTGAGTCATCTTAACTGGTCCCAGCCCAAGGGGTCTGGGCCCACGCTTCTGGCCAGGTGGGAAAGCCAGCTCCTAAGGGCAGGGGGAGGAGCTGAGAACCAGCAGTCAGGCCCAGTGACCCCGGGACCCCAAACACCTCCAGCAGCAGCTTGGGGTGAACTAGAATTTCTGGGATGCTTAGATCTCCCTTGTCCTGAGACTTCCAAGGGAGAAACCCTTTTAAGTGCTTTGGGATGCCGGAGGGTGGAGTCTGCCTGAGCTTGGATGGCTGAGGCTAATGAGCGGGATTATTATTTCATGGGCTCCTGGTTAGCTCAGTGACACCCCCAGCCAGAATTCCCAAAGAAGCTTTTATGGAGCAATAAGTGCTTTACTGGGGTCAGGCACCAAGCTGGCTGGCCTGCAAGAGACTAGGGTGGGGAATGGAGTATTATCTCCTCCATGCCCTCCCTGCCTGCCTGGAGCAGAAATCCCACCTGCCAGGAGGGTGAGGAGAGCAGACTGAGGGGGTCATCATCCAACTGGAAAGGTTTAAACCTAATTTTCATTCCTTCGGCTGTGATCCACACCTCTCCTGTTCAGCAACCCGCGCTGACTTAACCATCCTTTCTATTGTCCTTCATGGAGAAGGCCTTGATGGCCAAGTAGCCTGTTGGTCTTTAAATGGTGGTGCTTGGGGCACCTGGGTGGCTCAATCAGTTAAATGTCTGCCTTCGGCTCAGGTCATGATCCTAGGGTCCTGGGGTTGACTCCAACATCCATCAGGCTCGTTGCTCAGCCGGGAGCCTGCTTCTCCCTCTGCCTGCTCTGCCTGCCTCTTCCCCTGCTTGCTCCCGCTCTCTCTTTCTGACAAATAAATAAAATCTTAAGAAAAAAAAAAAAAGTTTGAAAAAAATGGTGGTCCTTCCACACCAAGCCTGGAAGAGAGGGCGAGTTTCCCAAAGCTGACCCAGGAGCTAGGCTGCCGGAGTTCAAGTCCTGGTTCTACGACTTGCTAGCTGTGTGACCTTGGAAAAGTCATTTGGTGTCTCTGCCCCTGAAAGGATAAACTGAGGAAAGTGGCTGGAACACAGAAGGTAAGGGGTGTGGGGAAGGAGATGCCTTTCCCAGTCCTTGCTAAAAATGCTGGAGGCTTCTACAGGGAGAGATAATCTGCCCTTGACTCTTCTCCTGATAGAGCCCCTCCCTATTTTCCCTTCTACCCCCGGATCTCATGAGGGCCCTCTGACACTGTTTCTCAAGGCTTGCCAGTTTTAAACACCAGGTGTAACGGGTGATGAAGGCAGGGAGATCTGTGATAAGTCCCAGGCTCTCAGTGCCCTGGGCTCGGCCTGGGCTGGGTGCCAGGCTGGCTTCTCTTCCCAGCCCTGGGGCCTTGAGACTTGGCCTCTGAACATTGTGTTTCTGTGGCCACAATCATCTGAGCAGAGGCTAGCCTGGACCCTTCCCTTCGACCATTTTGTGGGGAGCCAGTGGTCCCTGCCCCAATCTCTCCCCTTCATCTGTCCTCCTCTGCCTGGGACTTGGGCAGATAAGAACATGCTGGAAAGGCATATGTGTTGTTACATGACTGCAAGAGGAAAACTTAAGTCCAGGATATCAGTGCTGGAGGGGCCTTCCATGGCCCTTAGTTGACCCGTTCCCAAGGGGAATGAGGAGGGCTGAGACATGCAGAGGGAAGTGACTTATCCAGTTTTAGAGGAAAGACCAGGCTGTGGTTCACAAGGTCTGAACTGAATCATAGCTTCACCCGGTTGCCAGGTGACCTGGGGTTGTCATTTCCCCTCCCCAAGCCTAATTTCCTCAAAAAGCTCAATTTGAATTTTTGAGTGTGTCTCCTGAGCTCAGAGACCCCAGGTCTAACCTGCTTCATGTGGGGCAGAGCAGAATAGGGTCCCCGGAGCCAGACTGTTTTTGTTCCCAACCTGCCACTCCCCAGTGAAGGGACTGCAACAAATTTCTTCATCTGTAAAACAGAGACAACAGAGTTGGTGATTAAATGAGCTCTGTGAGGGCCTTATGTATTCAGAACAGCTCTTGGCACAAAGCAGGAACTCGGTGAGTCTTCTGTTACTGATAGCAAGTGTATGGAATCACGCATGGAGGTGTGTGCCCATGTATGAGCAGGTGTGGCCCAAATGGGCGTCAGTGTTTGCCTCTCTGTGTGGGCCTTCACGAGACTTCCGGCTTCTTGGTTCCTTCTAAGGTCACGTCTATGGAAATCAGAGACAGATGCGTCTCCTGCCTGCAGCTCTTCCAAATTTTCTGGGGTCATTTCTGGAGAGACGGTGACCTCTCTTCTCTACTTGCCAAAGACTTTTCACTCCTGCCTCTTGGTGCCTCAACTCCCCCCTGCCTGTACAGGGACAGGGGTCCCTTGGGATCCACCCATAGAAGGAGGAGTCAGGGTGTGTGTGTTTGTGTGTGTGTGTGTGTGTGTGTGTGTGTGTTGGGATGTGGGGAAGGGGTGGGACACAGGAAAGATTTCTCCAACTCATCAGTTGCCTTTAAAGAAAGCCTATATTTAGCCAGGCTTACAGGGCCTGTAAATATGTATTTTGCAACCCAGACAGCCATAGCTGTGGTAGCTCCGGAGATATGCAGGGAGGTCAAAGAAAAAATTACCCGGAAAGATTGGGCAATATAGTTTGTCATCAGCAGATTCGAAGGACTCTTTCTACTGCTGGCTCCAACTGCTAATAATATACATTCCTGTGTTTTGATGGTGGTTTCTATTTTTCATCTGCTCTCTGGATCTTGAGCAGTGGGTGCCTGTGGAGGAGACTGGCTCTGAGTTACTTTCCTCCAAGAGCCTTTGTCTCACCTGCTCTGGGGCCAGGCGAAGAGCGTCTTGCCCAGACCAGCTCCTTTCCCGACTGGCACTGCCAGGCTCAGTGCCGCATGGTACCTGAACAGCAGCAACCTCCAGAGGCCACAGCCCTCCCATCTCCTACACTCAACCCCTTGTACTTGAGGTGACCTTGAGGGGACAAATCCTGCCACTTCAGAGCAGCACTCTTTGAGACAACTCTTCTTTCTTTAAAAAAAAGCATGCATATACATACGATATATATCTGTTATATTCATTTTAGTTTGGAAAGTTTCTTCAAAAGTAAGAAAAGTTCAGAGAATCACATAATAAAGAGAATTTTAAAATACCAGGGTGCCTGGGTGGCTCAGTGGGTTAAGCGCTTGCCTTCAGCCCAGGTCATGATCCTGGAGTCCTGGGATCAAGTCCTGAGTCAGGCTTCCTGCTCTTTGGAGTGTCTGCTCATCCTACTTCCCTGCCCCTACTCATGCTTTCTCTCACGCTCTCTCAAATAAATAAATAAAATCTTAAAAAAAAAAAGAATTTATAAATGCTAGCATTGTGTCATTTTTGCTTCAGTTTCTTTCATAGGAAAGGGCATGAAAGTTGGTTCTTTCTCTTTGTCTTGGTCCCATTGTCTACTATACCTACTATCACAAATTTGGGATGCACCTTATTTATTTATTTATTTATTTATTTATTATTTGACAGAGAGAGAGAGATCACAAGTAGGCAGAGAGGCAGGAAGAGACAGAGGGTAAGCAGGCTCCCTACTGAGCAGAGAGCCTGATGCGGGGCTAGATCCCAGGACCCTGAGACCATGATCTGAGCCGAAGGCAGAGGCTTAACCCGCTGAGCCACCCAGGTGCCCCAGGATGCACTTTCTATCGTCCATAATTTATTATTATTATTTAAAGATTGTATTTATTATTTATGAGAGAGCGACAGCACTTGCGTGTGAGCAGGGGGAGGGGCAGAGGGACAAGCAGATTCCCCCCCACCGAGCGGGGAGCCCCACAAAGTGAGGGCTTCCATCCCAGGACCCTGAGATCACGACCAGAGCTGAAATCAGACACTTAACTGACTGAGCCACCCAGGTGCCACTATTGTTATTATTATTTTTAACTGTAAAATAACACAAAATTTGCTCTTTTAATCATTTTCGGTGTCCAGTAGCGCAAAGGACATTCCCATTGCTGTGCTACCATCACCACCATCCATCTCCAGAACTTTCTCATCTTCCCAACTGAAACTCCATGCCCGTTAAACACCGACTCTCCATGTCTTCCTCCCCCCAGCCCCTGGCAACCTCCATCCTACTTCCTGCATCTATGAATATGACAACTCTTGGTACCTCATGCAAGGAGAATCACATAGCATTTGTTCCTCTGTGCCTGGCTTATTTCGCTTAGCATAATAACCTCAAGATTGATCCAAGCTCTAGCATCAGCATTCCCTTCCTTCGTAAGTCTAGCCCATAATTTGATGTTTTCCCTATGCACTGAAATATTGCAAAACTAGCAGACAGTAATACTTTCTGTGTTATTAATATGTACAAAACAACCACCTTACTTGCCTCGTTTTTTTTTCCATTCGGTGTGTTTTTCCCAATAGAGTCACACTGGTGATACCTGTGACTTTGATTCCTTCACTTTAACTTGTGTTTGGTATTTCATTGTGGAGGTAAGCCACCGTTCATTTATCGGTTCCTCCACTGAAGGGCACTGGGCGTGTTGCTGTGTTCTGCCGTCATAAACGGGACTGTGGTGAGCACCCTTGTACAGGCGTGAAGCCACTGGAGAGCAGACACCTCGGAGCAGGGAGACAGGCTTGTGGGCAGGCACACTTTCTACTTGGCTAGCTCTGTCTGACCACTCTTTCCAGCGACAGCTCCCCTTTATGCTCTTGCTACCAGCCTTGTACGGGGCATCCCGTCTGGCCACATCCTTGCCCACATCTGCTCTTGTGAGAGTATCTATCTATCTTGATTGATTGATAGTGAACCCTCTATCTATCTATCTATCTATCTTTCTATATTTTAAATTATTTATTTATTTATTTGATAGAGCCAGCGAGAGAGGGAACACAAGCAGGGTGCTGGGAGAGAAAGAAGCAGACTCCCCGCTGAGCAGGGAGCTGGATGCGGGACTCGATCCCAGGACCTTGGGACCGTGACCCAAGCCCAAAGCAGACGCTTAAGGACTGAGCTGAGCCACTCAGGCGCCCCTCTGGCTTGATATGAATTATAGAAACCCCAACTAGATGTGGTTTAAGCAAAAAAGGAATTTTATGATCTCACATAACAAGAAGTCTTAGGGTTGGTTAAATTCAGAATCTCAGCTCTGACCATCAAGAACCAGGTTCTTCCCATCTTTCCACAAAATCCTCCTCATTGTGTTGGCTTGCATATTAGACCAGTCCCCTCAATTGTCCACAGTGGTGGCCTCCCCTCAGTTTTCTTGTGCAGAAAATGTCCAGAGGTAGAAGAAAGGGGACATTTTCTTCCCAGTGTATCTTTCCCAGAGGCCCCAGAGCAGATCTCCCTTCTGGTCTCCGGTCTCCATATGTGTCCATACTTAAACCAATCACTGACCAGAGGAACTGAATTATTGTACTATATTTAGACCAATCACCATTCACCCAATGCAGCTAACCCAGCCTCCCCAAAAGCCTAGACTCTGGATTCCTGAATCAGACCAAGGTTCCATTATCAGGGAAGAAGGAAAGGAATGCTATTTAGGGTGGCACGCAAAAGGTCTGGGCTTTCCTTGATTTGTAGGAGTTCTTTATATATCTTGGATACTAACCTTTTAGTTGTTTATCTTTAATTCTAATATTTTTTTTAGTACAGTTGCACACGCTACATTGTTTTCAGGTCCTTTTGTCTGTTTCACATGCGGCTGACATGGTCACCCAGGCTGTTGCTTGTCTTGTAACTTTGTTTATAATTTTATACCAGAAAGCTTTTTCTTTTCTTTTCCTTTTTTATGTAATATAGTAAAATCAATCAATCTTTTGTGACTTGCGTCTTGTCTGAGAACTCTTTTCCTATCCTGAGATTGCCTACATTTTCTTAGTATTTTGAAGTTTTGTTTCTTTCACTTTTAGGTCTTTAATCCATCTGGAATTAATATTTATGGATGGTGTGAGAATTTTTCATTCGAAAAGCCGACTGTCACAACACTTTTTATTAGTCTTTTCCCTCTCACTGAGTTGCAATGCAACTGACATCATAAATCACATTTCCCACATAAGCTTGGATCTGGTTCTGGGCTCTCTATTCTATTGATCTCTTTGTCTAGCCCGGCACCAATACACATTGTTTTAATTACTATCGCTTCCAAATAGGTCTTGGTACTTGTTAGGGGCTTATTCTTTCTTAAATTGTCTAGCCTTTTCTTGGTCCTTGGCTCTTCTGTATGAATTTTAGAACCGGCTTGCCTAACTCTCTGAAAAATCCTACTGGGATATTCATTGAACTCGCATTGAATCAGAAGTTTAATATGGAGAGAATTGTCTTTCTGACATTAAGAATCTCATCCCTAAATTGACTACTTCTCTCCACTTACTCCTTTTAAAGCCTATGGTTTTTTATAGTTTTACAACCTATCGTTTTGCTTCATAAGTATCTGTGAGTTTTTTTGGGGTTCTGTACAATTTTAATTTTAGTGTTAATGATTTTTTTTAAAGATTTTATTTATTTATTTAACAGAGAGAGAGATCACAAGTAGGCAGAGAGGTAGGCAGAGAGAGAGGAGGAAGCAGGCTTCCCGTTGAGCAGAGAGCCCGATGCAGGGCTCGATCCCAGAACCCCAGGACTCTGAGATCATGACCTGAGCTGAAGGCAGAGGCTTTAACCTACTGAGCCACCCAGGCGCCCCAGTGATTTATTTTTTAAAAGATGTTACAGCTTCTACAAAATTACTGTTAGTGTATAGAAACACTGTTGGAGTTCGTATTTTATTTATATTTGGATATTAACTTTTGTCCAACAACCTTGCTGATCTCTCTTAAGAACCCTAATAACATGCCTGTAGAACCTCTTAGATTTTCTATATAAATAATTATACCATCCGCAAAAAATGTCAAAGATTTTTTGTTTCTTTTATTTTCCTAATCCTTCCATCGCTGAGCCGTGGTGGCTTTTAAATCTGACTTCTCCCAGCTCTCGGGCTGTGCGGGTGGCCTGGCCCTGGGCAGCTACAGTCTTGCGCCTTCAGTTCTAAATAAATAAAAGACCCCTTACTCTCTCCAGAGCTTTACAATTTACAAAGCACTTTCGCTTTCACTATCTCATTGATCCTTATTACCCCCACTTTACAGAGCGGGAGTGTCTCTCCTCCTTGTCCAGAGATCTAGCTGGGCAGAACACTGTGCTGTGAGCCCTTTGACAGTCCCTCCCTTTCTCTGTTTCTCCCCTAAGCTACAAAGTTTGGCTAGGGATGGTGTCTGGTATTCTCAGACTCAGGATTGATGGCTCTGGGCGGTCACAAGGCTCAAGGAACCTCTTTGAGGGCTGAAGGCCAAAGATTTAAAAAAAAAAAAAAAAGGGGAGGAGGAATCTGGGTACATTTAGGTCCTCAGACTCGTGCCCCCAAAGGTCGCGAAGAGTGGAGAAATAGGGACATGTCCTTGGAAGTCGGAGGGTTGATACAAATGATGGGGATGGTGGGAAAGAGGGCAGTGTCCAGCTCCCCCCCCCGCCCCCCCCCTCGCAGCTAGGCGGATCTCCTCCCCGCTTGGGAAAACATCCTCTGGACCCGGAAGGGGAGGACGAAGTCAGGCTCGGGGCCGTGGGCCTCCTCCTGCGTCGCCCGCTCTAGCTGCAGTGCTCAGCAAACACCTCTGACGCGCAACCCCAACCCGGGGCGGAGCGCTCCCACCCCGCAACCCGACTCCCGCCCTGTCCCCGCTCTGCCCCATTATTGCGCAGGCGCAGGTCCAAGCTGCGGCCGCGAACGCGCCCTCTCGTGGCTAACTGACAGATCGCATCCTTTGTTGAGGTGCAGGGGGGCGGCGAAGAGGAGGGGGAGGAAGGTGGGGGTGGAGTCTGGGAGGCAGATGCGACAATCAGATCACAATGATGAGAATCCCTTTCCTTTGTCCCTCATGACAACATATAATCCCCCGTTGTAGATGCAGATGAAGAAAATATGGTCCTCAGAAATCAAGAGGTTCATAAAGACAGAAGTGGAAGGAGAGAGTTGGGGAGATAAGGCATTCATTCAATCATTCATTCATTCAGAAGATTTTCACTGAGATGGGGAGAGCCAGAGACAAAGGACCAGAGGAATTAAATCGGGACACTGACAAGCGGAGATCTGGCAGAGCTGGGGAAATAGGTGTGGAGAGGCATAGACCTAACCCACCTGTCCCCCCAGACGGATGCTCTGACAGGTGAGGGCCACCTCAGGAGCTCAAGAAGGGACAGTCCAAGGACCAGGAGGGGACTCTTGTCACAAAAGACTGAAGCAATCAAATATGCCTAAAGCCATAAATTCATAATTAGGCTACTGTTTTTGAAAAGCTAACAGGCTGAGGTTTGAGGGATGCTGGAGAATCAATTCATTATTTTGAAATTGGCAAATATAGGAACAGAATCGAGTATTTATCCTATCTTTTTCCATAGGAGCTACAACACTCAGTAACCAACTATTAAGAAAGGCACAGTTTCCGTGTTGAGAATTATTCTGACTAATAAAGGAAGGAGTGATTGGATGTATCACCATTTGCAGGATGGGGGGTGGGGGACTGACGGATGAGGCACAGAGCATCACAGTTCCTGTACTTCTGGATGGAAGAAGCAATCCCACCATCTGTGAAGTGGTCTTGCCAAGGAAAATAGAACCTATACCTGATCAGGACTTTGAATCCAACTACAATTTACAGGAAAAAACAATGTACAGGAAATACAATTTACAGGAAGTACAGAGGTCAGAGAGACGTGTTAAAGAACACCCTAGAGATGCAATCAGCAAAACCCAGACTGGAAAACAGCACAGCAAATGGCCTGGTTCTCTCAAGGAAAAAGAGAGAGAGAGAGAGAGAGAGAGGTTTGGATGGGGAACCTATGGACTTAAAGAGATTTAAAGGAGACACATCAGTCAGTTTCGGTGTGTGTGCTCTATTTGGATCATGATTCAAACAAATACACTGTTAAAAAAAAAGCATTCATGAGAAATTGGAAATCTGAACACTATAGGTCTGATATCAAGGAATTATCATTAACTTTAAGGTATACTAATATACAAAGTATAACAATTGTGATTGCTTAAAGAAGAGTCATTCTATTAAAATAATAAAAATAAAAGAGTCATCATCTTTCAAAAATACATGCTAAAATATTGACAGAGGACATGAAACAGGAGGGAGAGTTGGGGGAGCACAGGTGACAGGAGATTGGCCATAAGTCGCTGACAGTTGAAGCTGGAGGGTGGATATATGGAAGTTTCATTCTTTTATTCTGTAGACTTTTTTTTAAAAAAGATTTTATTTATTTATTTGACAGGCAGAGATCACAAGTAGGCAGAGAGGGAGGCAGAGAGAGAGGGGGAAGCAGGCTCCCTGCCGAGCAGAGAGCCTGATGTGGGGCTTGATCCCAGAACCCTGAGATCATGACCAGAGCCAAAGGCAGAGGCTTTAACCCACTGAGCCACCCAGGCGCCCCTATTCTGTAGACTTTTGTTTAAAGTTTGCAAACTAAGGGGCACCACGATGGCTCAGTCAGTTAAGTGTCTGACTCTCCATCTCAGCTCAGGTCTTGATCTCAGGGTCAAGAGTCCAAGGCCCTCACTGGGCTCCACACTCGGTGTAGAGCCTACTTAAAATAAAATAAAATAAAATTTACAAACTAAGAAGTTTAAGGACCCTGTGACCCCTCTCTCTATGCTCAGGCCCCAGGGAACAGAAACGCTGAGAATTCTAGCAGTAGCTTGCAATCCAGACAGCTCTGAGGTGGGGAGGTCCTCTGGTCGGCCACTGGGGACTTCTGGCTGGTTCCTGTCACAGTCCTTGGTTGGGAGAAGGGGAGAAGGAGCCATAAGGAAACTGACCTCTGGGGGCCTGGTGGCACTGCGTTCAGACACAGCTACTTCAGGACAGCTGGAGCTGTGAGTGGGGGGCTCCAGAAAAGAGCAGGCGAGGGGCCGCTGAGGGCCTGAGGACTGGGCAGCTGGCCAGACTCCCTTAGAGCCCTCTGTCTGCCTCCAGAACCTTTCTGCCTCATGCCCTCTGTCTCCATGTCTGAGAAGGCAGAGAGGCGCCACGGTGACTCTGGGACAAACCCTGCCCTGTCTGAGAGCCTGAGTGGATGCTGACTCTGGAATCTGGTGGCTCTCCAGGGATGGGTGGGACGGTCAGGCAGGGAGAGAGGAAAAGAGATGAGGACTAAGTAACCTGCACCCTAGTCATTCCAGTTGGCAGGCCAACGCCGTGGCCCTCAGTTCCGACCAGAACTGGTTCCAGGCGTCCCTGTGTGGGGCAATGGGTATGGTGGGGGGAGATGGGGATGCCCAGGAGGGATACTCCTGCACACACCAGGAATTCTGGACCCAGGAGGCACCCCTGTGTCCCCACCTCCTCCTCAAGACATCTAGGGAGAGTACCCTCTGCTGGCTCTGAGTTCGAAGCCCCCAGAGAGAAGGGCATCCCATCCCCTTCACACCTGGACCCAGATCTTTGACTGAGGCAAGATGGAGGGGGACAGGGTACCCCTCGCAGCCGGGGCACAAGCCTCAGCTGTTCTGTTGTACGGCCCTGGGGGGTGGGGGGTCAAGAAGAGCTGGTGCCTCATTCTTCTTGTCTGAAAATGGGGATGAAAGCTCTCCTGGGAACGGCTGCGGGGATGCAAGGAGTTACAATCCATCCGTGTATGTGTATCTGTGTATCCAAGCGTGGTGCAGGGCGGCAGGGGGCGGTTAGCCGGCAGTACCCATCCGCTTGCACACTCCCGTGGGGCACGTGTCTGTCCCCACCCCCACCCCCCCCCCCCCCGTCCACCCCATCCCCGCCAATAGGGGCTGCTCTCTAAGCATGCGCTGAGTTCATGAGGTTGTGGCTTCATCACAAGCACACTGAGAGGTGAGCACTATCGTGCTAGGTTGTAGTTGTGGGAACAGAGCCTAGAGAGGGCAAATGAGTTTTCCAAGGCCAGGTCTCCAGTGAGGGGTCAAGGTGAGGTTCATGTCCAGTTGGCAGGTCTCCAAGCCTGTGCTGCCTCCTCCACTCCCCCGGCTTTACCTGGCTAGTCCTGTCCAGGACTCTCTCCCTCTCTCTTCCCAGACTCGGTGTACGTGCTGGGGGTGTCCGCTCTTGGGGTCAGGGCTGGGTGAATGGGCACCTTGCTGTTCGGCGTGCTGTCCCCCCCCATACCTGCTGGTTGCCAGACCCCATGCCAGGTCTGGGCAGATGGAGATAAAAAGATTCTAGTCTCTGCAGGGGGTGGGGGAGGGGCCCAGCGGGCACCCAGCTCGGCCTCGCAGAGGAAGGCAGCACAGAGAGCCTGCAGGGTGGAGAGGAGGCCTGTGTCAAGTCTTGCCAGGTGTGTGGCCGTTAGCTGGTCTGATGAGGGCAGGAAAGGAACTCCAAGCAGCGGGAACAGCTTGTGCAAAGGACTTAGTGGTGGGGGTGGTGGAGGGGGCAGCAGCAGATTGATGCTGGGCAGAAGCCTGGGGTAGAGTGTGTGTGTGTGTGCGTGCGTGTGTGTGTGTGTGTGTGTGTGTGTGTGTGTGTGGTTGGCAGGGGTGAGAGGCGGGGATTCTGGACGGCCAGGCCCAGGCAGGGTCTAAAAGCCATCAAGAGCTGGGGCCTCAGGGCAAGGGGAGCCCTTAGTGTTTCCAGGGAGGACTAAGGTTTTCGGATTGGTGGTTTAGAGAATGTTCTCGGGCCACAGGGAGGGGATCCCTGGAGGGACAGTGTCCTAAGAGGAGAGTGTTCAACCTGTATTCAGTGCCTGCTTAGGTGGGGATGGGAGGGACCCCCTGCCAGAAGCTGGGGCCAGCTGCTCTGGGACACCTCCCCCAGCGGCCCTTCCTCCCACTCTCCCTCCCTCCCTCTCTCCTCCCCCCTGCTCCTGTCACTGTCACTCACAGGGGCCGGCAGGCTAGGGCAATCATGGCAGCTGCTCTAATCTGGATTCTTCTTGCAGGCAAGTTGGGGCGTTCTTCTGGGCGAGGCTCGGGATGAAGGGACGGGATGTCCGAGTGGAAAGAGGTGGAAAGACAGAGGTAGCTCAGGGGAGGGTTCTGGGGCCAGGGACCAGAAGGACCTTGGGGTGCTCATGCTGTGTCCAGCGGGAGGTCCAGGGAAGTGGGGCTGGGAGCAGGGCTCTGGGATGTGGGGGCACAGAGAGCTTCAGAGAGCTCTGAAGGGTTGGGCGTCCTAGGCCGAGGTGGGCCTGACCGCACAGGCCCGGAGTGTAGTTGGCCCTTTAATGGGCTGGCTGGTCGGCCTTCTTTCTAGGCCCAGGCTAAATTTGGCCTTGGGAGGGTGTGGGGGCCCGCTGGGGCAGGTCCTTTCCCTGGGGCTTAGGATCCCTTTTGCTCAGCATTTATTGGCTTCTACTCTGGGCGCCTTCCCCCGCTGTGTGTTAGGGGAGTTGGGAGGGAGTACCAGAATGGCCACCCACCTCCTTCAAAAGTTCCTTCCCTCTCCCCCTCCCCTCCAGCCTTCCAGATGCTCTGCGTTCTTTTTTTAAAAATTTCTATCTATTTATTTATTTATTTTTTGAGAGCGAGAGCAGGGAGAGCGACAGAGCGCTTGTGGGGCAGTGGGGAGGAGTAGAGGGAGAGGAAGACAGAGAACCCTAAGCGGGCTCGATCTCAAGACCCTGAGACCTGAACTGAAATCAAGGGTCCAATGCTTAACTGACTGAGCCTCCCGGGCGCCCCTGACACCCACATTCTTAGAGTTCTTTCACAAGTGCCCATAACCCGCATCCACCCCCCACACCCCCACACCCCTCTCAGCCAGACAGCAGCCCCTGCCCAGTGTGACCCCTCAAAGGGAGCCTAAAATGTGGACTGGGGGAGGGAATTCCCATGAATGGGAAGTGACAGAAATGTCTGGGACTTGTCACTGATCCCGGTGTGTGTGACATAGCTAGGACCCCACCAACGTCCTTTCCTGGGAGCCCCATGTGTCTTAGGCACTGGGAGCTTCTCCCCTGCCCAGGACTAAGGCTGATGTGTGTCTTTGGGGGGATATGGGATCCCCACAGTTCTCCTGGCAGGGCTGGGGGATGCGGAGGCCCCGCAGACCACCCTGCAGCCTCTTGTGGGCCGTGTCTTCGTGCACACCCTGGACCAGGAAGCCGTCCTGCGTCATCCCGAGCACATCGGTGAGAGGGGCTTGGAGGGCATTGGTGGGCTGGAGAGGCCTTGCCAGGGGCTGGTGAAGGCTCCTGTCACTTCTCCCATCCCCTCTCCTCCCTTCCACCAGATGTCCCCCCCACCACCCCTGTCACCTACCACGCCCACCTCCAGGGACACCCAGACCTGCCCCGGTGGCTCCGCTACACCCAGCGCAGCCCCCGTCAGCCTGGCTTCCTCTACGGCACCCCCACCCCTGAAGATCGTGGGCGCCAGGTCATCGAGGTACCGGCAAGGACCCCAATGGCTGTGCCCCCTGTGGACATCTGTGCATGTTCATTTACATAATTTAGATGCTCTGATTTGAGGGTGTTTCAGTCCCCCCCACGTTTCCTCCCTCGCCCCCTCCCTCAGCCCTCTTTTCATCCTCCACCCCCCTGCCCCAGGTCACAGCCTACAATCGGGACAGCTTTGATACCACCCGGCAGAGGCTGGTGCTGCTGATTGGGGATCCAGAAGGTACCGTCAGCCCTGCCGAACCCCTGCCCCATCTCCACCCCGCCAATGCCAGTCTTGGGGGGGTTCCCTTGGAAGGAGGGATGGGGGTGCAGAGACACTTGGGAGCAGTAGGAGCAGGGGCTCCTGGAAGGGCTTCCGAGCTGTCTTCTCAGCCCTTCTGCCCATGGTCTGTGGGGCCTTGGGGAGTTGCTGAGGTTGTGGGAAGGGCATTTGAGGCCTGTGAAGGATGGGAAGTTAGGGAGGAAGGGAGGAGTCTGAGGGGGCATGACTGAGGAGGAGGGGCATGACGGAGGAGATTGAGTGGGGGAGGGCTGGGGAGGGTCTGTGTGGCTTCAAGTGCCAACCTGGTCTTTGCAGGCCCCCTGCTGCCATACCAAGCTGAGCTCCTCGTGTGCAGCCACGATGTGGAGGAGGTGCTGCCTTCAACGCCTGCCAGTCGCTTCCTCACAGCCTTGGGAGGGCTCTGGGAGCCGGGGGAGCTCCAGCTACTCAACATTACCTCCGCCTTGGACCGTGGGGGCCGCGTCCCCCTTCCCATTGAGGGTCGCAAGGAAGGGTAAGTTGCAACCCAGGAGGACTTCCTGGAGGAGGTAGCGACAGCTGGCCTTCCAGAGGGGTGGTCATGGAGCACCATCTTGCACCTTCATATACCCGCGTGGATCTCCCAGTTTCACATCACCGTCAGCTTCCCTCCAGCCACACCCCTTCATCTTCTTGCCCTTCCTGGGCCCAAACCCTAATTACACTGAAGTCTAGACTCCCTGATAGCCCACGAGAACATAAAAGACCCAGCTATCAAAAGACATTCCTAGGAGTATAAGGCCCCCCCAGAAGAATAGGGCACTCTGTGTGCTCTCGCCATAACCCAGGTCTCAAGGTGGTCCTGCATCCCAAATCTCCTGTGTCCAGTCCTCCCCCTGCCCCAAATGCTAACTGTGGCTTCTGTCCGGTCCCAGGGTTTACATCAAGGTGGGCTCTACCTCACCCTTCTCCACTTGCCTGAAGATGGTGGCATCTCCAGACAGCCACGCTCGCTGTGCCCAGGGTCAGCCTCCACTTCTGTCCTGCTATGACACCTTGGCGCCTCACTTCCGCGTTGACTGGTGCAATGTGTCCCTGGTAAGAAGGGACCCTGGGTCCGGAGGTGGGAATGGGGCATGATCCCCATCACAGTCTCTCCCCGCCATCTCTCTGTTCCGGTTTCTTTCTGTGATTGAGCGCGCTGAAGTTCCACCTCATCCCACGAGAGGGCGACAGAGTCCATAATCCAGAAAAGCGATCCTGGGGTCCAGAAGTCTCCTATGCGCCCAACCCAACCGCTAGAACAATCACTCCAATGGGGCAGTTCCAAAAACCCTTTCTCCACAAGGGGACTCTTTGGGACATCTCTGCTTCCTTCTAAGGTGTCACCTAGCAAATCTGCCTGCAATAAGAAACAGACAGCTCTACCCCAAGTTCTTTTTTTTTTTTTTTAAGATTTTTATTTATTTATTTGACAGAGATCACAAGTAGGTAGAGAGGCAGGTAGAGTGAGAGAGTGGGGAAGCAGGCTCCCTGCTGAGCAGAGAGTCCGATGTGGGGCGTGATCCCAGGACCCTGAGATCATGCACCGAGCTGAAGGCAGAGGCTTTAACCCACTGAGCCACCCAGGCACCCCCTACCCCAAGTTCTAAACCAAAGATACTCACTACTGCTCTTGGGGATACTGAGCACAATTACTTGGGGTCCGTAGAGACCCTGACTCCCTGGGCTGGGAGCCCCTGGAATACTCTGTTCCTGATAATTGACCCACAGTGAGGCAAGGACTGATCCTCAACAATGTCCCTGAGCACGTGCTGTGTGCTGGGCTCTAGCCAATCAACATGCTTTACACTTGCCCCCACCCCAGAGACAGGGGCCACCATCAGCATTCTGCTTTTCCAGGTGAGGGAAAGGAGGCACCTGGAGGGAAGTCACCCAGCACAGCCCTTGTCGGAATCAGGATTCAAACCCAGGCAGTTGGGCCCCAGAGATGTGCCTTAACCATTGTACGGACCTGCCTCTCCTTGCCCTTCTCTCTGGGTTCCTAGTTCAAGGCTTGTCCTTTGAGCTCACCCAAGAGCAGCAGGGGGAGACAGGCAGGAGGAAACCCTGTGGTCGTGCCCCATCCCCCGGGGGTCTCTGTGTCCAGCCGATGGCTCCTCGGTGAGCCTTGGGCTCTCTGAACAGGTGGATAAGTCAGTGCCAGAGCCCGCCGATGAAGTGCCCACCCCAGGTGATGGGATCCTGGAGCATGACCCGTTCTTCTGCCCACCGACTGAGGCCACGGACCGAGACTTCCTCACCGACGCCCTGGTCACCCTCCTGGTGCCCCTGCTGGTGGCTTTGCTGCTCACTGCGTTGCTGGCTTACGTCATGTGCTGCCGGCGGGAGGGACAGTGAGTGTGGGGGACAGAGGGCAGGGAGGGCACTGTGGCTCATCCCCACGGGGCTCCTTGTGGCCGCTGTGCTGCCTGGGGAGCCCTCAGGGAGTGGGGTCCTCAGCCAGGAAGTGGATGGGGACCTCTTGCCTAGCCTGGAACCAGGAGGGGGGGGTGTTATGGGTAATAGCTAATCTCCCTCCCTTGGCTTTCCACAGGCTGAAGAGAGACCTGGCCACCTCGGAGTGAGTAGGGGAAAGCTGGGGGGCTGGGTGGGAGCACCCCCCTAGACTGCCAAACTAGACCCCACCCCCAAACCTCCATGAGCAGCACACATTACTCTGGGCTGATGGGGGCCACACCTGGCCTCTGAGCTCCAGGTCTCGGCCGGCTGGTTGCTGGGCCTGACCTCTCCTGGCCCGGCCTTCTTATTTTCTGGGTCTCCGTGGAGGCCTGTAACCTGGGATGGGGCACAGGAGGGGATCCCTGCCAAGTGTGCAGACCTGTGGCCACCCTGGGGGAAAGGGTTCGAGAAGCCACTGAAGAGGCTGTGTTCACACACGCACACACACACACGCACACACACACGCACACACGTACACTTCCCCGAGTCGCACAGTAGGTGTGGTTCCAGGCTGGTTTCTGCCACACCATCAGCGTGAGGCTCTTGGGCCCCGGGTTCCTCCACCTGCCAGATGACGGGGTCATTGAACTAGTTAATGTCTGTAGTGCTCCCACTTCCTCCAGCCCTGACCCCAAATCCATCCCACTCTTCGTTCGCACCCCCTGACGGCCTTAGCCCCCTCCTCTGTCCCCAGCCTCCTTCCACTCTCACTCCCTTGAGCCCCAAAGATTCCAGGAGGCAGGTGTGAAATAAGTTAGGCTCCTTTTATTTCCACTGCACTGAGCCTGTGGCGGGCCTGGCACCCCTGCCTTCTTGCCTCGCCTGCGTCATTAATTGCGGCGGCCTCTGGCCACCCCGCGGCCCTCCTTGTGTAGCCGCTTGTGCCCTCTTTGGGAGCCCATCAGCAACTGGCGCTGCCCAGGCCGGCGCTGCCCAGATCGGCGCTGTCTCTGGCCCCTGAGCTTGAACTTGGAGGCGAACTTCTTGCCCATGCGGAAGGAGCCCGAGGCCCCCTTGCCGGTCACCTGCTTGAGAATGCCCTTGTCCACCAGCCCCTTGAGCACTCGCTTGAAGCGCCAGGCGTTCCGGGTCATGTCGTAGCCCATGGTGGTGACCGCCTTCTTCAGGGTGGCTAGACTCACACGGTTGTGCATGCCCTTGTCCGCCACCACCCCCAGGATCACCTTGGATATGCTGAGCTTCCGTCGGGTTTTGGGGCTGGCACGGCACCCAGTCACATTCTTGCTAGGGGCCCCGGAGGCGCTGGCCTGCCGGCCTACGCCCTGCGCTGGGTTCGAGGCCGCCAAGGGTGCAGATGGGGGTGACGCCGAAGTGTCTTTCTGCATCTCTCCCTGGGGCGGGTGAAAAGAGCTAGGTGCGAGGGCCTCCAGGGTGACCGCTGGACGTCTCCGCTGGCTTGCTCTTTGGTGGATGAGGCAAGTCTCTGGTCCTGGTTCCCTCAGAGGCTCCCGTGGAGGGCTCCAGCCCCAGCCTCCCCCTGGGTGGCCAGAAGTAAGACCAAGGATGATCACCCACGGCTGGCCTCCGCAGATTTGTGCCTCAGGTGCAGGGGATGGCAAGGGTTACCTTGGTGGTGACCTCAGGGGGACATTGTGAGGTCACCAGAATCCTGTGAGGGTCACAGTGGTCCCATTGTTCTTTCCTGGGAGGTGCCCAGATAGTGTGGGCATCTGACAAGCCAGGTACCTTGGGAAGGAGGGCGGAGGCCAGGTGGGTGGACGGCGGGGTCACGTGGTGTGTCAAGCACGGGTGTGAGTGTTTAGAAATGTATGCATCAGAACCAGCACATTTCAGGATGCTCAGAGACCCCAGTTTTTGGTTTTTTTTTAAGTTTTTTTTTTTAATTGAGAGAGAGAGAGACTGAGAGTAAGGGGTGGCGGGGAGGGAGGAAGAGAGAAGGACAAGCTGACTCTGCCCTGAACAGGTAGCCTGACATGGGGCTCTTTCTCAGGACCCCAAAATCATGACCTGAGCTGAAATCGAGGGTTGGACCCTTAACTGACTACGCCACCCAGGCGACCCATGAAACCTCAGTTTTAAACCCACCGTTTTGATGCCACCATGTTAACCCAGTAGGTTGAGGAATACGAACATTTTTAGCATCAGAATTATACCCACATTTCTGAATCGTTAAGGGAAAATATTTTCCAGAGTGAGCAAACTGTCATGCCTTGCTCTACCCAGGTCAGTTTGATTTCTTGGTCAGTTTGATCACAAAGCCATGGAAAAACTCTGCTTTTTTTTTTTTTTTCCTATTTTCATTTTTATTTGATAGAATTTTTTTCCCATTTGGAATGAGTGATTTTTCCATGTCCGTTTTTCAAGGAACATTTTATTCCTCAATTTTTTTGGCCCATGCCAAATTTGATCAATTATACCTTCTGCTATTGTGGAAATTCTCTTCTGACCGGTGATTTCGAGCACGGCCCGTTCTGCTGGCTGAGTTCTGGAGCTTGGAAGCGCTCAGGAAAATCTGTTTCCTCCATCAATGTTGAATCCATCAGCAGGCTTACCGTGTGCCCTATCAGCCCTTGTTGGTTTGGATTTTGAGTTGATTTACTTCTACAAATTCCTTTTTTTTTTTTTTTTTTTGGCTTGTTCAATGTCTACCATTTTTCAAATTATCCACAACTGTGGCCTGTATCAGAGTTTGCTGGCCAGAAAGTCCCCCTGCCTGACCCTCTTCTGTGGTCTGTGTGTCAAGAGACGGGGCTCCAGAGCTGTGTGTGTTGGAGGTGGCAAGTTGTGTGTGTGTGTGTGTGTGTGTGTGTAGGAATGCCTGCCTATTTGTTCGTCTGCCCAAGTGCTGATGTGGAAGGGCTGTGGGGGAAGGCAACAGTGGGGCTGGCTTGGGCTCCTGCTCTGGAAAAACATCCCCAGAGCATTTTCCACCTGTGTATGTCGCCAGAGTAATGAGACCCAGATGCAGGGCCCAGGGCGGGGAGGGGGCCCCCTAACTAAGGCCCTTCCCTGGCCAGGGCATTACCTGCCTGGCTGTCTCTGGCCCGAAGCAGCCTCATGCTTCTAGCTTCCTTTCTCCCTCAGCCTCCCCTTGCCTGGGAATGGAAAATTGCGTTTTGGACTACTCTGCTTGCCAAATTCCAGACTCAAGAGCTCATCTTGATCCTCCCCTGGCCTTAGAGGGGGACTCCACCTCCTCCCCACAACCAGACAGGACTTGGTCCTGCCCCCCTCCCTCCCTGCCCCGAGGAGTAGAGCGGAGGCCCATTCAGCCTGGAGGTCGAAAGTCTGACCCGGTGTCTAATCTCCCATCCCAGGCTCGCCCTGGTGTTGGTGTCCCTTAACTGAGACTCGGACAGGGGTGGGGATCATTGCCCCTCCCTCATTTGATCAGTAAGCCAGAGGCAAGTAGGGTAGCTTCCCTCTGCCTGGGGTCCCCACTCCTTTAAGGAAACTTAATTCTTTTTTTTTTTTTTCCTAAGACTTTATTTATTTGAGAGAGAGAGAGAGAACACAAGCAGCAGGGGGCAGAGGGAGAAGCAGGCTCCCCGCAGAGCAAGGAGCCCCATGTGGGGGTCCATCCCAGGTTTGATAGATCATGACTTGAGCCGAAGTCAGACACTTAACTGACTGAGCCACCCAGGATCCCTTTTTTTTTTAGACTTTATTTTGAGAGTTGGTGGGGGGAGGGGCAGAGGGAGAGAAGCAGACTCCTGGCTGAGTGTGGAGCCCCATTCAGGGTTCAATCTCAGGACTTTCAGATCATGAACTTGGTCAGAATCGGTCGAAATCAAGAGTCAGATGCTCAACTGACTGAGCCACGCAGGCGTCCCAAGGAGACTAATTCTTATTGTTTGTAATGAAGAGTCCCTGCTGTTTGTCTCACCTGGGAAAGTATGTCCCGGTTGGACCCACAAATGTGGGTGGGTTCATATCAAGAGGCTTGGAAGAACATCCCTTTACTGGAGGCCAAGTACATCAGTGTGCTTCCTATAATAAAACAACACTGATGATAACAATGGCGGCATCACGTTCCCTGTAAACTTAGCTATCTCTGTGATGCTGACCAAGAGACATCGAAGTGTGTTTCCTGTATTAACTCATTCAATCTGTACCCAAACTTCATTACAATGGAGGAAACAGTGGCACGAAGTTAAGTGACTTGCATAAGTTCACATAGGCAGTGAGTAGCAGAACTCACACTCAGACCCAAAGCAAATCCCTGTGCTGGGTTTCACCGGGCTACCGTCCTTCTCAGAATGAACGGAAGCTTGCCCCGGACAGCAGAAAGCAAACTGTGAGGTTCTCAAATGAGAATGCAGCTGAGCTTTCTGAGAAGAAAGAAGAAAGTCTTCTAGAAAGACTAGGGCTCAGGAAGGACTTCCAGACTGCCCTGGGGATTTCAGGCCCACAGAGGGCAGAGCCCAGGGCTGGCCTCAGGGAGCTGTGGTCTGGGAGAAAGCAGAGAGCAGATAGTCAGTGTCCCAGAGCCGATCCTGGGGCCAGGTGGGAGAGGTCCAGGTACAAAGGCCAGGGACGCTAGAAGGGAAGAGCCGGAAGAGGAGATCGTGGAGGTCTGGCCAGAAATAGCAGGAGCCGAAGTGGGAGGTGGGAAGAGATGGAGGGGGGACGTCTGCCAGACTCTGAGGGGGATGAGACAGGGAAGACTGGATGATCAATGGCAGGAGAGAGTATTAGTGGAGGAAACTGCTAGAAGGAATCTAGAGGGTCATGGGAATGTATGTCCCGCAAATGGTGACCTCCTCAAATACGGATCCACCGTGGGTATCATGTCGAGCATCTCGGGAGCTCTTCATATGCACCAGGTGCTTTTCTAAACATTTCTCTCACTTAATTCCCACCACAGTGCTAGGAAGTAGGTTCTAGTATTACGCCCATTTTACGGTTGCGGACACTGAGGCACAGCGTGGTTCAGCACCTTGCCAGGGACACACAGCTTTGAATCCAGGCTGTCTGCTCCCACAGCCTATGCCTTGGTCACTGGACCCTGAGCCAGCACCAAAGACCCACCTGTTTGTCCTCCCCCTACGCATGCCAGCAGGTGGAGGGCTACAGCGTGTCTCAGATGCAGGGGCACAGGGAGCCTGCGGGGCGGGGTGGGGGATATGTGGTTGATACCCAGAGCTGATGACTCTGCCGGCCCTGTGCCCCCAGCATCCAGATGGTCCACCACTGCACCATCCGCGGGAACACAGAGGAGCTGCGGCAGATGGCATCCAGTCGGGAGGTGCCCCGGCCACTGTCCACGCTGCCCATGTTCAACGTGCGCACCGGCGAGCGGCTGCCTCCGCAAGTGGACAGCGCCCAGGTGCCCCTCATCCTGGACCAGCACTGAGGGCGTAGCCAGGTGGGCCCAGTGGGGCCACGCCAGCCTCATTTCTGGGGACAAGGTGGCTTCTGACTCACGGCTGGGGTAGATAGTGGTGGGCAGGGAAGTCAAGGGACGGGGCACACAGCCTTGCCTGCTCCTCTGAAGGAGCTGGGGGTGGGGGTTGCTCAGCAGGTCCAGGGCTATGCCCCCCCAGGGCCCAGCACTCGGGGTTGGAGGGCTGACTGGGGAGGCAGGAGCCCCATCACAGTCCCTCAGCCCTCCCTCTGCTGTTCCAGTTCCAGACCCAGCCTCCTCCTCCTCCTCTCCCCACATGCATGGAGCCGCGGACCCACAGCCACATCCTTCCTGGGGATTCTGGCTCCTGGCCTGAGGGCCCCCAGGCTTGGAACAAGCAGAGAAATGGCGGTGGGGGAGGTGAGGGTGTCTGGGGTCAAGATCCCCCAAATAAATAGTTGCTGCTCTCCTCACCTGTGGCTGCCAGGTCCTCCTTCTCAGCAGCCTCCCACCAGCCCTTGCTTCCTCAGTTTCCCTTTCTGCTGCCGGAGCTCTCAGAGTCAGCCCGCGGCTACCAGCCTGCCCTTCAGACTCTTGGCATTTTGCTGTTTTCTCATCTTCTCCGGAAGAAAGACGGAAGGATCTGATCTGTGGCCCAGGTCTTAGTCCTTGGACAGAACCTGATTGCGGGTATTACTGGGTCATCAGCCCCACTTTACAGAGGAGGAAACCAAGGCCCAGGGAGAGAAGGCAACTTACCCAAGGTCACCGAGCAAGCAAGGGGCAGAGTTTGGATTAGAATTTAGTATGTCCACCTCCGCGCTGCCTTCTGGAGGGCTGAAGGGTTCTGGAAGCAAGAGGTCCAGGTTCTTATCAGTCTGGACCCCCTAGAGGAAGAGTCCCTTTGTAACTCATGCTGCAAGGAAGCCTATCCTGTATATGGAGAGAGCGGTTGGGATACAGGACCCTGAATGCCTGAGCTCAATGACCCAGTGGGCTTCTCCAGGGTCTGGGGAGAAGTCAGGGGACACGGCGTGACCTGGCGCCCTTGCTGAGCAGAGTGTCACCAGCCTGGCCCTGGAGAGCTCAGCTGGCGAGGACGAACCCCCAGTTGCTTTCTCCCAGATGGCTCCAACCACGCCAGACCAACTGGGCCCCTGCCCACTGCCGCCCTGAGCCACACCTGGTCTCATGTCTGACCACTGCCTTGGGAGGCCAAGCCAGAGATCAGGCCCAAGAGGGGACCCAGATAAAGGAGGGGTGGCAGAGGAGCAGGGACTTCTGGCCTACGTCTCAGGCCCCTGGATCTGGGTGGCAACTCCCAAGAAAATCCAAACATCCTCCATGGTGACCTTGAAATCCCTTTTTGAGTTTGACCCACCAGGCCTGGGATCCACCCACTGCCCTAGGATATGGGTGGATCCCTCTCCCTTCCCCCAGGGGTCAGTGGGTGTTGGGGGTACCGTGCATGGCCCCAGGCTTGGGGCTGATGAGGAGGGCCAACATCATGGTGGTGCCTCCAGGGCCAAGGGCCCCTGAGGATGGCTAAGTTTCTGAATACTGTGTCCAGGTGTTCCAAAAGATACTGGCAAGGGGGTGGTGGGTGTCCCCTGGGACCCCTCCCCTTTCTCTCATTCCCCCAATCCCCACCTTCCAGTATGTCCGGAATCCATCCACTTCTCGCGGCCTCCACTCTGATCCTGGTGCAGCCCCAGGATCTCGCCTCTGGGCCCCTGCAACAACCTCCCCGTGGAGCCCCGTCCCTTCTGCCCCTCCAGCCTCAACTCCAGCAGGAGCCAGGCCCACCCTTTCAGAAGAAAGATCAGGGCATCACGCCCCCCAGCTTTTGATTCTCCAACGCCTTCTGGTCACACTGACAGTAAGATCCGCGCTCTTGACCGGGCGTGCTGGCTCTGCCCAGCCCTCTGAGCTCATGTCTACCCTTTACACGGCACTGCAGACATTCTGCCTCATAGCCCACTCCTGCTTCTGGGCCTTTGTCCCTGCCCTTCCCTCTGCTGGGATCCCCCACCCTCTCCCCGGTCATCCACACAACTCCCCCCTCACTGCCGTTTTGGTCTCTGTCCAAGAGGCAGCCCTCAAAGAGCCCCCACCAGCCCCCCTCCTTCCAGGGTCCCCGCACCCCCTTTGTGCCCTGTTCCAGGCTGGCTTCCTACCCTAGATAGATGCTCCAAAAGGGCAGGGTTCTAGGGACCTCTCTATGGAAGGGGGCAGCGCCTGTGCACAGTGGGTGCTCAGGAAAGATGTCCTGAAGCGGTGCCCAGGTCTGGGTGTGCTCAGAGCTCTTAAGGAAGCTGTTCCTCTTCTCTGGGCCATGGGGGTAGGCAAGCCCAATGTTAGTGCTTCTACCATTATATTCATGTTGCCCTGCCCGCTGGGCATCCCATACCCCCTAGTTAGTTAGTTAGTTAGTTGTCCCATAAGCATCTGCGGAGGCGGGCAGAGGCTCAGTGCTGGCACAGGGCAGGTGCTCGGTAGACGTTTTGGACTGAGTGCCTGTTGGGGTGGCCACCCCCCACCCACACAGGGTCTCTGTCTCTTCATTTCCTCTTTTGCCTCGAGGCCCCTCATCTGGCCGAAACCTGGAGACCTGGAGTTGCACGGAGTCAGTCTGTGCTGGAGGCTCTGAGCCACCAGCCTGCTCTCCGGGGTGCCCTTCCTCCATCCCTGCCCCCTCCAGGAAGGGGCTGCCCTCTCCTGGTCTCTGCACTCCTGCTCCTGCCCGGGGGGCAGCCAGAGCTGGGAGTCTTCCCGGCCCCTCGCTTCCCTCCGCTGCCCAGCTTTGCCTTGAGATCTTGGCTCCGAGGAGCACACGGGAGCCTGGCCGCCGGCCTAGGAGGAAGTGGCCCAGACAGTAGCTGGAAGGATGGCGTGACTGCGGAGGACGCCGAGCCGTGCCTGGGCACACACGCGCACGTTCACCCGAGGGCCCCTGGCAGCATGCGAGAAAGGCACGGCTGTACTCAGCACCTCTGTCCTCCCCGAGGGGCGGGGTCCCCCTGCAGTCACACCCAACCCTCCATAGTCATGGAAGACCAGCCACCGTGGCTCCCCAGCCCCCACCACCCTGAGATGCGGCCCCATGCCCTGCTTTTCACCCTCAGCTCCTCCGGTCCCACGGCCACCACTGCTCCGGGACCCAGTACGTGGGGCCTCTGCCGTCACCCTCAACAGGGCCCCACCGTGGCCTAACTGTAGACATCCCCTCAGTCCGGGAGGAGGATGTCTGCCGGAGGGGAACACAGGGTCCTCCCTATAGCTGGCCTTAGTCCTCACCGGGCCTATGTCTCCCCAGTTCTGCACACACACACACAGCTTTTACAGCGTGGGTTTGGGCTCAGAGCGAGCAGAACTCGAATTGTGGCTCTGACAGTTTGCTCATAAGACATTAATCGTAATTGCCTAGGACTGTTGGGAGAATTTGTGAACCCCAGGCAAATGCCCGGCATCTGGCCGCTCCCCAAAAAGGAGACATTATTACCCATGAAACCTCCTGTGAGCACAGCCAAACCAGAGAGGCCCGTGGGGTCCCCTCGCCCCCCACCCCAGGTCCAGCTTAAATAAGCTCCATTTACATTCTGTGCCCTGTGAAGGGTTCATGCTCCGCCTCTAGGTTGGGGGTGGAGGCTGAAATGCCCATGCTTCCCGGGGTCGGTCAGCTGGCCAGTGAAATGATATTTTGGGGTATACTGGGTTAAATAAAACATGTTATTAAAATTAACTTTGCTTGTTTCTTTTTATTGCCTTAATATAGCAGAAATGTAAAATTACATCTGTGGCGAAAATACTGTTTTTCCTGGGCAGTGCTGGGTTCACGGCTCTTCCTTTATCTCCACTCCAGATCAACCCAAACCCAGAACCCAGCCCCTTTCCTCGCTTTCTCCAGAATACCTGTTTGCACCAGACCTCTGTGCAGGCGTGAGTTTCCCAAAGCCTGAAGGAATTGGGGGGGGGGGCGGAGCTCTGCCCCACAGCAGTGAAGTCACCTAGAATGTGAATATGTGGCCTCCTTGTTCTAAAATGTGCTTTGGTCCCCATCCCACCCCACCCTCCTCTTCCTCCCATGGTCTTAGGGAGAGAAAACCCCAGTCTCCCGCATCGGCGTGCGTGAAACTCACCTCCCTCCAAGCCTTTCTGCGTGTGCACGTGCTGGGCGAAGTCTTCGAAGTCTCCATTGTGCAGAAGGGTGTGATTACCCTGCTAGACCAGGGCCATCCTTCTTCCCAGGACTTGCCCCCAGGCCCGTGGACATCTCTCAGCTCTACTTGGTACCCTCTGGAGCACATACCAGGAAGGGGACGGAGACACGTGCTCACCAGCAGTTGGCCTCTGTGGATCCTGACACTTTAGGTCTGTGGTCTCTCCCCAAACCCAGCCTCTCCGGGTTTTTCCCCAACCCTTCCCTGATCAGCCACCCCTGTTCACCTGCAGGCCTTCCTATGCCCTCTGTCGCCCCTATGCAGACACAGGTCCTTACTGCTAGACCCTTTCCATCTCCTCCTCTGCCAGGTGTGTGGGGGAGCGGTCCTCACACCCACAGACCACCCCCTCCCGACCGATCAACCCCAGCACACCCACACGTGTGTGGGGCCCTTTGAACACAGCCCCTTTTGTTTATGGGTGGACGGGCAGCAGAGAGTAGGACACGTTCTCCTCCACACAGGGATGTGTGGGCAGCACCCCCCCACACAGCCTCCCACACTCACAGCCCCGAGCAACTTTCCTCTGGGGGTTCCAGTTTTGAGAGCAGCCCCACATTTCTTCTCCTGCTCACCGCACAATCCCCACGTGCCCCCCCTTGCCTGAGGCTCCCACACCCCAGCTAGGCAGGCTCCCTGCCGCCCCAACCACCTCTCCCCTCCTCCAACCTCACCCATGTCCATCCAGGAAAGTCTTGGAGGCACCAGGGCAGCTGAGGGGTAAAGAGCTGACCCCAGAGAGGAGGGGAGATCTGCCACATTTCAGTCAGGAAAAAAATCCTGCCAGGAGATGGGCTCATACCACAGAAGGGACCCAGGATGCTGAGAGAGCCGCAAAAAATATAAAATCCAAATGAAACCTCCTTCTTTTCTAGAATGTTCCATCTGAAGTTGACTGAGAAATCAACCTTAGGAATGTGGCTCCTCACAGAAAAGACAAAGGAAAAGTCCTTGGAGCGGCGGCGGGAGCGGCCGGCCCTGTGCCATGACGCGGGGGGCAGCTGGGGTCTGGGGGAGCGAGTCCCGGCAGCTCTATTTAGGGCAGCTGTGATGTCAGCGGAGAGGAGGGCTTGAGTCGGGAGTGTGGCACAAAGGCCCCTTTGTCCCCTTCCCCTCCTGTCCTGCACACACACACTGAAACCACATTCTGGCCTCGCAACCACAGTATCCAAGCTGCCCGGCACAGCCCTGCCACATAGCGTTACCTCGCGTGACCTCAGACGCATGCACTCGCGTCCCCGTGTGTGGATTGTGCCCACCTAGTGAGGGGCATAGTCCCTTGTTTG
Source organism: Neogale vison (assembly GCF_020171115.1). NCBI lineage: Eukaryota > Metazoa > Chordata > Mammalia > Carnivora > Mustelidae > Neogale > Neogale vison. The sequence goes on along the minus strand of NC_058095.1, from coordinate 45,625,148 downwards.
TCTGGAGATGCCCGACGCGGTGGCCACTAGCCGCTTACAGCTTTAAAATTAATCACTGTTAAATACAATGTAAAGTTGAGTTCTCCAGGGGCACCACCCACGTGTCAAGTGCCCCTGAGTCACGTGAGGCTAGCGGCCACGCTATTGAGACCCCCAGAGAGAGTGCGCTTCGAGGGTGCAGAAGGCGCTGGCCTTGGGCCTTCCGAGACTGCCTGCTCCCCCACAGGGGCTGGATTTCATTGCTCTTCCTCTTGCTCCCGTCCACAGCGGCCTAGAAAGCTCCCCCTTGCCACCTCACCCCCTTTCTCACTTTAATCTCCCCAATCTCTAAGCCTGGCCTCTGGCTTTAGTCCGACCCACTGGGCCTGAAGAGCATAACAGCGGGGAGACGGCAGGGGGAATGAGGGGACACGTGGCCGGGAGTGGGGGTCGCTGAGCTGGCAGAGATAAGGGCTGTCTGTTCAGGCAGAGGAAGACGTGTAAAGAAAGGTCTGGATGTGGAAAGTGTGGTACATACGTGGGAGCTGTGGTCATGGTCACCCTTTCTGGCTGGTGTGATAGGTGTGGCAAGAGAGGGACAGGGAGATGGGACAGGTGGGTAACAGCCAGGTAGAGCCTTGGTTGCCCCCGGATTGCGGGGGTGGGGAGGATGCTGGAGGCCAGGGTAGCTGGGGGTGACCAAGGCATCACCCATCCATCACCACGCAGGTTGGGTAAGCTGCCTAGGAAGAAAACCTCATTTACGTGTCATAATTTCTTAACCGCTCAAGACTAATTCCCTTTCTACACTACCCAGATTGTGGTAGAAGTGCTAACAATGAATTATTAAAAGGCACAATTAGTCGTCATGACCACCTAATGACAGCAATGGCATTAGCATGGCTGCCAGTGGCCTTTTAGACTCCGTCTCTCTGAGACCTGAGGGAAGCTAGGCGGGGGGTGGGGGGAGCTTTCCTTCCCTGGAGAGTTTAGGCACCCCAAGACCTTGGGTGGGTGGGTGGGGGGCAATGCTTCAGCTTCTCCCTGTCTCCAGGTCTCTGGGTGCCTGGTCTGCTCCAGAATTCTGGAGACCTCTGTGCCCCAGTGACGGCTCAGGGCTGTTCCTCTTCCCTGGGATTGGGGATCTGACCAGTCACCTTCCCTCCAGGGGCCACAGGTTCTTAGGCAGGCAGGGGGAAGGGGCAGGCAGACAGAGAGGGAGAAGGGAAGGAAGGGAGAAGGAGGCAGAGGAAGCAAGAATTTTTTTTAAAAGGATCAGGCATGGGCAGGAGACAGAGGCTGGGCTAAAGGACCTGCCAGGCCACCAGGATCCCAGGTGTGATGGGGACTTAGGAGGCCAAGAGGGACCTGGTAGCTCCCAGTGGGGTCAGGGCCTGTCATCAGCAGGACAGCACCCTGTCTGTGCCTTGACTGCAGCTCTCTGAGGGTCCTAGGGAGGCTCCCTTCCTCCTTCCCTGGGTCCGGAGAGCCAGAGCCCTTCCTCTCCTCTGGGCCCTCAGGGACCCTTCTCTTGACCTGTCCTGCTTGTTGCTCCCTTGGGGGAACTCAAAGTGAGCGAGGAGGGCGAAGCCAGACAACCAATGTTGTCTCAGGGCAGAGGCCTTGAGGAAGGGGTTCCCAGGGAGTCCTCACCAGTGCCCCCCTCCCCACCCCCCGCAGTGCTTCCCACAGTGCCCCCCAACCCTCTGCACCCCCAACCCTGCAGGGTGCCCCCACCCGTGGAGAGCGGAGTTGATGGTGTTGATGCCCGAGGTTTGGGCAGCCGAGGAGCTGAAGCGAGGCATGTGCGCTCTTGCGCTTGCTAAGGGTTGCTAGGGTGCGTGTGGCACCCTAAGGAAGAAGGACATTTGGGAGACAGTCTGGGAGGACTACAAGAGAGAGGGGGAAAGCGTTTAGGCATAAGAAAGGCAAGAGGGAGCGGGGAAGCCACTGCAGAGGGTGCTAGATAAAGAGGAGGAGGGAAGGTGCAAAAACAGGAGAGCTCCGCACCACCCCCCCACCCCTGCCAAAGCATGCCCTGCCCCCCCCACCGCCCCCGCAGGCTCCCCTCCCCGAACCCTAGACTCCAAGGCAGGAAATCAGGAGGCCACTGCAGGTATGTTTGGGTCATTTCCACATGCTTTATTCCAGCAATCAAAATAATTAAAAACATCTCAAATTATTATACACATACAAAATAGGTACAGAGTCTTGCTTCCTCCCACCCCTTGGGGGAAAAACTGCTTTGTGCTTTGGGAAGTTGTGCTCTGAAACCCAGAGAGAGGACACAGGACAGAGAGGCCGAGAGGATGGGGAGCCGCTGAGGAGCGGGGTTTCAGAGAGAGAGAGGTGGAGAGAGAGGCGGCTAGGGGGGCATAGAGGTGGGGGAAGGGAGCACCGAGCTGAGCTGCGACACTCTCTCCCCCCAAGTTAAGTAGCACCTTTAGAAAATTCACGAGTCCCCATCCGCAAGGAAAAAAAAAAAAAAAAAACAACCAAAGAATAAAAAAAAGACTTTGAACAAAAAAGGAACATTTGCTGGCCTGGGGGTGGGGGTCCTTGACTTCCCTAGCACCAGTGAATCCTTTCCCCGCCCCACCCCGTCACAGAGATGTAGCACCTTTGATATAAAATGGGGAGCCCCTTCCGCCCCGCCCCCACTCCCGCCCCCACGCAGTTGTCCCGGTGACACACGGAGACAAGAAGAGGTAGTCCTTCAGCAACACAATTACACAAGGAACAGAGCAGTCTCTCCCACCCAGCCCTGTCGCACGGGGGATTGACACGTGTCCCTGAATGATTCCGCTGTTTCCTTCCGCTTTGTCGTGGCCCCTCCTGACTTTCCTCCAAACCCGGCAGGCAGTGAGGGGCCCGTGGGTCCCCCAGCACGCCCCCTCGAACACGAAGAGTGGATTGTTGCAGGAGCCACAGGGAGGCCGGATGGTGAGGCTTCTTTGGCAGTCTGAGAACCTCAGGTCCCCCAAGGGTTTGGGGGTGCTGGATGAGGGGAGTGGGCTGGGAGTGTGGGGGTCACTTGGGTGTTTTAGCATTGCCTTTGGTTGCTGGGCAGACAATGCATTGTTTCCTGTGTCTTTCGGGGAGACTTAGACTTGGGGAGCAGTGAAGGGGAGGCCCCAAGGAGGGATGGAGAAAGGAGCAGAAAGGGCAGTGTTGGGGTATGATAAGCCCAACGGGCAGAAAAGGACTTACCCCCATATGGGTCTTCAAGCAAGTGGACCAAGCTTCCTTTTTTTAAAAAGTTATTTATTTATTCTTTTTTTTTTTTTTTTTTTTTGGTTAAGGTTGAATGTGCTTTTGGTTTTTGGTCATGTTCAGTTGGTCAAAGATAAAAACTAAGTTTGAGAGATGAATGCAAAGGAAAAAAATATTTTCCAAAGTCCATGTGAAATTGTCTCCCGTTTTTTGGCTTTTTGGGGGGTTCAGTTTGGGTTGTTTGTCTGTTTCCAGGGTCAGGGGTGAGTGGGTTGGGTGGGAGGGAGCCAGGTTGAGTGGGAGGGAGTTTACAGGAAGCAGACAGGGCCAATATCCATGCCGAATTCCTGGTCTGGGGCGCCAACGTCCAATGGTGCCACATCGATGATGGGCAAGCGGGAGGTCTTGGTGGTTTTGTATTCGATCACTGTCTTGCCCCAGGCTCCGGTGTGACTCTGGGGTGAAGGGGAGACAACGGGAGAGGGGCGTCACCGGGTGGGAGCGGTGGGGTGAGGGCCAGTACGGCCTGCCAGGAAAGCCGGAGCCCAGACAGGGGCCCGGCCCGGGACTCACCGTGCAACCGTCGTAGGTGACGCTGTAGGTGAAGCGGCTGTTGCCCTCGGCCCGGATCTCGATCTCGTTGGAGCCCTGGAGGAGCAGGGCCTTCTTGAGGTTGCCGGTCTGCTGGTCCATGTAGGCCACGCTGTTCTTGCAGTGGTAGGTGATGTTCTGGGAAGCCTCGGTGGACATCAGGCGCAGGAACGTCAGCTGGATGGCCACATCGGCAGGATCGGAGCCCTGGCCACCATACTCGAACTGGGGGGAAGAAGGGTCGCGGGGAGAAGCAAGTGAGTGACCACGCTGGAGCCTCTAGTCCTGGCCTCCTTCCCTCCCTGGAGTCCTCTGAGAGCATCCCGGAGCACCCTTTTCCTGTCCAGAAGTAGCAACCTTTGCTCAACTGTGGGTACCCCATGTCTGAGCCAGGATCAAGGGCCCAGGACTCCTGCCTCCCAGCCCAGCAGTGTCCGTCCCCCTTATCAGGAGTCTAGTCCACCCAGGACCTCCCCTCCTGACCCTTCTGAGCCCTGGGCCAGCCCCATCTTGGGAGGGCGGCTCCAGGACCAGCGGACGCACCTGGAATCCGTCGGTCATGCTCTCGCCGTACCAGACGTGCCTCTTTTCCTTGGGGTTCTTGCTGATGTACCAGTTCTTCTGGGCCACCTGGGGCTGAGTGGGGTACACGCAGGTCTCACCTGTCTCCATGTTGCAGAAGACCTTGATGGCATCAAGGTTGCATCCTTGGTTGGGGTCAATCCAGTATTCTCCTGCAATGGGACAGAGCAAGACAGAGTCAGGGGAGGTACTGGCGGCGGGGCACCCGTGGTCATCAGGGCCCCTTGGGGCTCCACATGGTCACGGAGGGAGGAGGCGGCCCTCACCGCTCTTCCAGTCAGAGTGGCACATCTTGAGGTCACGGCAGGTGCGGGCTGGGTTCTTGCGGCTTCCTTCAGGGCTCCGGATGTTTTCGATCTGCTGGCTCAGGCTCTTGAGGGTGGTGTCCACCTCGAGGTCACGGTCACGGACCACATTGGCGTCATCGGCCCGGTAGTAGCGGCCGCCATCGTGAGCCTTCTCTTGAGGTGGCTGGGGCAGGAAGCTGAAGTCGAAACCGCCGCTGGGAGGACCAGGGGGACCAGGGGGTCCAGGAGGGCCAGGGGGACCCTGCACAGAGAGGGAGGAGAGCCGGGATTACCATGGTCCAAGCGCCCTTGGGGCTGAGGGCCACGGGGGCTGAGGGGGTTGGGGAGGCTACGTACAACAGGACCAGCATCACCAGTGCGACCGCGAGGACCAGGGGGCCCGATGGGGCCTGGGAGACCGTTGAGTCCGTCTTTGCCAGGAGAGCCGGCAGAGCCAGGGGGACCCTGAGAAGAGGAAGATGGTTGGAGGAATTCTGCTCAAAAGCACAGGACCACCAGCCCAGCTCTGCAGAGAAGCCCACGGCCCTCCCGGCCCGGCTCGGCCTCCACAGCCTCCTTCTCGTTCATTCTTGCAGTCAGGAGAGATCGTCCGGGATTCTTCTTCCCTCCTCCCAACTGCTGCCTCCAGACCCTTCTACAGAGAGATAAGGACACTTGTGTCCCAGACAGGAGACCCCGAAATGAGCCTGGGCTTGGGCCCCTGCAAGGGAAGGTAGATAGAGGCACAACTTACTCGGGGACCAGCAGGACCAGAAGCTCCAGAAGGACCTTGTTCACCAGGAGAGCCCTGAAGGACAGAGGCAAAGGCAGTAAGACCCCATGTGGGTCAAACGTGGCCAGCAACCTGCCCCCCGCCCCATTATTCTGGACATCTAGCCCCAAGGTGTCCACAGGCTAAGATCCCCTCTACCCCCTCTTTGTGTCCCTCACCCTCCCAGAAGCCCCTTGGCAATGTCCACAAATCTTTACACCCCAGTCCCTACTAGGGAGGAATGAGAATGATTATCCAGAGGGGAAACTGAGGCAACACCCCCCCCCATTGTATAACAGGGCTCAAAGGCAGCTAGGGGCTGCGGGGTGCTAAGTATACTCACGGGAGGACCAGGAGGACCCTGGAGACCAGAGAAGCCACGGTGACCCTTTATGCCTCTGTCACCCTGTTCGCCTGTCTCACCCTTGTCACCACGGGGACCTTGGGGTCCCTAGAAGAGAAGAGGGAACAGTCTGTCAGGTGGAAGGTTCATTAGCACCGAGTGGGATGTAGGCTACCTCTGGGCCAGGTACACAGGACACGAGGGCCAGAGTCAGGCACTTACAGTGGGACCACGAGCTCCAACAGGGCCGATGGGACCAGCAGGACCAGCAGGACCCTGGGGAGAGCAGAGAGTACATCAGATCCTACTACAGCCTGAGCTGCGGGAGGAAACCACCCCGCGGCCATGTCCGTCCTTCTTCACATCCTTTCCTATACCATGTCCGTCCCTCCTGAGTCCCAGATGAACCTTCAGGGAAATTCAGCTTCGCATGACATGGGGCAAGCTCCTGGGGCCAAACCCCCTTCCCCAGGGGAGGCGACGGTCTATCTGGGAGAGGGGCGCCTCGAGGCTGAGCCACGGCTCGGGTTTTCAGGACGGCCAGGGGCCCCGACATTTTGTAAGACCCCCTGTCCTCCCCCAGCCTCGGGGAAGTCAGATGTGCATCTGCAGGCTCACAGGCCGGCCCAGAGAGTCCCTGGCCCAAGACGACAGGCTGGAGTCCAGCTACTTACAGTCTCACCGCGGTCGCCGCTCTTGCCAGCAGGGCCGACGGGGCCGGGGGCACCGGGAGCACCGGGAGCCCCGGGGGGTCCAGCAGGGCCGGTCTCACCACGGTCACCCTGAGAGCGGCAGAGGAGGGGACAGGGAGTCAGTCCCAGCTAACAGGCTGGGGCGGGGGAGCGGCGGTGGAGCCGTGGCTCTGGGGTGCAGACATCTTACCTTGGGGCCAGGAGAACCATCTCGTCCAGGGGAGCCTTCAGCACCAGGAGATCCCTGCCGAGAGAGAGGGAGGTATGAGCATCAGCAGGGGGAAGGGAGGCGCAGGCCAAGGCCAAAGTGGGCTCGCGGAGGGCACTGCCACGGGGCCGGCAATGGCTCACCTCGCGTCCAGACTCGCCAGGGGGTCCAGCCAATCCAGGGGGGCCCATGGGACCAGGGGGGCCACGCTCACCACTGGCTCCAGAAGGACCTTGTTTGCCAGGTTCACCCTGGGGGAGAAGACAGAGTCAGCCCAGAGACGGGGTAGAGGCAGGGCCCTCGGCCTCCAAGGCTGCAGCCCCAGGGATGGTTCTTCTCGGGGTGCCCCGAGGGGAGGGGGCACTCACAGAGGGGCCGGGGAGACCGGGGAAGCCTCTCTCTCCTCGCTGACCGGGCAGGCCGACCACACCACGCTGTCCAGCGATGCCTTGAGGTCCGGGAGTGCCGGGAGCACCCTGGGTGCAGGGAGACGAAGGTGAGGTGCCTTGCCAGGGCCGGGGAGTACGTCTCCGCTCGGGACCCCTCGGGAGGGCGCACTTACAGCTGGTCCGTCGGCACCAGGGGATCCTTTCTCGCCAGCGGGGCCGGGGGGACCGGGGGGCCCGACTTCACCGGGACGTCCAGCGGGGCCGGTCTCACCACGGGGACCTTTGCCGCCTTCTTTGCCAGCGGGGCCGGGAGGGCCAGGGGGTCCAGCATTTCCCTGGGCAGGGAGAAGAGGGGCTGTCAGGTTCCCGTGGATTCTGGAGCCCCGCGGAGGCCTCAGAGGGGTTCAGCACCCTCTCCTCCCCTGTGCCCCTTACCACCGCCACCACCCCCCCCAACCCGCAGAGCGTTGGAGTCTTCACCACAGTACTTACAGAGGGGCCGGGGGGACCGACGCGGCCAGCAGCACCAGGGAAACCGGTAGCACCCTGGCAGAGGAGGACAGAGAGGTCAGAGGGAGAACACCGCCACCCCTGCCCCAGGCTGGCCTGGCCGCCCCTCCCCCCCGCACACAGGTCGGCAGGAGCCCCAGCAGAGAAGCAAAGTGAGGTACTCACAGGGGGACCAGCACTGCCGCGAGCACCTTTGGGTCCAGGAGCACCAACGTTACCCTGGAGGACAGCACAGAGCCATTAAGACCGGGCCGGTCCCAGCCCCAGGTCCACCTGCGGCTCAGGGCCGAGAGGGTGATACTCACAATGGGGCCGGGGGGGCCAGTGGGGCCAGCGGGGCCTGGGGGACCTGCGTCGCCTTTAGCACCAGCATCACCGGGTTCGCCTTTAGCACCAGGTTGGCCATCAGCACCCTGGGGAAGGAGGGAGGGCGGTGAGTGGAGGAGCGGGGTACGGCAGCGGCAGCGCTGGCCCATCAGGGGCCCCCATGGGGCTGGGGAAGGGCAGCCACTCCAGGAAGAATGGGACAAGAATCCCTCCCCGCCCTCCTTCCCTGACTCTGGCCCACGCCTCTGTCCTTATGCAGTCTCCCAGGGTCCCGTGTCCCAGTGGGAGATGGAAAATGGTGGGGGTCTTGGTACTCACAGGGGGGCCAGCGAAGCCAGCAGGGCCAGGGGGACCAGGCTCACCGCGGTCTCCCTAGAAGAAAAGGAGGCAGATTGGAGTGGGGTCCTGGGCTGGGGTGGGGCAGAGCTGGAGGGGAAGATGGCCAGAGGAGCATTCCCCAGGGCCCAGAGCAGGTGAGAGGGAAGGAGGAGGAGGAGGAGGAGGCAGGAAGTACAAAGCCTGGGGCAGAGTGTGGGTCTTCTATACTTACGGGGGCGCCACGAGCTCCAGTGGGACCAGCAGGGCCGCTAGGACCTGCTTCACCCTGAGAGGGAGGGACAAGAGGCTCAGGTCAGAGAAGTAAGTACCCCAACAGATGACCCCAGGAGAGCCTCCCCTGTCTTCTGGTCCTCCCACGTTCAGGTGACCAGCTCAGAATGGCAGGACCTGCCTCTCCCTGGGAGCGGTGCCCAGGCTTGCTGGGGAACCTGTGTGTTGGGGGCCACCTCACCTTGTCACCAGGGGCACCAGCGGGGCCAGGAGGACCAATGGGGCCAGTCAGACCACGGACACCATCTTTGCCGGGAGAACCGTCAGCACCTTTGGGACCAGCATCACCCTAAAGACAGAGGAAAGCCTGAGACTTGCGGTGGAGGCGGACAGGGAGGTGACCTGGAGTATCCTCCTGGTGTCTGGGACCCCTCCCCAGCTCTGCCCTACCCCAGCCTGTGCTTGGGACTCAAGATCTTTCAGAGCAAAAGGTGCCTGCTTAGGGGCTGTGGTGGAACTTGGGGCAAGAGGCCCATGCCTTGTGTAGAGGGATGAATAACGCCATCCATCAGGTCACCTTCCTCCCATTACCATGGTGATTCGTGGGGCAGGAAGAGCCTGGATAGGCTGGTAGAGGGTTTATCAGCAACAAGGCCAGAGGGGAAGAAGAGAGGATTAAGGAGATGAGGGAAAGAGCCCAGGGAGGGTAGAGAGAGAGGCCGGAGTGTCCCAAGCACAGGGAGACAGAGATGGGAGCCCCGCACGGCTCAGGGGAGGGGGCTTAACTTACTCTGTCACCCTTAGGACCAGGAAGACCAGCTGCGCCTCGTTCACCAGGCATTCCCTGAAGGCCAGGGGCGCCCTGGCTACCTGGGGCTCCAGGGGCACCAGCATCACCCTAGGGGACAAACAAGAGGACTGGTATGAGGCATGGGGTCCCAGGAGTGGGTCACAGCCCTGTGCCCCCTCTTAATACCACCTGGTCTTGGTGCCCAGGATAAAGATAAGCACCAGCTAAGAGGAAAGGCTCCCAGCCCAGAACTTCAGGCTGCCCACGGACCCCACTCCGTCCTGTCCCCCTGCCACCCTTCCCTCATATCTAGGGGGCTTTGGCCACAACCAGGCACCCGCCCCTGCCTCAGAAGGGGCTGGACCTGGCCCCTCTGCTGCCCTCACCTTAGCACCGTCATTGCCAGGGGCACCATTGGCTCCCCGGGGACCTGCGGGGCCGGGGGGTCCTTGCACGCCGCGTTCACCAGGGAAACCTCTCTCGCCCTGGAAGAGAAGGATGGGGCACATGATGGCTGCTCCTGAGACAGGGCCAAGAGCAGGGCATTCAGGCAGGAACAGCCAGGAGCTCTACTTACTCTTGCTCCAGAGGGGCCGGGGGCACCAAGGTCGCCAGGAACACCCTGAGGGGGAGGCAGGACAGAGAGTGAGCCAACCCCACCTCAGACCTCCCCACTGGAGAGCGTTCTTGATGTCTTGGGGGACGGCCCCTGGGGTCTGTCATTGGAGACCAACCCCTATTTTGCACTGAACAGGGCTTAGCCCTCTCATCCTCCTGGGGTGCTGTCAGAGACAGCCCCCTCCCCAAACTCTGGGCTGAGGGAAAAGTCAGAGTGAGCCCCACAGCTCAAAAAAAAAAAAAAAAAAATCATTTGGACCAGCAGCCATGTAGTCCCGTCCAGATCTTATCGGGCAGGTGTTCCGTGCCCTGCTTCCGGGAAGTCCTGCAGGGTGTCTAGCCTGGATCCCTCTAGCTGCTGGTTATCTGTGCAGGGAGGCAGACTGGCCTCTTCCTCTAAACACCCTGTGTTCCCCACCTCTCTGGCCGCCCACTACCTCTCACCTGTTCGCCGGGTTTGCCAGCTTCACCAGGAGGACCAGCGGGGCCAGGGAGACCCTGTAGATGGGAAATGAGGGGGGCAGGAGGTGGGTAGGATTAGAATCTGAAAAAGAACAAGGGGAACCCCAGGCCTTCACCCCCTGCCAGGCAGGCCTCACCTGGAATCCGGGGGAGCCAGCGGGACCTTGTTCACCTCTCTCGCCAGCGGGGCCCTGTCACAGAAAGAACGCTGTGGTCCCTGGAAGGGCCCAGTGAAAAGGGGGACGGGGTGTCTCCACAGCACCCCCTCCCCAGGCTGCCTGCCCTGGACACTTACGGCAGGGCCAGGGGCTCCCTGAGCTCCAGCTTCTCCATCTTTGCCAGCAGGACCCTGAGGGGAGAGAAAAAAAGGACTCAGCGTTGGGGAGGAGGCAGGGGGACAAGGACAGAGCAGACCCCCACGGGGAGCCCCTGCTGCCCTGGTGAGAGGCTGCAGCCTTCTGTACCCCTTCTGCAGGGAGGGGCTGTGTCACAAGCAGGGGCAGTGAGGGGACAGAAACCACGGGGAGCTACTTACAACAGCACCGGGGGGACCAGGCACGCCTCGCTCTCCAGCCTTGCCGGGCTCTCCCTGCAGGGAAACAGAGTCAGAGTCAGCGGGGCTTAGGTGGGAAACCAGGCCCACCTGGGTCCTTTTGGTTTACCATGAGGGACATTTTTTAAGGGGTTTTCTTTTCTTCCAGCTCTGCTCCTGGGGAAACGCTTTGCTGGATGTTATTGCTGGTTCCTTCCTATCTCCCTGAGCCCTCTCTCCCCAGACCACCTGTCCCTGCAGGCTGCTGCCCCCATCCTCTCCCTTCCTTCTTGCCACCATATGCCTATGGTGACCCAAGCTGCAAAGGGCTTTCATCTCCTCTGGTATCTCCTTTTCAACCTCAAAGAGCCCACCCAGATTTAGGGTTGACTATCATTAAAAAGGCCCATTCTTCCCCTGTGTGTGTGTGTGGGGGGGGCTGCGCCAACAATACTTTTTCCCAAGGAGAGAGCAATGGGAGTAGAGTTAAGAGAGGTCTCATTATTGGGATAGGGAGACTGAGCCCCAGAGACGGGCAGTGAGTGGCCTAAGGCCACACAGCAAGTCAGTGGCAAAGCTGGGACGGGCATCCAGGACTCCAGGACTTCCAGGAGCGCCTGTCCCTGTCTCTGGAACGTTCCTCAATGAATACTCACAGCAGCACCTTTAGGCCCAGGGAAGCCCATCACGCCAGCCTGACCACGGGCACCAGGGGGGCCTGGGGGTCCGGGGCGACCATCTTGACCAGCAGGACCCTAAGGACAGAAGGCACAGAACCAGAAGTGAAGTTGGAGAGTGGGTGGGTGGGAGGGGGAGGGGCCCTGGGGGGAGCAATACTCACAGGGGGGCCGGTTTTGCCGTCGGGACCGGGGCTGCCGGGACTTCCAGTCAGACCCTAAGGGGCAGCAGACAGGTGTGAGCCAGGTGGGGAGAAGGGGGACAGAGGAGGGGAGGGGCACCTCCAGAGGCAGACCCGTGGTCCGGCTCCAGGGCGCCTCATTTCAGACCCCACACGGGTCCAGCAGGGTCCTGGGACAAGTCCAACACAGGGGTCAGAACTCACCTTGGCACCGGGCAGACCAGCTTCACCAGGGCGACCAGCTTCACCAGGAGAACCTTTGGGGCCAGCGGGGCCGGGGGAACCACGTTCACCAGCAGGACCCTGGTTGGGGGAGTCATAGGGACAATCAGGGCCTTAGGTCTGGGCTTCTTTACCGTGGCCCAGCGTCTTACTCCTCCTGGTGGGGCACAGTGGGGTTGCTCTGAGGGGCACTGGGGGCAGGGGGAAGGTCAGGGGGAAGTCCGGCATGGAGAGCCTGCAGCCCCAGTCTGGAGCAGTAATGACCGGGGCTGGAGGCGAGAGGCGACTAGACGGGGGAGAGGAAGGTGATGCCCGCGGCGCAGCAGGGCTCACCCCAGCCGTGAAGGGACGTTACCTTGGGACCAGCAACACCATCTGCACCGGGGAAACCACGGCTACCAGGTCCACCCTGCAGGAGGAGAAGAGGTCAGTGAGCTCCGACATGGGGGCACCAGGCTGGCGCTGGGGGCAAAGAGGGGGGCACTTACACGCTCGCCAGGGGGTCCAGGCAGGCCAGTGGGTCCGGGTTCACCTCGGGCTCCTCGCTTTCCTTCTTCCCCAGCGGGGCCAGGGGGTCCTTGAATACCAGTGGGTCCCTGGAGAGGGCAGAGATCAGGGGGCGGCCAGCAGTGAGGGGCTGACCGGGTGCCATCTCGCCCCTGGGTTCCCATCCCCTCCCGGGGTCTCCCTCCAGGGCTCCCCAGGGCAGACAGGCCGACGTGCGGGGACACTTACGGGCTCTCCCTTGGCGCCAGTGTCTCCTTTGTTGCCGGGAGCACCAGGTTCACCCTGCACGAGGGAGGAGAAGGGGATGAGGCAAGATTCTGGGGTCCACAACGGGCCTGGATCCTTCTGCTCCCGCAGGGAGGGCCACACCGGAGCCAGCGCATGGGGCGGGACTCACTGGCAGAGGGATACTTACGCTGTTACCCTTGGGGCCAGGAGGACCGCTGGGGCCCTGGGGTCCAGAGGGCCCTCGGGCGCCGGGGAAGCCGGGAGCACCAGCAATGCCAGGAGCGCCCTGTAGGAGGCAGAAGAGGTTGAGCTCAGGAGCGCAGGTCAGGGGGTCTGCAGGAGGGGGGCGGGGGGGGGCTCTGAGACCCTTGGGGCACTTACGTTAGCACCTTTAGCACCAGGCTGTCCGTCAGCACCAGGGTTTCCCTGTGGCACAGAGAGAGAAGCGGGTGAGGGACAGGCCAAGACCAGGAACTGGGGGGGAGGCCCCAGGGCACTGAGGAGGTGACACTCACAGCAGGACCAGCAGCACCAGCAGGCCCAGGGGGGCCGGGCTCACCACGCACACCCTGGGGACCCTCAGAGCCTCGGGCTCCTTGGGGACCAGCTTCACCCTGGATGGGACAAAAAGGACATGTCAGGAGCCAACCTGGAAGCCCAGCTCCCCTTTGGATGTCTCCGTGTGTGTGTGTGTGTGTGTGTGTGTGTGTGTGTGTGTGTGTGGCAGGGACAGGAAGACCAAGAATCAGGACTCCCATATCAGAGAAGGGGATCCCAGCACAAAGAGGATAAGCTTCTCTGGTCCCTTTGGTTTGGAGAGCGGGGAGACACCCCCCACCTTGGCCTGTGGCAATCGTGCTCAGAGGAAGGCAGGGGGCTCACCTTAGCACCAACAGCACCAGGGAAGCCAGGAGGACCAGCGGGGCCGGTGGGACCCTGTGAATGAAATGGAAATGTCAGCAAGAAGGAAGGTGGTAGCTGCAAATCACAGCCGGGAATAGCAGAGGTCCTGGGATTCTGAGCCCCATGCCGCCATCCCCCCAAGAGTTGACACCAAGAGCCCTCCCCACTCCCAGGCACCGAGGTCCAGAGATCACACTCACGGGGGGTCCAGCAGCCCCAGTAGCACCATCATTTCCACGAGCACCCTGCCGGAGAGAGGGGAGCCCCAGTTACTGGCGCTGAGCACAGGCCAGACCCTGTAACTGGTCAGGAACCCCTGCCAGGGCCCAGCTGTCCTCAAGGGGGCCAGGAGTACTTACAGCAGGGCCGGGGGCTCCGGGGCGGCCTCTCTCACCAGGCAGACCACGGGGGCCCTGACGACAAAAGCCAGAAAAGCCACGTGAGACAGGAGACGCACCCTTCCCCCGCCAAGCCTCATCTTGGCCCCTATGTCCTGCACCCTCTCTTCCTTCTAGAACTGGACACACTCACCATCTGACCAGGAGCTCCATTTTCACCAGGACTACCAGGCTCGCCCTAGAGAACACAGAATAAAGTTAGGAATTCGTTCACACGGTGTGAGCTGGCGGGGGGGTGGGGGGAGGGGGAGGCCCATGACATTTGGGCATCTTCTTACCTTGGGACCAGCAGGACCAGCATCTCCCTTGGCACCATCTAAACCACTGAAACCCTAAGATAGGAAGAAGGGCCAAGGTGAGTACCAATGGAAGGGAACCTTGGTCCCCACTCTGACCTGAGAAGGTGCCTTAGGGGTTCCCCACGGGCTCTGTCTCTGCGCTAGACTAAACCCCAAATGGGCCAAGAGCTCACCCAATCTCTTCATTGAGATTTCTTTCCCAGTGGAGGGGAGTTCTTTCGGAATCCTACTCCTATCCCTTAGGATTTCTGTAGCTGCCACCCAGTGGCTCAAAGGAGACTTACTCTGTGTCCCTTCATTCCAGGAAGGCCAGCTGTTCCAGGCAATCCCCGAGCACCCTGGAGAGAAGAGAAAAGGAGGAGAGAGGTAGGGACATTAGAAGATGACACTGAGGACCCAGCTCCCAAGGGAAGCCCACCTGTAGAGAAGCCCATGGCCAGCCACACATTCCAGCTCACCTGAGGTCCAGGAGGGCCACGCTCACCAGGACGACCAGGCTTTCCAGCTTCACCCTGAAAGGGAGAGAAAAGACCATCGTGCGCACCCATGGGCCAGGAAAGTGTGGGAGGTCTGAGTTTTCTTGGTATTGTTGAAGGTCAGGTCGAGGAGCCTAGAATCTTATCTTTGAATTTGGAGCTCAGCTTACATCTACTGTAAAATCCTTATTTGGTGAATTTTGAGTCCCTCCAAAGGTATTTCTGTTTATTTCTATATATGGAGGGAAAATCTAAGATAATTAAGCCTAAGGAAGTCATTCACCCCCGAGGGGTGCGGATGGGGAATGCTTTTAAGGTGGTTGGAGGGTCCGGAGGGCCAGTCCTCCACTGGGAAGATGGGGAAACATCCCACAAGGGCTGAAGGTCATTGTTCAAGGGCAGTCCCATGCATCAGGGAGAACTTGGCTTCCATTCTTTGAGCATCACCCCCAAAGGTGGTGCGGCACTGGGGTGGAGATTACAGGGACCTAACCCATGGAAGTGTTAGGGACTACATGGGATCTTCTCGCCTGGAATACTTACATCATCTCCGTTCTTGCCAGGGGGACCAGGGGGACCGCGGGGACCCATGGGACCCTAGAGGAAACAGGAAGAAAGGTGATTAGAATAGCCAGGATAAGGGAGAAAATTTAAAAAAAAAAAAATGGGAAGGCAGGGATTGGAAGGAAGAAGTAGGGAAGAGCCCAGACGACAGCGGTGGAGGGGTCCTTCAATGGGAGAATCCACGTATTTGTAGAGGGAGTGTGGGTTTGTATAGGGTGTAAGTTGGGGGGGGGTACTTACTGAGGCTCCAGGCTCGCCGGGCTCACCAGGGGGGCCTTGGAAACCTTGGGGACCCTGGAGAAGAAAGAAAGAGGGATTCAGTTAGAAGGACAGGTCTCTACCAGTCTTTCCCCAGATCACTAACTGATCTCTCAGAGTACCTTTTGCTACCCTCATCCCAATCCTCCCTTCTAAAGACTGAAGCCCAGGATGGCACATGATGACATCCTGGATACTCACAGGTGCGCCAGGGGGGCCAGGGAGACCACGAGGACCAGAAGGACCCTACAGAAGGAAAAACAAATAGAGAGAGAGGTCATAATGATATCTCTGTAGGGAAGAGCAATGTGGGTGTGGTCTTGCCATCCCCCAGTGGTTCCTGTTGGGACCACCCAGCTGTCTTGCATCCTCTCTGGACTTCAGGTTCCAATGGTCGTCTTGACGTCCTAAGTTATCTATGCCACCCCCATAAGCCACCACTGGCCCATCCCCTCTGGATCCCCACGGACTCCTCTTCTGTCATCTCTGCCCCCCCCAGTGGCTCACCATGGGGCCAGGCACGGAGATTCCTCCAGTTGATTTCTCATCATAGCCATAAGACATCTGGGGAGCAAAGTTCTAGGGGAAAAAAAAAAAACAAAAAACGAGAGAGTGTATGAGAAATCAGTGAGTTGGAAGGTGGAAGATGTCACTGAGAACGGAATATTGACATGTGCCTCCTGATGTGATGCACTAAGAAGGAAAACAACATCTCTTGTGAGACAGTCCTGCCAAAAATGCAGGTCCCAGGGGCGTCTGAGTGGCTCAGTCATTAAGCGTCTGCCTTCAACTCAGGTCATGATCCCAGGGTCTTGGGTTCGAGCTCCGCATCGGGCTCCCTGCTCAGTGGGAAGCCTGCTTCTCCCTCCCCCACTCCCCCTGCTTGTTGTGTTCCCTCTCTCACTGTGTCTCTCTCTGTCAAATAAATAAATAAAAATCTTTTTTTTTTTAAATACAGAGTCCCACTCTAATTATGAGGATTCATCTGGCCAACCCAAATTGAGGGACAGTCATAAAAACAGTTGGCCTCTACCAAGCAACTGGCTTCTTAAAAAAATTTCAGGGTCGTGCAAGACAAAGAAAGTCCGAGGAATGTTCCAGAGTAACGGAAACTGAAGACATGCGACAGTTAAGTGCAATTCATGATCCTGGATCAGGGGGAAAGCTGCAATAAAGGGCATTATTGGATGTTGTTGAAATTTGGACAGGGGCCATAGGTTAGATAATAGTTCTGTACCAATGTTAGAATTTTGGAATGTAATCATTGTGCAATGGTCATGTAAGAGAAAGTCCTTGTTCTCAGGAAAGACACACTAAAGTATTTAGGAGCAAAAGGACATGACATCCGCCAACTCAAGCACAAATGGTTCAGAAGGGAAAATAGCGACAGTTATATGTATACATAGAGACTGATAAAGCAAATGTGACAAACTGTGAAGTGTATGTGAGAATTCTTGGCATTAGTCTTGAAACTTTTCTCTAAGTTTGAAATCATTTCAAAATATAAAGTGTGCCATCTGCCAAAAAACCCACAAAAAAAAAAAAAAAAGAAAGAAAGAAAGAAAGAAAAGAAAAAGAACAGGAGGTGAGTGGAGCACACAGGGCCTGCCCGGATTGTCTTGAGTCTTCACTTACTCCTCCGAGGCCAGGGGGTCCGGGGGGTCCGGGAGGTCCGGGGGGTCCGGGAAGTCCAGGCTGTCCGGGGATGCCATCTCGGCCAGGGGGGCCGGCAGGTCCCTGCAGCAGGAGAGGAGGGGGGAGAGGGCGGGCGGCGGTGAGCGCCAGCCTGGAGCCACGCCCACTTGCACCCCTACAGCGGAGCGAAGGCCACGCTTACTTACCCTTGGACCTCGGGGGCCAGTGTCTCCCTTGGGTCCCTATGGGAGTGGGGGTGGGGAGAGAAGAAACAAAAGAAGCCGAGTTAGAGAAGGGAGGCGCTTGAGGACACTCAGGCGGGTGGCAAAAGTCGAGGGCAGAGGATTACCTCGACTCCTGCGGTTTCTTGGTCGGTAGGTGACGCTAGGGAAGAAGAGGCGCGGGTGAGCGGCGGGGTCTGCACCGGGTGCTCCCGGCGGCCCCGCCCTTCCCCATCCCCAGGCCCCCGAGCCGTACCCTCGCCATCGGGGCAGACGGGGCAGCACTCGCCCGGGGGGACTTGGGCGCCGGGGCAGTTCTTGGTTTCGTCGCAGATCACGTCATCGCACAACACGTTGCCGTTGTCGCAGACACAGATCCGGCAGGCCTCGGGTTTCCATACGTCTCGGTCGTAGTACCTGAGGCCGTTCTGTACGCAGGTGACTGGTGGGACTGGAGCAAGAGGGGAAAGGAGGGGCTGTCAGCGGCGCTCGAGGCCCCCCACCTCGGGGCTCCAGGGATCCCAGCTCTACCCGTAGCCTCTCCCGTCGGTCGTAAGGACACTTTTAGATTTTCCATTTCCCGCCTCCTCCTCCTCCCCGTCCCCCCTCCTTTCCCCAAATCCTTAAAAGCTCATCTGCTCCTCATCAGGGCCAGTGACAGGGCCGAGGCGCCTGGCCAAGGCGGCTATAACTCTTTCCAGTTCTCAGGAATTTAAACAAAGCTTTAGGCCGGAGTTGCTTCCAACTCCAACCCCAGACCATCGGCGCTGAAGCCAAGTGAAATAAAAAAGCCATTGGGAGGGGGTGAGGGGGTGGGGAGGTGGGGGAGTGGGGAGGAGAGAGACCAGGAGGGGCCCCATCCAGCGGGGGCGTGGTATGTGTGGAGACTGGGGGTGGGGTGGGGTCGGAGGGACCCGTAGGAGGAGAGAAGAGAGGTCCAGCCCCCATTCCGCCCCATCCCAGGGCAGGTGGGATAGCCTGGGCGGGGCTAGGGGGATGGGGCGGGGCCTATTGGCCTGAGGTCCCGCCCAGGGTCTTGTATGGCACCCCCAAAGTAGGATATACCCTAACCTCCAGCACCCAGACATCTCAAAAGCGCTCTCTCGGGACAACTCCTCTTTCCTAAAGCTAACCAGGGTCTCTGGGTCACGCCTTAGCCAAAGAACCAAAAAGTCCGCAAACAGTTAAAGAAAGTAGCTAACCACGCCCACCGCGCGAGCGTCTACTCAGACCGCCACTAGGTGGCGGGCAACACTAAGCAATTCCCTGGGACGGGCCACTTCTTTGAGAGACTGAGGCTACCCAGTCCCCAGCTTTATTTTCCAGGACTAGAGGTGGGGTCCACAACCGGCAATAACGCCCGTCCGCTCAATGCAGTTCCTGCGCGGGGAAGCGCTGGACGTGGAGGCGCGGGGCTCAGTGTGGATCAGCAGAGGGCGCAAGGACCCCGCCCTGCCGAGTCCGCGCCAAAGTTTCTCATCCTCCAACCCGCCCACTCTCCGCGCCCCCTCCCCCCTCAGCCCAGCACCCCCGCGGCCCCAGGAACACTGTCTAGCCTGCAGAGAGGGCAAACAATCTTTCCTTATGAATCATCCCACAGCCTTCCCGATCGCTTTCACATCTTGGGTTCCAAACTCCCAGCAAAGCGCCCCCGTCCCATCTTCGACGTACTTTCCCCTTACCCGGCGCCCAGACCCCACATTTCCCCCGTGATACTCCACAGTGCTCGCTCAGGACTCCCTCCTGTGTCAACTCCCGCGGCGCTCCATCCTTCCCTCTCACCACCCGCGGCGTTCATCTGCAGCCCCCACCCAGGGTGCACTGCCTTCTCTCCCACAGCGCGCAGGAAAAGCCCTCCCCATCTTCCTGCCCTCCGAGTCTCCGGAGCATCCCGATTCTCAGTTTAAGTCGCAGACCGCCAGGACCGAGCGCAGGGCATGATACCAAGTACCCTTGGACTCCCCCAAAGTTTGGGACTTACTGTCTTCTTCTTGGCCCTCCTCTTGGCCGTGCGTCAGGAGGGCGGTGGCCGCTAAGAGGAGCAGGAGCCGGAGGTCCACAAAGCTGAACATGTCTAGACCCTAGACATGTAGACTCTTTGCGGCTGGGGTGGGGGTTAGCGTCCGCTCATGCGTGGCCTCACACTCTGCGTGCCTCCTGCTCCGACCCCGAGGAGAAACTCCCGTCTGCTCCGACGACTGGCCCGGGCCCCTTTTATACCATCCTGATGGAGAGCAGGGAGGAACTCTGCCCCTGGGAGAGGGGGAGCCGGCGGCCCGTCCCCCAGCCAATCAGAGCTGCCTGGCCCGGCCCCCAATTTGGGAGTTGGAAGGGAGAGGGGGAGGAGGAGGGAAGGGAAGGGAGTCCACCGCACATCTCCCCCCTTCGAAACTCTGCCTCCCCAGCCCCCCAGCCCAGCCTGGGCCAGAGATGCTGCTGCTGAGGTGCTGCTAGGTCCCCAGTATAGGGTGGGCTAGAGAGTGGGTAGTGGTGCCCCTTGGGCTTTCTTCCTGGGGCTCCCCCATCGGGAGGAACTGGACCTGGGGAGCTGGAAGGGGAAGCTTCCAGTGGTCTGGAGAGGGTAGTCTTGGCCATGACGCTCTCATTCACCCTACCGACATCCGACATCCTTGGCCAGAACTAAGGGATGGGCATGAAGGGGCCGGGTTCTCCTCTAAAACAGAGAAGAACCAGAGAATTTAAAAGATGTTCCTGTTTAGAGGTGTCTTCTGGTGTGGCGGGGAGCTTAGACATGTTTCAAGAAGAAGTTAGAGTTTCCTTTGCAGACATTAGGAATGAGATACTTGGGTGGGGGTTGTTGGCAAGAGGGGATTTATTTTGAGGACATCAATTCTGCCTTGCTTGAGGATCCAAGATGGACTCAGATGCTCTCCCCCAAACCCAAGGTGGGACTGAGAGAGATGGGGTAGGGACGTTGAGACACTGCGTGAGAAATGCAACTGTGTGATCTCTCCAGAAGGAAGCTTGGGGGGTAAGTGATAGGGCAGCAGAGTGGTGATGGGAAGCTGCTGGGACCCTTCCCCCTGCCCCAGGCCAGTGAGGTTGCACAGGAGCACTGTAGTCACCAGTGACCTAGAAAAGGGTCTTGTGTGAGGGTAGGCCCCGGGCGGTGGCCAGGGCCTGTCTGAGACCCTGTTATCCCGCAGAGTCTCCTTCTGAGAGCTGCAGGGAGCAGCTGGTTGTACCTGGACTCAAGCTTGGGGCATATGGGGGAATTTGGGTGTCAGGGGGTTTGGGATGGAATTGCAGGGAAGGTTCAGTGACCTGATTTTAGAAGATGTTCCCTGCTGCCCCACCTCTTTCTTGAAAATCCAGGGCATTGCTCTCTGCCCCTGGAAACCCCTGAAGGGGGATGGAGACCCCAAGAACAACAGGCTATATTTGGGGGGATGCCCCCAGAAGCCAGCGTCCTCCCTTCCCCTGGTCCCAATCTCCCAATAGCACTCTACTGTTGGCCCTACTGAAATCTGTGGGCCCAAGAGAAGGCAATTGGGGTCTCCTTGCCATGTCCATCAACTCCAGTCCCTCCTGCCTGGGTTCCCCCACCCCCATCACTCCAGAGCTGCAAACGTGGAAGCGGGGAGTCCCGCCTCCCCAAAACCATCCAAAATTCCATTGCCTCCCCCCCCCCCCGCCCCTCTCCTCGCCCTCCCCCAGCTGGTTTTGTGCAACGAAGGCAAAGGAAAAAAAAAGACCAAGGGAACAGAAGGGGAGGGAGCCACGTAGGCCGTGGGCAGCCAGGATGAGCGGTGCGGGTGGGGCGGCGGAGGGAGAGAGCAGGGGCTATAATTAAAGGGAAAATATAGAGTTTCCAGAGAGCAGACAGCAATGGAGGGACGGGCCTTCATCAATTATCCCCACCATGTGGCAGCAACTTGTGGCCCAAGATCTGCCCCCGCCTAGTGCCAGCGACTACAGGCAGGACAGCGCTGGGTTGCTGAGATGGCAGTTCCTGCCCCCACCACTCCACGTCCTGGGGGTCAGGGACAAGGGGGATGAGGGGGACAAGGGGGACAAGGGGGACAAGGATCCTGTCCCTCTGCAGTGGCTGTCTGGGGCGGAGTGTCACAGGTTAAGGATGAGGGTTGCTGTGACCTGCCCACCTCTCCGGCTGAGTTCTGGAAGCCAGGACAGGACTCCAGCCTCCAGTCCCCTCCCCTGGTGCTCCTGGTCCAGGTATCCCAGGCCTGTCTTAAGAAGAGATTGAGCCTCTCAGATGACAAGGATGTTCAGGGACCCCTGGGGTTGGGGGGGTGCTTGTGTGTGGTGTGTAACAGTCACGGCCCCATCATTCAGTGTCAGCCCTCTGTCCCAGGAATTGCGGGCGGAGGCTTTCCAAGCATTCTTTACACGTGGCATAGAGCTGAGGCTCCAGCCTCCTCTGCCACTTTCGACTTGAAACGCTTGGCGGGCGCCCAGCCCGAAGATGTGTCTTTAATTTCTGCAGCATGACAGTGAGAGGAAGAATGTGCTTGGGGTCTCCTCCCAGCCTGGCTGGGCCTCCTTGGGCTTGAGACTTGGTGGGGGGGTAGGGGAAGGGAGGAGGGGCGAGGGAGGCGGGAGGGAGCTGGGAGAGGGGAGGAGACGCCACCTCATCTTGAGGAAACTCTGAAGCTCTGGCTTCTTGTGGAATGTTAGACTTCGTGGGGCATTTGGAGTTTGGGGGGAACAAAAGCCAAAATCTCCCCCCCCCAACACACACCCCCAAGCAATGGTAAAGTCATCAGCACTTAGGGAAAAAAATTCCTCAAGAAGAAAAACAGAAAGAGGAAAATGCTGAGCTCTGAGTTCTCTCCCTCTCCAAATTTCTCCAAGTGCCCTCCCTCCATGAGAGACAGGGCAGGCCTGTGACCCCCAGCGCCCCCCTCCCTCGGAAGCCCCCCAAGCCCCCAGTCTGGACTCTGTGGTTTGGGACTAGGGAGAAGTAGGGCACCCAGTGGGGGTGAGGGGAGAACAGCCCTTTCCAGCTGCTCTGAAGTTCTCCTGCCTTCCCTCCCCAGTCTTGGCCTTCCAGAATGCTCCTCTCCCCTGTCCCTGCCCCCAACCCTGGGAGAGGGTTGAGGAGAGAGAAGGGGAGGGGTCTGAGAGTGTGGCTGCTGTTCACAGCTTGGTCTCCATGGGTCCCCATCACAGAGCCCTGCTCTGGTTCTGTTGAGGGTCCCTGAGAGCAGACCCCAAGTGTGTGGGGTCCTTTCTCCCTCCCTTTGCTCAGGGCCAGGCCCTGGGGTCCTCAGCTAAGTTCCTTAAATTCCAGGGACAGCTCTCATCTTTCCCAGCCTCAACCTCAACCCAAATCCCTCAGCCTTCAGAGATATCCCTCTGTCTCTTCATCTTTTCCAGGTTTAGAAGAAAGAAGAAGAATGAAGTTTGTCCACGTGTGTGCCTATGAGACATCCAGTTAGAAAGGTCGGGGCAACCCTTGGGTGTCTGGGTCTGGAGCTCAGAGGAAAGACAAACATGGGCCCCCCCAAGACGATGGTGTAGAAGGAGTTGTCTCCGGAGCCAGCATGGAGGGAGGATTGATGAAGGGCTGGAACCTTGGAGGCTGAAGGGCTGGGAAGTGGAGGAGGAGCCCCTCTGCACAGGAGACAGGACAAGAGTGGGAATAGAAGGGCCAGAAGGAGAGGGAGGTGCGTGTCATGTAGGCAAGGGAAGATTGTTCTAGAAGGAGGGAGAATTAGATGCTGCAGAGAGAATTAGCATGGTAAGGGGCAAAATGTTCCCTGGGTGGTGACTGATTAGTGCCCCGTAAGTTTTGGTGAAGTGACGGGTGAGGAAGCCATTGAAGGGAGACCGAGAAGCAGGTGGGAGCCCAGGAAATGGGGTCAGAGTGCACAGAGCTTGGAGGAGGAGTTTAGTGCTGAGGGGAGGAGAGTGAGTAGATGCCCCATCTCCCCTCCTGTCAGTCTTTCTTTCCCTGCTCTCCCCCACTCCCACTGCTGTCTGTCTGTCTGTCTGTCTGTCCCCTGCCTCCCTCCTCTTTCTCTCCCATGGGACTCTGGTTCTTTCTCCACCCTTCCCTCTCCTGAGCTCTTTCTCTGGGTCCCTTGTGCTTTGGGCTCTCCCTCCTCTCAGATACCCACATCCAGGCCCAGCCAGCACCTCATTCTTTTCTAAATTGTGCCCTCCGTCCAGGCTTTTAAAGAGAAGTCTTGATTTCTAGTCCTGGCAGGCTCTGCCCCGTTCTTGGGGACAGGGGTCCAGTCCAAGAAGGGGAATGTGGAGGCAGAGGAGCCGGGAAAGGGGCTGGGCTGACCTGGGGGAGAGGGGCTGGAGTGTGATCCATCAGTGACATTAGGACTCCCCAGGCCCATTCCAGCCACCTCGCTGGGTCCCCAACAGGTCCCAACTGAGAATAAGCTGCTGGGTGGGCTCTCGCTTCTGCTCCGTGAGAAGTCAACGCCCATCTTTCCTGCTGGAGCGTGAGCGCCCAGGCCCGGGACCTGGCCGGGGTTGGATCCCATCTCTAGCCCTCACCTGGTCTGGGGGTGCAGCAGGTTTTATTGAATTGCTATTTACCTCTTTCTGATATGGTTCTGTTCTGTACTTGCTTTAGCCCCGTTGTCTTTCCCCACTTCCATCCTCTTTCTTATTCTTTTATTCCCCCACCCTACTCCCATTTCTCCTGTTCATGTATTTTCCTTCCTTTTCTTAGATCTTTTTCTCCCCTTTATTTCTCTCCTCTGCGTCATAGGTCCCATTGTCCTGACCCCTCCACCCACACTCTCCTCTGCCCTCCTTCTCTTTCTCTCATATTCTCTTCCGGTATCTCTGGCTCCTCCGTCTCTTCCTGGGGCTGTCTTCTGAGGCTTCGATGCTGCAGTGATGTTGCCGGGTGCAAGCTTCCACCCAGGGCAAGCTGCCAGCCTAGGGGGCGGGGCCGAGGGCTCCGGAGGCTCACATCACCGCCAGAGGTCTGGTCCAAGTGCCTAGGAGGGGGGTGCAAAGGTTTCTTTGAAGTTTGGATTTGAAAAGAAAAGGAGCAAGGGTTAGGGGGAGCCTCTGTAAGATAGAGGCTCCTGTCCAGAGCCCAGCTGCTTCCTTCACCCCTGTCCCCCTGCCCCTACCCGACAAAGAAGCCTTGGCCACAGGTGTCTGGTGCCTTCCTCTTCTACCTCGGCCACCAGTTTTTCCTGGTAAACCTGGGATCTTGGAGTTTTTGGAGGGTGGGGTTCAGTAGGGGATGGGGGAGTCCCAGTCTTCTCACTGGTACAAGTCCTGGGCAGAGCACACCTTTAGACAGAATGTGGCTTGGACTGAGAAAGGATCCAGATTGGTCATTCAACCACGTTGATCTCTCAGGCACTTTGCACTGGCACCTGGGCAGTAAGTGCCTGTGGAGCTTCTGTCTGGTAGGGATAGACATGAATGACATCGCATAAATAAACACGTCCTTGCAGCTGTAAAGGTCACGAAGGAAAGGAACACGGAGCTCTCTTTGGGATGTCTCCCAGGGAGTCTGGATCTGAGGGCCCAGTAAGGCTTCCCTGAAGAGGTTGGCAGATGAGCTAGGGACCCCTTAGGTAAGGGGTAGGTGGCAGGGTGGGGGGTTACCGTGAGTGTCATGGTATACATGCGCAGAATGGCAAGTTCTAGATGCCTACAGAATCCAGAGACAGCCAGAGTGACTGGAGCACAGGAACCGAAGGCCAGAAAACAATGAAGGCATAGCAGACGGTTCAGTCAGGTCCTTAAAGCTCTGGACCCCAGTAGAGGGTCTGAAGCAGGGAGGGACAAAGTCAGGTCTGTGTTTGTGGAAGATGGCCATCGTCACTCGGGAGGGCTCTGGTAGAAGTTAGCCCCTGCAGGGCTGAGAGATTTTGAGAGCCTGGACCAGGTTGAAGGGGATGGACATAAAGAGGAGAATGGAATCAGGAGCACGTTGAGAGGCGGAGTTTAGAGGCCCTGGGGTGGGTGGATTTGAGTGTGGCAGTGCGGAGCAGGGATGATTCCTGGTCTTCTGAGAGACTGGCTGCTGTGGTACCCTGGAAGGGGGAAGATTGGGTAAGGCCCTGCATAGGGAAGAACATCCTGAGTTTGGTGTCTGTTGCGAACACTCTGGTCAATTCTATTCAGTGGATGGTTAC
This sequence comes from Neogale vison, assembly GCF_020171115.1. Classification (NCBI taxonomy): domain Eukaryota; kingdom Metazoa; phylum Chordata; class Mammalia; order Carnivora; family Mustelidae; genus Neogale; species Neogale vison. The sequence continues at coordinate 45,599,626 of NC_058095.1, read as the reverse complement.
TGAGGACGTCCTGGGGCCAGCCCTGTGCTGAGGAGTGCTTTGGGGACAACAGTTCCGGTCCTCAGGAAATGGGGAGTCCAGATGGGGAATAAAGAAAAGACAGAAATATCTCTCACCCAGGGCAGCGCTGGCTGTGTGATTTTGTGTAAGTTTCTCCATCTCTCTGATCCTCATTTCCCCAGTCTGTGGAATGGGGTAGTAGTGAGACCACCTTGCCAGCTTGGGTCATGCTTGGTAAATGGAAGCCTCAAAGGAGAGGCAAAGGTGATGAGAGAATGCCAACAGGAGATAAGTCAGATTTTAGGAGGAGCCGCTTTTGAGCTGAGCCTTGGAGGTGAGTGACAGGTTTTGAAGGCAGGTTGGCATGGGAGGGAGGGCACCTACCAAACCTGAGGAACCTCCCCCTGACCCCAACAGAGACAGAGGTGGTGGAGAGAAGAACTTGGGGAGAGGAAACATGGAAGGTAAGGCTGGAAAGTTAGGCTGGGGCCAACTTCTAGAAGCCTGGAATTTGAGTCACTGACCACTTTTTTTTTTTTTTTCTTAATAAATCCATTCACCTCTAGAGAGCCTATGGATTTTTTTTTTAAGATTTTATTTATTTATTTGACAGAGATCACAAGTAGGCAGAGAAACAGGTAGAGAGAGGAGGAAGCAGGCTCCCTGCTGAGCAGAGAGCCCAATGCGGGGCTCAATCCCAGGACCCTGGGATCATGATCTGAGCTGAAGGCAGAGGCTTTAACCCACTGAGCCACCCAGGCACCGCTCAGTGACCACTTTTGAGCAAGGTATGGTTGGAAGCCTTTTGCCAAGGACTTGCTCAGAAAACCTCTACCTCGGTGGCAGCAGAGCCCAACTAAGAAGGCTGAAGTCCTTGGCGGTGGGGATGGGGAGATGCAAGGAAAGGAAAGTGGGTGGGCTCTGTGGGTCTCAAACCATCAAGGAAACTTGGCTTGGGAGCCAGCAAAGAGGTAGACCAGATGACCCCTCCAAAGTTGGCATTCCATGGTTGCTAGACTTGGGGACTTCACACTCTTTCAAAGTGGAAATATGATACAACAGATGTTCAGGTAGAATGAAACTTTGAGCTCACTCTGCCCTGCTCTGCCCTCCTCCCCGCACAGATGAGAAAACTAAAGCTCAGAGTAGGGAATTGACCTGCTTGTGGTCGCACAGCTGAGATGGAGGGGTCCGAGGCAAGATCCCTGCTACACTTTAAGATCCTGAGTGGGGGGCGGCTGCTGGAGAGCTGGAGGGGCCAGGACAGGAACTGGGGATGGAGGGGGAGGGGTCGACCTGTACAGGGATCCCACATGATACCAGTCCAGGCCTGGGGAGGACAGGGCAGGAGAGTTGTTCCCCAACTCCCAGCTGAGCCATGTGGCCGGAGGGGGAAGGGAGCCTGCTGGGCAGGGTGGAACTGCCACATGGAAGAGGCTTGATGGGAACCATCTGGCCTGGCTGGAGTGTGGGCTGCAGGGAGGGGAGGAGCAGGAGCCGGGAGACAGGCCATGGTGGGCGGGTGGATGGCGGGTTGGGGCTGGGAGTGGCCGGCCCGGAGGCCCCTACCTTCCAGACTGCTGCAGCCCAGATGCCTTCACAGCCACAGCCTGGCCCATCCAACCCGCTGACCTCATTCCCAGCTCCCCTCCCTTGCAGGCCCCCCTCTGTCTGCCACGTAGACTAAAGGCTTTACTGCCTCTTCTGCTGGGGGTGGGGTGGGGAGAAGGGACTGGACACAGGCACCCTGAGCCCAGAGCTCTGCCAGGTCAGGCAAACCTGGGAGGGAGCAGCTGTATGCCCTGTACCTCCAAACTGCTCTGGGCCTCAGTTTCCCCTCCCCAGAGAGGCAGTGAGGGAAGTTGGAGTGGGTAAGAACAAAGTAGGGGGGCTCCGTGGTGATCATCAAAGCGGTCCCCCTGCATCCTTAGGGAAGGAAGGTGTGATTTTCAGTCCCAGGAAGGGGTAGGGGCAGAACATTTTCCTCCTCTCAAGCCATTATCCAGGAAGGGAGTTCCCTGAAGGTCCGGGAAGGGGGGTGTCTCTGGTAACAACCAGCCTTCACTGTGCCTGCAGCAGTGGAAACACAGCCTGGGGCTAGGATGGAAGTGGGGAGGCCCATGGTCGCTCTTCCCTAAGACACCTCTCAGTGACCTTCTCTGAGCCTCTCCAGGGCTCTGCTTCTTGACCTTCTGCCTTCCCCTCATCTCCCTGCCCCCCCCACCCTTCGGGGCCTGGGTCTTCTCTGGCTGCCCCAGCTGAGCAGAGGGCTGTCCTGCCCCCTCTCAAGGCGTTCCCGGCCCGTGAGTCATCGGGAATGTCTGCTCTGGTTGCAGCTTCCCTTCCTTGGCTATGGACCCTCTTTGCCCTCCTCCCCCAAACTCAGAACAGAGGGTGCTCCTCCCCAGGCAGGGGGCTCTGAACGTGGAGCAGAGAGGCCATAGGCAAGAGCCAGGGAGGGCCTGCTTAGAGAACTACCCCCTATTCCCCTTCACCTCTCACAGATAGAATGTCTTGTCCTTTCTTCCATTGCCCAGGTGGGGAAACTGAGGAGGGACAGGTAGGAGAAGGCCAGAACTCTGGGGGGGCGGGTGGGGGAGGGCTCAGGCTCCTCCCCACTCCCTTTTAGGGCTCAGCTTTGCCAAACTGGGAATGGGCCCAAACCTCTTTCTGAAGGGCCCTCCCCACGTTCGAGGCCGGGTCCGTAGGAAAGCTGGAGAGGCTGCAGCTTCTGCCACGGGCTCCAAGGATGACACGTCCCGGCTGGTTGGGGTGGGGAGTCCACGTCTGCAGGAAAGGGGGAGGCCCAATGCTGGACCCTTCCCTCAGGGGCCCTGCACCCTTCAAGGTTGTTTCCTGCCCCTCCTCCTCTCCCATCTTCTGGGGCAACGCTGTCCTGCCTCCCCCCACTCCAGCTGGGGACTGGAGGGAAGACCAAGGGCTAGGGCAGGAGTTAGGAAGAGTTCCCAATCCTTTCCCCCCAAAACGTGTCTCCCTGACCCCCTTCCTCCTTATCTCTCCCCACCCACCCCCCAGCCCTGGAGTAGTTGTCTAGAGAGCGAAGGTCTTGCCCCCGACATGCCCAGGGACTGGGCATTTCATTCCGGAGCCTGCTTCCCCATCTGCCGAACAACAGTCTGGTCAGAGAAAGTCCCTGCCGGTGCTGTGGGTCTGTGATCTGTCTCCTCCTGGTCAGACAGACAGAAGCTCAGGCACACACACACACACACACACACACTCACTCACACTCCGGCAAGCATTCTTTCACACATACATCTACGTGTACCCCGGACCCTCAGCCTACTTCAGTCTGGCAGACACCCCCCAAGTCTATTTTCCTCTCTCTGATGGCTCCCCATTTCTTCTCTCATTCCTATCTCACCCCCACTCCCCATCAGCACCCCTGTCCATTTTCCCAGTCCTGGTTCTCCTCCTCCCAAAGTCACCGGCCGGGCAAGGGCAAAGCGGGAGCAGTGGGAAGGGAGATCTGACCCTGCCAAAGCCCATTCCAGCCGCCCCCTCAGGTCACTGGCCTCCTTGTGAGGTTCTGGGTGGGACTGGGTCTGAGAGGGGGAGGCATCACAAAAGCTTGCTCTCGCCCAGCCAGCTGGGGACCTGCAGAAGTATGTCCCCTGCCTCTCTTTCCTGAAACTCACTAACATTCACTTTCAAAAACATCGGTCCCACCAACATCCTGGACCTCCTGTAAATGTGATTATTTTAGCTGCTTGTGCTGGCTGCTGTGCCTCCGGCTGCACCCTTCGAGGAACTTCTGCCTAAGGGAAACTGGTCAGAGCTCAGAAAGGACGGTTCCAGGGGATGAGCTATCTGTTGGCCGGGAAAGTCGTGCGAATTGGGCAGCAGAGCGCACCCCTCCGACCCAGTCCAACTCGGGAATAACCACAAACATCTGTACCAGGCTGTGCCGTAAGCACTTTACACATTTGAACTGAGTCCTCCTCGCAAAGCTCTCCAAGGGGGGGTGATATTAGTGTCTCCAATTTCAGAGGAGGAAAGAGAAGCACAGAGAGGGTAAGTCAGTTACCTGGAGTCACAAAGCTGGCAAGTGGCTGAACTGGGATTCACACCCAGGCAGCTGGGCTCCAGAGCCCCACAAGCTCCACCACCACTGGACAGGTCCAAGAGACCCAGGGTGGATGCCAAGGGATGCCCTCCTGCCTTGCTCGAAAAAGTGTCTGTTTGTACCAACACGCACGTTCCCTTTGTGCGCATGCGTGGAAAGCATCACGGTGTCCGGTGGTTGGAAACTAGCCGCGCCCCCCACCCGCCCCCCTCCGCCGCTGAAAAGCTCTTGAGAAGTTCTGTTTGCTGGCAGCAGCTCACACACCATCTCATCTGATCCTTCTGACAGCTCTGGGAGGTTGGTCTTAACACCTCTCTCGTCCAGATGAAGAACCTGAGACCCAGAAGGATGGAGGCATTGCCTTGCGACACACTTCTTAGAGCTGGGAGAGAACCCACGTGCCCCGACCGCCAGATCAGGCTTCTTTCCATTGCCTCATGTCTCTCGTGTTTGCAAATCCATGCAACCACCAGACACGCAGAGCCACGTCCCACAGACCACGTACAACATGGGAACAAGGTCGGCCCTCGCTTGTGCTTGTGGTGCTTGGCTCCTCCTCACCGACAATCCCCCGAGGAAGGTCTTATGCTCATTCTGTAGGTGAGGGGAAGCCCCTGGCTGGGGACGCCCCCAGCCAGGACCTGGTGAGGCTGTGACCAGAACTCAAGTCTGCCTGGCCCGGCCAGGAAGCCAGCACTCTTACTCCCTACTCCCCACCCACCGCCGACCAGAAGCATCCCTTGCCCACACCACGTCCACCCTGAACATACACGCAGGGAACAGGTGCAGGAAAATCACAACCATGTTGCATCCACGTGCCACAGGCTGAGTTATCTGGTGTTTTCTGCATACAGGACACTGTCCTAAGGGCTGATACTTGTGAGCTCACTGAATCGCCACAGCAATCCTATGATACAGTGTTTTTATTTTTTTTTTTTAAGATTTTATTTATTTAATTTTACAGAGAGAAAGACAGTGAGAGAGGGAACACAAGCAGGGGGAGTGGAAGGGAGAGAAGCAGTCTTCCGGCCAAGCAGGGAGCCTGATGTGGGGCCCTGGGGCTCCGGGACCCTGGGATCATGACCCGAGCTGAAGGCAGACACGTAAGAACTGAGCCACCCAGGCGCCCCTACAGGTTTTGTTAATATCCTTATCCTCATTTTATGGATGAAGAGACAGGCTCAGAGAGGTTAAGTAACCTGCTCAAGGTCACACAGCTAGAAGTTGTGAAGCTGAGATTTGAACCCAGGCTCTCGGCACCATGCCTTAGGCCTTTCTCTAAGGTGGGCCAGGTACAACTGGTTCAGCCAGTCAGGAACCACTACGGACTGCCCAGCTGTGCCCAGTGCTGTGTCAGGCCCTCGGCACACCAAGGTGAACTGGTCCTCCCCGCCTCCTCCACCTGCCCCTGCAGGGCAGGACGGGGGCTGTGCCGGCTCTCACTCTCCTTCCTTCCCAGGGAGCCTCCTCCTAGCCAGCTAGGACATGTGGATTTTGGCTCTAGTTTGCATTTGACACCTAGTGAGGGAAAACACTGGGGCAGTGCCAAAGCCTGAATGAGAGCAGAGAGGCAGGGAGATGCGAATGGGGTAGGCCAGCTGGGGGCCAGGGCTGGGTCAGCTGGGGGCCAGGGCTGGGGTGGGGCGGGCAGGGGCAGGTTGAGAGGGGAGCTGTTCTGGTCACAGCGATGAAGGGAAAGGGCTTGGATGAACTTGAAGACGAATCGCCATGCAGCCCCCAAGAACTCTAAGAAACCCTTAAGGTGTCACGGAACCCCATTTGAAAACCATTCATTGAAGCCAAGCTCTGCTTGGTCCATGCTTTTGTTCTGTAAAGCCCTGGACAGGTCATTATAGACTCAGGCTCACATACTTTCAGTGACGGGGCCATCACTATCTTTCAAAGAAGCTCTGACGGCTGGAGAGGACTTTGAAGTCTGCCTTGCCCCGCCTCTGCCATAGACACCTCCCAAGGTGTGCTGCCCAGACAGCTGCTGCAGGACTAAGACCCCCCCCCCCCCGCCATGGTTAGCAACATGGGAAGCTGCTGGCTCCCCAGCCCTCTCCAGGAATCACCATCAGCCAAAGCGATATACTTCGCCAGAGGTCATGCTCCCTCTGCAGAGGCAGTCGACCCATGACTGGTTGATGTGAAGAGACAAAAGCTCCAACCCCTTGTCTCAAGGGGGCCAACTTGAAGAGCCGCCTCAGCTCCAGAGCTCTTGGTGGAATCGGCCGATGCTTCTATTTGGAATGTGTTGCCGTTAATGACCTCCCTCTGTTAAGTCCTGGTTCATTCACTCCCCAACAGATTCCTGCACATAAAACTCCATTTCAGAGTCCATTTCCCAGATACCTGTCCTAAAATGGGTCTTAAGTACCAGGAGTGGTCCAAGAGAGCAGACTTTATCTTTTTAAGATTTTATTTAGTTAGTTAGTTATTTAGATAATCTCTAACACCCAACGTGGGGCTTGAACTCACACCCCCGAGATCAAGAGACACGTGCTCTACTGACCGAGCTGGCCAGGTGCCCCAGGAAGCAGTTTCTGTAATAGGACTTAGGACCCGGATCAACTGTGGGTCAGTTTCATGCTAAGTGAAAGCCGGAGCAGATAGACAGGGTTTGAAAGGCACAGGGAAGTGCACATGCTGGAATGGATATGTCCTGTAAAACCAGAAAGTCACCAGGGAGCTGCTGGAGGATGACAGTGGACACTACCAAGTAACCCCATTTCAACTGCTGGGCCAGATGGGATAGCTTTAGTAAAACTAAGGAGCTCACCTTGGGTGCATGGTGTGTGGCCACTGGTCCAACAAATGCATTCTTTTCCCTTCCAGTCAAGAACAGCAGGAACAATTTGCATTCACTTGGAAGGGATGGCGGTACACATTTGAGGTCTTGTCCCAGAGTGTATTACCCTCCTACTCTCTGTGACAACATAGTCTGAAGGGACCTGAATCATCAGGACATTCTACAGAATATCAGATTGATCTAATTTGACAATTTACAACTGACATCGTGTTAAGTGGACCAGAAGAGCAAGAAGCGGTGGGAACTTTCATAAGACATGTGCATTCCAGGAGATGGGAAGAAAAAAAAAAAAAAGTTACCAAAGTTTAGAAGCTCTTAACATTGGTGAAGCCTTTTAGGGGTTTAGAGGTCTGGGGCATGTGTGGACATCCTTCCAAAGACAGGAAGAAATAATTGCTTCTTGTTCTTCTCACCGAGAATAAGAAAGTGCATCCTTAGGGCTTTGCTAGTGCTGGAGAAAACATATTCTGCATTTGGGATTATGGCTCTGACTCATTTACAGGTGGCATGAAAGGCTGCCAAATTTGAGTGAGACCCAGAGGAGGATAGAGCTCTGTTACAGTTCTGGGCATGGCCACTGGCACCATTGGACCCGCAGACCCTATAGTGTTAGAGGTATTTGTGACTCAAAAAAGACTTTGACACCCCAATATGAGAATCACAGTGTAGACCCCTAGGGTTTTGGGGAAAAGCCATCTGCATGGGAGGATTATATGCTGTTTGAAAAAAAGCTTCTGTATGCCACAGGGCTCTGGCCGAGGCAGAGTACCTAAGTAGGGATATCAGGGGATGACGTGACTGGAGTTGCCCATCACGAGCTGGGTTCTGACAGACCCTTCTTGTTTCCACGAGTCTCCTTCAAACGGAGATGCCCAGGTTTCTGGTCATTACATTGCCCTAGATCTCTCTTGGATGTCCGCTGATGTGTCGATCACTGTTCCTCCCACGAACCATGTCACTCAGCCAAGAACACTCACTTCCAGCTGGAGGTGGCCAGAGACCAGTGTAACAGGACACCCCTTACCCTCATCTCATGACTCAGACAGTAGGCTTGCTGGCTATAGAAATTTTCCTAAAGTGTGGTCCATGGACCTTTGCTGGGGAGAGGGGGGCTCCCTCGAGGTCTACAAGTGGTCCACAGGTGGTGGAGATCTCCAGGAAAAAAAAAGGCTGGAATGATTTTACTCATAGCATTCAAGTGCAAAAACTGATTAAGATTTTCACAACAATCCCATTATGTCCTTAATAACTGTCACATTTTTCAACATCATGCCATGAGCTGCAAGGTTTGCCTTTGGTCGATCCTTCTTGGCAGTTTGTCGCAGGCGATATATTTTCATGTCATTTATGGTTTTTGGTTATTAGTTTTGTAATGTGTAATATCCTCAACTCAAATAAGTCAACGGCTCAAAAGTGGCTCATTAAAGCTCGAGAAGAGTGATGAAAATAGTAATCCAAATACTACAAGTGAGCACAGTGTTATAAAAGTAAATAGCGAGCAAGAATCTAGTTCGAAAAAAATGTAAATCTCTAAGAACTGGAGCACATGTGATGATTTCACACAAGCAAATGAGAAAGGAAAGTGTAAACACTGAGCTTGATGTTGAAAACCCAGCACTGAACTTCACCGGACCAGCTAACCAGCCCATCTTAATCCCCAGTGTGTTATGTGTTATGAAACTTTGTCAAATAGTGGCATAAAGCCATCAAGATTTTAACATCATTTTTAAACAAAGCACAGTGACCTTTCTGGTAAACCATTAATGCTTTCTTCTTTTTTTTTCCCTTCCAGAACAAGAGTAAAATAAGCTTTCCAGGACAAAATTGATGGATTTTTTTCCCCCACTAAAGGCAAGAAGAAAAACAAAATGACGCAGGCAGCATTGAAAATCGCACTCCTCTTAGTCAAACATGGATACAAGTAATGTTATCTGAGAAGCTTGTGGAAAAACTGTTTATTCACGACACATTTTTCCCAGAAAGAAAGCAGAACCAGCTTTTGGCAAACGTTTATCGAATGACAGTGTTGGACATCACATAGTAGCAGATGCATACATTATAAGAAAATAATTTGGTTTTAATAAACCCAGCCATCTCACCTTCCTTGTTAAAAATTGAACATTCCTGCTCCTCTAAGGTTAGGTTCAGACTACCACAGATGAATATACCGCCATCTGAGCAAGCTGTTACAGATCTTAGAACTTGTCTCAAGTGGCATGATCAGTGATTTTATTTTATTTTAAGATTTTATTTATTTATTTGACAGACAGGATCGCAAGTAGGCAGAGAGGCAGGCAGAGAGGGGGTGGTGAAGCAGGCTCCCAGCCTAGCAGAAAGCCCGTTGCGGGTCCCAGGATCCCGGGACCATGACCTGAGCCGAAGGCAGAGGCTTCAACCCACTGAGCCACCCAGACGCCCCATGATCAGTGATTTTAAGAAAGGGTTTCAACTCATCTCCTTTTTCAAACCTTCCTATAGGCCCAAGTGTGTGACATGGGTTTAAATTAATGACATACAGGGGCGCCTGGCTGGCTCAGTTGGAAGAGCATACAGATCCTGATCTTGGGGTCACAAGTTTGAGCAATACGTTAAGTATAGAGATTACTTAAGTAAATAAACTTAGGGGGAAAAATCCCATTTAAAATCAATAATGTGCAGAGTCTAAGCATACTTAGGATGTGTGTGGTTCGTGTATCTGAGAAAAGCATTTGATAATTTTTAGTTTTATCACTAAAAATGCCTGCTTCAGGAAAAAGATTCTTTGCTTACATGAATTATTTCATGAATCATGATATGGACTGAAAAGATGGTTTAAGGTTGCCTAGGTGGCTCAGTTGGTTAAGTGTCTGCCTTCAGCTCAGAACGTGATCCCAGGGTCTTGGGATCAAGTCCCATGTGGGGCTCCTTGCCCAGTGGGAACTCTGCTTCTCCCACTAACCCTCTCCCTCGCTCATGATCTCTCTTTCTCTCTTATGTTGTCTCTCTCTCTCAAAAAAGTAGATAAAATCTTAAAAAAAAACCCAAAAAACTAGAAGAAAGAAAAGATGGTTTGGCAATCACTGCTGAGAGAACACCAGCAAGGGTCCCCTCTAAGGAAGAAAGAGATTGTGCCTGAAAGCCAGTTTCTATCTGTTTCCCGATCCGCCCCCATTTTGGCAATGTCAGCGATTGTCCCCCGAGATCCCTTGTCCCCTTCTCTCTCAATTTTTACCAGGATGCATCACCACTCAGAATTAAAACTACATTTCCCATCATCCCTTTCAGCTAATTGTGGTCATGTGACAGTGTCCTGGCCAATGGGATGTGAGCTGAAGTATGACTTGCAGGTCTTCATAGGGAGTGGGCATGCCTTTCCGCTCCACTTTCCTTCAATTCCTGCTTGGAATCTCTCATGGTGAGCCACCTTGAAGCATGCCAGTGAGGGCAAGACCTAAGGGTAGCAGAACAGTAAGATAGGAGAAGCCTGTATCTCAGGACAAACTAATCGAGGGGAGAACCATCTTTTACACCTAGACCACCTAACTCAGGAATACCATCCAGAAGAGAAATTGATTTCTTTCTTGTTTAAGCCACTGTTATTTTGGATCTCTGTAATGAACAGCCAGTAGTGGCACTTAAGACCCATTCTAAGATCTTAACATGGCATTCTGCTCAATGTCTGTATTGTCTAGACATAACCAGACTATTACCAGACTGTTGGGGATCAACTTAGCCAAATTACTTAAAACCAAACTGCGTTGCGACTGCTCCATTATGTCTCAACACTGGATGATTTCTGTTTCTGCACAGAATGGAATCAATGCCATATTATTAAGATTAATATAAAACCACATCCAAATATTACATCAGAACTTAAAGAATTCTTTCTAGAGTCAAATTCAACCAAGGAGAGGAAATAATCTTCCAACTTTTAGAAGGTTTGTCCCTATTGACCTAGTGTCTGGAAGAGTGGAAAAGAGTCTGCAGGGAGAAAGAGCACAGTGATTTCTGGATTCTTCTTTGGTCCGAATCCACAACCATCTGACAGCGACCAAACACTTGCTGCCATTTCTAATGACCTGTAATTGTGGTTTAGGATTTTCTAATTTAGTACAAATAAGGAGTAAGAAAAGAACTGACAGGATGTGAAAACCCTTATGGCCTCTTGTCTCAGGGCATAGACACCGGGGTGGAGATTTTCAGAAGGTATTATCCCTCTCAGGATACAAAACTGTTATCTTTCATATTATTTGTACAAAGCTGCATTTTTTTTTTTTTTTTTACTATTTTAGAAACACCATGTTCTTTTAAAATTTGCTTAAATGTGGTGGTTGGTGTGTGAGCTCAATGCCTGTTAGGGGATTGCTGATGTAAGAGTGTGAGAAATATTCTTCCAAGTTGCCTAAGATTGCCGGCACATTCCAGGGTAGATAAAGAAATCCCTAAAGCAAAGGCAGGGAGGCTCCTAAGACCTGGCATCCCGGCTTATCCAGAGCAGACCTACGGGCCAGCTGGACTGACCATCCTCGCCTCTCCCGCTGGGTCACGAGCTCCTGCTCACACAATGTCCCATCTGCTCCACTCCAAGTCCAGTGTGGGAGGTATCAGTGTTCCCATTTTACAGAGGAGAACCCAGAAGCCCTGGGGAGCTTCCCCTGCAAAGCCACCCAGCTTGTGAGAGAGGAGTGAGGACAAGAACCTATGACTTGTCATGCTCCCCAAAAGGTTCTTCCTTGCAAAAGCACCTAACTAAATCCCAAACGTGGCTATGGTTTACTTGGGATTTACTGAGCACCAGGCCCCTTTGCTTATGTCGCTCCAACCTTTACAACAGCTCTGTAAGATAGATAGATCCTGGGGCGCCTGGGTGGCTCAGTGGGTTAAGCCGCTGCCTTCGGCTCAGGTCATGATCTCAGGGTCCTGGGATCGAATCCCCCATCGGGCTCTCTGCTCAGCAGGGAGCCTGCTTCCCTCTCTCTCTCTGCCTGCCTCTCCATCTACTTGTGATTTCTCTCTGTCAAATAAATACATAAAATCTTTAAAAAAAAAAAAAAAGATAGATAGATCCTTAGCTCCACTTTACAAACAAAGAAACTGAGGCTCAGAGAGGTTAGGTAACTTGCCCTGGGTTGCATTGCTAGGGAGTAGTAACACTGGTCTCAGTGTTTGACAGCCAAGGGCGGGCTTTTAACACCCCACCGCCAGACCTACATCTCTTGGGTTCCGGGTTCTTCTACCCCTAAAATCTGGATCCTTGGGCTCGGATCCGCGCAGCGCTCTCCTTGATCCTGGTCAGCCACCTCTACCTCTACGAATCCTCCTCCTCGAAACCTCGAATCCTCAAATCCTCGAGTGCTCGCAGCAGCCTCCTACTCCTCTCCCTGCTCCCGCCCTTCTCCAAAAGGCCTGGGTGGTCTTCTGGGCGCACGCCTGCTCTTTCCTCCCCGACCCTGCCCCCTGCCCCGGCAGTGACCCCCTTCGCCTGGGCAAGGCCTTAGTCCTCGCTTCCCCTGGGGCCCAGCCTTTCTGGCTCCCGTGCCTACAGCTCGGGCTCCAAACGTGCGGGCGCCTGGGCGTTGCCCCCTCCTCCGCCGCATCCCTCCAGCTCGCGTCCCATCCCCTCCCCGCCACCCGCCCCCGCCCGGATTCCCTCTGCCTGCGTCCTGTCCAGCTGGATTCCCCACCCAACTCTCGCCCGGATCCTGCCGCCTGGATCTCCAGCGCCCCACCCCCATCCGGCCCACCTAGATCCCCCTCAACTCCCCGCGGTCCCTTCCTGGGCCCCGAGGGCCCGAGGGGCGGCGAATGAGCTCACCTGGACCCCGGCACCCCTGGGGTCCTGGCCCCCTCCGGGTGAGCTCACCCTGGCCCCACCGGGCCCAGCTTTCCTTGGTTTGAATCTTGTGCCTAGAGGGCTCCCTTGGCTCATTACACACACACACACACACACACACACACGTACGTTTCCATCACCCACCCTGCTCTGGCCAGTTACTGTGTCCAGTCACTCATTTTCTTCCATGTCTCTACAATCCGGGGGCGTCCTGCCTGTCTCCGCTGTGTCCCGCTTGCATTTCGGAAACGGGCCCCCACCCCCCCCCCCCCCCCGCCCCCAGGAGGGCTCTCAGGCAGCGTGCGCAGGGCCCCTCAGCGCACAGGGCTCCCCTCGTGGTCAGGTCCAGGAACCTCGCACCGCGGGAGTCCCGTGACCTTGCACACCCTCCGGGGCTTCAGGGGCGATTTGAAGCCTTCCTGCCTCCTGCCCCTCCTCTGCCTGGAGCATTCTCTTCTCCACCTACTGGCCTCCTTTCTCATCGTTCAGAGACTTACCCTGGCTACCAGCTCTGCAGAAAGCCGGCTCTGACCCGCCAGCCCGCATCAGGCTTCCACAGGACCTACACTTCCCCTAGATAGCCCAGGCTCGGCCTGGCGGTTTGCCCTCCCCCATCCCACCCTCCCGCTCCGAGCAGCTCTGGGAGGATCAGGGCTGTCTGTCTGTCGTGTCCATCCTGGCTCCGCCAGCAGCCCAGGGCCTGGGATGCAGTAGATGCTCAGTGAATCTGGTAGGAGCTGAACCGAGGTGCTCTAGAGTGCTTGGGCTCAGACTTCCCGTCCCAACCCTAGCCCCTCCTTTAACAGCCCTGTGACTCAGTCTCCTCATTCCTGAAATGGGTATAATAATAGATCTTTCTCATAGGGTTGCTGTGAGAAGTTAAAGCATTTAGAACAGGAGCTGGCATAAGGAAGCCTGTGTCATACATTAGGTAATATGTAATTACTATGAATCTCCTTTGTGTTTTCGGTTTACTGTCCCTTGTACATATCTCTTCCACTAACAGATAAACCTGGCAGTCTTCTTCCTTGTGGGGTCCAACCTAATCTTTTCTCAATTCCTGACTCCTCAGGGCCCTGCCCAACCATGGCATGGGGCATCCTGCCCCTGGAATTGAGTATTCTGTGAAGTTCGCCTACCCAGCCCCAGTCAGCATCCTGACCCCTGACACAGTTCCCACTTGATTCCCCTCTCCTGAAAGTTCATGTACCCCTGAAAGCCAGACCCCAGTCCCCAATCACTCAAGGGCAGTTGCAAAATCCAACGGGAGAGTTTCTGTCTTCTGTCACACCTTGCATCCCAGGGTAGAGCTGCCAGCCCTCAGCCCAAGCTCAGAAATTCCAAAGTTCTGAAAGCTCTAGAAAGAGCTGGACTTGGAGAGAGGAGCCCTGTCCCCTCGTCCTGGCTCTGCCACTGAATGGCTGTGTGACTTGGGGCAGGTTGCTTTAGCTCTCTGAGACTTACTGTCTAAGCCTGTAAAGTGGGAATCATCGGCCCCCGCTGCCCTCATAGAGTTGTCCTGACGTTCAGTTGCACAAACCAGAAACAAGGCACTTTGTAAATGGAGGTTGAGTGAAGAAAGGCAAAGCAAAGTCACCATGAGGTTGGAAGTGGGGAGCGGGACCAAGTCTGCAAATGGCTCTAGTCAGGGCTGTGCCAAGGGTGTAGCCACTGGGCTGCGGGCTGGGCAGCTCTTATGAGGTGGGGTTGATTGGGGATAAAGTCTTAAGCCTCTGAGTTTTGCCCAGAGTCACTCAAGGACTTCTGTTTGGCAATTGTCTCCCTGCCACCTGCTCACCATTTCTCCCAAACTACCTTCAAGTGCGCCTGAAGGCCCCACACTCCCACTGAATCCCGATGCCCAGAGGCCCTGTCATGTCTGGCTGGCAGCTCCAGCTCTCTCTCCCTTCCTCCCCCTGAACTCCAGCCCAGCTGAATGAGGAATTCCTAACATTAGTCATGATTCTTTTAGTGGTAAGTGCCAAGAGCCTAACTCAAAGTGGCTTAAGCAGAAAATTAAGGATGTTTGGCTTACTGAACCCAGAAGTCCAAGTACAGCTGGGTCTATGGGCTAAATGATATCAAGAGGACTCAGTTTCTCTGTATCTTCTTTTTCCTTTCCTCTAAAATGGCTTCCTGTGCCCTGAGACAGTCCAGCTCCATGGGGTGGTCTCAAGCAGCCCCAGGTTTATTTTCCAAAAGTTAAGCAACCCCAGGAGAAAAACAGTTTCTTTCACAATAGTTTCAGAAAAAAAAAAAAACAGTGTTGACCTATATTGGGCTGACTTGAGCCCTTCCCAAACCAATGACGGTGGCCAGGCGAAAGAAATATGCTAGATGACCTGGGCACGTGCCCACACCAGCAACACATGGACCAAGTGTGGGGGAGGGGCAGCTCCCCCAAATAAAATCTGGACGCTATTTCTGGAGGAAAGAGGAATGAATGCAAGGGGAGGCAGAAACCATAGATGTCGAAAATATCCTACCCCTTGGCTGCTAGCATATATACACACACATACTTTTTCCATACACATAATTTTTACAAGCTTTTTTGTCACCATGTTTTTTTCTTCTTGTTTGGAAATAATTTCAAATTTACACAGAAGTTCCAAGAATAGCACAGACATTTTTTTCCCCTAAAGCGTCTGAGAACAAATTTTCAACATGATGTCCCATCGCCCCGGAATAGGATAAATCCTGGGAACAGTGACGTTCTCCTAAATAACCACGAGGCAACCACAGAAGTTGCAGATGCATTATTGTAATTTATTCACATCTCACCATTTGTCCCAATATTGTTGTCTGTGGACAAAAGATCCAATCCAGCATCACAATTTAGATTCAAGTTGCGCATTTGCAGGCAGGAGCGTCACAGAAGTGATGCTGTGGTCTCATGGCTCCTTATCGGGTGATGCATGATTTCCCTTTCTCCCATTACTGACGATGCTCACTTTGATGGCTTAAGATGTTGTCTGCCAGGTTTATCTATTGTAAGGTTATCCCTTTCCCTAGTTTAATGTTTTCTCATGGGGAGGTACTTTGTAAAGTACTATGCAAACTCCCATTTGTCATCCAACTTGGATATTAATTTTAGTAGCCCTTACTCTCTCTTGGCTGAAATATTGTTATTATCATAGTTGCCAAATAGTGACTATCTAGTTCCACCATCCCTTCTGTTATTCTACTCAATGGAAATCTTCATCTTTTCTTCATTTATTTCTTCATTTATTTATATCAGTGTTAATATTATTTCTTTTGATGTCCAAATTGTCCAGATTCTGTCCAGATTCAGAACCTCTTCAAGCTGACATCTGTGTCTTTTGGATTTGTCCCAGTTATGGACTGAATTATGTTCCCCCAAAGTTCTTGTTGAAGCCCTAACCCTCCATGTGACTGCATTTGGAGATGGGGCCTGTAAGGAGATTATTAGGTTAAATGGGGTCAAAAGGGTGGGCCCCTAAACCAATAGGACTGGCTTCCTTATAGGAGGTGAAAGAGACACCAAGATGGCCAGAGGAAAGGACATGTGAGGACACAACCAGGAGGCTGTCATCTGAAAGCTGGGAGAAAGGCCTTGGGAGAAACCAAACCTACCAGCACCTTGATCTTGGACTTTTAGCTTCCAGAACAGTGAGAAAATAGATTTTTCTTGTTCTAGCCCCCTAACCTGCAGTATTTTGTTCTGGCAAACTAATATAGTCCCTATTGTTCTTTGAACAATTCCTTCCTTTGTGGTACAAGATGTCCCAGGCTCATTTTGTATTTTCCCTGCCCTGGGCCTGGAGCCAGTCATTTCTTCAAAGACTTCTGGTTCCTTTTATTGGAAAGGGGTACTTAGAAGCCAAGATGTAGGTGCTAAGTGCTCGTTGCTTTTGGAATGTCACTGCTCCCAACCCTTCTCAAAGGACAGAACTAGGGAATACATACATCTAGACATATTCCCATCTACATGTATTTATTTGTTTATTTTTTGACCCCCCCCTTATTCGTTTATTTTTATACATCAAAAACTATAGATTGATTCAGATACCCTCCAATTCTAATCCAAAACCACAGGGTTCATTCTAGCTTTCTCCTTTTGCTTACATGTAATGTCCTCCAACAAGAAACCTGGCTTCCATTGTCTTTAGTGTATTTACTTCTTTGATCTAGTCCCCTGTTTGTAACCAATCCCCATTTCTGCTGCCACTTCGTCCTCATGTGGATCCTATTCACTCTCTGCACTGGGCTCTGTTATCTCATTCCAGGCAACTCTCTGCAGAAATGCCTTTCCCATGCCACTCAGGCTGACTCCTCACACTTGGTTATCCCCCTCTGTGGATGCCCTCCTTACTTTTCTTAGTCTGACACCCCCACATAGCCACCCCATATACAAGGAATACTTCTTAAACATACCATGGTATGTTTATGACCATGTTATAACATGGTTATAAACATGGTGTGTTTATAACCACATACATGGTTATGTCATGACTGTGGCTTCCCAATGCCAGGTCATTCCCACACAGGGATGCCCTCCTCACCCAGGCTCTAATAAATTGGGTGGAACCATTCCAAAGCATGGACCCCTATCACCCTTTTCAGATTGACTGCCCATGCCAGCCACCCCCTCCCTGAGGGGGATGCTTTCATCTCCCTCCTCTGGCTCTGATACCTTCCTCTGGACCACTGTGGCTTCCACTACTACAACCACTGGCACCTACTTTGCTCTGTCCTACTTAATGGTTTTAGGGCTAAATTGTTCATGCAGAGAAGGGAAAGCAAAGGAAAGGAAAGGAAAATAAGGGAAAGATGGAAGGGGAAAGAGACAGGAAGAGGAATTTTAAAATCTGAGGTATAGCATACTTACTTTAAAGTGCAGAAATCTGGGCACCTGGTGGCTTAGTTGGTTAAGTGTCTGTTTCTTGCGCAGGTCATGATCCTGGGGTCCTGGGATGGAGCCCCATGTCAGGCTCTCTGCTCAGCGGGGAGTCTACTTCTCTCTCTCCTCCTGCTTGTACTCTCTCTCTCACTCAAATAAATAAAATCTTTTTTTTTTTTTTTTAAGTGCACAAATCTTGGGGCACCTGGGTGGCTCAGTGGGTTAAGCATCCAACTCTTGATTTCGGCTCAGGTCAAGATCTCAGGGTTGTGAGATCACGCCCTACATCAGGCTCCACACTGAGCACTGAGTGTGAAGCCTACCTGAGATCCTCTCTCTCTCCTCTCCCTGACCCTCTGGTCCTTTCCCCACCTCTCACTCACACTCGAACACACTCTCTCTCTCTGTCTCTCAAATAAATAAATAAAGTGCACAAATCTTAAGAGAGTACTTATTGAGCTTTTACTAAGTGGAATTTTGCCAACACCCTAGAAGTCTCCCTCATACACCATCTGATTATTGCCCTCCCCAAGATAACTAACTTCTAGCATTATGGAATAATTTTGCTTATTTTTAAACATTATGTAAATGAGATGCATAGTTTATTCTTTTGTTTGTGACTAACTTCATTGACTCAATGTTATGTTTGTAAGATTTGTCCATGTTTTTGCGCATTGCAGTAGATGGTTCTTTGGCATTGCTGTGTAGTATTCCATTGAATGAATATTCCACTATTTATCTACCCATTCCATTACTGATGGTTATTTGGATTCTTTCTAGTTTTTTTTTACCATTTGGAGTAATGTGGCTAAACTCAACCCTGCAATGCCCTTTTGGTGCATACATGTGTGCATTTCTATTGGATTTCTATTGGATACATATTTGAGGATGGAATTATTGAATTATAATGAAAGCATATGCTCAGTTCTCATAGTTATTGCCAGGATTTTTGTAAAGTGTGGGACAAATTTACCTTGTCCCAGCAATGTGAGAGTTTCATTGGCCCCATCTTTACCAACACTTAGTATTATCAGTCTTTTAAATTTTAGTTGTTCTGGTGAATGTGTAGTTGTATTCCTTGTGGTATTAATTTGCATTTCTCTGATAACTCTGTTGAATGCCTTTAGGGTTATATATTAGCTACCTGTATACCTTCTTCTATGAAAAGTATGTTGTCCTTCCCATTTAAAAAAATGAAATTGTCTTTTTCTCTTATTTTATAGGATAGTTTTAATATATTCTGGATACAAGATCTTTGACAGATACATATATTGAAAATATCTTTCACTCTGTGGCTTGCCTTTTCACTCAATCATGTCTTTTAATAAATTTAAGTCTTTGATTTTACAAAGATACAATCTTTTCTTTATGGTTAGCTATGCATGTTATTTAAGAATTCTTTGCCTAATTCTAAAATAATGGGTTTATTTTCTTTTGCTATTCTCCACTGTTTTCTTCTAGAAGCTTTCTTTTTCTTTTACTGTGAACATTTGGTTTTTTTAGATGTGGTTTTAAGTTTTGCCAAGGATATATATGCACATGGTTTAAGAGGCAAAGAGCTTACTGGGCATGTAAAGAAAAATAGCAGTCCCAGATCCCTTCATACTTATTTCTTGCTTCCCCAAGTCATGATTTTCCATTCAATCAACTGATTTTATTTTTCTGAGAGAGAAATTGTCTCTAAATAACAAGCCTTTGTTGCCAATTCTTGATTTTTCAATTGTGGCCGTTCTCTTTTGACTTCCAGTATGGAAGATGAGAATTTAATTATTTTTAATTCCTTGCCTCTACCACACTTGATCACACTTCCAGTCCCACCCAACCTGTCAATGTGGTTATATGATGGTGTGGGTTAGACCAGTTTTCTGTGCTTACCCTGTTATGACTATGTAATTGTTACTCACGTCTGCATGGTATGCTGTACTGTAATCACTTTTGCTCTTTATTCTAGAGTTAGTAGTTGTCTTTTCATTGTTGCTGCTGGTGTTCATTTAGTTTTCTAATTAACGACCACTATTTCAACCCCACTTGTCCAAATCCCTTGCTATAACGTTTGGACACATGACGTATTCTGTCAGTTTCCTTTTCTTGAAGCAATCTCTCCTGCAGACCATGGATCCATCCCAATCCCATGTCTCTATAACCCTCATGAACCCCCATGAACCTTCCACCATCCTCCTTAGGGTTTCCTTTGCTTCTCTCCTACATCTATCCCCTCATTTCCTGAAGGCTATATCTTCCTGTTTCTTGTCTTATTCTCTTGTTTTTAGAAGTACATCCTCCAACAGGTTCTAGAGAAGGTGTGCAATGGAGATATAATTTCTGAAACTTCGAATATCTGAAAATGTCTCTAATCTACCCTCACACTCAACTGATCATTTTATTGGGTATATAGTTCCACGAGACAAATGGTTTTCCTTCATATTGCAAAAGTATATTTCTATTATCCTTTCCATTTGTATTAATGATAGGCCTAGGATGAATTTTACTTTTTTCTTTTTTTTTAAGACTTTATTTATTTATTTGACAGACAGAGATCACAAGTAGGCAGAGAGGCAGGCAGAGAGAGAGAGAGAGAGAGAGAGAGGAGGAAGCAGGCTCCCCGCTGAGCAGAGAGCCAATGCAGGGCTCAATCCCAGGACCCTGAGATCATGACCTGCACCGAAGGCAGAGGCTTTAACCCACCGAGCCACCCAGGCACCTCATAGGATGAATTTTCTTTATAATTTGAGGTAAGAATCAAAGTTTTCTTTTCCCCCAAAGTGGATAATAAATTTATCCAGTACCATTTATCGAAAAGGTCATTCTTTTCCCATATCACTGGACCTCTTAAGTGTGGATCTGCTTCTGGACACTCCATTGTATTTTTATCAATCTATTTAACTATAAGTTTTAACTGTTTTATTGTTTTAATTTTTGTAGCTTTGAAATAAGTTTTCCTAGCAGCTAGTTTATGTCCTTCACCTTCATAGTTCTTTTTTTTTTTAAGATTTTATTTATTAATTTGAAAGAGAGAGAGAGAGCCAGCACAAGTTGGGGGGAGGAGCACAGAGAGAGGGAGAAGCAGACTCCCCACTGAGCAGGGGGCCCAAGGTGGGGCTTGATCCCAAGAACATGACCTGAGCCAGGGGCTGACACTTAACTGGTTGAGCCACCGAGCTGCCCCAACTTCGTACTTCTTTAAGACTGTCTTTGTTATCTTTTGCTTTTTGAATTTCTACGTAAATTTTAGGATCAGCTTATCACTTTCCTCCAAAAAACCCTTCAGAAATATTTCACTGAGTTTTTAAAAAAACTAATAGCTTTGAAATTTAATTGACATGCCATACAAATCATCCACTCAAATAAGTGGATAAATTCAGTGGGTTTTATTACATTCACAGAGTTGTGCAAACATTTGCACAATAAATTTTAGAGCATTTTCATCACCCTTCGAGAAAACTCAACGTCCGCTAGCAATGACTCCTTCCCACTCCAACCCTAGGCAATTATTAATCCCATTTTCTGTCTTTATCCATTTGCCTATTCTGGACTTTTCACATAAATGGGATCATGAAATATGTGGTCTTTTATGACTTGCTTCTTTCACTTAGTGTAATGTTTACAAAGTTCATCCATGTTGTAGCATGTGTCAGTATTTCACTCTTTTTTATGGCTGAATAATATTTCATTGTACAGATGTGGCACATTTTATTTATCTATTCATTAGTTGATGGTCATTTGGACTGTTTCCATATTTGAGCATTTAATAATTATGCCACTGTGAACAGTCATGTGATAATCTGTCTTGGAGTATTCAGATCATTTACAGTGATGTAATAATCATATGGTTCGGTCTAAATCTACCATCTTGCTATTTCTTTTTTAAAATTTTTATTTTATTTAAATTCAACTAATATATAGTGTATTAGTAGTTTCAGAGGTAAATTTCAGTGATACATCTGTTGCATGTAACACCTAGTGCTCATAATATCACGTGTCCCGCTTAATGCCCATCATCCCTTACCCCACCTACCTCCCTTCCAGCAACCCTCAGTTTGTTTCCTAAAGTCAAGAGTCTCTTCGTTTGTCTGCCTCTCTGATTTCATCTTATTTTTCCCTCCCTTCTCCTATTATCCTCTGTTTTGTTTCTTAAATTCTACATATGAGTGAAGTCATATGATAATTGTCTTTCTCTGATTGACTTATTTCATTTAGCATAATACCCTCTAGCCCCATCCATTGTTATTTGTTTTCTCCACATCTCATATTTTCTTTCTTTTCTCTTCTTTTCTTGCCTCTTAAAAAGTTGATTGTTTTCAAATATTCCTTTGATCCTTATTAATGATTTAATATCCATATAGCATTTAAATATGTTTAGTGGTTGTTTTAGGGCAAGGGTCAGCCCACGGCCTCTTTTTTATGGCCCATGAAGTAAGAATGCTTTTTAATAACAAACTTTATTTAATAGAACAGTTTTAGAGGTATAGAAAATTGTGAAGAAAGTGTGGCTTTTCCATATGTCCTGTGCTCAGTCTTCTCTATTATTAGCATTTTATGTTATAGTATGCTCCATATGTCACAGTTAATGAACCAATAATGATACATTATTATTAACTAAGGTCCACACTTTATTGAGATTTTCTTAGTTTTTAAAAATTGTGATTAAAATAAGGGCACCTGGGTGGCTCAGTTGGTTAAGCGTCTGACTCTTGATTTAGGTTCAGGTCATGATCTCTGGGTTGTGGGATCGAGCTCTGATTGCGGCTGGAGCTCAGGGAGGAGTGGGCTTGGGATTCTCTCTCTCCATCTCCCTCTGCCCCAACCCTGCTTGCGCTTGCGCATGCGCGCGTGTGCGCACGCACACACACGCTGTCTCTAAAATAAATAAATAAATAAATCCCCCAAAATTGTGATAGAATGCACATCACAAAAAATTGACCATCTTAGCCATTTTTAATTGTTCAGTGATGTTAATATCCTCACATCATTGTGCAACCAATCTCCAGAAGTCTTTTCATCTTGCGAAACTGAAACTTTATACCCATAAAACAACATCTCTTCATTTTTCCCTCTTCCATCTCCCGGCAATCACTGCTTTGCTTTCTATTTTTATGAATTTGACTACTCTAGATGCCTTATGTAAGTGGAATCACGTAGCACCTATGTTTTCATGACCAGTTCATCTCACTTCGCCTAATGTCCTCCAGCTCCATCCACGTTGTAGCCATGTCCAAATTTCCTTCCTTTTAAAGCTTGATTAATATCCATGGTATGTATATTCTACATGTTGCTTATCCACTCATCCACCAACGATTACTTGGGAGGTTTCCTCAGTTTTTACCTAAAGTCCTGTTGTTGGTTCAGGATCCAATCCAAGATGCCACACTACATTTAATCTTGTTTCCTCAGGCTCCTCTGGGTGGTGAGAGTTTCTCAGACCCTCCTTTTTCTTTTTTCTCTTCTTTCTTTCTCCCTTCTCTTTTTCAGTCATTCATTTTTTTATGACTTGGACAATATTAAAGAGTACTGGTCAGATATTTTGTACAATGTCCCTTTATTTGGATTTGCCTGATGTTTTTCTCATGCTCTGACTAGGGTTATGGTTTTTTTAAGGAAGATCACACAGGTGAAGTGTCATTTTAATCACATCACGAGTACATACTATCAACCTGACTTATCATTGTTTATGTGAAGCTCGATCATCTGGCTGATTCTCTAACGTTAACCTTTCATCCTTTTCCATACTGGACTGTTTGGAGGGAAGTCACCATGCCCACCCACATGTAAGGAGTGGGGAGTTATGAGAGTAGAGAACAGTTATGAGTTATGAGAACTTTGAGAACAGAGTATCTCATAAATTAGCTTCTTCTGCCTGAGAGGTTTGTCAAGAACAGTTTTAACATTTTTCGAAGGTTGAAAAATTCAAAAGAAGAATAATATTTTATGATACTTGAAAATGGTTTGAAATTTAAATATCAGAGTCCACAAATAAAGTTTTATTGGAACACAGCTATGTTCACTCATTTACATATTGTCTATGGCTGCCTTTTTTTTTTTTTTAGATCTTTATTTATTTATTTGACCGACAGAGATCACAAGTAGGCAGAGAGGCAGGCAGAGAGAGAGAGAGAGAGGAGGAAGCAGGCTCCGTGCTAAGCAGAGAGTCTGATGTGGGGCTCGATTCCAGGACCCTGGAATCATGACCTAAGCCCAAGACAGAGGCTTTAACCCACAGAGCCACCCAGGTGCCCCTATGGCTGCTTTTCTATGACAACAGGGGAGTTGCAGCAGAGGCTGTGACCTTTGACATCTAAGATATTCACTATCTGGCCCTTTACAGGAAAATTTTGCCAACACTTGATCTAAGGTTTAAAATATGGATCTTTGGGCGCCTGGGTGGCTCAGTGGGTTAAGCCGCTGCCTTCGGCTCAGGTCATGATCTCAGGGTCCTGGGATCGAGTCCCGCATCGGGCTCTCTGCTCAGCAGGGAGCCTGCTTCCCTCTCTCTCTCTCTCTGCCTGCCTCTCTGCCTACTTGTGATTTCTCTCTGTCAAATAAATAAATAAAATCTTAAAAAAAAAAAATTAAAATATGGATCTTTAACTTATAACAGTTTTCCTTCAAATAACATTATATCACGTTGTGTAAAAATTAGAAACTTAAAATAACATAGTCCCGGGGCACCTGGGTGGCTCAGTGGGTTAAGCCTCTGCCCTCAGCTCAGGTCATGATCTCAGAGTCCTGGGATCGAGCCCCACATCGGGCTCTCTGCTCAGCAGGGGGCCTGCTTCCCCTCACCCTCTCTGCCTGCCTCTCTGCTTACTTGTGATCTCTCTCAATCTGTGTGTCAAATAAATTTTTAAAAAAATAGTATAGTCCCTTGGGGGCGCCTGGGTGGCTCAGTGGGTTAAGCCGCTGCCTTCGGCTCAGGTCATGATCTCAGGGTCCTGGGATAGAGTCCCACATCGGGCTCTCTGCTCAGCAAGGAGCCTGCTTCCCTCTCTCTCTCTCTCTCTGCCTGCCTCTCCATCTACTTGTGATCGCTCTCTGTCAAATAAATAAATAAAATCTTTAAAAAAAAAAAATAGTATAGTCCCATTTTCCCCTCTAATAGTTTGTGTCATTATACATTTCATTTCTACATGTTATAAGCCCCACAATACATTTTATTCTTTTGTATTTAAATAGTTAGTTGTCTATTAAGCAAATTTTTAAATGTCAAAAATATATTTTATATTATAAAATATATAAAAATATATTTTATATTATAAAATATATAAAAATATATTTTATATTTAACCACATATTTTCCATTTCAGATTCTATTTATTCCTTTGTGTAGATCCAAATTCCATCTGCTGTCATGCTCCTTGTGCCTGAAAAACTTTAACATTTGTTAGAGTGCTGGCTGACAAATGATAAAGTTCCTTTACTTTTGTGTGTGTCAAAAGTTTTTGTCTCACCTTCCTTTTTAAGATATTTTCTCTAAGCTTAGAGATTTAGGTTGCATAGTATCTTTTTTTTTTAAGTGTGTGTGTGTGTGTGTGTTTAAAGATTTTTATTTATTTATTTGACAGAGAGATCACAAGTAGGCAGAAAGGCAGGCAGAGAGAGAGGGAAGCAGGCTCCCTGCTGAGCAGAGAGCCCGATGTAGGGCTCGATCCCAGGACCCTGAGATCATGACCCAAGCAGAAGGCAGAGGCTTTAACCCACCCAGGGAGCCACCCAGGCACCCCTGGATAGTATCTTTTTTACTCACAACTTTAAAAATTATGTTCTATTGTCTTCTGGCTTGTATAGTCTCTGACAATAAGGCTGTGATAATTTTTTTTCTCTGTATGTAATGTCCTTTTTCTACTCTAGTTTCTTTTAAGATTTTCTCACTGTCACAGACTTTCAGCAACTTGATTATAATGGACCTCACTGTCATTTTGTGATGAGTGCTGACATCCTTTGATTTCTGGGTTTCTAGTTTTTGTCAGATTTGAAAAATTTGGGGTCACTATTTTTTCACTTTTCCCTCTCTTTCAGGATTTCCACTCTAAGGATGTTAGAGCACTTGATAGCCTCTCATAGGTCACTGGTTCTCTTGTGTTTTTGGTGTGCTTCTTTTTTTCTCTCTGTGCTTCCTTTCAGAAACATTCCACTGAAGGGGTACCTGGGTAGCTCAGTGGGTTAAAGCCTCTGCATTCGGCTCAGATCATGATCCCAGGGTCCTGGGGTCGAACCCCACATCGGGCTCTCTGCTCAACAGGGAGCCTGCTTCCCTGTCTCTCTGCCTGCTTCTCTGCCTACTTGTGATCTCTGTCTGTAAATAAAATCTTTTAAAAAAAAGAAAAGAAACATTCTGCTATTATGTCATCATACGGCTTTGAGTCTACTGATCTCTTCTTCTGCAATGTCTAATATGCTGTTAATCCCATCTATTCAAACTATATTCAAAGCACATTTAGATCGTGTATGTTTCATCTCTTCAATTCATCAGTCTTTGGGTCATTTCCTTAAAGTAATAATGTGCCTCTTAAGATTTATCTCTGTTTTTAATCTTTAGCAAGTTAACTACAGTGTCCCTGAATAGGGTTTCTTTGTAATCATCCTATTTAGTTTGAGTCTTATGTCAAGTATAAAGTATTTTTGGCTAGTATATTTTGGCCAGTAATATTATTTCTTTTTTTTTTAAAGATTTTATTTATTTATTTGACAGAGAGAGATCACAAGTAGACAGAAAGGCAGGCAGAGAGAGAGATAGAGGGAAGCAGGCTCCCTGCTGAGCAGAAAGCCCTATGCGGGACTCGATCCCAGGACCCTGAGATCATGACCTGAGCTGAAGGCAGCAGCTTAACCCACTGAGCCACCCAGGCGCCCCAATATTATTTCTACCCCATTATTTCTCTCCTCTCCTTTTTGGAATCCAGAAACATATGTTAGAACTTCTATTGTGTTGCATGTTACACTAACAGTATTTTCTGCGTCCTCCCATCTTTTTATTTTCCTGTGGTGTGCTTCAGTCTAGGTATTTCCTACTGAACTCTCTTCCAGCTCACTAATTCTCTCTTCTGCTCCATCTATACATCAAGATCTGTGTAATAAGTTCTTAATTTTAGTTATTGTATTTTTTCCATTCTAGGATTCCATTTGATTCTTTATTGTTCATTAATCCCAATTCTTTTATGAAAGCCTACAACTTGTTATCTCTTTTATTACACAGTATTATCTTATTTTCAAACCGTGTCTTATGAAAATAGCCAAATTTGAGCGTCAGAAGACCTTACAGTCTACCTAATGCATGATCTCTGTAGTTCTGAGAATCAAATATTTAAAGTAATTTAAAACAATAAGGCTTAGGTCTGTGTGTGTGTGTCTGTCTGTCTGTCTGTGTGCGTGTGCACACACATGCACGTGTGTGTGTGTGTATTTGTAAAGATGACAACGAATAACTGAGGACTTGTTGATGGATGAAAGAAAATGAGGGTGTGTATATAAAAGGCCAATCATATCTGAACAATGATGAAAAGGTTTTACTACTGACCTTTATAACTATGTAGTTTTCTACATTTGATCTGAGCTCAGAATTGAAAAACAACAACAACAACAACAACTAACAATGTCTGATAAGTCTAATATCTGGGTCTCCTTTGAGGTTGTATTTTCTACGATCTGTTTTTCTCTTAGGTTTCAGGAATTAGTCCAGTTTCTTCACATACATGATAATTAATTTTATTTAATTTGAAGCAATCTCAAACTTACAGAATGGTCCCTAATATAATACAAAAAACAATTTCACTGACTCATCTGGGAGTAAGTTGCCACCATCTCCCAAACACTTCAATGTATGATTCCTATGAAGAAGGACATCCTCATGGATAACCACAATACCATCATCAAAGTCAGGAAATTAACACTGGAACATTACTACCATCTAATCCACACCTCCCATTCATGTATCACCAGCAACCCCAATAATGTCCTTGTAGCAAAAGGATCCAGGACAGAATCACATGTTACACGTGGTTCTCAGATATCTCTAGTCTCCTCCAATATGGGATGGTGTTTCAGTCTCTTCTTAACTTTGAGGATACTCTTGTAGATTACAGGCCCGTTGTTTTGTTAGATGATCTCTTACCTTGGACTCGGTCTGGTGTTTCCTCACGATTAAATTCAGCTGGAGCATTTCATGTAAGAATGTCACAGAAATGATACTATGTCTCTCTCCTATTGCATCCTATTGGGTAGGGCATGATTGTCCCATCACTGTGATGTTCACTTTGACTACTTGATCAAGTTGGTGTCTGCCAGCCTTCTCCACTCTAAAGTTACCCTTTTCCCTGTATAATTGATACACATTTTGTAGGAAAGTACTTCGAGAATGTGTAAATATTACATTCCTCAACAGACTTTCCACGTATTCATTTATTTATATCAGTATGGAATTCTGGATTTCTATTTTATTCAGTAAGTAAGAATCTATTAATATCATTAATGATTTTGATGCTGAGAAGAACCCCATCCAGCCAATGGAGGTCCTTTCCAGCTGGCTTCTGTACTCTTTTGACATGTCTCCATCATTCTTTGAGTACTTATTTTTGGAAGAGCTTTATTGAGTGTAATTCACATACCATACAATTCACCCATTTACAGTGTACAATTCAGTGGCTTTTAGTACATTCACAGATGGGTGCCGCCATCACCACAGTCAATTTTAGAAGAGTTTCAACGTCTCAAAAGGAAACCTTGTAATCTTTAGCTATCTTCCTCGTATCCTCCTGTCCCCACTTCAGCCCTAGGCAACCACTAATCTACTTTCTGTCTCTATACATCTCCCTGTTCTGGACTTTCATATGAATGGAATGAAATAATATGTGACATTTCTCACTTAGCATCATGTTTTCAAGGCTCATCCGAGGTGTACCAGGTATAATTATTTCATTCCTCTTTGTGGCTGAATAATACTCCATCCATTGTATGGAGAACATATTTTGTTTGTTTTCATCAGTTGGGCATTTGAGAGTGGTTTCCACCTTTTGTCTATTATGACCGATGTTGCTATAAACATTCCTGCACAAGTTTTTGTGCGGACACGTGTTTTTATTTGTCTTGGGTATGCTCAGAAATGGAATTGCTGGGTCATATGGTAACTCTGTTTAATCATTTCTGAGTACTTCTTTATTTTCTGGCGCAAGATGATTCAGGCTTGTCTTGTACTCTCTCTGCCCCATCCCTGTAATCAGCCATTTCCTGAAAGGAGTCCTGGTTTCTTCTGGTCGACAGTGGTATTCAGAAATCAAGACTAGAGCATAGCATAACGTATAGAGCTGTCGAATCACTGTGTTATTGTACACTGTGTTATTGAAACTAATGTTAACTTGGTGTATCAACTGTATTTTAACCAAAAAAAAAGGAAAGAAATCAAGACTTGGGGGCTAGCTATGCTCTTTATTATTAAGACGTCACTGCTCCCAATCCCTCTCAGTGGGTAAAGCTAGGAAATATATGCATATATATATATATATATATATATATATATAAATGTATATGCATTGACACAAACACACAACATAAACATGTCATACACACTTACATCAACATTTATTTCTATACCTATTTACTTTGAAAATCACAAGTTCTCACCAATACCTCCAATTCCAAACCAACACTGTAGGGTTCCTTATAGTTTTCTCCCTCCCCATACTTTTAACATCCTTTGCCAGCATTGGGAAACCTGGCTCACTCCCTCAACATATTTCCTTATTGGATTGGTTCCACTATGGGTAACCAATGGCCCCTGCTCCCTATGGGGACCCATCCTGTGCCCTCCTGGGCTCCAACACTTTACCCCAGGCCACCACCACCACTCTGTTGCCCACATGAATGGGCTTTTCACCTCAACAGGCTCTGATATTCCACACCTTTTGGATGCCCTGCCCTCCCCTTTTCAGGGATGCCCTTCTCATCCCCTGTAGAACCCCCTTCTCAACGCTTGGCCACTACCTTTGTCAAATGCCCCTTCGGGGTCCAACCAATCTCCCTCACGGAGCTGGCCTGCACGCAGATATCTTCCTATCTCATTTGGGCTTTGATATCTCACTCCAGGCTGCCTTCCTCCTTGGATGCCTTCTTCCTGCTTGAGTGCTGACATGTGGGTGAGGCTATCTGCTTGCACAATTGAGCTTTGACTCTCTTTTCTCTCTCTCTCTCTCCCCCCTGCCCCACTGCTGGTCCCGTTCTGGCTGTCCCCCCAAGCAAAAAAGCCCTCCTTACTTCACTTGAGCCCCAAAACCATTGCAGGACCATTGCGTTCCCCACCCCCAACCCCCAGGGTCATCTACCTTGACTTATCCAAAGGCTTCCGGACGGGACTGAATTGCTCTTGAAGGGAAGGGAACTGAAGGGAAGAGGAAAAGAAAGAGGAGGGCAAGGAGGAGGAGGAGGAGGAGACAGCCACCTGGCAATTTTTTATGGAAAGGCAGACTCTGTGTGTGACAGGTTGTCGAGGCTCTGGTTGATGCCATCTTCCTCCACGGAAAACTTCATTCCTTCTGAAGACAGAGTTCCTTCCAGGGTCCCAGAGTTAAGCCAGATTGGGGCAGGTTGAAAATGAGCTCACTGGTTGCTGAGACAGCCCTTAGAAGAAGTGTGCTGGGAAGGGAGAACAGAGCCCGGAAGGCGATGTGGGGCTTCAGGGACTCAGGGAGGTGAGAGACCCTAGCCTGTGTCGGTGGGCAGATGGGAAGGAAACCCATCCAGTGGGAGATGCAGGCAGCACCCGGAGAACTGAGGGTGGGGGGCAGGAGTGCGGTGGGGGAGGGGCTGAGCCCGGGGAGGCGGACTTTGGCCAGGAGAGGGGACCACCTCATAGGGTGAGGAAAGGAAAGACTCAGGCCTGCCAGGTGTCCAGGACTTTGGCTGGGACCCTGCCTGCATCTCTGTTCATCTCTGTGCAGCTGCTGTTTCCTGGAGTGGCTGAGGTAAGCTCACTGCAGAGAAGGGTAAGGGGGGTAGAAGGAGAAGGAGGGCAAGGGAACAGGATACGCTGGTGGGGAGAGCTACTCAGTGAGGGCGGTGTCCGTGAGGGAGGGGAGCTTGGGGGCAGGAGGGAACCCAATGAGGGGAAGAGACTGGGGAGGTTATTAATTGGAAGGGGGCTGGGTGGTCCCATCTCTTTGTCTAGACAGGGAGCACCTGAGAGCAGCAACCACCCCTTCCCCTCTAATAATGATCCCAAGGCAGAGCCTCAGAGAGGAGGCCTCTTTTCTCATTCTTTTCCAGAAAGCGGGGGGGGGGGGGGGGGGGGGGGGGGGGGATGGGGGGAGCAACTAAAGTGTGAGCCCCAGACTTTCTGCCTCATGGTGGGTGTGGGGAAGTGAGGGTTCCCCCCAACCTCTCCTCTCCCCTCCTCAGTTAGGCCTTTGGCCCCAGGCATCCTGGAGCAGGCCTGTGTCCTGGGTGGGGGAATAGAAGTGGGGGTAGGGAACGGGCTGGGGGCTTCTGTCCGCTTCCTTCCATTCCCCATGGGTCAGGCAGGGGGACCAGGCTGGATTTGTTTCCCATTTTGCTCTTGGCTCTTCTGGTGGAAAAATCGAAGCGCTCCCCTCGGTACAGCTGAGGCGGAGAGGAGAAGGCGAGAGCGTGGCTGGGAGGCTGGCCTGGCAGGGAAGTTGAGGGGTAGGCGGGGCCTGGCTGGGAGAGACTGCCCCCCACCCCCCCAGCCCCGCCTTCTCAGCCCCCTCATTCTACGTGGCTCTCCAGGCCCAGGCTTCAGTCCTCAGAGGCTGAGGTGGAGGGGGCGGGGCCTGGGAGGAGGCCAGCCCTGGCCTGGGTTCAGACTCAGGCCCATAGCACCCTCTCTCCAGGCTTATGGCCAAAACAGCCTCCAAATGGTGCCTTAAAGTCCCCTTGGGGTCCTAGAAGGAACCACTGGAAAGCTGCAGCAAGAGGGCGCGTGCCTGGTCAGGGCGGTCCAGGGCTTTGTCCTAATGAGGAGGCAAGCTGTGTGCTCAGAGGGTCCCCCAGGCAGCTCCTGGGCATTTCTGGACACCTGGAAGCCTTTCTGTCCATGATCCACGTCACGCTCACCACGACCCCAATCCGCTTTGGCCGTCCCCATTTCATAGGGGAGGAAACGGAGGCTCTAAGAAGTCAAAGTTTGGAGAGCATCAAAGTGGCAGAGTCAGGATTTGTGTCTGGCTCATTGGATGCTGTTCTTTTCCTAGCACTGAAAATCCTGGAAAGCCTTCCTGCCCGGGGCCCAGAGCCCCCTGAACAGTACTTGGGGCTGCCCCGTCGGGGAGCGAACCTGCGGGAAGCCACGAGGTGCTTTTGGCCGTGCCCCGCGCACAGCCCCATCTCTCCCACTGATCCCAGCACCTTGTCTGGCATAGAGGAGCCTGGGGAGATCGCCCACCCTCTTCCTGTCAATCTCACGCCACCCCCACTCCCCACTCCATTTTTCCAGCCACCCCAGTCCCTTACCCAGGCCCCCTCTCCAGCCTGATGGAAAGAGGAACCCAGAGAGGAGCCCAACCACTTTCCCTCTGGAATCTGCTGCCTCGGCTTTCGGATGGAGAAACCATCTGGAGTGTATTACGGGCGGTAGAGAAAGCCGAGAGCAGGAAAATGTGAGTTGGCCCCCGAGGCTCCCGTCTACAGGAAGAAGGGGCTCGGTGCTCTTCAGAGGACGGGCCAGCAGCTTCCCCCATTTCCCAGTCCCTGGAGGGGGGCACATAAGAGAAGATGCCCTGTGAAAGACTGCCCAGGCCTCTAGACACGAACCTGCTTGTCTTACCTACCTACTTGCTTGTCTTACCTTCCCATTTCACAGAAAAACACAGGCCCAGAGAGGGATAGTAACTTCCCCAGGATCACACAGCAAATTATGAGGACCAAGATGGGAGAGAGAGCCCTTCCACGTACATTTACGTGTCAATGGACTGTACATCCCCAGAGTTGGGGGGGGGCGGATGGGGGGATTTGGAACAAGGGGGCAGGCTAGAGGCTGGAGGCTTTTTCTCTCCTTCACTTCAAATGAGTGAATCGAAGGGGCAAAGGGCAATGAAAACAGGAAGGAATATCCTTCACTCTTTCTGGGTCTCCATTCCTTGCCTCCCAGCAAGTGGGACTCCTGTCCCACTTGCCGCCCTCCCCTGTGCCTGGTTGGTCCCGGGGTGAGGGCCATCTAGGCTCTTCTTCAGGGCCCCAGGAGCCCCTCCCCTATGTGGGGCCCCAGCTCCAGACGTGGCAGGGCCGGCAGGAGTGAGGTTTCTCTGCTCCCTCCCAAGTGCTGTGCTGGCGGCTCCCGAAATAAAAATCAAATGTGGGCTTGGCAGAGGGAGCGGGGTGGGAGAGCAGCCGGCGAGCGGCGGCAGCGCCCGGCTTCATTCTTTCCATCGTAACTTCACCTCCTAACCTCTGGCATTTTAATTATTCTCCTACCCGCTTGATTCTGCGGGGGCCAGAGGGTGAGCTCACCCTTTCCTCTAGTCGGCAAGGGGATGGCCGCTGCCTGGACCCCCAGCCCCCAGCCTGCTCCCCGGAAGCTGGGGGGAGGGGGGCGGGTTGCAGGCTAGAGGCCACAGGCCTAGATGCTCCCTTCTGCGTCTGCCGGTCCCAGAGGGAGGCCTGGAGAGGGCCAGTCTCCCAGACCTCCAGCCTGGCACCTAAGGTTCCCAGGGTGAATCACTGGGTCCTCACACCCACTGCTCCATGGAATGCAGGCCACCCGTCTTCAGCCAACGCGTGACCAGCCCATCGTCTGTTCTGTGGATGCTGCAGACATGTTCTGTGCAAGCCAAACGGGGCTGAAGACCTGGGCCCGAGCTCCTGGTCTGCACTCATGCCAAACCCACGAAAAGGGCAAGACCAAGTCAGTCCTGGTCATTTGCTTCATCTCCCCAGAGTGTCCATTTTTTTTCCCCCAGTAGTCAGTGATTTAAAGCATTATTTTCATATGGGTAGGGAGTAAAACGGACTATGAATTTTTCTTTTCCAAGTTCTCAGAAAAGATCTCCACTTGGCACTGTCCATAGACGCCAGGGAACAGCATTGTCCCCCCTGGGACTGGCCACGAAGGAGGAGGAGACCATGGGCGAATCTGTGTGTAGCCAGTTTGTTCGGACCCCAGGCTGGTACTGACACAGCTGCTGGGTCAGGGTGGACAGCCTTAGCCCATCCTGGGAGGCCGAGGCCAGGGCCGGAGCCGGCTACTGAGTCTTGTGTCTCCAGAGGAGGTCTGTTTCCATAGGACAAGCAGCACGGGCCCAGGGCAGCCTCAACTTGGATGCCGGGGCCAGCACCCAACCAAGGCCTCCTGCTCAAACCCAGGCCCTGGGAGCTCCCCCATGCCCCTGCCTCACTCCCCTGCCCTGAAAGGAAGCCCCCTTGCCTTCCTCCTTCTTGCCCTGTCAGTCTCCCTTGAATGAATGTTCCACTAACAAGCAATTCCTGGCACCTACCAGGCCGGTGCCAGGCCTTGTCGTGGGCAGTTTCAGCCTCTGCCCCAGGAGGGCTTTGGGAAGCAAGGAGTTGAAGTGTGCTGTAGCTCAATGCAGGGGGGGGGGGTGTTGCGGAGAGGGAGAGGTAAGCTCCAGGCTGCAGCAGCCCCTGGGAGAGAACTCCTGACCCAAGCTCCGGGAGCAGAGCATCAGGAAAGTCTTCCCAGACTGGAGGCCTGAGGGGGAGTGGGGCTGGCCTCCGGGGAGCAGTCCCTGCAACAGCCCCTGCAAGGCCCAGCAGGAGAGAGAACCGGGCATAGAATTTGCAAGTATAAAAGCTGCAGGGGGAGGATGAGGAAGGGAGCAGGGGAGGAGGGAGCCGCAGGAGCACTTAGGGTGGTTGGTTGGGGGTGGGGGAGGGTCAGATGATCCAGGATCACATGATCCAGGAAGATTTCAGGAGGACTGGTTGGCTGGGAAGTGATCAGAATGGAAGAGGAGCGGCTCCTAGGAGGCTGTCACCAGAGGTCCAGGTAGAAGGTGACAGCGGCCAGGCCCAGGCCAGTGGCGGCAGGGTGGAAAGAGGCAGAAGTCACAGGACGCGGTGACAGATGGGCAGAGGGACCTGCCTTTCTGGTTGGAACATCTGGCCGGGCAGTTTTCTGCAGAACTCAGTGGCTTTGATAAGCCTGCGCAGGCATCCAACAGGATGCTGCCCCTACCCCCCGGGGTGGCTGGAGGTACCAAGGGCTCCTGGAGGGGATGCAGAGAGGCCAGGCTCAAACCTATGGGAAAACCAAGGAGACAGAGCCTGCTAGAGAAGGAGTAGCCAGAGAGGGAGGCGAGAAAGCAGGAGAGGAGGGGCTGCCAAAGTCCCCAAAGGAGGAGGTCTTCTTCTTTTTATTTATTTTTTTTAAGATTTTATTTATTTATTTGACAGACAGAGATCACAAGGAGGCAGGGGAGGGGGGGGACAGGCTCCTGCTGAGCAGACAGCCATGTGCAGGGCTCCATCCCAGGACGCTGAGATCATGACCTGAGCTGAAGGCAGAAGCTTAACCCACCACACCACCCAGGTGCCCCAAGGAGGAGGTCTTCTTAAAGGCCAACAATGTCGAGGGCCACAGAGGTGAAGCAGGCTGAGGCCAGAGAAAGGACACATGGCCTAGGGAATCACCCACCTCCACCACCTCCAACACCAACAACAGTGTCCACCAGAGAATCACCCAGATCCCTAAGCTGGGCTGGAGAGGAGCACACAGCCTACCTCTGGCCTCCCGGGGCGCTCATGGTCTCCTAGATTAAATCCTGGTGGGCTGCCAGGCTCCCGGACAGCTCCATGCCAGCCTGGCCCCCAGGCTTTCTCCTAAAGGAGAAAGAAGCAATGTTCCCAGCATTGAGAGGAGAGGCGCAGAGGCCTGGAGGCCCAGAGATCCCAGAGACTATGGGGGTTTGGATCCCACAGAGGGTTCCTAATGACTTCACCAAAAAGGTGACCCACTCTACCCAGGGCTTAAAAAGACTAGCAGGATTTGGTCCAAGTGGCCATGGCAGCAAAAGGAACCGCAGGAGGAGGGGAGGATGAGAAAGAAAGGGTGTGTCCGTGGGAAGGTGCCTACATCTGCACGGCAGCCCGTAGCTCAGGGTGGCTGCTGGTCCCAAAGAGGAGCCAGGTGAAAGGGCCAGAGCACAGGGGTGTGGGGTGCCAAGGGAGACCCCAGACCATGTCCACAGGTGTCTCTTGACCTGGGGCTCTCCGACCTGGTGCTGTTTCTCTGTTCATCCATCCATCCATCCATCCATCCATCCATCCATCCATCCGGGAAATATTTATTGAGCTCCTACTATGTGCTAGGCAAGTGCTGGAGGGGCAAGGTAAAAGTCCCTGCTGTCCCCGAGTTTAAGTTCTAGGATGAGACACAGACTCTGAAGCTGTCAACAAACCCAGACTAAAAATGAAGATCATGATAGGGGTTGTGAAGAAAATAATGACCAGCCACTGAACGAGCCTGTGGCCCAGGGCTCCTTGTGGGCAGAGCCTGTCTCCTCCATCAGACTAGGAGCCCCGCCCCTCTGAGGAACGACAAGGAAGGGAGCATCCAGGAGCGGGAGCTGAGCTGTTAGAGAGCTCCCAGGAACGGCTGCTTCTTCAGCCCGGCTCAGGAGCCTCCTCCAGGAGGGCCCTCTCCAGCTCAGGCTTACATGCTGGCTGACCTGGCTGACCACTGCCCCCCACCCCCACAGCCACCACTGCTGTCTTCAGTAGCAGCAGCGGCAGCGTTGGCGGCGGCGGCGGCGGCTCTCTCGGCTCTTGGTGAGACCTGTAAGCCAGAGCCCTGGCTAGCAGGTGCAGCGTGTTCAAGGGAGGGCTCGTCAAATGGACCCAGCATCCGAGGGGGGTGGCAGTCTTGGAGAGGGACCCCCCTTCCCAGACAGGCCCGAGGGGGAAGGCTGCTCTCCCTCCCTCCTCTCTACCCCCCACCCCATTAAACCCTTAAATTAACCTCAGCCCCACCCGAGCTGAAGAGAGTGCCCCAAAATAAATTTTAAATTACATGCTGCCTGGGGGCAACCACAGCTCTCCTTCTTCCCTCTGCAGCAAGTAGTTCCACCCCGCCCAATGCTGGGGGGCCTCCCCCCAAGATGACTATTTATACAGCTCCCCTCTTTGCTGTCTGGCCCTGCTGTCCTTGGGTGGGTGAGGCCCAAGCAGGCTACACAGCTCTCCCAGGAGGCTCAAGTGTGTGGGGGAGGCTGTGAGGTCTGACCGGCATGGGGATCTCATTTATAGTCCTGTCGGGATATTTTGGGGGTGCTGCTAACAATTACAAGGGCACAGATCTGGAACTTGGGCACACCGGGCATCTGGTCATCCAGGAATGGGGCCCAAATTGCTCTCTCCCTGAATGCAGGTTTCTCAGGAATGAGAGAAAGAAAGAGAGAGAGAAAGAGGTGCCTTCGCCCCCTAGTTGCCAAGCAAGATGGGCAGCCCCTCCTGCCCCCCAACCTGGCAAGGGCAAGACTGCTCTTGTTCCAAAGGCCCCAGGCACAGGGAGATTCCTGGGGGTGGGAGGGGCAGAGGTTGAGCAAAAAAAGTGGAAAGCTGGATGTGGTTATTTTGAGACCACAGGCCCAGGCCAAGGACCTCTCTGGAAAAGCCACCTTCCTTTCTGGGATCCCAGTTCCGGACTGGAGCTGCTCTCCTCGAGTATAGAGAAGGGAGGGAAAAGTCAAGAGAGAAGGAACTCGAGAAGACAGTGGGAGAGAGACGTGCGCACACAGAGGAACAGAATGAAGGAAAGACACAGACCCAGAAACACCGAGGTGCGTGACAACACGAAGACCGGGAAGACAGGCCTGGCCCCGGCCTGGCAGCACCTAGCATCTTCTGTGTGGCACTTGTGGGCCCAGACGCCTGCCTGGCCCCTGGCCCCTGGCCCCTGGCCCCTCTGCCCTTCTCTCCAGGAGGGTGGGTAAACGGCCTCCAGGTCACCCCACGAGGGAGACTGTCCCACTGCTGCTCCCCGCTGCCCCACCCCTGCTCTGGACCCCCTCCCCTCCACCCCCACTGCCTGCCCCTCAGGGGCTTCTCCTGCCTCTCCAATGCCCTGCAAAGGGAAGCAGAAGTGAGTTCAGGAGGTGGACAGGTAAATAAGGGCCCCCTCCCACCACGGACTGAGCCCCAGAGGAGGGGAGAGGATGCTGAAGAAAGTGGGGAGGCCAGGAGAACCCGCCCCCAAGGAGCTGGCTCACAGACCTGAGTACCGGAAGGAGAGAGTGAGATGGCCCTGGGGATGGGGAGGTACGTGTGGTACTGTCACGTCTGGAGGACCAGGTACACATCCAAGTTCATAGCTCATGTGTGTGATTTAGGGGACAGGGCTTATCCACGGACTGAGGAGAGAGCAAACAAGACAGCACAAGAGGAGCACGCCAGGGGGCCACCACTAAGGGGATATTTGCATTCACAAATAAAGTAGGTGCCAAGAACTGTGCCAAGATCCCAGGCGAGGGGGTTGGGGGGGGTAGCAAGGGGAAGGGAATAGAAGATTCTACCAGTGCTGCCTGGGAGGAGTGGGGGGGCACCAGTTACAAGAGCCCCCCTCCCCCCCACTTAGAGGTGGTAACATGTCATCTCCCTATTAACTTGATTATCCGGCTGCGTAGCAGGTCCCCATAACCCCTAGCTGCCCAGAAAACCCTGTTTATGGGGCCTGGGGCATCGGACCTGCCACTCAGCGGGAGGAGGCCACCCAAACCACAGCAGAGCCTAGAGCAGAGAGGCAGTGCCCAGCGCGGCGGGCACCGGCGCAGACACTTAGTACCCTGTTTACGTTGGCATGGGCAGCTGGCACAGGTGGGGCTCTCCAGGGAGCGGCCAGAGACACAGCCAGCGGACCCACCTGGAGGCCAGAAAGGAGGCCAGGACTGCGGAGCTGGCGGAGGGACGCAGGGAGAGGCTTCCAGCACAGCTGCAAACCTGGTCCTCGCACAGCAGCCCACCGGGCACTAGCCCCCCTAAAGCTCAGGGGCCTCTCTGATCGGCTGCAAGAGATGATCTCACAGGCCAGGTGGGGCCCAGGCAGTGGGGAGGCTGGAAGAGGTGGAGGAAGCCCCAGGGCTTTGGAGTCCCACTCTGGTATGCTGGGACACCTCTTGACTCTCCAGCTCCTAGGGACTGACCCACCACACCCAAAGGCACAGGGAGCATCACTTAAGCACACACCGTTCCAGCCCCCCACCCCTCCAATCCCCACACAGACACTGTCTCCGTGTTCTTTCTTCATCGTACAGACCACAGAGACAGAGCCCCGCAGCCCACCGCAGCCGGCATGCACAGTCTTCTAATACTCAGCCCACAAATCAGCTCATAGTTGTCAGATGTGCTGCTTATCCCATACCCCGTACCCCCTAACCCCTACCGCACCCAGAACTACACTCCAGCAGCGAGGTCATGCTCACACACATACATACACACCTTCCTCCTAGCACCACACCCCCAAAGGAGCCAAGAGGAGTCTAAATTTCATTCTGAGCTTCCCCCCATCTGTATCCTCCCTCCCAATTCCTCTACCCACCCCCCTCCCCACTCACTGCGGCCCCCCTCCCCAACCTTCTGACTCTGTCTCTTGATCTCTGGGCGACCTCCTAGGTAGCAGGCCCCGGCCCTGGAGCCTCACACTCTCCTCTCCCCCATCTGCACACAGGTTGCACATCTGGGCAGCTCCTGGCAGCTCCACCAGCCCGGTCTGGGGGCTCTAGAGGAAGGGGAGCAACAGCTGGCAGTTGCTGGAGGGGCCTCACTTCCCCCTGCTTGCCATCCCCCACACCACCCTGCATGGACCGCCCACCCCTTCCCACTCTGGGCTGAGTCATCCCCACATCTGGAGTCTCAGCACATCTGGAAGGGCCGAAGCCTGTGCAGCCAGCTCCACGTGGATACCCCTCCCCCAAACTGCATTTCACTCCCACCCTTCACAGGAGCTGGGGTCTGGCCCCTTCCACCACCAACCCCACCCCACCCCACCCCAGCCCCCGCCTGCCCAGGGCCAGGGCTGGATCACCTAGCAGGCAGGAAAGCAGCCCAGTGCCCATCTCTGCAATGGGGACATCCACTGACCACCAGTGGTCTCACAGGTGGCAGCCACCTTGGCCTGTTGGTGCCCGCGGCAGCGGGCGGGCAGGACGGCGCTGGCCTTGGGGGAGGCCAGGTCCCAGGCGTGGGGTGGGGGGCGGGGGGCGCAGGCAAGCCAGGCTGTGAGGAGGCAGTGGTTTGGCCCAGCAGGCAAAGGCAGTTTATCCTGGCCCAGGGCCCTGAAGCCAAACATCCTTCACTAACCTCGCAGACACATCAAAGCCGGCCAGGAAGGGGCCCTTCTGTAGAGGAAACCTGCAGTCCTAGCGGCCTGACAGCCTGGCTCCGGGCGGAGGACCACCCTGTCCCCACTCAACGGCCCAGGCTCCACTGGGGCACCGCTTGCCGGGAGATTCGATCCCCCCCACCCCCCCACCAGGGCTGCAGATGGGCTGGGGACTGGACCCGGGGAGGATGACATCAGGGGCACCAGGGCTTAGCGTCCGCCCCCAGAACAGGGCTCCCGCCCAGACTTGCCCCTTCCCATCCTGCAGGCAGGACAGGCCGAGGGGCTCACTGGGTACCACAGCCTGGAGGAGGCCCACTGTCTGGATCCTGACTTTATCCCCCCCGGCTCCCCATTTTGGGGAAAGGACCTCTCCACGTGGATGAGGGAGGATGGAGAGGAAAGGGGGCTTCAGCGCTGGGAGAAGGAAAACAGCAGCCCAAGAGGAGTGGGAAGACGAGAGCTGGGCTTCGAGCCACGGGGCCTCTCTCCAGGGATGGCAGGGGCCGGAGGCGGAAGAGGGGCTGGGAGGTGCTAACAAGGGAGGGAGGAGGTGCTAACAGGGCCACTGGGGTGAGGGGGATCCTGGAGGCTGCCCCCTGACGGCTGGCCTGGTGATAAGGGGGCCAGGACGGTAGGTTGGAGCACCGCATCGGCCGAGGAGGCGGGCGTACACGCGTGCACATGTGTGTACACACAGGCAGACATGCTACATGCGTCCACACATGGGTGCGTGCGCACAGCTGGGGCCAAGTCCGTCCTGGGCCAGGGGCCAGATGATGTGGCTGCTGAGAGGAGCTCTGGGTTGCCGGAAGAATGTGATCTCAGCCCACCTCAATGCTCCCGCCCCTCAGGCCCTCATTCCTTGCCTGACCCCCACCAGGTCCTTAAGAAGTGATCCGCTTCAGGGGTGTCTCAAGCTGTGCCTTCTCTGCACTGTAGTCTAAGCCCCCAGACCCATTAGGGGCCATCGCACCCATGGGCCCAGCCCGCGGAGGGGTTCCTCTTTCCCCGGGGCCGCCGGAACTCCCTGCTTCTTTGGGACTGGGAAGTTCTTCTGAAGTCTGACTCCAGGCCGCGGTAACATCGGGATCTGACACAAAGGCACCCAGAAGCGGGATGCAGGAGGGTCCTCTTTCAAGGGACCAACTAGAACAGAGCTAGAAAGTGGGGGACCCTAGGGGATTCCCAATTCATTTTTTTCTCTTTGGCTACAGGGTTCTATCTAAAACAGTCAACAAAGGCTAGGGGTGGGAGTGGGGCCA
This sequence comes from Neogale vison, assembly GCF_020171115.1. Lineage (NCBI taxonomy): Eukaryota > Metazoa > Chordata > Mammalia > Carnivora > Mustelidae > Neogale > Neogale vison. Next base: position 45,558,522 of record NC_058095.1, on the reverse strand, counting down.
AAGGGGGGGGGGGTCAGGGAATCCTGCCCTGGGGAGAAGGAGCCCCAAAGAGAGGGAGGGGACCAGGGCTGGCGGGGTCCTGGGGTGGGGGAGTGGGGGCGTGGTGTCTCAAGACCTTTAACTTGGTCTGGCCTGAGCCCCTCCTACCTGGGTCTCAGTGGCTCTGCTCCAGAGGCCACCCTGTCAGCCACAGGACATTAGCTCACCCCGCCCCCGCCCGCCCCCACCTCCACCCCACCTGTTAGAGGTGTTTCTCTCTCTCTCCACCCCTGGTCATGCCCCGGGAAACCTACACTTTGGAAGGATAATGGCTCCCAAATGCTGTTTTTTGTCTCTGCTAAGCCTCTGGGAAGTGAGTGTTAGCGGTGCCCCTCCAGAGCCTTGCTGGTTAGGATAATAAGCTCCCCGCAGCGTTCATTGTCAGGTGGCCCTCCTCCCTTTACCCTGCTGACCCACATGTTGGTGGCTCAGACTGGGGATCAGCTCTAGAAGTCACCTCCCCACCCTGTGCCCATCACCCCAAGAATGAGTGAGAGACCGGTGGGCTTCATTTTCCGAAGTAATGCTGGGAAGGAGTCTCAAATCCTGGTCCCATGGCCAAGAATTCCTGTTGGCAGCCCAGCACACATCCAGCCTCCTCCTGGAAGATGGTCAGGGAACCAAGCATCCCTAGCACCTCGCCCCATAGGATTTCCTCCTTCCCTAGGGAGCCATCTTATTCACTTAGAGGGTATGTGTCCTCTTGGTGGGGGGGGCGGAAAGCAGAAGACATGGATTCCCCCCCCACCCCAAACACAGCTGGTGGACATGAGAAGCCCAGAGAGCCTGGGACAACCCTCTCCCCAAAATCAGAGCACCCTCCCAAAAGGATTTTGGGAATTCATTCCCTATCCCCTCAGAGAATTCTGGCCCCTGACCCTGGGAGGCCCCCCAACCAGTTTCAATTCAGTGACAACGGAGCCAGTGTTTACGTAGAACAAAGCATCATGGGGAAATGAGAAATGAATCAGAACTGGGCCAGCCCCCACAGCCTGGTGGGAACATTAGAACGTATATATGTATCTTCTAGGGAGAATGGCCCAGGGCCAGCAGAGAGGCCCAGAGAGAAGGCCTGGGTATGAAGATGGAGTCCTGGAAGGCTTTCTGGAGGAGCTGGTATTTGAGCTGAGCCTTGAAGAATGTGTAAGAAATTCTCAGGTTTCAGGGAGGGGTCTGGGGACCCAGGTGGGGAGAACTGCCCACACAGAGGGAAGAAGGAAAAAAGGGGGTTCGCACAGGTCCACTGGGTGGCTGGAGAACACGTAGGGAGGACACAGAGAGCACCCATTGCAAAGGCTGGTGGCAGGGGCAAGGGAAGTCACTGCACATGAAGGCGGTGACAGGGGAGACACCTGTGATAAGCCCGGGCATAGTCCCCCTGGGCTCTCAGCCTGAGGGAGAGGTGGGCCCCCACTAGGAGGCCAACCCAGGTAGGGCTCAGCTGGCCGTGGAGGAGCAGAAGTGGGGGAGCAGAGAGAATTCCTCCAATCTCTGCTCCCAGCACTACCACCATAACCAGTCCTGTATGGCTCTCTAGAAAGGACGGTCAGCAACACCAGGTCACTCTCTGAGGGAGGTCCCAGGCCCTGCCCTCTCTCACTTGGCTCTTGGGTGGGGCCCGGACTCACTTGATGCCTGGCCCAGGGGACTGGACGCAGCAGCACCTCACTGGGCCTCCACATGAAATGGGGAGAAGGAGCTTTGGGCTCCGTTCCTCTGCCAGGAGTTAAACATTTATTGCTTGATGACTAAGCTAACATTTATTTACCATTTATTATTTATTTATTTAATATACCATTTATTTATGCCAACACTGAGCAGTTTGTGTCATCCTCACGGTGACCCCATGTGACAAAGGGGTGTCCCCCCCCCCCAACTCCCCTCCACAGAGAGTCTAAGGTGCAAAGAGAGGGTGAGTTTCTTGACTAAGGTCACACAGCATGATGCAGTCATGGACACACTTACCCACACAATAGTGTCCCTCCCCACAGGCAGAGCTGGGCTGGAGCAGAACAGCAGTCTGCAGACTTTGAAAAGAAAGATCCAGCCCCTCAGCCATGAATCATTATGGGGATCAGTGTCCACCACAGTACAGGGGAGGGGCCGAGAGGCACAGAACTCAGTCTAGTTCTTCCCCCTCTCTCGGGACTGGGCAAGACCTCCCACCCCAGCCCCCATGAGGAGTTCCTCCGAGGTGGCCTGCAGGTGTGGGGTCTTGAGACCTGCGTGGTTCGGGTCCCGATTCAGCCCCAGGCTCCTGAGTAACTTGGCCTTCCCACCCCTCCAGGCCCCAGTTGGCTTCTCTGAGAAGGGACCAAGTGGGCCAGCTGACCTCCAGGACCCTTGCAGCTGGGCCCTTGTGGCATGCAGACAATCGGCTCGTTCTTCAGTGACTGGGCCGGGGAGGCAGCTAGCGAGAATGAAGACATTCTGACTTCTTCGCCGCTCTTGGGAAACCCCTGATGGAATTTGGCTTGGAATCCAGAGGGACCCACTGACTGCCTGAGGCCTCCGGGCCTCCCCTCCCGCATGCCTAAGCACACACGTGCATGCAAACACACACTTCCCGCCCGCGGCCAGATGAGGTATCGAACAGAAGATGATGTCCCTGTGCAGGACCTTCCTGATCCTGGCCAAGAATGGCCCCTGCCTCCTCTGTCTGGGGCCCCGTGGTGTCCCCGCACCCCGATCTCATCCATCAAGAATGCTGGGGCCCTGGCATGTTGACAGTGAGGCTTGGTGTTCTTGGCCTGACTGAGCTGGGACCACCCCCCTCCAGGTTCCCACCCTGTCCCCAGCTGCAGGAAGGTGCAGAGAAAGGCAGGTTGGTGTCATGAAAAAAGCTGAGGACCAAGAGGCAGGTGCCAGAGGCCCTCTGGATTCTGCCCCACAGGCCTCCCTTTCCCACTGGGGAAGGGGTGTGTGGGACAGGGGTTCTCAAGTGTCTGTGCTTATGACATTTTAGGAACATGGGTAACAAATAAAAATACAGGACACCTAGTCACATTTAAATTCCAGATAAGCAGCACATAAATTTTAGTGTAAGTATGTTCCAGATAGTGTACGGGAATACTTAGTATATTCATACTAAAAATTTTTTCAGTTTAGGGGTGCCTGGGTGGCTTGGTGGGTTAAAGCCTCTGCCTTCGGCTCAGGTCATGATCTCAGGGTCCTGGGATTGAGCCTGGCATGGGGCTCTCTGCTCAGCGGGGAGCCTGCTTCCTCCTCTCTCTGCCTGCCTCTCTGCCTCCTTATGATCTCTGTCTGTCAAATAAATAAATAAAATCTTAAAAAAATTTTTTTTTCAGGGGCGTCTGGGTGGCTCAGTGGGTTAAGCTGCTGCCTTCGGCTCGGGTCATGATCTCAGGGTCCTGGGATTGAGTCCCACATCGGGCTTTCTGCTCGGCAGGGAGCCTGCTTCCCTCTATCTCTCTCTCTGCCTGCCTCTCTGTCTACTTGTGATCTCTCTCTGTCAAATAAATAAATAAAATCTTAAAAAAAATTTTTTTTTCAGTTTATCTGAAACTTTCATCTAACTGGGCATCCTGTGTTTTGTCTGGCAATGCCAGCCTCCTGCCCTCCGCCTGCCGCTGGCCCTCCTCCTCATCCTCCTCCCTGTCTTCCACATCCACTCCCTCAAAGTCCTCCATCCCCTTCTCAGCTCCATCATTGCACTCCCCACGATAGCCTCTTCCCCTGAGCTCATCCATCTTCATCTCCCCTAAAGGCCACGCCTCTGTGGGACTCCAGGTCTGGGCAGAGTGGTAGGGGATCCCAGCCAGGGGTGTTGGTGCTACAGGGCAGGGGCAGGGGGGAGGGAGGGTCAGGAGGGAAGCCTGGGTGAGCAGCAATCTCACTAAGGAGACAGCGGTGTGGTGGTTGCTAGGAGAAGGTTCCAGGACTCGATGGATTAGGCCCCCTCCTTGGTAAAAGAGCTAGCGGGGGCCAGGGCCAACTGCATGGGTAGGAGGGAAGAGATGCCCCTGGCCATGACCTTCGCCAAACTCAGAGTCACCAGGAACTGGAAATAGAGGCCATTTTGTGGGGCCAGACACTGATTTCACTTGGATCAGGAGACTGGAAGATTCTGTCCTTAGGGGCAAAAAAAAAAAAAAAAAAAAAAGGGCCAACAGATAATGAGAAACAGAGAAAGGGAAAGAGGGACAGAGACAGACTAGGGAGCTGGTGAGAAATACAGTCGGGGAGACACAGGACCAAATCAGAGACAAAGGAAATAGAAACACACAGAGAGAGAAACAGATTCCAAGGGAGACAGTGATTCACAGAGATGGGAAAACAAGCCAACACGCAGAGATGGAGAGGAACCGCGCGGAGACAGCGATGGGGGAGAATAAACAGGAGGACGGACCCGGAGAAATGGGGAGAGACAAGGAGAGGTTACAGAAGACGGACGGAGATGAGAACAGAGGCAAAAAGAAAGCGGTGAGAGAAAAAGGAAAAATAAAAGACATTTAGAGGAGGAAGCCTGACCATCCCTACTAAGTTGGGGATCTTTTTCAGTGGCAAAGTCAGATTTGAGACGCGGTAGCGGATGCCTAAAAAGCTCTTCCTGCCGGGAGCCCTTCCCCGTCTCCCCCAGCCTGGGAACAGCACCCCCATCCACCATCTCCACTGCGCCCCCTCCCCAGGGGTCCGGGCCGCATCTCTCCTGCTCCGGCACTGGGTCCACACATCTCCTCCGGACATCTGGATCTCACCCCGCGCCTATGACCCCCGAGGCGGCCTTCCACTCCGCCCAGCAGTCAGCTCCCCTTGGGCGTGTGCTCAGGGAAACCCTAACTCGGGTCCCAGTTTAGCGCAGCCTAGCTCCGTGGGAATCCGGCGTTGGGCGATGCTGCCACCTGCCGGCGGGACCCGGGAAGCACAGCGCGCCTTGGAGGACTGGGGCGCGGCCGCTGAGGGTGGGAATCCGGCTCTCCCAGCCGGGACCGCCTCCGCGGGGTCTTTCCAGGAATCCGGATGGGCCTGCTGGGCCGCGCCCCTGCTCGCCTAGCTTCCGCTTTTCCCGCAGCTGCCGAGCCAGGGGGCAAGTCTCCGAACCCTGGGCCTCAATTTCCCCTAGAGTCAAATAAAGGAAGTGTACGAACACATCCTCCCAGGATTGCAGGGGACCCTGGGGGGGGACACAAATGTACTAATGTTATGCTCCTGATAGCAACCAAGCTGCCCTTCCCTCTCTTCTTGGCCAAAAAAAAAAAAAAAAAAGTGATACCTCGCCCCCATACAATGCCTTCAAACCACTCCCGGTCCTCCCTCTCCCTCAACCTCTGTCCCCCGCAAGCCCAGATGGGAAGGGGTTTGAAGCGGGCGATTCGCTCTGCCCGCATCCTTTCCACTCCCGGCCCGGCCCAGCACTACCTCCCTCAAGCCCGGGGCCACTTAGGAGGGGAGGGGCGGGGTCGAGCAAGGAGTAGCTCGAGAACTGACCCCATTTTTTTTTTTTTTTTTTAAACCGGTTAACTTCTTCTACCTCCCAACTCGCAATACCCAAACCCGATCTTTTCCCCTCTCCTCCCCTCCTCCTCCCCCTTCCTGGCCCTAGTCCGGCCCTTCGCGGGTGCATAAGCTCCGCCCCCATCCCCAGGCGGGGCCCCATAGGTGGACAGACGTGGGAGAGGTCGCCGCCCCGCCTCTCCCCTCCTCCACCTACACACGGAAGCTCCTCCGCCCCCGTGCCAGGATGTCCGACACCTGGGTCCCCGGCCTCGTACCCACTTTGCTGTTCGGTCTGCTGACCGGCCCCCAACAGGTGAGCGCTTGGGAGGTGAAAGTATAGAACTTTCAGGGCCCTACCCTTGTGGGTCAGGGGCCTACTTCTGGAGCCCGGTCACCACCTTCCATTGTCAGGATTTCCTCGTGACCGAACGCAATTAGCGACTTCCTTTCTCTTTTTGCCGGGGAGGTGGATGTGGGGGCAGCCGGGGAGTCCCTGAGAAGGTCTGGGCTCCTGTCGCCTGCGGGGGGACCGTGAAGAGGGACCCCACCCCTGCCCACCACCGTCTGACACCTTGTGCCTCGCTGTTGAGTGGGGACTTTGACCCTCCTATTAGCCAGGGCTTGTCCTTCCCGCTTCTTCCCATCGCGTCAGAAAGCGGGAATTAGGGGGGCCTGAGGCCTGGGCGCCTGGCCAGCCTGTCACCCTAACCCTGTTCCTCTAGTGCTGGGTGACCTTGGGGGAAGCTCTCGCCCTCTCTGGGACTGTGTCTGTTTGTGCCTTAGGGGAGAGAAGGCTCCTTCCACCCCTCCTGGGAGTAGCCGTAGGATTCCAGCCTGGATCTGGATTGGATCTGGCTGCTGGACCCAAGGCTGGCTTGACCTTTGAAATTAGTGATTCTGAGCAGGTCGCAGGGTTTATGCGCCCCCTCATTCCTCCTGTTCCTCTGTTAAACTCCGAAAATGTTGTGGGAGATCTGTCCAGTCCTGGGATGGGAGATCATCCTGGCAACTGACATGGGCAGTCCCGGGATGGGAGATCATCCTGGCAACTGACATGGGCCTAGAATGGGAATTTTTCACTTCTACTAAAGAATGTCATTGACATCCCGGGCTCCCTCCCCAGAACAGGGCACAGTCACACAAACATGTTGCCTCATGGGGCTCTGCCCCCAAGCCCTGGCGCTCCTCCTACTCAGCCGCCATGCAAGCCGTGGGCGCCAGCTCTGGGCTGAGCATCCTCTTGATTCCTCCCAGCAACTTCAGGCGGCAGGGGCTGACAGGATCCCCGTTGCAGGTGTCTGGAAGCTGAGGCTCCCAGGACCATGCTGATGCTCAGTGAAACTCAAAACTGAGCCACTTCAGACAAGATCACCCCAGTTTAAAGTGGGGGAAGAGAATTTGAGAGATCTACCCTCCCAAACACCAATTCAAGGTTAATTTATTAAACCTGTTTGTTTTCTGTCCTTCTTAGTTGGGACCTGGAGAGTGGGGAGAGACAGGGTCCGGAATCTGGAGAGGGAAGAGGGTACCCCCAAGTGCCTGGACCCCTTGGTCTGTCCCTAGCTCTGCAGGTGCCTCTGTGTGCTGTGAAGCTCCAGACCTCTCTGGGTCAGCGTTTGGTGGTTGATTCCTGCTCTAATCCCCCAGGGCCAAGGCTTATGGGAGGAAGGCTTCCGGAAGGACCTGAGCCCACCCGTTACTGGCTGTCAATTGGTTTTCTTGGCTTTACAGTCATTAGTATTTGAAAGGTGATTGAGTTATTTCGAGTCTAGGTATGAAGACTTGATAGTCCTGTTGCCAAGGTCGACATCTGTTTCTTATTGTGGTTCTTTGTCCCCCGAGGCTGGGGTGGAGTGACAGATAACCTCCCATTCGCTCCTCTGTTCCCACCCATGCATCCCCCCCCCTCCACCCTCCCTGCAGTCTGGGAGCAGCCTGGGAGCAACCGGGAGGAAACGAAACCAGGTAATAAGTGAAGGTTCTTCCATTCATTCTGCGGATGTTGTGGCGGATGGGTTTTTCACCAGTGATGACAGGCCAAAATGCCTGCCTTCCCGGAGTTTATATTCTTCTGATGAGACATCCAATGCACAAGACAAGGGGAAACTTAGAGTATGCTCGATGTGGATAGGAGCGCTGCAGAAGAACGTGGTGGGGTGCTGGCGGGGAGAAGATGGAGTTTTCAATAAGATGGTGGGGGGCAGGAGCCAGCTTTACAGATACCTGGGGTAAGACTGTTTCAGGCAAGGGTTTTACACATCATTGCTACTCCCGTACCCGAGTTAGCCCCACAGAACTGGTGTAGAAGAGGAAGGGAGGGAGCTGAGCCCAGAGAGGAGGGTCTGGGTGGCTTCAAAGAACGGGGAACCCCACCCCACCCGCCAGGCAAGAGATCAGAAAGATGAATAGGGGTTTGGCTGATTGTGAAGGAGGAAGGCAGGAGGAAGAGGGCTTTCCCTTGCACGCAGGTGTAAAACAGCCTGGAGTGTTCAGGGAACTCCCAGTGGGTGTGTATGCAAGAGGGCAAAGAGGAGAGACTGGTTGCTGGGGGTCCAGGCACCAGGGACCACTGAAGGGGAGCGTCCAGCAAGGTTTTGGGTGATGGGATTGGCTGGGTAGAACTTGCCTGCGGTATGGGGAGTGATTGGCATGAGAGGAGTTGCTGGTTCCCCCCCCGATTGTAGATGAGGCATGGAAAGGAGATGGACTGGAGGGGAGGTAAGAGGCGTGAGCCTACAGACCTGGGGGTGAGCAGGTGTGGTGCCGAGAAAAAGAGCTGGGGGTGCCCGGTGTCAGGTGGGGCTCGGGTCACAGATCTGGGTGAGGTGCAGAGCAGGCTCGGGGGAGGGTGCTGATCTACTGGGAACCTGCTGCAGGTTCTCAGGTACTGGGCAGCAGGTGGGTAGAGATGCCGCTCCCCGGTTTATGACCCCCCCCCCCAACCTCTGTCTTCTTTTCTTCCACCAGGCTGCTGCCAAATGTGGACTCTTCTTGTAAGTTTGGGGTTTGGGCTATAACTTCCAGTCTGGGGTGGAGACACCCCGAGTCGTCCTCTACTTGCCTTCATGGTGGGGGGCAGAAAGTCACCTAGTTTGTCATGTTCACCCACTGCCTTTTTTGCGGAAGAGGGTTTCCCCGTTACCCCCACTCCCCGCCCTCTTCCTCCAGCCAAGCGGGGCGGAGTCGCACTTATGGGCGTGTCTGAAGTCTAATCCCCGCCCCTCTTTCCGTCCTCTCTGGGTCTCAGGCATTCTCTCTTCGGAGGGTACCCACCCTACCCCCGGGGAGTGGGGCCCGCAAACCGCCTGTGCCCATCTTAAAACGTAAATACCGGAAGGCCTGAGCGCAATGAGGAGGGGCTTAGGTGGGCTGGTCCCTGAGCGGATGAATGTTTCCATCAAGTCAGCCCTGGAGGGGCGCCTGGGTGGTTCAATGGGTTAAGCCTCTGCCTTTGGATCAGGTCAAGACCTCAGGAGCCCTGAATTAGCAGGGAGCCTGCTTCCCCCATCCCCTCTGCCTGCCTCTCTACCTACTTATGATCTTTCTCTCCCTGTGAAATAAAATCTTTAAAAAAAAAAAAAAAAGTCAGCCTGGATGTTCCAGGAACACACACTCCTTTTCACCTCTTAGTCCATGGGCACCAAACAGGGCTCGCCACAACACTCCGCCCCCACCCCACCTGCCTGCTGAAGTCTGTAGGAGATTGATTACACCCATTTCGTAGATGAGGAGACTGAGACCCAGAAGGGAGTGTGACGCACAAGTAGTGAGCCTAGAATCCAGCTCCTGAGTCCCAGCCCCAGATTCTTCCCCAGGGCCCAAGCAGGTCCTCTACTCCCCACCCTGCTGGGGCGTGGCTTGTGCCCAGAGGACATGGGTGAGTTTTGGGGAGTCTGGGATCTTCTGCCACATTGGTACCAACAGTCTCTCTTTGCCCCCCTACCCCCCCCCAGCATGTGCCCCAAAGGATTCAAGTGCTGTGGTGACAGCTGCTGCCAAGAATACGAGCTCTTCTCCAGTCCCCTGAGGTGAGCCCAGGGCAGGCTCCTCTGGCACACCCATGGCGGGGGCACCGGCACTTCCTGCCCAAGGGGTGGTCTAGGTTGGGTGGGAGGGGCGGTGGGGACAGCCCAGGGACTCAGGGAGATGTCGGTGGTTCCTCACCCCAGGATCTTCGTCATCACCTTCCTCATCATCTTTCCCCTTTTGTGCATCTGCTGCCTGGCTAAGCGGTTCTGTCGCAGCTGTGGAGAACCAGAGCAGGACCCCCCAGTGGATCACCAGGGGCCCCCGGAGCCGCCCTCCATTGCCCCCACAGAGAGGGTCAGGACGTCTACCTTTGACCCCCCGCCCCCCTACAGCGAGGTGGGTGTCTCTGTTCCACTCCTTGCTCCATTCCTCAGCTGGCCTGACCTCCCTCTTGTCCAGATTCTTAGAGCAATGGGATAGCAAGGTCGTCCTTACACCACCAGGCCCCCGGACCTCGAGGGGGCTTTGCAGCCACCATTGGGTCGCCCTTCTCCCTGGGAGGGATGCACGACTAACACTTGTGTGGTGATGGCTGGTGCCAGGCCCTGAGAAGACTCTGTCCCTTCTTTCACTTGCAGATTATTCTGAAACCTGTCCTGCCCCCCATGGAGCCGCCCCCTCCCTACAGCTTCAGTCCTGAAGAATATGCCAGGGTGCCCAGGGGCATCAACAACCCAGCCTTCTGAGCCCCCCAGCCGCCTGCCTGCAGAGACTCCTGGGACTCCTGTGATGTCCCCACCTGTCCTGCCACGTCTCTGGCTGTTCCTGGTTTTAACTTATTGCTTTTCCTATCCCGGTTCCACCTCCGCTGCCTCTCTGGTCAGGAGCAGTGGTCTGGAGGGTCAGCATCCGCCCCACCCCCACCCCCAATCCCATGTCAGAGGCTGGTGGGAGGAGCATGTCAGGTACCTGACAGTGGGACGCGCTATGCTCAGGTATGGAGAGGACCCTGTTTCTGGGGGATACAGACATCTTCGACTGGGCAGGCAGCTCTGAGATCTTCTAGAGGGCACTTCTGTTCCTGGGAGACTTGACTGCATCGGTTCTAGAGAAGACCCCATTGTGCCCCCCCAATCTGTGTACTCACTAAATTTTAACTGATTGTCACTGAGAGTCTGCCTCTGGCTGTGTGGGGAGGTAACTGGGGAGTGAGCCTACGTGCTGCTGGGGGGCTGGGGTGTGGGCAGGCCACTGAACCCCACATTCCACCATTGGGCAGATGATGAGTTTGGGCAGACAGTCCATCTGTGAACCACCCTCTGGGAGAGGATCTTTGCAGTGTTTTGACCCAGACCCAGGGCTTAATGCTAAAGAGCCTGGACCGGGAGCTGGGGGGTGACACGGGAGTGACTCTTCTTTTCTTCCCCATCCTGTCTCCCACTGCTCTGCCCAGGGGATGTGGCGCTCAGCTCCTGCCTTTCTCACCATGGGTATAGGGAGGGGGCTGGCCATCAGGGACTCGAGAGACCTTGACCTGCCCCATCCTGGAAGCTCCTGGAGGGAGGAGAGGAAAGGGCAGATTCTCCCTCTTCCAGCCCCATGTGTGGCTCCGGGCACTCCCACCTGAGCTTACCTGTGGGGTTAACCCCTAAGAGGAAAGAAGCATTTGTCGTTGCATCACGGGAGAGAGTCTTTGGGGGGCATGAGTCCCCATGGGGCCTGCAGCAGAACGTGGAGCTAGGGGACTAGCATGGGAGATGCAGAGAGAAAAAGTCCCCCCACCATGCTGGTGTCCCAGAGCTCAGGCAAGGATGCCACCTCTGCCATGACCCTATCTTTGCCCTGCTCCCCTGCAGCCCACAAATGCCGGTGGCCTTCCTCCCCAGACACTGACCAAAGCTCCTGGGAGGATGGGAGGGAGGACGGGCAGTGGTTTGCAGGTGGGGATGCCGCCTCCAGTGTTCTCAGTAATACCCAGACTTAGGATGTCATGACCCAGGGAGAGGGAAAGGCACAGCCAGCCCCAGAGATGTTAGGGAGAGGGGCTGCCTGGCTGGGGCTGGGGACAGAGCTCCTGAGGGGGAACAGTAGCTAGGGACAATACCGTGTCAGAGTTAGCAGTTAGGAGAATGAGCGCAGTCACGAGAAGTTTCCCTTGAGTTTCTGGGACTGATCCGGAGTGGGGGAGAAAGAAGATGTCTTTGCTGCTTCATGCAAGTGTGTGTAGCCCCAGGTGGAGAAGTCCCAGGGCTGATGCTGCCCTCACTGGGTAAACACCCACCTTGGGCGGGGGGCACATCAAGCAATGGGCTTTGCAGACCTTAAGGAGGAGGACCTCTTCAGCCTGGATGCCGCCGCCTTTCATCGAAGATGGCACAAGACCCTTCAGTCCTCCCCAGCAGCCCCAGAGTGGCCTGAGGGCAAGTCTGGTCACTGTGAAACCCAGCCTTGCTGGGACCTGGTGGCAGACAACAGCCAGTTCTAGGTGTCTCTGCTTACAGCCGCGGGGAGGGGAAAGAGTATAACCCTAAAGCGTGACATAGCAGCATCCTTTCCCACCACAAATCTTTGCAAAGCTCCTACTATGTATCGGGCGCTATGCCTGGCACTGGGTATCTGTTAAAATCGAAAATGCACGTGGCCCAGCAGTTCCAGTTCTAGGAAGGAACCTTCAGAGAAGCTCAAGAAACCCAGGAAGATGTCCAGTGCAGCATTGTAGCTGGGGGTGTAAATCCAGTTACGCAGCCATCGATGGGAACCAATTACACAAAGCCAGGTCCATCCACAGTGTGAGTGCAGTGCAGCCTTTAAAAAAAAAAAAAAAAAGGACAAAGGAGGGCTACCTGGATGTCTCAGTGGTTTAAAGCCTCTGCCTTCGGCTCTGGTCATGGTCCCAGGGTCCTGGGATGGAGCCCCCGCGTCCTGCTCTCTGCTCAGCAGGGAGTCTGCTTCCCTTTCTCTCTCTCTGCCTGCCTCTCTGCCTACTTGTGATCTCTGTCTGTCAAGTGAAAAATAAAAAATAAAAAAAAGGACAAAGGAGATCTGCAGCACCAGCCTGTCACAGTGCTCATCATTTATTGTCACAGGCAAAAGGCAAGTTGCAGAATAATAGCCTGTGATCTCAATTTGTAAATACGTACTCGATCATGCGTATTTACATATATATATGCTGCTTTCCTTTACGAATGTTTAGAAAAGATCTAGAAAGATACAAATGAAACCACACCCACTGCCCCACTTGTAACAGTGGTTGGCACCGTGGGATTTTTTTACCTTGTGTACTTTGTCGTTTTTTGTTTTTTTAAGATTTTGTTTATTTATTTATTTGACAGACAGAGATCACAAGTAGGCAGAGAGACGGGAGGAAGCAGGCTCCCTGCTGAGCAGAGAGCCTGATGTGGGGCTCAATCCCAGGACCCTGAGATCACGACCTGAGCTGAAGGCGGAGGCTTTAACCCACTGAGCCACCCAGGCGCCCCACTTGGTCATATTTTTTTTTTACAAGGAGCAAGGATTGCTTCCTCGGATTTAAAAAAAAAAAGATTTTTTTAATGGAGATACAGGCAGCTTTAGAAGTTTATGAAGACTGGCCTTGTGGACTTTGGTCGACAGCAGTTCATAAATAATGAGGCCGGCTACGGGGGAGAGGCTGGAAGAGCTCCGACATTTGGCACACATACGACGTAGGCAGTCAGGGATGGGATGAGATGAGCAGCGGGCAGGCGAAAGCCTGGACACCTGCCAGGCGTTTGAGGACATGTGATCCCCACATGTTAGCTGAGGCAGCTCTGGGACTGGCAGGCAGGCCATCCTCGTCAGGAGTCTGGAGGGTTGGTCGGGTGGATGACAATTTCCCAGTGGCTGAGAACTCCTCCTTCGCACCTGGTTTAACAGATCGAAGCTAGCGAAAGAACGATGAAAGATGGAATCACAGAATGAATGAATGAATGAGTGAATGAGTGAATGAACGAAAGTAAATAATTAACTGGGAGGGTGAACGACAGAACGAGGGTGCGGATCTGCCACCGAACGTTTGTAAGGACACGGTGTGACATGGTCAAAACCAGGAAGGCACTCCTTGTGGCTGTGTGTGCAGAATACTTCTCTAGAGGAGGGGGTATGCAGGGGAAAGCTGTGCAGCAGGGGGCAAGCTGGGGATGGGGGACTGGGATGGCAGCAACAAGAATCTCCCCCACCCTGAGGCTGAGATTTAGAACTCCGGATTCCGATCTGGAGGTTTCCGACACTGGCATCCCTGGGTCTCATTTTCTCTGTACGGTGGAGAGGTTCATCGCTCCCAGCTCTGGTAGGATGTAGCTCTCGGACTCCCACGTGGGGAGCGGCTAAGGAGGTCAAAGAATTCACAGATCGCCCTTGACTGCAACAGCCTCACCTCTACCCCCCCACATCAGACACACACTCCAGCATGTCATCCCTCAAACCTCCAGACCCAAAGGTCACCTCCTAGTCTTCCAGCTCAGATACTGCCTTAGCCCCAGGGCAGCTCTTCTCTGAGCTCCTGAGCCCTCTGAGCCTTAGCCCCCCATGCAGGGCCATTCGCCCCGTATGGTGCCACGCGTCGCTCACCTCTTCACCCAGCCTGGAGACTTTGATCCAGCCTGATCATCACCGCCCTGCCTCTCCCCCAATCCTGCCTCTCCCCCCACCCCCCTCCACCCAAGATGCTCTCCTGGCAAAACCCCAGACTCTGGTTGGGTCCAGGTTTTGCTTAAGAACCAGCACACCTGAACGGTTGGGCTCACTTTAGAATCCAAACTGTAGATCCCAAGCGGGCCCTCAACTCCTCCAACACCCCGCTAGAAGCTTCCCATCCTCATTCTTGAGATGGCTGATGCCTGTCTTCTACTCTCTGCATCTTCCACACTCCCGGCCTCAATTCCAGCTGGTGATGGTGCCACGGACTTCAGAGACAGAAATGGATACAGTCAGAGGAGAGCCACCTGACACCGCCCACCCCCCAACCTCGGTGATGTCCCCCTGCTGGGCTCTACCCCCTCGTGCCCTCTCAGTACCTCATTCGCCGAGGGATGCTATATCAGCCATTTCTCCCTCCCGAGTGGACCTTTGTCGTTATCCTCTGGGCATAAGTACGCCTCATTGCCCATCTTATTGAAGCCCTGCCATGGTACCCTCATTCCCGCACCCAGTGTTCCGTGCCCCCTCCCCCACTACATCCTGTCCCATCGCGCTCCAGCCAGCCCTTTGTCCCCGCATTGACCTGCAGTGACTCTTGTCCACGCCACCGCGGACCTACCTTTTGCCGAAGTCAAAAGTCAGTTCTCCAACCTCATGTACTCAGTCCGTTGGTGACATTTGACACACTTGGTCACTTCCTCCTTGAAATACTTTGTTTTCCAGACGTCCCTGATGCTACCCTCCCTGGTTTCCTCCTACTTGCCCACAGCTCCCTGTCAAGCTCCTTCACTTTCCCCTCCTCCTCCGCCATCTCCGAATGATGGCTGGCCTGAGGGACCCGAGTTGACTTTCACTCTGTCCTTACCTTCACTCCCACCCAGAGTGGCTGTCATCGGGTTCTGTGTCGTCAGAAACCATCTACTGCCCGATGGGTCTCAAATCTTTATCTGGGGCTGAGACGTCTCCCTTGAACTGCAGATGTCTGTCTTTAACTCCCCTTCAGCTACCTAACATCTCCACGGGGACACTGGAGGAAGATGCCACGGCCGCCGCTAGGTTCTACTTCCTTCCAGTCGGCCCCAAGTCTTAGTCCTTGCCAAGCTGTCCCATCCTAAATAGATGGCAGTTGGCCAGCTGCGGAGGCCTGAAACCAGGGATTGTGACTTCCCTCTGTCTCTTACTCCTCTCGTCCTCCACGTTAGACCCATGCGACTTTTCTCCATTTCACTGTCCTAGCGCTGGACCGAAACACGGTCAGGTCTAGCCTAGGCCATCCCAGGGACATTCTAACTGGCTTGCTGCTCTTGTGCCCATCTTGTCCCTTCTGTTCATCCTACACACTGAAGTCAGGGAGAGCTTTCTAAAGCCCACGTAGGACACATCATTCCGCTGCTTGGAAGCCTCTACTCGTTGCCCTTTGTAGTCAGAATAAAATCCACCCCCCTGACTTTGACCTGCAGGACACACCAGGTGTGGCCCCTCCCATCCCCTCCAAAATCACCTCTTACTTCTCCCCTCCCTCCTCACTGCATCCTAGCCACAGTGGCCGTCTCTCTGAGCCTTGACTGTCCCAGATCAGCCTGGTTCAGGGTATCTGACCGCCTTTCTGCTTGGATCTGTCCCCCTCCCCTCAAGTTCTCCCACAGTCTTCACATGGTGGCCACCTTTTCATCACGCTTGTTCCAGTTCAGCTGTTACCTTCTCCGAGAAGCCTTCCCTGACCACCCCACTCTGGGACACTCACAGCGCCGCAATCTCTTCCTTACTGTGCTTCCCAGGACGGGAAGGACTCTTGTTTCTCTGTGTGTTTACGTGTTTACATTCTATTTCCCAGCTCTGCACCCAGCCTCCTCAGGGACCGTGTTTTGCCATGTCCCTCCCATCCGAAGTCTAGAGTAATGCCGTGTGGCAGACGTCCCTCTTTGTTGACTGACTCACCCTGTCACCACCGTGCTCACGGCCACCTCGAAAGCAAAGCTCTAAGGTCCCATCAAGAGAGACACTAGGTTAAGGAACTGCTTGGGTGCAGTTTATGTCAACATAAACCCATTTTCCTTCTCACAATCCTTGTGGAGCTTCGGGATCCTATCTTCCTACTGAAATTTGAGCGAAATGTTGATGTAGTCCAACCTCTTATTATTATGGGTGAAATGAACAAAGTCCAGAAAAGACAATGTGACTCATCCCAGGTCGCACAGCTGGGCAGGACCAAAAGTTGGATTTAAAACTCAGTCTCAGGGGCACCTGGGTGGCTCAGTGGGTTAAAGCCTCTGCCTTCGGCTCAGGTCATGATCCCCTGGGATCGAGCCCCACATCGGGCTCTCTGCTGAGCAGGGAGCCTGCTTCCTCCTCTCTCTCTCTGCCTGCCTCTCTGCCTACTTGTGATCTGTCAAATAAATAAATAAAATCTTTAAAAATAAATAAATAAAGATAAAACTCAGTCTCAGGGCGCTCGGGTGTCCGATGCTTGATTTCAGCTCAGGTCATGATCTCAGGGTCATGAGAGGGAGCCCCAAGTCGGGCTCCATGCTCAGAGGGCAGTCAGTCTGCTTGAGGGTCTCTCTCTTTTTCTCTCTCTGTACCCCTCCCTTCCCACTGGGCATGCGCACATGCCTTCCCTCTCTCTCTCTAAAAATAAGTAAATCTTAAAAAAAAAATAAAATTCATCAGTCTCCTCAAGGTGATAGAGAAGGAGAATGAATTAGTGGGTGCCTGTGGTCAGGGGCGACATGGGGTTGGGAGTGGGAGGGAGCGGGTATAGCTATCAAGGAGTGGCAGGAGGGAGGTCTTTGCCTTGGCAGAACAGCTCTGTACCTTGTGTGCAGAGGTGATTACAACAGATCTGCATGGGTGATAAAATGACAAACACACACATTGTCCTGGTATTCGTTTCCTGATTTTGAGACTGTGGGTAAGATGTACCCACTGGGAGAACAGGGCAAAGGGAACCTGGGACCTCTTCCTACTATCTTTGTCACTTCCTATGAACCAACAATGATTTCAAAATAAAAAGATTATTAAAAAAAAAAAGTCAGTTTTCTGCTTCCATGTTCAAGAGGTTTTTTTTTTTTTTTACGTTGTTAAAGATCATTAGGTCAAATTTAAGTTCAGGGTATGTGTCCAGGGTCCGAGGCAAAGCCTCATTTATTGCATTTGTTCATGTGCAGTTCATTTTAAAAAGTCTTTTTTTAAAAAAAGATTTTTTATCTATTTATTTCACAGACAGAGATCACAAGTCAGACAGAAATCACAAGTAGGCAGAGAGGCAGGCAGAGGCGGGGGGTCGGGGGGGAAGCAGGCTCCCCGCCGAGCAGAGAGCCCGATGCGGGGCTTGATCCCAGGACCCTGAGATCAGGACCTGAGCCGAAGGCAGAGGCTTTAACCCACTGAGTCACCCAGGCACCCCTATGTGCAGTTCATTTAAACTAGTCATTTGGGCGTGGGGGGATATAATTCTCAGCTGCTCCACCGCACTGGTGAATGCAAAGATGAATCCATCTTCTCCCTCCTTCACACCTGACCATGACTTTCTTGTCACCAAATGTGTTTCCTCCTCACACAGAGACAAGAGGAAGAAGACCTCAAGTTCAGGGATGTTTCCTGAGCATCTGGGGGTAGACCTCCGTAGGGCACGAGATGCATATTTATATATAATATATACACATAGTTATCACATGCTATAGTTTGTGGACTTCTGAACTAAAACACAATATAAATAAATATTATTCTTCCATGTTTTATCCCCCTCCCAGCTTGCCTGTGGTGTTCGGTTGCTTTTGTTGTGGTTTTGTTTGTTTTTCCGATTTCGTTTCCATTTTTTTCTTATTGCGGTAAAAGATACAGAACATGGAAATTTACCATAACCATTTTATATATTTTTTTAAATTTTTTATTTTTTATTAACATATAATGTAGTATTAGCCCCAGGGGTACAGGTCTGTGAATCGCCAGGCTTACACACTTCACAGCACTCACCATAGCACATACCTTCCCCAATGTCCATAACCCAGCCACCCTATCCCTACCCCCCACCCAGTACCATAACCATTATTTTTAAGTGTACAGTTCAGGTGGTATCAACTCATTTGTGATGTTGTGCAGCGGATAGCAACTCTCCATTTTCTCCTTCTTTCCCCCCAGTCCCTGGCAATCACCATCCTGCTTTCTGTCTCTATGACTTTGACCCCTCATAGATGACTAAGTGTCTCAAAAATGGAATCATCCAGAATTTGTCTTTTGGGGCTGGCTTATTTCACTCGGTATAACATTGTCAAGGTTCATCCATGCTGTCGCAAGTGTCAGAATTTCCTTCTTTTTTAAGGTCGGACAATATTCCATTGTGTGCATATACGGCATTTTGCGTATCCATTCATGTGTCATGGAACTTGGGGTGGGTGGTTATTGTGAATGGTGCTGCCTTGAATTTGCTGTACACGTAGCTCTTCAGGAACTTGCTTTCAATTCTTTTGGGTGTATACATATCCACAAGTGGGGTTCCTCGACCATTAGGTAATTCTATGTTTAGGGTTTTTTTTTTTTTTTAAAGATTTGTTTATTTATTAGAGAGAGAGAGAGAGAGAAAAAGCATGAGTGAGAGGGGCAGAGTGAGAAGTAATCTCAAGCAGAGCCCACACTGAGAGCAGACCCTGATGCTGTGCTCCATCCCACGACCCTGAGATTATGAGCTGAGCCAAACCAAGACTCATACGCTCCACAGTCTGCGCCCCCAGATCCCCCTATGTTTAGTCTTTTGAAGAAGCGCTAAACTATTTTCCACCATGGCTGCACCAATTTACCTTACCACCAACAGAGCACAAAGGTTTTAATTTTTCCGCTCATTTTCTGGGTTTTGCTTTTTGTTTTTGTTTGTTTGTTTGTTTTTGAAAGGCAAACAGTCACATGTGGCACGTCATCTAGCTGTGTCTGGAACCTTGGAAACTTGACTCTATGACATTCTCCTACAAATGGACCCCGAGAGCTTGTTTGGAGCTCCTAGAAGGGGAACAAAGCTACTAGTATACCCTTGACCGGAAGAACGGTCCTCCTCTATGGGGGAAGGACCTCCTCTAGCCTGTCAGATCAGCCTCATCAATCCTGGCGATTAATGGGGTGACAGATGTCCCAGCCAAATTGCCCTCATAACCTGTTTTCTGGGGGGTTTTTTTGGACAGTAACCATCCTAATGGGTGTGAGGTTGTATCTCACTGGATTTCCATTTCTTTTATGATTAGTGATGCTGAGCATCTTTTCGTGTGCTTTTTTGGCCATTTGCAAATCTTCTTTGGAGAAAGGTCTGTTTAAGTCCTCTGTCCATTTTATGTATGTATGTATTTATATATGTATTTAGAGAGTGCAGATAAGCAGGGGTTGGGGGGGAAGGGGAGAGAGAGAATCTTCAGCAGGCTCCACACCCAGCACAGAGCCCTCCATAGAGTCTAAACTCACGACCCTGAGATCATGACCTGAGCAGAAATCAAGAGTGGGATGCTTAACCAACGGAGCTACCTACGTGCCCCAGCCCTCTGTCCATTTTAAAATCAGGCTGTTTGCATTTTGTTGTTGTTGTTAGTTTTAGGATTTCTGTATATATTCTGGGTCCTGATTCCTTATTAGATAGATGATTTGCAAATATTTTTTTCAAATTCAGTGGGCTGCCCTGTTACTCTTGATATTGTCTCTTTTTTCCTAGCACCATTTTTTGAAGAGACTGCATAGTCTTGCCTCCTTTGTTGAAGATTAACTGACCATATAATCATTGGTTTATTTCTGGGCTTTCATCCTGTTCCATTGATCTGTGTGTCTATATATTTTTTCTATGTGTTTATTTTTGTGCCAGTACCATGCTGTTTGGATTACTACAGCTTTGTGGTGTATCTTGAAATCTGGGATTATGATCCCTTCAGTTTTGCTCTTCTTTTTCCAGATTGCTTTGACTATCTGGGGTCTTTTGTGGTTCCACATAAATTTTAGGATTATTTTTTCTAGTTCTGTAAATTCTGTGGGTTTTTTTTTTTTTAAAGATTTTATTTATTTATTTGACAGAGAGAGATCACAAGTAGGCAGAGAGGCAGGCAGAGAGGAGGAAGCAGGCTCCCCGCAGAGCAGAGAGCCCGATGTGGGACTCGATCCCAGGACCCTGAGATCATGACCTGAGCCGAAGGCAGCAGCTTAACCCACTGAGCCACCCAGGCACCCAAATTCTGTGGGTTTTTAATATACAGCTTTTATTATGTTGAGGTCATTTCCTTCTAATCTTAATTTTTTGGGGATTTCTATTATGAATAACTATTTAATTCCGTCCAATTCTTTTTCTGCAACAACAGAGATGATCATGTATGTTTTTTCCCTTCATTCTGTTAATAGGATGTATTACATCAATCAGTCATCATATGTTGAAGCATCCTTGCATTCCAGGAATAAGTCCCACTTGGTCACGGTATAAAATCTTTTTAATATGTTGCTCAATTAAGCTTGCTAGTATTTCATTGAGGATTTTTTCATCAATGTCCATAAGGGATGTTGGTCTGTAATTTTCTTATAGTGTCTTCGTCTGGGGCTTTAGTATCAGGGTAATGCTGACTTCATAGAATGACTTAGGAAGTATTCCCTCCTCATCATTGTTTTTTGAAAAATTTTGAGAAGAATTGGTATTAGTTCTTTAAGTATTGGGTAGAATTCACCAGTGAAGCCATCGGGTCCAGAGTCTGTTGTTGTTTTGCCTGAAGATTTTTTTAAAAAAGATTTTATTTATTTATTTGACAGAGACACACACAGAGAGGGAACACAAACAGGAGGAGTGGGTCCCGCTGAGCAAGGAGCCCAATATGGGGTTCAATCCCAGGACCCTGAGATAATGACCTGAGCTGAAGGCAGATGCTTAACGACTAAGCCACTCGGGCATCCCTTGCCTGAATATTTTTGACTACTGATTCAAACTCCTTACTAGTCATAGATCTATTCAAACTGTCTACTCCTTCATGATTTTATCTTGGTAGGTTTTGAATTACTAGGAGGGACTCTCCTCTTTGTGACTGTGAGATTAGAGGTAGCAATCAGCAGTCAGAGCACAGATCCCTGTTATTTGGAGGATAGGGTCCTTTTTGCCCACCAGGGTTCCCACAGACTGTGTGCAAGCCGCCCCAGGAACTCAGGCACAGCTGCCTGCCACCTGGATGGGGGTGGGGGATGGGCAGCTGCTACTGTGCTAAGAGCTGAAATTGACTGAAATTAACTGCAATTTACTGCCCAAGCCTTCCCCTGGAACTTGCCAGCCTTTAATGGACTGCAGACTTCTAAAATAGCTACATCAGACAGTCAGTTGCCAGTGCAATTGTAGTCTAGGTGAGGAGATAGATCCCTGTTGCTTTCCTGCTCCGTGATCTTCCCAGGATCCTCTCTGCAGGGTTATATTTTAATTGTACCCGCTTGAGAAATCAGTTATGAGAGCTGAAATTCAACCAATAACTTACCAAAACTTGCTTTAATCTCCTGTCAACTTTTTCTCAGAACAAGAGTGGTTAAGAGCTTTGACACTCAAGAAAATAAATTTTTTTGCTCTTTTGGCAAAGCAGTAACAGAACTTTCATTAACAATTAAACCCCAGATTTCTTATACTGCATATTTCCCCATATGCCCTGTCCCCAGGTTTTCTCTATCTGTCTCCACCTGCACCTGCATCCCCATTCACATCATCACCATGGGACTAGGGAGCAGCCATTTTTCACTAAGTGTTTCTGCTTCTCTGGCTATAGAGCTGACGTGTTGGGGAGGGGGCACTGATCCAGTCTGGGTCCATGAGAATTTTAGATTTGCAACTCATTGCTGTCTTTCTAATTTCTGGATTGCTCAGGCAGCACAGCTGTTAAATGGAGGACCTGGAGCCGCCGGGCCCATGTTGGCCGCTACATGAAGAAAACTGGTGAGTGGGAAAAAAAGAAGTCAACATTCGAAAGAAAGTAGAGACAGGAGACAGAGAGAAAAAGTCCTGATGACCATTAAATGCCTGGTTCCATTTGTCCCTGAGGTCCAGCTGCCATCCACTCTTCTTTGGCAACCAATAGCTAAGAGTCCCCACTTTGCTCAAGGTAGTGTGAGTTGGTTTATTGTCATTTGCAACCCGGAGAGCCCATTGTAACCTACTAGCCCCACTCCCTCGCTTTACAGGTGAAGAAACAGATTATGAGAAAGGCCCTGACTTCCCAAAGGCTGCGGGGTAAGTGAGTACCTGGGCTATAATGAAATCTTGAGTTTCCAGACTGTAGGTCCCATGTGTTTCCGCCCAGCTACTGCTCCTGCAGTTGCCATGTGACATTTCTAAAGCCTGTACGAGACTATAGATTTCCAAAGCCCTCAGTTGGAAGGAAATGCCTCTGTACCACCTCCTATCCTCAAAACAAAGGGAAAAGGATAAAAATAGGAGACCACCAAAACAGAACTAGGAAACTAGGACCTGGAGGGTCGACACAGGAAACTGAGAATGGAAAGAACAAAGTCAGCCTTGTTAGAGGTAGAAACTAAAAGGACACCACACTATTTGTGGCTGAGCTCTCACATAAGGAAGATGGGATCAAAGGAGATCTTTATCTCTTTGCAAAATTCTCATGCAGGTCCTGCAGGATTCAGTTTAAACTGATCCAGTAAAAAATCCTCCCAATCCAGGCTAACGGGAGATGCGAGACCCACTCAAGGGCCAGCTGCCCATGAGTCCAAAAGCCTTCCAGGCTTCTGAGGTCACCCTTATATAAGATGCGGGGGGCAGGGGAGGCAGGGTCCAGGTGCCTGCCTCTGCGTAGGGGCTCCACCTTGCCATCCTGGTGAGGTCCTGCAGGTGGCGCTCTCCTCCTGTTTCCCTTACCCCACCAACCTCCCAAGCCCCACTGACAAAGTCCTGTGTATGGGACTAAAGATTTGGGGTAACAACGGCGATGGGCCTGGCAGGTCGTGTGATATATATGCAGGAACAATGTGGTCACTGCTACATAGATGACCTAAGAGCCTGGACTGGAAATCTGTGGTAAGATGTATAGACAAGCAAGAACTTGTTTCCTGAACCACCTGTTAGTTCCAACCCAGGGAACTTTCTGGAAGCAGCTTTTACAGCCCCATGAGGCAATTGTGTGAGGGTTTCAGGAATAACTGGCTGGAAGGACAAGTTGCTTGGTGAGCTCCACTTAAAGCTACCACAGACATGGCAGATCTTTACCCAGGACAGGCAGAATACCTCCAGTAATCGGGCTGGGGGGGGGGATGCCCCGAGAAGCCACAGGGCCCAGCCCACTGGCCTCTGGTGCCCCCTGAGCCTGCCACCATCACACGGCACTCCGGTTGGGTTCCCGAGGCAGAGCCCTAGTTCTGGGCAACCCCAAACCCCAACCTCCACAGAACCTGCCCAGAGGGTGACGTTTCTTTGTTGTTGTTGGGTTTTTTTGTTTGTTGTTTGTTTTCTTTCTTTTTTTTTTTTAAAGATTTTATTTATTTATTTGTCAGAAAGAGAGCACAAGCAGGAGGAGCAGAAGGCAGAGGGAGAAGCAGGCTCCCCACTGAGCAAGGAGCCAAATGTGGGACTCGATCCCAGGACCCTGGGATCATGACCTGAGCCAAAGGCAGACGCTTAATGACTGAGCCACCCTGGCATCCCCAGAGGGTTACATTTCAAACACATACATGATGTGTATTAGTCATCCCCGACCTTGAGACCCCAGCCCTCCCAGCTCAGGTCCGCCTCGCATGGGGTTTCCCTGGGCCCCAGCTGTAGCTGCGTCTCTCTTCTTCTCCCCGTGTTCCCAAAAGAGCCCCAGACTCCTCCAGAGTGGGCTGAGTCTGTAGCATTTTAACTCTTTTTATCTAAGACTTTCCATTCTCTGAGGCCTTGCTTTCCGTGCACAAAAATGTTAGTCAAGGTGCTTTTCCTGATCCAGGGAGCAATTGTCTCTGTAAAAGTGATTCTGCTGAATTCTGGACCAACAGATACCATTCACAAACCCTAGCCAAAGTTTTCATATAGCAAAACAAATGTCCCCTATCTCCAAAACATTAACCTGATCCACGTGTGTAGTTACTGCACTCCTCATACCCAAAAGTGGGACATACATTTTTTTGAAAATTTATTTAAATCAAATAAATGTATTTATTAATAATTAAATTAATTGATTTAATTAAATTTAATTAATTAGCATATAGTGTATTATTAGTTTCAGAGGTAGAGGTCGGTGATTCATCAGTCTTGTATAACACCCAGTGCTCATCACATCACGTGCCCTCCTTACTACCCATCACCTCGTTACCCATTCCCCCCACCGCCTCCCCTCCAGCAACACTTGGTTCGCTTTCTATGATTAAGAGTCTCTGGGCGCCTGGGTGGCTCAGTGGGTTAAGCCACTGCTTTCGGCTCAGGTTATGATCTCAGGGTCCTGGGATCGAGTCCCACATGGGTCTTGGGATCGAGTCCCACATCGGGCTCTCTGCTCAGCAGGGGGCCTGCTTCCCTTCCTTTCTATCTGCCTGTTTCTCTGCCTACTTGTGATCTCTGTCTGTCAAATAAATAAATAAAATCTTTAAAAAAAAAAAAGAGTCTCTTATAGTTTGTCTCCCTCTCTGATTTCATCTTGTTTTGTTTTTCCTTCTGTTCGCCCATGTTCCTCTATTTTGTTTCTTAAATTCCACAAATGAGTGAAATCATATAATTGTCCTTCTCTGATTGACTTATTTCACTAAGCATAATACCCTCTAGTTCCAACCACATCATTGCAAATGGCAAAATGTCATCTTTGATGGCTGAGTAGTATTCCCTTGTATAGAGACATACCACATCTTCTCTATCCATTTAACTGCATTCAATCTGCACCAGCAGAACTCTCCTAGAAAATCCAGATCTACTGTCATTATTTATTTTTCCATGGACCCCACCATGCTCACACCAGAAATGGGAATGGATCAATTGCACGACTCTCATTTAACCCGGGAAACATGGGGACTCCCCAGGGCAGCTTCTCAGGCCCAGACAAGGAGAAAGCTTTTGGGAGCCTCTGGAATCCTAAGCACAAGCTATGAGAACTGGATGGGTTCAAAGTCAAGAGCGCTTGGCAGTCCCATGGAACTGCTCAGTGGCAGTGATCTGTTCCATCCAGGTTCCCCAGAGCACCTGGCCATCACCTGTCAGGTTGACTGCCTTCCTCCTCGGCTTCCCCTCCTTTGTAGCTCCTCTTTGATGCCCTTTCCACCAGGCCCTCTGTACTGGACCCGCAAGCGCATGGAGGACTCCAGCTCAGTCTCTGTGGTGTGGGGGGAACCTTTCCAATCCTTGCCACAAGGGGTAGGCTGCTCCCCACTGGCTCAAGCCTCCAGCGGTGATCAGTGTCGACAGCTCCGTGAGCAGATGGCAAAACGTCTGATGGGTGATTAGGACCTTCTGCTTCTTCCTCCTTCCAGACCCACCAAAATCAAGCCTTGCCAGTATGCAGCTCCTCTTCACTGAGATTTCACTTTCTACCTCCTCGATGAGAGTCTTAAAGCTGAATTCCTATAGCCAGCATAGACTGTTTTCCATAGGGCGACTGGAAGGCAGATTTGAACAATGAGGTCCACAGACCCCCAATAGTTTCCTGGAGAGAATTCAGGGAGTCTGTGAACTGAAATGGGAAAGCTATTATGCTTTGATTTTCAGAAACCTCTACCTGCAATTTGGTGTGAAGGTAGGCAACAAGCCACAGTAGGAGTTGTGAATATATCCCACAGAAGCCACAGATATTGTCACACCTTACAGGCCCTGTCAGTGCCTTGAAATATCATTTACATTCAGAACTACTTTAAGATTAAGGTAGTTATTAGACTCACTGCCAGATGTTTTGATATTTAGTTATTTTTAAAAAGAGGCACATGCGTTATTTTAATCATAATTTTCCTGAATATTTTGGTTATTGAATCTTAATACAGTTTGTTTCTTTGTTCCTATGTCTTTTATGGTATATATTAAAAGCACATTTATTTATTTTTCTGAGAAGGGGTCCACAGACTTCCACAGATTGCCAAAAAGGCCCAGGGCAAAAATAAAATTAAATTAAAATTTAAAAATAAAAATAAAATCTCTGAACTCTGTGAAGAGGTTCCAGGCATAAGATATTTGGGGTGTTGGGGGGGAAGTGGAATTCTATTTTTTGAAGAGAAAGTGAAAGCCATTTGTTTGGGAAGGGCATCTGTTTCTGCAAGGTAATGCCGAAGGCTTGGAGGTACAGACGGTAGTATCCCCACGGGGCTGCCACGAGCCTCTCTCTCTGGTGTGCCTGCCACCCACCCGGTCTGATCCATCCTGTGTCCCTCGGTGGACTCGGCCTGGGCCACCACCTTTCCCTCCCATGTCTTTTATATCCCGTCCCTTGATTCACCTGTGTCCACACGTGCATCGCACATTCCCTATGTCTTGTTTTGATCTAGCGCCTGCCAAGGTGGGTGACACATCACGCATGTGTCGGCCACATGTGCTCATACAAATTTCATATGTGAGTCACTTGTCCACTGGGCAGCTTGTGTCTGATAGGCCTGGTGTGTGTCTGACATGTACCAACAGGGTAGCTCATTCATTCATTCTTGAGTTCCTACTCAACGTGGTAGCCACTGTATTAGGCTCAGTGGATACAACAGAGAACCAAAAAAAACCTAAAAGCTATGCCTTCCTGAAGGCAAGAAATGAATGGCAGGGCAATCACTGAAGTAATTGCAAATTACTAGTCTTCAATAGAACCCCAACAACAGCAGAGGAAGCATATGAATGAATAAGTAGGCATCAGACATAAATAAATGTACTTTTACCTATGCTCCCAGCTGATGAGCCACGGGAAGGCATAGAGCAAGGGCAGGGGGCTCAGTGTTGTGGGGTGGAGGGGGTACAACTGTAAATGCAAAGGTCCGGGCAGGCCCCCTAAAGACTCCTTAGAGCCAAGACTTGAAGGAGGCTTTGATGATGGACACACGTTCTGGGCAGAGCGAAAACAGGTGCAAAAGCCCAAGGGTAGCAGCGTGTCTGGAATGTTGGAGGAACATCCAGGACGCCCATGTGATCAGAGGGGAGGAAACCATCAGAAAACAATAGGACT
Source organism: Neogale vison (assembly GCF_020171115.1). Lineage (NCBI taxonomy): Eukaryota > Metazoa > Chordata > Mammalia > Carnivora > Mustelidae > Neogale > Neogale vison. The sequence continues at coordinate 45,531,313 of NC_058095.1, read as the reverse complement.
GAGCCAGTTTCTCCCAGTCTCCAGGAATTCCAAGTTGGCCTGTTACCCTCCACCCTTAACGCCGTGTGCCCCACGCCCATCTGTGACACAGAGGCCCGGCCCTGCACCACCGTTGCGCGAACCACAGCTCATTGTGAAGCTGGGTCATTGGACACAGTCCGATGAATGTGACCTCAACGGATAAAAACAAAGATCAGAAAACCTTTCTGTGGTGGTGGGTATGGCTGCTGGACCAGAAAATGAAAATCCTGTCCCTAAAGAGAGAGAGAGAGAGGGAGGTGGGGGAAAGGTCACGGTTCTGCCCCGTGGTCAACATGCTGGCCTCACTGGGTCAGTTCCCACTTCTGTAAAACGAGCTCAAAATACCCTGGACTGTGAGGCTAGAAAGCAAAAATGAGCCTCCAGATCCCAGCCCGGAGACTGTGGCTTGGGCCAGCTGTCACCCCCTCCATTCCTGCCCCCGAAGGCCCCATGCTTCTCCTTTGGCCTCACCTTCCACAAAACTCAAAGCTAACTTGAGGACCCAAGGGTCAGCTCGGACGCAAGGTGGAGATCTGTCTGTCTGGTTTCTGTTCTATTTTTAATTTGAGTTCTCCCACTTAGCATAATGGTCCAAATCTTCTTAGGGGAAAAAAGCTGGAGTCTAAATCCTAACCAAATAAATATGTGAATTAGAACTGGCACAGTTAGTCTCCTAAGCATTTGAGAGAACATGGAAACACATTTCAAAAGCCCCACTTGTCACCTTCTGCTGGCCGGAGGCCACCCTCTGGGACTCCTTGTCCTCCGCTGCCATCGTCTGGACGAAGGAGGGACTGCAGAGACTCAGGGAGACCCACGGGACCAGGCAGGGAGGGGGGACAACATGAACTGAGCCCCTTTCCTACTGACTGAGAGACCCAGGGCCTACTTCGGAGGGGCCAGCCATGCACCTCACATGAAGACACCGGGAGCCTGGCTTGAAATGCTGGTTTCTAGGCCCATTTCAGGGCTCCAAGGGGACCCAATGTCAATGGAGGGGATCCCAACAATGATAGACATACCCTCTTTTCCTTTTACAAAAGAGGAAACCCAGACCAAGGCAAGTAAAGGGTTTTTCTCGGAGCACCTGGGTGGCTCAGTCATTAAGCGTCTGCCTTAGGCTCAGGTCATGATCCTGGGGTCCTGGGATCGAGCCCTACATCAGGCTCCCTGCTCTGCCGGAAGCCTGCTTCTCCCTCTCCCATTCCCCGTGCTTGTGTCCCCTCTCTCACTCTCTCTCTCTCTCTCTCTGTCAAATGAATAAATAAAAAAAAAATTTTTTTTTTTTCAAAGTGTTTTTCTCAAGGCTGAACTACACCTTAGGGACAGAGTCAGCATTCGAACCTGGAGCCCTGAGCCAAATCTTGGGTTGCTTCAGAGCCTGGCCACTCAGAGGACAGTCTGTGACCGGCGGGATCCACACCCCATGGGAGAATGCAGGATCTTGGGCCCCACTGGAAGCTTACTGCATAAGACTCAGCTCTTTTTTTTTTTTTTTAAAGATTTTATTTATTTATTTGCCAGAGAGAGAGGGAGAGAGAGCGAGCAAGCACAGGCAGACAAAGAGGCAGGCAGAGGCAGAGGCAGAGGGAGAAGCAGGCTCCCTGCCAAGCAAGGAGCCTGATGTGGGACTCGATCCCAGGACCCTGGGATCATGACCTGAGCCGAAGGCAGCTGTTTAACCAACTGAGCCACCCAGGCGTCCCAAGACTCAGCTCTTTAACGGATCCCCCTGGACCACCCGCAATGTGTGTCAGAGTGTGTGATGCGCTGGTGTTGAACACATCGGCGTCCGACTTCCCTAGGAAATCCCCAGGATCTACACGTTCGTTTGCTGTAAAGAAACTCAGAGGATCTAGGACAATGGAAAGTAGAAAGAGATACGCATGGCGGTGTGTAAATATCCTTCTTAATATTTTCTGTGTGCATGTGCACATTTTTATAAAAATCAAATTATATTCCCATGCTCTCCTGTATGCTTTGCTTTTTACTTAGGGTTCTTAAGTATGATTTCTTTGAAGTTGTTCAACGAAGATTTGCTAGATGAAAAAATTGCCTAAAACAAGAGTCAGGGGCGTATGCGTTCTCTATTGCTGCATTCAAAATTACTCCCAGACCAAGCACTTTCAACCAACAAATCTTTACTATCTAACAGTGTTTCTGAGAGTCCGAATCTGGGAGCAGCTTGGTGGGTAATTCTGGCGCAGAGTCTCTCGAGACATCACCAACCTGTCGCAGGTGCGGCCACCTGAGGGCTATGCCACCCGCTCCAAGCCAGCCCTGTCGCTTACCTGACCTCGCACAACTGCCATTTGCCCTGTCAGGGTTCCCCGCCTCCGCCCCTCCGCTGCTCTCCACCATCCGTCGAGTTCCCAGCCGCGGTGAGCTTGGAAAAGGGCAAATCCAACCTTGTTGCCTCCTGCTTAAAAGCCACCCAGGGTTTATCATGGCTCTTAGAATAAAGTATAAACAATAAAAGGAGGGGCGTGTGGCTGGCTCAGTTGGTTAAGCACTGGACTCTTGAGTTCAGCTGGGGTCCTGATCTCCTGGGTCATGAGACCAAGCCCCACATCAGGCTCCCCACTCAGCACGGGTCTGCTTGAGGAGTCTATCCCTCTGCCCATTACCCCTCTTGTGCTCGCCTAAATAAATAAATAAATAAAATCTTTAAAAATAAATCAATAAAATAAGTCTACACAGCCTGGCAGGTCTAGACCCTCCTGAAAACCCTCTCTCCCCTCCTGGCCTCATCCCCTTGCCGTCTGTGGTCCAGCTACATCGACCTCCTCCCAGCCCCTCCTTCGTGCCAAGCTCTGTCCCGCCTGGACTCCCTCTGACTGACACTCCTTCCACACACACTCAGCACACACACATTTACATGGGTGCGTGTGCACACACAAGACAACCTCCCGCTCGGTTCTGTCTCCCAATGCCCAGCCAGTGCTAGGCCCTCCATAAGTGTTTGTTGAACACACCATCTTTCATCCCTCCTATCGATGGCCAACGTTTCTCCCTGGATTGTGGTTTGCCTTTAACTTTATTGCTTCTTTAGCCGTCAGAAGTCTTACATTTGACGTAGTCAAATCCATTGGTCTTTCTTTTGGGATTTCTCTGTTGCTTTGCACACAGAACATTCCAGAGTTTTGAAGAAGGCCAGGTGCCTGAGCAAGGGCCCGCGTTTGAGCAATTCAGCTTAGAAGGAAGTGGAGGCTGACAGCCTGGATGGAAACTGGTGGAGGGAGTTCCGTAGGCGGGTGAGACCAGGTTCAGAGGCAGCAGGGACAGGGCTAAGCATGTCCTGGGCACTGGATTCTTGGCCTACATGTCTCCATGGTGCTCACCAAGTCCCTAATGGGTTGGGAAGGTTATTAACACCCTAGCATGTCAAGAGAAAACAGGTCAGAGCCTCCCATCTGCTAGGCACTGATTTATGAGGTAAGAATTAAAGGACCAAATAGTAGTTTATTAGATAGAGGCTCTGAGTGTGTGCGTGTGTGTGCGTGCGCACTTGTGTGTGTGTTTTCACATGCCTACATGTGTCTGAGAGAGGTTTCAGCCAGAGAACAGGATCTCTGAAGAGCCGGAGTGGAACGTCTTCAGACGGTCTTCATTCGGTCCCCTAGAGACCGCAATCACTTGTTGTCTCATCCAAAACCCACCAATGGGGCAAGAAGAGGCTGTTCCTGATCAAGATGTGTGTGTCCTTGAGGGCCACAGCTTAGCCTGGGTTTCCGCTGAGGACAGGACCGGCAGGCTCTGGCCCTCCCGTGCTTCCCCACCCCCGAGCTGGGAGAATTATGGGCAACACCACGGGTGGGCTATAGTAGCTGTGTCCGCAGGCACCCTTGACTGTTTGCAGTTTTCAGAAAAACGCCTGTGAACTGCAGCCGTCCGGGAACAAGGTGCAGCCGGTAAGCTAGCGGGGTGGGAATGTCAATAAGGGTGCAGCTCAGGCCTGCCCCACCCTCAGCCCAAGGTGACACGGGGAGGGGGAGATCTAGAACGGTCCGCCCGGGACAAGTCAGAAAATAATGGTGATACAGTGACTCCCAGTTGTTGGCAGGCTTACTACAACTGGAGGTAGTATGTAGAACTCTTGTCCCCCCACCTTAGATAAAAACCAGCACTAGAAGAGGTTCTCTGATTCGGTCAAGGTCACCCAGCGGCCTGTAGAAGATCAGGACCCATGTTGCCTGGCTCTAGGGCCCATCAGGGCAGTCCAGGTGCCCTGTGGTCTCCCAAGCCATTGTGGAGCACAGGTGCCCACGGGCTGGGGATGGGCACACAGAAGGCAGGCCCAGGACCTTGGTGTCCGGAAGCTGGGGTAGGAGCCTGATGCTGGGAGACGGACTTTGATTCCAGAAAGCAAGAGCTTCTTGGGGAGGTGGGGATGACGCTATTCAGACATTTATTATAAGACGAGTTTCTCCCCTGCCCCGTCGCGGGGCTGGAAAAGGACTATTTTAGGAACAGCGAGAGCTGTGTGGGTTCCAAACAGTTGGCGGGGAGCCGGCTAAGCCAGGTACGGACAGAGCTGGGGAGCACTGGAAACCATGCCCATTAGAACAAAATGTTACCGGTGAGGAAGGCTGATGGGGTTTGGGCTACGCGACAGCTGGCAACAGGAGGACACAGGACGAGGTGCCGATCTGGGCTATGAGAGGCTCAGGCCTGCTGATGAAGAACAGAGAGGGCCTGCCTCCGCTTGCCAGGAGATCCCGGCTGCCTGCCTGGAGAAGGAGGCTGTACAGTGTGGGCTGGAGGCAAAGCGGGGAAATGGTATGGGGAAACAGCCAGGCAGAGACCCCAGACTCCCTTCCCTGGTGGTCCACCCCCATCCCCCACCACAGGAAGCCGGTCAACATGGTTCCTCTGCTGACAACCTCAAAAGCATAAGACTCTGGGACGGGTCTGCGCGTCTGTGTGTCTGTGTGTGTCTATAAACTTCCCCACTTCTGAGCTGGAACCAGGACTTATTTGGCAAAGAATGTCATCCTGGGGAAGGAGACTGACCGCCCAGAAACAGGAACGTGTAGGTGGTTTCATTTCTCAGAGCTCACGATATGGTTTATTTATCCAAGGCTCTGGGATTTTTCAAAGGTAAATAATGGAATTGTTGAAAGTGTGAAAATGCTTACTTGTGCAAATTTTGAGGGACTCTGTACATATAAGCCCAGGGTCTGTGTCAGCTAAAGCTTGTGTGTGTGTGTGTGTGTGTGTGTGTGTGTGTGTATAAAAATACTGAGGGGAAATGTGAGAAAATCAAGGCTTATATCATTTTTTGAAAAGAATTTTTCTTTTTTGCAGAAAAGAGTCATGTGCTCTGAATTCTCACTGGAAGGGATTAGAAATATGACTTGTGTTAGTAGATTTGTTTTGGTTTAATGAATTGACTTTATTTTTTTTTTCCGAGTGGTTTTAGGTTTACAGAAACATGTAATGGAAGATATGGACTTCCCACGTACCCCTCCCCCCCACACTCACTTCCCCCTTTGCTTATATCTTGCATTAGTGTGGTAAGTCTGTTACAGTTGAGCCCATATGGGCGCATTATTTTTTTTTTTAAGATTTTATCCATTCATTTGACAGAGATGAAGCACAAGCAGGGGGAGCGACAGAGGGAGAGGGAGAAGCAGGGTTTCCGCAAAGCAGGGAGCTTGATGCGGGGCTTGATCCCAGGACCCTGGGATCATGACCTAAGCTGAAGGCAGACGCTTAACCGACTGAGCCACCCACGCCCCCATAATGCATTGTTATTAACTAAAGTCCATATTTCCATCAGCAATCAATCACTCAGTGATCACGCTTCCAGTAGTACCCTCAACGAGGCAGGTGCCCCAGCCCGGGGCCTCTGGCTCTATCTCTAGCAACTCTGCCAAGATGCATTTGCCCCTTTGGGCTGGACTGAGGCAGCCCCTCCTCAGCAGCCTCATCTGATCCCCAGGAAACACTCACCCTTCCTTCCCCCCAGCAAACCCCCAAAGCTGCCCCCTCTTCCCAGCCCCACCCTTTAGGTCTTCCATCCAGGAGTCGGACGCCCCGCACTCTGAGTTCCAGTGGACGCGTATGAAGCATTCAAGGGGCTTAAGGTAATGGGCAGGCACCCCCAACCTACCACCTTCGTGGGGGTGTGGCTAGGGGGACTCATGGCACACCAAAGCTTTCTCTAAAATGCTTTCTCATCCAGCTTCCCACCCCTTCCTATATACCTAGGAATCATGTCGCCACATTGGTATCTTGGTCAAACAGCCAGTTCTGAGTCAAAGCATCTATTTGCTTCACCCAGAACTCCCTTCCCATATCCTTTTAATGGCATCAGGACTTCGTGCCTAAATGACATCAAACTCATACCACCTTTTTTACTGTGGTTGTTCTCGAAGGCCTCTCGGCCCAACCATGCTAGCACCTGCTTTCAGCCCTCCCTTACCCAGTTGCCTACCCTCCCTCAGAGAACCCCTGGAATCAGAGTCCAGAGAAAGATTCATAATGTCTACCATTTTGGTGGTAATATCTACCATTTAGCAAAACATTATGCCCGTCATTTTGTATGTATCATTTCAAATAGTCCCATAGCAATGCTGTGACATAGGTACTAATATTATTCTCACTTTACAGGAAAGGAAACAGGAAACCCAGAGAGGTTAAGTAGCTTACCAAGATCACACAGCCAGGGATCAGAAGGTCAGGATAGGCTAGTCCACTGGAATTTCATTTTGGGGTCCATCCCTCCTCCCCCATCAGCCCTCATGGTCCTGGGGGACGCTACCGCCCTGCAGAGGAGGACCACGAGACCAGCAAAGGATACTCCCCAGAACTCAGTCCTCGGCCCAGGAGACAGATGTGTCTGAGGCCATACAATCAGAGCGCTGTTCTGGATGCTATTTCAGCTGGACTTGAACTTGCAGTATCGGGTCTGGTGGCAGCAGGCAGCCATGTGGAGGGGAGAGCCCTCCTGAGATTGTGGTCAACACAGAGGAGAGAAGCACAGTGACCTGAAGAGGGGTGCTGGTCCCCACCAAGCTCCTGGGCCCCTGCATTCAGCTCCACCCACACTGGTAAGACCCCCCTTCCGCTACTAAATTCAAAAGAGCCAAGTTGTCTCCTATCAAGAGCAAAAGCAGAATCCTGAGCCCATGACAATGGGCCAGTGCTCTTAATCCCATTGTCCTACCCTGCATTTGCGGGAGGGGCCTAAGACGGAGAGCTAGGCTCTAGTCACATTCCAGTGTCTGTTGGGATTTGAAGGGTCCCAATAATTAGACTCCATGACCCTTCCTCCCCAAGTTGTGAACCAGATGACGGACTGGCAATGGAAACAGATGGTGACCAAGACACCAGCTTTATGACTGTGGCAGCTGGGGGACAGCATGGTGTAGGTCAGCAATGACAGCTGGTTTTCTCACACTGCACCCCAGTTATGGGCGTGCTGCCTACAGTCCTCCCCAGCCAGGGGCCCAACCCGACAAGGCATAGTGTAGGGCGCAGAGGAACTAAGCAGAACACGCCCCTCCCCTGGGCGCTGGCTCCCAAGGAGCAGGAAAAGGGCTGAGAAGGCTTCCTGCCCTCCCACCCCCATCCATCTGCCCCCAGCAATCAGAGAAGTCACAGCTCCTCCTTTGGGAGCAGCCAGGGAAGGAGGGTGGAGAGAGAGGCCCGGAAGTCAGTCTAACAAGCTCCTTCCACCTGTCCAAGTGAGATCTGAGGACCCTCCCGTCATCTTCCTGGAACAACTGAGAACCCAACGGAAGCTTAAGTCTCACATCCGAAGTGGCGTTCTCTTAGCTCCAAGTTCTCGACCACTGACATTTGGGATCAGATAATTTGGGGGCGGGGAGGGGGGCTGTCCTTACTGAAATTTCTTTGCAGTATCCCTAGCACCTCACCAACCGCACTTCCAATCATGACTGTCCTAAATGTCCTCAGCTGTCCCCTAGGGATGGACCTGCCCCAGGCTGAGAAGCCCCATTTTACCTGATCACAAGGAGGAGGAAGAACCACCATCCTAGATGCTCCAGCTTCAAGAGCTAGGGGAATGCACTGAGATTGGAAAGGTAGGGACCGGGGCAAAAGGAGAGTGCAGCTGTCTATCCCAGCGGTGTTTCTGGTGCCGGGAGGTGGGGGCGAAGTAGGAGCCCAGTTCTTCGCTGGTGGAGCAAAGAGAAATAAATGTGGGGCGTACCTGCTGAATCAGGCAGGACACTGACCCCACAGGGCAGCTGGGGGATTTCAACGAGGGATGGGAAGCATCCAGAGATAGAGACAAGGGACAGCAAAGCACCTTCCAGATAGTAGTCCCTGGCAGCTGTTACCTCCCTGGTGCCTGAAGGTACAAGGGCAGGAACTGGCCTTTGGACATGAGCCTTGGCGTGTTGCTGTGGGTAAAGGAATTCAGCCACTGCTCCCCCAGCCTGTCAGATCAAATAAACATCCTGAACTCACCCTCCATCTATCCTCTCATCTCCTGATGGCGCCTCCCCAAGGCCAAACCCAACTGGAAGCTGGAAGAGAAGAGAACATGGCAGCTACAAGCCACAGAGTTCCGCTTCCCGGAACACAGAGCAAGGTGGAAAGCGGGTCTGGGGACAAGTGGGGAGTGCCCAGTGCGCACAGCAGGGAGAACATTGCAAGGTTGGAAGCGATGGGTTAGAGCCACACAGAGCCACAGGGACAGATCTCAAAAACATGGTACTGGGTGAGACAAAAAAGATAAATAACCTAACACTGTTTGTGTTTAAAATGCATGCACCTAGGGGCACCTGGGTGGCTCAGTGGGTTAAAGCCTCTGCCTTCAGCTCAGGTCATGATCCCAGGGTCCTGAGATCGAGCCCTGCATCGGGCTCTCTGCTTAGCAAGAAGCCTGGTTTCTCCTCTCTCTCTCTCTCTGCCTGCCTCTCTGCCTACTTGTGATCTCTGTCAAATAAATAAATAAATAAATATTTTAAAATAAGATAAAATAAAATGCATGCACCTAAAAAAAAAAAAATACAAAATACAAAGCGGCAATACTCTTTTCACAAGGACACCTACAAAGAAAAGATTCACTTGCTGGAGTATTTGCCTGTGGCAGGAGAGGGGGTACAGAATGGCAAAAGGCACTGTGGATAAAAGAGAATCACAAACAAAAGAGGGGCCTTGCATGGACTAGTGATAACAGAACGACATGAATTAGGCCTATGATACACTCAAATTTCTGCACAGGAAGCTGAAATTGGGTGGGGGGTAGGAGGGGACATAAAAGCAAAGGAGGGAGGAAGGGGGACAGGAGGGAAGCAGGCTGATCTAGGAAGGGGCAGGTGGCCATAAGCAGGAGCTGTTCAAGAGCTCCCACCCCTGCTCCAGAAGGGCCCCAGCACAGATGGGGAACCTTCTTCACATTTCTATGATAACAGAGAACACGTCAAGAGATTGTACAAGGTTCTCATTTCCCAAAATGATTCCAGAATTTTAAGGCCACTAAGCTTGACACCTTTGATTTTGGAACAAATTCAAGTCCAAAGACCCAAATCGAGCCCCGACTTTGCTTCCAGCCAGGCGTGAATCATCCAACAGATGGTGGGTGAGCTGGGCGAGCCCTGGGGGCTAGAGAGGCTCCCGAGACAAGCCTTGCCAAGCTAGGCAGCGGTCCTTTTCTGACAAGGGTGGCGGGACCAGGGGCCGTGTGGGTCCCCCTCTTTCTGGCTGCAGGGAGTTGTGACTCTGCACGTTCAAGCAGTGGGTGGTAGGGGGAAGGGTGGCATCTGTCAGACAAGGAAGGCGGGACTGGAGTCTAGCTCAGCTTCTCTTCCCCTTCCGTCTCTCAGGACCTCCCCCAGCACCTCCTTTTGGCTGCTTCTCACCTTCAACCTTCCCAAGAAGAAAGGGTTTCATTGGATCGATCAGTCACCATCCAATATGGAGACTCCTGACTGAGTAACTTCATTGGTTCCGCCAACATTAGCTCAACCGGGGCAAACTGGTTCTCATGAAGCACAAAGCTTGGTGGCACGGGGGCCTTGTACCTGCCCAAGCAACAGGAGGCAGATAGAGTGGGTCTTAATTTTGGAAGCATCACCGCATTAGTCTATGAGCACCTTGCCCCATGGCTGAGCCCCACCAAGATGGCCGAAACACCACCCTCTCCTGTCTCTGGCGCCAGGCTCAGAGCGGAAGGCTCAAAGTGTCCTCCTGGTCCCCACTTGGGGACAGAGTTTAGTGGCAGGCCCATCTATTTTTATCCCCTCTAGACCGAACCAGACTGTTCCATCTAATGTTTCATATCTGTAAAGGCTCAGGCTTTATTGATTCCCACCCAAACACTGTCCTCTAAGCCCCCAGGGCAAGAATAAGGTAATGACAATTTTGCCCAACAGTGTCCAGGAGGACTTGGTGACCAGTGCCGTCCGGACTGGTCTTTCTGGGGGGATACAAACCAGGAAACTAAAGGCAGGGCCTCCCCAGAGCCTCTCCTTCCCAACCTTGTCAACTGCATCACCTTCTTCAGGGCAAAGAACGGGACCTCCAGAACCACAGCAAGTAGTAACAGTGAAGACGGCCCCTTGAAATATGGTGTTGCCTGTGGCTTTCAAAGGAATGAGATGGAGAACGTTAAGAAAGGAGGCTCCTGGTCATAATTTGTGGGTGCTGGAGGTTACCACAGAGACATCAGCGGCCCTGGTGAACACCCCCCCCCAGCAAACCTTATAGGTTCGGGCATTCACGAGCACTGTGGATTTTACGGAGTATTTCAGAGCAAAAACTGGGCAGGGAGAGTGAGGGATACATCACTCCTTCCAGACAAACTCTTCAGATTTTTTCTTATCGCCCATGACTTTTCCTAGCCCCTGGGCAGGGGATGCCTGTGGCTCTCTTCTCCATGCAGCCCCTGGCCGTTCTCAGGCCCCCTACTTCCTGTTTCCTTGATCCTTTCTTGTTTGTTTGTCTCTCTAATCTTCATGAAAGCTAGGTCTGCACGCTGACCCATCTGGGGCAGGACAGCGGGTCATGCTGGAGGGGACGGGCCTGGGGTCAGGTTCTGGCCATGCAGGGTGAAGCCGGAGATGCCCCGAGCCCTCCCAGCCCACCTTGCCCTTAGCCTGTTCTGAGGCTTCTGTCCCAAAAAGAAAGGAGAGAAACCAGGGACAGAGAGAGATCATCACCCAACCCTCCAATGTCTCCATGGGACCCCTGCCCTCCTCACCACCCCACCCTTCCCATTTACCTCACTCTTCTGCCAATCCTGACTCTTCCCATGGACCCCCCCCTTCCAGGGCTCTCCTTCCTTTCATGGAATAGTTTGGCTTCTGTCTGAGCTTCTAACCATACTCCTGCCTACTTCCCTTTCCATCACATTACTCAGGAAACCCCACTTAACCACGATCAGCCTTTAAACCCAGCCCTTAGGTCATCAGAAGGAAGGCCTCTGATTGGCCACTATTTGTCATATGTCCACCTCTTGGAACAATCATTGGGTCCAGTAGGATCTACAACTAGGTGAGGCCCAGCCTGATACACTTGGCTCCCTTCCTACGCAGGAGTGGGAGGGACTAGTGATTGACAGCAGCCCACCAAAAGCACCGGGAATCAGGGGCATTTGCTCCAAAACAAAGGGGTGATGTTAGCAGGAGAAGGATGGTGAGCACAAAAATCAGTAGCTACCCAGCCCTTGGGGTTCCCTTGGAAGTAGAAGTAGGATATGGGAGAGGGGAGGAAGAGCCTCCCTTCTTACTTTCTCCGCATCACCCTTACTTGTGATCAAAAGAATCTATCCTGTTCCAGAAGCATTGCAGGAAAAAAAATATCATTTTTGCTTTTAGTTTTAATACCCATCTGCTTTGCTAAAAATGTTTTTTTAAAAATTTTAAACTATGTGAAAGTTCATTTGTTTTGAAATTCTATAGGTTAATTCTTAATTTGACATGCCTTGAAAGATATGCTCTCTGGGGCACCTGGGAGGCTCAGTCAATTAAGCGTCCCACTCTCGGTTTCAGCTCAGATCATGATCTCAAGGTGGTGAGATCAATCTCCGTGTTGGGCTCCTATGCTTAGCTGGGAGTCTGCTTGAGATTCTCTCTTTCCCTCTGCTCTCCCCAATCCCAATAATAAATAAATAATTTTTTTAAAAATATTCCATCTATTTATTTGACAGAGAGATACAGAGAGAACACAAGTAGGCAGAGAGGCAGGCAGAGAGAGAGGAAGAAGCAGAGTCCCCAAGCAGAGAGCCTGAGGCAGGACTCAATCCCAGGACCCAGAGATCATGACCTGAGCCAAAGACAGACGCCTAACCAACTGAGCCACCCAGGTGCCCCTAAATAAATCTTAAAAAAAAAAAAAAAATGCTTTCTCTGGTTTATCCCCTCTTACGTCTTCCATGTAAAACTTCTGAATGACTTACTGCTAACTGTCACTGGCTTCAGGAGTTAACTTGGTGGCTCTTCAGGAAACAGACGGAGCATAACAGTCTGACCACAGAATTATCGGCCGCCGGAAGAGTTTAGGTCCTTGCCACCCTGACAAACACGTCTCGCCCCAGTTCCCTTCCCGCAAGGAAACTTCTTGCTTCATCGGATGACCTTGCTTCTGTGGTTTCATTTGAGCAGCAAGCGCTTGTCTGAGCAAGCCTGTTTTTTCATGGATGGCTGAAGCCTGTTTGGGAAGAGGTGAACTTCACGAGAGTTAGGATCCAAGACACGAATGTAATTAAAATCACATTGTATTTCTTGTTGATTACTGAAGCAGATATTAAGAAAGTCTTATCTTCAATAGTACATTTAGAATCCCCTGTCCTAGAAAATTAGTTTAAAATAATAGCTCAGAAAAGAAATATAAAAAGCTCTCGTGCCATTTATTATTAATGTGATTTATGTTAAGTCTCTCGGCGGCATGCTAAAAACGTGCCAATAAATTAGTTCAAGGAGTGGTGCAAAATTCAATATTAATGAAGTGTTCAAATAAGCACTGACTATACCACAGTATAAGTTTGTAAATATTTTCATAAGTAATTTCCACTCCATCATGCACAGGTAACACTGCACCCCCCCAAAAAATGAAAAAAAATCCTCATGAATTTATACTGAAGCCTTTTTTTTTTAAACTAATAAACTCTCCGTTTCACAAATTTAATCTTTGCTTCTGGTTTCTAAAAAGGCAATAAGCCATTAGTATTGGCACGTGACTCCATAGATCACAGGTCGGCCGTACGTGGCAGACAACAGAAAGCTTGTGTTACGTGGCTTTAAAAAAAGGAGAATTTGTTTGCGTGTTTGACTGCAAAGGACAAAGGAAATGTGACTTCAGGCAAGGTTCCATCCAGCAGCTGGAAGGATGATGTCACCAAGAACCTTGGTATCTTTCTGCCTCTCCCCCCCTGGGGGTTGTGATAGTGAGAGCCCTACCCCTCACCCCACTGCGGGACCAAGGCTCTCAGTCGCCCAGCTGTCAGGTGGCTTTGACCCTTGATGACTCACGACCCCTGTTTCATACTAGTAAGCCCTCAAATACCATCCTCTGCCTCTCCTGAGGATGCATGGCCTCCCAACGCATGGTCAGGGCGGGGGTACAATGCCGAGGCCTCTTGCCTGAATTTGAGACAGCAGAAAGGCCACCTCAGGGAGCCCCAGAGCTCCCTGTGGGACCAGCTGAGCCCTCTGCTACAACCTTATGTCAATTCCCCTTCCTCCTCTGCTCAATCCTCCCTGGTTTGCCTTCTTACTGCTTGCCGAGACCCCGGTCTTCTGAGACCACTCCCCACTGGATTTCTGGCTTGCAGATCTCCATCCCAGAATCTGTCTCCAGGGACACAGACCTGGGATAGCTGAGGCTTGGGAAGACTTTACAAAGGAGTGCAAACACCAGTTTGGAGCTGGAAGGCGGAGCACAGCCGAGTTAAAACTCTTCGCTGGGGCTGCACTGGGATGGGATTGGAATGGATGGGAAGGTGCTGGTGGAGGCATTTCCCAGGCATTTCAGAGGTGGGAGGGAAGTAGGAATCACATGGCTGGACGCTATCTATGCTTAAAGAAAGGCAATGAAAGTTTGAGGACTGAATCATTCATTTAGGGAAAAGTGTGAAAGTTTCCTTGGCAGCAAGTATAGAGAGACTCTTATCTTCTGCAGATGGAAGGCAGAAAAAGCTAAGCTGGTCTGGGAATTCACCGGAAGAGGAAAGGAGCTGCCACAGGCAAGATGGCCACAATGGCGACCCTTCTCACCCACCCCCTTCGGGAATGGACGCCTTCCTCAAGAATGCCTGGGCTAAGGAGCCAGGGCTGATTGTGTTCCCCCTCTCCAGGGCCCCTGCTATAACTCTGTCCCCACTCAGCCCTTTACCAAGTACACCATCATGATCAACCCTACAGCTACTCAGTGCCTACCCAGCGCCCCTCTGCCGTGATGGAAACATGCTGACATACCCAGCCACGCCCAGACCCCCATGGCCCAAGTTTGGAGAAGCTAATGAAACCGTGAGCCCCTTTGCTGATAGGCAGGAGGGCCCCTCTGTGGCCCCAACAACAGTATGAAAACCCAACCCTGGGGGAGGAAAAAAAAGAATGGAGCTCCAAAGTCAAATTCTCCACCAAGACAAGTCTGCTCTGCCAAGGTCATGCCCCAGTAGAGGAGGACTGGGGCTCAGAGACTTAGTATGGAAACATCTGGGTCTATGCTCTCAAAAATCTTGGGTCTCCTGGTCCTGTTGATCAGAAGTGCTTCGTCTTCCCCATTTAGAGCTAAAGTTCCCTGTTCTTGCTTGAAGATGGTGCAGGGGTCTCTCTCTCTAGCACAGCTCTCCCATCCCTCTCCTGGCCACCAGACAAAGAATATGAGTCAAGCCACCACAAAACGCAGACTGGGCAGTGCTGGGCCTCCTGCTAAGAGAGGAACAGGCCTGCACTGTCCCCGCAAGAATTACCAGACCGTGCCACCGTGTCCTGACAGGAACCCAGAGACTAGACCTGAGCCTGGGTCCCGAAGGATGAGGGCCACAGGGGCAGAACAGAAGAGGTTGATTAGAGAAGATTTAATAATATGGGAGCACTCTGCTGCGATATAAGATTTCACCCCCTGGCACCAAGAGAAGGTGCCAGGATGGCTTTTGAGAGCCTGGAATCAACAATGGCTCAAACCAAGTAAAAGAAAAGCCAGAACTGCTGGGGCACATGGTAGAAGCAAGGGCCACATGGCTTAGAGAAGAGGGTCTGCGAGGCTGGATAATCCTGCAGTGAGGGGTAGGGTGGAGGAGGGGCCGAAAACACCCCCGCTGGCTGTGCTCAGGAGAACCCCTAGGACATGCTTAGCTTCTTTAAGGAACTTCTTGTTGGCTACCTCCTCCAATGGCCAGAGCTGAAGACGGGAGATGCTGCTATAGAATGAGTTCCCTGAGAGCAGCAGGGATAAGAGGAACCTATAATAATAGAGACCAAGTGGTAGGCCTTGACTCTGGGAAAATGGGCACAACTCTCCCAGGAGCTTCCAGGCCAGAAGGCAGCCAGAAGTTTGGAATCTCAGAGAGATTGGAACTGTTCCCCACAGAACTGAGGAAGAGGACATGGTGTTCCCAGAGGCAAGTTGGATGGGCAGAGAGAAAGAGCATTGCTTAACTTATTTAAAAATAATCAGCTGCCCCAATAAAGAGTCATGATCTTTTGTCCGGTTCTCAGGATTCTCAGGCTAAGGTAAGACCTAGAACCTACTGAATAAAGAAGTGCCCTGCATCACCAGCCACGTGGTAGGGGGGGTATCTCCCGTCCTTCCAGAGGAAGAAGTTGGATGATTGCTTGAGAAATCACACACTGGGGAAAGGGGACCACGTAGACATTTGGGGAACTCTTGATCACAGAGTCCAAGTGGACATTTACCCAGGGACCTGAGGTATCATCATGGCCCTTGGCAGAAGCAGGACATGGAGATCAGGAAGTTGTCCTAGTCCATGGCCAGCTTTCCATAGGGCCACCAGGTCCATAGACCCAACCAGTATGTGTTCTCCTGGCCTCACAATATATAATCGAGATCGACATAGCTGAGAGTTGACAGAATCCTCACGTTGGGTCCTTGCCCTAGGGGGTAAGGGCCATGACAGGGAGGCAGGAGAAGGGGAAGCCCGTGACAGTCAACAAATAATTCTGTCTCATCAGGGTAATGGCAGAGATGAGTGTCACCCTTCAAGACCTAAAAGATGGTCTCATCATTTCTACCATTTAGTTCCCCAGTCTGACCCTCTGACATCCACCACTATTAGCTCCATGCCTCCTGCTTCTACCACATCCATAGCCACCTTGGGCTGGAGGCGATGGGCTTATAATCAGATGACAGGAGAAGAAAAAGACAATGTCCGGTTCATGGATGTGTTGGCTTGGCATGCAGGGAAAAGCCACTAAAGGATGAGAGCTGCCCTGGACCTCTGCTCAGGAGTGCCCTGGAGTTGCAGAGAGGAGAAATCCTCCCCATGCTCTCACCTTCAGGTGGTACAGCTGATCATCCACTTTGTGCACAAAGAGAAGTGGCCGGAAGAAGGGATGCACGTGAATTCAGGGGGAATGGCATATGGTTTGGCTGGTCGTTCAGGGACCTAGAAGGAGTAGCATTCAAAGATTGGGAAAAAAGAGGTCTTGGGAAAGGCATGTGGATGGGCCTGTGGGAGGGGGCACAAGGTGTGAAAATTTTTTTTATCACTCATTAATGTGATCACCGAGAACCTCACGGGGGCTGGGGTGAAGCCAGTGCCTCTCAGGCCAGAGAGAAGGGTAAGAGGGCAGTGGGAGGCAGAAACAGCAGATGCCCACTACGGGGACAGATTTGTGTGGGGAACAAGTGGCCAAGAAAAATGTCCCTAGATTCTTACATCTAGGACGGAGCTGAGAGATCGTTGCATCCAATCTCTCACCAGAGAGGTAATTAACCAGCCCCATTTGGACACTTTCAAGCAGGCCATTCATTACCTCTCCCTGTTTCTCTTTAGGACATCTACCGACGTTCAGCAGTGTTTCCTCATGTGGCCTGTCGGGATTTCCCCTTCCTACCCTCCACAGGAGGGCACCTACCCTCCCCCTCGCTTTAGGCTCCATGCCAACCTAGGATATATATACAAGAAAGTATTTTGGTAAGACAGGGGGAAGTGACAGATACTTCCTTCGCAGAATCACTCAGTGAAGTGCCCTTCGAGAAGTGATCCATTTGGGGACGATTTCACTGCTCAGTGTTTGCTCAGAGGGAACTAAAACCTCTCCCTCACACACAAACCACCTCCACTTCCATTAAGAGAAAAACCAGAAAGAACCAGCTGATGGACAGCCTGGAATGGGGAAGCAAATGGATAAAATAAAATGGCCTGCAACTGGTTGGGGCAGGGGCGGGGAGAAGAGGAAAAAAATAAGCAGAAACCAGAGAGGGAGGCTTCAGATGTCCACTGGAGGGCTTCCCCCCAAATAGATGAACTTTCCTGAATCTTTCTTGAGGCTCCAACTGTAGCACTGATTGTCTCATGAGACGGTTTTTCTTTCTCCTCCTTCCAAACTGAAGGGTTATACTTACCTTTAGCTTAACCTGGTACTAATTATGTCTGAGTATAACCCAACTTCTCCTGGCCTTCTTCTCAGAAGAAGGCCAGCATGGCTGTTGCCTGGGAGAGGGGGACCCCTTGGCCTTAATCAGAAAAGCAGTGCCAGCTAACTCACATGTCCATAAGAGACCCCGCATCTTAGAGGCAGGATCTAAAGGACCCCCACTCCTGCCAGAGTGGGCAACGCCCTTGGTGCAAATTTTAAAATACTGTCCATCAGCCCCCAACCATTTATGTGGTATATTTCTTCCAAGATGCAAATTTCAAGGTGCAGCCGCGGCTCTGATGCATCTCCCTGAAGCTGCCCTCAGCTGAAATGATGAAATCAAATCACACGAGGGGAAGGCTGCTTACCCAGGAGGTGAGATTTATTTTATTGTCTAATATTTAAACAGTTTAATATGCATCCCAATGCATTGTCTGAATGGTTCAGAAAAGACCATGTAGCAGATAGACGTGTAAATCCCTCATTTTTAACGTTAGGGAATTCATATATAGATTTCATTGACAGAGCATCTGTTTTTCCCCATCTACAATTAATGTGTTTAGAGAATGTCGGTTTGAAGGGGCATCCACGTCTCTTGGGTCCCTCAGCCCCTGGCTTTAATAACCTGTGGGTACAAATTATCACTAATGCCCAAACCACAAAAGCTCTTTGCTCTGGCCTGCAGCGCCCCAAATGCCCGGCCACTCCTCCTCAGCATCTCTGAATGAGGGACAGCTCTGTGCCCAAGGACAAGCCTCCCTGTCTGAACCTCCTCCCCAGCCAGCCACTGTCCACATGTCCCCTGGAAGCCGGGCCCTGCACTGCATCCACCTCCGGAGCTCTGCAGGGGTGAGGCTTTGCCCCCTGTCAGCTGGTGTTTGCTGGGGTGCCCAGAGCCCTCAGACTGGGAAGCCCCAGGATCTGGGGAGACTGGGAGGTGGAGGAAGAGAGGGAGAAGGGCCTCTCTGCAGCTCCACACCACATCCTGTCCCCTGGGGTCCCAGAGGAACAGAGGTGTGTGCCGTCTCCCCACATCCTTCAGCTTCCTGCCCACGCCTGTCACCATCAAGGTTCTTAACCACAGCAAAGGAAACAGTCAACAAAACAAAGAGGCAACCCACAGAATGGGAGAAGATATTTGCAAATGACAGTACGGACAAAAGGCTGATATCTAGGATCTATAAAGAACTTCTCAAACTCAACACACACAAAATAGATAATCATGTCAAAAAATGGGCAGAAGACATGAACAGACACTTCTCCAATGAAGACACACAAATGGCTATCAGACACATAAAAAAAGGTTCATCATCACTAGCCATCAGGGAGATTCAAATTAAAACCACATTGAGATACCACCTTATACCAGTTAGAATGGCCAAAATTAGCAAGACAGGAAACAGCATGTGTTGGAGAGGATGTGGAGAAAGGGGAACCCTCTTACACTGTTGGTGGGAATGCAAGTTGGTGCAACCACTTTGGAGATCAGTGTGGAGATTCCTTAAGAAGTTAAAAATAGAGCTTCCCTATGACCCTGCAATTGCACTACTGGGTATTTACCCCAAAGATACAGATGTAGTGAAAAGAAGGGCCACATGTACCCAAGTGTTTATAGCAGCAATGGCCACAGTCGCCAAACTGTGGAAAGAACCAAGATGCCCTTCAATGGACAAATGGATAAGGAAGATGTGGTCCATATACACTATGGAGTATTATGTCTCCATCAGAAAGGATGAATATCCACCTTTTGTATCAACATGGAGGGGACTGGAAGAGATTATGCTAAGTGAAGTAAGTCAAGCAGAGAGAGTCAATTATCATATGGTTTCACTTACTTGTGGAGCATAACAAATAGCATGGAGGACAAGGGGAGATGGAGAGGAGAAGGGAGTTGAGGGAAATTGGAAGGGGAGGTGAACCATGAGAGACTATGGACTCTGAAAAACAACCTGAGGGTTTTGAAGGGGTGGGGGTTGGGAGGCTGGGGGAGCCAGGTAGTGGGTATTATGGAGGGCATGGAGCACTGGGTGGGTGCAAAAACAATGAATATTGTTACAATGAAAAGAAATTTAAAAAAAAGAAGAAGAAGAAGAAGCACAATGACTAAAAGGGAAAATCCACTAGAAGGATTTGAGCAGGCAAAAGGAAAAATCAGCAGTCTTGAAGACAAATCAACTGAAATTATCCAGCCTGAGATACAGAAAGGAAAAAGAATAAAGAAAAATAAGCCTCTGAGACCTGCCAGGCATCATCCAGTGTATGGAGTTTTGTTTTGGAGTGATGAAAATGTTCTGGAATTAGATAACAATAAGGGTTACACACCTCCTTGAACATACTAAATTGTACATTTTTAAATGGTGAATTTTATGGCATATGAATTATATCACAATAAAATATAATTTTTAAAATTAAAAAAAAAATGTTCTTAACCAGTTCCTCGGGCTGCCCCAGGGGACACGGGCCTCTCCATTCCCTCCCTTCTCCTCTCTCACTTCTTCATTCCTGGATTTCCTTTCACATAGTGTGTGTGTCTGTGTGTGTGCACGTGCACACACAGACACAGACACAGACACAGACACACACACACACACACACAGAGGAATGTAACCCCCATGACAGCACGTATTTTTTGCCCATTTTATTCACCATTGTATCTTTATTGCTCCGAATAATACTTAGTGCATAACAGATGCTCAATGAACTTTGTAGAAAGAACAAAAAAAAGTGGATCCAAGAGGCCCTCCTGGCTCCTCCTGCAGCACAAAAGCCCACACCTGTGTGTATCATTTCAGACCAAAAAGCGCATGTGGCCGCTGGCCCTCCAAGCCCGCAGCCTGCCTTCGCTCGCCTAGGACACCCAGCCGGGGGGATGCGCTTGCCACAGGTTATGGGCGTGCCCTGGCCTCGGCACACCCGGCCTGCCAAAGGAGCACAGGTCACCAGCGTTCCAGCTCCTGGCCCACTCAGCTGGAGGAAGTCCAGCCTTCCCAGCACTCCTGGGATCTGCGGGGGAGTGTCACCGCATTCGTTTCTGCCACCTTGTGCCCCTACCGCTACCCTGCTTTCACCAGCCTCCCCTGCTGCCCACACAGACCCAGCCCGTCCCCAGCTGGGGGCAGGGAAACTGCCAACTGACCTCGGCCTCCACCCCTACCTCATTTCCTCCCCTTGCCCATCAGCCCACAACTCCTCGCGCCTTCATTCTGTTCCAAGAACGCACCCACCTTGCTCCCGTTGCAGGACCTCTGCTTGTCCTGAGTCACCCAGCTGGCTGTTTCTGACCTTTATTTCCTTTCCGAATGTTGCTCCAGGAGGCCTCCTCTGAGCACACTGTCTACAGGAGCCACCCAGCCCCTCCCTGCCACCTCTGCCTGCTTCATGGGCCTCACAGCACCTGTCACTCGCAGAATCAGTCTTCACCTTGGCCTGTGTGTCATCTGTCTCTCTTCTGTACATTGGAAGCCACCTGAGAGCAAGGATTTCATGCCATTCACCCCCGTATCTCAACACTTAAAGCGGTGCCTAGCACATAGTAGGTGCTCAAGTAAAATCCGCTGGATGCTAAACAGCGAAGAGCTTCCCTATTTGGAGTTCTGGTCCAATAACCCCCAGGCCCAGAGACAGGAGAGGTTTTCCCTCCTCCCAGTTTCAGGCCCATCTCAGGAGCTCTGGTATTTCATGATGGTACCCGGCTCTTCCTGGCTTGCCGGAACTATTGACCCTCCTCAGGGAAAACACCGCACGGGGGTATGGTCTAGCCTTAGCCCCCACCAAACCAGGCAGAACTCCCCAATGTCAGGACATTTCCTAGTGATCCCTGAGGGTTGAAGACCACCGTACGAGGCATCAGCCGTCTGGTCCAAGTTAAGTCCTGCCAGACCCAGCCAGTTTCTTTTTAGCCAAAGCCAGTCAGGGTCAGGCCTGTGTGAGCTTCCTCAGAGCCTCGACTCACGCCCACCTCATCTGTGAGTGTGTGAACAACACGCACACACATCACAAGTCACAGACCACTGAAATCCATTCTGAGAAGCTTCTGAGTCTGTAAATCAAGGTCTCCACCCCATCGCACCCCACTGACATTTGGAAGCAGACCACTTACTTCGTGTTGGGGGGGGTGGGTCTGGTCAGTGACCCCAGGGTCCTCCCCAGGAAGGACAAGTGGGAGCCCGCTGGCCATCCACGGAACTCGTGTCTCCTTGTCTTCACCCTGGGTGCGAAGGGACATTTGACGCCCACCACAACCTCGCAGAAGGCAGTTCTGTCAGGTCCTGCCAGCAAGGTCTCAGGAGGCCTCGAGGCCCTCCATGCTGTACCCCTCACCCCGCCCAGCACCCCTACACCCCTTCCTGGCCTCAAAGTGCTCCTCAGCTGCATTATCTGCCCCCTTCCACAGGTGCAAACACCCAGGAGGCTTGATTACCTGGCGACGGTTTTAGCTGTTTCAGCCTCTCTGGGAGGAGATTTTAAAATGTTAAAAGCACAGAAGATGGCTCCTTGAAGTGTTTCCGCAATCAGAAATCAAAGGGGAGGAGGAAACCTTTGAAAATCAGAAGAGGCCAAGAGAGGACCACGTGCCCAGCAAATGCAGGGGTGTGCACTGATGGGAGGGGGTGAGGGCACAGGAAGGTGGTTGGGGGGTTGGGTGACACATGTGGCCATTCGGGCTTGGAGAAGGGGGACGGCCCAGGAAGAGGAGAACCAAAGGGGGACTGTAAGCTGCACAGAAAGACGAGGTAGGGTTTACCTGGCGAAATCTGGCCAGCCGTGTGGAGGCCGGCCAGGCCCCTGTCTCTTCCCTCCAGCGCTATTCACCCAGAGAAGGCTCTGTTCTCAGTGCCTGACTCATGAGGAAATCCTATCGCGGTAACTGGGGGGAAAGGATCCAAAAAGCTTGGAATGTAGGGCGTTAAGAAGAGGAAAACATGGAGTTTGCTTGTTTTCAAACGTTCAAATGCACATAAGAATTATGAGGAAGTGAGTAAACCTTGGCTGGGAATTCCTGGCAGGAGGGTCGCGTAGACATGGCTCTCTGGATACCATTTTCAGCCTGTCCCCTCCTCCTGCCCTAACAGAACACTCCTGAAACAGCCACCAGAAGAAGGGCAAGACTCATGTCAGCCCTGGAAACTAGCCATCCCCACCCAGGAAACCAGAACTTTCTGTCAGACTGTACCCCATGGGGCCACAGGGAAGGCATCACAAGAGAAGCCAGCCTGCTACCCCCTCAGACAGGGGACATGTGTCCAGGACAGGGTAGGGGATGCTAGCCACGCTGGGGATTCTCTCACCCAAGAGATGGTGGGGTGAGGGCACCCCCCCCACCGAGCTTTCCTCCTACCTGTGCCTGCCGGCAGCTACCCAACCACCCCAAGTGTGCTCTGCATGCCTGGCTGGTCCCACCTGGGCACAGCCACCAAGAAGCCCTGAGAAGCAGCCAGGGGGGCTCTCTGAAGCAGAAAAGCAAGCCACCACGCTGCCAGGAATTCCCCCAAACTTTCGATTAATTTATTTGCAATGGTGATGTCTTCTTGAGAATTTAAAAATAATAAAACTCCATTTTTTTCTTTTTCCTTTTCTACAAGTTCATCCGTGGAGATGTCACTCACTCAGCCAGCAGTGGCTCCTCAGCTCCTGCTTTCTGCCACGCCTCCTGGGCCGCACCGTGTCTGACGCGATCATTCTCTCTGTGTTCTCTGTCTGTTTCCTGGATTCCTTCGGTCTGAACCTGACAGCTCTCTGAGAAAGATTCAGGCAGGAAGTCTTACCAACTTCCCAGTGAATGTGGCTTATTTCCTTCTTGAGTAGTTGCTGGATCGGCAAAAAAACAAAAACAAAACAAAACAAAAATCCCTTTCTTCTCTTCCCATCATTGGAGAAATAGGTCAGAGGAATTGGACAACTGGAGATCAAAATGCCAGGTTTATCACTGACAAAGGGACTGCGGAGAGTGGCTTCAGCTCCTCAAATGGGCTCCCTAGTGGTGGACGCTTGAATTGGACAGGCTTGGCAGGCAGCCAAGCCACACTGCCCCCTGCAGGCCCAAGCTGAGTATTGCAGGCACAGAGCTGCCCAGGAAATACCCTGAGAAGAAACTGAGAAGTCCGCGCCCCCCTCCCCACCCCTACCCCCTCCCCCTCACCCCCGTTACCAATGAGAGAAGATATTCCTCTGAGGAGTGGGGAGGACACTGGCCCCCACCCCACCCCTAGTTAACCCCCACCTCTAGTCTCACCCCCACACGGAAATGAAACGGGGGAATAAGGATTCTACCCTGACAGCCGTCCTGGGCAGACTTCCCTCTGAGGATGAGGCAAATGGAAGCTCATAGGATCTGGGAAGGTTCTGCAGCTCAAAGTATAATCACCCCCCGAAGGTTCTGAGGAATCTCTCTGGGGAAAAAATTTTACTGCCACACAAGTTTAAATACACACACACACACACACACACACATCTGAATATCAGATTTGAATTCTCAATAGGATTCCAAGGGGGCTCTGGAAAAGATCTAGAATCTATAAAAGATCATAATAACGGGGCAGAAATCTGAGAGCAGGAAATAGAGCAGGGAGACAGAAACCACAATGGCTGGGTTAAAACCCATGACGGAGGCTGTAAATAGCAGAGGAGACACTGGAGACAATGCAATTAACATGGTCAAGGGGAAAATGATGAAGAGATGAAAAGGAAAGAGGCAGGCAGTCTGGCACAGGGGATACAACCTGGGAATAATAGGAATCTGGGGAGAAAAGAGTGGGCACAGCAAAAGCAGTAATCAAAGACCTGGCAGGAGAAAACTTTGCTGGTATACAGAAAGAACTCGGTTGGAAGCTGAGCATATGTTCTGAGTCCCAAGCAAAGTTGATGAAAAGAAGGCCACATTTAGACACACTATGGTGGCATTCTCAAAAAAAAAAAAAAAAAAAAAAAAAGTTAAAATTTCTGAACATATACACGAGCTTTGGAATGAAATCGAAGAAGGAGAGAGATTTTACTTTTCTTTCAACATCCTTTGTTCTGGGGGGTGTGTGTGTGTATAAAACACATGCATATATTTCTTTGATAATTTAAAAAATAAGCTCAAATTGGAGGGAGGGGTGATATATGAGGATCTTACAGACAAATGGGGGGAAGAAAAAAACAAAAGTCTAAATTAAAATGATCTCAAACTTCTCACATCATCCAGAAAAGTAAATATCATATATATAAATAAATAAATAAATATATTTTTTAAACCTCAACTCATTGTTAGAAATACATTTAATTTTGGGCATCTAGATGGCTCAGTTAGTTAAGTGTTTGACTTGATTTTGGCCCAGGTCCTGATCTCAGGATCCTGGGATCACATCCCTCTTTAGGCTCCATGCTTCATGGGAGTTTGCTTCAGATTCTCTCTCCCCCTCTTCCTCTGCCCTTCCCCCAACTCATATACACATATACTCTCTCTCTCTCTCTAAAATAGATAAATGAATCTTGGGACGCCTGTGTGGCTCAGTCATTAAGGATCTGCCTTCGGCTTGGGTCATGATCTCAGGGTCCTGGGAGTGCTCCCTGCTCAGCTCCCTGCTCAGCTGGAAGCCTGCTTATCCCTCTCCCATTCCCCCTGCTGTGTTCCCTCTCTCACTGTGTGTGTGTCTCTCTCTGTCAAATAAATAAATAATAAATCTTTTTAAAAAAATAAAATAGATAAGTGAATCTTAAAAAAATATATTTTACTTTGTAACTGATAGATAGATAGATAGATGATATAAAAATTTTAAATCTATCTCTTAGATCTTCAGACATTCATGATGCAAAAATTACCGAAAAAGCACTTCAATATTTTCTATTTTTGCCTACATCATCCTATGCTTTTTAAAATGCGGTCACAATCTATTAAATTGATTTGAGTTATGACCTGGGTTTGAAATACACTGATCTAGAGACACCTAAAGGAAAAGCCATGTTGTCATTCATGAACAAAGGGAATAAAAAGACCTTCTTAAGGGTGGACGTTGTTTAAAAACTAATCCCTCCCGAGTACTGTCCTTGACTAAATCATATACTCCTTTTGCAAATGTATGCTAGGACACTACAAAAAAAAAAAATCAGTTGCAAAATCTCATGAATGAGAAAAAAAATCCACCTTGAGACATTTACTTAGAGGGCTAGGGAAAGGAGAGCTCTCATATATTCTCAGAAGGATTCATATATTCCAATCTTCTGGCAATAGCTTTTAAAAATTGAAATGTACATAGTCATTTCACCCTTGCAAATGCATACACAAAAGCAAAGACAGCGGTGTGGAAGGATACATGAACTAAGATGCTTCTTGCAGCAGTATGTGTAATGGGCAAATAACCAGCCATGACCAACACATCCAATAACCAGTTAATGGTTTAATAAAGGATGATACATCCATACTAAAGTAGTACACGTCGTGTGGCTATTTCTAATAAACCAGCTATGCATGTATTAATCTGGAAGAGTGTCCATGATGAAATAAACCCAGAACGGCGTCTGAGAAAATGATTTTAAACAGCAAATAGTTGAATAATTTCCATATGATCCCATTTCTGTACACCGTGGAGGGGGACCTATTCAGGGTTTACAACTGCATACATTTACAAGAGCAGAGAGACAAATGTGGAGGGAGCAAAGCAGACTGTCAGGGCTGGCTGATTCTATATTATTTGACCATAGAAAAAAGAGTGAAATTTTGCATTTGCAATGGCATGGATGCAGCTAGAGAGTATCCTGCTAAGTGAAATAAGTCAGAGAAAGACAAATCGCATGTCATTTCACTTACATGTGGAATTTTAGAAAGAAACAAGCAATGGGGGGAAAAGAGAGAGAGACAAACCAAGAAACAGACTCGTAACTCAAAAGAACAAACTGATGGTCACCAGAAGGAGGTGAGTGGGGGGATGGGGGAAGTAGGAGAGGAGGATGAAGGCGGGCACTCTTCCAGATGAGCACTGGGCAATGTATGGCAGTGCTGAATCACTCTATCATACAGCTGAGACTAGTATTTCATTGTATGTGAACTAACCAGAATTTTAAAAACAAACAGCTGGTTAATTCTAAAGGGTGGGGCCAGGGGGCAGAGAAAGGAAAGTCACTGGCTTTGGCTTTCCTGAAACACTTTTGAACTGATTTCTTGCGATAAATATGCTTTACTTTTGAAATTGTTCACCTCATTTTTAAAATGATCTTCTTCCTAAATAAGGGGCATTAAACTTATAATGTAAAATTATAAGTTATTTGAAGTTGAGACATATGCATTTCTCTAAATAATGGGTTTTAATGGTTTTTTTTTCAAATTGGGGGCTCCTGAGTGGCTCAGTCAGGCATGTCTGCCTTTGGCACAGGTCCTGATCTTGGGGTCCTAGGATTGAGCCCCACATCAGAGGTCCCGGCTCAGAGGAGAGCCTACTTCTCCCTCTGCCTGCAACTCCCCCTACTTGTGTTCTCTCTCTGACAAAATCTTTTTTTTTTTTTTAAGAAGAGTTTTATTTTAATTAACTTTTTTTTTTAAAGATTTTATCTATTTATGAGAGCGAGAGCAAGCATAGAGGGAAGAGAAGCAGACTCCTTGCTGAGCAGGGAGCCCGAAGTGGGACTTGATCCCAGGACCCTGGGATCATGACCTGAGCCTAAGGCAGATGCTTAACTGACTGAACCACCCAGGCATCCCAAATAAAATCTTTTTAAAAATTACAGAGTTTGGGGACACCTGGGTGGCTCAGTGGGTTAAGCCGCTGCCTTCGGCTTGGGTCACGATCCCAGGGTCCTGGGATGGAGTCCTGCATCGGTCTCCTTGCTCAGCAGGGAGCCTGCTTCTCT
The DNA here is from genome assembly GCF_020171115.1 of Neogale vison. Classification (NCBI taxonomy): domain Eukaryota; kingdom Metazoa; phylum Chordata; class Mammalia; order Carnivora; family Mustelidae; genus Neogale; species Neogale vison. Next base: position 45,503,951 of record NC_058095.1, on the reverse strand, counting down.
CTCTCTGCCTCTGGCTGCCACTCTGCCTGCTTGTGCGCTCTCTCTCCCTCTCTCTGACATAAATAAACAACAACAACAAAATTAAAATGAATAAAAATTACAAAGTTTATAATTCCAGGTGAAAAGAAAAAGTGGGAATGAATGTGGGCAAACTGATTTTCCACAACAGGGAGTAAAAATTATAGTTCCCTGCAGATTATTATCATTAACTATACACCAAAAACATCTGAAAACCCTTAAGGCAACGAGTTGAATTAATAAAGAATTAATAAAGAATTCTAGTTCTTTCCTTATAAATTATTGGGCATTATTGTAATCAAACAGTCTATATGGCACTAGAAAATTAACAATATCAAGTGTTGCCTTGACATGCGGTGAAATTAAGAGGGCTTTGAATGGCCTGACCACACGTTCTTGTCCCTGCTTCACTCCTTGGATAAGGTCCCAGAGCCAAAGAACTCTCCTTATCAAGGATACCAAAAGTAGGTCCTGCTTATTCCTGAGGAACAGGTTTCAGTTCCCCCCTAGCCTGCGTAATTATTCAAGCAAGCCCATAATATCCTCCCACGAAAACCAGGGGTTATCACACCTTTTGATACTGTAAAGCTTGCCTCACACAGCCCGTTTGTACATTCTGCTCCTGAACCCACCCTGCTATGACCCCGCAGAGTGTACTTGTTCCCCACTTCCCTACACAGTGAGCATATGGGACGAGGAAACTGCCCACTATTAGGTAACCTGCCTTTGGCCATGTCCATAACCCCAGAGCAGGAATCCTTCCTTCACCAATGGGGTGAATAGAAGGTAATTAAAACACAAGACTAGGGGCGCCTGGGTGGTTCAGTCATTAAACATCTGCCTTCAGCTTGGGTTAAGATCCCAGGGTCCCCGGATCCAGCCCCACATCCGGCTCCCTACTCAGCAGGAAGCCTGCTTCTCCCTCTCCCACTCCCCTGCTTGTGTTCCCTCTCTTGCTGTCCCTCTCTCTGTCAAATAACTAAATAAAATCTTTAAAAAAACAAAAACAAAAACACAAGACTATATTAAAAAAAAAAACAACAACACCCATGGGGCACCTGGGTGGCTCAGATCATGATCGCAGAGTGTTGGGATCGAGACCCACATCCGGCTCTCTGCTCAGCGGGGAACCTGCTTCCCTTCCTCTCTCTCTGCCTGCCTCTCTGCCTACTTGTGATCTCTGCCTGCCAAATAAATGAATAAATAAATCCTAAAAAAAACAAAAACAGAAAGCATTAAGCAAGTTGACCAAAGCAGTACAAAGTGTGGTCCTGCCAGGAGAGAAAAGGAAAACATAAGATCTCCATTCAACAGGAGGCAGGAAAGGAGAAAAAATATGGAGAAAATGGATGGTGAGCTGCAAATGTAGCATAATAGCAGAAGAAAGTCCAAATAAATCATTAATAGCAATAAAAATGAACGGCTTAAACACACTTAGGAAGATATGGATGGTCAGACTGGATACAAAATAAAATCTCTATTGTATGTTGTGAATCTTTTCTTCAATTCTGGAATAATTTCAGCTATCGTATCTTCAGTATGATTTCCCTGCCATTTTCTTCATCCTTTTCTTTTGCAAGTCCTATCAGAGGCTCCCAATCCATTCTCCTGCTCTTTGAACTGCTTCTTTTATTTTTATTTTTTTAAAGATTTTATTTATTTATTTGACAGACAAAGACCACAAGTAGGCAGAGAAGCAGGCAGAGAGAGAGGAGGAAGCAGGCTCCCTGCTGAGCAGACAGCCCGATGCGGGGCTCGATCCCAGGATCCTGGGACCATGACCTGAGCCGAAGGCAGTGGCTTTAACCCACTGAGCCACCCAGGTGCCCCTGCTTCTTTTATTTTTTAATTCCTGTTTCTCCTTGCTGGATTCTGTGTACATCCTTTAGAACTATCTTCCAATTCATCAATTTTGTCTTCAACTATGTCCAGCCTAAAATTTATCCCATCTTTTGAGATGTTTTTATTTCATGACTACTTTTTATTTCTCAGATTTATAATTGTTCATATTTCATTTCTATATGCTCATTGTTTCGTAATTTCTCGTTTGCCAAATGATGTCCTCATTTATCTCTTCATGCATCCTTATTTTCCAGTCTTTACGAGATTAATAAAAAAAATAAATTTCATCTGTGTGCTTATTTTAGTTGTTGAGTTGGTTGGTTTATTTAGCATCTGATTTCTCCATGTGCTTTGGAATTTTGGCTTATAGGCATGTTATGGTTGATGATTTCTGCTTTTACTTTATGCTCTGTTTTTCTCTCCCTCCTTTCTTGTCTGGTGGGTTTAGTTTTGTGGTTGCATCCATTAGACAAGTCCACAACTGGTCTTGTGATGGCAGCTGTGAACTTGTGCTCTTCACTGATTTGGGGGTCTTGCAGACTCAGTCGTGGACTTAGGGGACAGCTTGACCCAGTTCTTGGCTGTGAGGCTGTCTTTGCTCTGCTCTTACCTCAGGCCCACCATTTTGGCCATAGTTCCCAAAAGCTAGTCAGTTGCCATTCTTTTTGGCCTCTTTTCACATATCAGGAGGCTTCACTCCAGTCCCTGGCTTCAGCTAGAGAGTCTGGCTCTGTTCTTTATTCCATGTGTAACATTTTAGCTTCCACTATCCCACTGGCCCTTGGCCCTTGGCTTTGGCCCGACTCACCACTGTGGTTTTCAGTTAGTTCTCTTTCTTTTCCACTGAGATGTTTATCCTGATGTGCGTGTGTCTGTGTGTGTGCTTGTGTGTTTTAAACCTGTTTATACTTTTTCTCTCTTGCTCCGTGTTTGGAACATAGAGAGTATGTCAAAGCAGAAACTTTCCAACCTTCCTCTTATTAATGTTTTTGTTTAAGTCACTTGGAGACGGAGCTTCTACTTCTCCCGGTGGAAACATGCTGGAAGATAGAGTTTGGGGGTTCAGGAAATGAGTATTGAAATCACAACCCTGGGAGTTCAAGTAATGGGCATTTTGTCCAGGCTTAGTGGGCTGGGCAGGGTTGTGGATCAAACTAGGAAAAGCCCATCTGGACACCTTCTAATTACTGACCAGCCTCCTCTAGTGACTCCATGGAGCAGTCAAATGATTTGCAGGAGCAGAATGTTCCAATCAAAGTGTTCTCCTGTTTGGGGGGGATGTCTAGCTGACACCCATTTGTGAATTGCATGTGCTCGCCACAGCCTTTTTAGACAACTCAGAAGACCAAAGCAAAAGCAAAGTCTTCATATGGGCTCCCAATTGGTTAAAAAGAAAAATCAAAGAGATGTGACCCTTTCATTTTTGGAACAATTCATACTGTTGACATATGATATAAACAAAATAATGGAAAATAAAAATAATAATAATAATAAGAGAAACACAGTGGGGTATTTAAATTCTTCTCCAGAAAACAAAAAAAGATTCACAAATTACAATACTGACCCCACCCAAAAAACCCCACAAAATTCTGAATAGACCCATAACCAAGAGAAAAAAAAGAGACGTTATCAAAAACTTAGCTCCCTAAAGACTTACGTGATTTGCCAGCTCAGGTGCTTTTGCTGACAAGGCTTTTCTAATGTTTAAGGAATAGCTGTGTCTATTGTTGTATAAATTATTTCAAACACAGGGGCACCTGGGTGACTCAGTGGGTTGAAGCCTCTGCCTTCAGCTCAGGTCATGATCCCAAGGTCCCAGGATCGAGCCCCATATCTGGCTCTCTGCTCAGCGGGGAGCCCGCTTCCTCCCTTTCTCTCTGCCTGCTTCTCTGCCTATTTGTGATTTCTGTCTGTCAAATAAATAAATAAAATCTTTTTAAAAATTATTTCAAACACAGAATAAAGAAAGAATGGTCCTGGGCGCCTGGGTGGCTCAGTGGGTTAAGCCTCTGCCTTCGGCTCAGGTCGTGATCTCAGGGTTTTGGGATCAAGGCCCGCATCGGGCTCTCTGCTCAGTGGGGAGCCTGCTTCCATCTCTCTGCCTACTTGTGACCTCTCTCTCTCTCTCTCTCAAATAAATAGATAAAACCTTTTAAAAAAAATTTTAAAAAAAGAAAGAATGGTCCTTAATGTGTGTTGTAAACTGAAATAACTCCCAAATCTAAAAAAAAAGAAGAAGAAGAAGAAAGAAAAGAGCAAAGAAAACCATAGACCAGGGTTTGCAAATACAAGTGACTGTAAACCAGAAAGTACTATAAATGGGTGGCATCACTCAGGTGTGAAATGACAGGGAAAGTGGGAGCCACAGGAACTAGAGAGTGTGCACTCCTACATCAGGAACTCAAAACCAAACACTTAAAAGCCCTCCACTGCTCAAATAAACAAGTCCCATGAGTCACCAGTCTGCACATAGGTCAATCTCTGTTGTAAACATAAATGCAAAAGTCCCAATGAAAATACTAGCAAGTCCAATTCAACCTATACTCCAATTTTTTTTTTTAGAACAGTCTACCAAAACCAAGTTACATTTACCCCAAGAGATGCAACAATATTTTAATATGTGGACATTATTTTTTAAATAACCCATCATCTCAACAGTTCCCCTTAGAAAAATCCATATGATCATTTCAATAGATGTTGTAACTTACTCCCTGACAAGCAGAAGCCCCGGGATCCAAGAGCTGGGTTGGGCCCCAGCTGGCAGAGGGTGTACCTTTGGGATGAGGCCCAGCAGAGAGCCCAGTGAAGTGTCAATCCCAGGAACCAGACAGAGAAGAGGAAACCAGATTAAGGCAAGAAGACAGAGCCCGGGGACATTCTTGGAGGCAAAGCCTTGAGGCTTTATTGCCCGGCCGGCATGCCCTCTGGTTCTGAGCCAAGTCTGGACTCTTACTGCTGAAAATACATTTGAAAACATTCAACACCCATGGCTTATAAATAGCTCCTAAAACTAAGACTCTAAGGAGAAAGCCTTCACACAAGAAAGAATATAACGTAAGAGCTGCCCACTTAAAACTTTAAAAATGCGTTCCCGTTCTGATGTTCTAAGGAGCCATTTTGTACGTTCAAGAATCCTCTACCATAAAAGGAAAAAACAAGCACAATGGAAGCTATAGGAGGAAGCTGAAGAAAAGAGGAGACAGTGGGATGCGAGGAACCTCGCACTGTCTAAGGTCCAACCGAAATCAATCGATGCATGTTACGCCTCAGTAACAAGTGTGTTACAAAAAATAGTAAAATCTCAATGCGCACAGAGAGGGTGATCGGTGCAAGTGCTAATTGAAGACTTGCAAACCTTGGTCTCAGACCATCCACAAAACAAATTCCAGGTGGATTAAGACTTAAAGGTAGGGGCACCTGGGTAGCGCAGTTGAGGACTGACGGATGACTTCGGCTGAGGTCATGATCTCATGGGTCATGAGATTGAGGCCCACGTGGGGCTCCTCGCTCAGCATGGAGTCTGTTTGAGATTTTCTCTCTCCCTCTGCCACACCACCTGCTCGTGCTCTCTCAAAATAAATAAATAAAATCTTAAAAAAAAAGAACAAAACAAAAAAACACCACCAACAAGGAGGTCACTTCTCACCTATCAGAGCAGCAAAAATTAAACACAGTGGTAATACCTGCTGCTGGAAGAGATGCAGGAAAGAAATACTCTTATTCATTGCTGTTGAAGATGTGACTTATCCAGCATTTTGGGAAAACAATTTGGCAGTGCTATTAAAATATAAAATTCCGGGCGCCTGGGTGGCTCAGTGGGTTAAGCCGCTGCCTTTGGCTCGGGTCATGATCTCGGGGTCCTGGGATCAAGTCCCGCATCAGGCTCTCTGCTCAGCAGGGAACCTGCTTCCTCCTCTCTCTCTGCCTGCCTCTGTGCCTACTTGTGATCTCTCTCTGTCAAATAAATAAATAAAATCTTAAAAAAAAAAAATATATATATATATATATATATATAATTCCCTTTTCCCTGGTAGGCCCATGCCTGGAAAACCTACCATAGAAAAAAAAGCATCAGTGCAGAGGGATTTGCATAGAACCAGGTTTACTACAACCTGTGGTAGTGGCAAAAGCTGGAAACCAAGTGAATATGGCCAAGTGGAATATTATGCAGCCATTACAAAAAGAATGGGGTAGACCTGTCTTATCTGACTTGGAGGACTTTCTACTACGCATTTATGGTTTGGGAGGAAAAAGCAAGAGGCAGAAAGTGAATGTAACATGGTTCAACTTTTTAAAATATAATGACCCTAAATAAAAAATGTGTGTGTGTGTGCACATGTTAACACGTGCGTGAATTATTAGGAGAAAGATGGAAAGAAGTTAGGAGGGGAAGAAAGAACCAAGCAAGTAAATGAAGCTGGGAACATGAGTGGAAAGAGGGAAAAATACTTAAAAATACTTAAAAAGCCAACTGTGTAATATGACTCCATCTGTACAAAATTATATACACATAAAGAGATGGGGGAAAGAATGCACCAAAATATTAATGATGATTATCTCAAGGGATGGGATTAGAGGTGACTTTTAGTTTATTCCTTATATTTTTCTATGTTTTAAATGTTATACAGTGAGGGGTGTCTGGGTAGCTCAGTGGGTTAAAGCCTCTGCCTTTAGCTCAGGTCATGATCCCAGGGTCCTGGGATAGAGCCCAAGCCCCGCAATGGGCTCTCTGCTCAGCGGGGAGCCTGCTTCCTCCTCTCTCTCTGTCTGCCTCTCTGCCTACTTGTAATCTCTGTCAAATAAATAAATAAAATCTTTAAAAAATTGTTATACAATGAGTATATACTAGTTAAATAATCAGCGGAAAATAAAGCTATTTCCATTGGGTGTGTGGGGGGAGGAGTATTGACAGGTAGAAGTCTCTAGGGGACCTGATTTAATGAGCACACAAGATCAATATTTAATTAACATATCAATTGCTAGCATGTCAACTGATGTTTTCCAAAATCCTTGAGCTATAGGCTCTCTTAAGAAGCCAAACTGTCATCTAAAACATTGTTTACAACTCTCCCATTTAACTAATGCTTAAGAATGGAATGATTACAAATACCAAAGAGGCCGGAGATGATTAATAGAGGTTTTATTTAAGTGCCATGAAAGAACTGGATCCCCTGTACTCATCACAGCTTAGAATTCCCTCACCTGGTTTATGACCTGGCAACTTCCAAAACCTTTTACCATTGCTTTCAGAAAAGAAAAGTAAATAAATAAACAAATAATCACTTCTTTTTCCAGACCGCTCTGTCGGGGATCCTAAAGTCTTTTTTTTTTTTTTTAGATTTTTATTTATTTATTTATTTATTTATTTATTTGACAGACAGAGATCACAAGTAGGCAAAGAGGAAGGCATAGAGAGAGGAAGGGAAGCAGGCTCCCTGCTGAGCAGAGAGCCCGATGCGGGGCTCGATCCCAGGACCCTGGGATCCTGACCTGAGCCGAAGGCAGAGGCCTTAACCCACTGAGCCACCCAGGCGCCCCTAAAGTCTTTATTTTAAATCTTCAATCTTGGTTTTGCTCTTTTTATTGCCTCCTTCTCACAATGCCTGACTTCATCAGGAAGGTATTCACCTTGCTTTGGTGGGCACTGCTTTTCCCCTTCTCTTCCCTCTCTCCGTGGACTGCCAGGTTCAGGGGAGGGCTGCTGGCATTCACACCTTGTCTACGCGGTGCTGGAACATACCAGACCCTCAGAAACCTTTAGCATCAGCTGCTAAAACAGCAAGTTGGGCTTCACCACCTCTTTCGTTTGCAACATTTACTGAGCACTGCTGGGTGTCCAACGGCAGGTCAAGGATTCAAAAGTGAATAAGGCGTGATCCCAGAAAAATCACAACCAGCTTGTAGTTAAGCGGGTCAGCTGCCCAGGGAAGCACTTGGTGGGAGGGATGGGGAGGAGGACAGAGGCGGGGAACAGCTACTAGCACTTGACAAAGAAAACAGATATGCAAAGGTCTAACGGTTCTACAAGTGTAGTCCCAGACTAGCCGCATAGGCATCACCGGGGAACTTGTTGAAATTTCTAATTCTCAGGGCGCCACTCCCGACCTACCAACCTACCAAAGCAGAAACTCTGGTGGGGAGCAGCAATCTGTTTTATCAAGATTTCCTGGTGCTTCCAATGCACCCTAGAATTTGGGAATCACGGCTCTGGGAGAGGCCTTAAGATCCTTAGGATGAAAAGAGTCGAGAGGAAAGGAGACTCTGTGCGCAGCCTCGGATGCAAGGCAAGAGGGTTAGACTTTGCCCTGGTGGTGCGGCCTCCACGGTTTTTAAGCAGGGGCCTGTCGCATTTACACAATTTCTCCCATCTCGGCGTTTCTGGGAGCTCTAGCATTCTCTGCGCGCCCTGGGCGGAGAGCTAATCAGCACCGAGCCTAGTTGCCCCACCCCCCCGAGACACCAGGCGGCGAGCGAGAGTTTGGGCAGCCGACCTCCCCGCCAGCGGGTACAAATGGGCTAGCGGTCCAGGACCAGGTGAGCGCACGCGGGAGCCCGCAGCAGACGAAGACAGAGATGGGACCGCCTGAGAGGCGGACCCCGCGCTGCCCGGGCGGGAGGTGCTTGGGCGGGCCTAGGCTCCGCCCCCGGCTTGCGGGGCGCGGCATTTCGGACCCGTGGGCCCCGCCCCCCGGCCCGCCCCGCCCCGGCGCGCGTCCGGCCCGCCTCCTTGGGAGGGGGGAGTCGGCTCGGTCCGCGCCCAGCCGCGTTCCCGCGGCCGGGTTGCAGGGCTGGGCGCGCGCCCCGCGTCCCGGGCAGGAAGATGGTGGCGAGCGCGCGGGTGCAGAAGCTGGTGCGGCGCTACAAGCTGGCGATCGCCACGGCGCTGGCCATCCTGCTGCTGCAGGGCCTGGTGGTGTGGAGCTTCAGCGGCCTGGAGGAGGACGAGCCGGGCGAGGTGCTCCGACCGCCGGGCGGGCAGGCGGGCAGGCCGGGCGCGGGGGCGCGCGGGGTCCTGGCGGGGCTGCAGGCGGCCCCGGCCGGGGAAGTGGGGCACTGGCCGCGTGTGTACCGGCGCGGGCAGCCACCGGGAGCAGGGCGTCGGGCCCCTGGCGCCCTTTTCCCAGGAGGGCCCTACGGACTGTGCGCGGGGGCGGTGCGTGACCCGGAGGCCCGGGCCGCGGGCGGGCAGGGGGCCCGGGCGGGAGGAACGGGTCTCGGTGGGGTGGTCCCCGGCCCGGGGAGCTATGAAGGTCAGGCGCGGGGCGCAGGACCGGGAGGCGGGGTCGGGCCGGAGCCTGCTCGGAGGTGGGGAGCCCCAGGCCAAACTTTCTGAAGTTGGGAGGGGGCGGGGGTGTGCGCGTCGTGGGCGGAGGAGCGGGGCCGAGGGACCCCGGGCATCCGCGCCCAGAAGCGCCTGACGGGCAGCCGTCAGTGGAGAAGTGGAGCCCGGGGCTGGAACTCAGTACGGCAACCGAGGGAACAGTGAGTGACCCCGAGGGAGAGGACTGGAGTGTTCCCAGGCGTGGCTTTCTTAACCTGGGGTCTGAAGAAAGCCGCGGGTCTTCAGGAGGAGATGGCTGGGAGAAGTGAGCTGGTGAGTGGCTTCAGGACATTAGGGAATGGGGGGGGGGGCTATAGCTCTTAGGGAATGGGGACAGCATCAGCTGGTTTAGCAGAGCGTCAGGCCCTGGAGCAGGGACAAACCTGTCCAGCTCAGTACCCAGATCCCTGCCCTGAGAGTCACTCACTTCTGGCTGGTTTTAGCTGGGGCCCTGACACGTCGCTTCCCACATTGGTCAGGAAGGGTCCAGTGGGGTCTGGGGCCATCTTGGAAGGTCCAGGAGATAAGCCAAACCCTGGCGCTAAGCTGTAGGCCAGTGAGCAGGGCTTCTCTGCCCATACCACTACCCCCTCGGTTCTGGTGTTTCTAGGGCTCAGAGTCGGTCGCTCTGCTTGCCGTGTCCTCTTGGGTCTCTCCACCTGGCAGTGTGAAGGCCAAGGGAGCTCCATGTCCACTTACCCCTTCTACACCTGGGCAGTCTGGAAGGACTGTTGTGGAGACTGGGAGAAGGGCTGCCCTTGTCTCTTTGGGGGAACCAAGAGGCTGGGATGTTGAGGGAGTAGTAACAGAGTCATGTGAGCCTGTAACTCCAAAAGGAGCTGAGTGGGGTCGGGAGGAGGCTGGCTCTGTGACATCCAAAGGGAGTTAGCTTGTTCTGTGTGGACCAGTGAGGAGGAGAAGGAGGAAGAGTGTTTCAGGATCCATGTGAGAAGACGGGGCAGCTGCGACATTCTCCAAGGTAGTTGGGGAGCCTTCTGACCCTGGAGTGTGTGAGCAGAGGCCGGTGACCATTCTGGAGAGGGCTATAGCCTAGCCGCTGAGGCCTCACAGAAACCAGTGGCCCCCAGCTTCATGGCTCAGTGAGTCTCTGAAGGGGCTGAGAGACTGTCCAGGCCTCAAATCCCTGCTGGCCTGCCCACAGCCTGGGGTGGGGAACTCTGGCAGTAGAATAGGGGTTCCACCTCCCCACCTCCCCATCCAGGTTCCTGGCAGAAGCTGATAGGGCTGGACTGGACTGGGATAGTAGAGATCCTCAGTGACCTAAAGGTTGTGCAGTGTAGGCAGGCATTGGCATGTGGACCCCTTCAGCAGGCCCCTCGCCGGAGCCAGGGATTGCCAGGCAGCGCAGTGGGCTTCCAAGTCCGACCAGCCCACCTCCCCGTTCAGGGTCCACTTCCGGCGTTGCTGCCAAGTGAGACCACAGGCATGTTACCTAGCCTCCTTCCAAGTCCTCAGCAGTGACCGCCCCCCTCAAGAGGGGATACTCACGGCACTTTTCTCACTGGGCCGTCGTGACAGTTAAGTAAAAATGATGCCCGTGAAGCATTAGCAGGAGTTCCTGGCGCGTGCTACACCACCGGGAAATAATAAGATCTCAGCTCTGCACACTGGGCATAGGGATGCGTTCATCAGGTCAGTTGGTCAGTCAACAAACAATGGTTAACTCATGCTCCCTAGCAGGCTCTGCTAAGCCTGGGGATATGGAAATAAACAAGGTAGACAAGGCCAGGGCGCCGGAGGGCAGGTGGTGAGCAGGGGGGAGGCTGACAGTGGAAAGGCAGCTCAGTTGTGTTGAGGGGGCTGGTGGAGCTGGTGGTCGGGGAAGGCTTTGGCAGGAAGCATGGTGGGCGCAGGGGAAGAGGCACCCTGAGTGGGCGTGGCTGGGTATCTTCAAGGAATGGAAAGGAGGGTGGGGCATGCTCCTCCTCAAAGAAGGCTTGAGAGTTAGTCCAGGGTGCATCCTGGAGACCCTAGGGAGGGGCCCAGGTGCTGTTGTAAGTGAAGTGGGGTGAGGCAGTGGGGTCACATGCGTTTCAGATGCGCACTCTGCCCATCTATGGAGGGGCTGCAGTGGAGACCAGGTCTGACCGTTAATGTCCAAAGAACCACTTTATGGTTTTAAAAGCTTTCACAAACGTGGTCTCACCACTTACTTTAAACACAGCCTGAGATGTCTGAAGGTGGTAGGGTGTAGGGGAAGACATTCTGTGTTCTCTGGAAGTGGCAGAGGACTTGAACACCTTCTCCGTGGGGAAGGGGGACCTCAAAGGCCAGAATGCATCTAGGCCAGAGGTCAGAGAGCGTGTCCCCACCCTCAGGAAGCAAAGGGGACCCTGACCTCAGGGCTACTAGGGGAAGTTCCTTTGGGGGGACAAGTATGGGGCCTTGCCAATGCCCCTATGAACATGGGTGGGCAGCGGTGGCAGCTGGCTTTCCTTTAGGGACCACCCCCCATTCCTCACTGCTGCCTCCGGGCCCCCAGCTTTCTCTGGGATTGTCCTTCTCAGGGTCAGGCAGTTCCCGGCTGCACTGCAGGGCCCCAGCCTGCCCACCTCCTCCCACATCCCATGCCCACCTCAGCCAGCCTGGCGTGTGCCCCATGCCCTGCCCTCTTGACCGACTTGCTGACTTGCCAATGCCGGCTTCCACTGCGAGCGCCCCCAGCGGCTCTGCCATCTCTACCCAGCGGAGCTGGAGAACAAATGTCTTTCTCTGCCCATGGTGTCGTCAGGTCGGACATCACCAGCTTGACCTACGCTCTGCTCTAGGAACTACGCAGTCACTTTTCCTGGGGGCTGTGCGGTCCAGGGCGCCCTCCCCAGTGTGGGTCCAGAGAGAGGTCTCCTCCCGCCTCCCACCCTGCCCTCCCTGTTGTGTTGTCTCCTTAGATGGAGAGAGACACCCCCAGCTCTCATCAGATCTCTCAAGAGATCAGAGGCTGGCTGGGTGCCGTGCGCAGAGAGCGTGGGTGCTTGGGTGGAGGACTGGGCTCTGGCCCTAAGGTAGCTGTCGGCCTGGCAGGCAGGGTACCTGCTCTGTGCTCTGATGGGGGGTGGTGAGGGGGCAGGGAAAACTCAACCCGATAGAGTCCACAGTATCTAAGGGCCTTGGTGCTTCTCCTGACTTCACATTTGACTATTTCCTAATTCTTTTCCAGGGATAGTAATAGTAATAATAATAATGAGGATATTAGCTGAATATCCTCATTATGCTGAACCTATACCAAGAACCTTACACTCACTCACTCACTCACTCATTCATTCATTCAGCAACTATTTATTGCCATTTCTCCTATTGCCAGACATTCTGCTGGGCTCTTGGAATGCATTAGTGAACAACACAACAAAAGCCAGGTCCTCATGGACATGGCATTCTTGGGAGCGGTGAAACACCTGTAATAACACAAAAGAAATAAGGACATTCTAGCATGAGAGAGGGAAGGAGTGCTGTGGGAAAAGTGAAGCGAAGGTCAGGGTGGGCCTTGCTAAGAAGGTGGCATCTGAGCAGAGGATTGAAGGGGACAAGGCATAGTAGTGGGGACATCGTGAGGGGGGGGTGCATTCCAGGCACAGGGGACAGTGCGTGGCAGGTGGTGTGGAGGGACACCTAGAAGGCCACTGCGGCTGGAGGAGAGTGAGCATGAGGTTAGCAAGAGATGAGGTCAGAAAGGGAGGGGTGTCTGGAGGGGCGGCTAGACACGGTTCACACAACTTCTGTGCACTCTTGGAGGGACTTGGGGTTTTTCTCTCGGAGGGGAGCCCATGGGTGGTTTGGAGCAGAGGGGTGGTGAGGTGGGGCTTGTTTTAACGGGAACACACTGGCTGCTTTGATGGGAATGGATCATCAGGGAGCCAGAGGAGGAGCAGGGGGACCAGGGAGGCTGGGCAGGGGTGCCATGATGGAGGCCAGGAGAGGTGTATTATGAAGGTGGCCCCGGCAGGGCTTACTGGTGGGGGACTGACGGGGTGTGAGGGAAACTAGAGTCAAAGATGACTCCTCAAGGGTTTCGGCCTGAGTGACTGGAAGGAAAGGGTCGCCATTAACAAGACAGGGAGACTGTCATAGGGGCAGGTCATGAGGAACAGGAGGAGCTCGCTTTGGGACTTGTGGGTTCCAGAGATCTGTCAGGCTCCCAGGGGAGATACCGAGGGCGCAGGCTGGCAGTTAAACACCTGAAGGTTCAAGGGAGCAGTCCAGGCCAGAAAGAGACACCCGAGAGCGGCTGGAGTTCAGAGGCTGCTCAAGGTTCCCGGGAAGTGAGGGTGATCTCGGGAGATGAGGGAGGACGGGCCAAGAAGACTGAGAAGGAGCGGCCCGGGAGACAGCAGAAGCCCCAAGAGCACAGCCGGCAGTCTAGTAAGGAGGGCACTGTGGATCACAGGTCATGCTGTCTGTCGAGAGGCCAGGCCAGGAAAGGCCCGTGACCCGTGGTGGGTGGCCGGGGAGGCCCGTGGAAGGGTCTCGGGACGGCAGGGGTGCACCCAACGGCTGGCGGAGACAGTGTCCTCCAGGACACTAGTGTGCGCTCGCTCTCACGGACGCCCACAGCTCTCTCCCATGTCATAGCTGAGGGACCTGCTCGGACGAGGTAGGCATTCAGGGGAGCAGTCGCACCGCCTTTCCTTGCCTCGGCCACCAGACACGAGCTGCACGTCCTCTGTGTGTCAGCGCTTCCGCCGGACTCTGGGACGTGGGGCTGGTGTGACAGTCCCTCCCTTGGGAGCCCAGCCTGCTGGGGGAACGTCCCCCTCTGGGGGCAAATGGATCGGTTTGCAGGAGGGGACTCGGAGCCGGCTCTTGAAGGATGGGTGGGATTTGGTCCAGCAGGGAGGGGCACCGAGGAGGGGGACAAGGAGAGCTGGAGAAGATGCTGGATACACGTGCCTCTCCGGGGTGACTAGGCCATCTAGGGGAGCACCTGGTTTGAGAAGAGGCCAGGGAGCCAGGAAGCAGAGTGTGGCAGCCATGATTTTCCTTCTAGAGAAAACCCGCCGGGAGGAGCAGTCAGGTGCCAGCCTCCAGCTGCAGGTGCCCTGAGGCCCCGCCTCAGCCTCCCAGCCGGTGACGGCGTGTGGCAGTGGCTTGTGCCGTCTGCGCCATCCCCAGCAGCTGGCCCTGGTTCTCTCTGAGCTGCACTGTTGTCCAAAGCTCTTCCCTCTGTCCCCTCTAACACCAGGGACAGGCCTGTTCGGGTGTTAACTCAGCAAAAGTCACGCGCTCTGACTCTGTCTTGTTCTCTGCCTCCCAGAGAATCCCCCCAATCTTGGGATCTCAGGCTTCCCCTCGGGGCTCCCCAGCAGGCCAGGCCCCTTTACTCCTGTGGCTCTACACTCCCACGTGGACATTCTGTAGGTGGCAGAACGCTTTCCTTCGGTCTCTTCCTGGCCAGGCCCAGGTGGGACTTCTGTGTCCTCTGCAGGGTCTCCACCCCTTCTGCAACATTCATGTTCGTATTTGCTGAAAAAGAGCGGTGTCTGATTCCAGAGCCCAGGGGGACGCGGGGGCCTGGGGTGTGAGCACGTGGGGGTGTGGCTGCAGCAGTGTCCTGGAGGCCTGGTGGCACTTCCTCGGCCGGCTGCTCAGGGAGGCCTCCCTGCGAGGTGCTCCTTGTGCAGAGCCCTCCTGCGAACGGCACCCCTCCTCGGAAGGTGGAGGGTGAGGCAGCACCTTCTAGGCCTGAGGCCAGCAGGGAGCTAAAGAGCAGTAGGACAGCGACAGTCCCCGTGACCTGCGTCTGCCCATCTTTTACAGAAAGGAAGGCAGAGGAAGCCACGGCCACTGGACCCCGGTGAGGGCTCCAAGGACACAGACAGTTCAGCCGGGCGCCGGGGCAGCGCAGGCAGAAGGCATGGGCGCTGGCGGGGTCGTGCCGAGAGCCCCGGCGTGCCCGTGGCCAAGGTGGTACGGGCAGTCACCAGCCGGCACAGAGCCAGCCGCCGTGTCCCGCCGGCCCCACCCCCAGAGGCCCCAGGCCGCCAGAACCTGAGCGGGGCGGCAGCTGGGGAGGCGCTGATTGGGGCAGCCGGCTTCCCACCGCATGGAGACACAGGGAGCGTGGAGGGCGCCCCCCAGCCGACGGACAACGGCTTCACCCCCAAGTGCGAGATTGTGGGCAAGGACGCGCTGTCTGCTCTGGCCCGGGCCAGCTCCAAGCAGTGCCAGCAGGAGATTGCCAATGTGGTGTGCCTGCACCAGGCTGGGAACCTCATGCCCAAGGCTGTGCCCCGCCACTGCCAGCTGGCTGGTAAGAGTAAGAGACAGGGCTGGGCGGAGGGGTGGCCGCCCCAGGGCTGGGGTATTGTGGCAGGACCCTTCCTTGCCCAGGGGAAGAAAGCTCAGAGGGCCCCCCCACCCCCGCCGCCGCCAGCCAGGTTGGTGATAAAGTGCACTGAGTGGCCAAGTCAGAGCTAGGACCCGGGACCGTCAGGCTCCAAGTCCAAGGTCCTTCCTTTGGAAAGCAGGCAGTCCTTTTCCCGCCTCACCCCCACCCTGTGGCCTGGGGAGAGGCCTCACTACTGCTCCTGCTCTCCACTCAGGGAAGATGAGCCCCGGCATCCAGTGGGACGAGCTCCGGGCCCAGCAGCCCGCGGATGGCCCCCCGGTCCGAATCGCCTACATGCTGGTGGTTCATGGCCGTGCCATCCGCCAGCTGAAGCGCCTTCTCAAGGCTGTCTACCACGCGCAGCACTTCTTCTATATCCACGTAGACAAGGTACCGTTGGAGGGACAGCACAGGGACCTGAGCGGGTCGCGCCAAGACCCAGCAGGTCACCGGTAGCCAGGCTCGCTGGTCTGTCCGAGTGGCCTCCAGACCAGGGAGCAGGCCGAGAACGTGGGGCACGGCCGGTTGGGAGCTGGAGCTCTGCCCTATGGTCTCTCCATTCCGTGTCACTTGTCCAAGGTGGGGCGGGAGGTTGTAATGCTGCCCCCCCCGCCGTGGCTGCTGAGTACCCCCGCGTCCACCGCAGCGCTCCAACTACCTGCACCGTGAGGTCGTGGAGCTGGCCCGGCAGTATGACAACGTGCGGGTGACACCCTGGCGCATGGTCACCATCTGGGGCGGAGCCAGCCTGCTGCGGATGTACCTGCGGAGCATGCGGGACCTGCTGGAGGTGCCCGGCTGGGCCTGGGACTTCTTCATCAACCTCAGTGCCACCGACTACCCGACCAGGTGTGGGCACTGCTCCAAGTCCTCCAGAGAAGAGGGGGAGGGGGATCCTTGGGGTAGGAGGGGCCGGAGCGACTCCCTCCCTTCCTCCAGGCCTTATTCTGGTCCCCGGACCACAGTCCCAGTTGAGGGGAGGGCCTGGTAGAAGATCATGTCAGGATTGAGAGTGACAAGGGACTAGGAAGTGGACAGAGGCCTGGACCTGGGGTGCATGGTCAGAGGGCAGGACTGCATGGGAGCTGCGGGTGCCCGTGGCCCTGGAGCATTAGCCCAGGGCAGGGCATGTGGCCCGGACAGCTCCCTGTCTGGCAGGGAGCTGCAGAGGGTGCCAGGGTGGGAAGTGGGGCCTGAGCCTGAGCCAGTCCCCTCACACACACTGCCCGTGCCCCATCCCTTCTCCAGAACCAACGAGGAGCTGGTGACTTTCCTGTCCAAGAACCGGGACAAGAACTTCCTCAAGTCACATGGCCGGGACAACTCCAGGTGAGGGGTCTCATTACAGCCCCTCCTACACACAGCGGTTGTAGGGCCTCCCAGCCAAGCCCAGACTGAAGCATGCTGGTCCCTGGGTGCATGAGAGAGCCTGCCCCCCACCCCCCAAGACTGTCATTGTGACCTGTCTGCCCCCTGACCCCCACGACCTTCATCGTGGCCCATCTGCTCCCTCGCCCCCCATGACCCTCATCGTGGCCCGTCTGACCCCCGCCGCCCTGGCAGGTTCATCAAGAAACAGGGCCTGGACCGGCTCTTCCACGAGTGCGACTCACACATGTGGCGGCTGGGTGAGCGGCAGATCCCGGCGGGCATCGTGGTGGACGGCGGCTCGGACTGGTTCGTGCTGACACGCAGCTTCGTGGAGTACGTAGTGTACACGGACGACCCGCTGGTGGCCCAGCTGCGCCAGTTCTACACGTACACGCTGCTCCCCGCCGAGGTGGGTGACCCGGGTCCCCCCTCACCCCCACTGCGAGGGCGGGGAGGCTGTGGCCTGTGGCTCACCCCCCCATCCCCCCGCCCCCCGCCCCCCACCACAGTCCTTCTTCCACACGGTGCTGGAGAACAGCCCAGCCTGCGAGAGCCTGGTGGACAACAACCTGCGGGTCACCAACTGGAACCGCAGGCTGGGCTGCAAGTGTCAGTACAAGCACATCGTGGACTGGTGTGGCTGCTCGCCCAACGACTTCAAGCCGCAGGACTTCCTCCGGCTGCAGGTGCTTCCGCGGGGACCCCCCCGCCCCCGGCCCGGTCGCCCCCTGCCCGGTCTTTCTCTCTGTGCTTTCTGCTGGCAGACGAGATTCAAGCTGAGCCCCCATCAGAGAATCTTGGGGTGGGGGGGCTTCCCCTGCAGCAGCTCTTGGGGCTCTGCTGGCAGTGCGAAGGGCCCCAGGGGGCTGATCTAGGCAGTTCTGGGAGGGCCCCCCCCAGCCCAGCCACGCCACCTGGGACCTCCAGACCCCTTCACCCTCTTTGCCTCTCCCGCTCTAGCAAGTCTCCAGACCCACCTTCTTCGCCCGGAAGTTCGAGTCGACCGTGAACCAGGAGGTCCTGGAGATCCTGGATTTCCACCTCTATGGCAGCTACCCACCGGGTACACCAGCTCTCAAGGCGTACTGGGAGAACACCTACGATGTGGCCGATGGCCCCAGTGGGCTCAGTGACGTCATGCTCACCGCCTACACCGCCTTCGCCCGCCTCAGCCTGCGCCACGCTGCCACCGCGACACCTCCGCTGGCCTCCCCACTCTGCAGGTGAGACCTCCTTCTGACCTGTTGCAGGCCCTGCGCATGTGGCACCCTGTGGGGAGGCCAGTCAGAAAGAGACCGCCCCAACCCCAGGGAGTCCCCCATCTAAAGCGGGGGAGAATGCAGATAAAGCAAAGAGAGCAAGAGCCAGGCACATAGGTGCTGTGGGTGTGAGATTTGGGGCAAAGGACACGCTTGGGGATGGGACTACCCAGAGCCCCCTCCCTGGGACTCCAGGCCACGTCGGGTGTGCTGATGGCATCTCCCTTTCTCCCTGCTGGAACCTTCTTAGGTTTGAGCCCCGGGGCTTGCCGTCCAGCGTGCACCTGTATTTCTATGACGACCATTTCCAGGGCTACCTGGTGACGCAGGCGGTGCAGCCCTCAGCCCAGGGGCCGGCAGAGACGCTTGAGATGTGGCTGATGCCCCAGGGGTCGCTGAAGCTGTTGGGGCGCAGTGACCAGGCCAGCCGGCTCCAGAGTCTGGAGGTGGGACAGGTCCTCCCCTTGCTTTTTCCTGACCCCCAGTTAAGACTCCGGGGAGTGGGAAGAGGGGGACAGACACCACGGGAGGGATAAGGACTGGGTTAGGCCTTTCAGGACTGGGTTCACAGGCTCTCCCTTCCCAGCGACGGAGCTAGGGTCTCCCTGACAGGTGCACGCCAAGGGGCACTTCCCTCATGGGGTGTGCAGAGGACATGCAGGGGGCAGGGAGATGACTGTATTGCTCTAGAGAGCAAACCCAGTCTTCTACGATGCTGCAAGAATTTCCTTCTAGAGGGACTTTGATACTCCATTAGGCTATGGAGTGTCCTCTGACTCTTGGAGGCTGTGGCTTCGTGTGGGGATGGTCTCTGGGCAGGGCCTTAAACCTCAGCTCAGCCTTGTGGCTCCCACCACAACAGAGCAAGCCAGAGCAGGAGCCTAGGACATATCTGAGAGCTGAGAAAGATCTTAGAGCAAATTCCAGTCCCAGCCTTTCCTTCTGCAAATAGGGAGGCTAGAGCCTGAAAAGACGCAGTGACTGGGCCAAGGTCACACAGACAGTTAGAGGCAGTATCAGAGTAGAGAGGACTTGTCCCTCCAGCGCCCGCCCAGCTGCCTCCCTCCCTACAGGTCGGCACTGAGTGGGACCCCAAAGAGCGTCTTTTCCGGAACTTTGGGGGGTTGCTGGGGCCACTGGACGAGCCTGTGGCCGTGCAGCGCTGGGCCCGGGGCCCCAACCTCACAGCCACCGTGGTGTGGATCGACCCCACTTATGTGGTGGCCACGTCCTATGACGTCACGGTAGACGCGGACACCGAGGTCACGCAGTACAAGCCCCCGCTGAGCCGGCCCCTGCGGCCAGGGGCCTGGACTGTTCGGCTCCTTCAATTCTGGGAACCCCTGGGTGAGACCCGCTTCCTCGTGCTGCCCTTGACCTTCAACCGCAAACTACCTCTCAGGAAAGGTAAGGATCTAGGCCCAGAAGCCAAACAAGATATAGGATTCACCAGGCAGGCGACCGGTTCCAAGAAGCTGACCATCAGGGCTGACTCTCAAGTAGGGGAAAGGAGCAGGGCTGGGGCCTGGATGATCTGTCCCTTAGTATCCCTGTACCATGGTAGGGCAGTGAGGTAAGCTTTGTGGTCATGTGGACTTGGCTTTGGAATGTAGCTCTGACATTTTGAGTTGGACCTTTATCCTTGGCAGGTTACTTGGCCTTCAGAGCCGAGCCCTGGTCTTACTTGTGTAAAGTAGGAAGGATAGAACCATTGGAGGCCTCCAGGATATGTGGAACACAAGTCCACTCAAACCAGCTCAAGTAAAATGGGGAAATTATGGGAAGAATGCAGGGCTGTCCCCCAGAACCCAGGAAAAGTCTCTGTGGGGCCACCTGTCCCGTCTGTGTGTCAGCCCTAGGCACTCTCTTCTTAGTACATGATATTGGCCTCTCCATGTGGTAGAGACTGACCAGGGCCTCCTGGTCCCCAGATACCTGATTCTTGGGGCAGCAGAGCTGATTGATCACCCAAACCACCATGTGGCTGGGTGGGCAGGATCCTGTGGCCCAGCCCACAGTTGGGTGAGGCTAAGGGAGTAGGCTTGGAACATAGGCATAGGCTTCAGGTTCCCTCAAGAGGGGCCTAGGACAACTAACTAACCCCTGGGAGATATCAGGGATGAGTATGTGGGTAAACATAGCTTATATACAGTAGGTGCTCAATAGGTAGGTGTTGTTTCCTTCCTCTGGCTCCATCTTATCACAGAGAAGATCAGGAATAACCCAGAGATGGATGCGTTATAGACAGCGGTGGGGGGGGGCACTGTGGCAGATCCAAAGCAGACAAGCCATACCCCTGCTCTCCGGGGTCTCCGAGTCTGATGCAGGAGATGGGGACAGGTGGAGGGCAGCTGTCCAGCAGGCCAGTATTGGTGCTGAGCCCCGATGAGCTGGAATTTTACAGAGAAGGGTGTTCTAAGCTGAGGAGACAAACCCCATGGGCATCTGGTGCATGAGGGGAACAGAGGGTCAAGAGGGTAGGAGGTAAGGGGTGGTGGGAAGGGAGGCTGGCAAAGAAAGCAGGCCCCACAGCTGAGGGCCCGAGGCTCTGGGAACCCCCGGGGATGGCTGAGAAGGGACACAGGGGACAGAGACCAGACCATCACGGGAAAGTTACCTCCTCTCCCAAAGTGCCTTGATCTCACTGTTATGAATCCTCCAGTTAGGAATTCAGAGATTATGGCCTTGATTTCATGAAAGCGGATAGAGACACAGGCCCAGAAAGTTCTGTGGGTCAGCACAAGGTCACAGGTCACTCAGCTCCATGTGACTCCCTGGTAGAGCTGGAGAGGGGAGGGGAGAGGAGGGGGCTGGGGCGGGGGCTGGGGCGGGGGCTGGTCTTCACCAAATTGGCTGGGCGGGGCCGCTCACTGTCTGTCCTGTATCTGCAGATGACGCCAGCTGGTTGCATGCTGGGCCACCCCACAACGAGTACATGGAGCAGAGTTTCCAGGGCCTCAGTGGTATCCTGAACCTGCCCCAGCCGGAACCCGCAGAGGAGGCCGCCCGGCGGCACGCAGAGCTCACAGGCCCGGCCCTGGAGGCCTGGACAGATGGGGAGCTGAGTGGCTTCTGGTCTGTGGCCGGACTGTGCGCCATGGGCCCCTCCTCCTGCCCCGGCCTGGAGCTTTGCAGACTGACCAGCTGGAGCTCTGTGTCCCCCGACCCCAAATCAGAGCTGGGACCCGTCAAAGCAGACGGGCGACTCAGGTAGCAGGGCCCCAGCCTCCGGATGACCCGGGGATTGCACCTTACAGACGGCGGAGGGGTGTCCCCTCCCCACAGGCAAGAATCAGAAGCCCAGGCAGGCTACCCCTGTGAGCCATCAAGGATGGGCGCAGACGGCAGGGAAGGGGGGCATGCTCCTTACTGCTCCCGGTTCTGCCGGGGACCCCAGCGGAGGGCAGGGGTGTGGGGAGAAGGGCTCCAGCTTCCACGCCCCACTCTTCCTCACTTTCCCTTCTAGGTTTCTTATTGTTTGGGTTTTTTTGTTTGTTTGTTTGTTTGTTTCTAATGGGTGGTAGGGGAAGGAACTGGAAATGAAAGCTGTGCAATAGGGCTCAGAGCAGCCCCAGGAAGTGGGCCATGGCTCTGGGGAGCAGGGGCCTGATGAGCCCATCTGCTGTCTCTGGAGGAGGCCGGGCCTGCCTCACTCTCCGGGACCTCATTCCCCAAGCCTGGGCCTGTGGTGCTCATGGCTGAGGCTCTACGGGGGTACAAGTGCCATGCCAGGCTCTGAGGCCCGGAGACCAGGTGATTTGGGGGAGCATTGCAGAGCTGGACTGTAGTGGGACAGCCTCTCTTCTTGTAGCCAGGGGACCATAGAAGAAGAGGTGGGGCTGGCTCTCGGGCTTTCCAGCATGTCTGGCCCCTCCATGGGCAAGGCAGGGCATCAGGGCCTGCTGAGACCAATGCAGAGTTTCCCAGGTACCCAGAACTGCAAGCCAGCCCTGGGCTCCCACGCTGGAGGGGTGAGCAGTGTGGGAAGAAAACTCTGTCGGGGCTCTCAGAAGAATCTAGAGAAGCATTGTGCCTGAAAGCTCCGTGTGCAGTCTGAAATATGCAACAGAAGAAATATATCTCTATCTCTCTAAGTCAAGCCTCCGTGTCCTTCCTCCCGGCTGTCAGGAAGCTGGCACTGTCTGGCCTTCCCCCGAATGTCTTCACTGGTATGCTCTGAAAGCCATGAGAAGGTGGAAGTTTTATTTCCCTCGAGTGGGAACGGTTTCGAATCCAAGAACCAGAAAGGAGGCAGGAACCCATCTAGAGAAGCTCCCTCTTTTTCTGAGGGCCAGATAGGCCCTTGCTCATTGCCGGCCAGGAGGCCAGCACAAAAGCCAGTTCAGTTCTCAAGGGTCCTGACCCAGCACTTCCTCAGGATGCTGGCTTCTTTGCCTTTGGCCTCATCAGGGCCCATCCCACAAGCTCTCCTTACTCACCTGCCCAGCGCCGATGTATGGAGCACCCCCCAGAATGGAGGCAGCCCCAGCCACAGCCTGGTAGTTCATGTTGGAATTGTGGGGGCAAGAGTCACAGTGGCGTGGGTCCCTGGCCACCACCCTAGGCACTGGGAGGGCCATGCTGGAAGGGTTTGTCCCTCCTTTCTACTCTGCCAGCCCCTTTCTCCCTCCAACTCTCCTGCTGTTGTCAGCAGGGGCTCCGTATCAGACCTTCACGCCTGACTTAATGTGGGAGCGAGGGTTTCTCAGACCTTTAAAAGCCCTCAATCGGAGGTCGTGCATAGGCCTGCTCAGCTCTGCATGGGGAACAAAGGGCTCATTCCTGCTTCGACTGCCACATGTCAAGTTTTCTTAGTGGCCAGGAGAGGGCGCCCTTGACTGCAAGGAAGGGCGGTGGGGTGGTCTGTTCAGCCAGCGGGCGGGCACTCTGCATAGCCTCTCATTGAGTCCTTACACTGCGAGGCAGGATGGACCCACGGCACACCAGGAAACTGGAATGATGAGCCCGAAGTCACAGCCCTCCAGTGGCGGCAGTAAGCTCCTGGTGGAGGCAGCTTGCACTCTGACCACCCCCTGCCCTCCCGAGAGCTGGTCACCAGCAAGGAGCTGACAGCAGGAACTCCCGCTAACTCGGGTTAGGGGGCAGGATGACATTGTTCTGGCTGCTATTTTTGTCAACCTCTGAAACTCCCCCTGAGTCTCTAGAATTTTTTTTTTAACACAAAAACTCTTAGGTCGATAAAAAGAAAAACTGCTAAGCGGGTCCCGGTAACGGTCAGGGCATTTACACTCTGTGGGCTGAGGACTCTCCATCCAGCTGGCAGGGTTCACCTGGGCTGCTGTTAGGTTAGCACAACAGTTTCCAGAGTCTTCATTTCTGAAATCAGCAGGGCCTGCGCTCTCTGTTTCAGGCCCTGCCACGCTCACCCCATCACACCAGGCCCTGGTTATTTATTACTAGCAGCCATCCACTGCCATAAACGCTCAGAGTTTGCACATTGAGCCCAGTGGCTGGGCGCCCAGCCTGAGGGTTCTGAGTTTGTTGGTGAGGCGGGAACCCAGTGGAGGCATGGATTCAGAGCTCCCTCAGGAGATCCTAATTTGTGGACTCCTAATTTGTGGACCAGCTCCACCCACACTGCTCCAGCAGGCCTGGGCTGACCTCCTGAGTTGGAAGCATTGCGGGACCCAGACCAGGCTTCAGGCTCTAGGCTCCAGAACCCCTGGCCGGTTCAGAAAGCAGGTTTGGTTGGGGAGGCCGGCCCTTCCCGTCCTCTCCCTTGTGTGAGCCACAGAGGCCAGAGCGCAGCTTCTCTGCCCGCTTTCCCCACCCCTGTCTTTCAGGAGGGTTAGCTCAGCCTGGAGGTTTGGGCTCTGAGGCTTTGAAATCCTGCCCCCAGGCTGGGCCCCTGGGGTCAAGATCAGGATTCAGGACTGGCAGAATGAGGGGTGGAGGTGGGTTGGCTGGGGCAGACTTAGACCCCATAGGCTAAGCACTAATTCCTTTGGAGGCAGGGGGAGCGCCTGGGGAGGGAGGCTTTTGTATTTTGTGGCCCTTGTGCCCAGTTTCCAGGGCAACCTTGGACTGCTCTGTTCCCTTGGAGGGGGAGCCAAGAGCAGAAGACAGCCAACTGGCAGCCTGAGTCCCATTACCTGGGCCAATGGGAAGTGGCAGGGCAGAGTCCCCGGGAGGTGATCTGGAAGTGAGAAGTGCACAGGTCTGGGTGAGTTGAGCCCCCCTGGCTGGCCAGTGGGTATGCCAGAAGCTGAGCCCACTCTCACCAACTTTTTCTGAAAGTCCTGGAGGGAGTTCTGGGGAGGCCAGGCTCCCAGGGGAATGCCTTCTGTGGGACACAGGGTCATGGCATGGCATTGACAGATTGAGCAGGGCGACAGGGCAGAAGCCGACAAGCTGGCTCTGAGCCAGGGCCAGGGTTCCTGAGTTGACGGGTGGGGGGGGGGTGTGCTCTGGCTGTCTTCAAGGTGACTCAAGGCTGATATCTTGTCTTACCACCCCTCTGCCACTGCCATTCTGTGTGCAGAGATCCCCACAGACAGTAGCCTCCTAGCTACTGTTCTGAGTGCCTCCTGTTGTCCTGAGTGCTGTGATTGGGTCAGATGGACCCCTGACCCCTTGCCATGGGCCGTAAGCCCAGCCTCTTCATCTATAGGGTCACCTAGAGCAAGCCACTGGGGAAGAATGCTCTTTGGCTAGGCCCTTGCCCGCCAAGTTCTGGGATGCCACAGTCTGGAAGAATGGAGAAGGGGCTGAGTTCAGGCACTGGGGTCCTCTGGGGTCCTTGCCAGCCCCCGCAGGCTTGTAAGGATGCCTAGCCCTTCCACAAGTTCCTTCCCCTCCCTAAGTTTGTCCCTCTCTGAACTCCTTACACATGTCACTTCCCTGGGCTGAAGAGACAGAATAAAGCTACATTGCTCTCGGGGAGCCTGGGTGGCTCAGTGGGTTAAGCCTCTGCCTTCGGCTCAGGTCATGATCTCAGTGTCATGGGATTGAGCCCCACATCGGGCTCTCTGCTCAGCGGGGAGCCTGCTTCCCCCCCCTCTCTCTGCCGGCCTCTCTGCCTCCTGTGACACCTCTCTCTCTGTGTTAAATAAATAAGATCTTTAAAAAAAAAAAAAAAGAAAGAAAGAAAGAAAAAGTTACATTGCTCTCCTAAGTCTGCTGCGGGGGGGGGGCTTGGTGCCCCCACAGAAAGGAAGCTGGCTCTGCCTCAGTTTCCCTTACATGTCAAGCTCATGCTAGACAGTCTTGTCAATCCTACCTAATTTCTGGAGCGGGATTCCAACGTGGGGAGGTAAGGTGGGTCCATGCATGCCAGGTGCAGGTTGGGCCCTTGACTGTGCCTCTGGGGGAAGGGTAGTTTCATCACGGCCATCCTTTTTGGCTGCTGCTGGACCAGCGTGAGTTGGAGTGCAGCCAGAGTCTCTGCTCCTGCCACTTGTTCCAGATCCCCAGTCAATACACAGGCACCCTTGCCCCACAACCCTTCCCTTGCTGCTGCCCCCCACCCCAATCCCAACAAAAGGGTGCCTGCTCTCTGGCCAGGGAAGAGCAAGTGTTCAGTATGGAAGGGGCTTTTGGGATCTACTCTACGGACCCTGCACCTTCCAGCCTGGGTTCTGCTGGGGCCGGGGCAGCAGTATGGAAAGGGTTAAAAGGTACTTGCCTTCTCCTGCCAGGTGATTGTTATTGTTAATGGGAACCCCGTGCTGGGAGCTGCTGGTAAGGGCAAAGGTCTTATCCCAGCTCTCTCTCCCTAGCTCCCCTCCCTGGCTCCCCAGAGAAAGCCCAGAGCACTGACATCTGAGGGGGAGAGGCCAGCCTTTCCCCAGGGATGGGGCACCGTGTGGGAGCCTGGGTACAGAAAGCAAAACACATTGTCTGATCTGCAACCTCCGCATGCTCTCATCCCGCACCCCTCCCCAAGCACTTTTGGGTACCAGAGGACAGAGAGGTGGACACAGGAGGTTTCTTCTCTTCCCCAAAGAGCCTCAAAGTGGCTGCAGGACAGAGAGAGGGACCTGGTGGCTGGACAGGAGGGGTGGCTGTACACCGAGCACATCTCAGGATTGCTGAGGAGTGAGCTCTGTGCCTTCATCTTGTTGGAGAGAACTAAAGGGGATGGGAAGAGTGACACGGGGACAGAAGGGGCTGGGCTCTGTTCTCTCACTTTCTGACCCTGACCCTGCATCGGGGGCTGCACTGAGTCATCCTTCATGGTCCCCACGATTGCCCCCTTCCCTGCTTCTACACAGTGGGACGTCCCAGTGAGGTCTTGACAGTGGAAAGATGCCAAGATTCCCAGGGGATCCAAGTGAGGGTCGGGTTGGCACCGGGAGTCAGCGGAATGGTGTGGACTGGGGGCCTGAAGCCAGGCCAGGGACCCAGGGCAGCTAGGGGGAGAATGGAGTGATGCCTAGAGACTTCTGGGAGAGGACAGTGTGTGATACCCTAATCTTGGGCTCACCCTGGGGAAGAAGGTCCAGATGGAAGCTGAAGGGTGGTGTGTGCCTGCCTGGTTCCCTTGGCTTTTCTTCGTTACAGGGCTATCCCCAGGGGGAAAAGGGATTCTGTGTGGGGCTGCCCCTGGCTCACCTAACTGGCTAAGAGTACTGGGAAGAAGGACCAGCAGAAGCAGGTTCACCAGCAGACTGCACAGTGCTGGGGATCTGGGCCTGCAGCGAGGTGAACGTTCAGCATTCCTTGCCTCAGGTGCTTTGGAGAAGTGAGCTTTTTCATATTATATGTACACATAATGCCCCTCAGACCAGGAGAAGTAAAGGGCCACTGATGGAGAGCCCCAGGATTTGAAAGGAAGCCCCACCTCACCTCTTTGGGTGGAAGGAAGGACAGAGGACCCCAACCCAGGGGGCGCCTGCTCTGGGATCCAGAACATCACTGCGGGGAGAGGAGACACAGGAGTCCAAAGCCCCAAGGAAGCGTACGTATGGGCAGGTGGAGAGAGGCTGGGGTGTCAGGGGATGGCTGAAGCCCTTCTTTCCTACCCCTCGGTTGCCATCATGCTAGGAGGAGGCCCTAAGGTCACTGCCGGCACCACCCCCCAACTGTAGCTCTGCTTGCCCAACCCATGAAGCAGCCCCCTGCTCTGCTGGGGGGCACCACCGCTGTGTCGGAGGGAAGCCCTGCATCCCGCCCCTTCCTGCTTCTCCAGAGGCCTGGAGGGACAGTGCTGAGCCCACAGAGATGTCCCCAGCCATCTTCCCAGCTGGGCCTTGGTACCTGAGATCCCACAAGAAGGGAGCCAAAGTGAAACTCAAGAAACCCTGGGTCACCTCTGCCCGGGATCTGTGCGTGGAGAAGCTGGGGTCATGCCCTGAGAGAACAAAGTGACAAGTTCAAGGCAGATCTCCTGAATTGTGGGGGTTCTGCGTCCCCAATCCCTGAAGCTCCTGCCTACTGGGCAGAGTCCTTGGAGGAAGCCACTGGACTCCACAAACCGCCTCCCTCCAAAGGCCAGGACAACCCTCTGCCCCAGCTAAGACTTTCTTCCTGGCCCACTCACTGGAAGCCAAGCCTCAAGGGTCTTGGGCTGGATCGACAATGAAGGCCTGCCCCAGCCCACCCTAGGCCCCGATTGAGTATTCCTAAAGCCAGATCCTTTGCTGCCATTAATGGTTTGAGATAAATCAAGAACCAGAAAAGGATGTGAGGTGAGTGTGGCTCTCTCCTGGTGCACGGAAAGAAGCCTGTTTGTCACCCATTCTGCCCCCTCATTGAAAGGACCTCAGTCCACCTGGCCTCTCTAGGCCGGACCCATGGAGTCAGGGAGGGAATCTGCCATTCCGGGGGCTATAGCCCCATCTCCCTCCAAATACAGCTCTAGGAGAGGACATGACCTTGTTGCTTCCTCTGTAGCCCCTCCCACCCACTCCTCCCAGGGCCCTGCCTGGCATGGGATCCCTTGGGGTGGGGGGGTTGCTGTGACATCCTCAAACACAAGCTCTTGTCTTCCTTCCCCTTGGAGAGCTGGTGTTAAAGCAATCCCCTCCTCTAACACACGCCCCTCTTCTCATTTCCTCATTCTGAGAGGCCCCTTTTCTCGGTGTGCACCACAGAACATGGGTAAGGACCAGGAAGCATGTCCGCATCTCCAGCCAGGTCTGTCCTCACACAGCACAGACTCACGACTCAGCAAACTTCACTTCAGGCCCCAGGTCAGGTCTCCCAAAAGGCTTCCCCACCAGTCACTTCAGAGTTATTTTTTTTTTTAAATAAAGATTTTATTTATTTGACAGAGAGAGAGAGAGAGAGATCGCAAGTAGGCAGAGAGGCAGGCAGAGAGAGGTCGGGTAAGCAGGCTCCCTGCTGAGCAGAGAGCCCGATGTGGGGCTCGATCCCAGGACCCCGAGATCATGACCTGAGCCGAAAGCAGAGGCTTAATCCACTGAGCCACCCGGACGGCCCACTTCAGAGTCTTCTGCAATCACCACCAAGTAGACTTCTTCAGGAGGCCCTGTCGTTCCAACCCTCGACTGCCCCCACGGCCACCCTCTCCGGTCACCTGGGCTCCATGCTCTGTCCAATGGCCTCAACCAGGAGTTCAAAGCATAGCTACCAGTTTGAAGGTGCCCTCAGGCTTGGTAGGAACTACGTGGACAAAAGTCTTATAGAGCACAGCACCCTTGGGCAGCCTGGTGACCAGATCCACGGCCTCAGCGTTGCTTGGACTGGGCACATAGACCTCCTTCGTATAGCGGACTACTCCCTCCTCCAGGGCATACAGGTACTTCTTCTTCCCCAGCCCCACCTGCAACACAAAGACCAGGTCAGCTGGGCCGACGGCCGGGTGGTCCACCCCAGGACTTCGGGACAAACTTCTCATAAGGCTTCAGGCTCTGGGCCCAACAGGCAGACCAGAGAGTTCTATCTCAAGTTCCCTTTCCTGCTGCCTGGTGCTTCCTGGACATCTACTTCTTTGGTGACTCTATGACAGAAGAGGGAAAAGAAAACTCCAACAGCCAATCCTCGTGGATACCTGGTTCCTGAAGGCTTGTCTCTGGACCCATGTTTGTGCATCTGGCCAGATGCCACACCAGACAGATCCCCAAACCAGGCCCAGGAAAATGCCCCTGATCGCTGCCTGCCCCCCAACGGGGAGCTTGCCTCACTTAAAATTAAAAAACACTGTAGTTGTCATAGTAAACAAAACAGGGATCACAGCGATGGCTGCCAAAACGCAGTGCCTGGCTCTGTAGCCAGGATGTGGGGTTCAAATCCCAGTACCACTACCTACTAACTACTGTGTGCCCTGGGCAAGCTGCATGACTTCACTGTGTCTCGGTTTTCTCATCAGCAAAATGGGGTACTGAGTACTTTTATGGGGTCCCCTTGAGGATAAAGTGAGTTAATCATAAAGCGCTTAGAATGCTGCTTAGCTCAAAACACGTTAGCTTTTATTACTGCTGTCATTATGTTCGCCAGTCCCAAGAGTTAACACACACACACACAGTGTCTCCAATTCTAAAAGACAAAGCTACATAAATACAATCAATTCATGTGTAAGTGAGCATTTCTGACATACTTATTGGCTACTTTCAGTCTTTCTATGCCTACCAAAACTGCCCCAAAAAAGGGGCGGTGGGGGGGACTTAATCCATTACAAAGGAAACTAAACTAACATTTCAGATAATGGGAAGAGTATAGAACAGGGGTGCCTGGGTGGCTCAGTCAGTTAAGCATCCCACTCTTATTTTTGGCTCAAGTCATGGTCTCAGGGTTGTGAGATCGGGCCTCCAAGACTGGCTCCAAGCTAAGGTGGGAGCTCAGTGGGGAGTCTGCTGCTCTTCCTCTCCCTCTGCCCCCAACCCCACCTGCTTGCACACGCATTGGCACACTCTAATAAATAAATCTCAAAAAAAAAAAAAGAAAGAAAGAAAGAAAGTAAATTACAGATCTGTGTTAACAAAGAAGCTTCCTACCTCAGAAAGTAATCCTAACTTGCTGAAAACTAAAATCCCTGCCTGATATAGACCTAATTTCTGGCACATACGCTGAATTCTGTTTTATTAAATTCAAGCTATCTTTCAGCCATCTCATAAGGAATACACTGAAGTTGGTTTCCCAAGATTCAACAAGTATTTCAAATCACTAGGCATCTCCTCCTCTAACAGCTGGGGGTCAGAAAGGAGACCCAAGAGAATCAGGCTGATGCCCCACAAGGCAAAGTACAGTGACTGGGAGTCAGGCAGCCCCAGCACGAACCCTGGTTCTGTCCTGTGGGCCCCCTACTCCCTAAGTTGCTGGCATCTTACCTCGAAAATGGATACCTAGTGATACCTAGTGAATCACTGGGATGGGGTAAGGATGAAATGAGACAATACAGGCCCAGAAAGCAAAATGATGCCTGGCATTTGCTAAGTACCCAATACATACAACTGTCTGGTTATCACCACCACGCTACAGAGAGATGTGGTCCTGGGAAAGAAGAAAGGGGAAAGGGCCACAGAGCAACTCACATGGGCGCCTGGGTGCCAACGGTAGTGGCGCTGAGTCGCAATGATGTTGCCGGCATGAACGTAGTGACCTAGAAGAGAAGTCCGCAGCACACTGACTGTGGGCCCCGGTGATGGGCAGCAGAGCAAGCTGCTAAGAAAACATACTGGCCCTTGCTTTTCTGGCCCAGATGCTACACACCAACCTCTAAGCATGGCCCTGGACAAAGCCAATTGCTACATTCTCGGACACAAGCAGCCCCTTATCTCCCTCTGCCAGTCTCCCCCCACCCCAAAGCCCCTGCCAGTTTCCTCTCTTCTCTTGCCCAGGTTCACACCTATCTGATCTTCTGCAGGACCCTCTCCCCGCCTAGGTCTTCTCTGTATCCGTAATCTGGAGCCAAGGGCTCTGGCGAGCTACTTGGAGTATAAGACTGGGAGGGTTCATGGTTTCCCTGTTCTGAAAGTAATGCCAGGGACAAGGGACAGTGCAGCTGGGAAATGGAAACCAAGGCACACCCTCACCCTCCATTTTCTTGAGGCCAAAGCGTTTGCCTGGTGACTTTCCACCCAAGTTTTTGGAGCTGCCACCTGTCTTCTTGGATGCGTATCTGACGGCAAGTGATGCGGCCGGAGCGGGGCTCAGAAGGGCTGTAACTGCAGACAGAACAGAAATGCTGTTCAGAGAGGCTCCCAATCACTCATTCTCTGCCTCGATGGGCCATCTGCTAAGCTGAGAGGTGGCAGGGGGTAGCGGCAGGGGAGGTGAGGAAGATCTGTAAGCAGAAATGCCACTTGACTGTGTTGGTTTTCAGGGAGTGTCTGGAAATCCTTGGCCTTCTCCCACAGCAGGAGACAAATCATTCCTTGTATTGTCCAGGGTGTATGCGCTGCATGAGAAGCGTGTGTGTGGCCGGGGGAGGCAGTGGGTAGTGAAATATTCATGGAAAAAAAAATAAACACCATGTGCCCTGGGTCCTGACACATTCGGTCCTGTTGAGGAGAAACAAACACCACAGAAATACAAGCCAGCAAGAAGACGCCACAGGGCTGCCCGCTTCAGCCTCACTCACCACATGTCCTCAAGGGTCCAGACACTGTGGAGGGGCTGGACCACAGAGCCCAGTAACAGGACACCCAGAGAGAGAGGGTCCTGCTTTGGCGTCACCCACCACTTTTGCGACCATCCACCCATCCCCTGCACACCAAATACTTATAAACAAAAAGGGCAGCTTCTCTGAGGGTGGCTCCCACAGGCTCTTAGCTAGTTCAGAAGGCTGGACTCTTTCATCAGTAAGCCCACCCAGTGCGGGTCCTGACCAAGAAGACTGACACCCTGCCCTTGACAACTGACCTCTCCATACTCCAAAATGCTCAATGGCATTTCTTTTTAAAAGAAGAGTGAATTAGGGGCGCCTGGGTGGCTCGGTGGGTTAAGCTTCTGCCTTTAGCTCAGGTCACGATCCTGGGGTTCTGGGATCGAGCCCCGCATCAGGCTGTCTGCTCGGCGGGGAGCCTGCTTCCCTCTCTTTCTCTGCCTGCCTCTCTGCCTGCTTGTGACCTCTCAGTCAAATAAATAAATAATTAAAAATCTTAAAAAACAAAAAAGGAAAGTGAACTAAAATTCATACTAACCAAGATGGAAGCCCCTTGCTATATGACAAGCATAGGGCTGGCAGTCCTTGCTTTCAGCTCTCCAGACTCAGCCATGGTTAATCAGGACTATACCAAAATCTTTAGAGAAGCCTTTTAAGTCTCTGGAGCCTACAGGTTCAGACTTCCTGAAACCAGGTTTCTGAAGTTTTAATGACAGAGAGTAGCTGGCATAAAGGACCAGAAATAAATACTTAGAAAGACATGCTAAATGCCTAGCACCAGGATCTACCTACCTTTAAATCTATTCATTCGTTCATCCTCTAACTTATTAAGCTGAGGAATGGAGCTTTTATCTACATTATCTCTTTCACAAATCTTTTGTTTTTCAGCCTACTCCCCACCCTCCATCTCAGAGGAAATGATGCTACCACCTGTGCAGATGCTCAGGCAGAAATCAAGGAATGATTGCAGCTTGCTTCCCTTTGCTCATCTCACATATCCAGCTCAGGAGCAAACTCTGGGTTCTATCTCCAAAACAGATCCTAAAACCACCCATTTCCCCCAACTTCACTGACACTAGCATCTTGGCTAAATCGTGTCTCATGAGGGCTACTACAGCTTCCCATTCGTTTCCCTCATTTCCACCCCTACCCCCTTTTAAATTCACATAAGAGCAATGGTTTGCTTCTCAACATGTAAAACTGGCTTATGTCACTCTCTTGCCCCTCATTCTGTTACAGGATTAGGCCTCCTGTCATCCTTAAGGTCTTGTCTTAGATATGACCTCGTCAAAAGGCTCCCCTGACCACCAACCCCCCGAAAGACACAACACACACACGCTTTTGCTTTCTTTAAAAGCACTCGTCACGATTTACAACCAGTTTATGTGCGTAGTTATTTGGCTTATCCACTAGACAGAACTGGTCCGGGAAATAGAGACTCTCTTCATTTCTGCTGAGATCCCCAACACCTAACCTCACTGTTCTGGCAAAGAGACTTCAATCTGTTGAACCAGCGGGTAAATAACTTTCTGAGCTCTAGTGTGCCAGTATTTACGGATGAAGGGAATCCACGGCGTGGAAGCGGCGTGCCCACGTCACCAAACGCTAGGGAAGCAGCACTTGCGCACGGGGCAAAGGACGGACACATGCTCCTCGCGCGACCACCCAGGGCCGGGCCCCCCGCCCCAACCCGAGATGTGTCACGTGGCCAGTGACAGCTGTCCCTCAAAGCTCGTGGGCAACCCCCCACCGGCGCTCTCCCGGCTCCGCGCCCAGGGGCCTCCACAGGGAACGGCCTCCCTGCAGGGTCTCCGTTCCGCCCGCACCCCTCGCCCCGCAACAACCACAGCCTTCCGTTACCAGCCGCCCGCGTCCTTAGCGCCAGCGCCGCCGACGCCATGTTTGCCGGACACTCGCTTCCGGCCTCGGAAATCTGCTTCCGGTACCGGGCGATCTGCTTCCGGGGCTTGCGCTGCAGTTGAAAGAGTGGCGCGTAGAGTCGCAGGTGAGAGTTGGGGCGGGGGGCGGCGGGCGGCGGGCGGGGGGCGGCGGGCGGCGGGCGGCGGGCGGCGGGTTGGGCAGGGCTTCTGAGCACCGCCCCGCAGGTGATCAGGGCGTCTGGGGCTCCGCCGCGCGGTGTGGACGCGCCGGGCTCGTCCGGCAGGCAACCTCGTTTTGCGGGACTCCGGCGAGGTACAGGGAGGTCCTTCCAGACTGGCAGCGTCCTTTACCGAGTGCTTACTGTGGGCTCCGTGCTGTGCTAAGCGCTGTAGATGCACGATTTCAGTTATTTCAAACAATCTTATGAAATAGGTGTTGTTATCATCCCTGTTTTACTAAATTGGAAAGCGAGGTTCAGGGAGGTTACATGGCCCATCCGGGGTCACACCTACAGTGTTTGTGAGCGTTTTTTCGAAGAGCAGTTCTTGTACACGACCCAGCAGTTGGACTTCCAGGTATACATGCAAGAGAATTGAAAACCTATCCCCACAAAAACCTGGACATGAATGTTCATGGCAGTGCTGAACGGAGAAACAAATGGCAGCCTATCTGTGCGGTGGAATGTTATTCAGCCGTAAAAAACCACGGAGTACTGACACACGCCACAACATAAACGAGCAATGAGAAACATGCTAAGTGAAAGGAGGCAGTCACAAAGGACCACACGCTGTATGATTCTGTTTGTACTAAATATCCAGAACAGGTAAATCCACAAAAAAACAGTAGTTGATCTGTGGTTATCAGGAACTGGGGGAGGGAGAAGTGAACAACACGGCTTAATGGCTATGGGATTTCTTTTTGGGGTGCTGAGACTATTCCGGAATTAGACAGTGATGCACAGGTTTGTGAATGGACTAAAAACTACTGAACTGTACACTTGAAAGAGAAGTTCACGGCATGTGAGTTACATCTCAATTTTTAAAGAAAGGAGGATTTAACATGTGCATGTTAATAAGGGGGTGATGTTGAGTCTTGTTACTACTGCATTAACATTTTCCAGTAGTAATCTCCACTTTGATTCTAGGTCACCTTGACCTGGAAGGGATTTGAGGAGTCCTGTTAGACTGCAGACAACTGAGTTCCAGAGTGCATGTGTTGGGACCATAACCTGTTTTTCTGTTTCTATATTGTATGTATTTCCATAAAATTTGGCCACAGAACACATCTAATGGGCTGAGTTCAGTGCCACAGTCTGTGTCTCCTCTCTTTTCCTTTTAGGGAATTAATTTGACAGCACGCATTGATGGCTCTAAAGAGGTCATCACTCTCACTGGATTCCAGTGAGAGCGACTCTGAAGAGTTGCCAACATTTGCCTTCCTGAAGAAGGAACCGTCTTCAACAACGAGGAGGCAGTCTCAGAGGGAGGAGAAGATTGTTGTGGTTCACACCTCGGATTCTGAGGCCTCCTGTCCTCCATCACCAAGGTTGAAAGATGTACCACCTACCCCAGACACAGCTGAATCCGTCACACAAACAGAGCCAGTGAGGGTGCTAAGCAGTGGAAGTGAGGATGAGGTAGAATTAATTCCCCTGGCCGAGAGGCTTGCATGTAAGTTTTTGACCCGCAAGCCACTGAGCCCTGAGGACTCTAGCTCCCCAGTTAAAAGTGTATGGGATCATCAAAATAGTGAAGGAGGATCCTGTGACTGGAAAAAAGAACCCTTTCCAGAGGTCCCTGATATTCCCCTCCGTGACACCTCAGAGAGATGTGCATCAAATAACAAGGACCCTGCGGGAGACAATCCATGCCACCAGCTTCCAGCCTTCAAAGCTACTTGCCCTATCCAGAACAACAGCTGGACAAATGCTGAGGTCCCCCCACTTCAGAAGAGAACCAAGCTTAGCCAGGAGGTCCACAGGAGCAGCTCGCAGGGACGCCAGCCACGGAGACGAGCAAGCCCGAAGGAACGCGCCCTGGGACAACAGGAGAGGACCAAGAAGGCAGCCGTGGCTAACAGGCTGAAAGCTCAGAGGCCCGAGGAATGCCTAAAGCATGTGGTCGTGCTGCTGGATCCAGGTCCTCTTAGCATCTGTCTTCATCCCGTGCTGGGGTCTCCACTTTCTGGGCCAACCCCTGACTGCCCCCTCCCGTCATTTGTTGCAGTGCTTTTGCAGATGGAAGGGGGAGGCCAGCTCCTCGGGGCGCTGCAGTCCATGGAGTGCCGCTGTGTGATCGAGGCCCAGGCCGTGCCCTGCAGCATCACCTGGAGGAGAAGGGCTGCGCCAGCTGAGGTAGTAGGTTTCGGGCTGATGTCTCTCCTCCCCCTTTGAGCTCCCTGATAAATGCCCTTTCATTCTAAAGAATGTTAGTCAGGGTCCCAGCAGGAAAACAACTAGCACACTCAACTTAGGATAATTTGAGGAAGATGTTAGAAAGGAACAGTGTCCTAAAGCGTGGGCAGGTTACAGGGCAACTACAAGGGACGACATGGCTTCTCACGGTAATGACAACACCAGCTCAGGGGTTCTCCACCTCAGATACAGTCGGCATTTCAGATCGGATAATTCTCTGTTGCGAGGGCTGTTCTGTGTGGTGGAGAATGTCGAGCAGCCTCCCTGGCCTCAGCCCACTCGATGCCGGTGGCACCCTCCTAGTCCTGACACTCCAGAATGTCTAGAAGTTGCCAAACGCCCTTGTGGGGAAAAATCGGCCCTGGTAGAGGACCACTAGCATGTTTGTTACCATGCTTAGGCCTGGCGGGATGAGGGGAGGAAGTGGTTACCAGAATCCAAAAGGAGAAAGAAATGTAGAGAGGACCCCCTTGAGAGAAGCTTGACCTCCTATAGAGGAACATAGCAAACCCTAAGTGACCCATTTCGACGGAGCTAGGGAAACGACCTCACTCCCCCCTCCCGCTTTCCCTCCCTCCCTCCAGTCACCTGTTGGGTTTCCCACCCACCGTTCCCACTTGGCCATTTGCACCGGAGGACCTGGTGATGTGGTCTCCTGCAGAGAGAGGAGTGGGAAGAGGGAGAGCGGATGCGCGGGGCAGAAGGAAGATACTCTGCGTAGGATTCCTGGTTCTAACTGGCATGGCGGGCTTGTGCTTGAATCTCAGGCCCCACAGCTTTATGGCTATGACCCTGGGCAGATTATTTCATCTCTTTGTGCCTTACGTGTATGAGGACACTGTTGCATCCCTGTGGATGCGCCATGTCAGGGGACTGAGGTAGCCAATTCCGGAGCGCATAGTAGGCACACAGCAAATGTTCTTTCCTTGGCCCTGAGGTTTCTGCAGCTCCTTTGGCTTCCATTCCTCTTATCTACGAATCCAAAATACTCCACCCCTCATTTATAAGGTTCTCTAGATGAACCATTAAGATTTTTTTTCCTCTCTCGGGACACCTGGCTGGCACAGTCAGTAGAGCGTGAGACTCGTGATCTCATGGTCATGAATTCAGGCCCCCTGTTGGGCATAGAGACTGCTTAAAACAAAATTTTTCCCCCTTATTTGGATCTCATAATTTTTTCAGTAACTTAGGGCAATTGGACGCTTTTTAATTTGGGGTATTAGCAAATCTTTGTATTCGTATTGCAGTTACCTTTCAAGGCGCTCCCACATTCTCCCTCCCGTGTCCGTGGCGGTTCTCCCACACGGAGGGACTTTTCACCCCACATCACGGGCGGGGAGGCAGGTTGGAGAAGTTGAAAGCTGTGTGAAGGGTCCCAGCCGATCGGTGGCTGAGCGGGAACTAGAGGCCCTGCTCCTCCGGCTACACTTGGTTGTATTATGGGTCTTAGCGTTTGCTTATAAGGACCTAGTGAGAAGACCCTCCCCACGAGCCCTGCTCCCAGTCGCTCATACCGCTGTGGGCATGTGTCGCAGGAGGCTGCCCCGTGGCGGTGGTGAAGAGGACGGGCCCTCCCAGGCGGCAGCTCCCCTTGTGGCTCTTGTCTTTGTCACATACAACCTGTGTGTCTCTAAGGGTCACTCAGCTCCTAGTCAGCCTCTGCCCTCAAAGGCCAAGTACCTTTTTGCACAAAACCCTCTGGAAGTTTCCTTCCCCCCCATTCCCCTATCCAGAGTGCACAGGAACATTGGCAGTTCTCAGCCCATTTCAACTTCCTTTCTTCACTGCCTCTGAGACGTGGCACACCAAGGTTGGACAGTTGAGGACTGGGCAGGGACGGGATCACGGGTTATTCTTTTTTGCCACCAGGCTTCATTCCAGAAGGAAAAGAATAATACAAAAACGGGCTTGGCTGATGCGGGTGCATTCATTCACCCCGAAGGCATGGGTCTCTCTCACAGGTGCTGAGCACCTGCTGACCCGCCTTCCTGTACTGGGTTCCGGGTCCTTTGGCAGGATGGACAGGAAGACTGGGTCGAGGAACCGATGGTCCTGGTGCTGCTCCCGGCAGAAGCGTTTGTGTCCATGGTCCGGAACTTCAAGCAGGTGGGCAGAGCAGGGTGGGCACCCAGGCATGGGACAGAGAGCCACCTCTAGGGACTGGATGTTAACGCAGCATCTGCCCTTCATGCAGGGAAGTGTGGGCGGACCTGAGAAGGGGAAGGAAACACTGCGGAGCTTTGTGACCAACATCACAGCGAGGGCAGCTGGGAAAGCTCTGTCCCTGGTTATTGTGGATCAGGAGAAATGCTTCAGGTTTGAAGCGGTCCTTGAGACTTAGCATGTAAAGGGTCAGCTCCACCAGGGGGATGTTACTCATCCCAGATCTGGGCCCCCCCCACCCCAAGCCCTTCTGCCGAGCTCAGCCTGGAGCTGCTGTTCTCTTAATTTCCTCCCCTGTTCTAGTGCTCCAAACCCCTCAAGAAGAAGGAAGCAGGGAGTGGCAGATAGGGAACAGGCCAAGGAGAAGCAGCAGAGACGACCAGAGGCCAGCGCAGGGCGCGTGGTGTCCAGAGTAGACGTGGAAGAGGTAAGAACTTCAGCACTCCTACTCTCATTGAACCCGATTTGCTCTAGATCAGGAGCAAAGTGCCCACTGGACATGCCTTTCTGACTGCACTGAGTAGGATAGAAGGGGTAGAACAGGGAGCCAAGGGGCTGGGGTACAGTTTCAGCAGGTGTGCGGGCGGAGCCTCAGACAAGCTTCCCTCCACCCCTCCAACCCGTCCTGCTCTTGGGGGGGTAGGCGCTGGTGGATCTGCAGCTGCACACACGAGCCCAGGCCCGACTGGTGCAAACCTGGAAAGAGCTGGCCGACTTTGCGTGCGCATTTACCAAGGCTGTGGCTGAGGCGCCCTTCAAGTGAGTGCCATGAAACGCTCCGGCCCCCTGCTGGGCCCCACTGTGTCCTCTTCCCCTGAGCTCTGTGAGGCTGGCGATGCTGGTGAGGAACCTTCAAGCCCAGTCCCCTTAAAACACGCTGCACCAGCTGCTCTTTAAGTTTGTGTCCCGAAGGCTGGTGCTGGGTCACCTGTGAGCCAGGTTACCGGGATCCGTCCCCAGTCAGGTCACGATGTTGTTAAGTTCTCATAAAACAAACTTTCAGCCCACTGAGCTCTGGGAGTGTTCATGGTCGGAATTAGTAGGGGAATTAGTAGGGGATCTCAGTCTAGTCCAAGTCTCTCACTTTCTACCCACGGGACTAGAGGCCTGAAGACTGCCTTGTCTGAGCTCTTAGCAAGTTAAAAGTGGAACCAGACTCCCAGGTGGCCTGACACCCAATCTCTAGTGGCTATCCCTGTACACACTGCCTCTTGTCCACTAACCCAATGTCAACATGGGAAACAAGCTGGTACCTTTCTGGCACCTTCTCTCTCAATGAGGAGGACGAGATGTCATTTTAAGGGAAACAGCAACTAGCATGACTTGGGAACAAAGAGGCGCTCGTGAGGGTCTGTGGAAGGAGGGTGTTTTAAGTTCCCAGGGAAGGGGACAGGTGGAGTGACGAGTGACTCCACAATTCTTCAACTGCCGTTCACAGGAAGCTTCGAGACCAAACTAGTTTCTCCTTCTGCCTGGAGAGTGACTGGTCTGGAGGAGCAAAGGTGGACCGCACGGGCAGGGGACTAATGCTGGTGTGGAGGAGACAGATTCAGCAGCTGAACCGAGTCAGCCTGGAAATGGCCAGTGCCATCGTGGATGCCTATCCCTCCCCCCAGCTCCTGGTCCAGGTAGGCTGCTCCAGTGGTCACCCCCAGCGCCCTGTGGCTTTAGTGGACTCCCCAGGCAGTTTCCGTGGAGGGCCCCGGTAGTCAGCAGTGCAGGCCTGCTGAAATCTGAGCAGTGTCTCAAGGACAGAGGACAGGCTCTCATCCCACCCCACCCCCAAGCTCGTTGCCCCCTTACTGATGCAGGTGTGACTCTGGGTGGTACAGTATTGAGAGGTCATTTGCCACTTTCAGGCTTATAGGCGGTGTCTGTCGGAGCAAGAATGTCAGAATTTGCTCGCAGACATACAGGTACGCCGTGGGGAAGGCGTGACTGCCACGTCCCGGCGGGTTGGACCAGAGCTATCCAGGCGTGTCTACCTTCAGATGACCGCTCTGCAGCCAGATCTCTCTTTAGACGGTGCAGACTGAGGCCAGCCCTGGGGAAGCTGGAGATTTCCACCTCACCCAGCTCGGAAGAGGACCATGGGAAGAGGCTGGAAGCACAAGCCTGGGTCGGGCTCACAAGAGACTTCTTCCCGAGTGTCAGAATCTGCAGAGTCTCCCTGACACCTTGGCACAGGTGGCTGAGATCTTGTGTTCACCTTCACAAGTACAGACTGTCCCTCTCCCAGGGAAACTCCATTGCTGTGCACAAGTCACCCTACCCCAGCAGCCCTCCAAACACAAAGGAACAAAGATAGACCACTCAGACACGTATTTAATAACTGTAGAAATCCACAAGAACCTCAGCTTCAAATCTCGAGATCATGAGGGAACTTCCCTCAGTGGGCTGGCTGGAGGGAGTCAGGTGTGCCCTGCCGCCCTCTCACCCAGCCCCCCTGCTTGGGGGTCTGATCCCTGGGCTGACTCCCCATCCTCTTCATCTCATCTCACATACTATCTATTTTGTTTCAATAAAGCATTTGTACCAATGGCTCTGGAGCTTGGAGGAAGACTAAGGAATGTGTAGTGATTTCTGAGTAAGGTGTGGGTCCCTGCAGCAGAAATGTCTGGGGATGGGGGGTGGGGAGGAACAAGTCACTCTTCCAGTCTGAGGATAGTCAAGAGTGGCTGTCCCATCCAGGTGAGCCACAAAGGCTGAAAGCTGGGCTCCACCCTCTATCTCTGCATCATGACTGGATCTTGCTCTCCTGAGGAGGAGACAAGCAGCCTACAGTTGGGAGTTTCAGTGAATGAGCACCAAGACGACCACACCTTATCCCTTCCTCTGGCTTCTGTGCAAAGAGGCCACAGAGCAAGAAGAGGCTGCATCTGGCAAGCAGGAGAACAGACGGCCCTCCCCCTCTCTGCACTAGCTGTTTGTAAACGCGCTACTTTCCAACTCCATGGTGCTATTTGTTTCCCTTCGTTGTGGAGGAACGGGACCCAAACAACGCTAAACCTCCAGCCCTATGAAACTTGAGTCTGCAGGCTGCCTCTGACTTTGTCACACCGATTACCGACAGCTGTCACAGATAGAATGGCTTTATGACGGTCCACCTCCTTGTTTACTGGCAACCAGGGAGTTAATGCTCTAACAGAGCCAAGGAGCCTAGACCGTTTTGTGAAAGCCACAGGAGTCGGGGCAAGACGCCGTAGGAGCTGCCCCAGACCCTCCTGGCTGGGAGAATCCTATTTGTGGGACACAAAGCTGCCTACCATCCTGAGAGTCTGCACTCCAGCCGAGACTGCTCGGTTCCGGGCCAAGTTCTCTTCTCTCAGGACGTTGTTAAGGAAGCAAAGTGATGGAAAGAGAGGATACTGGAATGGGAGTCTAGTTCTGCCTCCAACTAGCTGGGAGACCGAAGGCAAGTCATTGAAGGCCTCAGTTTCCCTGTCTGCACATGGTACTATTGGAATGGATGGTCCTGAAGTCCCTTTCACAGCCTGAGATTTTGTATGGTCATTAAAATGTCTGAGATCCTTAAGAAAATAGGTATACCCTCCCCCACCCCCCAATTTAGGCTAGATTTGCTGAGTATGGTGTTCCCTTCGTCCCCAATATCGCACTGCCTCCTGATCTGCCCTGGCTACGCAGGGAGAAATGAAAGAAAGGGTTTGTGACATACAAAATTATAAATGTAGTGACAGCTGACCTGATCGTTTAGTAGAAACGAGCCTTGCCTTTACACAGCTTTGTGCAACTAGAAAAGGCTGGTTTTTTTCCTCTGCCCACCCCAAGCCTATTCCTTTAGGCATGCAGGTAAACTGTCCCCACCTCCCACTTCTCCTCATTCCACCAGGGAACCCTGACTAAGGAACAAAAGTCCTACAGAGAGGAGATCTCAAGTACCAATCGGCAGCCACTGGATGACGGCAGGTAGATCTGATGCTAGAAAGAGGTTTGTGTCCAGCAGAACCCAATTCCATAGGAATCCAAGCTCCAAGGCTGGGAGGCAGCAGGTGTTGAGGACAAGCTCACTGCTGAGACTCGGTCTGCAGCACCCACTGCAGGATGTCGTGGCCACGCAGCCCCCGGAGCGCATTGTCGTAGATGGTGTTCACGCTGGCGCAGAGGGGCTGCCGCCGCAGCTCTGTCACCCGACAGGCCACCAGCCCACCGGCCGCACACAGCAGCAGCAGCAGCAACAGCTTCAGCACGGCCCAGGACCTGCCGTGTCTCCGGGGAGGTGGCTTGCGGGGCCGAGAGCCAGACTTGGACTCTGCAGAGACAGAGGCACCGCAGATAGAAAGTTCCATCAGTCTGAGGAGACGCGCATTCTACCCAGCGACACTCATCTCCCTGCGCGGACCCGCTCCCCCCTCTTCCGCAATGAAGACTCCCAGGCCCCGAAGAGAAACTTTCAGGAACATCTGAGTTCTCATACACTGCTGACATGGAGACTGAGGCAGAAGTCCTCCCCCAGTGGCTCTCCAGGGACCTTGCTTGGAACGAGAACTCATTCCGGGTGCCTCATGCAGCTCGCGGTCCCTGGGGTGACCCTCGGGGTCAGGGGACGGGCTTTTCAGGGGGCACTGAGCATGGGTAGCGTGCTGCCCATCTGGGGAAACAGGCCGGAGATCTGTTATTGTTGCTCATGTCCTTATTCTAGAAGAGGAGGCACATAAAAAGAAAGCCCAGGGGCACCAGGGTGGCGCACATCGGTTAAGCGGCCGACTCTTGGTTTCTGCTCAGGTCACGATCTCGGGGTCATGGGATTGAGCCTTGCATTGGGCTGCGCCCTCAGCGCGGAGTCTGCTTGAGTCTCTCCCTCTGCCGCTGCTGCTTGTGGGCACTCTTGCTCACTCGCTCTCTCAAATAATCCTAAAAACAACCCAGGAAGGTGAGCTAACACCCTGTCAATGGTGACTGCTGCTGGGTGTGGGGGATTACAGGTCATTGCCATTTTCTGAGACATATATGGAACTTTTTTAGTTCGCTGGGATGAACATATATATATTGCATTTCTAATTTTTTTTAAAAAAATTGGTTTTGAGATTGTTTTAAACCAAACTTTAAAAATCTTGACAGAGTGCCCACATGCCAAGAACTGCATGATCCTGTCACATAGATTTTCTCACTTAAGGCTGCCCTATAAGGAGGTCCGATCCTCGTTTTACACAAGGAAACAAAAAAGTGGCTAGGCAACTTGCTCAAGGCCGGCAAGGGCAAGCAGCAGTGCCCCTGGCCTTGGCCCACCCAACAGGGCTCCTTCCGCCCTCAGTTGCCTCTCCGTTACGGGCCCCCACTGACCAAGAGGGTATGCAACCCCCTGCTGCACACAGAGCCGTTATCACCTCACCAACTCAACTGGACACATTCAGGCAAAACGTTAGCATGTTTTTTATACTACACGGCTCCCTGAACACAGCCAAAGGATTCCGCTGGTGTTCAAGCAGAAAGAGAGCGAGCGCTCTGCTCTGACCTAGAGAGAGAAGCAGAGGCAGTGCCAGCCTCCCCAGGACGGTACTGGCACTCAAGATGCCACCTGCACGTCACAGAGTCAGACGACGTGAGGGGCTTTGAAGGGCACTGTCCTCGCCTTGTTGCGATTCTAGCATCTAACCCTGACAGGAAGGGCAGCTCCCTGTTCGGGGAAGGCTCTCAGCCACCTCTGACTGAACACCCTGGGGCAACACGGCAGCAGAGCACCTGCTCCCCAGGACGACCCCCCACGCCCAGCCACCAAACCCTCCAAGCTTCCCCGGGCCTCAGAGTCTGCTCGATCTGACCACAAAGGCTGCTTCACACACTCACTCCTCTGCCCTCACTGCACCCCAGCAGGAGCCCTGTGACTGCGAACACGTACTCGGGGCCTGATTCGTCTCCTTCTTGGGCTTCTTCTCCTGCTCCCGCTTGGCTGCCTTGAGGGCGTCGTACTCCTTCCTCCGGCGCTCCTTCTCTTCCGCCTTCTCCCGCTTCCGCAGCTCCCGCTCCTGAGCCTCCTTAGCCCGCTGCTTGGCCTCCCGCTTCTTCTCGGCCTCTACCGGAAAATGCACCCCGAAATGACTACTCGCCCATAAACCTGCAAGAATGCTTTCCCGAGGAACTAAAAGCTGGGGTTCAGCCTCCCTTCCCTTAGGCCGCAGGTCACTTAAGCTATATTAAGGGGAAAAGGCAGTCTCTCTACTCTCGGGGAAGCCACTCTCAGGGTTTACTGAATGGATTAAAGGGGTCCAAGCCCCGAGCAGCAGAGAGATTAGGGAGACGTTAACAAGCGGCATGGGTGACGAGCTGGAGGGTTCAGAAAGCACACGAGTGACAGCCTTCTACAACTCAGCTGTCAGGAGAAGAGACACCGGGGTGTGGGTTCTATGGGATTCCTA
This sequence comes from Neogale vison, assembly GCF_020171115.1. Lineage (NCBI taxonomy): Eukaryota > Metazoa > Chordata > Mammalia > Carnivora > Mustelidae > Neogale > Neogale vison. The sequence goes on along the minus strand of NC_058095.1, from coordinate 45,459,438 downwards.
TCCTCCCAGCCTCAAAAAGGAACGTGGCATGGGAAGGCCAAGGAAGAAGAGAAAGTGAGTGCTCAAGTTCACCGTGAGAGAAGATGGAAGTGTTTTGCTAAGAAAGCAAGACTAACAATTTGTCAGAGGGTAAACTCCAGACCTCACCTCAGGAGTCTGTGGCGCCTTCTGATTTACTTCATGGTTCAAGTGCATTCTCATCCAGTACCCAACTCAGAAATCACCGGCTTCTAAAAATGCACTTCCCAATGAGTTATTTGGAAGCATGAAGCACATTTTTCCAAAGCCAGAATGCCACAAATTAGGGAGTTAAAAGTCCCTTAACAGCTTAAAAGCCTATCTGACCCATAATGTGGCTGAAGAGCAGTACGCTAAGTACTGGAGCTTTCCACTGGTTTTCCACGTACAAAGAAGCTCCAAGTTCCAGCTGGGCACTGAGAATGCCAAAGGCACTTACACCCAGCCTGGAGAGAGCACATGGTGGCAGGAAGTCAAGCAGCCGTGGCCCAAGGAAACATGGCATCATGGGACCATACATGTAAAAGGGCCCGGTGTCACTCGGGCTCCATCTCAGGCTTCGCCTAGAACCAGGACTACACCTGTCCCTCCCCAACCCTGGGAGTCCTCCAGCAACAAGCGCCCGCTGCCCACCAAGCCTTACTCGGGATACAGTGTCAGGTTCCAGCGCCTAAAGCTTCCTAGAGATGGAGACAAGTGAACAAACCGTACATGATGTGTGCCAGAGAGAGAGTAACAGAGATTGTGAGGGAGAGACAGGCGGGATGGAAGCCCAAGTCTGAGTGCTTCTGAGGGGGTTACAGCAAAGCTAAGGGAACCTGTGAGCAGACCTGAGGAAGCACACAAACCCAGCTGTGTGAGGAGCTGAGGGAAGAGCAACCCAGCCCAGCCCCTGAAGTGAGCGCAGCCTCGGTGTGCTCCAGCAACGGCAGGGGCTCGTGTGGCTGGGGCTACCAGCACTCTGTCCCTGGGGTGTGGGACGGAGCGGGAGAAGCAAGCAGGCTGGGGCCACGGTGAGCCTTGTTGGCCCTGGGATGATGTCTGAATGTCATCCTAAGTTCCAGCAGAAGCCATCAGAATGCTGTAGGCAAAGAGCAGCATGATTGACTTGCTTTAGAAAGATCGCTGTGGCTGCCGGGCAGAGGGGGCATGTGGGTGCCAAAAGGCCACGGAGCTGGGAAGCAGCAGGACTGGCTACAGCAGGGGGGCTGAGTCCTGGGGCGGCCTGGCAGGGAGGGAGCATCACACCAGGACTTGCTAACAGACTGGATACTAGAGTAACTGAACAAAGGAATCCTGGCCATCTTTCTTTCCAGTTTCAGGCTTGAGCAGGTACAGGAATGGGGACTGCCTACTAGAGGGGAGCTCTGGGGAGGGCTTGAAGGAGACTGTCTTGACATTATTTAACCTCTGATGCCTCTTAACCCTCCTAGCAGGCTGGAGGGCTCTGGAGCTCAGTGAGCGAGCCAGGCTGGAGACAGACCTGTCGGACAGAGAGGACATCGTCCACTGCCACATGGTCCCCTGCTGCTCTGCTGCCGCTTCCAGGGACCCCAATCCCCGCTACAGGGGAGTCAGCAGCTGCAGGTCGGGAAGACAGCTGAAGGGGGGATGGCACGTACCTCGTTCTACTTCCAGCCGCCGCTGCCTCTCTCGCTCCTGATCAGCTTGGACAGCCTTCATGTGCTGTAACACCTGCAGGAGGGAGAGAGGTAAAGTGCTAGGAGCCAGGGAAACCACAGAGCACACGTCCGCTTCAGAGGTTCCAAGGGGCCCCCTACTCTTTTCAGGCTGGCACAGCCCCAGGCAACGCAGAGTGAAGGAAGGCAATCCCGTCCCTGTCTCCCGACTTACACCGCCAGCCTTAGTTGCAAATGGGTCATTCGAGCCCAGGCCACTAAAGCTGTGAGCAGATGCCAACTGGAGTATATCAAGGGTCCTGCTCTGTAGTTACTGTCACACATGTGGTATCCCGTCAACCTCCAGCAGCTCTGCTGCCGAGCTTCCCACCCTGGCTCCCTTATGCAAGCTCCCCGCCTCCCTATCTAGAGAGGCGTCTTCCCTCTCCTGGTCTCAACACTGGGGTCTTGAGGGTGACTGCTGTCCCCTCTGCCGGCTAGACACTCAATACTATGTTTGATGAACGATTGCTTGGCTCCCCATTTCAAGAGGCAAAAAACCAAGGCGGGCAGGGGGGTGGTGGTAGGGATGATCTGTCCACGTTACATGGCTTCAAAGTAGCACAGCTTAGAATACAGGTCTTCTGAGCTCCTGGGCCAGAGCCTGTCCCACTCATGTTAGCACACAGAGCAAGGAAGCCTCTAGGAGGAAGGGAAGCACCATGCAGCCCACTTAGCAGACAAAGCCCTAGTGCCCAGTCCTCGTCCACTCAATCATGGGTGGCTTCTGACTCCGACGGCCCCAGAAATTCTCATTACAGCCATGGGTAGAAGAAGAGGTGAAAAGACTTTATTTTTTAGGTTTGTTTGTATCTTTAGAAGCTAATATCCCTTGGATGTAGAGGACAGTGCAAGCTTAGAGCCCAGCGCAATCCTGACTCTACCACTTCCTAACCGTGTGACCTTAGCAAGTGACTTCCCCTCTCAGGCTTCCTGCAAGAGCCTGCTTTGAAGCCACGAGGAACCCTGTCCCAGGCCTTGAACCTGCTGCAACCTCTCGGAAGGGAATCAAGCTCACTAAACAATGGCCACTCAACAAGGAGTGCAGATCTGTCGAAGGTCAAGCCTGATGGCGGCAGGCAACCCAAGTTCAAAGTCACCGTCTCACTCTGAACTCCAAATACTAAATAAACACCAACCATTCTGGTAGTTTTAAGGGGTATACCAGTGGCTAAATAAAGAGCAGAGAGGTTTGAGAGACGTCTCTTTTCACCCGGGCTCCCATACATCAGGAGTTCTATGACAGCTCAGGAATGGGAGCAATGCCTCTAGTGTGGACCATGAGCCCCAAAGGGCAGACACCATCCGTCTATACCAGTCCACGGCATACAATAAGCACTTGATAAATACCATCCAGCTAACAAATTATTTTTAAAAGGTGCTGTATTCTGCTCCAAGCTTATCACTTACTACAGCTGCCCCGTGCACCCACACAAGGATAGAGCTGGGGAAGTCTAAGCTAACTCCTGGGGACAAGTGACCTCATTCCGGCTGGCCCAAGCCACTCTGCTATGACGCCTAACAGTGTGCCACACACCAGAGTCTGTGCTGGGCCGTGGTGCCAGGGAGCACGGCTTCAGAGACCATACCCACAAGGCAGTAGCGGGCTCGCTCTGGAAGCTATATGCTAACACTAAACATCTTGGTGCTCAATAAAAATGATCTTTGAGGGGCGCCTGGGTGGCTCACAGGTGTCTGCCTTCAGCTCGGGTCTTGATCCCAGGGTCCTGGGATGGAGCTCCACATCAGGCTCCCTGCTCAGCAGGAAGCCTACTTCTCCCTCTCTCATTCCCCCTGCTTGCGCTCCCTCTCTTGCTATGTCTCTGTCAAATACATAAATAAATAAACAATCTTTGAGGAATATCAGCACTTTCATACAGTGTAATGTACTATTAGTTGAATGAACATGTAGGTAAATAAAATGGGTGTGCATAGGGAGCGTTTCGTGTGCCAGGGGAGCGGAAGGGAGCTGTGCCTCCCAGGCGATGAGTATCAGGAGGGGAGGCATAAAGCGCGCGGGACACAGGAGGAGTGGTCGGTCACAGCACCTGCCGTCCTTCAGAACAGACAGCACTCCTAAGCACCAGGGCCACACTGATCACTTCTACTGTTCTCCACCAAGGGCTATCAGGCCACACTGACCTTGTACCTGGTCTCCTGTGACAATGGGTGGGACACAAGATGAGACTAAGAAGCCCTGAACTAACAGTAAGGAAAGAAATGCCGTTATTCCTGGGATTCGCCTAGAGACCCACCGTGCCCCCAATCCACTTCCCTTAATTCTAGCATTTAACGTTGAAGCATTTCGAGTCCTTTCTGTTCCTCATGCCTCCCAGACAAGGCCAAGTAAGCCATCTGGCGCTCAGCTGTTCTAAGGCTGGAGGGAAAAAGTGACCGTGGCTGGTGTTAAGAGAGATGCAGTGCAAGGCGTGGGGTGCCTGGGGGACTCAATTGGTTAAGCGTCTGACTCTTGATTTCGGCTCAGGTAGCAATCTCAGGGTTATGAGACTGAGCTCCGCATCGGACTCCGCACTAAGAGTGGAGCCTGCTTGGGATCCTCTCCCTCGGCCTCTGCGCCTTCCCTCTCATACGCAGTCTCTTGCTAAAAATAAAAATTTTAAAAAAAAAAAGTGCGAGGCATCTTCAGGCCTGTTGGCGATGCCTGTCTTCCATGCTGCCTTTAGTTCCTCCTACATCAGACAACTTGACTGAAATCAAATGTCAGATCTGCCCAGGATGTGTCTGCTTACAGATATAAGCTTACGAATATTAACAACACTTTTATTATCAAAATTCCTACAATACCTGTGACTCAGATAATCTTCTTGTCCAATTAAAGAACTGTCAATGGTGTGATGTTGGATTAGGCAAGGTCCTGGTTTCTTTAAGATTTTATTTATCAGACAGAGAAAGCACACATGCGAGCGTACAAGCAGGGGGTGCGGCAGAAGCAGGCTCCCCATTGAGCAGGGAGCCTGATATGGGACTTGATCCCAGGACCCTCTGACCATGACCTGAGCCAAAGACAGATGCGTAACTGACTGAGCCACCCAGGCGCCCTGAGGTGCTGGTTTCTTAAGAATGGAAGTTTTGCAACAGAGAAGCTTTACTTGTAAAAGCAACACAAACAAAGGACCCTCTACCTGATGGGCCGCTAGCAGCCCTATTTCACTGAGACCTCAATGCTGGAAACCTTGAACAGCTACAGGTGCCCCAGGAGGGGAAGAAACAAGAGGAGGCAGCAGCGAGTCCCAGGGGACTGAGCGGGGGAGGCCCCGGGGAGCTCCGTGCTTACCTTGTTGGCACACTGCTTGCACTGCTTCTCGTCCAGGCAATCCCCTGCCACTTTGGCCAGGGCAGGATCCAGGGGGTTATCCTTCAGGTCCAGCCACTTCAGGCTCTGAAGAGACAGGACAGAGAGGCTGCTCAAGCCCCTCAAGCTGAAGGAGCCGGAAGCAAGCCTCTGACTTCCAAGGCGGCAGCACGGCTGTGCCCTGCCCGTCCCCAGGCCCTCTGCCTCGCCTGGCACCAAACACTGGTTTGTGAACTGTTACCTTGAGCTGAGCGAAGCTGACAGGCAGGGTCACCAGCCTGTTGTTGAGGAGATCCAAGTGCTGGAGGTTGACCAGACGGCCGAAGTCGGCCGGCAGCTGCTGCAGTTTATTCTTGCTCAGGTCCAGCTTCACCAGGTGTGTGAGGCCGCAGAAATCCGCCTAGGACCCAGACATGGAACACCTCAGCCCTGGGCCCACTCCTCCGAGGGAGATGCCAGAGCCCTGGAGGTGGAGGCAGCTTTGTGGAAAGCCTGACCCCACCTGCCCCCAGCTCTTCTGCCTGCAAGGAGATGCAGCCGACAACCAGCACTTTTGCAGGGGAAGCAGTGAGCTGCTTCCGTCCAAGGACTTGGCACCAAGTCGGCACAAAATAAGTGTGTGTTCCCTCATGCTCTGTGCACCCTCCAACCCAACCTCCACATTGCTCTTGGAGGGACAAGGGACCTCTCCGGCCCCCCAATGGCACCCTGTGCTCTCCTTCCACGGGGGCAGTCAAAGCGCATGGGGACCATCCAGTTCCCTAAAACAATGGAGCGCCCTCAGGCACTCATATCAAACAAACTGTATCAAACAAAGTGGCATTCTCTGTTCTTTGCAGCACCTAGCACAGCACCTATCTGCGGTACTGCTCCCACCTTGGCGCAGAGGCACTGCTCATGCTCTCTGGGGATCTGTAACTGCCAGCGTATTGGCTCTGCCAAGGAAGGCACAAACAGCTGAACTCACTCGGACTGAAAAGCGCACGGGGGGGGGGGGGGCGGGGGACTGCGGACAACATGCACGGCGGTGGCAGGTGGCAGGTACTGGACACCATACTTTCACTAGACATGAAATGCTGCCTAGAAGCAGTGGGATTTTGGATGCTTTCTCAGTGAGAAACGGTTCTTGCTGAGCTGCGGGAAGATGCTAGAGATAATGAGCAAGGCCCAAGGGGAATACTGACAGGGGAACAGACTAATGACCCAAGGAAGAAACTGCCAACTTCTGAGACCTGATCCCGGAGCGGAGCCCAGTGGAGCCGAGCAGGGAGTGACACGGCCAGAGTGATTGCTGGCAAAGACAACAACGGCAACAAACTCGGTCCTGACACTGACGGCATGCTGCTCTGAAGCACAGACCGGCCGACACCGAGGAGCGGCTAAAGGGCTGAACCACTCTGAGGCCTACGCAGATAAAGGACCGTGTACTGAAGACATCGCAAATCATATGATGGAGAAGGAGAACTGGGAGTTGTGCAAGAAAAATCGAAAGGACCTGACCACAGGCTGGATGTGTCAAACAAAAAAGCCTCTCAAGTAATTCAAGAGCTGGGAGAATAATAATACAGTAGTCCCCAAAAGCCACATCTTTTTTCCTGTTCCTCATCAAAAGATACACACGGAAGCTGTTCATAAGCAGCTTTCTCCCTGGAAATCAGAGGAACTTACAGAATGGCCTCTCCTCTCCTCTCCTCTCCACAATAGGGAGGGTAAACTATCTTTCAAAGGAATAATATAAGGGAGGAAAAAAGATGACCCCACTAAGTGATTCAGCCAGCATTCTGTTGACTTTAGTTTTTCACGGCCTGACCTTCCAACTGCTCTAATTCATTCTAAGAATGAAGCCTCTACCATGCTTCCCTTCCTGCTGAGACAAACCACCCCACCCCAACCCCAGCAAGCTCCCCTTCAGTCACAGCTTGGCTGCAGGCCTGACCTGAAATTACAACTCTAAAGACATAACACCCTCAAACAAGAAGCATCACGGCTCTACAAGGAAGCCGCCTGCCAGTCTTACCGGGAGACTAGTCAGTTTATTGCAGGACAGGTCCAGCACGGTGGCCTTCGGGAGGGCAGCCTAGGAAAAGGAACAAGAACACAATGTCAGACCAACACTTGGAATGGTTCAGTGACATGAAGCCTTCTCCAGAGAAAATTCCCACAATTAGGAAGGGCTTTAAAAATTAGCACCCAAATATGATGGAATAGGGGCGCCTAAATGGCTCAGTGGGTTAAAGCCTCTGCTTTCGGCTCAAGTCATGATCCCAGAGTCCTGGGATGGAGGCCCACATTGGGCTCTCCGCTCGTCAGGGAGCCTGCTTCCTCCTCTCTCTCTGCCTGCCTCTCTGCCTACTTGTGAACTCTGTCTGTCAAATAAATAAATAAAATCTTTAAAAATATATATGTATATAATGTAACAGTAATAATAATATAACAGCTGCGGTGTCAACATTTACTACCTACCAAGGATCTTACACTCCAATCTTAATCCTCACAAGCCTGTAAAATGGGAACTATTACCACCATTTTATTAATGAGGAAATCTACGGGCTTAAAGGTTAACCAGCTTGCCAAGGGCAGGGAGGTGGCTCTTAAGCAATGGAACTGGAATATGGACTGGAAACCTGTTCTAACCTCCGTACTACAGAGCCAAGCGCCAAAGGCAAACGTAATTCATTAAAGGCAGGAAAGCGTAGGTCACCCAAAGTGACCCCAGTGTGCTGGTGCCGGAAGGAAACCTGATGGGAAAAGCAGGGATTGTGATCTAACTCCACTTTGGCAACAGACCAGTTTGATTTTCCTGGGACCTAAGGTCTCGGTTTCCTGGCTGGGAGTGTGAGAGTAGAGGGGTGGTGGGGTGGGCAACAGCAACTGGATTCCAGCCAGTTGAAGCTGTGCTGGGAAGAGCATTAGCCAACCAAGCAGAGACACTACACGTTCTTCAAGGAAGGATGCCTCAGGGCCGGGACAGCCAGCTGGGATGGCCCTCTTCCTAGAAATGCAAAGTTCCGGGGCACACCCAGGTCTACCCAGAGGCCTACTTCTCTAGAGGAGTCATTCATTCATTGATTCATTCATTCTCCGAACAGCCAGCAAGCACTCCGTGGGCGCCTACTTTGAGTCCAACACGGAGCTGAGCGCTGTGAAAGCTCCCGAGATGGGAGGGGAGATTCACCCCTGACCCGTAAACAGCCCAGGACCGAACCGGCAGCGCCTTCTCATCTTCTGGAACTGCGCCAAAGTGACACGTGTACATCCCAGGAAGAAAACTGGGGGCAGAGGGGGACTCCCCGGGAACTAAGTCCCACTCCTTCCACCTAGTTTTAAGATCTGGAAAGTGAGGCGTTGGAAAGGAGGCGGCCCGCACAGAGGCCAGCGCCGTCTCGGGCGACACCTGGGCCTGGCAGGGCTGTACTGACCAGCTCCTTGACGGGGACCTCGTTCAGGTCGTTGAGGCTCAGGTCCAGCTCGTTGCCGTCCAGCTTGTCGCGGAGGTTCCCGCCCTTGCTACCGGCCTTGGTCATGGTGACGCCGGCCGAGCGGTCCCGGCTCCGGGGGCTCCAACGGGCAGGAGATGGGCTGAGAAGCTGCTCGTCGGTTCAGTGGAATCGCACCCAACCGGCAAGGCCCGCGTCCTCCGCCACCGCAGGTGCGAGACGCCGTCGTCCGCCCGACCGTCCGCTGCACTCTGAGCCCCGCGCCCCACTCCCACCCGTGCAGCCGCGACGACGACCACTTCCGTGTCCACGTCACCTTCCGCGGCCACTGATACGGACCGGGCCAGAGCAGCCCGGGCGTGTGCGGGAACGCCATCTGGTGCCTAGGAGGGCGCATTGCAGTGGCCGCCGCCTTTGGAAGGGTGGCGTTCAAAGCTAGGAGTTCCGTTGCCCAGCCGAGGCTCGGTTTTTTCCCCAATGGCCCAGGGTTCGCTACCGACGCTGGCAGCGCCAAGAGGCAAAAGGGCACGGGACTGGGCGCCAGAAGACCTGGGTTGCATCCAAAATTGACTTCATCAGATCACCCCTATTCCCCTGAATTAGAAGCCAAAACTGCAAGTCTTTCAAAATTGCTCCTTGTCCTCTTTACTTAATTCCCACATGATCATCATCCGGAAATTTCAGCCTCTTTATCTCTCTGAACTCCTCTTCCTTGCCCCAGCCTCTTGTCCAGGCCGCCATCACCTCGTGCATGGATTACTCTGAGTCTCTCTCCCTGCCACCCACCTCTACCCAACTGATCGTTGCCCAGATGATCGTTCTAAAAATATTACCAAGTCTTTCCTATGCTTAAAACCTTTCAAACTTCCGGCTACCTCTAGAATATGGAATACTCTCCTTTCTAGACTGGTCGCTGCCTGCTTCTGCAGTCTCCTCACGATCCCCAGCCCCTCCCTGCCTGGGATGCTGTGTAGACTTCCATTAGGTGGCCTCTGATGTAGGAAGCAAAGGCAAAAGAAAAATTATTAAATTTCCTTACTACTTACAGCCCACTGCTAAGTCCTTAAAACAGAGTGACATTCCTCTCCAAACTCAGCTGCCTCCATGTTAATACCTTGTTAAGGGCAAAGGAAGCCTGACCACCCCCCCCCAGCCCTCCACCCTGGCCCCAGGATCCTGTAAGACTGCTTCAACATAAAAAATTCCTTTGGAAACTTCCTTTATCTCTACCCCTCTACCCCATACACATTGGCAATCATCCCCCAAGCATATGGCCCACCGATATACATCTGAAGGATTTCATGACTAAGGTTTTATTAGACAGTAATAAATGACCTTTTTCCAACAATAGCTAGCCCCCTCAAGGTCCTGGAAACCTGCTTCCAAAATTCCTTTGGGACTTAAGCTATCCTTAACCCCCTCCCAACTTGAAAGTAAATGATGGGCCACTCCTCATGACCCCAGGGCAGCTCTTTCTGCCCACGGGTCCTGTCCTCAACGCTTTAATAAATCATCTTTTTGCACCAAAGATGTCTCAAGAATTCTTTCTTGGCCACTGGCTTCAAACCCTAAGGTCTTTCTTGCATTCGCCTCCACACCTTTCTCTTCTCCTGGAATGGCCTTGCTTCCCAATGCACCTCTTCTTAGCTAATTTTTAGTCCTTCAGGAAACCTCCCCTGACCACCATGAACTCCAGAGCTAGTTAGGGGTCCCTCCTTGGGACTCTGATAATGTCCTATGTGCTACCTTACTGTCAGAGCTGATAGGGCGTGGTGCCTAAGGCAGGACCTCTGGTTTACCAGAAAGCTTAGGCGATTACCATGCTTATTTATGGATAGGTGAGAAATGTGCATAATAAGGGTGCCTAGCTGGTAGAGTCTGGGTAGGACTGAATGAGCAAAACACAATGAGCTTACTGTAGTGACTGGCATTTAGTAAGTACCTGATAAATATTAGCCGTAATTCATAACTTGCCTTGTGTTATACTTATCTTTATGTGTCTGTCCTCCACTCTGGACTGTGAGGGAGAGATTTTTGTCTTTGTATCCCCAGTGTCTGAGTGCCTGAGACATGGTGGTTCTCATTCAAAGGCCTGCTGAATGAAAGAATGAATGAACAAGTGAAGCACTTTACCCACTTGGCACTCAGTTTGTTCATCTTTGAAATGGGCACATCAAAGCTTCTCTCAGAGGGCAACTGTGAAGACCAAGTGAAGTCGGTGGTGGGAGCTATTCATTTCACAAATCCTTGTGCCCACACCCACCCACAACAAGGCACAAGGCACAGTGCTAGGTTTCTGGGAACCAGACAAGGCAATTGAATAATTATACATTAGCACTTGGCAATCTCTAAAGCCCTTGAGCACCCATTATCTCATTGTGATAAAGTACAAAAAGAGACTATACAGTGACTTTTATGGTTCTCTCTCTCTCTCTTTCTCTCTTTTTTTTTTTAGAGAGAGCATGCACTCATGTGAGTGGATTATGGGAGAGAATCTTGTGGGGGCAGGGGGCAGGAGGGAGGGGGGCTCTATCTCACAACCATGAGATCATGACTGACCCGAGCCAAAATCAAGAGTCTAACGCTTAACCCCCTTAACCGACTGAACCTTCCAGGTGCCCCTGTTGCTTTTTTTTTTTTTTTTTTTTTAAAGATTTTATTTATTTATTTGACAGACAGAGATCACGAGTAGGCAGAGAAGCAGGCAGAGAGAGAGGGATGCAGGCTCCCTGCTAAGCAGAGAGCCCGATTTGGGGCTTGATCCCAGGACCCCGGGATCATGACCCGAGCCGAAGGCAGAGGCTTTAGCCCACTGAGCCACCCAGGCGCCCCTTTTTTTTTTGTTTTAATTAAGGAAGAAACTCAGGGAGAAGTAACTTGTCCTTACTTCACATAGGGGCAGACCCAAACCTTTTGATTCCAAGTCCTGTTTCTTTTCACAGCACCCTGTCGTCTCTGCCCCCAAGGAGCCTACAGTCAAAACAAGTAATTATTATATAAAGTAGAAAGGATAATGGCCCTAACACATACAAACAAAACCCATGCAATGTACAGGGCTGTGTGGGTATATGTTTGAGAGCGCTAATATCGGACTTACACATTTAAGAGCACTCTGTCCAGGGCTATGATTTACATATGTTATTTATTTTTTATTTTTTAAAGATTTCCTTTATTTATTTGACAGAGAGAGAGAGACACAGTGGGAGAGGGAATACAGGCTGGGTGAGTGGGAGAGGGAGAAGCCGCCTTCCCGCCAAGCAGGGAGCTCCACTCAGGGCTCGATCCGGGGATCCCAGGATCACCATCACAGCCAAAGGCAGACGCTTAATGACTGAGCCACCCAGGCATCCTTATATGTGTTTTTTTGTTTTGTTTTTTTTTAACTCACAACAACTTTATAAGGCAGACATTATTTCGGTTTCTCTTTTTTTTTTTTTTTTTTTAAGATTTTATTTATTTATTTGACAGACAGAGATCACAAGGAGGCAGAGAGGCAGGCAGAGAGAGAGGAGGAAGCAGGCTCCCCGCTGAGCAGAGAGCCAGATGTGGGGCTCGATCCCAGGACTCTGGGATCATGACCTGAGCCAAAGGCAGAGGCTTTAACCCACTGAGCCACCCAGGTGCCCCTTATTTCGGTTTTTCAAAGAAAGTAATCAAGGCTTAGAGAAGTCAACTATTTAGCTATTCAAAGACAGTCACAATAAATAGGTGAATGTATTCCATGGAATGTGGGCCATACCCCCCTGTGGTGGAGAAAAAGAGCCTGAAGGAAGGAAGATAGCAGGAAGTCATCTCAGAGGATAAGGCATTCAAGTTGAGCTTGGAAGAATGGGTCAGGTGCAGACAGGCAGAGTCACAGCCCAAGGAAGCTGGGCGGAAGAGTGAGCAATTGACAGCGGCTGTACATCTGAGAAAGGCTTTTTGTTGCTGTTGTTTTAAATCCCTAAGGCAGCTTGATAAGAAGTGGAGCCTGTCATCTGTGGACAGCTTTTTCCTTGGAAACAATAGACTGGCCCTGGGCTGCAGTCCCCAAACCAAGTGCCACCTTGTGCCTGGATGTCCAGGTTGTTTGGGGAGATGCCAAAGGGAACACAAGCACCATGGCCCTTGAGAAGGTAATGATCAGGAAGAGGGCAGGATAGAGTAGCTTCCTGAAAGAAGCTTGGGCATCAGGCCAGCGCTGACTGTTAGCTCTAGTGTCATCCTGGCAAGTCACTCTACCTCTCCAAGCCCCTGTTTCTCCTTCTTTAGAATGGGGATAAGAAAATGGGTAAGAGCAGGGCGCCTGGGTGGCTCAGTGGGCTAAAGCCTCTGCCTTCGGCTCAGGTCATGATCCCAGGGTCCTGGGATCAAGCCCTACATAGGGCTCTCTGCTCAGCAGGGAGCCTGCTTCCCTTCCTCTCTCTCTGCCTGTCTCTCTGCCTAATTGTAATCTCTGTCAAATAAATAAATAAAATTAAAAAAAAAAAAAGAAAATGGGTAAGAGTGCCAAGGACCCACACAGAGACACATGTAAGCGCCAAATAGCATTATGCAAGAAGTCAGCTTTTCTATGGACAGTTGGGTCTGTTCCAGCAGTGGTGGGTTGAAAAAAAGAGACTCAGTTAGCCCTTGAGGATTGGAGCCCCCAAAGTAACTTTTAAGGCAAATGATCTCTCTCTCTATGGTTTATTTATCTACATGGACTTGCTTTAAATACTTCCACAAATAGAGAACCATGCCATATTCACCGCAAATCTGTCCGTCCCGAAGTAAATTTTTAAATTGAAAGCAATCACAATCAGAAATCCCAACAAGATTTTTGTTTTTAGAACTGGGTAAAAATGATCTGAAAATGCGTATAACAGGGGAAAAAATCAAAATCATATGGAAGGATAAATGTAGAAGAATTGCCAAGAACACTTACTTCGTGAGATAAAAAAAAAAAAAAAATAGCCACGAGGGTCAGGCCCAACCAGGTATTAGACTCGTCCTAAAGCTCCAAACAGTAGAGAATTGTCACAGGCAGGTATCAGTGGTACAGCATAAAGAATCTAGAAACAAATAAAAATGTATATGAGTCTTGAAAATATAGATAAGATGGCAGTTAAAGTGAAATCCATCCAGGGCTGCTGGGTGGCTCAGTCGGTTAAGCATCTGGCTCTCGGTTTCAACTCGGGTCATGATCTTGGGGTCATGAGATTGAGCCCCTAGTCGGGCTCCCTGCTTAGCTGGGGTCAGGGAGTGGGGTCTGCTGGAGATTATCTCTCCCTTTTCCTCCCCCACCCCTGCTGCTCTTTCTCACCCTCTCTCCCTCCCTCTCTTAAATAAATAAATAAATCTTTTTAAAAAATAAAAATAAAGTCAAATCCATCAAAAGGGGAATGGTTGAATAAACCAGAGTGTATTATAAAGTGGAACATTATGCTGAAGAACATCCCGCAGCGTTAAAGAGAATGAGTAGGACTATGTGTATTGACCCGGAAAAAAATGTTGTGTATGATCAAGTAAAAAATGCAAGTCATTGAGTAAGGTAGATGACATACAGCACAATCTCATTAATTTTTTTTTTACTTTGACATTATTTCAGGCTTACAGAAAAGTTGCAAGGATAGAAGAAAGAATTCATGGATGCCATTTACCCAGATTTCCCAACTGTTAACATTTAACTACAGAAATACATAGGTATTTCTAAACTATTTAGGAGTATGCTGTAGACACAATACCTCTTTATTTGTAAATACCTCAGCATGTAGCTCCCTACTATGAGGAAACCTCTTACATAATTACAGGACAATTATAAAAGTCAACAAATTAACACAGAGCAACACTATTATACAATCCATTACTTCATTCAGATTTCATCAATTCTCCAACATGATCTCATTTTTTGGAAAAAAAAAATAGAGAGATGGAGGGGATGGAGAAACACATACATATGCCTACATATTTGTATGAGCCTAGGAACATTTGGAAGAATATTCACCCTTTTGGGGCACCTGGGTGGCTCAGTGGGTTAAGTCTCTGCCTTCCGTTCAGGTCACGATCTCAGGGTCCTGGGATCGAGCCCCGCATCGGGCTCTCTGCTCAGCAGGGAGCCTGCTTCCCCTCCTCTCTCTCTGCCTGCCTCTCTGCCTACTTGTGATCTCTCTCTCTGTCAAATAAATAAAAATATATATATTTTTAAAAAAAGAATATTCACCCTTTTAACACTGTGTACCTTGAATATTTGTCATAAGGGGTACATATTACTTTTATAATATGTTACAATGCAGAAAATATAAATAAACAAGGAATGAATGAACACAGTTACCATATGTTGAATATTCTCATTCGGCCAACTTTGGACCCATGACCAGGTCTCTCCATCTCCCAGACTGGATGTCCTCAATCATAAATCTCCATTTATTGAGGAAGATATTTATATATGTCTGAGAGCCTAGATATATATAGATAGATATAGATATATCTTAGATAGGTATATATATCTATATAGATATATAGATATAGATATATCTTCCTAGATATAAAACTACTGGCTACTCCCAGAATATACCTGTTCTCTGCCTTCACATACACTTTCACCATATTCCCTTGATATGTGTTTCCCCGTAACATCCCATCGGCCGTCCACAGTTTCCCCTCCTAGTCCTGTCTACGGCGGGCTGCCTAATGGTTTCCCAAGATGTTCACGTCTGCATCCCCAGAACCCGTGAATACATTACTTTACATGGCCAGGGGCACTTTTCAAATGTGATTGAATTAAGGATCATGAGATGGAGAGATTATCCAGAATCATCCAAGTAAGCCCTCAGTGTAATGACAAGTGTCCTTGCAAGAGAGGCAGAGGAGGCTGGACATAGAGGAGGAGGCAGCTGAGGGAGATTAGACATGATGTGGCTGCAGGCAAGGCAGACCTGAAGCCACAAGAAGCTGGAAGAGACAAGAAACCATTTTCCCCTGGAACCTCTAGAAAGAACCAGCCCTGACAACACTTTGATTTTAGTCCCATAAGACTGACTTCAGACTTCTGGCCTTCAGAATCGTAAGAGAACAAAGTTCTGTTGTTTGTATGCCACCAAATGTTTGTAGTTTATTCCAGAAGGCATAGGAAATGAACACACCGTTCATTTTTTCAAGGAACCAGCTCAGATCTCTAGGGGACCTTCTGGGACGTGCCCAGGGTAGGTGCCGGTCCCCTCTTCCCCATTCCCACAACACTAACCACATGGCACGTCATTGTCCGTCTCAGGATAAGCGTTCTCTGCTAGACACTGAGTTCCCTGAGGACAGAGGTCCTGCCTTATTCATATCTCAGGCCAGAGGGCCCGGCACTGAGCCTGGCTCCAAAAAGATACTCAGTGAATGTCTGCAGAACCAATGAGTGAGTAAAGGAAGAAAAATTTTCTTGGGTCTAATAATACTCGGTCTTTACCCAAGACTTCATGGTTGACCTTAGTTCCTGACTTTGACCCAAGGAAAGTTAAAAATCACATCATCCAAAAAAGATTTTTGCCCTCCATGTCTTACAAAAGCAAGGCTTTCACAACCTATGACAGATGCTAGGACTGCAGCTTGTTTAGCTTTTTAGTTTTGAGTTGCCAGAAAATTGTGATCGTTTTAGATCCTATCTGCCTGTGTCTGCCATCAGTTACCGGTTGTGATCAAAATAATGTTACTCTGCCTGGCAGTTCAGAACCAGTTCCCAATTTTCACTTTTAGTTTGAATATCAGAAACAGCCATTTTTAAGACAACTTTTTTTTTTTTTTTAAATCAGGCTTCTTTTGTTTTGTTTTTTGCTTCAGGTACTGGCTGCCACATCGGTCAGGCAGAGTATGAGTGTTATGTTATCTCCGGGCACTGTCATCCTTTCTTTCAAAATGAGAATCCGGGAGACCTGGCTGTCCCGGTCGGTAGAGCGTCGGATTCTTGATCTCAGGGTCATGAGTTCAAGTCCCATGTTGGGTATGGAGCTTACTTAAACACACACACACACACACACACCACCCCAAAACAAAACCAGAACTCTTCCTCATCCTCCTCTCCCTTTTCCTTCATCTTGTCTGCTAGCTGTATCTACTTTCCTCTGAGAGCTCTGCATTTTACCTCAGCTCAGATCATGATCTCAGGTGAGATCCAGCCCCACATGGAACTCCATTTGCTCTCTCCTTTTCCCTCTACTCCTCCCCACCTATGCTCATGCTCTCTCCCTATCTCTCTCTTTAAAAAAAAAAAAAAATTTATTGAGATAAAACATGTATGGGGCAATTGGCTGGCTCAGTTGGTAGAGCACATGACTCTTTTTTTTTTTTAAGATTTTATTTATGTATTTGACAGACAGAGATCACAAGAAGCAGAGATGCAGGCAGAGAGAGAGAAGGAAGCAGGCTCCCCGCTGAGCTGAGAGCCAGAAGCGGGGCTCGATCCAAGGTCTCTGAGATCATGACCTGAGCCAAAGGCAGAGGCTTAACCCACTGAGCCACCCAGGTGCCCCAAAAAGCTTATTTATTTTTAAATTTTTATTTATATTTATATGTATCTATGTTTATGTATAAATACAAAATATTTAAAATATTATTTATATTTAAAATTTTATTTATTTATTTGAGAGAGAGGGAACATGTGTGCAAGGGAGAGAGGGAGGAGCAGAGGGGAAGGGAGAGAGACAAGCAGACTATGTGCTGAGCATGGAGCCCTAGGAGAGGCTCCATTCCAGGATCCCGAGGTCATGGCTTGAGCCACAGCCAAGATCAGACACTTAACCCACTAAGTCACCCAGGTGCTCCCCATTTTAACCATTTTTAAGTGCATAGGCATTAAGGGCATTAAGTTCAGGGGCATTAAGTTCCCTCAAACTGTTGTGTAACATCACCACCATCCATCTCCAGAACCTTTTCATCTTCCCAGATGAAAACTCTATACCCATTAAACACTAAGTGCCCACTCCTCCTCCCTCTGCCCCTGGAAACCACCACTCTCCTTCCCATGGAATGTGACCATCTTAGGTACCTCCTGGAAGTGTGCACTTTTGCGTCTAGCTCATCTTACTTAACATCATGTCCTCAAGGTTTGCTTCTCTTATAACACATGTGAGAGTTTCCCTCCTTTATCAGGCTGAATAAATTCCATTGTATGGACATACCACCTTTGGGTCATCCGCTCAATCATCGCCAGGGGGAATCCGGGTTGTTTCTGTCTCTTGGCTATCATGAATAGTGCTGCAGCGAACATACATGTATGGATGTCTGCTCAAGTTCCTACTTGCAATGCTTCCTGCTAGAGGTGGAGTTGCTAGATCACAGAGGGATTATTTTTCACTTTTGAGACACAGCCATGCTGTTCTTCACAGGGGCGCTGCCATTTTACATCCTTGCCACAAGGCACAAGGCTTTCAGTTTCTCCACCTGCTCGCCAACACTTACTGTTTTCTGTTTTATTTTATGGTTACTTTTTCTTATTTTTCTTTAAAAGATTTTATTTATTTATTTTGACAGAGAGAGAGAGAGTGCACACAAGCAGGAGGAGTGGCAGAGGGAGAGGGAGAAACGGGCTCCCTGCTGAGCAGGTGTGTAGCATTAACCTCTGTTCCCTAACTGTGATGAACTCTTCTGAACTTTACTCATAGGTTGATACTAAGACTTTTTTTAAAAGATCAACAAATGTGGGGAAACTGGTACAGTCGGTTAAGTGACCAACTTTGGTTTCAGCGCAGGTCATGAACTTGGGGTCATGAGATCGAGCCCCGTGTCGGGCTCCACGACACAAGTCTGCTTAAGATTCTTTCTCCCTCTCCCTGCCCCTCCTGCTTAGGCGCTCTCTCTCTCTCTCTCTCTCTTTCTCAAATAAATAAATAAATCTTTTTTTAAAAGGGCAATAAATGGCATTTACATTTTTGAGCTCATTTTTGAAGCACAGAAGGGAAGAATATTGGCAAAGGGGAAAGGCTAAGGGCTTTCTCGGGGTAACCAGTGGCCTGAGCAGAATCACAGGCACCATAAACCCTGCACGTCAGGCTCTGGGCTGGGGCAGAAAGCTGTGCAGCTGTGCAGCTGTGCAGAACTGAGTTGGTTGAAGGTAGAGGGAGGAAAGTTGCAGGGTCTGGTTGGTGACATGCCTGGCTTACCATCCCTGCCAAGTGACCTAAGAGTTCTAGTCAACAGACTCAGGGACCCTCACATTAGGCACTTCGTTTCCTCCTAGTCCTTCTCCCCGTTCATAGACAGTGCCTACCAGGTTTCTCAAGACTTTTCAGAGATGGAAAATAATCCCTCCTCCTAAAAAAGGTTTGCAACACTGAACACCGGGGAAAGTCCCAGAGTGTAGACATAGGAGGAAAGAGAGGATGGAGGGAGAAGCTAACAATCACTGAAAAAGGGTCGAGTACTGGTTCTGTGCCCCAATCCTTACCCCACCCCTCTGCGTGAGGCTGGCATTATTGCCCCCATTTTATTTTATTTATTTGTTTTTAAAGATTTCGTTTATTTATTGGAGAGAGAGAGAGCATGCGTGCAGGAGCAGGGACAGAAGGAGAGGGAGAAGCAGGCTCCCTGATGTGCTGGGAGCCTGTTTCACGGCTCCATCCCAAGACCCCGGGATCATGACCCGAGCTGAAGGCAGATGCCCAACTGACTGAGCCACCCAGGCGCCCCTATTCCCATTTTAAAGATGATGACTGAAGCTGGAGAGGCCCTGGGACTTCCCCAAAGCTACCAAATAAGTGTGGCCTGAGCCTTGGCCTGTGCTCACTGTGCTTACCCTGACCTTGGGCAAGTAGCTGAACCTACCTGGGTCTCAGGTTTTTAATTTATTTTTTCTTTTTTTAAGATTTTAAGTCATCTCTACACCCAACGTGGGGCTTGAATCCATAGTCCTGAGATCAAGAGTGGCGTGCTCTACCACAGGACGGAGCCAGCCGGGCGCCCCTCAGTCTCCTCATCCATAAAAACAGCAACACATTCAAAGGCGTGCCTGTTCCTGGCAGGGTGGTGGTGAAGGCCAGAGAGGACACCTTTGAAGAGTCTGGCTTGTGGAAGATATCCTGACACCAGCAGCTGATATTCCCTGGCTCTCGTGTCTGGGAAGTCAGGGAAGCCTATGCATGGAGAGCTGAGGCTAGAGCAAGTTCAAGGAGGAACTCATCCTCCTCCCCTCCTCTTCCTCCTACCTCCCCCTCCCCCCAATTAGCAAGGAAACAAGAAGCGTTTCACTTCACAAGTCCTGGGCCACCCAGCAAGGTACTGCAGCACTGATCCCCTCCAAACCTGGGATGTGTCCCAGGGCATTCCATTCATGGGGCAGCTGTCACAGTCAGCAAGTTCCTCTCTGTTAGGAAGGTGGTCCCTTGCAACCCCCCCTCCCAATTTTCCTCCCTCCCCCATCTCCACACAACTTGAAGTGTACAGACCTCCCGCAGGAGTCAAGGTTTCAGGGAGATCTGCGGTCACTCTCAGGGTGATGACGAGGACCAGCACAGTCCTCCTCTCAGGACCTCAGTGGAGCCCAAGTCCCAAGATAAGAGCAAAGGTCTCCTACGGCCAGGCCCCGCCCCAACCACGCTTTCTGCTTGGCCCAGATTTCAAAGCTGCCTCTAAGGCAGGAAAGGGGAGGTCACCCTACCGCAGTCTTCCCGCCTCCATTGCTGCCCTCCTCCTCCTCTGGATGAAGGGTCAAGGCAGCGTGAACCTGACGTGTGTGCCCCTCTCTGGTGCCCAGTGCGACCTTGCCCCGCCAGGACCAGAGCTGGAACAGGCACGGCGGGCTGAGCTTGCGCCAGGACAGGCGCTCTCCATTCACGCCTCGGCCCGGCGCGGAGTTGTGCCCTAGGCCTGAAAGAGCCAGGCGGATGGGGGATGAGAAGCACGGGTTCCAGTCACTGATGCCACCCTACATGGTGCACTGCGGGGGGTCAAGGCCGCCCCAGGAGAGACGCGGGTACCAACTGGCGAACCGTTAGCTGACTTCGGGCCCCGGAAGGGGCTGGCCCAACGCACTCTTGTCCTGGCCGCCTCCCCAGCCATTGCAAACCCTTCCATCCAGCTGGCACGCCTCGGGGGAGGGGGGTGCTTCGCAGCTCCCTTGGCCTCTGGCTCCCAACTCCGGGAGTGGGGAGGCAGCCCAGGACCCGCGCGCTAAACGGGGCTCTGGGGATGGACGCGCCCCGACCTCTTCTCCCCGCCCGCACTCACGGCCCGCGGGCTCCCCTTCTGCGAAATCAACAAGCTCTTGCGCCCCCAAACCTAGGCCTCTAGTGGTCGGGAGGGGAGCCGGCCGCAGCCGGAGACCTTTGGATCCGGAGGGAAACGTCTTCGAGGTGGGAGAGGAGGGCCTCGGGTCCCAGGGGAAGGTGGCCCTGAGCCTAGCCGCTTCCTCCACGCCTCGCCCCGCCTCGCCCCGCCCCGCCCCGCACCCCATAGGCAGAGGCGACCCTCCCCGCCTCCCCGCCCGCTCAGCGCTCGCCCCGCCTCGGCTTTACTTTAAAAGTAAGCCGCCTCGGCTTTTACTTTAAAAGTTTCCTGGGGCCGGGACGCGCGTAGAGAGCCATGGCCATCTACGTCGGGATGCTGCGCCTCGCGAGGCTGTGCGCCAGGAGCCCGGGGGTGCTGGGGACCCGCGCCATCCTCGCCGGCTGTGGGCAGGAAGCGAGACTGCAGGCCGTCCGCCCCCTCAGGTACGCGGCCCGCCTTCCCCTCCTCCCCAGCGGGAGGGAGTTTAGGGGTTCCTGAAGAGCTTCCCTGGGGGCCAGTCCCACTCTGGTTGGGAAGCCCGAGGCTGCAGCACCTCTGGATGGCACGCGCTGGGGAGCAGGTACCCCGCACCCAGCGCCTAGGCAACAGGAAATGCTGGCCTGGCTCGCGCGGACTGGGGCTGCAGCTGGTGGCTGGCAATGACCCTGCACGGACTCCGGGTTCTGGTCCAGGACTCTTGGTTCTTTCCATGCATGATGAGCACACCGAGGGCCAGGAGCCTGGGCCTTCGGAGGTCTAGCCTGAGGAAAAGGGGCAGGGGCAAGCCTCTGCTCTGAGCTGGACCGCCCTTCAGGGATAAACATGGGGATCTTTGGCCGGTCTTGGCAGTCCGCTAAGCTCAGCGGTCTCCCCTCTCCTCTTTAGGTGCTGAGAGCATTGCTTTTGCACCTTGCTACTTGCTAGACCTGTTCTCTTCTGTCCTCAGAGCAAAATGGTGGGATGGGGGCTAGCAGGTGCCCATTGCCCCTGGCTTCACTGCCCCCCAGCAGTGTAATAAGTAGTGCTCTCTTCTTGTAAGACTGCAAGTGTGAACGTGTGTTGGTTGCTTAAGCAGATCTGGGCTCCTACTGATGGTATCACTGGTGGTTATCTTCAGCAACCTGATGGGGGAGGCCTGAACACCACTGAGTGGGCCCTGGCACCAGATGGGCCAGGAACTAAGTGGGGGGGGGCGGGGGGACAAAAGGGCTTCTTCTCTGAGAGAACTGTTTGGTTAACAAAAATAGGATGGGGGGGTGCGGATTGGAGGAAGGTGCAAATTCCTCTTTTGGCTAAATAAAACTCTAAGATCACAGTGTTTTGAACTTGCTGGTTCCTGGTAACTAGAAAGCACACAGTGCTTTAAGATGGCTACACCTAGTTTTCTGGGAAAACCCTGTGGCTCAGGGCTGGTCAGTAGATGCATTTGTGATGAAGACAGCTGGGTTTTGGGATGCCTGAGTGGCTCAGTCAGTTAAGCATCTGCCTTTGGCACAGGTCAGGATCCCAGGGCTCTGGGATCGAGTCCCATATCAGGCTCCTTGCTCAGCAGGGAGCCTGCTTCTCCCTCCTGCTGTGCTCTCTCTCTCTCTCTCTCTCTGACAAATAAATAAAATCTTAACAAAACAAAACAAAACAAAAAAGGTACAGGCACCAAGCCTTAAAGAAATTCTGCCTCTGCAACAGGAGGAGATCCACTTGTCCAGAGAGAGAAGGTTTCCTGAGCATTTGGCCTAATTTGTTCCCATCCCTCCCATGTGCTTGAACCCTTTTCTACTGACTGTGGTGATTTGGCCTGATATCACTCCCTCTTTCCCCTTCAGAAACCCTCCAGAGTCTCAAGCAGTCAACCCTGAGCACATAGGTCATGTCAAACACCTGGAGATATGAGCCAAGAGACAATCTCGCTATGGAGATAGGAGCCAAGGAACCCAGTCTTCCAGAGACGTGAAGCCTAGTGGGGGGAAAAGATAAGTCCGGTGACCACTACTCAGTGTTCCAAGAGTAATGGTATGGACAGGTCCTGGACTTCTGCTCTCCGCTTTTTCTGATCTAGTCACACATGAAGCCTGCTTTCTGCTACCCAGCCCTCCCCCCATCCCAGACCTATTGCTTATCTGCTTCTCACATTCCCCAGTTTTGCCTGTTAGGAAAGAGCAAGAACTTTGCAGCCAGACTGCCTGGGGTTACAGCCCTGGCTTCTCCACCTACCAACTGTGTGACCTTGAGTGCATTGCCTAACTAACCTCTGGGCCTGGTGACTTTGTCATCAATGCTACCTACTTGCTGGATTGATGACATTTTGCTTTGCTCAGCCTTTCCTCTGGGGCAGGTCTGATCCCTGAGACCTTCAAATGGCATCTGGCTAGGAATTCCAACGGATTTAAAAGTAGGAGAGGGGCGGTTCAATCAGTTAAATGTCGAACTCCTGATTTCGGCCCAGGTCATGATGCCAGACCAGGATCCAAGGATCGAGTTCCACATTGGGCTCCTTGCTCAGTGGAGAGCCTGCTTCTCCCTCTGCCTGCCGCTCCCCCTGCTTGTGTTCTCTCTCTCTCTGACAAATAAGTAAATAAATAAAGCTTAAAAAAAAAAAAAAAAAGTAAGAGAGTATCCCCCTTTCAGTGGCTTCTTTCTTCCTTGTACTGTGTTCTTCCTTTTATCTAGCTTCCCAGAAGGGTAGCCTGTGCCCAGCCACAAGTCCAAACCTTGGACCTGCCAAACAGTCCCCTCTCCATCAAAACTGGGATTGTTCCGACTCTTTCCCCTGGAAGGAAAGAAGAAGCTGTCTTATTGTTCTCCAGATCTCCTGAATCACCAGCTCCTTCCTCTTGTCCACACATCCCCTTCCCCAAGGAAATGGGTGGGCCAGTCTGGGGGCTTCAGGGAGCCTTGGAGATAAAGATTCCTTGATGAACTTGAGATGAACAGGCTTCCTCCAGACCTCTGAAGCTGGCCTGGGGCTGCCTCACATTTGCATCTGGGGTGATGGATGCACTTGGAGCCCAGAAAGACAGAAAGACATTGGCTTAAGCCTTTCAGAGTTAGGAATGATGATCAGAGCTGGGGCTCTGGTGACTCCATGCTAATGGTAGGTCAGAAGGGTAAGTGAACTTCATGGACTACCCCCTAGGGGAATGGCTATACAGGTGGGACCAGTATTAGAAATTATTAAATGCTGTCCCTATGTGAGGGGATTGTATTAAGCCAGGAAGCATTTTGGTTGGAAACCGTAATTGTTACCAAAAAAGAGACTCTTCCCATAACTCCCCAAAGATGAGTAACAAGTGAGCTGGTAATGATTTACACATGACACCAGGGATCCTCCAGTTTAAATGTAACAATAAAAAATAAACTATAAACTTAGACTTTGTAACCAGTGAATGGGACATATAAGTTTGGTTACCCTTTCCTACCTCTCATGCAATAGATGTCCATGTACTCTGGAGGTTGCAGACCGGTATAAAGATCAATGACCTTGTTTTCACTGAGTTCTTTGCCTAAAATGTATCTGCAGGGGAAGACCATAGACCCCCCCGAAACAAGGCAGAAAGGGTGCTGTTCTTTGGAGGATGGCAATGAAAGCAAGGAAGAATCTGATTGGTGGGAATGGGAATGGGAGAGACTTGCTGCTGAGGCTGGAGTTTGAAGCTGATCCCTCCAATAATAGGGCTGTAGTCTGAAGTGTGAAGCCCATATCCTTGCATGAAATTTTGTCTATGCTTGAACTCTTCTGAATCCTGGGTATCAAGCCCTCCCAACCTCCCCCACATTCTTTAATTTTTTAAAAAATATTTTAAAATTTTAAAAATAAAATATTTAAAAAATATTTTTAAATAATAAATATTTATTATATATTTATCATTAAATATTAAATTATTAAATATTTATAAATATTTTAAAAATATTTTATTTAGGGGCACCTGGGTGGCTCAGTTATTAAGCATCTGCCTTCAGCTCAGGTCATGATCCTAGGCTCCTAGGATTGAGCCCTGCACTGGGCTCCCTGTTTGCCAGGAAGCCTGCTTCTTCCTCTCTCACTCCCCCTGCTTGTGTTCTGTCTCTCGCGCTGTCTCTCTCTCTCTGCCAAATAAATAAATAAAGTCTTTAAAAAATATTTCATTTACTTATTTGAGAAGAGAGAGAGTGAGCACGTACAAGGGGAGGGTCAGAGGAAGAGGACGGAGAGGACTCTCTGCTGAGCAGGGAACCCCACAGGACCCTGGGATCGGGACCTGAGCCAAAGGCAGCCGCTTAACCAACTGAGCCACCCAGGTGCCCCCACATTCTTTAATTTATTCAATCTTTAGGCAGAAACGTTGAAGCCAGGCAGATCTGGGTTCAAATGAACCATTTTAGCTGGTTGTTTTGGGACTAAGTTGAACTTGGCCTTTCCCATATGTGAATAATGTTGTTTGAGAGTTAAATAATGTCACATTAAGAAACTTTTAAACTCACAGCCTAGTGCTAAAGAGATTGTCAACACACTGCAGTGGTGAGCTGTATACAGGAAATGCTTTCTAACAATGGGTTTGTGCATTCCTATAAGGACATCAAGGCCCACAGTTAGGAACTTGGGAGAGTAGGAGGGAGACAGTTCTGGCAAGGTAATTGCCTAAACCAAGCTGGGCTGCTTGGGGTATGTAACATGCCTGTGCTCGCATTTTTTTTGGCTTATCATAATGTTGAGCAAACTAAAGTACAGGATGTAATTTCATTCTTTGAATAGGACTTGCTGGGAGCATGTCCTAATAAATGACAGGTACCAATAACTCTTCCAGTTGTCTCTCCCTTCAAAAATAAACAAGCTCTGTCTCCAGCTTACCGATCCTGTTTTATGAACCCTGTCGGGGCTGTTGGTCCGTGTATCTCCCTGTAGGAATCGGATGACAGGGGAGCAAGGTCCACATCTATACTTTCTAATTCCAAATGGCTTTAGGCAATTCATTCAATCTCTCTGTCCCTTGGCTAGTTGGTAAAATAGCCACTTAGACAAGAAACACTCTACATTTCTGTAGACATTCTGTGATTCCTAAGGAGCCTGGGCTTTGGGCCCGATCCCCTAATTCAGGAGCACTGCGGTTGAAGTATGAAGTCTTCCCACTCACGTGAAGTCTTGCTTGTGTAGAACCCTAATGAACTCCTTGCAACCTCCTGACATTCTTTGATTCTCTCTAGTCCTCCAAGGGAACAAAAAACATTGAGGGTTTTGTCTGTAGAAAGCTAAGGTCAGAAGCTAACCTCCTCTGTACCTTCGTGATCCCGTCAAGGAGCAAGAGTTCTGAGTCAGCCCAAATCCCTTCCCCGGGGGCTCTGGTAGAGTAACCCAAGAGAAGACCCACAGCGTCCATCCCTTGCAACCCCCAAGGACTTCAGGCTTTCAGAAACAGCTTCCTGAGTTTGCTAGACTCGAATAATAGTTTCCAGTGCTTCGTTATAGGATGACTTGCTCACCTCTTTACTGTAGCTTGTATCACTCTACAGTTTTTTGTAGCCCGTTGTAGACTATTGGCTCCTTCAGGAAGGTTATGTTGGGTGGTAAAAAGATCATGGGACTGGCGCATCTGGGTGGCTCAGTGGGGTAAAGCCTCTGCTTTCGGCTCAGGTCATGATCCCAGCATCCTGGGATGGAGCCACGCATCGCATCGGGCTCTCTCCTCTGCAGGGAGCCTTCTTCCCTTCCTCTCTCTCTGCCTGCCTCTCCGCCTACTTGTGATCTCTCTCTGTCAAGTAAATAAATAAAATATTTTTTAAAAAATCATGGGACTCTATGACGTAATCACAATGCATGAATCTTAAGAGTACAGTTTGGTGCATTTTAACACAACTGTATACTCAACACCCCAAGAGCTAGAACCCAACATTCACTCTAAAGCAGTGTTCTTCATTGGGGAGGGTATGTGCTATGATGAGTGCTGTGAAGTGTGTAAACCTGACAATTCACAAACCTGTACCCCTGGGGCTTATAATACATTATATGTTACTTAAAATAAATTTTAAAAAAATAAAGCAAGGGCGCCTGGGTGGCTCAGTGGGTTAAGCCGCTGCCTTCGGCTCAGGTCATGATCTCAGGGTCCTGGGATCGAGTCCCGCATCGGGCTCTCTGCTCAGCAGGGAGCCTGCTTCCTCCTCCTTCTCTCTCTATCTGCCTCTCTGCCTACTTGTAATCTCTCTCTGTCAAATAAATAAATAAAATCTTTAAAAAAAAAAAAAAAAGCAGTGTTATTCAGTAGAGACATAGCGTGAGCCACACATGCAATTGTAAGTTTTCTAGTAGCCATATTAAGAAGGTAATAAGAAATAGGTGACATTGGGGCGCCTGGGTGGCTCAGTGGGTTAAAGCCTCTGCCTTCGGCTCAGGTCATGATCCCAGGACCCTGGAATCGAGCCCCGCATCGGGCTTTCTGCTCAGCAGGGAGCCTGCTTCCTCCTCTCTCTGTCTGCCTCTCTGCCTACTTGTGATCTCTGTCTGTCAGATAAATAAATAAAATCTTTTAAAAAAAAATAGGTGACATTAGTTTTAATGACACATTTTCTTTGACTTGGTATAGTCAAAACATCATTTTAGTGTATGACCAATCTTTTAAAAATTACCAACTGAAGTGTTTTACATTCTTTTTTTTTTTTTTTAAATAAAGTCTTCCAAACCGGGTGTGTATTTAACACTCACAGAAAACCTTCGTGCAGACTAGCAACATTTCAAGTGCTCCATAACCACACGTGACTAGCGGTTATCCTATAGACAGCACAGGTCTAGAAATTTTCTCTCATACCTGTTTCCAGTCAATGCCCTTCCCTAACCAGAGGCCACCACTGTGGTTTTGACTTCTAATCTCCATAGGTTAATTTTGCCGATTCTTGAATCTTAGAGTATATGCTTTTGTGTCTGGCTTCTTTTGCTCAAAAACCAAGGGGTGTCTTGGGGAGGACGGACCCATTAACCTTGATAAAAATTCATAAGAATGTGTGTATTATGCATTGAACCGTTTAGCTTTCCTTGATAACTCTGGGGGAAAGGACATGATCCCACCTGCCCAACATTTTACTTCTTGGGTGTGATGACAGAAAGGCATGTTGAGAAGTGGGGCCCCAGATGCATCAAGGGTTAACAGTCCCCAATATTATATAATCTAAGGACTTTTTTTAAAGTTAACCATTTTATTTCGAGGTAAGTCAACATTCACGTGCAGTTGTAAGAAATAATGCAAACAGGAGCACCTGGGTGGCTCAGTGGGTTAAGCCTCTGCCTTTGGTCCAGGTCATGATCTCAGGGTCCTGGGATCGAGCCCCACATCAGGCTCTCTGCTCAGCAGGGAGCCTGCTTCCCCTCTCTCTCTGCCTGCTTCTCTGCCTACTTGTGATCTCTCCCTCTCTGTCAAATAAATAAATAAAATCTTTAAAAAGAAAGAAAGAAAGAACACAAACAGATCCCATATACCCTTTTTTTTTTAATTTTTTTTTTAAGATTTTTTATTTATTTGCCAGAGAGAGAGAGAGAGCAAGTGAGTACACACAAGCAGGCAGAGAGGCAGGCAGAGGCAGAGAGAGAAGCAGGCTCCCCGCTGAGCAAGGAGCCCGATGTGGGACTTGATCCCAGGACCCTTGGATCATGACCCGAGCCGAAGGCAGCGGTTTAGCCCACTGAGCCACCCAGGCGTCCCTCCCATATACCCTTTATTTGGTTTCCCTGAATGGTAACCTCTTGCAAAATTAGTACAGTATCACAAGGGTGCTTCAATTTTCTCTTTCATGACTACACTTAATTCTTTCTCACCTCCAGGCCTTGCTTAACCTCTAACAATCTTCCATGATTTTGAAATTTCAAGATAAGGTGTAGACAGAATCATCTTGTATGCTATGTTTTGCAATTGGTTTTTTTGTTCTGAGGAATTCTCTGGAAATTCATCCAGGTTTCTTTGCATGTCAATAGTTCCTTTCTTATTATTGCTAACCAGTATTCTTTGATACGGATGCGCAGTTAGCTTACCCATTAGTTCATTGGAAGATACTTGGATTGTTTCCAATGTCTTCATATAAGGCTGCTATAAGCATTTGTGTACAGATTTTTGTGTGAACATAAGCTTTCATTTCCCTGGGAACAGAATTCTTTATTTGGGATCATTGCCCCCAATGTGTAATTGCTGGCTCATATGGTAGTTGCCTATTTCGCTTTTAAAAGAAACTGCCTGTTTTCCAGGATGACTGAACCATTTTATGATCCCACCAACAATGCGTGAGTCATCAACATCCTCGCCAGCATTTGATATTGTCTCTATTTTTTATTTTCGCCATTCTGATAGGTATGTAGTGATACTGTGGTTTTCATATGAATTACCCTAATGTTGAATGATGTTGACTATCTTTCCATAGGCTTATTTGCCATCTTTGATGAAATGTATCTGCATGTCTTTTACCCATTTTGTAGTTGGATTATTTGGGGTTTTTAACTGTTGAGTTTACAGAGTTCTTTATGTGTTCTAAGAACTAGTCCTCTGTCAGATATGTGGTTTGCAAATATTTTCTCCCATTCGGTGCCTCGTCTTTTTACCCTCTTAAGAGGGTTGTACAGAGCAAAAAGTTTTCATTTTCACAAAGCCTGGTTACCAATTTTACAGACCACGTTTGTGGTGTCAAGTCTAAAAAATTTTGCCTAGCCCTAGATCCTAAAGATTGTTCTCCCATGGTTTTTTTTTTTTTTCTCAATATTTTGTAGCTTTGTGTTTTACATGCAAGACTGATCTATTTTGAGGGTTGTTTCTTTTTCCTAGAAGAGACTTGAATCAAAATTTCTTTTTAAAACATCAGTCATTCTGGGCCATCAATTAAGAAAATGACCATTCAATAGTGTTCTAGTTTGGATTTCACTTGTCACTCAGCACCTTCATTTCCTTAGACAATAGCTGTATGTTGTCGCTGGTATAAATGTGTCACCCGTCTCTGCAGGTACCTGAAAATTATAACTTTATTTCAGAACAGACAACTGTTACCGGTTCAAAGTTGTCCTCTCCTGCCCAAGCATGAGTCAACTCTACTCCCATGTCAAGTGCCCCTCCCAGGTCAACCAGCAGCCTAGTGTCTTTGTGTAACTTAGGGAGAGGAGAGGACACAGCCCCATAGGGTGTGTATCAGTGAGTGGTCCAGGAGCTGGAAGAATGGTGTGTTGGATAGTGAGGATATGAATCTTGGTGTGCAAGGAGGATGAAAGAGGAGAACCAGCCTCTCCTTCACCACGAACTTGGCATTGCACTGGCCCATGTACCTACAACTGTGTCTCATATAAGATGGAATGTGTTGACTGAGGACAGAGGCTTGCTATGGGTACAGCACATGAACTTCAGAGACAGACTGGGTTTTCTCATCATGTAAATGTTGGTCTTGCCCTGGCCTTTCACATGATGGGACCAGTGCATCTCCCTCTGTCCATGTCCGGAAGATGTTCCATCTTTTGAATGTTTTAGGTGCCCTTCTTGGGAGTTCACCAACCCTCTTGTATTTTCCTTCATGAATATTTCATATGGAAGAGAAAATTAACCATAATCACATGACAAAAAAATGAACACCGAAGGACCTATCACCCCAAATGAACATAGAGCCATACTTGTTACAGAAAATTGTGCATAAAAGAAATAAAACATGGATCAAGTTTAAGTCCCTTTTATAGCCATCCTGTAACCCACCTCTTCACCGAGAGCCAGTGGCATAGATTGAATGCATGTTGTGTCTGAGTGCATTTTTTTGTTTTTCATATGTCTCCGTTCCATGAACAGTATATTCTATCATTCGGAAGGCACCTCAAATCACACCAAGCAAGTAATAAGTACTTCTGCTTTTCCAATTTTTGTTTTCATAAACAATACTTGGGCTTTCATAATCTCAGCACAAGTTGTACCAGAATGCCCTTCCCTTTTTCTCTCAACAGTGTGTTTTAAAGATCTATTTACATGGACACTGTAGATCTGGATTATTCCTGTTCCATTATATAACTATGTCCAGCAGCACAGTTTAACCCAGCACAATTGGTGGGTTAAAGGGTTGAATTTCCAGCTTTTCTGGAAATTGCCCTGGAGAGGATGTGCTGCTGTGACCACCAGTAGCAACCCAGAGTCCCATGTCCCAAAGTCTTCACAAATGCTTAGTGTCACTGAATGAACACAGGAACTTTTTGTTACTCTGGTAGGGGCCAAAGTTTATCTCACTGTAGGCTGAATGGACATTTCCCTGATTAGCCATGAGATTGGGCTCTTCTGAAATGTCTCCTGTGAATTTTCTGTTCATATTCTTTGCCCGTTTATTATGTTAGATTACTTGTCCTTATTGACTCATGAGTTTGTTTGCTTTAAATACAAGCTGAATACTAATCCCTGGTCTCTTACGTAGAAGATGAAATTTTAAACCCGGGCAGCTGCTTGTCTTTTAGCTTTGTGGATGGTTTATGTTTTTCTTAGGGCCCCGGGGACCAGCCTGGCATCAAACGCTTGTAGAGGGGGGAAGGGCAGGGGCCAGTCCATGACTTGGAACAAAAATAGGCTATTGCTTTCAATTTCGTTTCTAAAGCCTTCTTGCTGGTAGCTGACATGGCACCTTGCCCAGGGGAGCAGTGGTCTGGCTCAGCATGGGGAGTGTTCCCACAGTTCCCAGGAGCCCTTATATCTAGTTACCCTCCCTGCTTCGTGGCTTCTGAAAGGTTTAAGAGCTTTGCCCAGGGCAATCTGGGTCATTCCATCACCCAGAAAGGACAAGATTCACCTGCAAGCCTTTTGTTCCGGTGTCAAGCACCTCCTTCTAGCAGGTAATATGTAACAGGAGGTGGAAGAGTTTCTTCCCCAAGGAGAGCCTGCAGACGTGTTTGCCTTGGTGGCCTGATTGAGCCTGCCTCCCTTGACTCCTCTGGGGTGGGACTGTGTGATCCTTGGCACGTATGGTGGCCTCTGGCCTGGACTTTAGTTGCCAACCCCAGAATGTCCAGAATGCCACGGGAGCTCCCCAAACCAGCCAGCTCCCGTATTCTGTCTAGATCCCCCTGCAAAGCCAGGCTGGACCGGGCAGGACCAACGCTGGGGCACAAGGCTTTCCAGCCTGGTGACATCAGGAAACTGGCTAGGCAGTTACGGGGCCCACAGGTGGTTGGCACCAGGGTGAGGGAGCTAGAACATGAGAACGGGACAGTGAGATCAGAGGCTGTGAAGGCGAATCAGTTTCCACAAGTAAATCTCAGAAAAGGACCAGCATGTGCTGGAAGTCTGGGGGGTGGGGGTTCAGTGGGGCTATTTCTCCAGGCACCTGTGGCACTTAGAGGGCCCCCTGGTTTGCAGCTCTAGATCCCATAGGGCCTCCGGGGGAGGTTGTGGAAGGGCTGCAGTTTAAAGAGAAACACACACAGAAAGGGGTCCAGGGGTGACCCCCACCAGATGTGGAACCATAAGGAAATAAACCTCTTGCTTCTTCATTCATAAAAAATGAAGAGGGGTGCCCAGGTGGCTCAGTCGGTTGGGTGTCTCCCGTCGGCTCAGGTCCTGATCCCAGGATCCTGGGATCAAGCCCTGAATGGGGCTTCTTGCTCAGTGGGGAGTCTGCTTCTCCCTCTCCGTTTGCCTGCCTCTTCCCCTGCATGTGCCCTCGCTCTCTCTCTCTCTCTCTCTGTCAAATAAATAAATAAAATCTTAAAAAATAAATACATAAATAAAATTTTAAAAGAATAATCCTTGTATAGATGATCCAAGACCAATGATCATAGGACACACACGTACGTGGAAGCTCTCTTTAAGCCGTGAGTTTCACTTTGTATATTCTGGAAGCCTTGGGAAGTCCGGGACCCCGAGATCATGACCTGAGCCGAAGGCAGCAAGCTTAACCCACTGAGCCACCCAGGCACCCCATGAATTACTTTCAATATACATGTGATTTTGGAATAACAGCTTTTGGGGCCCGGTGGTATAATAATCCAGATGAATGACCAAAAAGATTGAATTTAGAATACCAGCTGCTGAAGTGGCAAAGAGTAGGTCTCTCCCTCCCTCCCCACCCTTTCTCTCCCTGCAAATACACACACGCGGTACACACACCACACACAAAGGCACCGCACACACACACCACACACCAGACATACACACACACCAAACACCCAAACCACACACCACACACACATGCATATACACCACACACAGGCACCACACACATATACCACAATACCAGACACACACACCACACACACAGACCACACACCACACACACATGCACATATACCACATGCACAGGCACCACACACATACATCACACACCAGACACACACACCATACACCAAACACATATACCACACCCACATGCACACACACCACACACAAGCACCACTTGCGAGATACACACACCACACAAACACAGACACTAGACACACCATACCACACATACACCACACACCACACACATGCCACACCACTCACACCACACACACCCCATACACACACCACATATATGCACCAGACACACACCACATACTAGACACACACCTACCACACATCCCATAGTTTTTTGCCACCTCTTGAAAATAAGTTGGAGACATTACAATATCAATATTTTCCACTTTTGTTGATCTCTTGGGAAACAAATGCCTCATGGTTGTTCTTCTCTGATTGTTCTTCAATCAAAGGAGACATCTTTCCTGATGCTTATCTGCCACGCGTCATCCTTCTTCCTTGACTATGTGGCAGGTCTGTGTTTCACGTGTGAGTGCCACTTGGTCTGTTTTTGTGGAAAGTTCTCCGTGATTGAATGATGAGGCCCTGTAATTAACTTGCACTGCAGCATTTTGAACATTTGCTTAACCTCGCCCTCAATTTTCTCCACTTGTAAGACAAGGACAAAATTGCTGGGGAGGATTTCCCTGAGGAAACCGGCAGGAGAGCCTTGCAAGGCGGGGTGTTGCTGTGCTCTTTCTGCCTTCAGGTCACATACCCTGTGGGACATTTACCCGGCACTGCCCTTCCCCACTGACGGTGCTTATCTTTTTCATAAATCAGAATCACCACACTCCTGACTTGTCTTAAAAATCTCTACAGAGGGGCGCCTGGGTGGCTCAGTGGGTTAAACCCTCTGCCTTTGGCTCAGGTCATGATCTCAGGGTCCTGGGATTGAGCCCCGCATGGGGCTCTCTGCTTAGCAGAGAGCCTGCTTCCCCCCTTCTCTCTACCTGCCTCTCTGCCTACTTGTGATTTCTATCTGTCAAATAAATAAATAAAATCTTTAAAAAAAAATCTCTACAGATATTCCCCCCCCTTTTTTTTAAGATTAATTTATTCAGGGGCGCCTTGATGGCTCAGTGGGTTAAAGCCTCTGCCTTTGGCTCAGGTCATGACCCCGGGGTCCTGGGATCGAGCCCCACCTTGGGCTCTTCACTCAGCAGGGAGCCTGTTTCCCCCTCTCTCTGCCTGCCTCTCTGCCAACTTGTGATCTCTGTCAAATAAATAAATAAAATCTTTAATTAAAAAAAAAAGATTTATTCATTCATTTGAGAGAGAGAGACACAGAGAGCACGAACAGGGAGGAGAGGCAGAGGGAGAGCGAGAAGCAGACTCCCTGCTGAGCTGGCAGCCCTTCGTGGGATGCAGTCCCACCACCTGGAGGTCATGACCTGAGCTGGAGGCAGAAGTTAACCATCTGATCCTCCAGGCGCCCCCAACAGACATTCCTAGAAATGACATTGTAAAGCAGATGGTTATCCAGTGGCTCTGGTTTCCTTCGGGGAAACCTTCTGGACCACGGTCTTGCGTCCAGTAAGCCATATTCTGAACAACAAGCAATGCCATACGCTGCTCTGTGCTCCTGAACAGGGGCGGGGTGGGGGGCGGGGGGTGGTGCACATCCATGTATGAGACGGGTTGGTTGGGCCAATAGTCACAGTGTCCCGTGAATGGTACAGAGGACATACACACTGCTTTCCCATCTGCCAGCGTTCTCAGGAAGGAAAACCCTGCTGCATTCAGAAAGGAGATTCTTTCTTTCTTTGAGTAATTTCTAGAACAGAGATCACCAACAGATGTGTCTGCTAGGCTTGCCCAGCATGAGTTATCAAGGGATGGATGGATTTTGCACAGAAGTGACACAGGCTGTTTTTACTTTTTGTGACAAAGTGGCAAATAGAGGACACAATCTGTCACTGAATGTAGTTTATGAATTATGAGTGAAGCAACACTAGCTTAAGCCGTAGGAGAGTTTTCTTTTAAACTCCGTGCTGAAGTACACCGTGGGTTTAGCAAAGGGAACATAGGTTAAGTGCTTCCTAAGTGACTTTTTGATAAAATATACACGCCCATATAGCCAGTACCCAGATGGCCACTCTCCTGATCTCCATCATCGCAGATTACTTTTGACTGTTTTGTACGTAGAAATGGAATCCTACGGTATATACCTTTTTCTATCAGGTTCCTTTAACTTTTTTTTGATGAGTTTCTTTCACGTTGTTGGGTATAGTCGTGGTTCATTTGCTGTCGCTGTTGTATAACCCTGTCCTGCTGTGGATGGTTGGGCGGTTTCCATATCGGAGATAACACAAAAATCATCATCCCCGTCTTTTGGTGAGCGCATGTCTGAATTCTGTTGGGTATATGTTTCAGAGTGGAATTATTCACATTGTTTTTTTAAAGTGTTCAATTCAGTAGTTTTTAGTGCAGTCACAGGTATGTGCAAGAATCACCACAGTCAGTTTTAGAACATTTTCCTCACCTCAAAGAGAAACCCCATACCGTTAGCTGTCACTTCTGTATCCTTCCTTCCCCTCAGCCCTAAGCAATCACATAATCTACTTTCTGTCTCTATAGATTTGCCTATCTCAACATTTCTATGCATGCAATTTTACCATATGTGGCTTTGTGTCTGGCTTCTTTTGCTTATAATATCTTCAGGGTTTATCCATGTCGTAGTGGGTATTACTCCTTCATTTCCCTTTCAGAGCCAAATAATATTCCACTAAATGGATCGTCTCTATTTTGTTTATCCATTTATCCGTTGCTGGAACCACTAGGTTATTTTCACCTTTGGCTGTTTTGTGAATAGAACTGCTATGAACGGGGCACCTGGGTGGCTCAGTGGGTTAAAGCCTCTGCCTTCAGCTCAGGTCATGATCCCAGGGTCCTGGGATTGAGCCCCGAATTGGGCTCTCTGCTCAGCAGGGAGCCTGCTTCCCCCCCTCTCCCTCTGCCTGCCTCTCTGCCTACTTGTGATCTCTGTCTGTCAAATAAATAAATAAAATCTTAAAAAAAAAAAGAAATAAAATCTTAAAAAAAAAAAAAAAAAGAGGGGTGCCTGGGTGGTTCAGGGGGTTAAGCCTCTGACTTTGGCTCAGGTCATGGTCCCAGGGTCCTGGGATCAAGCCCCACGTCAGACTCTCTGCTCCGCAGGGAGCCTGCTTCCTCTCCTCTCTCTCTGCCTGCCTCTCTGCCCACTTGTGACCTCTGTCTGTCAAATAAATAAATAAAATCTTTAAAAAAAAAAAAAAGAATTGCTATGAACATTTATGCACAAGTCTGCATTTGAGCACCCGTTTTCAATTTTGGGGGGGTCAACACCTAGAAGCGGAATTGCTGGGTCATAAACTCTATGTTTAACTTTGTGGAGAAACACCAAAC
This sequence comes from Neogale vison, assembly GCF_020171115.1. NCBI lineage: Eukaryota > Metazoa > Chordata > Mammalia > Carnivora > Mustelidae > Neogale > Neogale vison. The sequence goes on along the minus strand of NC_058095.1, from coordinate 45,423,170 downwards.
TGGTTTCCACATTGGCTGTGCCATTTTACATTCCCCCTGGTGATAACCAAGGGTTACAGTTTCTGTACATGCTCACCAGCACTTGTTATTTTGTTTTTGATTTTGGTTTTTTTTTTTATTCTAACCTTTCAAGTGTGTGTAATCTGGTAGATCACCATTCCTTTGTTTGTATTTCATGCGCTTGTGGACCTTATATCTTCTTTGGAAAAATGTCTATTCAGTGTTTCACTCATTTGTTAATGGGTCATTATGTGCATTATTTATAATTCACGCATTTGGTGATTCCACTGAGTACCTCTTACATTCCAGGCACTGTGAGTCACTGGGGATAGAACTGTGAACATTTTAGTTGCCAACAATAAAACATCAGAGAATTCTTTAAAAACAAACAAACAAACAAACAAACAAACCCAAACCCTTGTTTCCTGGCAGCAGATGTGCCCCTGAATTCTCAAGTGCCAACTCTCTGAGGGGATCTTTAGGTGGGGTTTCATCTCCAGTTCCTGGCTCCCGCGTATTTAATATGTTCTACAATACCCAACCCAAGTAGCTGAAAGCTTCACTAAACATTGAGAGTAGTCTCCTTATCCACGGGGGATACGTTCCAGGAGCCCTGGTGGATGCCTAAAACCACAGCTAGTACCGAAGCCAGTATGTACAAAGCTTTTTCCTATCCATATGATGAAGTTCTCGAACCTAGGTGAGGTTCAGTGGGGTGAGGTTCGGAGCTGATGGCTAAAGAAAGAATTCTTAAGACGTCTCTGGTGCAAAAAGGTGGTTTATTAGAGCACGGGGACAGGACCCGTGGGCAGGCAGAGATGCGGCTGCCCAGGGTCTGTGAGGAGTGTCTGGTTATATACACAGGAGTTGGGTAGGTGAGGACAAAGGGGTGTTCAGAAGGGCTATTGGGGTAAAGAAGACTGTCAGGATATTGAAGGCCTGGTTACTATCAAGCCAAGGCCACTTTCCCTCTAATGAGGCACTAACATCAAGACAATTGGGAGTCTCCTGGTGGAATGTTACATTCCTGCTATCAAACGTCCTTGTTAGTGAGATTTAGGTTTTGAAAGAAATTTAACTTTATTTACTTTTCCTTCTACTTCCGTCTCCTTTGGTTTTTTATGGAGGGGAGGGTGACGTTAGGGCTTGAGGAACTGAGTTCTGTGTCTTTGGAAATTGGGCTATTGATAAGGTAACTTCTTTGTTGTAAATCTCAAGGACTTTTGTAAACCAAGAGAGACTCCTGCCTTGCAGGACTGTGATCTCTGCAAGATAACCATTTGTTCTTCCTTAGGGCAGTCAGGGGTGCCTGTGAAATGTCACACATATTACCAAGGGGAGTGGGTGGAGAGGGGGTGCAAGGCGCCAGCCCCTGCTCCGTTCTCAGCCAGCCTCCTACTCCCTCATCACATACATACTGATGATGAAGTTTAATTTATAATTTAGGCACGTAAGAGATTAACAATAACAGAATAATTATAACAATACACTATAATGAAAATTAGGTGAATGTGGTCTCTCTCTCTCTCTCTCTCAAAATATCTTATTCTCCTATACTCACCCTTCTGTGATGACATGAGATGATCAAATGCCTACGTGATGAGATGAAGTGAGTGAATGACGTCAACATGTGACATAAAGTGGAACTACTGCTGACCGTCTGACTGTCTGTCCGTCTGACCTCATGTCAGAAGGAGGCTCCTCTGCTTAACCGTGGGGAGCTGCAGAAGAGGGGAGGACTCTTGGACTTTAGTTCTTTGAGTTGGGAATCATAGGAACTGCTGGCTCTCTTCCAACTCCATAAGCTTCCCAGACAAATTGAAATAAGGATAATAATAAGAACAAACGAAAACCACTTGTCCCCTAAGCTAATCTCTATTGTCTTTTTCAGAGTTAGGTGGAATATCTGCCACTTTGTTTAAGAGCAGAAAAAGCAGTGGCTCCCTCTTTTGCCCAAGGCCTTTGGGGCATGTTTGAGGAAGGAGGGAAGTAGAATCCATTCTGTTTGCACTTGGGGTTTCGAAACAATGGGTGGTTCTCACATCTATGAGCAAAGTGCATTCATCCAAGTTTCTTAAGTCCCTTGGATGAGCCACCTGTGTCTGCTTCAATGTCCTGCCGTGCTCCAATCCCTGTTTCTTGATAAACAGTTGTGGAAAATATAAAATGGAGATTCGACAATCTGGGGGACACGTCCAAAGCCTAGAGAACAGAATTGCCCACGCACTTCTTTCTCCCTGAATTGTGTGGGGGTGACGGCTGGTCCTCGGCTGCAGAACCAGCTACTACCAGCCCGAGCAGACCACTTGGCCTCTTTGCACTCCACTCTCTTTACCTGGAGAATGGGAGTTCATGCTTCCCACCTGCCCTTCTTAGGATTTGCCTAGAATATGTCAGAGAAACCCACTCTCACCGTGGCTTCAAGGAGATGGGAGTTTTTTTTTCTGGGAGACAGCCGGCCCATGGCAGCACAGTACGCCTTGCTGTTGACTTCAGCTCTGCGATGTCCAAGCTCACCAGGTGGCCCAAGATGGCTGCCATTCTCTTCCTGTCACCGATGATATTCCAGCCAGTGAAGGACAAAGAAAAGATGCCCCTTCCCGGGAAGGAAAGTTGCACATATACCTCTCTATAGATCTCCCTGGGCAGACCACCTGTGAGGGAAGCTTGGGAATGCGGTCTGGGGTCCACATGGCCATGGCCAGTTGAATACCCCAAGGGTGCTTTATTAAGGACAAGGGCTTACTGGGGGCCTCTGTCACAGCACCTATCAGAGCTGCCATGAAGATAAGGGATGTAACACATGTGACAACTGAAATGGGCTTCTTTTCTGTTTTTTGTTTTGTTTTGTTTAGCAGGGATTAGAGGGGCGGGGAGAGGTTGTACATAAATCAACCCGTTGATTTACCAGCTAGAATTTCCAGGAGGCTACCGTCTGGTCTGAAATCCGTGGTGAATGAGTAGAAACCCAAGTTCCGAACTAAAGAGGACGCCTGGTCACTGTGAGAATAAGAGAAAGCCTGTTGTCAGGCTCTGTTGACAGCAAAGCCATTCAGGTGGCTGAGATCAGTCCTTGGCCTCCTCCTGATCCCGATGCTGGGCTAGGCGAGGCCGCCTGCCAGGACTTCAAGGGCCCCGGTCATAACTGAATGTGAAAAATGCGGGTATATTAGGATGTGCCAGTTGTAAGCAAATCAAAGCCAATTTATCTTTTTTGCTCATGTATTAGACTGCACGTATAAGTGAAATCATGCGATGTTTGTCTCTCTGCGTAACTTAACATCATGTCTTCCAGCTTCATCCTCATTTCCAAGAAAATGGAATTTGGCTTTTCTTTTCCCCCAAAACTGGCTTAAATTTAAAGAGGGAGTGTATTGTCTTTTGGCAGTGAAAAGTCCAGAGGAAGGTAGACATCCCATGCGGGTAGGCCTGGGGATTCAAAGCCTCACGATGAAGTCTGTGGCTGCGTCTTCCTATCTCTGTCTCTATGTGTCTCTCCCTGCTTAACCCTGTGTTCAGTTTGTCCCTTAGCCAGGTTCTCTCCACGTGCTTGTTCTTACGACCATCGCTTTGGCAAACCCCAAGAAAAAGAGCATGCTTTTTCCCAGTGGGCAAACATGTACGCCCTCGACTCCATGTGTGTGAGATAGGGATTTGAGGTACACAGTCTCTTTTGAGGTGACCACTGAGCGACCATTGGGAATCTGCTCAACAACTCATTAGGTTATCAGCCTGTGGGTGATGGGTGTGGGCCTTACAGGACCGCAGAGTCCTGCTGTCTGGGCTGTTTTCTGCCCCAGCTCATCGGCAGGAACCACGTGGCCTAGGTGACTCACCATAACCCTTTTAACCCGGTGGGGGCAGCTGGGTGGCTCAGTCAGTTAAGCGTCCAACTCTTGATCTCAGCTCTGGTCTTGACCTCGGGGTCATGAGTTCAAGCACCACACTGGGCTCCACCCTAGGCATGGAGCCTACTTAAAAAAAAAAAAAGAAAGAGGGATGTCTGAGTAGTTCAGTCAGTTAAATGTCTGCCTTCAGCTCAGGTCATGATCCCAGGGCCCTGGGATAGAGTCCCTCGTTGGGCTCCCTGCTCAGTGGGGAGCCTGCTTCTCCTTCTGCCTCTGCCTGCTATTCCCTCTGCATGTACTCTCTCTCTGTGTTAAATAAATAAAGTCTTTTTTTTTAAAGATTTTATTTATTTATTTGACAGGCAGAGATCACAAGTAGGCGGAAAGGCAGGCAGAGAGAAAGGAGGAAGCAGGCTCCCTGCTGAGCAGAGAGCCTGACTCAGGGCTCAATCCCAGGACCCTGGGATCATGACCTGAGCCAAAGGCAGAGGCCTTAACCCACTGATCCACCCAGGCACCCCAATAAAATCTTTTAAAAAACAAAACAAAACAGAAGGACGCCTGGGTGGCTCAGTCAGTTACATGTCCACCTTCAGCTCAGGTCATGATCCCAGGGTCCTGGGATTGAGCTCAGCATCAGACTCCTTGCTGAGCAGAAAGCCAGCATCTCCTTCTGTCTGCTGCTCCCCCTGCCTGTGCTCGTGTTCTCTTTCTGACCACAAAAAAAAAAAAAAAAAAAAAAAAAAGATTAAAAAAACATTTGAAGGAAGAAAAGATTAGCTAGGTCATTTAGATAATATCCCCTTTCGGGGCACTTGGGTGTCTCAGTGGTTAAATCCTCTGCCTTCGGCTCAGGTCATGATCTCAGGGTCCTGGGATCGAGCCCCACATCGGGCTCTCTGCTCAGCAGGGAGCCTGCTTCCTCCTCTCTCTCTCTGCCTGCCTCTGTGCCTACTTGTGATCTCTGTCTGTCAAATAAATAAATAAAATCTTTTTTTTTTTTTTTAAAGATTTTATTTATTTATTTGAGAGAGAGAGAGTGTGAGAGAGAGCATGAGCGAGGAGAAGGTCAGAGAGCGAAGCAGACTCCCCATGGAGCTGGGAGCCCGATGTGGGACTCGATCCCGGGACTCCAGGATCACGCCCTGAGCCGAAGTCAGTCGTCCAACCAACTGCGCCACCCAGGCGTCCCAAATAAATAAAATCTTAAAAAAAAAAAAAGATAATATCCCCTTTCACCTGAGAATAACCACCAAATCCAGTCCTTAAACTAGTCATAGGTGGGGAAGCTCAGGCCTAGAGAGGAGAATCCCTGTGTCTTTACTTGGATTCCCCAGAGAATGAGGACTATAGGTGGTTTGTAGTGCTGAGAGGCAGAAGTGAGGGGAAAGAGACTGAAAGAGAAGCAGGCATAGAGTGTGTTATGGAAGTCGCAGCCAAGGCGACAAGGGCTTTACCCACTAGGACCTCTGAGAAGGTACAGACACCTCCCAGATCTCTTCAGCTGCAGAAGGGGAGAACTGAAGCCCCCCCAAAAAGACAGAATCCCAAGGAACTGTCCCAGTGGCAGAAACCACAGATGCTCCAGGAGGTGACATGGGACACCGAAGGTGTCTGTGGCAGGTGCCCATCCCGCCAGCAGCATACCTGGGATGAGACTCTAGACCCTCCCTGCCACCCCATCTCTGATCCCAGCCTGGTGGTCACGTACTCCCCACCAAGCTACCAGGGGTGTTCCCACTGTGGAACTCCTCTTCATCTTCCTGGTCCAAAGTGGCAGCCAGGCCGAGCAGCGTCCCCACCAGCCTGCCTCGTGGCCCGCCTTCTGGAAGAGGGCAGCAGGCTCCTCTCCCATTTAGGGGGAAACCCCATATTGCTCCCCTCTGCCCTGCATATCTGGTTCTTCCCAGAAATTCTCCCCCACAAGATCAACAGAAGGCAGTCAATCAACAGAAGATAGACATGGTCTTTCTGGCACAGCAGCTGGAATGGTCACCACTGTCCCACAGGCCCCACGCCACACCCTCTCTGATGGGAACAGGGTCTGAGGCCTGTTGTGCTCCTCGATGCCCACCAGCCAAGGCCTCAGCAGGAGACCGGCCCCTGTCCCCCAGAGGGGCTGGTGAGCACAGGGAGGCCTAAGCCCACCATGTGATACTTGTACTTCTGGGGCCTTTTCTGCTTTTGTTTTTTAAAATAATTAATAGTTTAGTTGTTTTTGTTTTTGAGTACAGTTTGAGAGTTACAGAATAACCAAGCCTTTCTCTTGGGCCCGGGGTCCTGGGGGGGCCAGTTTCTCTAGCAGCCCCTCTCATGTCCCTGCCTGGCGTCATGGAGCCCATCTCCCCACAACCCTGTCTCCCCACAGCTCCAGAGAGGCGGATACCACCGTCCCCCTGCCCATTGGAGGCCTCAGCTACGTCCAGGGCTTCACAAACAAGAGTCTTCTCCACAAGACTGTGGGGCAGTGCCTGGAAGCCACAGCACAGAGGATCCCTGACAGAGAGGCCTTGGTCGTGTACCACGAAAACATCAGGTTGACCTTCGCCCAGCTCAAGGAGGAGGTGGGTCCTGGTCTGAACCCCAAAGGTGGGCAGGTACTGGGTGGGGAGGGGTGGAACTGCAGGGACAGCAGCAGGCTGTGGGGGTGGGGGGTGGGGGTGGGGGGTGTGTGGCTGGGGCTGCCTAAGGACGGGGTGGGGGTGGGGCATAGCAGGAGAACAGGGCATCGCTGAGGCAGAAGAGGCCACCTGCCCCTGATGTCCCCTGTACCGCTCCCTCCTGGGATACTTGTGAACTCTGCGTAGCTCCAGGCCTACGGAGGCCTGGGAATCTGCCCATCCCTCATTCTCAGTGGGATCTGATGGCAATCCCTGGGCCAAGGGCAGAGGTGGGAGTCACAGGCCCCTTCCCGCTCGCCCACCTCTCACCTCTTATGCTCTGTTTACACCAGGTGGACAAAGCCGCTTCTGGGCTCCTGAGTCTTGGTCTCTGCAAGGGCGACAGGCTGGGCATGTGGGGACCCAACTCCTATGCATGGGTACTCATGCAGCTGGCCACCGCCCAGGCGGGCATCATTCTGGTGAGCAGGGCGTTGACCAACACAGCTGAGTGTGTAGGGGTGCATAATTCAGGGGGACTCCCCAGCTCCTCGGCCCCCAAACCACCAGAAGGTAGGACTTTCTTCTGAAGCCTACCAAGGAGGCCCTGGAAGTGTAGGGCACTGCCTCTGACTTCATGATGTTTCTGTGCCTCCTAAGAATGGAGGGCCAGGGAGTGGGGCAGGGTTGAGTCAAGATACTGACTGACATCCCCTCACTGTCTCCACCAGGTGTCGGTGAACCCGGCCTATCAGGCTATGGAACTAGAGTATGCCCTCAAGAAGGTAGGACCCTCTCCTTGGGGAGGGGCCTGGCCAGTCCCCAAGGGATGGAGTGGGGGGGTCATCAGGGAGGGCCTGCCCAGGTGGGGGACCCCCAGAGTCTATCTTTCCTTAGAGGGTGGGAGGAGAGGGTGGTTGGTTAGACGCGAGGCTGGTGTGTGTGTTGAAGGGGGCACGTGTGTGTGTCAGGGTGGTGGTGGATGGGTGAGGCAGTGTGTGTGTGAGAGAGAAATAGAGTAATGGCTAGAACTACTCAGAGCCCCTGCCTGGAGCTCCCCGCTGACTGTGCTGGCGGGGCACGGCCCCATCCCCACAGGTAGGCTGCAAAGCCCTCGCTTTCCCTAAGCAATTCAAGAATCAGCAATACTATCAAATCTTGAAGCAGATCTGTCCAGAGTTGGAGAAGGCCGAGCCAGGGGCCTTGAACAGTCAGAGGTGAGGGTGTCCCACATTGGGAAGGGCACATGGTGTGGCCCCCCGGCCCCTGCACCCCTGGGGATGAGGTTCGTGTCTGTCCAGGCTCTGACTCTCCCCACCCTCCCTACTTGCAGGCTCCCAGACCTGACCACGGTCATCTCGGTGGATGACCCTCTGCCGGGGACCCTGCTCCTGAAGGAGGTGGTGGCGGCTGGAGGCGAAGAGCAGCATCGGGCCCGGCTCCAGTACAGCCAGCAGTTCCTGTCTTGCCATGACCCCATCAACATTCAGTTCACCTCGGTAGGGCAGAGACCTCCAGGCCCCGCACCCCGGCTGGCGTGCTCCCCCCTATTCACCCCGGCGACACTTGCCCAAGATAGAAGAGATGGAGGTCCAGAGGGCAGATGTTCTCCTGGGGCCAGCCCTAGCGGTCCTCTCTGCCCTGGAAAAGCGTTGGCCACTAGTGTCCTTCTCACATGCTCCCCTCCCCTCATCTTCTCATTGTCAGCACAAGGCCAGACCCACTGGGCCACCACAGGCCAGAGCTGATAGATCCGCCCCCCCCCCCCATTTAGCTGATGAGGAAACTGAGCCCTGGGGTGGGAATCTGCTGGTGGGCCACAGAGTCCTCTGAGCTGCTCTGTGAGTGGCTTACTCTCCCCATCTCTGCGTCCCAACACCCGGTACTGAGCGGGCGCGTGCTGAGCCTTTGTGAATGCGTGGTCAGTGAATGAATGGATCTGGGGCAATAGTCCCCGTCTCCTGACACCCCGTTCCAGGGCTCTCCCACCCGGGGCCGAAAGTGGGGAAGGAGATAGGGAGCGGGAGGCCAGGCATCACCTGCTTGTCTTAACAGGGGACGACAGGCAGACCCAAGGGGGCCACCCTCTCCCACTACAACATTGTCAACAACTCCAACCTGATAGGGGAACGGATTAAGTTGCACCTCAAGGTGAGGGGCCTAGCCCAGGCCTGCGAGGGGGTGGGGGGCGCTTGTGGGGTGGGAGGTACTTGTGGGGCTCCCCCTGCTGGCTAGATGAACTGGTTCCTGGGCCTTTGGGCTCCAGGATAGAACCGGGTTCCTGCCTCCATCTCCAGACACCTGAGGAGACACGGTTGGTCTTGCCCAGCCCCTTGTACCACTGTCTGGGGTCTGTGGGGGGCACAATGGTGACCCTGATGTATGGCACCACCCTCATCCTATCCTCTCCGACCTTTGATGGCAAGAAGGCGCTGGAGGCCATCAGCAAAGAGAGGTGGGCATCAGTGGGCAGCCCCCCTTTCTCAGGGGCTGATGAGACCCTCCTATTCCTGACTCCTGGGCCCTGATCCCTTCTGGAGATGTCTCCTCCCTTCAGCCCAGAGAAATGGAGACCAAGGGTAGCAGGGGTCTCCCAGGGGAGGACCAGTTCCTGCCTCTGAGAGCTTTTCCTTGTATCCCACTTTTGCAGCCTTGGCCCTTACTGCAGGTTCAGGGTGGGATGGGTGAGAAGAGGGAGTTCCCTTCCCCTTCCCAACCTGATTTTGAGACCCCCCCCACCTTACACAGAGGCTCCTTCCTGTATGGCACCCCCACAATGTTCGTGGACATTCTGAACCAGCCAGACTTCTCCAGTTATGACATCTCGTCCATGCGTGGAGGTGGGATAGGGCCAAGGGTGGCCAGGCCAGGATTGGTCTGGTGAGCTAGATATATGCCCAGTCTTTTATTTAGGGGCAACAAGATCACTGTAGAAAAGTGGGTGGGTGGGAGGCAAATACTTAGCATCCCTGGACCACCAGCCCAAGGCCAGCTGCCAGCTATAGGAGTAAGTCCAGGGTTAAGGATGAGAGGGGAATGTTCTTCTCTAGAAGGAGCTACAGGGGAAGGGGGTCCACTGGGCCTGGAGAAGCGGGGAGCTGTGTCAGTCCTCTCTCTGATTCAGGTGTGATTGCTGGGGCCTCTGCACCCCCAGAGCTGATCCGAGCCATGATTGACAAGCTGAACATGAAGGAACTGGTGGTGAGTGGAAGGAGGCTGGGCTGTGGCTATGGGCAGGGTGCCGGCTGGGCTGGGCTGAGAACAGACTGGTGGGTGTGGGGATGGGTTCAGGCCAGATCTCCAAGGAAGACCCTCTCAGCTGGTCCTCATTCCAGAAAGCAGATGTGAGAAAGTCTGACCTCCAGTAGCTGGTGAATCATAGAAATAGGTGACAAGGGGCCACCTGGGTGGCTCTGTCAGTTAAGAGGCTGCTTCCGCTCAAGTCATGATCCCAGAGTCCTGGGATGAAGTCCTGCATTGGGCTCCCTGCTCAGCAGGGAGCCTGCTTCTCCCTCTGCCCCTCCCCCCAGCTCATGCACTCTCGCTCGCTCGCTCTCTCTCGCAAAAATAAATAAATAAAATCTTTTAAAAAAATAGGTGACAGGGGAGTACATATTACATATACATAAATTTATATTTATGAAAATCTGGGAAAGAAGTGCAGCACGGGAGGGTATGCGGCAAAGCACCAGTGTCCTGCTAGAGTGTCCTGGCAAGTGGGGGGGCCGGGTGGCTGGCGGAGTTGGGGTATGGGCTTATAGACTCTTTCAGGAACGAGGGGTGGGGCAAGGATCTGATGTTTGTTTCCAAATGGAAAGGGGAGCAGAGGGAAGGAAGATTCTGGAAGGCCGGCCATCCTGATGGCCACCCTGTTTTGGTTCTGAAGGACTTGGGGTCTTGGCCACAGCTTCTCTGAGAGGAGCCGTGACGTGGGGCCAGGCGTGCTGGAGCTCTCACTGTCGGGTCGACCTGGGTTCATGCTGGAGCGCCCGAGTCCCCCTGCCAGGACGTGTCTAGATGTGGACAGCTCTGTGTGCCAGCAGAGGCTGTGGGGAGAAGGTGGGGGTCAGAGGTGGGAAGGTCAGTAGTTTCTCCAGCTGAAGGCAGAGGCTGGTCACCAGGACCAGCTGGGTCAGGACCTGTAGTGAGGCAGAGTTTGGTGTCAGAAGCCCAACAACCCAGAGGAGGCTTGCAGAGGATGGTGGGAGTCCCGGGCAGTGTCATTTTCCCCCTTAGAGGGGAGCCCAGCCCTCCCGTGCTCTCTCTACACAAATGGGGGGTCTGCATGCCCCTCTCTGGGGACACCCTCCTCCCTTGCTGGAATCTCCGAGAAGGGGACGGGGAACCTGCCCACCTGTCCCCCACCTGTTTAATGGCGGCCGGCTTTCTTGGACCTCTTAGTGGGGAACTTGCAGCCGCGGAAAGCGTCTGTGTCACGGATATGCTGGCCTTTGAACTTGGCGGGCGAGGCACAAGTGGCATCAGGGCGGGAAGTCTTGGCTTCCAGCCACCTAGAGAGACAGAGAGTCGCTGGACTTGGGGGAGAGATATGGGAGTGCGGGGGGAGGGGACGGCAAGCTGGAGGCCAGGACAGACTTATCTATAGGGTGGCCTGGAACCGTCATCTTCAATGTGACAAACTCCTAGGCTCCCACATCTACTAGGTACCAGATCTAGGACATATGGCCCAGATGTTTCCATGTGGGGCCAGGGTATCTCCGCTCTGTCCCCTGAGAGTGGGTTCCGGGGTGGGGGCCGTGAGGAGGGGGGTTGTTCTCACCTCCGAAGACCCCGGAGCTGGCAGGTACACTTCCAGGGGTTGTTGGTAAGGGTGAGGGTCTCTAGGCTGTCGAAGGGGAAGTTGGAGGGCAGCTGGTTCAAGCGGTTGTTCTCCAGGTGGACGTGTTTCAGGGTGGTCACACCCAGGAAGGCACCGTCGGAGAACTGGGGAGTGAGGTGGACAGGAGTGAGCACCCCAGCCCCAGCCAGGGCCCAGCCTCTCCCAGCACTATGGTCCCAGAGGACAGGGTCCTTCCCTGGACAGAGCCAGTGGCTCGGCGAGGAGTTTCAGCATGTCTAGGTTCTTTCCAATGATCTAATCCGTACAACCCCCTATTGACATAGGTGCTGGTGTTTCCAAAATGCAGATGGGGTACTGGGCAGGGAGGGGGGACGTCAGGTCTCTTGCCCAGGGTCACACTAGCGAGTAAACAGTAGCTGCAGGACCACACCCAGCTCCTCTTCCCCTGGCCCCATGCTCCCTGCACAAACACTGGGACCGGGGAGGCAGCCAGAGTTTGGCTCCAGCGGCCCAAGTTGGCAACTGGTGAAGCTGGTCAGTGTTTGGTGGGATGGGCAATGAGCCCAGGCTCCCCGCAGCCCCAGGGTCCTGGGACTTCCCCCAACTCTGTCCTCACTGCTCCCTCCCCCACTGCTTGCCAGAGGCTATTTGTGGAGTCTCCTTGGTGGGGCCTTTGGCCCGGCTGGATGGCTCCAGAGGAAACATTCTATTGGGGCCCACATCTTGGCCCAGGCATCACAGTCCTGCCTGGCGTCCCCTGCCCCAGATCGGTCCCTGCTGTCCTGCTCTGCTCCCCACTAAAAGCCCACTCTGGCACTGGTGGGCCACGGGGACCCCTGACTTTATCTCTGGAGGGGCCGGGGCTGAAGATGGGTGGGCTCCATCCACCCAGACAAAGGTTGGCAGCCATCCAGGTATGGTTCTGCCCTCGTCCCTGTGCCTGTGGCTCAGGGAGGGGTGTGCAGTTCCCTGGAACAAGACTGCTCTGGCGACGGTCTTCTACACCTTACCCTGGTCCCCACCCAAGCTTCCTGGCCAAAGCCCCTGTACCAGAGTGATTTTCCAGCCCCTAGGAGGGATTCTGCCCCAACCCCAGGCAGCCCCACCTGGGTACCACCGGCAGAAAGGACTGAACAAGGCTGTAGCCAGGAGATGGGTCTGGTGATCGGGGTGGCCAAAGAGTTGTCAGTGGTCTGGGGGACACTGAGGCACAACCAGTCCTCTCCACAGGGGGACACCTGGAGTCTTAGGCCAAAGGCTAACAGTGCTCCATGGCTCTCGCCTTTGCCCCTTCACAGAGCCCCTGAGTGCCATTCCTGCACCCTGGGGAAGCCCCTGTTTCCTGGGCCCCCTCAGTAGAAATGGACCTGGGAACGCAGTGGGGTGTGGATGTGTGTGAGCAGGAGGAGAGGGAGGACATTCGCCAGATCCTCTGGGGGACATGGAGGAGGTCTTCTTCCTGGGGCTGTTTGCTTTCCCCTCACGCCCTGGCCCCCGACCCTACCTCAGCATGCACAGACACCCCCCCCCAACCAAGAACAGGGTCTCTTTGTGGGCCTGATCTGCCCAGCTCCTCTGGTAAGCTTCTCAATAAACAAACCTTCCTTTATGGGGCGGTAGGATTACTGGAGACAAGAAAAACACAGCAGAGGAGGGACGGAAGGCCCAACAGGAAGAGGGGGCTCCTACCCACAGCAGGGGGGTTCGGGAGCACTGGACATCCCTCCCGGGGGCCACTGCTGGAGCCAGGTCTGTCTATAAGTAGGAACCCTTGGAGGGCAGGGGCTGAGACTGGGGACAGGGAAAGCAGGACAGGATTTGGGGTGGGGATGAGGCAGGATTAGGCACAGAGGCAGCTGAGCGGTTTGCCTTGGAGACAGCCAGAGAGACAGAAGCAATGTTAGGGAAGAAGGGATGGTGCCCAGCCGTGGCCCCAGATCCGTGGGGCCCCTTGGCGGAAGAGGAGCAGGGATGGAGCTCGGCAGCCAGCGGCTCACCTTCTCCAGGTTGGTGTCGTCCAGCCACAGGGTCTCCAGGTACCTGCCGAAAGACTGGAAGGCACTGTCAGGAATGCTTTTCAGGGGGTTATGGGACAGCTTCAGCTCCTCCACTACCCGTAGCTTGCTGAGAGCCGCCGAGGGGTAGCTGGACAGCTGGTTGCCGTCCAGGTGGAACTTGGCGAGGTTCTCCACGTCGTCCAGAGCACCGGGCTGCAGCGAGCTGAGGGCGTTTCCGGACAGGTAGAGCCAGCGCAGGTCCTTGGCGCCCTGGAAGGCGCCGGCGCGCAGCTCCCGAATCTTGTTGTTACTGAGCTGCAGGATGAAAAGGTTGACCAGCGGGGAGAGCAGCCCTCGGGGCAGCTCGGTCACCTTGTTGTGGTCCAGGTAGAGGTAGGTGAGCTCGGTCAGGTCTTCGAAGGCGCCCGCACGAAGCACGCGGATGTCGTTGTGGGACAGGTACAGGTAGATGAGCTGCTTGAGGCCCCGGAAGGCACCCGCCGCCACCTCGCGGATCTGGCAGTGCTGCAGGTGCAGCGACACGAGGTTTGGCATGGCCCGGAAGGAGTTGGCCGCCAGCACCGGGAAGTTATTGCGCTGCAGGTTGAGCAGCTTGGTCTTCTCGGACACCTTGGGGATCTTCTGCAGCCCCACCTTGTCGCAGATGACGTGCTGCAAGTCGCTGTGGCAGTGGCAGTTCTGGGGGCAGGCAGCCAGGGCCGGCAGCAGGCCGGCCAGGAGGCCGAGGCTGAGCAAGAGCATCGGTCGGGCCATGGCCAGGGACACCTGGGGCCGGGGCCTGGGGGGCAGCGGCGGCGGCGGGGCGCGGGCAGCGGCGAATCCTCGGCACTCTGGGCTCCGGCCCTCTTTATACCGTGGCCCTGACCGCAGCCTGCAGCCAGAGCCAGCTCCTACGTGGAGCATCCAGGCCACCGGGCTTAACTCCCTCCCGTCCGGAGATGCGCCCCCGCCCTCTACGGGGAGGGGCGGGGCCCTACCCCCAGCTGGCGACCGTGAGGGGGCGGGTCCGTGACCCCTGAGCCTTGTCCCAGAGTCCCAGCACCCTTTCTCCCTGCACTCAGATCCTGCCTCCCTCCCAACCCCCCCACCTCCTTTCCCCATCCTTTGGGGACTGAGGGTGCGGGTGCGTCCAGAGTCCCGAGTTTACACTGGAGAGAGGAGGCGTTCCCGAACTGACTTGTTTGCTCCAGTTCGCGCCCCCATGGCACCCCCCGCCCCGCAATGCACACTCGGCGCGGCGCCCTGGCCCCGGGGAGGGAGGAAGCGGGGCCGGACAGCCGGACGCGAGTCTCGCCGCGGTCGGCAGGCCGGCGGCGCTTTAATGGCACTTTTGTGCGGCGCCCGCTGAGCGTAAGAGCCGCGCTGGCGGCGGGCTCCCCCTTCCGGCTGGACAGCGAGCCAACCCGAAGGAAATGGGGGCTCCTTCCCCGCCGCAGGGGCTGCTCTCTGGCCCCTCTCCCCCAGCACAGGGCTTGAGTTTCTGTCCCCTGCACTCTATTCCGGTTTTCCGCGGTTGAAGGCTAACCCGAAATGTGGAAACGGGCGGAGAATGGGGAGCGTCCCTCAGAACTCGCAGACACATCTGAAGACCGCAGGCACCGAGTAGGGAGAACTGAAGGAGTACAGTTGCACCATCCCCCCTCCCCACCAGTCTCCCCGCCCTTCGTCTCCCTAAAATACCTCCCTCGCCTCATCCCCACCGCCAGTGGTCAGGACCTGCCCCTGAGGGGTCTCTCAGGGTGGCGGCCAGAGTGGCGCCAAGGTGTACTTGGCAGAGGCCACACCTGGGCAGTGGCCCCAGGACTATGGGGGGGGGTGTCAGATCCTGGCTACCAGGGACCAGCCCTGGATGGTTCTGGGCAGCCCTGCCCCGGCTGACCAGGTCTCTGTGTGTCCACTTGCCAGCCACCGTGTCCGGATTCCTGTGGAAAGTGGAGGGGAGGCAGGCAGGGTCTGAGCTCTGGGCTGCAGGGTAGGGGTTGTTGTCTGTGTTTGAGAGGGGGGAGGGGCAGGGCCAGCCCTCCCCCCCAACCCCCAACCCCCCCCCCCACAGTGTGCCAGGTAAAACAGAGGAAACTGAGGGAGGCTGGGAGGTGGAGGATGGTCAAAGGTCTGTTGTCTTTGCTGATCAGGAGCCTAGAATACAGGGTAGCTAGCTCCTCTCCCAAGCTCCTTTTACCCATTGCCTCTGGGGGGGTGGGGTCATAGTTAGCTCAGAACATTCTCTGGTGGTATTTAGGCTCCTCCAAGGCTGGCTTCTGGTTTTCTGCTGATCAGGACGTTCCAACCACTAGAAGTGTTGGGTGGGGAGGGTGCCACTGGCTTATAAACACTCGATTTGGCTACATTTTAATTTTGATGGAAGTAAACTTACAGGAAACTCTCCGAAGCTGGGGGATCACCCACCCAAGCCCAGGCATTGTCCCCCAGTTTCCGGTGGGTGGGTGGGTAGGTTGTATCTTCGCAGGTCCCAGCTGGGCCCAGGCAGGCTGGCTTTCTCATCAAGTTTATGAGACCTTCAGTTTGGAAGGCAGGGGTGGGGGATGTTGTGATGTGCGATCAGGAAGGGGGTACGAAGACAGCCTGGGCCTGAGGGAGAGAAGGCCGGGGCATCAGTAACCCAGGGAGCCATGGGCTCAGGCACATGGCTGCTCCAGGAAGCGGAGAGACGGTGCTGGCTAGAAAAGAATGGTTTCCCTGCTCTCTATTTTAATTCAGACCTGGGGCCCCAGCTCATCGAGCTCCTGTGCTCAACACTCTTGTACCTCTGTCTCTGGATCCCTGACCTCTGCCCAGATGCCCTGTTTCCCACCACTTGGCTGCCTTCTGCTTTCTCCCTGGTTCTTTCCCATTCCCCTAGGGTAGCTCGCACTCCCCTCTGTGGTCTCGGGGCTCCCTCCGAACACCCTTTTCCGATCCTCTAGGTGGCTTATGGAACCACGGAGAATAGTCCTGTGACTTTCCTGAACTTCCCCGAGGACACTGTGGAGCAGAAGGCAGAAAGCGTGGGCAGAGTTATGCCTCACACAGAGGTGAGCCCCAGCCCCAGCCCTTCAGACCCCACCGCCCATCCCTCAGCTCAGGCGCATCCCCTGAGGACGTTTATTGCCTTCACTTAGAGACACCCCCTCCCCCAGCTGCAGGGTCCTCCTTGGGCCTGGCCTGGGGCTCTTTCCGTGGGCTGAGGCCTGAGAGGGAAGAGCTGGGGCATTGGCTGAACTCCGCAGCCTCCCTTCCTGTCTGAGGTGTGTTTTTGCCAAGCCCCACTGTCTGTCTCAGGGCGGCCAGGACAGCCTCAAAGAGGAGCCAGAGCACAGCGATTTTTCCTACACAGCTCTTTCTCTCCCACATGCCTCCCCGTCCCCCGCCCCGCCCCGCCTTCCGCAGAGCTCCTCCGTTTGCTTGGCATAAACACTCCAATTCCCAAGCAGCCTGACCCTCCGAGGGCCCCTTGCACCTTGAAGGCTGATCCAGAGCACCTCTCCCTCTGAAATGCCCAGCCGTGGCTCCTTGCCTGCCCCAACGTGGGTGCTTGAGGCCAGCCTGTGCCTGGTTTCCCCTGGCCCCGCTGGGGTCACGGCCCACGCAGCCCTTCTCCGGAGGCTCGCCACCGTCCTGGTGCAGACCTCTCCTGCCCGCTCCATGGAGTGAGTGCGCAGCGACATGAGCCCCTTCCCAGGGGAATGGCCTCACTGCCACTCACTGGGATGCCCACCTGCAAGACAGACAGGGGCAGGCAGAGTTCTCCCCATTTCTCAGATGCAGACCCCGAGGCACACAGACTAGGCTTTTCTTGCACGTTGGCTGTGGCTCCTTTCTCTACTAGGGCTCTCAGACTCTGCCTCTCTGTCTCCTCCCGTTCACATGGCCCGGCCACACCACCTCTTTGGCTTCTTTATTTGCTGCTTAAAGGGAAATAAGAGGAGACTCCCTTCTCTTCTGCACAGTTTGTAATTCTTCAGCTGACCTGGCCCTCCACAGGCCCCCTCTGCTTGCCCAGCACCTCCTCACCTGGGCCCTTCTTCCAGCCCTATCCAGGTGTCTGGCTGGCGGTGGATCCACTCCCATCTTTGTCTCCCTTCCCTGGATTGGGATGGGCAGAGCCGGGGAGGTGGAGGGGTGGAAAGGCAAAGCCGTCCCGAGGGCTCCCCCCCCACTCCCCAAGGTGAAGCGGCAGGAGGTCCCAGCCTGAGGCTGCTCGGTCCCAGGCCCAGATCGTGAATGTGAAGACAGGGAAGCTGGTGGAGCTGAACGCACCCGGAGAGCTATGGATCCGAGGGTACTGCGTCATGCTGGGCTACTGGGGTGAGCCCCAGAAGACCGAGGAGATAATCGGCCAGGACAAGTGGTACCGGACAGGGTGAGGAGGCAGAGAGGCTGGGGCTGGGCGGGCAGGGAGGGGACGCAGTCCGAGGCTGAGCTGGAAACATGAAACTAAAACAGGGAGAACCGTGTCCGCAAAATCTAAGCCAAGACTCACTGATCTGTCCACGGAGCAAGTTCTCATGCGCCTCCCAGGGCTAGCGCTGCTCGGGATGCTGGCAGTCCAAGGGGAGGCAAGATGATGAGG
Organism: Neogale vison; assembly: GCF_020171115.1. NCBI lineage: Eukaryota > Metazoa > Chordata > Mammalia > Carnivora > Mustelidae > Neogale > Neogale vison. The sequence continues at coordinate 45,405,333 of NC_058095.1, read as the reverse complement.
GTCTGCTCTTACTCTCCACATGTCTAAACACCACGAGGACAGTAAAACAGGGTCAGAGGAAAGAAAGCAGTAATGGTGGAGAGGGGCGCTTCTCTGAGACTGGCAGGGAGGGGGATCAGAGAAAGCCTCCGTGAGGTGGACATGTTTGAACTGAGACCCGAATGATTAAAAAAAAAAAAAAAAAGCCCACCATGAGAAGCGTATATACGGAATGTCATGTTCATGCTATATCCCCCAGACTCTAGAGCAGTGCAAGATACACAGTAGGTGCTCAATAAATGTTTGACGAGTAGGGAAGCGACCCAGTTGGAGGAAGCAGAGGTGAGAGGCCATTCCTGGGCTTCCTCGCAGAGACATCGCCGTGATGGACAAGCAGGGCTTCTGCAAGATCGTGGGCCGCTCCAAGGATATGATCATCCGGGGCGGTGAGAACATCTACCCCGCAGAGCTTGAGGACTTCTTTCACACACACCCGCAGGTGCAGGAAGTACAGGTGAGACACCCAGCCCAGGTGAGCCCAGGTGAGCCCAGGTGAGCCCTCAGGAGCAGGAACTAGGGATGGGCGTGGCCATTTCTAATCTCTGTCTCTGGTGGGGGAAGGTGGTGGGAGTGAAGGACTACCGGATGGGGGAGGAAATCTGTGCCTGCATTCGCCTGAAGAAGGGGGAGAAGACCACAGAGGAGGAGATGAAGGCTTTCTGCAAAGGGAAGGTGGGACCCTCAACCCGCCCCAAGCTGATGTTGCTTCGTTCCAACCCTCTCTCCCTGCCAGCCAGCCAGCCCTCAGTCCCACTGTCCCAGTCATCCCCTGCACCCCATCTCCCTAAACCCATGACCTCACCCAGCCTCACGCTTTATCTCCCTCTGGTCTGCAGATCTCCCACTTCAAGATTCCCCGCTATGTCGTGTTTGTCACAAACTTCCCCCTCACCGTCTCAGGAAAGGTATGTAAAGGGACCAGAGAGGGGCAGGGGGGCCTGGGGTCCTAGGTTCCCAGAAGGCTTAGATGGTCCCGCCAATGCCTCCCTCGGCTGTGGGCAAAAGAGTTTGCTCAGAGGTTGGCAGTAGAGTGACCAAGTAGCTCATCCTTGTTTGTCCCAGACTTTCCTGGCTTTACCCTAAAAGCTCCTCAGTCTCAGGCAATTCAAGCCAGCTGGTCACTGTTGCTGGCAGAGGCCCAAGCCTGGCTCTCACTCTGTGCTTTTTCCTCTAGATCCAGAAATTCAAACTTCGAGAGCAGATGGAACAACATCTAAACCTGTGAATAAGGGATTGGGGGGGGTCCTCCCAGGCCCTCCCTGCCCTTCCCCCACATTCCCGCCTGTCTTTGGGATTTGACATAAAGAGTTTCTGTGTTTTCTTTGGTTGTTGGTCTCTTGCTGGTGTGCTGTCTTGGCAGCTGCTATGGGCTGGAGAAGGGAGGAGGCACTTTCAGACCTCGCATTCCTTGTCACGATGGTGCTAAGTACTCTGGTGTGCATTATCGACTTAATTTAATGCTCATTCTATCCCTTTGAGATACCGACCTGATTTTTTTTTTTTAAGGTATACTCATTGCTTTTTCACATTGTCCAATTGGTCCAGCAAGAAGTATTCCTTTTAAAACAATAAAAGCTGGGGTGCCTGGGTGGCTTACTCAGTTAAGCATCTGCCTTTGGCTTAGGTCATGATCTGGGGTTCTGGGATGGAGCCCCATGCTGGGCTTCCTGCTCAGCGGCGAGTCTGCTTCTCTGGTTCCCTCAACTTGTGCGCTCGCTCTCTCTCTCACTCCCTCTCTTTCAAATAAATAAATAAAATCTTAAAAAAATAATAAATGCTTTCTTTTTTTCTTAAATTTTATTTATTTATTTGGCAGAGATCACAAGTAACAGAGAGGCAGGCAGAGAGAGGGGGGAAAGCAGGCCCCCCAGAGAGCAGAGAGCCCGATGCGGGGCTCCATCCCAGGACCCTGGGATCATGACCCTAGCTGAAGGTAGAGGCTTTAACCCACTGAGCCACCCAGGTGCCCCAATAAATGCTTTATTAAGATAATATTGCATATACTATCTGATTCACTCATTTGAAGTATCTTACTCAATGTAAGTTTTTAGTGTATTCATAGATATGTGGAATCATCCTCTAAATCGATTGTTTTTCACTGAAGTACAGTTGACACACAATGTTACATTAAAGTCCACTTTAAACATCATCACCTTAAAAAGAAACTCCATAACCCTTAGTTATCATCCCACATCCTGTTATTCCCCTACTCACCCCAAAAACAACCCATCTTTTTTAAATAGATGAGCCTGGGGCTTCCTTGATGCGTGGTCAGATCCAGCATGCTGGAGCTTGACCCAAGAAACAAAACAGCTAGGTTCCTAAAAGAGCATCGGTTTCCAGCTCACAGAGGCCAAAACTTTCCTGCTGCTTTCTGTACTCACCTCCCAGTGTGTGTGCCCCCTCCAGCAGCAGCCTTCTCTTTACTTTTTTTTTTTTTTTAAGATTTTATTTATTTATTTGACAAGAGCAAAGGAGGGAACACAAGCAGGGGGAGTCGGAGAGGGAGAAGCAGGCTTCCCGCTGGATAGGGAGCCAGATGCAGGACTGGATCCAGGGATCATGACCTGAGCTGAAGGCAGGCGTTTAATGACTGAACCACCCAAGCGCCCCTCCTATTTACTTTTCAGAAAATCAGTGGAAGTTCAGGATCCTCCCAGTGCCTGGCACTGTGCTAGGCGTTTTCATATGCATCTTCTCTTGAAAATTTCCCAACAACCCTACCAAGTAGGCACTAGCCCCATATCACAAATAGTGAAACTAGAAACTCAGAGAGGTTCAGATTCTTACCCAAGGCTGCACAGCTGGAATTAGAACCCAGCTGTCTGGCTCCAAAGCCCATGATCTTTCCACTTTATCAGATTTCTTCAGGTGCTTGCTTCTGCAGCCTTTCACCTGCACCGCCTCTTTCCTACATACATCACCTTCTACTCTCCCAGCCGGTGCCCAGGTTGGGCTGATCCAGGGGATAAAAGCTTTCTCTCCTGGCCAAGCCAGCTGCCCCTGGGAATTTCTGCACCTTCAGCCTCCAACCCCTCTCCTTCCCCCACTGACTCTACGGCCCTCGCATCAGATCCGCAGCAGAACAGAGCACACTGCCCTGGTATCCAGCAGATACCGAATTCGCATCTGTCGCCCTTTGTCTCTTACTGGTTTGGCTCCCTCCTGTCTTAAGCACCTGTACTGCGACCCGGTTTTGTGCATCTGGATGTTCCCAGTACCCAGCCCTAAGCCAGGCACATAAAATGTGAAGGAACTGATTGAACGGACTCAGAATTCCTGGGTGGGTCGAGGAACTCGCCCTCGGACAGGGTGAAAAGAGGACTGTGGCTGAGCCCCGTCCCCGCCCTGGAAAAAGACGGACACGCGGCTGCGGAAAGCGCGTCCGTGACCGGCAGGTGGCGCCGCAGCAGCGAGGCCCCGGGCCCTGCCGGGACGTCTCGGGACGCGAGGCCCGCGGTCACCCAGCCGCTCTTCCTTCCGCCGGGGCGGCCCAGCGGGCCCGGCTTAGCGCACTCCCGTGCGCCCCGGGCGCGTGTCGGCCGGATGTCTCGGCGCACCGGCCTCTTTCAGCCACAATGGGCGCCATGGCGCTCCCCGGGGCCGGAGCCCGGGCCCGCGGCTGCACAGCCGCGGCTAAAATGGCCCAGAGGCGCCGCTACGCGGAGTATGCGAGAGGATCCCCGCGTCGTGGGCCCCCGGTCTCGCGCGCTGCGCTTTACGTGCACGTGAGTGGGGCGGGGGCGGGGGGCCAGAGCCCACGTGGCGACTGGCAGTGCAGGGAAGCCACCTCCTTCTGTCCCGGCCTCCAGACGAGGTCTGGGACAGGACGCGGTGCCCTGGCAAGAAAATGCCCTGGATCAGAGACCTGAAGCCTTTGGTGTTCACCAGTTCCGTGACCTTGACCAAGTGATTTCCCCTCTGAGCCTCAGTTTTCTCCTAATGAAGTGGGCATAATATTCCCTGTCCCACTGGCCTTGGGGAGTTAGGTGGCTTAGATGGTGCAGCCGCTGTTGATGACTTTGGGATGGGGATGTGTGCAACGGAACCCTACAAGGAGCCAGGGCCCCTGGGGTCACCCCTCGCCCCGCTCGTCCACTCCTGCCCCCCAGTGGCCGTACTGTGAGAAGCGCTGCAGTTACTGCAATTTCAACAAATACATACCCCGCGGCGTGGAGGAGGCAGCCATGAGGAGCTGTCTGGTGACCGAGGCTCGGACGCTGCTGCGACTCAGCGGGGTGCGGAGGTCGGTACTGGGGCTGTAGGCAGGGTCTTGAAAATTGTTTGAAGGGAGTAGCTAGGACCGTTGCTGGTGTCCCGGAGGACTCCCCCAGGTCTCATCTTCTCCCTCCTCTTTCACCAGGGTGGAATCTGTGTTCTTTGGTGGGGGAACCCCCAGTCTGGCCAGTCCCAGCACCGTGGCCGCTGTCCTGGAGGCGGTGGACCAGGCAGCTCACCTGCCTGCAGACTCCGAAGTCACACTGGAGGCCAACCCCACTTCCGCCCCAGGCTCCAGGCTGGCTGCTTTTGGGGCAGCAGGGGTCAACAGGTTGTCCATCGGGCTTCAGGTAATCCATCTCACCCACTGCATCCCAGGACACCTACACCTGCAGTGCTGTCTCTCCTCTGGTCACATTCATTAACTGGGCAAACATTAATTGAGCTCCTCTAGGTACTAGGGCCCAGGAGGCACGGGAAAGTGTATGGTGACACTTATCACTGCTTAATTGTTGCTGTGCTAGACCACAGGCTCTATGAGGCTGGGATCATGCATGCCTTTTTTTTTTTTTTAATCACAGTATTCCAAGTACCCACCATAGTGCCTGGCACATAGCAGACACTCAAAATTTTTTGTTGCATGATTGGAGACAGAGGAGAAGGCAGGCTGGTCATCAGATCATTGCAGCATGGAAACGGCTGCCAATAAAGGGAGTCTGGACAAAAGACTTTCAGAGTACAGCCCTGAAGGGCATCTCAATCTGGTGAAATCCTGGACTGAATGAGGAGGAGGACTTCCACTAGAGGGTGTGGGAGGAAAAGACACAGGATATGGAAGAGTCTTGCATGTTCTGGGGAGCTAGGAGTCATTCTGTAACTGGAGAGGCTGGAGGCAAGGCAGCAGGGTAGGGCCCAAAAGCCTTGAGCATCATATTAGGGAATTTGGGGTTTTGGCCTAGTGATGATAAGGGACTTGTTGAAGGTTTTTAAGTAGGGGAGAAACATTCTTTTCAGGTTGACTCCTGGTATTTCCATATCCAGTATTGTCTACTCTTCTGATACATCTACCACTTATTATAGAGTTTGGGGTCAGGGCTTTGTCCTGATGGGATATGCTGAAAAGGACACATCATTTCTAAGCTATTCTGGCCTCCACATGCTTTTCTTAAATCTAATTGTGGGGAACCATCAGGGAAATCTAAATGAAAAAACTTTTTTGGGAGCACCTTACTGGCTCAGTCAGTGGAGTATGTGACTCTTGGTCTCAGGGTCAGGAGTTCGGGCCCCACAGTAGAAATTACTTAAGTAAATAAACTTTTTTCTTAAAAAGACTTTTTTTGTGGTAAGAACAGATAACTTGAGATCAATCTACCCTCTAACCAAATTTTTTAGTGTACTGTATGGTATTAATAACTTTAAGCACAGCGTTGTACAGTAAGTCTCTAGAACTTACTAAGAGACGTTTTAAAAACTGGCCTGTGTTCTTCAAAAATGTCACGTCATGAAAGACAAAGGGTGAGTATCTAGACGCAAAGAGATAAAAGGAACAATGAGAGCTAACTGCAGTGTGTGACCCAGTTGGATCCTGGATTCGGGTGGCAAAGGGAAGTTACTAGAGTGGGCAATATTGGGACAGCTTTGAATATGACTCTGTATTAGATAATGGTGTCGTGTCAGTGTTACGTTTCCTGAACTCTATAATCGGACAGTGGTTATGTAAGAGAGTGTCCTTGTTCTTAGGACATGCGCACTTGAGTATTTAGGGGTACAGGGGTACGGTGTTTAAGTTAATTACATGAAAGCCGCCACATTGCAAGTGCTCACTAGCATGTGGTCAGTGGCTCGCATATTCTACTACAATGTTCTATATCTGCAGTGACCTGTACAGTAGCCACTGACCACATGTCAGCAAGCACTTGGAATATGGTTATTAAAATTTAGCTAACTTAAAATTAAATAGCCACATGTGGTTAGTGTCTGCTGTATTGTATAGTGCAGACAGAGGACATCTCTGTCATCCCGGAAAATTCTTTGGTCAGTGCTAGCCGATCACTTACTGCCAAATGATTCAACATTGTAATCACATCCGTGTATATTTAGAGACAAAGCAATGTGGCGAAATGTTACTTGTGAATATAAATGAAGGTGTTTATGGTACTGGTCTTTCAGTTTTTCTGGAGGTTTAAAGTATTTTTCAAAAAGGAAAAACTTAAAAACACTCTTGGCTTTGGAGTCAGACAGTCCTAAATTTGAGGTCTTTGTGTGACCTTGGACAAGTTACTTGGCATTTCTTTTTTTTCTTTTTAAGACTTTATGTATTTATTTGAGAGAGAAGGAGAGAGCGAGCACACAGGAGAGCATGAGCGGAGGAGGGGGTAGATCCCAGGACCCTGGGATCAGGACCTGAGCCCAAGGCAGACGCTTAACTGGCTGAGCCACCCAAGCGCCCCTAACATGTCTAAAGCTTGGGTTTTTTTTTGATCTATAAAGTAGAGCTAATGTCGGAGGATTATCAGGATACATTACATGTTGTTTAAAAATGCTTTGCGGAGGCACCTGGGTGGCTCAGTGGGTTAAGCCTCTGCCTTCAGCTCAGGTCATGATCTCAGGGTCCTGGGATCGAGCCCAGCAGGGAGCCTGCTTCCCCTCCTCTCTCTGCCTGACTCTCTGCCTACTATGTGATTTCTGTCAATTAAATAAATAAAATCTTAAAAAAAAAAAACCCAAAAAAAACGCTTTGCGCACAGTGAACTGTAACCCTTGGTCATGGCTTGACCATGGCCTTCCGGCTCCCTGCTGCGTCCTGTGTATCTGTCCTCAGTAAGGTCGGTCACATGTTCCTGTCTGTCTCTGAGCTGGCCTCTGTGCTTATACCCGACCTTCTTTCCTCAGTCCCTGGATGACACCGAGCTCCAGCTGCTGGGGCGGACACACTCGGCCCGCGATTCTCTGCAGACACTGGCAGAGGCGCGGCGCCTCTTCCCCGGCCGCGTGTCTGTGGACCTGATGCTGGGGCTGCCTGCCCAGCAGGTGGGGCCGTGGCTTGGGCAGCTGCGGACACTGCTGGGCTGCTGTGACGACCACATCTCCCTCTACCAGCTGAGCCTGGAGCGGGGCACCGCACTCTTCACCCACGTGCAGCGGGGCACCCTTCCTGCCCCTGACCCCGAGCTTGCTGCTGCAATGTACCAGGAGGGACGGGCCATGCTCCGGGAGGCCGGCTTCCGCCAGTATGAGGTCTCCAACTTCGCCCGGAATGTAAGTGCTGGGGAACAGGCAGGCTAAGCCGGGACTGGAGAACTGTGGCCCTCTGGGGAGCGTGGTTTCTGCGGGCTGCTCTCCAGGCCTGAGCTAGGACCTTCTATCCTTTTGGCCCTTACCTTAGCAGAAAGGGGCCCACCTTCTTCACTCTGAACAGACTATTCCCTCCCTCCCCGCAGGGGGCGCTCAGTACTCACAATTGGACTTACTGGCAGTGTGGTCAGTACCTTGGCATTGGGCCCGGTGAGTCCCCCGTGAACCTGAACCGTGAATCAGAGAAGGATGACTCAGGAGCAGAACGTCACGGCTGTGTGGCCTTTGGCCACTTATTAACCTCTCCGAGCCTCTCTTTCGTTCTGCATAAAGTGCAGCCACAAATAACACAAATTTTGTAGAGCCATTGAATATATATTTTGAGATGCTGGACGTAGCGCCTGGCACTGTGGTTTTCAGTTGTTAGCACGTTTATCAGAATTACCGGGAGGGCCTGTTAAAACACGGATCACTGGGCACCACGGCCAGAGTTTCTGATTGGACGGGCTGGTTGGAGTAATTTACATGTCTAGCATATTAGATGATACCTGTCCAGGGACCACATCTTGAGAACCACTGATTCAGCTCTGAGCTGACAAGCACGCAGCATTTTGTGGCTACTGAAATGGGGTTGCTTGATGTTGCCAGGGGCCCATGGGCGATTTGCGCCCCAGGGGGCTGGGAGCCACACCCGAGAGGCTCGGATCCAGACCCTGGAGCCAGACAACTGGATGAAAGAGGTGATGCGGTTTGGACATGGCACCCGAAGGCGCGTCCCCCTGGGCCGGCTGGAGCTGTGAGCATCTGAGGAGGGCCTGCACCCCCAGAGCCGTCCTGCTTTGCCCTTCCTCCCTCCCTTCCCATCCCGCATGTCCTTATATGGGTGTTTAAGTATGGGGGAGGCCAATGTCTCCTCTGCAAGACACACCGATGGTTGTTCTCCCAGGCTAGAGGAAGTTTTGGCCATGGGGCTACGTACGGACGTGGGGATCACTCACCAGGTAAGGCGGTGGTGGGGGGCTGTGGCACACCACTTCCTTCTCCTGGGTCTTGCAGAATCCCTCTCCCTTCTGTGCACGCCCACAGGCACCGCAGATGCAAGCCTAGTTCTCTGGGCCGGGCAGCTGGAGGTTGGCCTTGGCCCAGCCAGGACCTGATGGGCAGAAACCCTGGGCAGGGTGGGGCCATGGTGAGGACCCTGGACTAGGGCTGCAGCCCCTCCCTCCCACTCTAGATGGCATGAGTCATTGCAGAAATCCCTGTGCAGAGTAGCCTGGCCAGCTATCCGCATGGTCTCTGCACCCCTCCCCCTTCTGGTTTCCCAGCACTGGCAGCAGTTTGAGCCCGAGCTGAGCCTCTGGGACGTGTTTGGAGTAAGCCAGGAGGTGAAGGTGCTGCTGGTGCAGGGCCTGTTGCTGCTGGATCACAGGTGTGTCGTGGTGGGGGCAGGAACCAGGAGGGCCAGGGAGCCCTGACTATACAGATCCAAGGGCCCAGAGAGAAAAGGACTGATGGGGGGGCAGTGGCTGGGGGCTTCATAGTGCTGGAGGGCGAGGATTGAAACTGGTAAGATGAAGCGGTCACACTCAGGCCTCTTGGTTTTCCAGGGGTCTTCGGTGTTCCTGGGAGGGTCTGGCTGTGCTAGACTGTCTGCTGCTGACCCTCCTGCCTCGACTCCAAGAAGCCTGGGCGCAGAGGACTCCCTCCCCTGTGCAAGGAGGATGACCAGACATTCCTGTGTCAACAGGATCACGCCAGGTGGGCTTTGGGGGCAGGACTGACACTCTTCACTGGCAGGTGCCGTCTCAGCGCCCAGACTTGGCAGCCCCAGGGGCATGGCTACAACAAGGTGCATGGGAGGACATTTCTGGTTTGGGAACTGGTATCAGGTCCACCCATCACCACCACAGAAGGAGTAATGGATTCTGCAAGTGCCTCTTGTTAGTGGGTTCTAAAGCAAATCCTGGCTGACAAGAGATTCTGAGAACTCAAGCTCTCAGGCTTCTAGTCCCTACAACATAGGGCAGGGCATAGAGGTCCCCCTGGTGTGTGCTGGGGGCCCATGCCTACATTTAGTACAGTGGCCTGCCAGACTCTGAGGACAGTAGGAAAGATCAGAGCAGGTCTTACCCTTTCTCTTTGGACAACCATGTTATGTCTGGGGTGCCAGAGCCTCAGGACCCTCCTGCGAACCCCCACTTCCCTCCCCTCTACACCCCTTCCCTCCAGAGAGTGAAGGTAGGAGGGATCTAAGCAGGGAAAGGGGAGGAGAGAAGAAAGAATCCAGGAACACCCAGAGCCTGGTAATTTTCCCCTGGCCTTTTACCTACAGAAACATTTGCCTGGTTTTATTTAAACAGCCTAACAAACTCAGTGAGCCCGCCTTGACCTTGGTCTTCTTTGTCCAGCCTTCTTCCCTGGGGGGTAGAATCCTTCTTTGGGGGGCCGAGCCTTGGTCCAGGGCTGAGATTCCTTCCCCCACTGTACATTCCATTTTGAAAGATTCCAAGGCTACAGAAAAGTTAAAAGCACAGTTCAGTGTAAAGCGCATAGCCTTCTCTGCGGGGTGTCTGTACAGTCTGGAAAGAGCAAACATTCGGAATGTCACCAAGGACATCTCCGACCTGTAAAAAGAGAAAAGAGCCATGTTTCCAGACGTTATGCTGAGCCTGTAGAGTTACTGACTGCTAAGTTTTGGCCACATTTACTTTACCTCTGAATAGCCAGCTCGCTCGCTCTTTCCTTTTCTTTGCTGCACCCTTTGAAAGAAAGGTATAGACATCAAACATTTCAACTTGTATCTCTTAAGAAAAAGAACATTCTCCTGCATGACCACAGCCCTGCTGTCAACCAGAGAAAGTGTCCATTCATGCAGTGACGTGTGGTCCTTTTTGTTATTTTCCCCAAATGTCTCCAAAACACCATCAAGTTCCTTGGCCAGGGCAGAGGGTGGGGGGAGGGGGGAAAGGCCACACAGGCTCCAGGGACATTTTATGCTTTACTTATGGCCATCCCGTATGTTTGGTTTCTTTTGAAAAAACCTCCTTCCTTTTTGTTTATTTTTATAACAGTAGATTTTTCCGAGTCGAGGCCACCTGTCTTACAGAATGTCCCACATTCTGGGTGTTATGTGTTTGCTAATGATTGGGTTTAGGTAAAACAGTCTGGCAGGAGGTACACACAGATACTGTGTAGCTCAAGGTACGTAATACAGCAGGTCAGCCCACTCTCAATCATGCTGATTTTGATCACATGACGAAGGGGGTGGATGGCCAACCTGCCCTGCCCGTCATCCAAGTACATTTTTCTTGGGAAATGAGTAGATTATCAGTAGGGTGATACCTTGAGACCAAATGAACGCCCTGTTCCCTAACAGTCACTGCAGCAATGGTGCCAGCATTCCCTACTGATCCTTGCTGAAATCTGTGACTCTAATACCCTGTCCACATTTGTAACTGCCGTTCATCCATAAAAAAAGAGCTTTCCCCATTTTTTTTTTTAAGGGCTGAAACTTTTTTTTTTTTTTTTAAAGATTTATTTATTTGACAGAGAGAGAGATCACAAGTAGCAGTGAGGAATGCCGAAAAGGAGGGGGAAGTGGTGTCCCTCCCTATGCGGGACTCAATCCCAGGACCCTGAGATCATGACCTGAGCTGAAGACAGAGGCTTTAACCCACTGAGCCACTCAGGTGCCCAAAGGGCTGAAACTCTTAACCTAGAAATTGTTTGCAGGGTGTCAGTGTATGTGAGAGAAACAGACAGGGGTAAGGGGGAGAGAGAGAGAGAAAGGAAGGGGGCATTTTCCTGTGAAGAGGCTCTGTAACTTTCTTACCTTAGCATATCAAAGGGTCCTGTGATGTCAAACATAATTTAGTACGGGTGCTCATCGAAGCATGTTCAGCTCAGCCTCTGGCTGGGTGACTAAGGATGGGGTTCCCTGCATCCCCTCCGATGTGGGAGCACGTGCGTTTCCTGGGCACCTAGTGGGTGTGAGTATCAGTCCTTCTCTGACCCTGCAGTAAGGTGGTTAGTGTTACTAGCTCTACTTTGTTCATGAAATATTCAGCAAGCACAAAGGGTGTGCTCAGCTAGGGGCGGGGCGTGCAGACCCACCCAGCCCTCGAGGAACTCACTGCTGGTGTTGATAGATGGGTCGAGAGATAAAGCCCAAGGTTATCAGTAAAGATGGGGGGGGGCAAGCTAAGCCTGCTGGGAGTTTGGTTTTGAAGGGCCGGGAGCTAGAAAGGGTGCCAACGTTTTTGTGTGTGTGTGTGTGTGTGTGTGTGTGTGTGTTTACCTCCCCCTCCGGCCCTGGGGCAGCTGGAAGGGTGAGCTGTGCTCCTGGGAGGGAGGGTGGGACGGACACCTTTCTTCCCCAGCCTTCGCCTGCGCTTGATACCCAAGAAGTGAGCACGGGCTGGGGCAGCTGCCCCATCAGATAACCTAGCACACTCGGGTTTCTCCCAGCTGCCAGGACTCGTGCTACCCGAGATGTCTGGGCCCTCCCTGCTGGGGCACCTCTCGAGGCAGGTGCAGAGGGCTTAGACGGGAGCCAGAGCCCAGTGGGGGCGGCATGGATCACCTGTGACTGGGCCTCCTCCCACCGGCGGCACCCTGATCAGAATCTCTGGCAAGTGGAGCCCAAGGCTGCTAGCTTTTATTATTATTTTTGTTTGTTTATTTTTTAAGAGACAGAGATTGCAAGTAAGCAGAGAGGCAGGAAGGTGGTGGGGCGGGGGGGGGGGGGGGGGGTGGAAGGAGGCTCCCTGCTGAGCAGAGAGAGCCAGATGTGCAGGGCTGACTCTGAGGACCCCTTGGATCATGACCTGAGCCGAAGGCAGAGGCTTAACCCAGTGAGCTAGCTTTTGCATGTGGGCCAGTTTGGGAAGCGCTGACATTTCCCCCTTCCATCCTGAGGGGATGAGGTTAGGAGAATCGAGGGAAACATGGCTCCTTTCTGACATGATGCCGTGGAGTGGGGTTCCATGGAGTGGGGCCCATTTGTCTTGGGCCGTCCATGGTTCATTCATCAGGGGGTTCTCCTCCGCCCTAGGGAGGCTCTGGTTGTCATCTTCCCAAACGGCGGGCTGAGAGCACAGGAACAAATGAAAGGGGACAAGAAGCCACTTTGGGGACGAAGTAATGAGAGGAGTTGGGGAAGTGGAGTATGTCTGAGGGACCAAACCTTCCACGGGCTCTAAGAGCGTGTTACCAGTTTTTTTTTTTTTTTTTTAAAGATTTTATTTATTTATTTGACAGAGAGAGATCACAAGTAGGCAGAGAGGCAGGAAGGGAAGCAGGCTCCCTGCCGAGCAGAAAGCCCAATGCGGGACTCGATCCCAGGACCCTGAGACCATGACCCGAGCCAAAGGCAGCGGCTTAACCCACCGAGCCACCCAGGCGCCCCGAGCGTGTTACCAGTTTAAGCCTTAAACTGAGTTGTCCCCATCCCCTACCGGGCAGTGTGTAGTGATTTTGTTTTATGGTATTTTATTCTCTTTTAGTTATTTTTTTTAAGTAGGCTCTACACCCAACATGGGGCTCGACCTCGAGACCACAAGATCGAGAGCCACATGTTCTACTAACTGAATCAGCCAGGCGCCCCAGGACGGCTATTTTACTTTATTATTAATTTATTTATTTACTTAAGATTTTTTTTTTTTTTTAATGTATTTGACCCAGAGAGAAAGAGAGAAGGAGAAAGCAAGCAGAAACAGGGGGAGCGGCAGGCAGAGGCAGAGGGAGAAGCAGGCTCCCTGCTGAGCTGGGAGCACGATGTGGGGCTGGATGTGGGGCTTGAACCCAGGACCCTGGGACCATGACCTGAGCCGAAGGCGGACGCTTAACTGACTGAGCCACCCGGGCACCCCCGTGGGGCAGCTATTTTAATTTTCATTTTACACATGGGGACATTCAGAGAGATTCTTGACTCAAGTCGTATGAGGAGAAAGTAGCACACCTGGTGTAATGCTTCTGGACATCCAGAACTTTCTGCCACATCGTCGTTTCATAACAGGTTGGTTAACCTATCTCTTAAATTAGGCAGATTTCTTTTTTTTTTTTTTTAATATTTTATTTGTTTATTTGACAGAGAGAGATCACAAGTAGGTAGAGAGGCAGGAAGAGAGAGAGAGAGGAGGAAGCAGGCTCCCTGCTGAGCAGAGAGCCCGATGCGGGACTCAATCCCAGGATCCTGAGATCATGACCTGAGCCGAAGGCAGCGGCTTAACCCACTGAGCCACCCAGGCGCCCCAAATTAGGCAGATTTCTGACCGCTTTCTGGCCTCTGTCTCTCAGGCTTGAAGCTGCTGTGTCTGCCCGGCACCAGGTAACTGGACTTGAGGTGTCTGTTTTCCCTCCCGAAGAGGCACCAACAGCGAGGCGGTCCCCTTCCTGGGACAGGACTACATGCTGCAAAGAAAAGGACTTGAAATAGTAGGATTGCTGTAAAGTCTGTGTTTTTGGCTCCTGGCCCCCAGGAATTCATATCTGGAAACAGAGTCCCCAGGGGGATAGTATTAGGAGGTAGGACCTTTGGGCGGTGACTAGGTCATGAGGGTGGAGCCTTAGTTTTTCTAAAAGAGGCCCCAGAGGACCCCCCTCGGCTTGCTCCACCACCTGAGAAGATGCGGACATCTGCAAACCAGGACGTGGACCCTCCAAGGACCCGAAATCTGCCTGCACCTTGATCTTGGACTTCCCCGGCCTCCTGAACTGAGAAGTAAATAGTTATTCTTGAACACACCCAGGTTGTGTTACTTTTGTTACAGCAGCCCAAAGGTGCTAAGACAAGGTGGGGAATAACTTGGGTGGTAGATTGCATTAATTGTTCAAAATGTCTACTATCCCTCCTTGAGTGCTGCTCCCTGAGGATCCACAGGAGAGGATCCGCCTGCCCTGTTGGACCCGGTTAGGGGGACCATGACAGTGGCCTTGAACTGCTGTAGGAGCCCAGGGAGGGGTTGGGTGTGGGTGGCCCTGTCTCCTCCCTCTGCCACAGAGGCCTGCCACGTTCGGGTAGAGACTGTCAGTCTGGGTCCCGTAGTGAATATGGGTGCCGATCACAACAGATAGAAGCAGGAGTGAGAAATCACCATTTTGTTGTTGGAAACCAGTGGGTTTTCAGGGTGTCACTGCAGTGTAATTGAGACCGCGCCGGCTGATACAATCTGTAATCCCACCATTGAAAGATGGATGACCGTCAGGATTCCAGTGGGTGTCTGTAGGAATTCTTACATGCAAATGAGCATGTTTACACACACAGGCTTCCAAAAATGGGAGCATCTCAGTCTTGCCATGGAACCTTCTCATACCTAATATGTGGTGAGCATCTCTTCGCGTCAGATCTGTGTCCATAGCGTACCACTGTGTGGGCATGCCAAAATTTGGTTTTCCAGTTCCTTTTTGGTGGAACTGAGCATTTAAGTGTTATTTTTGTAAGCTCTGTGATGGACGTCTTAGGTAAATATTTGTACGCCATTTCCTTAGGTTTAGGATGAGTCCTAAGAAGTGGGATTACTGACTCTGAGGATATGCACATTCTTGAGCTCCGCAGTGCCAAAATACCCACCAGGAAGTTTGCCTGGATTTCCCCTCTGGCTGGCTCACTAGTGCTCATTTCTCTGTAATTTTGTCAGTAGCAAGCATGATTGACTTTTCCAGATGATCCCAAGCCAGAGAGCCCTCAACCCAGTCAGCTAATGGGCTGCCTTCCTAAGTTCTGCAACTCTTCCGTCCATCTGATCCCTCTCAAGTCAGGGATCCAAGTGGGCACAACCTCTGGGACCACCCAGGTGAAAGGCTGAGCAGGAACTGTTGCCCTGTATTCTAGATTGCATCCGATTTCTCTTATGCAGAGCCCCTCCCTCCCATCTTCCTCTCCCTGCTTCCCCTTCTTTTCTCTAAGGGGATTTTTAAAGCTACTTAAAAAAAAAAAAAATTATTACACAAACAACATTATGGAAACATTAGAATTCTAAATGAAAAAGAAAGAATAAAAAATCCCCACCCATCAGTGGCCCTAACACATTCAGTGGTTTTTACTGGCCTGTGTTCCCTTGCAAGGCAAATGAATGCAAGCTTTTTACCCAGTTGGGCTCCAGCACAGATTTCATTTTGCATCTGCCCCTTTGGCCTCTCCCTGGGTCGGAAGCTTCATTCGTTGTTGTTACATGGCCGTCCTGTCTCATTTTAACTGTTGCGCGATGTTCCAGTGGGTGAATCATTTCATAATTATTACCCTGGTGGAAGTCACTTAAGCGGTTATCCGTTTTCCTCCATTATAAATCATGCTCTGGCAACGTGCTTTTATGGATTTCGCTTCTTTCTTCATTTCAGTTCTTTCCTCCGGTCAGTTCCCAAGAAGGAGAGAGTTTGGGTCAAAGTGCAGGAAGGCACAAATGATTCTTGGTGTGAACTGTTAGAGTTTTCCAGAAGATGTTTCTTTTTCTATTTTCCAGCTCAAAAAATCACAATGCTCTTTTTCAACCATGGAGAAGAAAGCAAAAATTCTACTCCCCAGAAGTTCCCACTACTAACATTTGGACAACCATTCCTCCAGGCGTCTCTCGATGCATTCGTATACATAGAGATGCAGAAATAAAAATAGTTTCTCACCAAAGGGACCATATTCATGTGCCAATTTTGCAAGCTGTTTTTTTACTCAACAGCATGTCCTGGGTTTTTCTCATTGGTTCTGCCACCAACAGGGCCTATGTGGTGGTGTTATGTAGTGTAGTCATAGCTGTGAGCCAAGAGCCATGCCAAGAATTCTATCTGCATTAGCTCATTTAAGCCCCACACCAACCCAGTGAGATAAGTTCTATTATTATCGTGCCCATTTTATAGATGTGAGAACAGGCTCGGAGAGGTAACCGACTACCCCAGGTCCCCTAGGTGGGAAGTGGCGGGATTGGCACTGAGTTTGCATTCTCCAGGGCTCCGAAACCCATGTGTATACAAATAACACATGAATACATTCGTATTGTAAAAAGCACTAACCGTATAAGCATTCCCAGAGCATAGAAAGTAACGTGTGCAGGTCCTCCTCTATACTCCACAGAGTTTCAGCACATGTGTCCATGAAGTTTAGGTTCAAGTGTATGTGACAGAGAACCAAAGTAACATAAGCTAAAGCAAATGAATAATGTTTCTTTTTCTTCCACGTCCAAGAGGTCTGCCCTTGAACCTGACCAACTTACACAGGCCTCCCTTTCGTTGATGACCTTTCTTATTGTGATCAAGCCCCCAGGGAGAGGCCAAATGCCTTTCTGAGGATCACTGGGGGACAAGCAAGGTCTGGGCTCCTGGAGGTTGCTTTAGATCACTGAAGAGGCAAATACCCCTCCTCTGGGTCCCCCCCCACCAGCAATTCATGAACAATACAAATGAGTGATGCAAACTGTCCAGCAGGCAACCCTAATCTTGAACAAGGTCTGCAGGATCCGGGGACAATTCAACAATCCTACTCACACACACCCCAGCTTGGAGGTACCTGGATGTACATGGACATACCTGGATAAAACGCTAAGTGAAGGAAACCAGATACACCAGGCCACATACTATATGACTTCATATATATGAAATGTCCAGAATAGTTACATCCATAGAGATAGAAAGTAGATGAGGGGGTGCCTGGGTGGCTCAATGGTCCTGATCTCAGCTCAGGTCCTGATCTCAGGGTCCTGGGATTGAGCCCCGCATTGGGCTCTCTGCTCGGCTTGGAACCTGCTTCCCCCCTCTCTCTCTGCCTGTATTTCTGCCTACTTGTGATCTCTGTCAAATAAATATTTTTTAAAAAAGATTTCTTTATTCATTTAAGAGAGAGAGTGAGAGCCCATGAGCAGGGGGAAGGGCAAAGCAGGGGGGATGGGGAAGGGGGCGCTGAGCAGACTTCCTGCTGAGTGGGGAACCTGACACCAGGCTCAATCCCAGGACCCTGAGATGAAGACTTGAGCCAAAATCAAGAGTCAGATGCTTAACTGACTGAGCCACCCAGATGCCCCAAGAAATGATTTAACATATATTAAGTATGTGAATTCAATCTCTAAAGGTCACATGCCTTTTAGGAATTTTTTTTCTATCAGCTCGATCTGGACTGCTCTACAAATCCCACAGAGTTTAAAGCTAAATGGCAACTAACCTCCCTGAGGGCCCACTGTGGCCTTGGTAGCCTTCTAAGAACTTCAACTGTACTTCTTGTTTTAAATTGAGACAAAATTCACATGACACTTCAAATAACATCGAATTCACCATTAAGGGGTGCCTGGCTGGCTCAGTCAGTGGAGCATGTGACTCTTAATCTCAGGGTTGTGAGATCCGGCCCCACACTGGGCATAGAGATGACTCAAAGAAAAGTAAAATCTATCTTTTTAAATTTTTTTTTTATTTTTTTAAATGATTTTTATTTATTTATTTGAGAGAGAGAGAGAGAGCATGAGAGTAGAGGTCAGCAGGAGAAGCAGACTCCCCGCCAAGCAAGGAGCCCGATGTGGGACTCGATCCCGGGACTCCAGGATCATGACCTGTGCGGAAGGCAGTTGCTTAACCAACTGAGCCACCCAGGCGCCCCAAAATCTATCTTTTTTTAAAAAAGATTTTATTTATTTACTTGAGAAAAAGAGAGCATGTGAGCAAGGGAGCGAGCACAAGTGGGGAGGGGCAGAAGGAGAGGGAGAAGCGAGGGAGAAGCAGACTCCCCGCTGAGCAGGGAGCCCAGCCTGATGCAGGGCTCCCTCCCAGGATCCCAGGATCATGTCCTGAGCCAAAGGCAGATGCTTAACAGACTGAGCCACCCAGATGCCCCCAAAATCTTTTTTATTTTTTTAGATGTATTTATTTATTTGAGAAAGAGGAAGAGCAGGGGTGGAGGGGCAGAGGGAGAGAATCTCAAGTAGACTCCCACTGAGCATGGGGCCAGACTCAGCTTAATCTCACAGCCCTGAGATCATGACCTGAGCTGAAATCAAGAGTTGGATACTTAACTGACTGAGCTACCCAGGTGCCCCAAGGAAAAATAAAATCCAAAAACAAAATTAAAATTCACCATTTAAAGTTTACAATTCAGTGGGTTTTACTATATTCATAAGGTTATGCAACCATCACCACTATCTAGTTCCAGGACATTTCTGTCACCCTGGAAAGAAACCCGTATCCATTAGCAGCAACTCTTCAACCCCCCGCCCTCCCAACCTCCATCCCTGGCAAACACTCATCTACTTTCTTTCTTTCTTTTTTTTTTTTTAAGATTTTATTTATTTGTTTGACAGACAGAGATCACAAGTAGGCAGAGAGGCAGGAAGCAGGCTCCCCACTGAGCAGAGAGCCTGAATCGGGGCTTGATCCCAGGACCCTGAGATCATGACCTGAGCCGGGGGCAGAGACTTAACCCACTGAGCCATCCGGGTGCCCGAATAAATAAATCTTTAAAAAAAGCATTTCTTAACATACAGTTTCTTCTTCCATTTATTTTCATACCATTTCAATTTTATGTACTTTATAGACATTATGCATACATATAATAAATATAAACATTTATTTGTGTGGTGTTTTAAAAATCTGATTTTCGGGGGTGCCTGGGTAGCTCAGTGGGTTAAGCCACTGCCTTTGGCTCAGGTCATGATCTCAGGGTCCTGGGATCGAGTCCCGCATCGGGCTCTCTGCTCAGCAGGGAGCCTGCTTCTCTCTCTCTCTCTGCCTGCCTCTCCATCTACTTGTGATTTCTCTCTGTCAAATAAATAAATAAAATCTTTAAAAAAAAATCTGATTTTCATAGTGTGCTGGCTGGCTCAGTCAGTACAGCATGTGACTCTTGGTCTCAGGGTCGTGAGTTTGTAAGACCCGCGGATCCCCTTACCCAAGAATTCAACACTGCCACAGGATGCAAACAGCAAGAGGTTCTTTATAGTAGCGCAGGCGCCTGCGGGTGGTCAGCAGCTCCTGCTAGCTGAACACCCCAGGCTGGCATGGTGCAGTATTTTTATAGACAGGTACAAACAAGTTTTGGATGGGGCAGGGCTGATTGGCTGACAATTTGAACATTTGAAAAAGGCATACTTGGTGTTTGCGGATTGGCTTTGGAGGACCCACGCGCGCGAAGAAAAAGGAGGGAAGGGGGAGTGAGGAGGGGGAGTTGGACCTTATTACTCAGCAGAGATGCATCCTGCCTACGTGACTATGTGGCCCCCTGCCTATGCCTCGGCTATTAGCAGAAGGTATCTTGTTCAAACAGGAGACCAGTGTCACACCCTAAAAGCCAAGCGGTTACAAGAAGGCAAAAGAGCAGTTAATTAGTTAACTGGGGGAAGGGTCTTTCAAGTTCAAACCCCACTCTTGGGCATGGAGATTCCTTAAAAAAAATAGATAAATAAAATTTGATTTTCATGACCGCTGTAGATATTTTAAAGATGTGAGCCTTGGGCTTCCAAGGCTTAGGTTGCCTTTGTTTTTGAAGCCTCCATTGAGTCGTGAGTCCAAGGCTGCTGTGTGACTGGGCCCATCTGCTCAAGGCCAGACCTTTCACTCGATTGCTTATGAGCTGTGTGACCTAGGACAAGACTAAGGTTGCCAGATTTAGCAAATAAAAATACAGACACTCACATTTGAAATTCAGAAAAGACAATACATTTTTACTCTATGTTCCAAGTATAGCATGACACATACTAAAAAACATATGTATATATCTGTGTTTTTAAAGATTTTATTTATTTATTTGAAGTGGGCACGAGTGTGGTGAGGGGCAGAAGGAGAAGCAGACTCCCTGCTGAGCAGAGAGCCTGATGCAGGACTCGATCCCAGGACCCCAGGATCATGACCTCAACCAAAGGCAGATGCTTAAAAGACTGAGCCACCCAGGTGCCCTGCATATACTTGTCTTATCTGAAATTCTTTTTTTTTTTTTTAAGATTTTATTTATTTATTTATTTGACAGAGAGAGATCACAAGTAGGCAGAGAGGCAGGCAGAGAGAGAAGGATGCAGGCTCCCTGCTGAGCATAGAGCCCGATGCGGGACTCGATCCCAGGACCCCGAGATCATGACCTGAGCTGAAGGCAGCGGCTTAACCCACTGAGCCACCCAGGCACCCTCTTATCTGAAATTCTAACTTAACAGGGCTTTCTGTAATTTCTCTAGCAACCTTCAACATGGCCCTCATTACCTAGGAAAGAATTTTCTAATGGAATCTTATTTAATTCTTACAACTCCCTATTTTTGCCACAGAACAGACAGGCTCTGAGAGGTTGAGTGACCTAGCTCAAAGTCCCCCAGCCAGAAAATTATTGAGCTGGGATATGAACTTGGTTGTGTGGAATTTGGATGCTCTGCTAGAATGGAACTCAAGAACAATAAGCCGTGATTCACTTACTGATAACATGGGAGTCATGAACTAACTTGGGAATGACACAAGTTTTCATTGACCAAGGAGGAATGTAGAAAAAGTGTTAGAGAATCAAATTTGAGGCAGCGTCTATACAGCCCCATCTATACAAATCTTCTATGGCTACCGTAACACACCGCCACAAACTTGGAGGCCCAAAATAACACAAACTTTGTATCTTACAGTGCCATAGGTCACAAGTCAGAAATGGCTAAAATCCAGGTGTCCACAGAGCTGTTCCCCCTGGGGCTCTAGGAAAAAGTGGCATCTTGACTTTTCTAGCGACTAAAGCCTGTGGCATTTTTTGGCTCATGGCCACATCGCTCTGACTCTACCTCCTGCCATCATCTCCTTCTCTGACTCTGATCCCCCTGCCTCTCTCTTACAAGGACCCAGTGATTACACTGGGCCCATGGGATAATTCAGGGGAAACTCCCCTTCTCTCCCCCCTCTGCAGATCACATCTGTGAAGCCCCTTTTTGCTGTGTTGAGGTAACCAACTCACAGCTTCTGGCGATGAGGATGTGGAAATCTTTGGGGAGCTATTCCTCTGCCTACCGCACAGTCTAAGAGAGAAATTCGTGGAATGGAGTGCTCTGGGCCTTGACTACAATCCCTTTCCTCTGCAGTTTTCAGAGGACTGACACACAGTTTACTTTTGTTTTTTGCTGTGCACTGATCCTGGGAAGTAGAGGAAGGCAGGCAGCATGGAGCCCATTCTGTAAGGGAAGCCGAGTTGGGGAGACCCAGTGCCTGAGACAAACAGCCAGAGAGAGTCGGGCCCAGAGCTTTTCATCAGCATCTTCTCTCCTGGCCATGTGCCACTAGAACATTGTTCTCACTGGTGGCCTGAGGCAATTCCTCAGGTAGTCGCCTCCCCCAGTCTAGTGGAGGAATCCCTCAAGGGGAGCCCGCTCCCTCAGCCCTCATTCTCCCCTCAGCAATCAGTCTTCTCCTGACCAGAACAAGGAGGGAGGGCGTGAGAGAAGGAAGGAACTGGAAGAGAACCTCCAACCTCAGCACAGAGCCCCAGACCTTGATGTCCACTCACCTTGGGGATGTCCTTGACAGTGGTCCAGACAGATGGTCCCAGAGATTTCCACACCAGAGGCAAGCTCTGGTTCTTAGAAAAGTCTTACAGCAAACCTCCTGGGCATGTCACTGTGGTTTATGGTTTTGCCTTTGAGTGCTGCTGACCAGGGGACCAGGCTCCCTCCCTGCCCCACAGATACTGGAAGGCAGCTACCAGGAACCTACTGGGGTATCTCCAGGCTTCCCCCCACCCCCACCCATTGTCGATGGCTTCTAAGTGCCAGACACTATTCCAGGAACCGGGATCCAGCCGCGAGTCTGACTGGCAAGTGGGCCCCAGGCCCTCACGCTTCAGTGGGAGCAGGCCAACAGAAGGATGGGGTAAGGATTCTGAGGATAGCGAAAAGGGATGAGACGACAGAGGTTGACAGCGACTCAGGGGCCAGTGCTGTCCCCACTCCAGAGAGGAGAGAGGTGGTTTAGGAAGGGCAATGTTGAGATGCTAATCTGCGGTTTACTCCAGAGCTCCCCTTGCTCCTCACCCCTACTCTGTGTAGCCTAAAAGTCTCCCCTTGAGTCCTTCTCCAGGGAGAGGAAGGGCAGTTTGAGCATGGGGGCGGTGTCCCAGAGTCTTCACATCATCCCTGAAACTGAAGTCAGTCCCTTCTGGGGACAGAGTCCAGCTGGGGCCTGACTTCAGTGTCCAGAAGAATCTAAGATGGCCGCCGAGTGCTGGCTGTGTCACGTTCTGGTGAGGAGGCCAGGAGTATGATTTGTTGTTTCAGAGGGCGGTGGCCAGATGTGAGGGGAGTGAGCCAGATGTGGGGAGTGAGCCAGGTGTGTCTGTGGAGGCGAGATGGAAGCAGCAGCCTGACCTGGGGGAGACAGCCCAGGGTGAGGGCGGGCAGCAAGATGGGAGGGGCTGGAGAACAGGCTGCTCCAGCCTTGGGCCCTAAGAGGGTGGCTGTCCCTGGGAGGGGACGGTGCATCCTGTGAAGGAAACACAGTTTCTATTTCGGGAGGCTATTTAGCCTCTGCAAAGAGTGGCTGACGACATGCCCGGCACATGGCTGGGTGGAAATAAACTGAGACATAAAGCAGTAATTGAGGTTGTGGCCTCTGTCGACCCAGCCACGGCTTCTTCCCTGGACTCCAGAAGGTTGCTGGAGGCAGGAGGCAGAGGGTGGGGGGTAGGGACACTGCTCCAGCTAAAAGATGCTGGTCCCTGCCCTGCCCTCCACCCCCAGAGCTTTCTCCTATTGGGGCCGCAGCTCCTGCTGTGGGGACACAAGGAGGGCCTGCCGCCTGACCTATTGCCTTCTTACCTTCAGTAGCCCACCTCCAGTGAAACCTCCCCCAGGAAAGCTCCCCTGATACATATTCTGCCGTTCCCAGGTTGTGATTAATCACTACCCCCTGAGCACATATGTTAAAGTTGGAAATCCACTTTGAGATGACCCAGCTCTGTATCGTAGGCAGACTAACCTTAGCTCCCCGCAGAGACACAGGACTGAACTCAAGGGAGTCCCTGGAATTGAAGGCAAAATCATGCACAAAATCAAATGGTGGATAAACATAATGTGGTAGAACCCCACTGGGGAATATTATATGGCCGTAGAAAGGACTAGAGCACCGACAGGTGCCATGACATGCATGAGGCTGGACACGAGCTGAGTGAAAGCAGGTGGACACAAGAGGCCGGACAGTATGTGATTCCACTTATTGGAAACATCCAGAATACAGGCAAATCAATAAAGAAAGGAGATCAGTGGTTGCCTGCAGCCCAGGTGAGATGGGAATGGGGAGTGACTGCTTGATGAAAAAGTTCCAGAACTAGATAGTCGTGATGGTTGTACAGCTTTGTGAGTGCACTAAACACCTCTGAATTGCATTTATTAAAATGGTGAATGTTACATTTTTTTACCATAATTTTTTAAAAAATCTAAATGCACATATCAGGGGAGAAACTTCCTAGCTTTGCTTAGATTTTTCCAAAGGTTAAGCAGCTCTGATCTGGTCTAACACCTTCATGAAGCAGATGGTGAGACAGAAGCCCAGAAAGTGGATGGGACCTATCCAAGGTCACCCCGGGGGGATGGCAGCAGAGCCCAGTCAGGCTGTGTACCTGCCTAACCAAGCACCTCTCCCACCCTCTTCTTCCATTGTCCTTTAGTCTCTGCAGAACCCTCCCTGAATGGCCCTCAGGCCTCTGCTTGCTCCCAACCTGCCTACTCTACTCACAAGCTATGCAATCTCCCAAAGCTAAAAGGCTTTCCAGAAGCTGGGCTCTTGGCTTGAGTTCGTGAATGTTTGTCTTTAGCTCTAGAGTGGACTCTGAGGACCCAGAGGGAAAGAGAGAATGTTTCTTATTTTCCTCCATATGTCACAAAGCTCCAAGTTGCTTACTTCAAGAAAGAATTCCCTGTTCACGTTCAAGGAGTGGAGTTAGCAGACAGCCTCTAATGAACATTCTTTGCCCCAGAGGTCTACCACTCTGTGCGATATGCAACACAGTCTGAGGCTCTCCCAGCCCAGTCCCACTTCCTCCCCCTTCATCTTTCCTAGGCCCTACCACATCCCCAATCCTCCAGGCAATAAACACTTTGCATTCCCAACCCCATCTCAATGCCTACTTCCTCGTGAGCCCAGAAGACACAGTGATCAGCTTGGTATTATCATAAGTGCTCTATAAATGTTCATGGAGTGGACTGAACTGGGGACTCTCTGAGGGGGAGTTGGAGAGAGTGGAAGGAAGCTGGTGTTTGGGCCCCTGAGAGCAAAAGAGAGGATGCCCAGGGAGGATGTTTCAATCATAAGGAGTGACCATATAGAGGGGGCATGAAGAGGCTGTGCCCCCTGGGGCAGGCAGGGAGCCCAGAGAATCATCACGCTTTAGGGCTCTAGGGAAAAAAATACACGGGGTGCAATTATAAAGTGGAGACCACAGAGGGGCTACTTTAAATTAGGGAGTCAAGGGCGCCTGGGTGGCTCAGTGGGTTAAAGCCTCCGCCTTCAGCTAGGGTCATGATCCCAGAGTCCTGGAATAGAGCCCCGCATCCGGCTCTCTGCTCAGCGGGGAGCCTGCTTCCCTTCCTCTCTCTCTACCTGCTTCTCTGCCTACTTGTGACCGCTGTCTCTCAAATAAATAAATAAAATCTTTAAAAAAAAATTAGGGAGTCAAGGGCTTTATCTCCAAGGACAGAAACCAGCAGTGTGAGAAGGGCCCAAGTCGGGGTAAAAGCCTGAATTATTTGGGAGGTGATGGAGGGCCTGTAGGGAGCGCGGGCGGGTGTAGGACACAGGCGCCCAGAAAGGACAGGCAGGGGCCACCGAGTCCCTGAAACCCACGAGAAGCCACGCAGGGGGTTTCAGCCTGGCGTGAAAGGAATGACCCGGCGGCAGTCGCCTGGAGACGCAGAGGGAAAGCCGGAGCCCCGGCCGCCCGTACCCTGCCGTCCTGCCCACCTCCCCCAGTACTGGGTGCCTCGCCCCGCTCCCCCTGGCAGCTGACGTCACGGCGCTCTCCAGCGCCCCTGTGACGTCACGCCCCGCTGGGCTCCTACTCCGCGCGCGGGAGGAGTGGCCCGCGGCGGGCGCGTGGGCGTGGCCGGATGAAAAAGATGGCTGCCAAGCAGTCTCCGCCCAAGTTGATCGGTGGGTGCGCGCCTCTGCGCGGGACGCTGGTTGCTATGGACGCGTCGGCGGCCGCTGGCGGGAGGGCGCGCGCGCGGGGTCGCTGGGGTGCCGCGCAGCCTCGTTATCCCAGGTCCCCGCGGCGCAGGGCCGCGCTCAGAGCGCGGGCGACACCATGAAGTCTCTAAAGAAGGAGTCCCGCCTAAGAATACCTGCAAACAGATTCTTGGAGGCTGCAGAAGCCATTAAAGGTTGGCGCTGGCTGCCTTGGGAGCTCAGGAGAACCCGACAGGGGCTGGGGTTTTTGGATGGGATTCACGACACGGGGCCTGGAGGACGGGGGTGACAGCAGGATGGAGGTAAAGATCACGGGGGAATGGGGTACGGAATAAGGCGTACCCCATACCTCAGGGATGATGTACAAGGCAGCGCGACCCGCGAAGGGAGGGGGTCCAGTACCCTGGGCCTTGGGGATGGGGACATAGGAACACTGACAGAGGCCTCAGGGATCAACTGCTGGGGAGATGGCTTGGGGCAGGAAGGCATAGGAGACCTCTACGTCTAACCATATCTTAGGGTGGGACTCAGAAGGCAGGAGCCCTCCACGGGGTGGGGTGCAGAAGAGTCAGGAAAGAGTTTCAGAAGGGCCAGGAACTGGAGTCCTTGGGAAAAGAAGTTCAGGAAAGAATGCAAGAAACATGTGGAGGTGGTGAAACCAACACCTTGGGCGGATTCTTGAGAATGTTCACCTAAGAGACCCGCTGGAAAAACCCAGAAGAAATGACTAACTCGGCCAGTTCTGTTTCCCACCACGTATATCCGTCCTTTCGGGATGGATAACACCTATCCCAGTTGTTTAACCTGGAGCCCATTGCAGACATGACTACTTCCTGGCCGCCTCAGCTACCCTCTGGTTGCAGGTGGCAGGGTCCCGGGGTGTCCTAACTGCACACTGACCCCCCTGGACATGTTCCCATTTGCAGCCCACCCCCTGTTTCCATTTACTGAGGGTCTGCTGTGTGTGGGCACCGTGCTGGGCAGCAATGGTGTCAGTATCCACTGTGTGACCCCAGCCCACAAGAAACGCAAAGTCTAGTGACCTGTGGGAGGAGGAACCAAATATGAGTGCTGCAATATTGGGATCCCTAAGTGGTTATGGGGGCTCAGAGTACCTGACCCAGGCCTTAGATGCTAGAATCTGAGGGGAAGGTTTTCTGAAGAAGGTGGCATCTGTGGCTGGCCTCCTTCCTCCCCTCCCCCACAAAAGGCAGTTTGCTTCTCCAGGCTAGCAGGAGCCGTGTGAGCTAAAGCATGGAACTAGGACACTGGTGGCCAGGGCAGAGGTGGTGGGTGTGGAGGAGAGGGAGGGAGCCAGACAGGGCTACACAGGTAGGCAGGGGCCAGACCAAGCAAGGGCTTCACTTGCTAAGTCAGAGTCTGGACGTGCTCTTGCAGGCGCTGTGGAGACCCAAAGCCTCAGAGCAGTGGTGAAAAGCTCAGTGGGAGGAGAGGGGGAGGTCTGCCATCAGCAGGGACCCCTGGGAGGCCTGCTTAGTCAGTATGGCTGGCTTTAATCCCTCTTTGTAGTATAAAAGTCCAATTTAGGCTGAGTTGAGATGCTGTTTCATGATACAACTTTCTTAAGATTTAGAGAGGGACAACATGAGGGGGGGGAGGGGCAGAGGAAGAGAAACAGACCCCCCACTAAGCAAGGAGCCCTCTGAGGACATGGGGCTTGATCCCAGAACCCCAAGATCATGACCTGAGCCAAAGGCAGACACGTAACTAGCTGAACCACCCAGGCACCCCTCATGATCTAATTCTTAATAGTGGACAGAGAAAGAAAAGGAGCTGGGAACTTTTCCCAAGGGCAGTCAAGGTCTTTCCTAGCTACTGCCTCCTGCATACCTAGTTTCTGGATCTTATCAGATTTGAACTTTCTGCTGTACACAAATCAAGGAACGATTTATCACTACATAGTTATTTTTAAGAAGGGGAAATGTAATTTGTTAAATAGCCATTTGAGTTGAGAACGTGCATCAGGGTGAGGAGGGGGAAAAAAACCTGTTTAGTTTAGCATGCAAGATACCTTTTTTTCCTCCTAAATATCTCAGGGGACGTTGGTAATGTAGTAGAACAATACTTTTATTCCCCCCACCCCCGATATAATACACTAATCCACAAATATGATCTTATGCTGTATTTCTCCAGGGTCTCTGAATTATAAGCAAAAAGGCAAGCAAATATTGTGACTATGAATCTGTTTAGGGATGCGAGCCCTTTTGCCTTCCAAGTTTGTCCCTGCTTTTGTTACGAAACTGGGAAGATTCCCAGCAGTCCCAGATGCCCCTCCCTGATCAAGTAAAGCTCAGCCCTGGTAGGGACATCGTCTCCCTTGGTTCCCCCAGTGCAATCTGGGGGAAGTTCTCAAAGACCCTGATCAACACGGAAAAAGGATAACATCTAGATAACACAAGAAACAGAAAACTCAAGGCCTGGTTTCTTCTCCAAGGCTTCCCCCGCTTTCCTCCACTCCTACCCGGCCTGAGCACCTTGCTTCCAGCTGCCTGGCCTACCTCCAGCCAAAATGTCCCCCAACTGCCCTGTGCAAGGGGGCTGGTCTTTTACCCCCTCACGGCTGCCAGGATCAAGGGAGAAATGCCAGCTGTGGGGCTCACCAGAACCCCCCCTCAGCTTGGCTTTCCAGACCAAAGAACAGGAAAATAGCTGAGCTTCCATAGGTTTAGTAGTGAGACACATCCTGACCCTGCCGAGTACCCTCCCCCAGGTCCTGAAGTGACCCCCACACAATCATCCTTCCTCCCTGCTCTCCCCCGCTTGCCTCTCCATACTACTGCGCTCGCCCGCCCAGCCCCCAGTCCACCTGGCTTACCCTCATTGGATGAATCACTCTGAAATGCTGCTTTTACCAACTGCACCCTCCTGGACCAAACCTCCTTCCTGCCAGTGAGAAGACAAATGCTTCAGCCTTACTTTACCAAGCTAACATGCCCTGATTTTTCTGTCATCCCTAATGGCACCCCCACCTCCCCCAACAAGCCTTCTGTGTCGCCATGCCCCCACATATGCCATACTCAGCCCTGCCTCCCCCTTTGCTCTGTGACCTCACCTGGAACAGCTGTTTGCTGCTCTGCCTGTCCCAAGGTTTCTGGTCCTTCGGGGCCTAACTCAGCCTCTGACCCCTGCACGTGCTCTTCTGGACCTTTCTTTACAGCCCTAACCTGTAGGATCCACATCCATTTGTTCCTCCTTTGATGTGTAACCAAACACCTGGTCTTTGCCACTAACTCAGGGCCTTATGTGATGCTGGTGTATGTTAGTGTCTGCTGCTGTTTTCAGCTCCTCAAGAGAAGGAGCCCTATCTTCACCTTTTATACCACCACCTCTGGAGTTCATAGCACAGAGAAATTGCTTGGTAAATATTCTGTAGGGTGAATTGAAGTTTAAAATGTATATATCATTTTTCCAAAGTATTCCTTAACTAGAACATACTGCTCCCTGACTGTATGTTATACCAGAGCTTTGAACTGCATCCAAGATAACCTCAGAAAAGCCTCAGAGCAGAGTTTCACGATTTTGGAAACCTTTAGCAATGTTGAAGGTTTATAAATTTACACATGGTGATTAGACACCCACCAGTGAAAAGCACACATCTGGAGATGTGTAATCCCTTGGGAAGCTGTAGATCCAGCCGAGGTGACAGACGGAGGAAGCAAATGTCCTGGAAAACATAAATAATTCCAAAATAGTTATTTATGTGAAGTCTATTTATTTATTTACTTAACCCCTACGCCCAGTGTGGGGCTAGAACTCATGACCTGAAGATTGAGAATCACATGTTCCTCCGACTGAGCCAGCCAGGCGCCCCCAGGTTCCAAAATGTGTATTAAACCCAGCCTGCAACTGCTTCCCGTTATCTCTTGGATGACCACCAACACAGGTGACTTTGGGGAGAAGGGAGAGAGGAAGTAGAAATTCAAGCCTAAGGGTGCACCTCCCCGTGGGGCAACAGATGGGACCAGAACGTGGGGTTAAGCCCATCTGCCCTGTTTGTGCGCGTGCGCGCACGTGTGTGTGTGTGTGTGTGTGTGTGCGCGCGCGCACGCGAGTGTGTGTGTGTACGCACGCACACCGAGCCCTGCGGTTTCACTGACAAATACTCCTGGGTGTCTGCGGACCATGTTGCCGAGGAGAGGACTCTGACCGATAGGCCCCATTTAGAGTTACGCTGTTGGGATGATTCTGGCTTGGGTGTTTTGGCCACCATGTGGCCACTTCCTACAAAATATTTGATTTGGGTCATCAAAACCCCCGCTTTGATGTTTGAGTGATAATGGCCCCTTGAACATTAGAGCACTCTGAGTAGCAGTGGACAAAACCAAGTTTTGGTTTAAAGTCCCTAAAGGCTGGACTTGGGCTTTCTTTTGCGTATTCTGTGTCAGGCCTTAACCTAAGAACATTCTAAACCAGGGGCAGCAGCCAGAGAAACAAAATGCATTTGAAACTGTAAACCCACGTCTGTGGAAGGAAGACAGGGAGGGCGTCCTGTCTGGGGAGCGACTTGCTCTGTCCACGAGTTCTCAGTGCTGCGCTCCTGCCGGCCTGTGCAAGAAAGAGGGTCAGATCTCTCCACTTTCCTCCAGTCCCATGAGCCGCTTTTGTCAAGCCCTTCATTCCCCCCATAGACTCCTTAAGACCCCCCCATTCCAGCTCGTGCCCCTTATCCATTCCTTGCCATGTTATGACCCTCAGGGTAAAGACCAAAGTCCTTTACACAGCTCACTAAGCTCTGAGCCATGTGGCAACTACTTCCCTCCCCAGGCACAGCTTCCTACCCCCCACCTCGCTGCTCTCCAGCTATTTAAAAAATGTGCTTGGAGTTCCAGATGCCCACTCTCTTCTGTTGCCTCTAGGCCTCTCCGTGCTCTTCCCTTTGGAATGCCTATTCTCCAGAGCCTTTCCCGTGTCTAAGCTCCATCATCTTCAGCTCATAGTGTAAACACCACCTAGTCAGGAAGCCCCCACTGACCTCCCCACACATGGAGCTGGGGTACTTCCCTGGACACCCCCATAGTGACCCTAGTTCAGGGAACCTGTCTGATAGTCTTGTTTGGGCTTGTACTCTTGGAGGCCCGAGACTCTGCTTTATATCCCCAGAACCTAGCACAATGCCTAGCGAGACGCTTAAACAGTATTTATTAAATGAAAGAATGTGAAATAAATGCTCAGGGGTGAAGGTTCTGCTTTGCCCAGAGCATCCGCATTTTAGTCAGTGTCCTAAGAAACCTGACGTCTTCACCTAGAACAACGTGTCAATGCCGCTAATGCGGAGAGCTGGGAAAGCATCTAGTCCTGTTGTCCCAAACTCCTATGCTTCAGAACCACCGAGGGAGTTTTTACAAAATACAGTTCCCTTGGCCCTGGCTCCAGGAAGTAGCTAGGAAGCTCTATTAGTAAAACTCTTCAGAAGACCCTCAGGCAGACATTTGACAAATATTTGGAAAACATTGATTTATTCGGGCTTTCTCTTTTTACAAAAAGGAAAACAGAGACCAGGAGAGGCTAGGTGATACACCCAAGGTTGTAGAGCTTATAAAGGGCACATCCTGGAACGGACTATCTTCCGATCGCAACTCCAGCTGCAAAAGTTCCAGTCACTGTAGCAGGCCAAGGGGGACAGAGAACTTTGAGAGAGTTCTCCAACTTTGAGAGAGAACTCCAAGCCACCTTGGTAGCCTCTGCTGTGTCTCTAGTTGTTGAGCTATGCCTTCTACCATGAACTCTAATGTAGATAGATATTAGCTTTTATATATTAGAATATATGTATCTCTATTAGAGTATACACTGTACCTATATTTATATTTCAGCAGTGGTACCTTTCTGCTTCTCTTTAGAAAAGAAGAGGACAAAGATAGCTGAACAGCCCACACCCCCCATTCAGGAAGAACCTGAGCCTGTCAGCAATGTCCTACAAGGGGATGACATTCTTGCCTTAGCCATTAAGAAGGAAGATCTAAAGAAGGTAAGAATGAAGTCCAGGATCCTTTATTGCAGGAGCATTTCTGGGTCAGTCCGCCTGGTCGGGAACATCAACCGTGCCCACTCTCTCTCCACCATCTCTCCACCCAGAGGGAGTGTCTAATTCCATAGAAAAATCGAACATGGATTCTTTGCACTTTTGCATCTAAAGGAATTTTTTAAAAAGATTTTATTTATTTATTTGACAGAGAAAGACACACAGAGAGAGGGAACACAGGCAGGGGGACTGGGAGAGGGAGAAGCAGGCTTCCTGCAGAGCAGGGAGCCCAATGCTGGGCTCGATCCCAGAACTCCGGATCATGGCCTGAGCTGAAGGCAGACGCTTAACAACTGAGCTACCCAGGCACCCCCATCTGAAGAAATTTACTACGTGGTTTATTTTAACATTGCTGAGAGTCCTAGAGAACCATAGGGAAATGACATGTTCAGGTGTCTTGCT
This sequence comes from Neogale vison, assembly GCF_020171115.1. Taxonomy (NCBI): domain Eukaryota; kingdom Metazoa; phylum Chordata; class Mammalia; order Carnivora; family Mustelidae; genus Neogale; species Neogale vison. The sequence goes on along the minus strand of NC_058095.1, from coordinate 45,373,244 downwards.
TCCCACTGAGGCAAGTGCCAGTCACCCCCATTTCATAGAAGGGAAAATGAGTCTGAGGAGTACACTGTAGGCGTGGATACAGCTGCTGAACCCACACCCCATGCTTTACCCTGGAAGAGTCGGCCACTTCTCACCTGCACTGTCTGGAGGGTTTAAATGTACTTTTTCCCTCCCGGACATCACTGAGACTTTAGTCTGTGGTATAGACATTTCCTCGACAGAGCATATGGACAGAGCTGGAACAACAGATTTGTCAGCCTTCAGGAATTCCACCAAAAATTAGGACCGAGGAGATAGGTGGTGTTTTTCTTCCTCCTGATCTCAAGTGGAATTCTTCTGTTTCGTTTTATTTTGGTTTTTTGGGTTTTTTTTTAAGCAACACATTCCTCGCTTCATTGAGACACAAGATCGACCTGCTGTTACCCAGAAATTTATCATTCGGAAACTCAAGCCCAAGGATCCGAAGAGGAAGGTCTGCCACTTAGTTGCACATCCTGCTACCCCAGATGCAGCCACGAAGCCCCTGGACTACTCTGGTATGGCCCAGGCTTGACCCTGGCAGCCTTGGCCTCTGAGTTCATGGGCCCAGCCTTGGGAGGAAAATGGGTCACCAGCAGAAAGTAACTGCCTTGAAACATTGACATGAGCTAGTCCCTCCCTGCCATCCCCCCAGGCCCAGGCGACAGCTTCCATGGCTGTGACCAGATCCTGCCTCACCACATCCTGGGGAGTCTCCAGGACTTTAAGAGAATTGCCATTGCTCAAGGGAACACCCAGGTTGGTTTGCGCAGAGCTATGGGGAGGGGAGCAGTCACTGGAGCCATTCCAGTGGTACCCACCTGGTGGAACCAAGCACGACTTGGGGACTGGGGTTAGACAGTTCCCTCCTGGGCCCTGGAATCTGAAAAGCTCATGACCCTCCCCCTGAAAGAGTGAAGCCCCCTTAGACTGGCTTCAGCTGAAGCCAGCAGTTCACCATAAGGATACAGAGGTGCCTCAAGGAACCCCAAAGCCAGAGTGTGCGGGGCTCCAGTTAGAACCCAGAGAGGCACTGGGGCTCGGGGTTCCTCTTCCTCCACGCACCACTGGCTTTATCAGCCCTTCGCCAAAGCCTGGCCTGCTCGCCTCTTTGGTGCACACGGTGGAGGAGGGCAGCTTCTCGCAGCTCCTGTGACTGCACGTCAGTCTGTCTGTCTGTCTGACTTGAGCTTTGCTGGCTTTCGGCTCCTTTGCTTCCTTGGCTCCAGGCAAAACACCTCTGCCGGGTCAGGTGCTAAGAGGCCTGGGGTCATATAAAAATGGCTCTGTCACCCTGCCCATGAAGGTGTCAGTTAGCATCAGTTGTGAGGGGACAGAGAGACTGAGAGTTGCTATGTCAGGGTCCAGAAGAGGAGGGACTCTGAGCAGGGGGGGAGGACGGCAGGGGGTGAGGCCTGGAGAAGTCTCTACTCTCGCCACCCCACCCCCCTGACCCGGCCACCACCATCCCGCCAACGCCTGCTTCTTACCCCTTTGCATGCTCTCCCTGTCCTTTTCAGCTGGCTGAGCTGATCCCCACCCCGCTGGCTCTGGTGACACTCATGTCGGTGAAAGAAGAGCCAAAGGAGAAAGCCCCCAGAGAAAAGAAGGCACATCCCTGGGCCCCACCTCCTCAGCACAACTTTCTCAGAAACTGGCAGCGCCACATCGCCTTGCGGAAGAAGCAGCAGGAAGCCCTCAGCGGTGAGCACAGTGGACAGGATTCCCTCCCAGGCCTCGGCCACCACCAAGGCTCCGCTGCTGCGTTTTCCTGTGGCTCCACCTGGCCGAAGGCTGGATGCAGCCTGGTCACATTGTGCCCTCCACCCCCTCCACCCCCAAGTGCTTCTTGCTTTTAGTGGGTCCCAAAATCAGCCCAGCCTGGGGCTGACGGCGCAGGGCTACGTTCCTGTTCTGACCTGAGGGAGGAGCTGCATTCTTGGCTCTCACCTTTCCAGAACACCTGAAGAAGCCAGTGAGCGAGCTGCTGATGCACACTGGGGAGACCTACAGACGGATCCAGGAGGAACGGGAGCTCATTGACCGAATACTTCCAACACAGCATGATGGGAAGGTAAGGACAGAGTTCCCAGGTGCTCTGTGAGGAAGGGGGTTCTGGATCCAAGGATGGCTGCCTCAGGTTGCACAATTAGGAACAAGAAAATTGGGGCACCTGGTGGCTCAGTCGTCAAGCGTCTGCCTTCAGCTCAGGTCATGATCTCAGGGTCCTGGGATTGAGCCCGGCATCGGGTTCCCTGCACGGCAGGAGGCCTGCTTCTCCCTCTCCCACTCCCCCTGCTTATGTTCCCTCTTTCGCTGTGTCTCTCTCTGCCAAATAAATAAATATAATCTTTAAAAAAAAAAAAGAACAAGAAAATATGCTCGTTGCAAGGCATTTTGAAGCTCCTAAGGCCTTTACTGTTACAAGGCTTTCAGGGGCCTGACTAGTGAGGTTACTCAGCCTGTGGTGGTCTGAGGTAGTCAGTTTGAGGGAAAAGATAGCATGGTATTGGGATATTAGAATAGTCTCAGTGTTCTCCTAAAAGCCGAGGCTCCAGCTTTCAGGGGGCCTGGGGCACCGTCCTCTGGCATGTTTTGTCAGTTCAGTGCCTCTATGGGCCTGTGCCATCCTTCTGGGGCTACAGAAGAGCACAGTGGGTGCTTCTATCCTGCTCTCAGCAGCAGGGAATCCCCCACTAGGGAGAGCATCTGAGGTCTGTGGCACTCTTGTCCCGCTGGGCACCCCCCATCCCCGCCTCCACCAGCCTCTCTCCAAAGTGCCCAGGGGCTGTGACTCCCCTGTCCTTCCTTGCCAGACCTGTGAGGAGACCAGTGGGTTCTGGAGTCGCCTGGAATACCTGGGAGATGAACTGACGGGTCTGGTGATGACAAAGACAAAAGCTCAGCGTGGCCTCCTGGAACCCATCACTCACGTCAGGAAGCCCCAGTGTATCCAGGCAGAGATGGGTGAGGAGCGGGCTGGAGACGTGACAGCAGCTTGTGGCTGGCCTAGGAGGGGGAATGGCATGGCTCCGGATGAGAATGGCCTGGGATGGAGGCCCAAAACCCCCGGAGGTCCAGCCCCCCTGCAGAAAGACAGTGATGGAAGGGGGAGGGGGGCAAGTGGGAGCAGGAGCTGTGGGGCTGCTCTGTCCACGTGGCCGCCATGGCTCGTAGTCATCGAACTCCTGGAACATGGCTGGCATGGACTCAGGTGTGCTGTAAGAACTGCACACTGGGTTTCGAAGATTGGTACTAAAAGATATACTTTATTAATCATTTTGATATTGATTACATGTTGAAATGATACTCTTCTCGATCTTGGGTTAAACTGTATTAATGAAGTGAATTTCACCTGTTTCTTTTCGCCTTTCCCAGTGTGGCATCTCAGGAATTTTCCGTGACATTAGTGGCTTGCTTTTGTGGTTTGCATGCTATTTCTCTGCTGGGCTCGGGCCCCAGCTGTGTTGGGTCTGCGAACTCCAGTGGGTTTCTTAAGCCCTCTCGTCCTCAGTTTCCCCACCTGTAAAGTACTGTGGGAGTGTTCAGTGGGACAGGGTGTAGCAGTAGGAGGTTTTGGCTGACTGTTAAATACTCAGTCAGATGTGGCTGATGTTGTGATTATAATCCAAAGGTTTGCAGGGTTCTGAGCTGGTCGTGCAGGACTCCTGCACAGGGCTGCTGAAGCAGTAGGGTTGGGGTGGGAGGACGGAAGTCAAGCCTCACAGGGAAGCTATACTTTCCTCTTTCCCAGAAGCGGTGCTGGGGTGGGTGCTTGTGTCGCCCCTGATTAGTGGGTGGGGAAGAGACCCCCGCAGCCGACTGTGCTGAGGGCCCCTGGCCTCGCCGCTCTAGGATTGCTGGCCTGGAAGGAGGCTGGGTATCGCTACACCTGGGATCGGAGTCTGTTTCTGATCTACCGACGCACAGAGCTGCGGAAGCTCATGGCAGAGCTGGATTTCAGCCAGCAGGTACGCCTTTGGGCAGTCCCAAGCCCCTCGTGATGCGCCTATCTTTGGTCAGCTAATCTTCCCTTTCTCGGTCTCTCTGAGGATATTGACGGCCTGGAGGTGGTGGGCCAAGGGCAGCCATTCACCACTGTGAAGGTGGAAGACTTCAGAGTATTTGACAGGAACCAGGAAAGCTCCTCAGAAGACACAGTGCCCTTGTGAGTCGGCCTGGGCCCCAGGGAGAGGGGTCGGGGAGAGTGGCTTCCCCCGGCACCTGCAGGATAAAGGCAGACTCCCCACTCCGAAATCCAGGTGCCTCCATCCCCGCCTCTCTCTGGGCCCCTCCTAACACCTGTGCCAGCTTTTTCTGTGACCATCTGCTCCCTCCCAGCAACCAGCCCCTAACGGGGATTTCCCTGCCATTCCTTTGCTAGTAAATGCCGTGTGTGCTGCATGGCCATGCGCGAAGAGTCTCTGTGTGTCCCAGCAGCACCTGCCTGTAGAGATAGAGCGGGACGAGGCCCGAGTAGAGCTGAGGGTACTCCATCAGAGGGCAGAGCCCAGCAACTGTCCAGGCCATTTCCCTGGGTGCCATGGGGCAAGACTGGGGTAGCCTCCGGGGAAGTAAGCCCTTGGTCTTTCTTACAGAGACTTGGCCAGTTACCCTGATGTGGTCCCCATGCCTATTCTTGGCCCTTCTCTTCTGTTCTGTGGGAAGCCAGCTTGCTGGATCAGAGGCAGTAACCCACAGGACAAGGTAAAATGGATTCCACCCTCGCCCACCTGCTGCAAGGGCCTCCCTCGGGTGCAGTCCCAGGGTGACTGTGGCAGTCACAAGCAGCCTGGACAGTCACCTCTTTGCATTTATCTGGTCATACATTTAGCATGTCTGAAAATGGTAACAGGAGTGCTAACTTGCACCAGAATAAAATCACGAGGCTGAAAAGAGACTGTCACAAGCCACCCAGTTTGTACCCAGCCCCCAAGCATGTAAATAAGCAAACCTCAAACAGGTATGGCTTCGGGGCACCTGGGTGGTTCAGATGGTTAAGTGTCTGCCTTTGGCTCAGGTCATGATCTCCAGGTCCTGGGATCGAACCCCACAACAGGATCCTAGCTCAGTGTGGAGTCTGCTTCTCCCTCTGCCCGTCCTGTGCGCTCTCTCTCTCTCTCAAATGAATAAATAAAATCTTTTTTAAAAAAACAAACAGGTATGTCTTCAAGAAGGTTCTAAAATACTCTTCAAAGGCTCCTGAGTGGCTCATTTGGTTAAGTATCCAACTCTTGTTTTCGGCTCAGGTCATGATCTCAGGGTCATGAGATTGAGCCCCATATCAGCTTCCATGCTGGCCGTGAAGCCTACTTAAGATTCTGTCTCTCCTGGGTGCCTGGGTGGCTCATTCAATTAAGCGTCTGCCTTGGGCTCAGGTCATGATCTCAGGGTGCTGGGATCGAGTCCCCCGTTGGGCTCACGGTTTAGTGGGGAGTCTGCTTCTTCCTCTCTCTCTGTTCCTCCCCCTGCTCATGCCCTCTGTGTCTTTCTCTCTCAAATAAATAGTCTTTTTTTTTTTTTAAGATTTTATTTATTTGAGAGAGAGAGAGACAGCAAGAGAGGGAACACAAGCAGGAGGAGTGGGAGAGGAAGAAGCAGGCTTCCCGCTGAGCAGGGAGCCTGACATGGCTCCATCCCAGAACCCTGGGATCATGACCTGAGCCCAAGGCAGATGCTTAACCAACTGAGCCACCCAGGTGCCCCTAAATAAAGTCTTAAAAAAACCAAAAACCAAAAAACTAAAAAAAGATTCTCTCTCTCCTTCTTTCTCTGCCCTTCCCCCACCCCGCCCTGCCCACCCCACCCCCACTCCTGCTTGCAGGCAAGCCCAGCTCTCTCTTGCTTTCTCTCTTAAAAAAAAAAAAACAAAAAAACTTCAGATCTAAGGAGCAGAACTGCTCATCAGATACACAATCTGTTTTCTCTCCCCTTCTTGCTGTGGATGGCAGCCTCAGAGACAACCGCTACTGGAGGACAATGCTTGCACTCAGAGCACCCAGGCCCTGGAGCACTGGGACATGGGACTTTCAATGCCAAACCCAGAAAAGTTGCTTTCAAACCAGGATGAATTGGTCACCGGACGCCAGAGCCTCCCTGAGAGGCATTTCTCTTACCTCCTCCTTCCCTAGAAGCATGTTGGAATTGCCGTCCGCTTGACCTTCGAAACTCTAGAAGGAGAGAAGACATCTTCGGAGCTGACCGTGGTCAATAATGGCACAGTGGCCATTTGGTACGACTGGCGGCGGCGGTCCCAGCCGGACTCTTTCCAAGGCCTGAAGAGAAACAGGATGCAGCGGTTTTACTTTAACAATCGAGAAGGTACCTGGCTGCCTCACTCCCTGCCTCCTGTCCTCTAAGAAGCCATGGTCGGCCTAATGCTCCTGCAAGGTTGAGCCGCTCTCCCCTGCCTATTCCCTCCCATTTCTTCTGTGAATTATGTCCTCTCCCAATTGTTTATGTCTGTAGGCGGTGGGGGTGGTCGAACTCTTGAGAACACAGAGCAGTGAGTCACCAGGGAGCAAAAATTTTCTAGGGGTCCAGTTACCTAATTGCTCGGGCCTGAGGCTAGGACCATCTCCCCCACCATCCCTGTTTGCCTGGGACTTCCCAGTTTTCACACAGAAAGTTCAAAGTCCCACATCCCAGGAGAACCCTCATTTCTGGGCAAACCAGGATGGTCTGTCACCCTGCCTGAGGCTCAGTTAACTGTATGTGCATAGACCTAGGGCTCAGTTAACTGTATGTGCATAGGCTTAGGGCTCAGTTAACTGTATATGCATAGGCTTAGGGCTCAGTTAACTGTATATGCATAGGCTTAGGGCTCAGTTAACCGTATATGCATAGGCTTGGGGCTCAGTTGACTCTATATGCATAGGCTTGGGGCCCAGTTAACTGTATACATGCAGGTTTGGGGCCCAGCTAGCTCCTCTGTGGTGAAAACCTCTGTCTCCGTCCCTCTCAGGTGTGATTCTGCCTGGAGAAACGAAAACCTTTACCTTCTTCTTCAAGTCTTTGCATGCTGGTATCTTCAGGGAATATTGGGAGTTTGGAACCCACCCCACACTACTAGGAGGGGCTACCCTGCAGGTCAATCTCTATGCAGTCTCCCTGACCCAGGACATTTTTAGGGAAGAAAGGAAGTTACTAAAGGTAAGAGACCCAGGACCTTGGCCCCGTGGACACCAGAGAGGTTCCCCTGGACTTCTTGGTGCTGCCTTTGGGAATCCCCTTTCTCCCAGCCCCAGAGGTGAATGTTTCACAGACAAGCAGCTGGTTTTGCTCAACAACACACACTCCCCAGAGCTTTGTGATGTAAAAGGCGGGTGGCATAGAGAGTAGGAACAGCTTTCTGCCGCATCCTGCCTGGTGGCTCCCAGAACTGCTAGAAATACCTTTTGTGTTTGTTCACATTGTCTGACCACTATCTATCCCCTGGGGTCAGATTTAACTTGCAAACCTTTAAAACTAGAGAGAACCCCCTAACTGGTGAGGCTGACCCCCAGAGAGTGAGTGTGGGCTCAGCAGTGGGCACTGGGCCCCAGGTCCGCTCCAGAGCTGGCCAGCTAGGACAGTGCTTCCAGATGCTCTGTAGAAAGCAGCCTGGTTCCTACTGTGGCCGCTGGATACGAGCCAACTCAGGTAGCTGGGGCTCAGCCCACCGGAGCACAGGTGATATGGACAAGTACCACGTCTGCTTTATTTGCTGATGGTAGGCCCCATCTCTCTCAGGAGGAGCCCCTCTACTGTTCCTGTGGCACCCAACAGAGTGGTCAAGCCACGCTTGCAACAGGGCCCAAACCGTGTGACCCCTGCCCCTTGCCCTTCTTCCTAACCTGGGGAAAATGCTGACTCGGTGACCTCTGGCCCCATGAGGGAGTGACATCTCCTGGACTGCTCCCCCACTACAGCCTGTCAGATATCTGGAGATACCCAGGGATTTTGAGTCTGGGAACAGGAGTGTGTGTGTGAGAGAGACAGACAGACAGACAGACAGATGGTGGCAGGAGCTCAACCCCTAGGAAGGCACAAAGTCCTAAGGGCTCTGGCTCCCCTCAAGGAGCCAGGGGGCAACACAGGTTTCAAAAGGCTGAGCTGCCATCTTTTCTCCCCTTCCTGTCCCCAGCACAAGCTGGCTGCCCACGAAGCAGTCACCATCGTGGAGAGTGTGCTGCAGGAGCTGCTGAGTGGGATCCTGACCCCGGAACGTGCACAGTCCCCTGTCGATGCCTATCTCACAGAGGAGGACTTGTTCCACCATAGGAATCCTCGGGTACAGTGCTGGCCCCTGCACCCTCACACCACCACCACCACCAGCCCACCTGCAACCTCGGGCCCGTTCTGAGCATCTGCCATGAGTAACTCACTTTCTCCTCCCAGCAGCCGGGGGCGGGGGGGGTGGTGTACAATTTAGATCCTCGCTTTACAGTGAGGAAACTGAGGCCCAGGGCGGTATTAAGTCATTTGCCCAAGATTACTTAGCAGGTAAGTGGATGCTTGGCCAGAATAGAGCTTCACAGACTCCTTCATTCAAACCCCATCTTGCTTAGAAATGCAAATACAAAAAAAAGCTGTAAGTCGGAGATACTCAGGCGAAAAGGGAAGTGAGGAGCTGCTCTGGCCACAGAGGCTCCTACGGGCTTCTTCCCTGTAGCCTCCATCCGTACTCTGGGGGTGGGAGTCGGGGAGGGGAAACGGGGGAGGCTTCCCGGGACTCTGGGGACCCCTCCCCACCATCTCCCCGTTACGTGGCTTTACTTGCCTTCGCTGCAGCTGCATTACCAGCACCAAGTGGTGCAAAGCCTGCACAGCCTGTGGCGCCAGTACTTGGTCATGCCCTCCAAGGCCGAGGAGGCCCAGCCCGGCGAGGAGGAGCACTTCAGCCCCAGGGCCCAGCCGGCTGTGCCCCTGCCAGCCGCCTTGGAGAAGCCCCCCCTGAACAGGGAGCCTTCAGCACACTTGAAGGGCCCAATCTCCGAATCCCAGCCATCCCGGCAGGAGAATGAGACCCGGAGGGACTCCCGGGATGTTTTGGGCTCCCAGAAGCCTGGAACCAGGGCCCGGGCTGCTCAACGGAAGAGCATTATGGAGGAGATCCTGGTGGGAGAGAGCCCAGACCTGAGGAACACAAAGAGCCTCTGGGAGCCAGATGGCTTTCCCCCGCCTGAGTGGAACCTCTGCCTGGAGGATTTCAGAAAGGTGCTTGCCTGACTCTGCAGGGGTGGGTGGGGTTGTGGTCCCAGGCTGGGTGCCAAGGCACGGAGGGAGGACCCCAGCAGGCACCCAGGCCCCCATGGGCAAAGAGACCCTTCTGAGGGCCCAGGGGAAGCAGTCTCTTGGGTCATCTCTTTTGGTCTTGGGTGCCTAAGCCACCCTGGTGCAGTGAGGGGGGCTCCCTCTCTGACCCAAACACACCTTGGAGAAGAGGGTTCATGGGTACATGGTTCCGGGGGAGTCCCCTCTCCACGGCTGCACCTGCTCCTGGCCGTCTGTCCTCACAGCACCAGCCCTGTCACTAGAGGACGCAGGGACCCCACGCAGGACAGTTGCCCATGGTACCTATGACCCTGCCAGGCAGTGATGGCACTCCCGGAGGAGAACCAGAAGGAAGATGGCCTCATCCGGCTCAACAAAGCAGCCCTGGAGCTGTGCCAGGAGCAGAGGCCTCTGCAGTCTGACTTCCTGCACCAGGTGTGGTAAGTGTACCCCCCACCCAGCCGGCCCTGCCTCCCCACTGTGGCCTCTAGCCCCATCTAGCCTGTGGTTCTGGGCATGCCCCTCGAGAGCCTAGGTGCAGAAAGATGCTGCAGACGCTCCCCGCTCTGCCACCTGCCACAGCAGCCCCTCCGGCCGCCTGCCCCCTCCAGAGCAGTTGGAGCGGAGCAAGTGCCCAGTCTCTCTCCCGTCCTCTCACTCAGTTCCCTCTCAGTGAGCAGAGGAATGGGCCAAGGAGGAACCAGAGGGCAGCGAGGAGAGGGGCACAGCAAGGGCACAGAAAGCCTTGCTTCTCCTGCGGAACTTGCTTGGCTATGGATGGGTGCCTTCAGTGGGGCCTGTTGGGCTGGGCCCAAGCGTAGCCAGGGTCTTAAGCTAACTGTCTCCTGGGCCACTCTTCCCTGGCTACTGCCTGAGGGAAGCCAGATCCCTACCTGAGCTCTGGCACAGGTGCTGGTGAGGCTGCCAGCCCCCTCCACGGTAGCCCCCAGCACCCCTGTTTTAGATGGGAAGGGCCCACGCCTCCACACGTTCAAGGGCAAATGAGTGGTGATGGCTTGGTCCGGTATGCCTTGCTCTCTAGTTTGCAGCTGTGGCGGGATGTGATCGATGGCCTGGTGAGCCATTCCCTGTGGCTGAGGGCTCTGCTGGGCCTGCCTGAGAAGGAGACCATCTATTTGGACATCCCGGAAGAGCAAGGTCAGACTGCAGCCATGCACTGCCTAGCCTTGGCCCCTTGCACGCCCATCTTGTGGGATCTCCGTCAGGTTGATCCTTGGAGTTGGCCCCATTAAACCCTCCTGTCTACTGCCAGGATTTGGGACATAGAAGTGACCTGAGTAACCACCTTTGTCCAGTCCCCTGGTTTTACAGGTGGAGTCCCAGAGAGGTTAAATGACTTGCCCATGCCATAAATGGAGCGGTGGGGGAGCTGGGACTGGAACCAGGCCTCCCACCCCTGCCGTGCAGCTCATGCGCCTGGACTGGGGGCTCTGCTCCTTCCTGGGGGAAAAAGGGCTGAGGATCCTTGGCTTTTCCAACCCTGCCTGTGGGGTCCGTGAGGCCAGGTCACACTGTCTTCCACTCACCCTCCCTTAGATCGAAAGTCTCCTGGCACGGAAGGGAAAATGACTACCACGAAATTTGGGAAGGAGGACCGTAAAGGCACAGCCCAGGAAAGGAAGCAGCTGGGAATCAAAGAGGACAGAAAAGCAGCCAAGTTGCCAGGGAAAGAGGCATGCGGGGACATAGGGTGGGCCCCCAGTGGGGCTGGGGCGGCAGCAGAGGAGCTGTGACAGGCAGGGCACCCAGTCTAGCATGACGCCTTGGCTCTTGAGAAAGCCCTGGGCCTCCCCTGGGGACTCCTGAAGTCCGCGTGTGTCTCTGTCTCTCCAAGCAGGACCGTGCAAACAGCAGGAAGCACAAGGCGAAGGATGACAAGAAACTGATGAAATCGTCAAGTCGGGACAGGCTTTCCTTGGAAGACGCTGTCCCTGACAGCACGACCCCTTCCCAGGAGCCCATAGATCCCCTGGTCATGGAGAAGTACACCAAGAGGCTACACACGGAGGTGAGGGCCTGAGCCCTGTGCCCAGACCTCCCCTCGCTCACACCCACTCTGAGGACCTTCCTCCCCTCCCTCATCCATCCCACTTATTCCACGAAGAGTCAACCCTAGTGTGTCCTGCTGGAAGGTGGAAGCAGAGCTGCCCTCATGAAGGGCATCCCGGTGTGCAAGACAGGCCTCGTGCATAAGCGACACGCCTCATGTGTTGGGTGGCAAGCATTCTGGAAGAGCAAGGGATAGCCCAGGCCGGGGGTTAGGGAAGGCCTGGGTGGGGGTGGGGGAGCTTCACTGAGAAGGTGACATCGAGCAGACTTGAAGGGAGGTGTGGGGTGGCCCTGTGGCCATCGAGGAAGAGTGCCCTGGGCAGAGGGGGCACCTAACCCAGGGGAGGGAGTGGGTCAGGAGGACAGAGGGCAGAGCCACCAAGAGGGAACAAGTCACAGGCCAGGTGGGACTCTGTAGGCCATCGTGTGGACTTGGGGTTTTTCTGAGTGAGAGGAGTCCACAGAGGTTTGACTGGAAGAGTGACACAGTCTGACTTAGAAGACCAGAGGGATGGACCAGAAGCCCCTCCCTTTCTGCAGTTCCCATTCCTGTCTGTGTGAGGTGTGTCTTGGCAGAGAAGTCCCTGCAGGGAGCAGCACATAGAGTGACTTTCCAGCAAGTGTAAGGGTTGTGACATGCTGGACAGCCTGCATGCTGGTTTATTCTTTTTTTTTTTTTTAAGATTTTATTTATTTATTTGACAGATGACAAGTACACAGAGAGGCAGGCAGAAAGAGGGAGGGGCAAGCAGGCTCCACACGGAGCAGAGAGCCTAATGCAGGGATCAGGCTCGATCCCAGAACCCTGCGATCAGGACCTGAGCCGAAGGCAGAGGCTTACCCTCCTGAGCCACCCAGGCGCCCTGATGCTGGTTCAAGTCCTTAGAGGTTCACCCGAGTATGTGTTCCATTCTTTGTTACTGTTTCGGAGGAGAGGTCCACAAAGCCACACTTGATTGTCACCGTGTCTGATGGCGGCACTTTGCCTGTCTCTGGTGTGGACAACTAGGTAGTTGGGACCATGTCACATACACTGGGGTAACGCTCTGGATCACATCTGAGCAGAAGTCCCATTTGCTGCTGGTGACATCACGGCGATGTCTGAAGGTTGATGGGGTTAAATAGGAGTTCGAGGGCTGTCTTCAATGAAGAATCCGCCTGCCCAGGCTCAATGTGCTCCAGCCCCATAGGAGGGCACCGTCCTGGAAACATTTCAGTCCGAGGGTCTGTGATCTTACCAGAAGGAAAGCTGGCCTCTGGGTGGCCAAGGTGGAGCTGGCCCACCACTGGCGGGGTAAATGGGTACTGCTCCCTAGAATTGTCCCTTTCACCACTCCAGGCTCGTGCCCCCATATGTCCCAAGGGCCTGGTGCAGGATTACTTCCCCAGATGGTTTGAAAAATAAAACTATCTGCCAAAACAAAAGTTCTGTAGAAACTCTGCAAGTGTGGTTTTACCCCTTTTGCGGCTCGACATCCTGGTGTAGACCCCTCTGCCCGCATCATGTGCTGGGTGCTGGCTTGTGGGGTGCCTTCCCAAAGCGAACCTCTGCCTATGATTTCACTCCGTTCTTCCAGGTCTACGGGCTGCTGGACACCCTAGTGACTGACCTGATGGTCCTGGCTGACGAGCTCAGACCCGTAAAGGATGTTGAGGAGACTTTGCGTCTTTGCACCTGACTCACATGCCCCAGGGGCCTTCTGGGAAACTGGTTCACAAACAAATCAATAAAGAACCTTCATGTTCCCACCACTTCCTTTAGGCCTTCACGTCTTGGACGTTAGATCTTGATGAAAGCAGCTCATGGCCAGGGTCCCTTGTGTCCCACCTGCTTGAGATTCCCCTCCTCCTAGTTCCCAGAGCCATCCAACAGGAAGAAGGAGAGACACACCTGGAAGGTGATGTGTGGGATAATGAGCGGAAGAGCAGGCTGGCACCAGGATAAGGAATGAATCAGGTGACGGGACAGAGAGCATCAGCCCTCGAAATCCTTGCCTCTGACCTTACTTGGCTCACAATTTTGGAGTTATGTTTCCTGGAACCAGGTCTTCCCCAAGTGTCCTCACCCAGCATGACCAAGCGTGAGACCAGGAGAACTGGACCCCATGGTCCAGGGGCCTGGATCCCTGAGATCCTCCCACTTCCACTGGGTCAAGGGCCAGGTCCCAGTCTCTGGGGACCATGCTCACCTCACTGTAGGACCCTAGAGGCCAGATCCCCATGTCCTCGGCAGCCTGTCTCATCCCCTCCTCATGGCAGGCCAGTTGGCCCCCCCTGAACCACTTTTTGCCTGAAAAACAGCCTCTGGACATTATGCTTACCCCCTTGTTCAGAGAAATGGGAAGGGGACAAGAGGTGGTTCCTGGAAAGGAAAGGCGGCTTTCAGCTCAGACTCAGTTCCCAAATGGCTTTCAGCTGAGTGGACTCCAGGCTCCCAGAGTTCAGAGAGCAACTTGGCTAATGTGGGGCTCAGGGCCTTAAGTGCTGGTGGGGCAGAGGTGTAGGCGGGAGATGGAGAGGTGGCCTCAGCCTCCCACCAGCTTGGTTTTGCATTTGGCGCTTCTGATAAAAACCTCACAGGCTTCAGCATCCTCTAGTTGAAAGTGGGAGGAGCTTTGGAGAGAGCAGGTCACTCCGTTTCTCAGAGGCTGAGAGGGGCTATGCCTGGAGCCTGGATGCCCCCTTCAGGGTGGCTGAGGGGGCCAGGGGGAGGAGGCCACAAAAAACAAATGCACCAAAGGGCCAGCCCTCCCCTGGGTCTTCCTGGCCCAGGGGAGATGGGTAGGAGTGGGACCGGTGTTGGAGCCCGAGCCCCGCGCCCCTCACCCAATTTCCTTTTGAGGCAGGGGAAGGGTTAACTTGCAGCAGGGTGGGAGTGGGCCACCAGCCCGACTGTGGATCTGTGCCTCCCAGGGACAGCCAGCTGGCAGGCCTCCCACCCCCGAAGGTGCTGCCTGCCCAGCCAGCAGGAAAGGGTTAACAAGCCCAGCGCTTCCTCCTGTGTCCTGTTACTGCTGAGACAGACCTGCCCGGCCAGCTGAGCAACTTTCCTCAGAGTGCTGCCTGCCGGCCGGCTAAAACACCAGCAGGCAAGAGGCAGAACCGCAGCCCGTTCTGGGGACCCTGCCGCCACCCTTCCAAGGGGTCTGTGCCTCCTGGGAGAAGGTGGGCATCTCCAGGACGCGGGTCCATGGTGGATGGCTCTGGGGACGCTCCCGAGGCTGTGCTGTCTCCCTGCCGAGCGGGTCGGAAGGTCACTGCAGAGGCTGCTCACGGTCCCGGGGCTGGGGCCAAGGGAGCCTGCACCAGAGGTAAGACGGCCCCTCCCAGGCAGCTGCGGTGCCTCTCATGGAAGGCTTGAGGCTTAGTCTCCCTCCCAGGTCCCAGGGAGAGGGGTGAGGAGGACAGGGCCACAGAGGATCCTGGATGCTTCCTGCCTGCTGCCCCTCCCTCCCTCCCTCCCTGCAGCCCCCAGGAAGCAGGACTCAAGGGCTGGCTCCCTACCCTGGGGTCAGCATCTTTGGTGGCATTCCCAACGTACTCCCATTCCCCTCTGCCCGCCCCTCCTCCTCAGCCCCCGGGCAGCCCCCACCCCATTCCAGGGTCCCAGGACACAGCCACTTCAGGGCTGACTTAAGCTGAGAGCTCTAGCTTAAACACCTGTCCGTCCACTGGCAAGAGTTACTCACTCCCATCCCCACGGTCCCCCCCTTTGACCTGATGCAGGGCAGGGGCTGGGGCTGCCTTAGCGGAGGATGGGAGGTGCTCCGGGCTGGTGGGGCACACTCACACTTTGGCCAAACTCTTGCACGTGACTCAACATATCTAAGCTCTTTCCTTCTCCCTGAATCCCCGCTCCAGGGATGCCCTCTACTTCCCACCCTGACACTTTCCCCAGTCCTAGAAAAGAACCCCTTCTCCCCTGTAAAGTTCTCTTTGGCACCCTCTATAAAGCAGAGAGCAGAGACTTATACCCCGTGGCCTGTCCCTACCCCCCAGTGTAACCCTCCCCACTCTGCCCCCTACCCTCCTGCCTCTGGGGAGGGGAGGCCACCCCCTACCCCATGTCTGAATGAGCCTCTCAGGCTCTGCCTTCTCAGTGTCCTTCCCTCCACCTGACAGGGTCTGGCTCAAGGTCACTGCAGTAATTCCATACCCGCCTGCCCAGGCCTGCCGCTGCCGCCACTGGCTGCTGGGTTTCTGTTTCACTCCCTTTTATTTCTGGGCATATTGTGTTCGATAAAACCCTGGGCTTGTAACACCGCTGGCAGGGCTCCCAGCTGCTCCCTCCCGCGTTCCTTCCCTTCCTCCTCCCTCCTTTCCATGCTCCCTGGGCCTCACCCTGCCCCCCTTTTCTTCCCCACCTTGTTCCTTTTAACTTTAGGGGAGGGAAGCCCAGGCACCTTCCCGGGGCTTCTGATCCCTCCCTCCCCGCAGCTCCAGCAAAGGTGTGCTGAGAAGGCTCCACCATCCCCCGCTTCTAGAAGGAGAGTCCAGGCAGGGCTGCAGGGTCCATGCTGAGGGCCCCTCCCAGTACTCCAGGCTGGGCTGGAGGGCCGGGGAAGCCAGGCTCTGGTAGGGCTGCTGGTAGAGTCAGGATGTCAGACTGGTTCAGCTGGTTTCTGTGGCCAGCCCTGGGAGGGGCGTGCACTCAGGGCGGGCTGTGGGGCACAATTATTTCTTCTTGCCTCTTGCCACCCTCCAGCCCACCGGTTGGAGAGGGAAAGATGGGTCTGAGTCACTAGTGAGGGGGAGGGCAGGACTTAAACAAGCGTTGGCCGTGGCATCCCCACAGAAGGCCTGCCAGGCTGGACGGACAGACAGCAGACAGAAGGTAGGCAGGCTTTTAGCCAGCATTCCATCCGCCTGGTGTCCCATGGGATCCCCTCCTCCAGGCCCAAGCTCTCCCAGGCACCTGGGCCCTGAAGAAGCCGGCCAAGACCTGCTGGCTGGTTTGACCTGAGCCCAGGGCTAGCCAGGCTGGGTGGAGGGGAAGTCCAGTTGGGGGGTGCGGTGGGCAGGACAGGCAGCCTCTGACTCCCAGGGTAGACTGGAGAGGTGCAGTCTCCATGGGTGGTGATATTGGTGGGGGGTCACAGGTGGTGTGGACATTCTGTGGGTCCAGCCTGTGTGTAGATGTGTGTGTGTGTGTGTGTGTGTGTGTGTGTGTGTACCCATACGAGAGAAACAGCTGTGGCAGGGGGATTCTGGTTTGGGTTTCTGGTAGGGCCCCGGGAACGCCTTTTTCTGTCTTGAGCCTGAGTTTGGTTTCCCCAGATGGCCTGGTCCTGAAGTTGGGGGGTGGGAGGGTAGCAGGCTGACCCTGTTTCCTGCTCAGTTGGGGAATCAGGGGTCTGCCATGCACCCAGGACCTCAGGTTTGGGGCGCTCAGACCAAGCCTTGCCTTCAGGGAGCTTACATCCTGGCTGAGATGGAATTGAGACAATAAAGCAATCAGATGAATTAATTACAAAACCAGTAACCCTGTCAATAAGTATCACATTTGTCTCTAGAGACCTAGGTGTTGGTCCCAGCTCTGCCCAGCTTATACACCGCTGTAGGCAGTCCATGTCCGCTCCCTGACCTCAGTGCTCTCCTATGTACTACAGGGGTGGCAGTGACTAGGTCTCTTCCTGCCCCAGACTCCTCTCTGGGCTTCTCGCCCAGCTCAAGTATCCCCTGGGAGCTATCCTTCCTCACCCTGCCGCTTCCCCTTCCCTTCAGACCTCCAGCTGTCACCTCCACTGGGAAGTCCCCTTTGATTTTCCTAGCTTGGGTACTCCTGGGCATGCCCATGCTCCACTGAGTTGTCTGTGCCCCTGAAGCTTGATGTGTGGGGTCCAGGACTTGTGCTCTGGGTCTGGCTCAGTGTCAGGCTCAGAGAAGGCCCCAGGAACTAGGTGTTGAATGAATTAAGGTGCACAGACTTATGCTATGAGAAATGGCGAGAGTGGGGACGAAGGAGCTGGAAAGGATAGGTCCTAAGCTAGCTCCTGGCAGACATGGGAGCCATAGCCCAGCAGGAGCAGAGCAGGCAGGCATTCCTGAGGGTGACTTTCATGTCTTTTGCAAAGGGCAAGGGCTGGGTGGGGGAGAAACGTGTGTCGCCTGGGGTAGCTCTGTGAACCTCACTTCCCCGTCTGTGAACAGAGGTAATAATCTCATCTTTGTGGTGTGACTGTGACCAGCAACGAGCACACGAAACTAGAAGTGCCTGCTGAATAATATGTAAAATAAAAAATATAAAAATAAATGCCTGCCAGAGGGGGGGTCCTGGCCGTGGGGACCCCTGGCCAGGCCTTCGGTCCATGGCTGAGTGGCTGTCGGGGAGGGCCCATCACCCCTGAGTTCTGTCTCTCTCTTGCTCAGACCCATGTGGAACCCAAGGATGCAGCCGCCCTGCTGAGAGCACGGCGGCCCATTTCTGGAGACCGTGACCTCGAGACGGTGGCCCTCGGCCCCTCACCTCCGGCTGGGGCGGGGGCCGCCCATCTCCAAGTCCCCAGCCATGACGACCTCCGCACTGCGGCGCCAGGTCAAGAACATCGTGCACAACTACTCGGAGGCAGAGATCAAGGTGCGCGAGGCCACCAGCAATGACCCGTGGGGCCCGCCCAGCTCGCTCATGTCCGAGATCGCCGACCTGACCTTCAACACAGTGGCCTTCGCAGAGGTCATGGGCATGCTGTGGCGGCGGCTCAACGACAGCGGCAAGAACTGGCGGCACGTGTACAAGGCGCTGACGCTGCTGGACTACCTGCTCAAGACGGGCTCTGAGCGGGTGGCCCACCAGTGCCGCGAGAACCTCTACACCATCCAGACGCTCAAGGACTTCCAGTACATCGACCGGGACGGCAAGGACCAGGGCGTCAACGTGCGTGAGAAGGTCAAGCAGGTGATGGCCTTGCTCAAGGACGAGGAGCGCCTCCGGCAGGAGCGGACCCACGCCCTCAAGACCAAGGAGCGCATGGCGCTGGAGGGCACGGGCATTGGCAGCGGGCAGCTGGGCCTCGGGCGCTCTCGCGGTTCCCCGTCCTCCTACAACTGTGAGTGAGCCGCAGGGCTGGGGCTGGGGGGGTGGCCCAGGTTCTAAGGACTGTCACCAGCGTTCAGGGAGATGGGGAATGGAGCCGGGGAAGGCAGGCGCCTGGCACAGCAGGTGACCTGCAAGTTACCGTAGCACAGCGGGATCCTAACTGCTGGTGTGGGAGCTGCCCAGGAGGAGTGGTGGCCACAGCCCAGGCTCTGTGGTCTGGTACGTGCCTTATTCTGCGCCTTTTCCAGCTGAGTGATCTAGAGGGCTGCCTCTCTGTATCTCTGCTATCTCATCTGAATTAGGGAAAATCTTATCTTCTCCAGTGGTTGGATGTGAGAATCAAGCGAGACCAAGCCCAGGAATGCCCTTGGCCTTGAGCCCAGACACATAGCACTGGGCGCTCCATCAGGGGCATTCCTCGTGACCCCTTGCTCAAGGGCACTGTCCTTGAAAACAGGGGTGGCTGCAGAGCCATTCTGGACTCTTAACGGCGTGGCCTTGACTGACTGGCACCTTGAACCCTCCCCCCTCACTGGACCCCAGGCAGGATGGGACCCCCCCCCCTACTGGAAGAGTGCAGGAGCTGGAGGAGGGGACCTGGCTTTGAGCCGTACCTCAGGACCCCAGCCAGGCCACCCTGAGCTATTGGCACATCTGTAAAGTAGGGACGGGAGTCTCTGATGGGGTAGATTGGCAAACCTTACACAAAGCACCAGGCATGCCGCCTGGCCCCCTGGAGCCCTCAATAGCCAGTCGTTAGTTTCTCTCTCTGAGCCTTAGCTTCCTGGTGGGGAGTGGGAGGGGAGGGCACGGGCACCTCTGTGGTCACAGAAGCCACCGGTGTGGTCGTTGCAGCCTCCTCCTCATCCCCCCGCTATACCTCGGACTTGGAGCAGGCCCGGCCCCAGACGTCAGGAGAAGAGGAACTGCAGCTGCAGCTGGCCTTGGCCATGAGCCGGGAGGAGGCTGAGAAGGTGAGGCCTCTGGGGTAGCCTGGGAGGCCCCACAGCTGGGCTGGGGTTGGCATGGGGGTGGATGAGGGGGGAGCAAGGAAGGGTACCCCAAAGGCCCGCACCCTTGACTCCTAGGCTCCTTCACTCTGGGTCCCAAGATCCTGGCCCGACTCCCAAGGACAGCACAGGCCTGTCCTTGTCCCTGCGACTGTTCTGGCAGGGACTGCCTCCCTGTCCCCTCTGGTGGGGCCTAGAAAGGGCCATGAGTGCCTACTGGGTTGAGGGTACTTGTGTGTCTCCTGGGCCTGCTGTGGCCCCATGGAAGGGAAGCAGTGAGTGGGCACAGAGATAAACTGACTCCACAACCCCTGGCACCAGCTGTCCTTTTGGGGGGACAGGGACACCCCCCAATATCACCCTCTCTGCCGTCACCTCTGTGGATCTAGGTAGACTGGGCAGGCAGCTGGACCTCCCACGGCAGGGCTTTTGCGGGGGCACTCAGAGAACCCAGAAGAAAAGGATCAATCTGGATTTTGAAACTGGTTGCAGATCCAGGCAGGGAGAAGGCCACACCCACCTTTGCTGCCTGGGAATGGGCCTCTCACCCCCACCCTGGGTGGGCCTTCTCTCTCCATCCCCTTCTCCCTGTCGGGCTATGTTGCCCTCCCACCTCCGAGTGGGAGCACTGGGCCCTGTTCACCCCTCTCTTCCTCCCTCACAGCCGGTCCCCCCAGCATCCCACAGGGATGAGGATCTACAGCTGCAGCTGGCTCTGCGTCTGAGCCGGCAGGAGCATGAGAAGGTAGCGGGCCAAGCCTCCTGTGCTGGTGCAGGGGCTGGTGTAGGAGCAGGTGCAGGTGCAGGGGCTGGTGTAGGAGCAGGTGCAGGTGCAGGTGCAGGGGCTGGTGTAGGAGCAGGTGCAGGTGCAGGGGCTGGTGTAGAACCAGGTGCTGGTGCTGGTGCAGGTGCTACACAGGCACTAACCAGGCTTCTCCCGCTTCACCCAGTGGTCCTGCTATGCCTAACCTCTCTCTCACTGCACCCTTCTCAACGCCAGCTCCAGTCCCCTCAAGTCCAGCCTGGGCTGCTCATGCTGTCCTCACTCCCCTTGCCTTCTGCAGGAGGTGAGGTCCTGGCGGGGAGAGGACTCCCCTGTGGCCAATGGTGCTGGGGCCCCGGTCCGCCATTGGCAAGACAAAGAGCCGGAGAGAGAAGAAAGAAAGGAGGAGGAGAAGCTGAAAACCAGCCAGGTAGGGAGAGGCTGCCGTGCCTGGGCTGACTGAGCCTGCGACATGAACTGAGTTGGTATTTGTAGAGTTTAGAACTGCACTTCATAGATGGTAAGCGCTGTTTAGGCATTTATTGAATGAAACCGGGAGTGGAGGGGTGCAGTAGTCCCCAGTCCCAGACCTTGCGGGCTGATGACTGATCAGACAGCAAAGTGGGATACAAAGAATCTTGATCTGAGGACCCTGGATTCTGGGTTTGCTGCCACTCTGACTTGGGGCACATCACTGTTATAGCCTCAGTTTCCCCTTTTTGTTGGACAGCTCCACCTCTGGCGTTCTAGGATTATGTGATGCTGTGGATGCACCTGGGGCAGGGGCGGGGGCGCAGGCACGCGGTAAGGACAGTATCTTGGGCTTATACACATACTGTCCAAGAACAGGGGAGTGGGTAGCTGCTGGGAACAAAGCCACCCTCCAAAGCAGTGGATGCTAACCCTAGGGTGTGTCTGTCCCCTTTCTGCCCATGTTCATGGTGGCTAGTTTCTGACCTAGGAAGGCAGACTGGTCATAAAACCTGTCTTTACCACCAACGGGCTGGGGATCAGGACAACTGAGGAAGGGGTCAGACAGGCCTGGGTTTATCCCAGTTCTGCCTCTCCCCAGCTGTGTGACTTCATGCAAAGCATCTCCACTCTCTGGGCCTCAGCTGGCGCATCTGTAAAATGGGCACACCACTACCCGCATGACCTACTGCACAGGGTTGTTACGAAAATCAGGCACTAAATGGATGAGGAAACATTTCATAAACTGCAAATCACTGTACAGAGATGAGGGATCATTAGTAGATGTTTGTGAAATGAATAAAGGAAAGAATGAGCTGGACCGAGGGAGACAGGCCAGGGACCGCCCTTCCTCTGGTCTCACCCACTTCTGAGCCACGGCTGCCTCTCCCACTCCACAGTCCTCCATCCTGGACTTGGCAGACATCTTCGCACCCACCCCGGCCCCGCCCTCCACCCACTGCTCCGCTGACCCATGGGACATCCCAGGTGGGCATGCAGGGCTGCAAGATGTTCCCAGGCTGGCCCCAGAAAGCCCCTCCTTTCCAGCCATTTGCTGGCACCTCCTCCCCATAGCTGAGGACCATTGGCAAGTCACTCACCCCTCTGAGCCTCAGGTTCCTCTGGGACGTGGGGTTGTAGTGAGGGGTGGGAGAGCACGTCTGAAGAGCCCACCTCATGGAAAACTCAGAGATGTTCTCTCATTTCCACTGGTCACCCTGGCTTTCCGGCCCCAGCCCATCCCTGACTGGGAAGGTGGCCTGAACTGCCCATCCCTGGGAGTCCAGGCTTCTGGCATAACTTGGTCAACAGGGGCCTCCAGCTTGCTGGGTCAGTCCTGAGTCAGCATCTCATTTATGAGATGAGACCCTTAGCCTCCCAACTCGGTCTGGGTAACTGGGAAGGGCCCTGGACTGGGTATAAAGGTGGGCCTAAGGTCATGTCTGTGCTGTTCCTATTTTAGGTCTCAGGCCGAACACAGAGCCCAGTGGCTCCTCCTGGGGGCCTTCTGCAGACCCCTGGTCTCCTGTTCCCTCAGGAAGCACCCTGTCCAGAAGCCAGCCCTGGGACTTGCCCCCTATGCTCTCCTCCTCTGAGCCCTGGGGCCGGACCCCAGTGTTGCCCGCCAGACCCCCTTCCACAGACCTCTGGGCACAGAACTCCCCCCAACACAAACTCCCCAACACTGGGGCTGACCCTTGGGGGACCTCAGTGGAGATCTCCAGTGCACCTGGTAAGCAGAGGGCCAGAGGGTGTGGGTGAGGGGCTGGAGGACTTCTGGGTCCCTTCCCTCCAGTGCCAAGGGACAGTACATCCTGTCCGTGTTAAGAGGGCTGCTTGCCTGAAAGGGGTCGGACCAGTGCCTGCCCTTTTTGTCAACCCACCTCCTCTCCCTCTTCCTCCTTGGCCAGCTCTAGGTGGTACCTCACCCTTTGACCCATTTGCCAAACCTCCAGTATCCACAGAGACCAAGGAGGGGCCAGAGTGTGCCCAGGCCCTGCCCTCTGGGAAGCCCAGCAGTCCCGTGGGTAAGCAGGAGGCAGGGGATGATACAGCTCTGGGAAATGAGGAAGCCACTCGCAAGTGACCACTGTCCTCTCCTTCCCACAGTGACCATTCCCTCTCCCTACCAATGAGTTCTATCATCTCTGTTCCAGAGCTGGACCTGTTTGGAGACCCCATCCCCAGTTCCAAGCAAAATGGCACCAAGGAACCAGATGCCTTTGACCTGGCTGTACTGGGGGAGACGCTAACCCAGCCCAGCCAGGAGGCCCGAGCATGCCGGACTCCAGAGTCTTTCCTGGGCCCTTCAGCCTCCTCTTTGGTCAACCTTGATTCATTAGTCAAGGCGCCCCAGGCTGCAAAGACCCGAAACCCCTTCCTGACAGGTAGGACACCCCTTGTCCCCGCCAGGGTCTCAACACTGGGGTCCCCCCTGCTCTCTCCATCACTCTTCTCAGAGCCCGGCCCCTGCCCTAAAAATCTTACTCTTCTTCCCTATTTCTGAGATTCCAGATCTTGCCTCCCTGCCACCCCACCCACACCCGCATTTAGGGCTGTGTCCCCTCGTGAGCCCCAAGCTCCCCACCCACTCTCATTCCGCAGGTCTCAGCGCTCCATCCCCCACCAACCCCTTCGGAGCGGGCGAGCAGGGGAGGCCGACCCTGAACCAGATGCGCACCGGGTCGCCGGCGCTGGGCTTGGCGGCCAGCGGGCCGGTTGGGACGCCCTTGGGCTCCATGACCTACAGCGCCTCCCTGCCCCTCCCGCTCAGCAGCGTGCCGGCCGGCGTGACCCTCCCCGCCTCCGTGAGCGTCTTCCCGCAGGCGGGCGCCTTCACGCCGCCGCCCGCGAGCCTGCCGCAGCCACTGCTGCCTACGTCGGGTTCCGCCGGGCCGCTCCAGCTGCCCCCGCAGGCCGGCACCAACCCCTTCCTCTGAGCGCAGCCCCGTCCCACCCCCGCCTCCGCGACGCAGGCGCGCGAGCCCCCCCACCCGCCGTGGGGGCGGGGCGGGGCTCTCGCCCCAGGACCCGCCCCAGGAAGCCCGGAACGGCTGAGACTCCGCCCCGCGGCCAGTGCAGGCGCCCGTCCCGGCCTCCGCAGCCCCTCCGCGGCTCCGGGGGACCGAGACTGAAGACTTCCTGGGGCCAAAAGCACGCCCGCATGGTGAAGACTGGAGCCCGTTTCCTCAAATCCCACCCAGTGGACTTTTTGCGAGGCGTGGCGGCTGGGTCAGGACCACAGCGCGAATCTCCGGCTGCCGTAGAAACGAGTGCTCCGCAGTGTGGGGCGCAAAAATGCTCCCACTTTCCCCCACAGCCTGGCACCTTCGCTTCCAGATGCTCCCCAGGCTCTCACTCATGCTCTCGTTTCATTCATTTACCACAGATCAGTACTGGGGATGATCTCATGGCAGGGAACAATAGGCAGGTGTTCCCATTCTTTACGCACTCGTTCTGTGCGAAGCACTTTAGACAGATTATTTAATTTAATCCTTACAACAGGCGTCTGAGGTAGATAATGCTATTCCCACTCAAGACTGGCTACATCATCTGTGGGGCCCGGTGCAAAAATGAAGAGGCGGGGGCCCCTCGTTCCAAACTAAGAATTTCAAAACGGCAGCAGCAGAGCATTAAACCAAGTGCATAGCCCTTGGTCTTGCTCTCATTTTATACAGGAGGAAACAGGCTCAGAGAGGTTAAGCGGCATGCTCAAAGTCACAAAGCTAGCAAGGACTTGGGGCTGGGATTCAGACCGTCTGGCTCCACAGCCCTGAGCTCCCAGGTTTCATTTGCAAATATTGACCTGTTGTGAACAAAGTGCCGAGCTCACCTGGGAGGGATCCAAGAATTGCAAAGCGACCTCCAGGAGCTCAGAACTCAGTGGGGAGACAGCCTCGGTACTGGAGCCCTGGTGTTCTTTGTTTTACTGAGTCACCTTAAATCTGGCTCTACCCTCTCCCACCTTCCAACATTAGGGCAAGAAATTCAATCCCAGCCCTGCCAGAGAGCATGGCCCCTCCCAGGGATTTATGTAAGGTCTGAGAAACCAAGGGAAGAAGGGGCAAGGCCTGGTACCTTGTCCAGAGGCCACCATGGTCATCTACCTTCCCTTTCTCCTCAATGCTTTCCCACCACTGAACCACCTGACACTGATTTGTCCTCAGTGCTCAGGGTAGCACGCCACTCCCTTTTCGGGTCACTGAGGTAAAACAGCCTTCCATAGACCAGAATCACCGAAGTGGAGGGCGGGGAGCTAGAATGCTGCTCACTTTCTTAAGTGGAAGGGGGACTGGAGAAAGGAGCTACTTTTTGTTTTTGTTTTTTGCTTTGTTGGGAGGGAGGCTGTGACTGTTACAGACAGGATGGACAAGAGCACCTGCTTAGAGGAGTCAGACCGACAGAGTTCAGAACTCTGCTCCAAGATTTGCACTTAACAATAATAATCACTTCGTAATAAGTGGTTATGCTTCCTGACCTTGAGTAAATTACTTAACCTCTCTATGACGCTGTGCCTCCATTTCCTTACTTGTCAAACGGGAACAAGAGTTCTTTCCTTATGAGGTTGCTGTGTGGCTCCTCCCAGGCCAGTATCCATCGGCCCAGGGCCCACCTTCTTCAGAGACTAACCGTGAGCAATGAGCCCATCATACCCCTCATTCCTGGTCTCGTCAGGCAGTGCCCCCATCTGGCTTCTGCCACACACACCTGCGAGGTCTCTATCCTTCTTGGTCGCTGACTTAACCTGTCACCCCTCCCCTATCTGGGCTCTCCTCTTCTACCCTGGCTCTCCCTTGTGGACTTTCCTGAGGACTCCCAAGGGGTGCTACCTGACCCCCACAAGAAGAGATTTGTAGCCTTGCTCTCTGTAGCTATAGCTACTTCTGGACCATTTGCTTCCTGTCAGAGCCTTCCTTCCTGGAGGCTGGAGGCACTGGGCAGTCCCGCCTGCCCTCCACCCAGGGCTGGACTCTACCTCATTCTCACCATGCTTCAGTCTTGGCTCACCATCTCACCCAGATCTTGCTTAACCCTGCGTGACTCCATTATTTAGGAGGATGACCTTGACCTCTCAGCTACCCTTACCCATGTTCACTCTTTTGGCTTTGGCATCACCCTCAATTCTTTCACAGGCTTCCTGTTCTCTGATCTTAATCTCATTCCTTCCAGGGAGCACCCACCAGACCCCCTTCCTACTAACCTCTCCCCCCCAACCTTCTCAGAGATCTCTGCTTTCCTTCTTGTCAATTCCCCTTGATATTTGCTGTACTTAGCCTCATCCATCTTGAAAGTCCGTCTTTCCCGTCATATCAAGTGCCCATGCTACCTCTCTATGTCCCCTTCCTTTCCCCTCCTCCTGACCCACTCCAGTCGGCTTCTACGGCCAGCTCCACCTCACTAGAACAGTCTTGTCAGGCCCACCCAGTGGCCCACATTGCTGAAGCCAGTAGACCTTGTTCTGTCCCATCCCAGCTGGCTATCCCAGAATCCAACCATGAGGACCCTTCCTCCTTGCAACTCTGTCCTGTTGCCTTTGGGACTCCACCCTCTCCTGGTGTTCCCTGGACCCTCTGGTGGTTCTGTGTTCCATGGGTGCACCCCTGAGTTCCCTGAGCCCAGACCTGTGCCTGCTTCTCTCCTTGTGCTGCTCCCTGGATGGGCCCTTCCATGCCTGCCCTGTCTGCACACTGAATCCCCCAATTCCTCCGACCAACCTCTCCTCACCACGTTCTCTCCACACATGCATCTCAAGGGCACCTCCAGCCAAACCTCCCCAAAACTGACCTCATGAACCCCCACCTGAGCCTCTCTGTGCCCCCTCCTCAGCAAATGGCCTCACCCCTCAGGGTAAGCCCTGCTCTGCAAACCAGTCTTGGAACCTCCCTCTCCCTCATTGCCAATCCCGTGGATGTCTCCTCCTCTACAGGCCTCAAGACCCTTCTCACGAACTCTGCCTCCACGTGCAGACCTCCACCCCCTCTGCTGGGTCTTGCCAGGGCCTCCTAATCAATCTTGTTTCCACTCGTGCCCCTTTTCAGTCAGTTCTCCACTAGGAAGCCAGAGGGACCTTTCCAATGTGTAGGGCCACTCCTCTGATCAGGGTCCTTCACTATCTTTCTTCTCGCATCAACAACCAAAATGTCTAACTCACAGTTCTTGAATCCTTCCAGGACCTGGTGCTTGGGCCTCCTCCGAACTCACATCATCTCTCCCATCTCTCTTCGCTTTGCTCTCTGCCCTGCAGCCATGCCTGCCTTCCCCAGTTCCTCAGCCCTGACTCACTGCTATGCCACAGGGCCTTTGCACATCCATTCTTCCTGCTTCCCCAGCACTCCCCCAGCACAGCCCTCTCCAGACCCCAGCCTCTTGTTCTTCCACAGCTGCTACACAAGTGTGATTTCCTCAGGGAAGCCTCTCCTGCCTCCCTCTCCCACCGACCAGGCTCCTTGTTAAACTTAGTCATGGCACTTCTCACAGTGGGTGGTTGTGCATTCATGTGTGTGGCTGTCAGATACACTTCTGTCGCCTTCAACAGACTGAGCAACACAGGGGCAGGAGCCTGGTCTCTCTCCACCCACCACTGTACCTAAGCAGAGTGCCTGGCAGGCAGTAGGCACTCAATAAATATTGGCTGAATGTAGCAAATGAGACAAGTGTGTTAAGTACATGATAGGACACGACGTTGGCTCATCCTTATTATTCAGGGAGGCCTTCTTGGAGTGGGCGGGATTTGCCCAGGACCTTGGGATGGAGCCGCAGAGCCCAAGCTCACTGGCCAGATGGGTTTGGATAAGCCATGCCTTCTGCTCACGCATTTCTCATTTGTAAATGGCAACGGCTGGACAAAACGACCTGAGGCTCTGGCATCTCAGGCTCTGACATCCTCACAACCCTCCACGTTCCTCCCATGAGGGTGATCCTCCGGGGCGGGACGGGGGAGGGGGGCGGCGCAGGTAACAGCTGGTTTAGGTCTAGTGGAGTCCGCCCAGTTTTGTGCACAGACCCGCGTCCTCCCGAGCCCGGGCTGCCCTGGCTGCCATCCCACGCTCAGCCACCGGGCGGCGCGCGGAGACCAGCCACGGGGCGGCCGGAGTCTCGGTGAAGACCCGCCCGCGGCTTGGTGGGTGCCGTGGCCCGCCCCTAGCAGCCTGCGGGCCTCCCTCCTCGTCCGCAGAGTCCCGGCCGGCCCCGGCCGTTAGCTGCTATGCTGGGCCCACGGGCCTAACTGGGCCGCTGCTTTCTGCTGCCCCGCGCCGGGTGGGGCCTCGCCTTGAGCCGCAGGTACCAGCGGGTGAGTGGGCTGCTGCGGCGGGTCCTGCGCCCAAGGGCCCCAGGATGGGTCCTCACTGCACTGGTCCTCAGTGCTTGCCCAGCCACCCCTCCTACCTCCTCCCCACGCCAGTCTGTTCCCGCAACGGGGCCCAGGCAATAAGGCCCTCCTTCTCCCCTCTCCGGATCCCTTCCTGCTGCAGGGCTAGTTCTCCGGGGACTCTCTCATGACACCACCTCCAGGAAGCCTTCCTCGAACCCCAGTGCTGGGCCAAGGATCCTCAGCCGCGTCACCCTGGGCTAATCTGTCACAGTCCTTATGACTGCAGGGCCTGTCATTTAGGTCTGCCCTGTGGCGCCAGGCTCCCAGGCTGAGCCCCCAGAGGTCTGAGCCAGTTTCTGTCTCCCTGGACCACCTGTGGGTCTGCTCTCATAGAAGTGCCCAGGGGGTGGATGTTGAGTGAGAAGGCCCCCAGTGTTGATTTTTCCTCCTGTTGCCCCTCACCCGGTCCAGTCCCAGATCCACTTCTTGCCCTGTCTAGCCACCAACCCCAGGCAGCCTCCTGCCCAGATCACCAACCCAGGCCTGCCAGAGAAATACCCTCAGAGTGGCCATCATGGGGAGGGGCCCTGTTGGGGGAGGGGGTTGTGAGGGGTGGGGGGTGGAGAATGGAGACTGAAGGACCATTCTACCCATTGTGACTCACCCTGACCTCACAGTCATCATCCTTCCCACCGCCAGGTCCGAGAGGTTGGGGGAGACTAACCTGGCAGAGAGCCCCCAATGAGCCACCTTTCTTCACCCCCCCAAAAACACAAGGGGGAGCACAAAGGCCACGGTCTCCCCCGTGGTTCAGAAAGGTGGGTTGGCCTGGGAGCCGGAGGTTCCGGGAGAGGGGACAGAAGGCAGGGTGGGGTGGTATGGGCCTCTGGGGTAGGCCCTGGGGTGGGGCGTGTCGGTAGAAATCCCTCACTTAACCCACCTGCCCATGTCAGGGGTAGCTCCTCCCGGGACAAGGACCGAAGTGTGACGGTCAGCAGTACAGTGCCCATGCCTGTTGGAGGGAAGGGAAGCCGGACCAGCTGCTCCCCATCCACACTCCAAAAGGTTCCCAACCGCCTGATCAATGAGAAATCACCGTACCTCCTGCAACATGCTTACAACCCTGTGGACTGGTGAGAACCACTCCTGATGCCCTGTCCCCTGGGGGGGTGGGCAGCTGGGCTCTCAGCACCCCCTGCACCCCCCTATCCTGGGGCTAGTGAGTGATGCCCAACCCTGCCGGGCCTAGGTACCCCTGGGGACAGGAAGCCTTCGACAAAGCCAGGAAAGAAAACAAGCCAATCTTCCTTTCAGGTAAGGTAGCCACCTTCCCTGGGATGGCAGGAAAGGAGCAGTAGTGGGTAGGGGAAGGGTCCTCTGGGCCTGGGACCTCTCAGGAAACCTCCAACCAGACACTGGTACCCCTCCCTGCCCACCATGGCCCCATTCCAGTGGGGTACTCCACTTGCCACTGGTGCCACATGATGGAGGAGGAATCCTTCCAGAATGAGGAGATTGGCCGCCTGCTCAGTGAGGACTTTGTCAGTGTCAAAGTGGACCGCGAGGAGCGGCCGGATGTGGACAAGGTGTATATGACCTTCGTGCAAGTAAGCTCTCTTCCCCTTTACCGGGCCGGGGGCTTTCCGTGCACAGGGGGCTGCTCCCTTCACGCTCGCCCTCTCTCTGCCAGGCCACCAGCAGTGGCGGGGGCTGGCCCATGAATGTGTGGTTGACTCCCAACCTCCAGCCCTTTGTGGGGGGCACCTATTTTCCCCCTGAGGATGGCTTGACCCGCGTTGGCTTCCGCACAGTGTTGCTCAGGATACGGGAGCAGGTGGGTGTGCCCGCCGGGGGAACTGGGGGTGGGGTGGGGACTGTGGGCGGGTGTGTATGCTGACCTCCAGGCCCACCCCTGCCTTGCACAGTGGAAACAGAACAAGAACACTCTGCTGGAGAACAGCCAGCGTGTCACCACAGCCCTGCTGGCCCGCTCAGAGATCAGCATGGGTGACCGGCAGGTGCCCCCCTCCGCCGCCACCATGAACAGCCGCTGCTTCCAGCAGCTGGATGAGGGCTATGATGAGGAGTACGGTGGCTTTGCAGAGGCCCCCAAGTTCCCCACGCCGGGTCCGTGCCTCCCCATGCCTGCCCCACCCCCATCCCAGCCCTCTGATGCCCGTCTGGCCCATCTCTTCTGACCCCTGGCTGCGTCATTAACCACCTGCTTTCCTGACTGACCAGTGAGCTCCTACCCCCCCCCCGCCGCCCCACCGCCTGCCAGGAACTCTCCAGTGAAACCTAACTTCTGGTCTGAGCGGCAGCCCCGTGATACTGACCTGGGTAAAGACGTTCCGTCCTCCATGTTGACCATTGACCTTCAAACCCCCACGGTGTCCTGGGGAGACAGCTTGTTGAGTGAATCCCTAAGCCCAGCCTGGCCAAAGGCCTCCCGATCTCCCAGATCATTCCTCTGCCCCCCGGTATCCCCCATGTTCTCACCCAAGCACTCTTGGTACCCACAGTGATCCTGAACTTCCTGTTCTCATACTGGCTCAGCCATCGACTAACCCAGGATGGCTCTCGGGCCCAACAAATGGCCTTGCACACCCTGAAAATGATGGCTAATGGGGGCATCCGAGACCATGTGGGACAGGTGAGAGGGATTGGGCATTCCCTCAAGAGGGCAGCTGGAGACAGAGGAGTGGGAGGCAGAGGCTGGGGTTGGCCTCCACCCCACGTCTTGCCTGGCACAGGGTTTCCACCGCTACTCCACGGACCGCCAGTGGCACATCCCCCACTTTGAGAAGATGCTGTATGACCAGGCACAGCTCGCGGTGGCCTATACGCAGGCCTTCCAGGTGACCCCTGAACCCAGCCCAGGGCAGAGATTTAGGCTGTCCACCTACCTCTGGCTGCCTCTCCAGGGTTTTCTTGGGGACTTGTGGTCCCTGCTTAACTTCAGCCCTAACTCCCTCCCATATGCCCAATCTCCCTCCCCACCCTCCTGGGAGAATGCTGACTGCCCTCTCTGTACCCAGGCCACCCCAGAGACCTCTGTTTACAGTCTCCTTCCTCCCGCCTCAGATCTCCGGTGACGAGTTCTACTCCGATGTCGCCAAAGGCATCTTGCAGTACGTGGCTCGAAGCCTGAGTCATCGGGTGAGTGTCCACTGAGGCAGGCAGGCCTGACTGTGGGAGGGCTTGGGGCCTCCGCTGCCCTCAACACTGGGGCCGGCCAACTCTCCTCTCCCCCAGTCTGGAGGTTTCTACAGCGCAGAGGACGCAGACTCACCCCCAGAACGGGGCATGCGGCCCAAAGAGGGTGCTTTCTATGTGTGGACGGTCAAAGAGGTCCAGCAGCTCCTTCCTGAGCCTGTGCTAGGGGCCACTGAGCCTCTGACCTCGGGCCAGTTGCTCATGAAGCACTACGGGCTCACAGAGGCCGGCAATATCAGCCCGAGTCAGGTGAGGATGCTTGGGGAGAGGGGAGGGATCCCGAGGTCCGGCAGGGGAGGGGGCTCCCTCTCACAGGGGCTGTTTTCCTCAGGACCCCAAGGGGGAGCTGCAGGGCCAGAACGTGCTGACTGTCCGGTATTCGCTGGAACTGACCGCTGCCCGCTTTGGCCTGGACGTGGATGCCGTCCGGACCTTGCTCAACACGGGGCTGGAGAAGCTCTTCCAGGCCCGGAAACATCGGCCAAAGCCACACCTGGACAGCAAGATGCTGGCAGCCTGGAACGGTGAGGTGGCCGGGCCTGACACCCTATTCCCGCTTACAGATTTACTCTTCGAGAAGCCCCTTGTAAATGTCAGGAACCTGCTAGATACCAGTTCTCCCTTTAACCGGTTTATCATCCCCAATTTACAGATGAGCCAACTGAGGCTTGAACAGCTTAAGTGACCCACCCCAGGTCATGCGCAGGGAGCAAGAGCTCTTACCCATTCACCCCATTGCTCCAGAAAGGTGTTAGGTCTTTGGGGGTGGGGTTAGGGGCAGACATACCTGGAAGGGCCCGGCTAGCTTCTCAAGACCAGCAGTGTCTCCTCCCTCCAGGACTGATGGTGTCTGGCTACGCTGTGACTGGGGCTGTCCTGGGCCTGGAGAGGCTGATCACCTATGCCATCAATGGCGCCAAGTTCCTGAAGAGGCATATGTTTGACGTGGCCAGCGGCCGCCTGATGCGGACATGCTATGCGGGCTCCGGGGGAACCGTGGAGCACAGGTCAGGGGTGGGGCAGCCTGGGAAGGCTTGTCTCCCTGGGCATCCCAGGCCTATCTCTGCCCCTCTCCCTACCCCTTGGTAGGCTCCAATCCCAGCTCTGCCGTCCGCTCGCTGTGAGCTCTGAACTTTCCTGGATCCAGTTACTCACCCGGGAAATGGGCTAAAGGCACCCACTGCGGAGGGAGATTATGAGGGTCCTGGCAAACGGCCTCCTCTGGGAAAGACGCTCTCTCCCAGGGCCTGACTCCAGTCCTTTCCCTAATGCCTGTCCCCCCAGCAACCCGCCCTGCTGGGGTTTCCTAGAGGACTACGCCTTCGTAGTGCGGGGCCTACTGGACCTGTACGAGGCCTCGCAGGAGAGCTCCTGGCTTGAGTGGGCTTTGCGGCTACAGGACACGCAAGACAGGCTTTTCTGGGACTCCCGAGGCGGCGGCTACTTCTGCAGTGAGGCCGAGTTGGGGGCCGGTCTGCCCCTGCGTCTGAAGGACGGTCAGTGGTGGGGGTGGAGCTGGCGTGAACCCCATTATTAGGGCTTGGTTTTCCCTGGGGGAGGAGGCATAAGTGAAATGTAGTGGTAAAGAGCCGGCGTGGGTTCACATTGCCACCACTTACTAACCAGCTGACTTGCAGCTGTTCTCATTATATTCCAGACCCTCAAGTTTCTTAATATGTGAGACAGAGCTCACGTCGGTACTATCTTACAGGGCGGATAGAGAGATGGATTTAGCCATTAGGTAGAACACACTGGGTAGCAGGAACTGGCGGGCCTGGATTCACGTAGCACACAAGGCTCACCCTCACGAAATATAGCATAGCAGGGGAAATGCGGTAACAGATGATAGTAAGGACTAACACAAGAGTGCGGGGACGGATGCGTAGTTACAACATGAGTGCCATCGGGAGGTAGGCGCCCGGGCCCCTTCTGCTTTAGTACGACTCCCCATCACCAGACACGTCTGGTCTGTTCATGGTCTCTCTCCTCCAGCTCCAACGTAAGCACCTCAGGAGCAAGAATTTTCCTTTTCCTTCCGCAGCCCCAAAGTCTAATGTCGGCTTGGTACATAGCAGGTGCTTTGTAAATGGTAGCCAAAGGAGTGAAAGGAACTGGGGAGAGAATGACAGTGAGGCCCAACTCAGCTAGGGGGAGGTCCAATCAAACCTGGGACAGGCATCGTTGAGCCAAGGGTTGGGAGAAGCCTGGAGGATGGAGCATGGAGGAAGGGGCGAAGGCCAGCAGAGTGGCCTTGTCCATGTGGGCAAAGCTGGATCCCTGCAGGGTCTTATAGGCGTGGCAAGGAGTGGAAATCTCTGAAGGGTTTTAAGTAGGTTGTGATCTGGTCCAGTTAGGTCTAGGAATATCATTCTGACTGTGCATAAGGGACCCTCAGAAGGGAGCAGGGGGACCTGGGTGACCAGTTAGGAGGCCGTTAGTGGCATTCAGTCCCAGCGAGGGCTGGCCACGGACAAGCTGGAAGTATGAGATGGGGAGAAGCAGTGGGATTTAGGTCCCTTCTGGCCGCAGACCAAGTGGACTCTGGGTGGATTAGAAGTGGGGGGGTTGGGAGGAGAGAGGACGATGTCTCTCTGGCCCGAGCAGCTGGATTGAGGAGTCCACAATGAGATGGGGGAGCTCAGCAAGCGTTGCTGGTGGCCTTCCCATCCCCCACCACTATGGCCACAGTCCCAGGGGCAGGGTCCCGGGACCCAGCGACCTCCCTCACCGCCCCCACCCTGCTGCCCCCCTTGCAGACCAGGACGGCGCGGAGCCCAGTGCCAACTCCGTGTCGGCCCACAACCTGCTTCGGCTGCATGGCTTTACGGGGCACAAAGACTGGATGGACAAGTGTGTGTGCCTGCTGACCGCCTTCTCTGAGCGCATGCGCCGTGTCCCCGTGGCATTGCCCGAGATGGTCCGCGCCCTCTCGGCCCATCAGCAGACCCTCAAGCAGGTATGTGTGTGTGTGGGCGGGGTGGTGAGGGCACTTGTGCTGGGACCCTGGGTAGGAGGGGGCTCTGGAGCTGCAGTGGGGGATGGGGACGTAGGGTGGGGCTCCTGGAGCTGTCCCCCAGAAATCAGGTCTGGGAGTGTGTGGCCGTCTGGAAGTGTGTGTGCAGGTGTCCCCGTGGGGACTTCCATAGGACCGCTCTACGCAGCGGAGGTACCTGAGTGCGCACACATCTGGGGAGCCAGGGCTCTGGCACAGCCTGTTACTGGGGCTCTTGGTGCAGGGAGAGGGAGTGCAGGGGCTAGGTATAGGTCCCTGTGGCTGGCGAAGTGTTTCTCTGCAGGTCTCCATGTATCTGTGTCGTTGGCTCTGCCAGCGTGTGTGCAGGTCTGTGCTTATCTGCGTGCAGGTCCCTATTTGCCTTACTGCTGCGTGTGCACATCTAGGTGCGTGTGGCCCTGGGGCCATGTGACTGTGTGTGTGCGCAGGCCCACTGAACGTGCGCTGGGGAGTGCTTACCGGTTTGCATTTGCCTGTCTGCACAAGCATGCCCCGTGTTCAGGTTTCCTGCTTATATTCACGTGTGTGCCCGCATACCTCTGCACATGTGTGTGCGCTGGGGTCTGTGCCCCCGGCTGCATCTCCCTGTGCTCATATCTCTGCCGCTGTGTAGGACCCCGTCACTTTGTGTGTTCCCGGGTGTGTGTGTGCACCTCCAGGCAGCCTCCCGGCAGCTGGTCTATGTTCCTTCCTGGGGCTACAGTGCAGCGTGGTGGGAGGGTGGGGGAACTCCTGGGGTCTGGGCCAGCTCCCTGCACCTGACCCTGGAGTTACCCTTCTGTTCAGATCGTGATCTGCGGAGACCCCCAGGCCAAGGACACCAAGGCTCTATTGCACTGTGTCCACTCTGTCTACATCCCTAAC
Organism: Neogale vison; assembly: GCF_020171115.1. Classification (NCBI taxonomy): domain Eukaryota; kingdom Metazoa; phylum Chordata; class Mammalia; order Carnivora; family Mustelidae; genus Neogale; species Neogale vison. Next base: position 45,338,216 of record NC_058095.1, on the reverse strand, counting down.
AAGGTTAGAGTCTGTGAGCCCAGCCCTGGCCTCCAACTCCCCTGCCCAGGCCCCCACCCCTCTGCACCTCTCCACCATCCCCTTCTCTGGAGCCAAAAGCCACGTAGCCCCGCCCGTGTCCCAGAGTCCCCCGGGGACCATCTCCACTGCTGCTCCCACAGGTGCTTATCCTGGCCAACGGGGACCCCTCCAGCTTCCTGTCCCGCCAGCTGCCCTTCCTCAGTACCCTGCGGCGGCTGGAAGACCGAGCTACAGCCTACGTGTGTGAGGACCAAGCCTGCTCAATGCCCATCACGGAGCCCTGCGAGTTACGGAAACTGTTACACCAGTGACTTTCTCAGCCACCTCAGGCGGGGGTGGGAGGCTGAGCTGCCCCACTGGCAGGAGACTCTGGCCTGGTAGGGCCCTGTGCACGCTGCGGCCGTCCCTGGGCACCCTGTCACCTGGGGCCCTTGGCCACCCTCACCGCTCCCCCCATGGGCACCCACTCTGGAATAAACCGAACAGCGTCCCGCGGGAACCTCGGGGCCTCCACCTTGCTTGTGAGAGGGGGCCACTGGCTGACCCCTCCACCTTCTCCAATGATGCTTCCCCAGTTCATGGTCATTGCAGCTTTAATGAAACTCAGGCCAGGGGGGCCCGTGATGACCACTGGGTGGGGGATTCGGGTATGGACTCACCCTAGAGGGGCTAGGCCAATCCTGGCCCTCTACGGGCTTCGAAAAGGGGCCTGCCCTGTCTTTCCCACTGATTCCTGTTTTAAGCAGGGGAAAGGGGCAGGGGGATGCTTTAAATGAGCGTTCATTTTTCAGGGAATGATGACATTGCATATGCTCTGGTATGTCACAGGAGCTGCTGTTCTCCGGGCCAGGGATGTTTACTTTGGGGTGTCCATTCAGCTCCCAGCCTTATCCCAGGATGGAGCCAAGCAAGGCCTCCCTGTGGGAGCCTAGACTGTCTGTGCCCCTCCTTTCACACAAACCAGTCCAAGGAGGGTTCTCTGTCATTTGGAACATCTACTGGGTTGGAAGTGCTTCTCCAAATCTGAGTCCTTCCTGCTGCAGGGGAGGCCAGTGCTTTCCTCTGACCACCTCCTGTGCCTTCAGATGCTCACAAGTCCTCCCCTTGGCGTCTTCTTCACAGACCCCAGAAACCCCACCTAGCTTCCACCTGGGGGAAGGCAGCGGGAAGCATGCTTCAGAGAGGGTGGGTGTAGCGGGATGGGGGTGACAGGCAGGGAAAGGGGAAGGAGCTGTCTCCCTCCCCACACCCTTCAGGGGTCTGCTGAGCCTGGGCACCCTTGCTGCCCCAGAGCCAAGCAATACAGACAGCCAGAAGAAGCTGCTAGAGATAAGACTCAAATGGGGAATGGGGCTGCTGCTTGTGGGGATGTCAGCAGTGGGGAGGAGTGGGAGACCAAATCGTCACTGCAGGGTCTGCACACGGTCACACACAGCCACACACAGTCAGTGGGACTAGGCTCAGCTCTGACTGGGCAGCTGGGCCCTCGGTGCAAGCCACCGGCCCATCTGGAGGGGATTAGAACTCCGGCCAACAAGGTCAGGTGGCCCTTTTCTGGCTGGAGCCTGCTCAGCCTCGGGCAGGAAATCTGAGGCTCCCGCAAGTGGAGCTGGGTTTGGGGGGTGGTGAGAGGGGAGGGGGGAGCTTGTGAAGCACAGGTGGCCTTTTTGGCAGCACCAGCCCTGGCTCTGGAAAGTCTAGGCAGTTTGCAAAACCCTCTGTCTCCATCTCATTGACCCTCACGAGTAAGGTGACAAGGCAGGTACCTCTGACCATCTCTGGATGGATCCTCAAGGCCCAGAGAGGGTCAGAGGCTGGTCTGAGAGCACAGCACACCTGGTTCTTCCCGAGGTCTTCAGGAGACTGTAAACACTGCTGAGCCTCCCTCTTCCCCCAGGAGGCACAGGCACGGCTGTGAAAGGGGCTGCATTTGGTGTGTCCTACCCCTCTCCAGTCAGTCTTCCCTCTGCTCTGTGTCCTCTTTCCCTTCCCCTGGTACCAGGCATGCGCTCAACAAAGGGATTCTGTAACAAGTTCAAAGGAAGGCGTCAGGGCCTTAACAGGTCAGGCTTCTGGGAGAGCTAGCATTTTCTGACAAGGGCAATGCTGAACAGCAGTCTTGCTCAGACACGGGTGGTTAGGTCTGCTGCCTCTCTTCCCTTGGTCGGTCCCTCTTGTGTAGGGTCCCTGCTCTACACAGGGCTGTCCCGGAGGAGATGGGGGCCACTGGCAGGGGAGATGGGACCTCCCGGCTGGAGAAGTCACTTCACTAATTTCATCTGTCTGAGCCTCAGTCTTCTTATCTAAAAAATGGGACAACCACCACCCCAATCCCAAGGTTGCGAGGTGACGCCATGAGATAATGTATCCTCGTGGAGCAGAGCGCCTCACAGATGGGAAGAGTGTCTCAGTTCCTGAAGGAGCCAGCCAGGCTGTGCGGGAGGTGTAAGGGGGAGAGGGCTGGAGGGGGCTGGAGGGAGGCTGGCAGAGCAGGCCCTATGCGAAGGCTGTCCCTCAAACCCAGACATCATCATAGAGAACACGGAGGCCTGAATACTCTGTGAGGAAACGGGGGCCCAAGGAACTTCCTGTCCCTCATCCTCCCCCCAACCGAGGTTACTCACTCGTCTAACAAAGATTAAGTACCGAGTCCGTGCCAAGCTGGACCGGACTAGGCTCTGGAGAGCAAAATGGACCCTTGGTCTGAGGGAGCAGAGAGTCCAGAGGGACAGACTATCATTTCATGACTACACACGTGAGCAAGTGCCATGAGGTTCCAGATTCTTGTCTGGCTCAGGACTGTGTCCTCAGCACCTTGGCACATAGTAGGCACCACAGTACTTGCTGAAAAAGGCTGCTCTGAGGAGGCGATGGCAGAGATGAGATTTGGAGGGTAGGAATTCAAGATGGTTTCATCCCTCCTTTTGCTTCTCTGTAGGTCCTGCCTCCCTCCTCCCCTTGCCCCCCTCAGGGGAAGAGAGCATCTCTGACTGGATGGGTCCCCTCCCCCAGGGGCCAGGACGCCTTAGGTGGCAGATCATCCCAAGTCCTAAATGTGTGTTGGCCCTACACCCTGGCTCCTCTCTGGGTATGTTCTAGAACAAAGGTCAGCCCAGAGACAGAGGTGGCCCGGGTGATGGATAGAGGTGTGGGGCCTGCCGACCACCAGGAAACCTGACCACCCGGCTAGGCGTGTCTCTCTCTCAGCTACTTGTCCCCTCCGCAAAGATGGGATGATTAAAGTCACTATCTCCCGGTGTCTGCCCTGGGGCTTCTTGACCCTGTCGGGGAAGGGCAGACCGACTAGGCAGACTGCGGACCTGCGGGAGGGACCAAGGTGTCAGACGCGTGGAGTGAACCAGAAATAGGCCCCTCTCCCAGAAGACCGCTGAGAGTTCGAGCCTGGCAGGGCACACGCAGAATGAGAGCAGAGACTCCCGCCAGGAGGGAAAGGCACTTAAGGGATCTGCTCATTAGCATGAAATGCAAATGAGCTCGGCCTCATTTGCACAACTCAGCGCCCGGATTCGGCGAAAGGGCAACCCGGGAGGCTGCAGCGGCGTGGCCCTACCCACTGCACTCCCTGCAACCCGCGCTCGAGGGAGCTGAGACACCCACCCCAGGCAGCCGGTGGCGCTCGGGGGCTGCGCGGTGGGGCGCACCGACTTGGGAGTCGGGTGGGGGAGGGGTGGACGGCGGAGGAGAGGTCACCCGGTGCCTGCCTCTGCCTCTCCGCAGTGGCGTCAGCGCCCCGAAGTCTCAGAGACAGAGAACTCACTGACCTGCTTGGCTTCGTCACCGTGTCTACCTTCTCAGAGGTGGGAAGTGCTCCCCGACGCCTAATGTTAGATGCCCTCCGCGCCCCACCACACTCCAGCGCCCAGCACTCCCGCGGCGCTTTGCTCCCGGGCACCTGCAGCCTTGTGGGCGGCGGGGAGAGATGGCTGGAGCTGACTGAGCCCGGGGACGCGGGGAGGTGGGGCGGGGTGAGGCCCAGGCTGTGCACGTGAGTGAGGGCGCGCGGAGAGCCACAGATACTCGAGGACCCGCGCGGGGTAGAGGGGAGGTGTGCGCACGGCCTCCCAGCCATGCTGGAAATCCAGAGGGAAAATTGAGGCACGGAGTTGTGGGGGTCGGGGGCGGTTAGTGAGACTCTGCAGGTCGAGACTCAGAAAGCCCTGCTCCATGCTTCCACCCCCTCCCACACACTCGAGGCCCCTGCAGGTCCCTTCGCGGGAGCCTCTCTCTGCTCCTCAGCTGCTCTGGGGGGCCCGGGCCCTGAGACCGGCATGACCTGTCTGAGGCCACGTGTTCAAGCGCGAAGCCGCAGCGAGAGAGCCAGAGCCTTCAAAGGATCTCTAGCGGCAGAGGGGATGAAGCTCAGGAGTGCCGACGTGAGGTCAGGGTCAGCGGGTCAGGGTCAGAAGGTCAGGGTCAAAGTCGCATTAGTGGACCTGGGAGAGGGGTCTTAGGCCAAAAGGTTGCTGGAAACCACGCCCAGACCTTGCACGCCCCTGAATTCCCTTGGCTCCTCCCATTTCCGCAAGACCGCCCCCCCAAATGCCAAAGCCCTACCCCTGGGATGTCCTGTTCCGCGCCTCCCCTTCTTCGGTCCAGCTCCCAGGTTCGACTCCAGGGTGGGCGATTTAATCAGGTGGAGACCCAGGAATTCGCTCTGGGGTCCTAGTCACACCCGACAGCCCGGCTGCCGGCTTCTCTTCTTCTCCAGGCCCGCCCAGGGCTGAGCCCCACCCTCCGGCTGTGGTCCAATTCAGGGGTCGTGGACAAAGGATACCCCGGGGTCGGCGGCGCTATCCCAGGACCCGGCGCGGATTACTCTGATTCCCCGGGGCTCCCTCCAGGGGAGTCCCAGAGACCCCAGCGGCCAATAGGAAAGTGGGTTCGGTCTGGGTAGCCGTCTAATTGGCTCGGGCCTTCGGGAGCGGACCCAGGGGCAAGGGGAGGGGAGAGGGGCGGTCCTGGGCTTCGGGGTGGGAACCGGATTCCAGCTGTGGTTCTCTCTCCCGGCGCCCCCGCCCTCACTGCCACGGCGGCCCGCCAATGGGCGCGCGGCTCGGGGCCGGCGGCGCGCAGCGATTGGCTGCGAGGCTGGCTGGGGAGAGGCGGGGCCGAGGCTTGAAGTTGGAGTGAGGGATCCAGCTGTGGTGTGAGCCGGGCTCCTCGCCGCCGCTTTCGCTTGCTCGCTCCGCGTCTCGGCCGGAGGAGGAGGCAGTGGCGCCGGCGACAGCTACGGCAGCGGCAGCCACCGCGGCGGCTGCGGCGGCGGCATCTCCGCCTCCACCCCCGCCCGGGACGGCCCCCCACCGTCTCCCCGCCCCTCCCGGACCGTGAGCCCGCCGCGGGGCGGAGGAAGGAGCCGCCCCCCACCCCCTCCAAACCCACCCCAAAGAGATCCCTCCTCCCCTCCCCCAGCCGCCGCTGGCGCGGAGCCGGGACGATGCTGACCCCTTAGATCTTGCTCCAGCTGCGCCGCGGGAAGAGGGGGCGCCCCACCCGTATCCCCCGCTCTCCGACCCCCTTCTCTCTCCCCCTCTCCCGGTCGCTTCGCCGAAGGTAGCGCCGAATCGGGCGACCGGAGCCTGGGCGCGAAGCGAAGAAGCCGGAACAAAGTGAGGGGGAGCCGGCCGGCTGGCCCAGGGGGCCCCAGGAGCCCTGGGGAAGCGGGACTCGCGCCGGGCGGGGCTTCCCTGCGACCCGGCGCCCCGCGGGCAGCATGCCCCTGCGGGCAGGGGGAGCTGGGCTGAACTGGCCCTCCCGGGGGCTCAGCCTGCGCCCTAGAGCCCCCCAGATGCGCCCCCGCCGGGGCCCCCCGGTTGCGTGAGGACACCTCCTCTGAGGGGCGCCGCTCGCCCCTCTCAAGACCGCCTGGGGCCCCGGCTGGCCAGAGGATGGACGAGGAGGAGGATGGAGCGGGCACCGAGGAGTCAGGACAGCCCCGGAGCTTCATGCGGCTCAACGACCTGTCGGGGGCCGGGGGCCGGCCGGGGCCGGGGTCGGCGGAAAAGGACCCGGGCAGCGCGGACTCCGAGGCAGAGGGGCTGCCGTACCCGGCGCTGGCCCCGGTGGTTTTCTTCTACTTGAGCCAGGACAGCCGCCCGCGGAGCTGGTGTCTCCGCACGGTCTGTAATCCATATCCTCCAGGGCACGACGGCCGGGCTAGGGGGTCCGCAGGGGGGCGGGCCGCGCCGCCGGAGGGGACCGAAAGCCAGGTGAGTCCGAGAAGTGAGCTGGAAGGTGGGCATAAGTGGGGGGGGGGCTGCTAAGGGAGGGAGGGGGCTTCAGAGTGGGAGCGGAGACGCGAGCAGGTTTGGCTGATACCCCAGACGAGCCCCACCTCGGTACACACACCTCAGTCCTCCTTGGGGGGCTGGGATCCAGGCCAGGAAAAGAGAGGAGACGTGCCCCGCTGGTTTGTAGCTGGACGCTCTCCAGATGTGGGCAGGGGAGGGTCGTCATCCTCCAGATGTGGGAAGCTTCGGGAGCCTGGGAGCTCTACTCCGCCCGCCGCCCGTTAGCGAGCTGGGTTGGGTTTCCGAGTTTGGGGGGTGGGGTAGGGAGGAAGCTGCGGGGACGGGGGAGGGGGGACTGCGATCTTCTGGGTTTCCCTCCGGCCCCCGCTCCAAAGTTTGAGGTGGATTCTAGGGTCTGCTCCCCGCCCCCAACCTGGTCCTCGAGGCCGGGGTTTCTACTGACCCAGAGGGAAATGTTGGGGGGCGGGGACCAGGTCCTAACTCCCCCACCCCCACCCGCGGGTTGGAGGCACAACAAGGAGATTCCGGCGGCGGCTGATGTCAGGGGCGCAGAATGAGAACAAGATGTGGTGGTGAAGGGGAAGCTGTCTGCCCCCAGGGCTGGAGTTGAGACCCTTTCAGCTGGAGCCCACTGCCCGGAGTTCCTCCCTTCTCCCCAATTCTTCATTCAGCGCGGGGTGCTTTGTGTTGGGGTTAGGGAGTTTTGTGCTAGATTTTTTTTCTTGTGGAGGGAAAGACTGTGTCAAGAGCTTTGACCAGCGGGGGATGGGATTAAGCCTGTACAAGTTACCCTGTCACAAATAGAGTGCTCCCGCCTGATGGCGGGGCAGGTATGTGAGACCGCAGCCTTGGAGAAAGTATTGGGGGAACAGTGAGGCTGGAAGCTGGTTGGCTAAGGAAGACTCGGGTCCAGCACCCCCGGGTCTACTCCTTGGCTGGGTTTGTGGAATGTAAGCCCCACATTCTGGGGAGGTAGATTTGGCACTGCCCCCTATCCTCCGCCTGATCTGGAGTGATAGGGGAGACCCCAGCCCCCTGAGCCCCCTGGCTTCTCCCCCAGCCCCTAGCACAAAGCTCCAGCTTGACTGATGCAGGTTTCCCAGGCTCCGGGGTGGGTCCCGTCACTGCCGGAAGGAAAGGGGGGTGCGCTGCCATCCCCGGTCTTGAAAGCTTCTCCTGACTCCTTCCTCCCAGCTCAGAGGCTCTTTTGGCCCCGGGTAGGAGAACTCAGGTTTCCCTTAGGCTTTACAAAGCCTAAGAGCCCAACCGGGACTCTGCTTTGGGGGAGGTGGGGGGAGCTCGGTGCCGCCCTCACTCTCTGCAGCTCTGCTGCCTCTAGTGCGCAAAGCAGGGATGTGAGCTTGTGTCCCCCCCCACCCCCCACCCTCTACACCCCGCAGGTTTTTAGGAAGCTCCCCTCTTTACACCCTATCTCCATCCCTTACCCCTTCTTCCTTTCTCTCTGAACTGCAAAGAGAGAGGTAGGGGGTCTCAGAGAGGTCTGATTCCTCCCCCACGTCTGCACCCCTATCCCCCAGGCCCCTTCCTCCATGTAGAGATGGACATGGGGAACAAGTATCTCTGAGAAGACGGGTTCTGGTTATCTCTCCTCTCTACCCCTAACCACGTACCTTCTCCATGAATGGTAAAAAGCCCATCCCCCTCCCCTCTTCCTCAGGAGTCCAGGGAATGTAGAGAGATCTCTCCTTTCCCTCCCCCTCTAAAACAACCATATCTCTCTGCCGGCATCTTCCCACCTGCCCTAGCTCTAGGGGCTAGTGAACGGTCTGGAGCCAGATTCCTTCCTTCAGGGGCTCTGAGAGGGAGCAAGTGGAGAAGGCTGGAATGAGGAAAGAGAGGTGGGACCCCAGTGCTCTTTGTGGGGGTGGAGGAGCAGGCTGGGGTAGTGGGAGTCTGGGATATGGGCCAGCGGCGTCACTAGGCCTAGAGAAGTCACTAAGCCTGGGTTGGCTGAGGATGGGTTGAGGACAATTTTTTTGGCCAAGGGGGTGCCTGTGCTGGGTCCCACAAATCCTATCACACCTGAGTGTCAAGGTGAACCTGTACTGTCATCACCGGAGGGGCTCTGAGCTGTCTCTTGGACTTCAGTCTTTCCCTTTCTCTCTTTTTGGTACCAGTGAAGCTTCCCTTGGTTCCATGAGATTCTCTGCACCTCTGAGTCTGAGGGACATAGGGACACCTCCCTCACTAACTGAAGCTAGTCAGACTTTTGTTGCCATTTTTCCCAGCCCCTCCTCCTGTAGCCACTAACACACCAGGTTTCCTAGAGAGGAGATCTAGACCCAGGTAGGAAGTAGTTTGCATGGGTGTGAGTGTGTGTGGGGCGGGGGGGGGGGGCAGCAAAATGAAGAGAGGCTCAGAAGTTCCTGTGCTGCTACTGTGAAGACCAGGGGCCTTACTGATGGGAGGCACTCCCATCAGTAAGGCCCCCCTCCTCCCGGTTATAGGGGAGCGAGTTGGACTTTCCAGTATGTGTTTCTTGAAGTGTGAGGGAGTGCATTGCCCCTCCCGGAAAGGAGATCCTGAGCATTCCCTCTCCGGCTGTTGTGTCACATCTGGAAGTTTGTGTAGGAGTTTCTCCAAGCTCAGAGCCCAGCACAGCTTTTTCTCATTTGGAAATCACAGGCTGGCATTTGGGATGCCGAGAGGGGGAGTGAGAGGGGGGCCAGAGGGGGAGAAGGGAGCCTGCCAGGAGTAGGGGGAGGAGAAGGGGGAGGCCCGAAAGGCAGGAGCCCTAATGGCTTCCAGAAGTGAGGGTGAGTGTATGACTGCGTCACTGTGTGTGCGTCTGCAGGGGAGGGGGCACCAGGAATTTCTGGAGTTTTCCTTGCCACTCTCCCAGTGCCCCAAGTTTGCCTGTTTCCCTTACCTAGGGAGAAATCTCCATTTTGGTCCTCAGAGGAAATGGGAGGGGGTGTTCTTCCTGTGCCCTCACCAATTCCCTCCTCTCATTTTAAAACCCAAGACTCTCCAGAGGGGGTTCTGAGGAAGAGGGCTAGGGAACTGAATAGGACTGGGGGAGCAGAGCACCCTGGAGCACTCCTGCCCCAGGCCCACCTTCCTACTGGGTTACACACCCACTCGACTCCACGGAACCATTGGGGGACTCCCCATCACCCACAGTGCCAGCTGGAGCCATTCCTGGGATTACCCCTACCACTCCCCCCACCCCCCCGCTCCTGCTGCAGCCCTCACCCCACCCTGCCTGTCTCAGCTAGGGTGGCGACAGACACAGCTGCTCACACGTGTGTGTGTATGTGTGTGTACACGCTCACACACACACACACACACACACACAGAGTCACGGACGTTTGAATCAGATTTCTGGCCTATTTCCCCTTCCAAAGATTCCAACAGGCCGGCTCTCTTGTGTCTCTGGGTCTCACGTCTCTGTCTCTGGGTGGGGCCGGCTGCCTTTCTTCGGGCTTCAGTTTTCAGTTCAGCTGGAAACCTCTCTCCCCACACGCCCACAGGCTGGAGCGGAGGAGACCACTGGGAAACAGGCTGTGGGAGTGGGGGCTTGGCTGGGGAATCCCCCTTTCCGCCTCCCCAGTGCTGGCCACACTGCTGAGCCCCTATAGTCCACACCACCCCCCAGGAATGCAGAATCCCTCCCCATAGATGGCAGCCGCTCTGTGGCTCTGTGGAGCGGGTGAGACAAGGATCCCACCTTCCCAACTCATACTAGGAAGCCAGGATTCCTGGGTCTAGGCCCATTTCCTCCTCAGTGCTCCTCTGTCTCAGATCTCCAGGCTCCAGTTTGGGGAGCGGGGCAGCCGGAGGGCCTGTTTCTCTTCTTAGTCACGCCAGAGCCCCCGTGCCCCTGAAGGTGCCCCAGTCCTCCTCCCTCCTGTCCCCACCTCCCTCTCCCTTACAGCTGCCAGGCTAGGCAAGGGCTCTAGATAAAGCCCCACAGAGAGGACTGAGTTGTACAGATAACATGCTCTAGTTCTCCTGGAGGGAGAAGAGGAGGAGGGATGGAAGTGGGTTTCCTCACCCTGCCATTTCCTTTTTCTCTGCTTTTGATGGTGGGCTGTGGGGAGAAGAAAGAGCCTCCCCTCTCCTACCCACCTCCCCCTTTGGGATCCACTCCAGCCCGGACAGTTGCCATAGCAACAGTAGACATGTGACTGCACAGGTCTCTCATAGTCACTATGGCAACCAGTGTCTCCCGTTCCCTTGGTTGCCATGGGGATTTGTCACATGGTTTCCCCCCAACCTGATAACCTGTGGGTCTCTTACTTTCTCTTCTCTGCGTGAGGACAAGACAGGAGTCTGGTGAAGGGGAGTTCATGTGTGAGGGGGTCCCTTTAATTGCCATAGCAACAAATCCACACCACCTGGTGACACATCCTCCTGTTGTTATGGCAACAAGGGAACATCACACGGTGACATAAGGCCATGTTCCCAAGGAAACGAGCCTTACCCTGAGAAGGGTGAAAGACCCCCATCCTCATTAATTATTTCTCAGTTCAGATTGTCCCCCAGGTCCCTGTGCCTTAGTATCTTCCCTGTCCATTAACGGTTACCTTTAGGGATGGGGAAAGGTAGAGAGCAAACAAAATGAACCTGAGATGTGCTAAATTCCCAAGGGGACCCCTGACAAGGGGTTTCCATGGTCCAGAGCTGGAGATGGGGTTATTTGGAGGCAGAATCTATCTATAAGAGGCCCCAGAAGGTGGGGACAGAAGGAGTCCCAGCCCCTTTGTGATGTCCCTTCCGCCCCTTCCCCCATTGTTATCAGTGTATCCCTTTTGAGGCAAACAAGACAGGAAAACATGACAGGAGATCCAGTGGCTTCTAAGCAGGGAGACTGAATGATTGATCAATTCATTCATTCGTTAATATGTTCGTTTCCTCCACGTATTGTCTGCCACATGCCGGGAGCTACTGTCCCCTTTGTAGGGGATAGGAGCGTGTATCTGAGTGTCCCTGCTTCAGCAAGGGGGATGAGACTGGCACACAGACGGCCTGGGGCATGGCGGCATCCCTGCCATTCAAGGGGTCCAAATAGGTGTTCTAGGAGCCCCTCTTCCCAAGAGAACTGCCCACAGCCCCCCTTGTAGAGATAACTGCTCGTGTGGGTCCCTTCCCTGCAGAGAAGAGGGGGCTAGCTTGGGGAATGCAGACCAGTTCTTGAAGGTAATTGTCCTTCCCTTTCCAGAGAATCACCCCAAGACAGCTCCCTTCCCATCCTCCTTTTTCCAGGGTGACCCCTGGCTGACCCCCTTCTGGGGAGACATCCATTCGGCTCAGGTTCCACTCAAGAAAACAGCTCCAAGGAAACAGAACACTCTCTTGATTTCCCCCTTCCATCTACTTACCCCCAAAACCTAGAACTATTTTTTTTTTACTCTTCATTCTGGTGAGGAGGAGGTGGAGACTTGGGAAACTGCAGTGCCTTGCCTGTTTGGGTGCCTGTCGGTGGGAAGGGATGTGAGGGCAAAGGGCTTAAGTGGCAGAGAGGCCTAGGAGGGGATCGAGGGTGTCCTGAGCTGCTGCAGGGTGGGGTGGCCTGAGGTTCAGGACAGAGATGGGGAGTGGCTGGGACCAGCTGGGAGGAAATTCCTGGGGTCCCCAGACAGAGCCTTTGCATTCCAGAAGTGAGGTTATGACAGGAAGATTCCCCTGCCCTAGGTTCTCTGTGCCGCAGTGTGGCTTGGTGGGTCTTGCGGTGGGCTGCCACGACACCCTCCACCCCCCTCCCTGAGGCCCCTCCTTTGCCCCGTCTCCACTCTCCTCTCCCTTCTATCTTCTTTGTTCTCCCCACCCCGTATTTCCTTTGAGAAAAAGAAGATGCTGGATCACTTCCAGCAAGGGTCCCACGTCCAGACCCTTCTAAGGTCCAGAACCCACTTCGGACGTTCTCCCGTTGATGGGCTGGACGTTAGGCCCTTACTAAAATCCACCCCGTGGAAAGACTCGCAGTCCGTGTGTGCAGAGTACTGTCTGCTCTGCGTGGGGTGGGGACTCCCATCCAGCCCGGGGCCTGGTATGCGGTGGGTCCTCATTGTGTCAACGCAGGAGTGTGTTTGGAGGCCACCTGAGGGCTCCAGGAGGCCAGGGGCAGGGTGGGCACTTGGAGAGGGGTGACAGGCTCCAGTGCCGTGGTGGAGAACAGCTACGGCTGCGGACCCTCTTGCTGTGGACCCTCTTGCGCGCCCCTGCCCATCTGACCGGTGCCTGCACGTTCCCGCCAGCCCCTCCCCTGCACACCGGAGCCACTGTGGCAGCTGCTGTCCCAGATCGGAAGCTCGGACGCCTCGGTCCCATTGCGGCTTCTCCCGTGACCTTCAGCGTAGGACTTGGGCTCTCCCGGGCCTCCGTGCACTTGGGTTCCGGGGAAGAACGTGATCCACCCCGGATACTTCTCGGGGCTGTTGTGAGCATCAGATGTGGCGTGGCGCGAAAGCGCTTGGTAAACTGTAAGGCAGGCATAATCCGACTTTAGGTTTGTGTCACACATTCACTGCATTCTCTCATTTGCTTCTCACTTCTTCCCCGGGAGGTAGGACAGAAGAGGATTCAGATTCAGCAGCACACTCTTGGTGTCTGGCATTTCCACAGGCACGATCGATTTTATCCCCCAAATGGCTTGTGCAAATAGTCAGGGTATTTGTGGTTTTTCCTACTTTACAGCCAGGGAAGCTGGGTGTGGAGAGGTGATGGCCAAGGTGGGCCTGGGCTTGGGCCTGGGCTCGGTCAGACACGTGGGCACCATCTCGGATGGCAGAGGGCGGCGGGGGGTAGTGGGGGGCTTGGGGGGAGGACGAGAAACAGGAGGTGCTGGGGTGGGCTGGGGTGGGGGGGCGCAGGTGCCGCTGCAGCCCCTGCCAGCTGTTTCCTTGACCAACCCCCCTGGATACCTGGTTTGAGCGTATCAGCATGTTGGTCATCCTTCTCAACTGTGTGACCCTGGGCATGTTCCGGCCATGTGAGGACATCGCCTGTGACTCCCAGCGCTGCCGGATCCTCCAGGTGAGTTGGGGGGCATTGGGGGAGGGGGCATCCTCAGCTGAGTAACTGCTGAAATGTCTCTGGGAGGGGCCCTGACCCCACTGGTGGGGGAGGGAGTGTGGGGGGGTAGTTCTCCCCCCACCCCCCAGTTTCAAAAGCCTCTCATCCCCACACCAGGCCTTTGACGACTTCATCTTTGCCTTCTTCGCCGTGGAGATGGTGGTGAAGATGGTGGCCTTGGGTATCTTCGGGAAAAAGTGTTACCTGGGAGACACTTGGAACCGGCTTGACTTCTTCATCGTCATTGCAGGGTGAGGGCCTGGGCTGGAGGTGGGAGAGCAATGGCCGGATCAGTCCCTGCCCCAGGAACAGGGTCCTAGGCCCCAGCACTAACCCCACCCCCCGCCCTGCCCACTTCCAGCTGTGCTTTCTCCTGACTGTCCCCTCAGGGTCCGACTTGGTCTTGCCTGTAAAGCTCGAGCCCTTGCTTCCACGTCCTCCTCTGTTTATTCTTCCATGGGGATCTGTCCTTGGCTTGGGGGTGGCCTTGCCCCCAGACAGAGAGCTGGCTCTTCGGGGTCCCTTGGTGGAGGAGAGGGAGGAGTCAGAGGTTTGCTGCCGCACCGCAGCAAGATTCCTCACTGACCTCTTTTGACCCCCATGGCGGCCTCAGACTCAAAGGGCCTCCCTTTGGGCCCCTCCCTGCAGGATGCTGGAGTATTCGCTGGACCTGCAGAATGTCAGCTTCTCAGCTGTCAGGACAGTCCGCGTGCTGCGACCGCTCAGGGCCATTAACCGGGTGCCCAGTGAGTGACCCCTTGGCCCTCAGCCCCTGGATGGAGAGCCCCCAGAGGAAATCTGGAAACCCCAGATCCCACCCCCTACCTCCTGACCACTCACTGGCCTCATCAGGGCCTGGCAGTCCGAGGCAGATCTCATCAGACAAGGGCTCAGTGGGGAGCTGGGGCCACTGGAGCCAACAGAGTCCCCACACTGGCCTGTGGCCCTGTGAGAATTACCTGAAAACACCATCTCCCTGACTTTTGCCTGATTTGGGGGTCAGAATCTCAGACATGTCTCAAATGACTCCTTCCCTTCAGCTAGAGGACAGCTCCCTCCAGGGGAACAGGGGTGAGTGGGAAGGGGGAAGAGAGGTGGGTAGGCCAGGAGGGGTGGATACAGCATGTAATGGCGTTTTCTAGCTAGAACAGCCTTTCATGCACTCAGGCTCCCACGAGTGAGACCATACTAGCCACACTGAGCATGACTTCTCTCCAGACAAGGCCACTACATGTCTCCCTCTGCCTGTGTCCCATTCCTCCTTCCCACCCCCTTCCAACCCACTGCCGCAACTGACTGCGGGACCATTATCTAAATTAAACCGCATTGGTTTCCTGAGCCAGCCAAGCTTTGGCAGCTCTAGCTCCCCCTATATCCTGCCCCCCCCCCGACCCTTGCTCAGGCCCCCTTTGCAAGTCCCCAACCTACACAGGCTGCAAATGGTCTCCACCTCGGTCCCAGGAGTCGGGGGTGGGGGATAGGAGCATGTTTCTGGGGCTCTGTGCCCCATGTAGCGGCAGCCCCCTGTGCTGTGTGTGTGTGTTTGTGTGTGTGTGTGCATGTGTGTGCGTGTATATGAGATGCGGCTGCCTTTGGGTAGGCAGTGCTGCTCCGTGCCCTCCGGGCTTCAGGACGTTAGTGTTAACAGGAGCCCCAGACAAGGGGCACGACCGCTCTCGCCGCCCCTCCCACCCCAGGTGATGGCTGGCAGATTTATAGGCCTCTGTCTAACCATCGGTGTAATTCCCTTAATGCAAACCCTGAGGAATTGATCTCAGCTGGAGCCCAGAGATGCTGAAGGAGGATGAGGCTGGAGGAGGGAGTGAGGGACTGAGTGAGAAGGCCGGGCTTGAAAGGCCAGGCAGGATGGCTGCAGGCACCGGGAGGGTTAATCAGCTGCTGCCTACAAGCTTCTCCCTCTGGAGGGGCAGGGGGCCATGAGTGGCACTTGGGGGGTCAAAACCAGCCATTAGCGATCTCTGTGCATAACAAGGGTTTGGTGGCCTGGGGGTGGTTCAGAGCAGGTAGAGTATGGAATGGTATGGAATCCTGGACCTGGAGTGAGGAGCCAGGGCAGTATCTCCAACAAGTCTGGAGGGGGAGGGGCTCTGGTGACCTGCTAATTGATGGTCACTGGAGAAGATGGCCTTGTGTCTCCTCACCTCTGAAGTGGGGCTCTGTATCAACAGAGAATGGACCCAGCAGGGGGCTCAGAACCATAGCGAAGCTCAGGGGGTCTGGACCCTTGCTGAGGGTCTGGCTTTCGAAGTGAGGTTGCTTCCTTGCGGACCTTCCTCCTGCAGTTCTCTGCCTCAGTTTCCCCAGAGACTGCAGTGGTGATAACTGATGACTTAGGAAGGTCAGGTGACTGTGTCAGGTGAGAGGCAAGTGTGTGTGTGTGTGTGTGTGTCTGAGTGTGTGTGTCTGTGTGTGTGTACATTGTGAGGTGGGATCTGGAAGCAGAACGCCGGGCAGCTCTGTGATACTGGACAAGTCCTATCAGTTCTCTGAGCCTCCTTGATCCTCCTTTGTGAACTGAGATGGTGTGGGATGTTAGCAGGGGTGTGGTGCAGGAGAGAGGAGCTTTGGAACCCTCGAGCACTCTGGCTCATCCTTGGTGGTCTTATGTGCTGATTCCTACGGATGGGGTAAGAGGGACGGTGGGCAGGGGCTTGGGGCTGCCAGGCCTGCCTGTGGAGTTAGAGGTGTCCGTTGGTCTCCCCTCCAGCTTGAACTGGGTGTCTCTTCCTGGGAAACCCCAATGGGCCCCCTCTGGGTGTGCTGCCAGGCCCATGGCAGCTGGCCTAGCCCGGCCAGCCTGGCACCCCCAGCGTGGCTTCTGCCCCCACAGGCATGCGCATCCTTGTCACGCTGCTGCTGGACACGCTGCCCATGCTGGGCAATGTCCTTCTGCTCTGCTTCTTCGTCTTCTTCATCTTCGGCATCGTTGGTGTCCAGCTATGGGCAGGGCTGCTTCGTAACCGATGCTTCCTGCCGGAGAATTTCAGCCTGTGAGTGTCGCCCGGGTGGGGGAGCGGGGAGGGGACCTACGGTTGCAGGGCTGGGACCCACCCCAGTCCCCACTGCCGTTGACATCGCTGTCTACACATCGGTGACACATCTGGTTCTCAAACTTGGCTACACATTGAAGTCATCTGGGGAATTAAAAAAAAAATTCCTGAGGCATGGGTCCCCTACAGGCTCCGATTTCATTGGCCTGGGGTTCAGCACGGCCACGGCCATCCTTACAAGCTCCTCCATGAGCCTGGTGGGCAGCCACGTTAGAATACTGTCGCCCTAGGGCATAACCTTCCCTCATCCCGACTCTAGAATTTCACCCTCAGTCTGCACACTCCCAGTGCCCTCCAACCCACACCCAGAAATCCCTGCCCCTGGCTGCTTGCACGCCCAGCTCTCGTCCCCGCCCAGCTCACTCGGCAGGTCTCACTACATCCACGCAGCTCATCCTTCCTGGGGTGTCTCCCCGGAGACCCCTCCTCTCAGCTCCTCCCTGTCCCCCCTGCAGTCCCCTGAGTGTGGACCTGGAACGCTATTACCAGACGGAGAACGAGGACGAGAACCCCTTCATCTGCTCTCAGCCGCGGGAGAATGGCATGCGCTCGTGCAGGAGTGTGCCCACGCTGCGCGGGGAGGGCGGCGGCGGCCCCCCCTGTGGCCTGGACTACGAGGCCTACAACAGCTCCAGCAATACCACCTGTGTGAACTGGAACCAGTACTACACCAACTGCTCCGCCGGGGAGCACAACCCCTTCAAGGGAGCCATCAACTTCGACAACATTGGCTACGCCTGGATTGCCATCTTCCAGGTGGGACTGCCCGGGCACCGAGACGTTCCCTGGAACGCAAGCACCAGGACGCAGTCCTGCCTTGGAGTGGGCGGTCCTCAGGGCTGGGAGGGCGCTGGGGCCTCTGAGGAGATTGCAGGAGGATTTAGCCACCCCCACCAAGTCAGCCTCTCCCTCTGCGCCCTCCCCAGGTCATCACGCTGGAGGGCTGGGTCGACATCATGTACTTTGTCATGGATGCTCATTCGTTCTACAATTTCATCTACTTCATCCTCCTCATCATCGTGAGTGATTCCTTGGGCCCCTGTGGGAAGAGGGGTCCTGGGGAAATAGGTGGGAGGAGTCCAGAGAGGGGAAGGCTAGCTTGGTCTCAGGACTGGTCCCTCAGAGACTCAGGTAGAGAGGGCGCTTGTCATGAGGAGTCAGGAGTAAATCCAAGGTCAAGGCTTGGTTCTATCAATTAATACCTTGGGCAAGTCTTTCCCCATGAGCCCCCCAGCCCCACCCTAGGCCTCTGCTTCCTTATCAGTAAAATGGGTGATTCTCAACCCAGAGTGTATTGGGAAATAGCAAAGCGTGGTCACGAGGTATAGGGGAGCACTACTAGCATTTGGCTGGGGAGGCTGGGGAGAGACGGTAAGCGTCTTGACACGACTGTCCTGCAAACAGAATCATACCATCCAGACTCCCTGGCATTCAGTGTTGAGAAACACTACACGACCTCTTGTTCTTTCCATATCAGAAGCTCAAAGGCTTCACAAGGGCAGAAGACAGAGTCAAGGGTCCCCATGTTTGATGCTTGTCATCCCTACCATTCTCAGTTCATAACTGAACTGCTACTACTGGTAGTTGGTATTTTTTGAGCACTTACGATGCGTCACTCCTACTCTCAACACTTTTTATGTGCTGGTGCCTTTAGTCCTCACCACGATTCCATTATCATCTCCATTTTGCAGAGGGGAAACCCAAGTTTCCTCGTTTGTCTGATCCCATCATGGGTTCCACGTGTGCAGTGGATGGATCTGGCCGGGAAGGGGAGGTGGGGCAAGCTGGGGGTGGGAGTTGGGGGGGGGCATCTTCTAAAGGAGAACTCTGAGCTTCAGAAGCCCAAGAATTCAACCCCAGGCTACAGGCTCCAAGCCCAGCCCTTCTCCAGGTCACCAAGAGGACAGAGTGACAGGTCACCAAGTGACAGAGCCAGAGCGAGGGACAGATACTGAGAAAGAGAGATTAAGACAGAGATTAAGATCTACTCGGGACCTAGGGCAAACTCTGGAGAGCGATGGAGACCTACTAAGACAGCTCTGGGAGAGGCAGAGCGTGGGTCCTAGGAAAGAACCAGTCATCCAGGCCATGCCCTCCTGCCCCTGCATGTGGACGAGAGGCCAGGTTTGGTTCCTGTTCCCATCCCCCACCATCACGGCGGGGGGCATCGAGGCCAGCATCTCTAGGAAGTGTGGTCTTTTCAGTATGCTTCTCTCCGTGAGCCTGGAGGAGGGGAAGGATGCAGACAGGGTGGTAAGGGGCCTAGTTTCCACCCACACACCCCGTGAAAAATCTTCCAAACAGCTTTCTGGAATCATATTAGTGAAGCTAATTATCATAATTACTAGGACACAATCTAGAAAAAAAAATCTGCTCTGTCACCATAAATATTCATTTCCTTCACTCTGGATTATTGTCCCAGCAATGGCTATCCCGGAGTCCTGGAGAAACTGAGGCATGGGGACAAGGACAAGGGAGTGTGGGCAAGTCAGGGGTGGCAGCTTGGCTAATCTGCAGGGATCAGGGCTCAGCCCATTACCTGGCTGGGGGAGGGGAGAGGCACAGGGAAAGAAGATACAGGCAAGGCTAACGGTCAGGAGGGTAGTGAGGCCCTATGGTTGAGGGTCTCACCCAAAGACATGCAGCTAGATGTGGGATTCGAGGCAGGAGTCTTGGGAATAGTGTTTCTGCCAAGACCTCAAAGGCTCAATCCAACATGAGAACCCCATGTCCCCAAGATTGCATTCATCTCTACAGCCTTCTCTGCTTCTTTTATTTATTTATTTATTTATTTATTTATTTATTTATTTTTTAGCCTTCTCTGCTTCTAATGGTAACTGGAGAGGGGTGCTCAGAATCTCCACGGCTGGCTGTGGTTGGGGGCAGGGAATTTGGGAGAAATCTTTGTGGGATACCATTATGATCAATAACCGTGCCTTGGAATTCCATGGAGCTTGGTTCATGTCTCAGCTTCGCTGTGCGCTCGCTGAATGATTTTGGGCAAATGCCTTGACCTCTCTGAGCCTGTTTCCTCACCCGTCAAACGGAGGTTATAAAAGTGCCACCTCTCGAAACTGTCACGAGAATAAAGAGAATGAGATCATGCTGGGACAGGAACGGAGCCCAGCGCCTGGCGGGTAGGAGTGCTTGGGATGTGGCGACTGGCCTGGCAGTGCCCTTTTCTTCAGGACATCTCCTCTTCCTGTCCCCACCCCAACAGGTGGGCTCCTTCTTCATGATCAACCTGTGCCTGGTGGTGATCGCCACGCAGTTCTCAGAGACCAAGCAGCGGGAAAGCCAGCTGATGCGGGAGCAGCGTGTGCGGTTTCTGTCCAACGCCAGCACCCTGGCTAGCTTCTCCGAGCCAGGCAGCTGCTACGAGGAGCTGCTCAAGTACCTGGTATACATCCTCCGGAAAGCGGCGCGCAGGCTGGCCCAGGTCTCCCGGGCGGTGGGCGTGCGGGCTGGGCTGCTGAGCGGCCCAGTGCCCCACAGCAGCCAGGAGCCCCAGCCCGGCGGGAGCTGCTCTCGCTCTCACCGCCGTCCATCCGTCCACCACCTGGTGCACCATCACCATCATCATCATCACCACTACCACCTGGGCAATGGGACACTGCGGGCCCCGCGGGCCAGCCCTGAGATTCAGGACCGGGATGCCAGTGGGTCCCGCCGGCTCATGCTGCCTCCTCCCTCAACGCCCGCCCTATCCGGGGGCCCTCCGGGGGGCGCAGAGTCTGTGCACAGCTTCTACCATGCCGACTGCCACCTAGAGCCAGTCCGCTGCCAGGCACCCCCTCCCAGGTCACCATCTGAGGCGTCAGGCAGGACTGTGGGCAGCGGGAAGGTGTACCCCACGGTGCACACCAGCCCTCCCCCAGAGACCCTGAAGGAAAGAGCGCTGGTGGAGGTGGCCCCCACCTCTGGACCACCCACGCTCACCAGCCTCAACATCCCAGCCGGGCCCTACAGCTCCATGCATAAGCTGCTGGAGACACAGAGCACAGGTGAGGACTCCAGGGTAGGGGTGGGGGCATGCTGGGGCCCTGGCCTAGGGGCTGGGTGGTGTCCCAGAGAGGCCTGGGGACCTGGCGTTGGGAGGTCCGGCCCCCGATTCCCATTCTGCCGCTCGAGGCCTTGGGACCTTTAATCAGTCCTGTCGCTTCTTTGAGGCCTGAGTTTCTCATCCCTTCAAATGGGAATCTGAATTCTTACATTGTCATGAGAAGAAGAATGATTGTGGGATGAGCACTGGCTAGGCGCCCTCCTCTACACTGTTTGCAAGAAGACCCAACACTTGTTGGCCAACTGGTCTGTGCTTGCCACATGCTTTGCAGGCAGAAGCCCATTGGAGCCTCTCAACAGTTTAGATGATAAGCCCATTGTACCGATGAGAAAAAGGAGGCCCGGAGAGGTGGCTTGACTTGCCTGCCCAAGGTTAGGCAATTGGTGAGGGATGAACTCAGGGCTGTATGCCTCCGAGGCCCCAAGGGGAGATGGTGTGTGACGGTGGACTGCCTTGCGCCCCATGCTGAGGAGACTCTTGTAAACACCAGTCTCGTTGGCTCCTCACAGGGAGGCCAGGGGCCTAGAGCAGCAAGTCCTCCAGGGGCTGCTAGCCTGGCGAGAGGGACACCTGGTGTCACAGGGGAAGTGAGACACTCACCACCTCTGGGCGTTCCCCCACCCCGTCAGACAGGGGTGGTGAACCCTCCCCCGGAAAACAGACTCTCTGTTGCTGAAGCCCAGGGTTTCGGGAAGGATGTGGCACGTGGGAGCAGTGGGGTACGTGTGGGATGTCATGTGAGAACGTGGGCTGGGACAGGAAGGAGCCGTCCCAGAACACCACGGGCAGGCCTTCCGAGCCAGCTTTCCTGCCGCCCTGCCGGGAGATGGAAGCCAGTCCCACTCACGTGTGTTTCGGTCCCCTCCTGTGTAGAAGGCAGGCCTGGGGCCATGGTCATTGCCAGCGATCCCTCCCGCCTGCAGTGAGAAGGGGACATGTTGTTGGATATTTCTTGGGGGCGGGGCCCTGGGTGAGCCGTCTGCGCCTCGGCGGACCTACTTTCCTGGGGCATTTGCTGAGCTTCCCTCCAGTGCTTCGGTTCTATGATCCAAGCTGGATTTCAGTGGACACCGATGTCTTGGGACAGGTCACTGCGTGCATGAGTATGTGCCGTCTGGTGTGTGTGGATGTGTGGCTGTGTGTACAAAGGGGTCCGGTGTGTGTAGGGGTGCTTGTGCATGGGCGTGTTTAGCGTTCATGTATGTATGTGCACATGTGTATCTGGTGTGTGAAGTTCATGTGTGCACATGCCAGGGTGCTGCTGTGGTCCATGCGCGTGCCCAGGTACACACATGCCTAGCCCAGTGCCTTATATAATGTGTAAGCATGTGTGCACGCGTGTTTTCAGCTGTGCAGGTATGTGTGGTTCACAAATGGTACGTGTATGGACTTAGTGCGTGTGTGCTTGCGAGTGTGTGCACACTGCACGTGTGTGTGTGTCTGGGGGTGGGGTTACAGGAGCACACATCTGTGTGTGTGTGTTTGTGTGTGTGTGTGTGTCTTAAGGATCCCTTGGGAAATGCAGCTCTGCATAGTGTGGGTGCAGGGCTGGCTTTTCTGGGAAGGAGAGCTGGTCTGGGCTCCTTGCTAAAGGCTCCGCAGACAGGGGAGCTGCCCAGGACCTCGGAGAACATCAAGTCCACCTGCCAAACCCTAGGACCCCCAGTAGGGACTGTCAGTGGAATGCTGTTGGCAGTCACTGTCCCTGGCCTGCTCAGTGCCTAGCAGCTCCCCTGTCATTTCAAGAACCCCACACTCCCCAACTCATTTTATAGACACTGGGAAGGAAGGGCCACCCCAAGTAAGAAGCTCTGGAGCCTCTAACCTCTGCCCTCCCGTCCTAGGCGCCTGCCAAAGCTCTTGCAAGATCTCCAGCCCTTGCTTGAAGGCAGACAGTGGAGCCTGTGGGCCAGACAGCTGCCCCTACTGTGCCCGGGCTGGGGCGGGGCCGGTGGAGCTGGCCGGCCACGAGATGCCCGACTCAGACAGCGAGGTGGTGTATGAGCTCACGCAGGACGCCCAGCACAGCGACGTCCGGGACCCCCACAGCCGGCAACGACAGAGCCTGGGGCTGGACGTGGAGCCCAACTCTGTGCTAGCCTTCTGGAGGCTGATCTGTGACACTTTCCGAAAGATCGTGGACAGCAAGTATTTTGGTCGGGGAATCATGATCGCTATCCTGGTCAACACATTGAGCATGGGCATCGAGTACCATGAACAGGTAGGGGCGTGTGCAAGGGCATGGTCCCCGGAACGGGGGAGCCTCTGCCTTCCTCCCCTCCCACCCCCACTTCCCCGTTTCTTCTGCATGCTGCTAGCCTGATGGCGGGGAGGAGGACAGGAAGGAGGTACACCAGTGCGTGGAGACTTTGGAGGGTGACAAACAGTGAATGCCACACAGTCTGTGCGTATGGAGTGCCTCGGGCACGAGGCAGGGGCAGGATCTGAGCCGTGTGTTTTCTATCTGGGAAGCCTTCTCAGAGGAAGTGGCCTTTGAAGGATGAGTGAGTGGCGAGCATCCGATGTGGGTAGGGCCTCTCCGTAGGGACAAATCATTGGAAGAGATTCGGGTCTTTGGAGAAGATATGGGGTGGGGCAGAAGGTGTTGGGGATGCCCTGGCCCAGCACTAGTCACCCCCAGACTTCACCTGACTTGGTCATTGCGGGGGTAACTCACTGGAGGTGGGTAGGGGCGAGGAGGAGAGGGTTGGTGGCTGCATCTCGGATGGAGCGGAGGCCTGTCCCGTAGGGAAGGAGGCCATCTGGTCCCGGCCCCCGTTCCGGGAGCCTTGCCGTGAGTGAGGCGGTTGGTGGATGAGAAGGCCCGGCGTGGTGAAGAGACTTGAAACCGTCGTGTTTGAGGAATCGTTCTAAGAACTGGATGTTTAGTCAGGAGAAGAGGAGGCTCAGTGGGGCCAGGCGAGCTGTCTTCAAATATTTGAAGGGCTGTCATGTGGAAGAGGGAGCAAGCTTGTTTTGTGGGGACGATGGCTGCAAGCCATGGGATCTGAGCTGAGTAGAAGGAGGCTGTTCTCACTCCCAGAGCTGTGAAAGAACACGAAGGGTGGCCTGGGGACCCCACTGCCCCCAGCCCTCCCCATACCGATTGCACGGGCCCCATGGGGCCTCCCAACAGAGTTCCTTCCAGAAGGCAGCCCCTTGCTCCAGTTTGGTCTTCCAGGTCACCCCTTGGCTGAATCTTGGAAAAGCTGGTGGGGGGCGGGGGGGTGCTTCAATCCTTGCCGCCACCACAGGCTTCTGTGTTCTTTCCTGGGTGTTCCAGCCTCCCTGAGGCTCAGGAAGGAGACCGGGCTGCCAGAACTTGACCTTCTCTGGTAAAGAGCTGAGATGAGGCACTTCCCCTGCCCCTGGTGTGGCGGGGATGTGGAGGAGCTGGGGGTGGGGGGCTGGCCACAGCGGCTAGGTGGTCCTCTTGGGGGAGGGCAGGGGAGGGTGTGGGGCAAGGCTGGGGAGCACAGGTCCAAGCCAGGGCTGGAGCTGATGTGAGATGTTCATTTTTTAGGGTAATCAGAATCCCCTCCCCCACCCTCTGTGCCTTTCATGTTGTGGGTACCCAGCTGCCCGGTCCAGCCAGATGCACCCCCCAGCCCCAGCCCCTCCCCCCTCGCCCTCACACCATGTTGGCACCCCTTCCTCTTGCCTCAGCATTCCCCCCCACCAGGTGGCTCTGCCCTATTCCCTCTTCTCGGAGGTGAGGAGCAGGGAGGGGAGGACACCAGCCACGGTGCCAGCAGGTGGGGAGTACGACGCTGCGGTGAGCCTGTTGTGTCTGGGCACCTGGGGCGTGGGTGTGTGTGCACACGCCCGCCCAGCCAGCCTCCTGGGGAGAGGTGCTCCACTCTGCCAGGCTGATGGGGGCAGCCTGCTCTGCTGCTGGGACCCAGCCAGTGGCAGGCCTAACCTCCCATTACCCTGAACCTCAGCCTCCTCTTCCTCCACCCAGTTCCAGCCGAGGTCAGATGCCCCTCCCCTGGGGCGGGGGGTGGATGCTGCACCTTGCAACCTGTCCTGGCGGAGGCTGCTGGTGGAGGCTTTGGCTGCACTGGG
Organism: Neogale vison; assembly: GCF_020171115.1. Lineage (NCBI taxonomy): Eukaryota > Metazoa > Chordata > Mammalia > Carnivora > Mustelidae > Neogale > Neogale vison. The sequence continues at coordinate 45,313,683 of NC_058095.1, read as the reverse complement.
AAGACGCTGAGTCACAGAGACTGAGGGCCACCGAAGCGGCAGCAAGAAGCCTTTCAGTTAGATGTCAAGAGGGACACCCCCTTGGGGAGAAAGTAGAAGGGATCGGTCAGTGGTGCCTGCGGCTTCCCCTTGCCCAAGCTCCTGAGGAAGGCAGGGGACACCCCCCACCAAGCCCTCAGCAGCAGGGAGTCCCCACTCCGTGACAAGTGAGCCAGTTTGCCCCAGTCCCTGGTTGCTGCACCCCGCAGGGCTGAGTGGGAGTCCCCAGCAGTCTGGGGACAGATGACTGACGGCTGCCTGGCAGGTTCGGGGGCCAGGGGTGCTCAGAAGTCCCAGAAGCAGCCGTGGCCCTGTGCTCACAGGCACTGCGGCGTGAACGTCCTGCCATCTGCGCCTCGGGATCTGAGCAGGCTGAGCAGGGCAGGCCGGGGGGTGGGCAGACACAGGTGCTGAGAGACAGAGACCCAGAAGGGGAGGGGAGACGGAGATACTCGGAGGGAGATGGAAACCAGGAGACCAGGTCCCAGAGGGCAAAGCGAAGACCTTGAAAGAGGCAGCCATAAAGAAGGGGGGACCGAGTGGCAGGGACAGGAGGGACAAAGAGAGGGAGGGGGAGACGGACACTCGGGGAGGAGATGGAGACAGATGGAGGCATAGAGACACAGGGGTGACGGAGACAGAGAGAAGCAGAGAGGGAGCTGAAGACTGAGAACGAAACCCAGATGCAGATGAGGACATGCTGGGCAGGGCTGGAGATGTGCTCAGGCTGTCAGACAGGGGAGGGGGAGCCAGGGTAGGACGAGTGTTGGTTGGGGCGAAGACCCGAGGGAGAGTGGCAGCACATGCTGACAGGCAAGGTGGTGTCCCTGCAGAACCCAGAACGAGGAGGAGATGCTGTCCATTAATCCTGGGATTGGTCGGGAGAGGTCTGTCGTCCTAGTATTGTGTCCTTCCCCAGCAAGGAGCCCAGGTCTCCCTCTTGCCCATTGCTGCTGCCCTCCCCAGGCCTGTCCTCTCCCACTGTCACCTACCTTACCCCTCAGTTTCCCTGCCGAGGTTGGTGACACCCCTCCTGCCCCTCTCCACTAGCAGAGGAAGCTCCCGTCTTGTCATACCCCGCCCTACCCCGGGAAGGTCCATGCTGTCCCTGCCCTCCTGCATCCCCCTCCTCTTGACCCATTGGCTTGTGAGAACTGGCAGGACTGTTTCTCCCAGAAGGACTAGTGAGAAGGACAAGGACAGGACACTGAAGAGGGAGCAAACTTGAGGATGGAGGTGTGATCCGATAGAGGGCAAGCATGTGCATGCCCCCATCCGTGAGGAAGCAGAACATGGAAGAAGGAACTTACTGTGATTTAACCATCCCTCTCTCTCACCTTCCTTCCATCCGTCCATCCATCCATCCATCCCACACACATTTCATGCGCATCGGAGTTGGGGGAACACGTCCTGATTTGTGGCGTTTAGCGCACTTGCCAATTACCATGGTGTAAATGTTGTCATCAAGATAAAAACGTGATGTCACTGAATGTGGGTTGGGAGGAGAAGTGTGCCTATACCAGGCCTAGGATATTGCGTCCTTCCTTTCAAGAGGTCATCGACAAGTGAACGGTCACATTTACTTGATGCCACTCAAAGGGGTTGTGGGTGTAGTCCGGGATCTGGCCTGGGGGAGGGGAATTCCAGGAGATCCCCACACAAAATGTGATCTGGGAGTTGAGTCCGAAGGAAGAGCGAGGTGTGGTCAGTGAAGGGTGGGGTGGAGGGCACAATGTGGGGGAGGGTCAGAGGTGCCACCCACCGAACACTGAAACTGAGAGATTTGTAAGGCTCTCCGAATGAGTGGGGCGCTGGATGGGGGCTGGGATGGACAAGTAACAAGAGACCAATTTGGAAAAAAAATTCAGGGCCAGGTCCTAAGAGGCACAGGAAGGAACGTGGATTTTTTCCTGAGGGTGATAGGTTCCCAAAAGAGGTTCTAAGCAGGTCAGTGATACAAGCAGGTTTGTGTTCTATTGTGTTCTATTGAAAGTCGTCTGGAGCCAAGGAAGGGAGACAGGAGGCAGGGAACCCAAGGAGAAGGCTACTGCAGTGGTCCATACGGCGCCTACATCTCTGTCCCTGGAAGTAGAGGGAAGAGGGCCAGGAGAGCTGGCAGGTGGCTGGGTCTACAGGACTCCACACGAGTTGGAGATGGGGAAGGAAGCAGCCACGACGAGACCAGGTTCCTGCTCAGGGTGGAAGCCCTGGGCCTTGAGCAGATCGGGGCTGCAGGATGTTTGAGACGAGGCATCTGTGGGGTATCCCGGGCCATAACTAGCAGGTTGCTGGAGCTCAGAAGTGAGGGTGTCTTTGCCTGGGTCTGCTCTGGGGCCAGGCTGCTCCAGAAGGAACATTGTGGGTATGGGGAGAGGGTCCTGGGGACACAGGGGCTTCCTAATCACCCTCTTCCTGGCTCTGGGGTGCTGAGAGCAGAGGTTAAGTTCATCTTCTAGAAGAGGGACAACAGAGAGAGGTGGAGGAGGGGCACATGGCCCAGCGGTCTCCTGGGCTGAGAGAGAGGGAGGGTCCCAAGTGGACTGTTGCCAAGGCCAGCAGAGGACCAGGAAGGTGACGATTCTGCTCATAGCGCAGACTCTGGACCCATCCTGTCATTCTAGATACATGTCCAGGGAGGGTTTCTATTTTTAAGTGAGTGAGGTCAGCTGTTCAAGGCAGGGGAAGCTGGGGATGGAGTGGGGTGGGGGTTGGAGGAGAATCCAGATGTGGCCAGTCTTACCTTTGAGGGCCCTCACAGACTGCTTTGGGATCCTGCTGAAAACTGGGGACTCTCTCCCCAGAAAACACACAGAGGCATGGACAACTCACATGTGGCCATTGAGGACAAGGGTTTATGGACACCTCCCACCCCAAGCCTAAACCTTGGGCCTTCCAGGAGTTATTGGCCTCCAGACAGAGGAGCCCTGGCTCAGGCACCAAGGCTGCAGCCAAGCTGGATGCTGGGGGAAGATCCTTCTAGAGCCGCCCTGACCCCAGATTTCCAAAGTCTATCCAGATGTAGGGTACGAAATGCAAGCTGCTTCAGAGCTGGCTGGCTAAGGGGGCGCTCCATTCCCTCAGGCACCCTCTGGCTCTAGACTCCCCCAGTCCAGCAAACACCACCCCCTGAGCACAGCACGCTAGAATAGAATAACAGAATGGCAGGGGGCGGGGGACGGAGCCAGACGCACCGGAGAAATTTTGGTTCTGGCTGAAAAGTTCTGCTTCATGGACGATTATGCCAAATGTCTTAAGGGAGGCTTCTGGGGACAGAGAAGAGAGGCTCACACCCAGGTGGGGGCTTGAAAGGGCTTTGCAAAGGAGGTAGCTTTGGGGGGGGGTGGCCCTTGAAAGATAGGTGGGACTGGCAGCTGGGGCAAGGGGCAGAGACGTCTCGGTGGAAGGATGAAGGGGAATTCAGGCAGCCTGGCCTGGAAGGGCCCAGGGGGCCATGGGACACTCTGAAGGACAGACCTTGCCTCCCCCACCCCCACTGGAGGTGTATGAGCAGGAGAGATGGGAGTCTGGCCGTCTTGAAGGAAGCCTGAGATTCCAGTGGGTGCAGGCTGGGGTGAGGGAGGGGCCCAGGGGCTATTTCTGTCCTTCAGATCAGAGGCTGTGAGGGCCCCAAGTATGGTGCTGGTGGAAAGAACCGGGAGTGGGGGCAGTAATTCCATTGGCGGGGTCTGTGGGCCCAGCACCTGCTGTTGGAGGGATGAGGGCCCAGACGAATCCTAGATAAGGCCCAGGTTCCAAGACAGCATTCTGGAGAGTGATGGAGCTGGCCGTCGGGGAAGGGTCAGGTTTGGAAGAGGGGGGTGAGAGGGTTTGTTTGGACGCGGGCCATCTGGGGAATGCTATCAGGCAGGCTGGCTCTCCGGGTGAGGAGCCAAGGGCTCGGCAGGACATTGTTTCGTGTCGTCTGCACCCCAGTGACAGCTGAGGGGTGGGGGTCAAGGAGCTTCGGGACAAGGGGAGACGGTGGGTCTGACTGAACTCAGGAGGGAAAGGCAGCAGGAGAGGAACCCTAAATGGGCAGGAGGTGGTGCCCCCCCCAGGGTCGGGGAAATCAGGGGCACTGGTAGGTGGGGGGCTTGGAAGAAAGTCTGGAGAGAGCTGGGGTGCTGGCCCTGGAGCTGGGGGGGCCTGAGCCTGCACTCCCAGTGTGGGGGTGGTCTCCGCTCTGAGGCCAGGAAAGGAGATTGGAGGAGTGAGGGAAAGAGGGGTAAGTGATGGACAGGCCCCAGGGCCAGGGGCCCAGGGGAGTGGGGTGTGTGTGGAGGGAGATGGAGGTGCAGGTGGAGGAGGGGAGGAGAGAGGAGGCTCCAGGTCACGGAAGTGTTTGTGGGGAGGGCCGGGGAGCCCCCTGCAGTAGGGCCTGGGGAGAGGGGATAGGGACAGGGTTGGGGGGTGCAGGGAGAGGAGGAGGGTCCGGAGCAGCTCCAGCTGGGAAGAGGCCGAGCCCCCGCAGCAGAGGGTGGTGAGGGAAGGTGGCTCGCTGCCGTGAGACCCCCAGCTGGCCGTGCCCCATCCAGTCATGGGCTCATGACAGAGCAATGCTCAGCCATTCCTCAGCCGCTGCAGGGGTGGAGGTGGGGGGAATTGATGCCCCCCCCCCCCGAGGTCTGGGGCATGAGGGCAGCCTCACCGCACCTCGTGGTGGTGCACCGTGGGCTCTGCCCAGACGTGGTTCTGGGAGGGGAGCGGTGGGGGTTCCAGCTCCAGGGGTTGAGGTCGTGGGGGCTTCGGGCTGGCCGTCTCCAGGCTGAGTGAGCACTGGGGGTGCCCTGGGCCTACTCTGCTTGTGTGTTTACTTGGGGTGGCTTTGAAGAGTGGGCAGGAGATTGTGGGGGGTGCCGAAGCCACCCCTAGTTAGGGGGCACTGGGGCCCAGGGGACATGAGGGCCTGGAAGGAGATCTGCCTAGAGAGACAGAGTTCCACTCTGGAGAGCTCCTGGGGTGTCCGGAGAGCAAGGCTGTGATCTGTATGGGGGTGCCTGTGGACTTTCCTGGAAAGCACCCACCACCCAGGGGTTTCCTGATTTCCCCTGGAGGAGGAGGAAGAAGGAAAAGGTCCCAGTGACCCCTGCCCCCTCACTGAGGCCCTGCCTGGACCTCCCCTTCCAGGTGTGGGGCTGCATCAGGCAGGACTGTCAAAAGCCGAGGGGGTGGGGGAGCCGAGGGGAAGTGAGCCAGGGAGTCAGCATTGGGGAGCAGAGATTTCCAGGTCAGCGGAGCTGTGGGAGCTGAGGAGAGGAGGGTACAGAGGGTGCTTGGGCAGGGCTGGGGTGACCCGTACAGGCTTCTGCTCAGCGGTCGCCCGGCTTGTCCGCCCCACTCGCCTTCCCTGAGTACCAGAGCCAGCTCCCAGGCCTCCTGCCTGGACCGCTGCAGTACCCCCCTAATTGGTCTCCATCTTTCCGTGTCTCTGAGCCATCAGCATGCTGCCACCACTGCAGCCAGATTAATCTTCTTAATACACCGCTCTGCACATCCCTTCCCTCGCCCTAGAAGCCCCAGTGACAGTTTCGTGGGCAGAGACAAGTCCAGCCCTGGTGGTGGAGCAGAGTCAAGGCCATCCTGCTTGGGCCCTGCTGGCCTTGCCGCCGTGTCCCCCATGAACCCCTCCCACCCTCTGACCCGGGAGAACCACTGGATCCTTGGTCTCTGTGCATTCCTCGCTCCACACCTCTGCTCATGCTCCCCTCCGCCGGGGATGCCCTCCGCAAGGTTCTTCTCACTGATGTTGGCCCCTCCGCCGGGGATGCCCTCCGCAAGGTTCTTCTCACTGATGTTGGCCCCAGCTGGGTTTGAGCTCCTGGGGTTCTCCCGATGTTTGCCCCAGCATGGTGCTTGGTGCAGCCTCTCAGGTGTCCTGTCCTGCCACGTGTGAGGCCTGCTTCCACTGTCAGTGCCCATGGGGCTGGCTGAGAGTGGCTCTGGACTGGGTGTTTTCACAGTCCTTAACTCCTGTGTCCTGTAGAGCAGCCCGGCCATGAGGTGAGGCTGCCCTGCTTAGCAGAAGAGGCAACTGGGGATCAGAGAGGTTAAGGGAATTGCCCAAGGTCACACAGGTAGAGAGGCTCAGAGTTGGCAGGCCACCCCCACTCTGGTTTAACCCCACACCGTGATTGCCAGTGTGCTGCACATAGTGGGCCCATTACGGGTTAGTTGTTGGAGGTGTGATGGGTTTCAGGGGAGTCTTGATGCTGGGAAGTCTGGAGCAGTTTATAGGGGGCTACATTTGCTCCAAGGTGACAGGCTGAGGGGAAAGGGAGTGTTGGGAGATGGGGGGTTTATGATTAGCAACCTCCCAGAGAAGAGCTTGGGTCCTCCTGGAGTGGGGGGGAGGGGGAAGCTCAGGCTGCCTAGTCTCATCTTCCTAAAGCCCCCATGGGTCCTTGATGTCCATGAACAGAAGGGAGGATACGGTCCAGACCTGAGAAGGGACTTGCTGGCAGTAGGGGAGAGTTCGGGAGGGGGCGGCTGATGGACCGCACAGCTGACGGCCCAGTGTGCAGTTGCACATGTTCTGAGGGGAGGGGGAGGTATTGTGGGAAGATGCAGGGGAACATGCCAGCATCCCTTGCACTGTACCTTCCTAAGCCAGCTCCATCAGGTCACCATACCTCTCGGAGCCTCAGTTTACCTGGCTGTCTTCAAGGCCTGGAGGAAATGAAATCCTGGGAGGGAGGGATCAGCCAGTGCAGAGCCCTGGGAGGGGACTAGCAGAAGTTGGCTCCCTCCCCTCCCCTTTACTGCTGCAGTGGTTGTGATCATGGCTCTGGTCCCTGGGGCAACCGTGTTGCTAAGATTGTGTCTCTGTGTCCTGGTCCTGCTTTTGCAGAACATTCCCAGCCTCCAATTTAGTAACTTGGGCAGACCTGTCTCGGGGAGGAGAGCCTTTTCCCATGGATTATGAGGGGATACCGTAGCCCTGGGAGGACATGGGCATGGCCCTGAGGTGTGCGCAGGGAGCGTGCGCAGGAGATGAAGGGCAGGCTGAGGGACAGCGCCTGGTTCTCCTTTCCTTCTGCCGTTCCAGTCCCAAAGCTGCCTGGAGGGTTGCGGCGGGGACTCCAGCCTTTGCTGCCGCCCCCTTAACTGGAACCGAAGATGCAGGCTTTGGGGGAGCCCTGTGCTCATCTTTCTGACAAGGTTCCTGCTTGGTGTGCAGGTGTCCATGGGCCAAGAGCCATCAGGCACAGATAGTTGTGACCGCCCTGGATGGTATCAGGAAAGGCCGGAAATACCCCCTCTACATGCCCAGTGCTGGGCGTGCTTTTAAGAGTCACTGATAGAGTCAATTCGAGATACCAAAAGCTACTGTGCTTTCAGCTACTTTTTAAAAAGCATTTTATTAATTTTTCTTTTTGGCCCCCCTTTCCGAGGCATCGTTTGTGTGCTGTAAAATTCACCCATTGTACGGGCACCTCGGCTGTGTTTTCAGATCAACTTGTTCTTTCTTGATACATCTAAGTTCACGTGAAACGTAATTTTATATACTTCGGAGGGCACCTTATGAATTCTATCCCTCCATGGGTCGGGATTCACACGCCCCTTGCCGTCAGCAGGGGTGGGTTTGAATCTGGACTGCCCAGTATTATCAGGGTCAGAATGAGCTGGGATTGGGGCCCACTCCCTGGTTGTTTCTGCCCTGTGACTCTGAACCAGTCATTCAATAGCTCTTGACCTTTCTGGTCATCTGTAAAGCGAGGGTGCCAGGGCCACTGTGTGGGTGGCGTGAGGCAAGACACAGGGTGAGCCTCAGAACCTGCCCCCCTCAACGGCGTCGCACCTGTGTGGTCTGTGCTTATCACCTTTATCTAACGCAAGGATGGACAGCTGGGCAGGTGGCACAGTGACAGGGAGGCAGGATCGCTGACCATGGTCCCCTGACAGATGGCACTTGGCAGCCCAAGTGGAGATCTGCTTCATCAGGAGGGGTCTGAGCCCTGAGCGCCTGCTGCCCTGACCGTGACCCTTCCCCATCAGCCATGCTGTGCTATGCTGGGGGGACCCAACGTCCTATCTCTGTGTGCCCCACACACTAGGTCAGGGGACAGTGCCCTCTCCAGCCCCCACTTGCAGTCTGGGGAGCAAGGATTGGCTCGAGATCTGCCAGACCCATGGGCTCCTTGCCACACTGGCCCCCACAGCTGGCTCTCAGCCCTGCATGCTGACCCTGGTTCTGCCCTCCAGGGCTGCCTCTGGAAAGAATCCAAGCACAGGCTGAGAGTGTCTCTCCTTCGGAGTAGCTACTGACCCCCAAACACTCCTCACCTGTCAGTCAGAAGGCCCTTCCTACCAGGACTCCCCTACTCAGACTGGCCCCATAAAGTCAGGCCATTAGGATATATTTGGTGGCTCCCTGGCCTGGCTCCATGCTTGGGTGACCTCCCTGGGCAGCCCGCCAGGTGAGACAGCTGGGTCAGCAGGGAGAGATGGCCGATGGACCAAGGGCTTCATCTGCTTATTTATTTTAATTTGAACTTCTTAAACTGATTTGAAACTTGGGTTTTTGGGGGATCGAGACCTATAAGGTAGATAATGGGCTCCACTGAGCCAACCAGGTGTCTTCTCGCATCTCCAACCCTCAGAGTCCCTTTCAAGTGCTGCCTCCTGACCACAGCTTTCCCAGCGTGTTCCTCCCTCACCGTCTCTCCCCTAGGCTCTTGGATTCACAGTCTGGGTAATTTATTTTGGCATCTAAGAATCTCAGGCCACTTGTAGTTATTCGGCTATTTTGTGCACAACCTGTTTCCAGCGAGACTCTGGGTTCCGGGAGGCAGGAAGCACAGTGGGCGTGTTTCTGCAGTTCCTTTAATATCTGAGGCACTGCTAGGCATACAGTAGGCACTTCATATTAACAGAAGGAGGGGGGCGAGGTAACTAGTGAGCTGGAATAGCAGACATGTGTTGTTTCTGATGAGCACTCTAGGATGCGTCTCTGGTCCCAAGATCAGACCGTGGGTAGAAGCATAAAAGGGATGACCACCAGTGTTTTGCATTTGGCCAGAGAGGTGGAAAATCTTGCTGGGGGTCACATAGTGAGTGGACAGGGTATAGGCTGGGAATTAACGAGATGTCCAAGTCTCAGGTGGCAGCTCCCAGTGCCTCCTTGTCTATGACAACCTTCCTGTGACTCTCCCTTCTGCCCATCGGCATGCTTGCACACACATGCGTGCGTCTGTGTGCGTGTGCCTGCACGTTCACGTGTTTGTGAGCACACGTGCATTTGTGTGTGGACCATGTGGGGCTGTGCAGTGTATGCATGTGTCTGGAAGGAAGCAGCGTAGCCAACAGTTGTCCAGGAGAAGGCTGCCAAGTCCACAGAGTAATCGTAGAGCACATGTGACTTTGCGTGTGGCTGTGTGTTTGTGTAGGCGTGTGGGGCCTTGGCAATCACCCTCTGACATCGGCCAGCGTCCCTGTGCTGCTGGCCCTGGCCTGATAGGCTGGTAGGACAGCATGGGACGAGACGGGTCTCGGGGGTCCTAGCGGGAGGTGGGCACGACTTACAGCTCATCCCTGGTCCCGGGATCTGAGACTCAGACCTGGGATTTTGTGTGGTGGCCGTCCGTGAATGCATTTCATCATGGACATTTTGGGGGAGGGTCCCCCCCTGGAGCCTGAGTGGCCCCCCTGCTCACCCACCCAGCCCCAGCGTGCTACTCCTATGGCTCCTCTCCCAGTGGCCCAGTCCTAGGGAGGACAGGAATGAGGGGCTTGGGGATGAGCGCCGGCTGCTTCATTCCCCACCCTGCCCTGCAGCCCGAGGAGCTGACCAACGCTCTGGAAATCAGCAACATCGTCTTCACCAGCCTCTTTGCCCTGGAGATGCTGCTGAAGCTGCTGGTGTACGGTCCCTTTGGCTACATCAAGAACCCCTACAACATCTTCGATGGTGTCATTGTTGTCATCAGGTAGGACCGCCCCTCCACTGCCGCTCACCTAGAGGAATGCCCGTGGGGCAAGAAGCCATGCAACCTGTTCCTCTGCATGGCTTCTGGGGGTCTGGAGTCAGTCCCCCTGCCCCGCACCAACCCACAGGCCCTGCCGCTCCCCCGTGGAAGGTGATCCCCTCCAGCCTCTCTCAGCCCTACCTTGCTCAGGCTGAACTTGGCCTCGAGTCTCCTTTGACCAGACCCCTGTCTGGTCTGCACTCTCCTCTCTCCACTTCTTGCCCTTGACCCCACTGCAGGCCCCAGGGTGCGTGAGGACTGGGGAGCTGGCTTTGCGGAGTAGTTGAAGGAGGTGTGAGGCCGGGCCAGCTGTCCCTGCTTGCAAAGTGCTTGGAAACCATCTCAGACCCCCGCCACTTGCTTTAGGATTTCTAAGACCCTGAGAAAGTGCTCTGTCCCCCTTGGTCCCGGGATCAGAAGAGCTGCCTTATTGCTTTCTGGAATTGGCTTTCGATTTCGTTAAGAGAGAACAAAGCAACCATTCCGTAACCAGAGGCCACGGCCTTGGCTGGAATTTGGGAAAGGGCTCTCAGCGGCCCGGGTGTGTGATCTCAGGCCTGAGGGTGGAGACGGCTGGAGCTGTCCCCTCTGTCCCTCTCAGGGGCTCCTGTCTGACCCACCTGGGCCCCCCTGGGCTCACGCCACGTGGGCCTGTCCGGGCCCTCCAACGCTGCCAGGCCCTCTCCGAGGGAGGGGCAGGGGGAAGGGAGAGCACGCGGGAGCTCAGGCTCCCTGCCCTCCTTGCAGCGTGTGGGAGATCGTGGGCCAGCAGGGGGGTGGCCTGTCGGTGCTGCGGACCTTCCGCCTGATGCGGGTGCTGAAGCTGGTGCGCTTCCTGCCGGCGCTGCAGCGGCAGCTCGTGGTGCTCATGAAGACCATGGACAACGTGGCCACCTTCTGCATGCTGCTCATGCTTTTCATCTTCATCTTCAGGTGAGGGCAGGTGCGGCGCCTGTGCTGGCGGCGGGGAGGGCCCGAGGGGCGGCGGGGAGGGGACGCTGCTGCCCTGACCCCCGTCTCGTGGCTCCTGTGTCTTCAGCATCCTGGGCATGCATCTCTTCGGCTGCAAGTTTGCATCTGAGCGGGATGGGGACACGCTGCCAGACCGGAAGAATTTCGACTCCCTGCTCTGGGCCATCGTCACCGTCTTTCAGGTGCCAGGGTAACCAGGCAGGGCTGGACAGGGTTGGGAGGATGGGGGCGGTGCCCCTGGGCAAAAACACTGAGCCCCAGCCCCTGCCTGCAGATCCTGACCCAGGAGGACTGGAACAAGGTGCTCTACAATGGCATGGCCTCCACGTCGTCCTGGGCTGCCCTTTATTTCATTGCCCTCATGACCTTCGGCAACTATGTGCTCTTCAATCTGCTCGTCGCCATTCTGGTGGAGGGCTTCCAGGCGGAGGTAACCCCCTGCCCGCAGCCATCAGCTGCGGGAGCCTGGGAGGTCTCGCAGAAAATGCCCATCGGGGTGGGCGTTGGGGTGGGGGGGGAGGGCTAGGGTGGAAGGCTCCAGGTCTCCGGCAACCCCTTGGCTCCAGGGAGACAGGGTGGTAGTGGGGGACACCCCGGGCCCAGGTCAGCTGCTGACTTCAGCTGGGCTCCAGCATCAAAGTTGGCTAGACCCTTCCCCGGGGAGCTGGAGAAGTTGGCTGAGGGTACGGCTCGATCCCAAGCGTGGATGCTCTCGGGGACATCCGGATGGGATCCATCTGAGCTGAGGGGTGGGGGGAAGCGTGCGTGCAAGTCATCTGAGCTCCAGCTGAGCTGATGAAGATGCCACCAGGGCCCGGGCAGGGCTAAGCTGCCCAGGGTGAGAAATGAGCCCAATTAGCTGCAGGCATGGCAGAGATGAGCGTCCTATTTCCAGCCCAGGCTCCGTCACCTTCGTCACAGGCGGCGTCATCAATTAATATTGATTTGCATTGATCCTGCCCTTGCTGTGCCCGGGCTCAGCTTCTGCCCAAAGGGCGGCGTGCCGTTCCTCTCCCTCAGCTCTGCCCCTCTCCCCTGAGCTCCGGGCTGGCCCAGCCCAGCCTCCAGGCATCTTTCCCAGGCAGGTTGACCCAACCTAGAAATGCTCCAGGTTGGGCGTAGAAAAGCTCTCGGTCCAGTTCTCTCCGGGTGACCCGGATGGAAACTCCCGCTGCGGCCTGGTCTATAAATACTCGGCACACGGTGGAAAAACAAAAATCTATTTTCCGACTCTTTCCCAGCCTGGCGAGGGCGGGCCGCTCCCCGTAGGCCGGCTGGGCTGGGGGGACGCGGGTGCATCTGGCCCATGCTGGCCCTCTCCTGCTGCCAGCCGCGCGGGTTCTGTAGTGATCCGGGATGGCATTTCCTCCTGCAGGGTGGCAGTGAGGACAGCTGGGGGGCGGCGCAGCCTGCTTGTGGGGATGGCTGGGCCTCTTTGTGGGGAGGCCCAAGGCATGCACTTGGGGATTCCCCGGGGCCTGGAAAGTTAAGGGGTGCCACCGTACTCCCCTAAGATCCAGGATCTCTGTGGACGCCCCCTGCTCTCAGCCACAGCCCTCAGCCTGTGGCAAGAGGAGCCGAGAGGGGACAGGGGTCCTGCAGCCCCTTCCAATACATCGTTCCTGATGGCTAAGATGTCCTCAGGAAAATTCCTGAGGAACTCCATAGAGGAGCATGGAAAACACCCAGAGCCTACTTCCCTCCTCTCTGCTGGCCTGGAGGTGCCCAGAGCAGACAGCCCCCTCCCCACCCCCACCCCTTTCAGCAAACACCTTGTTAAATGGAGTGCTGAGGAGCCAGGGGCCTGCCTGGTTGCTAGGCAGCAGTCTGGCCCTGCTGGGAGCCTGTGACTATCCCAGCCTGAGGGGGGCAGGGTCGGGCCTGGGGCCACAGCCTCCTCAACCAGCCAAGCACAGATGTCTGTAGGGGAGGGTCCCACTCAGGGCTTGGTGCTTCAGGTCTAGAGTGGGATGGAGAAAGGAGGCCCAGATCCACCCTCCTCTGGGGGATGGGGATTGGGGGAAGCAGTGACATGGCGCTGGGGTACCCACAGGAGGGGCTGGCCCACCGGCCCGCTGTCCTGCATGCGTCAGGCCAGCAACTGGATGGGGAAGGGAAGGCCCAGTCACTCAATGCTGGTGACCTGGATTCCTCCAGAAACACCTGCCCTCTCGTGTATGAGTTTCAGGGGGTTGAACATGTCACTTCGAGGCAGCCCCACAATCTGGCAGGAGAGGCTGCTTTTTTGCTATTGTGATGGTCGGCTTTTTTACAAATGAGGCAACCCACCTCGGTGGAGGAAGTGGCCGCCCCCGTTTTGTGGGGCATCGCTAGCAGGAGGGCTCAAGGATAGCCCCCGGTTGGCCTTGCCACCTGGCTAATAGGTAAGAGGGAGGAGCCCCAGGGGGCTGGGCTGGCTCCGCTGATGATTGCCCGACTTGTGGGGGGCAGTGCCCTGAATGCCTGTATATTCATCATCCACACACTTAATTAAATGAACAGGCGGCAGGCCCTGTGTGAGGCCATTAATTGATATTAAACAACATCATAGCTGTCATCCCAGTGTTACTTGTCACATCCCATCCCAGTGGGAGCAGCTGGACCCGGTCTGATTTGGAGGGACACAGGCTGGGCGTGTGGGAGTGGGGAAGCCCGTTCCAACAACCAGCCTTCAGCCTCCTCCCAGCCTCTGCCTCCATCCCCTCCTCCTTCCCAGCCTGTCTGCCCATTCCCCAAGCCCCCTGCCAGTGGGGGGCCAGCAAAAGGCTAGCTGGAGACTCAGGTGTGAGGCCCAGATGTACCTCTTACTCTCTGCGTGCCTTGGGGCAGTTGTCTTAGCTTCTCCAAACCTCAGGGGTTTCCCCTAAGGGGACATTGGTGGTACTCCCTTCCCATCTTGTGAGAGGCTAGCTGGTGGCATTAAAAAGGTAGTTTCGGGAGGGCTGACACGCCCTCAGTGAGCGGTAGCTGTCGTTATTAGGATTATCGGGGGGCTCAGTCTCCTTCCCTGCCCTTTTCCCCATCCTCCTGGCCTCTGCCCTCACCCTTCAGATTCATTCTGGCCCGAAGGCCTGTGGTTGAATTCTCGAAGGCCGTTCTGTCCCCTTTCTCCTCCTCCCCTACCCCTGGTGTCTCGTCCCCCTCCCACCCCCCCGCCTGGTTTGCACCACCCTTTTCTTCATCCTCTTTCGACACTGCTGATGTCTGAAAGCCTGAGCGCCTGTGACCAGCGCCCGTCCCCTGCCTCCCCGTCTCCCTGTAGGAAATCAGCAAACGGGAAGATGCGAGTGGACAGTTAAGCTGTATTCAGCTGCCTGTCGACTCCCAGGGGGTAGGTACGCGATCACGAGTCGGCATGTCCCCCCTTCCCCGTGCCCTGTGCCCCCTCCACTCTGCCTCCGCGTCTCTGTGGTCGTGTTCACGCTCAGCTGCTGTGCAACTGTGGTAGCTGTGGTGGTCATTGGTGTCGTGAGGTTTGCTTCGATTTTAAGTCCCTTCACCCCGCACCCCTCCCTGAGAGGACATTGAGAAGAGGAGTCTCTTTGCCTCTGCCCCCATCGACCTGCAAAGGGCACCGTTCCCGTCCCCTGCTGGACCGGTGGAGGGGCGGGAGAAGGAAGGGACTTAGAATCATCTGTGTGCACGTGTGGGGGACACCGCGTGTGTGTGCCTACGCTGAGGTCCCCAAGGAGTCCACGTCCTTGGGTCTCTGTGGACTCAAGATCCGTGGCCGCAGACCGTGTTCCCCCATCTCTCTCCCCTCCCCCTTGACTTGAGCCCCTATTGGAGACCCCCACAAGCTGCCTCAGCTCAGGACAAGTCTTTGGAGGATGTGAGGGTGGAGGTGCTTCTTGCCGGAAGGTACCAGAATTTTAAATCCACTTCCTAGTCTCTGGCCCCCTGACCGCCTGGAAGGCCCGGCAGGTGTTCCCGGACACGTTCTGGCGCCCATGCCGAGCCTTTGCTCCGCCGTTTCCTGCACAGGCGCAGGAACTGCGGTCTGGAGCCAGGATCCCCGTGGGACCCCACGGTGCTGTGTATCCCGAGCAGCCCCCCGGAGATCCCGCTCGATAATTAGAGGCCTCGTTAGGGATGTAAACCGAGTTAATGAAAATGATCCCCTGAGATGCCAATTACGCAATATTTATGTCCTTATCAAAAGTAGCAATCAAGTATTTCTTAATAACTTCTTAAGGAGAAGTGCGTAATTACGAGGGAACCTACTGACCTGCTAAGAAGGAAAAACTGCCCCAGAGACAGGGACGGAGGTACAAATGGGGCCAGGGGAAGGGGTGGGGTCTTGGGGAAGACAAGGGGACGAAGCAGATGGCCTGCAGTGGCCTCCTTGGGCTGAGCTGCTCTGTCTGGGGTCTTTCAATCGCCTTCTCAGGTCCTCAGGTCTGAGGCCCGGGGTAGGGCAGCCATGGAAGGAAAGCAGAGGCTCAAATTGGAATTTAGGCTCTAGTGACCATTTCACTCAGGTCCCCAGCTCCCTCTGGCCTCTGCACCCACCTGCCGGCTCACTCTCCCTTCTCCCCTCAGCCCTTCCTGGAGCCAGTCCCAGCCAGGCTGGTTGTGTCGCGGGCTCTGGGATGAGCCGTGGCCTTCTCTGAGGTGTGGCTGGTGGGAGGCAGGGGGGTTGGGGGCCCTGGGGAGCTCTGGGCCCCATACCTGCGTGGTCTGGCCTGTGCCAGTGCATGTCTCGTGCCGTGGTTGCTGGTTCCCGTAGCCTGTATGTGGTGTGTGCGTGTGGAGATAGGGAGACCTGAGTCCCTCCCACTAAGTTCTGCCCGACCGGGGCCCTAACGGCCCACTGCTCCCCCACCCTAGGGAGACGCCACCAAGTCTGAGTCGGAGCCTGATTTCTTCTCATCCAGCCTGGATGGCAATGGGGACAGGAAGAAGCGCTTGGCCTGTGAGTATTTCTCCTGGGGGAGCCGTCCCCGGCCCTGGGCAGGCCTCGGGTGGTCTCAGGTTTCACCCTCTCTCCCCCAGCAGTGGTGTCCCTGGGAGATCCCCCAGAGCTGCGGAGGAACCTGCTGCCCCCTCTTATCATCCACACGGCCGCCACACCCATGTCACTCCCCAAGAGTTCGAGCACCGGCCTGGCAGAGGTGCCGGGCCCCGCCTCCCGCCGCACCAGCAGCAGCGGGTCTGCTGAGCCCGGGGCAGCCCACGAGATGAAGTCACCGGTACGGGGTACCTGTGGATGCTGGGAAATGGGAGATGCACAGACGTCAGGAGGGAACAGAGGAGGGAAGCAGATGGGCCTCAGGGCATGGCCTCTGAGCCCCAGGCTGGACAACCCCCAGGGAGGTCAGTAGGGCTGGTAAAGCAGACAGGTGTGGAGCTCTGGTCTCGGGGGCAGAAGAGCCATGTTCTAATCCTACTCTTCGGTCCCTTAACTCAGTGACCTTGTGTGAGACTCAGCCTCTGAGTTCTGTTTTGGAAGGGGAGGGTGGTCCTTATCTTCTTAATACCCAATCGTAAGAATAGCAAACCCCACTGACTCTGGACCAGGCCCTGTTCTTTTTTTTTTAAGATTTAATTTATTTATTTGACAGAGAAAGACAGCGAGAGAGGAAATACAAGCAGGGGGAGTGGGAGAGGGAAAAGCAGGCTTCCTGCTAAGCAGGGAGCCCGATGCGGGACTTGATCCCAAGACCCTGGGGTCATGACCTGAGCCAAAGGCAGATGCTTAACGACTGAGCCAACCAGGCGCCCTGGACCAGGCACTGTTCTAAGACACCGCTCATAAACATTCTAAATGCATTGAATCCTCATCGCAAGCCGATGAGGGAGGTATCTTCATTATCCCCATTTTAGAGAGGCAATCTTAGTCTCAGATGGCCAAACTGATTTGTGGGACGCCCTGCGTCCTGTGAGCCGGTGACAGCCAGCCCTTTCATCCAGGAGCGGACGTCAGGGCCCATGCTCCTGCCGTCTTTTTATACTGCCAGTCAGCTAAATGAGGAATAGGTCTCAGTGTCATATCTCATGTACAGATGAAGAATGGAGGCACAGAGAGGTTTAGTAACTTGCCAAAGGTCACACAGCTAGTTGAAGTAAGTAATATGAAACCAGGGCTCCTCTTTACACTTCGATACCTGGTGTGATGCCAGGGAGGCTCACAGGAGACAGCGTGCATGGGAGGGGGTGCAGGGCTGGGAGGTCTTGGTGGTGACCACCCTCTTCTTGACTCCCCCCCCCCACCACCAGCCAAGTGCCCGCAGCTCTCCACACAGCCCCTGGAGTGCAGCCAGCAGCTGGACCAGCAGGCGCTCCAGCCGGAACAGCTTGGGCCGCGCCCCCAGCCTGAAGCGGAGGAGCCCGAGTGGGGAGCGGAGGTCCCTGTTGTCAGGAGAGGGCCGAGAGAGCCAGGACGAAGAGGAGAGCTCTGAAGAGGAGAGGACCAGCCCGGCAGGCAGTGACCGGCGCCATGGGGGGTCCCTGGAGCGGGAGGCCAAGAACTCCTTTGACCTGCCGGACACGCTGCGGGTGCCCGCGCTGCATCGCACAGCCAGTGGCCGCAGCTCGGCCTCTGAGCACCAGGACTGCAATGGCAAGTCGGCCTCGGGGCGCCTGGCCCGGGCCCTGCGGCCCGACGACCCCCCACTGGACGGGGATGATGGCGATGACGAGGGCAACCTGGTGAGGCCTCCCCTGGGCACAGTGACCTCTCACCCCTGACCTTGAGCGAGGGGAGCTAGACAAGCCTGTCCCCGTTCTGTGGAATTCAGGGAGTTGCTGTCATACCCTCTCATGCCCCAGGGATCTCAAGGAGGGGCCAGCCCTGAAGCTGAGCACCAAGCAGCCCCTTCCCTCCCGACGCCCGCCCCACCGAGCCCCAGATCCTCGTCATCTGCGGGGCTGGTGGATATGGATGGTTTCGGGCAGATGCGTATGAATCTTTCATGGCCCTCCCCCTGTGACTCAGAAATACCCATCACTCATCTCTCCAAACCCATGCCCTCCCCATCCTCCTCTCCTATCTTGACCTCATCACCAGCCTTGACTTCACACCCGCCCTAACCCATTCACCCCTCCTTGAGCCCCTTACCACCATCTCTGACTCCAGGGATGGGGCACAGGGACCTAGGACCTTAGGGTTAGGCCATGAGGAGAAGGGGCCAGTGTCTCCTAGTCCCAGGTGTGTCTTTGAACAGACAGCTGTGATGGGGACAATGTTTGATAATTGATACGGCTTCCAAGCCCCATGGGGAAGGAAAAAAGGAAGCCAGGCAGGGGGGGCCAGGCTGGGGACAGAGAGGATAAGAGCAGAGAGCCTGGGAGAGAGGGTGCGGGGGAAGAGGGGGGAGATTACCGAAGTGAGCAATGCTCAGGGGACGAGAGGGGGGCTGAGAGGGAGATGGGGGTCTTAGGAATAAAGGAAGAGAAGGACGGCAGAGGCTGGACAGCCAGCGAGCACCGCGGAACTGCTGACGGGCAGGGCAGGCTCAGGGAGCTTGGGGGCCTGGTCGTGCACACAAGTCCCGTGATCCTTCTACAGAGCAGAGGGGAGCGGATAAGAGTCTGGATCCGAGCCCGGCTGCCTGCCTGCTGCCGTGAGCGAGACTCCTGGTCAGCATACATCTTCCCTCCGCAGTCAAGGTGAGCAGGGGGTCCCTGACCTCTCCTCCTGGGGGGTGAGCCCATGACCCCGTCTCGGGGATGCCAGAAGTGTCCTCTGACCTAGGGGCAAGTGAGAGAGGGGCCCCGGGCTGGGAGGGCCCAGGAGGGGGAAGGGCTGCGGGGCGAGGCCTCTTACCGTCATCTTGCTCACCTCGCCTCTTACCGTCATCTTGCTCACCTCCTGCCTAGCATTTGCCTGTCTTCCAGCAGGTTCCGCCTCCTATGTCACCGAATCATCACCCACAAGATGTTCGACCATGTGGTCCTTGTCATCATCTTCCTCAACTGCATCACCATTGCCATGGAGCGTCCCAAGATCGACCCCCACAGTGCTGTGAGTCACCAAAGACTAAACCCGGGGGCTGTGGAGTGCCTGCTTGGTGCCGGTCCCCTCCTGGGTTAGCGCTCAGAGAGCCAGCAGGGCGGGCCAGGAGGCCCAGACAGACGTGGAGGAAGGGAGCCAGGAGTCTCCTGTAGTCCTCCCTGGCACCTGGCACCCTGGGCTGCCTCCTGTGTCCATCTCCTGCCTCTGCCTCTGTTTCCCTACTGTTCTGTAGCAGCCCAGCTTGGGGGGGGTGCGCCCTTCTCCTTACCTGGGTGAAAAGTGAACCCCATTGCCTCCTGGCTATTTACAGACAGCACGTGCTCAGGATCCAGAGACCTGGGGGGCCCGGGTGTGGGTCAGCGAGTGTTGGAGTGATGCAAACAGCAAGAGAGGCCCCACTGGGGCTGAGTGGTCTTGCTTCCCCTGCTCCCTTGCAGAGGGTCTGGGTTTCACCTTTGACCTCTGTGCTGATTGGGGAGACGTCCTGCCTGGCCTACCCCACAGGCCATGAAGAGTTGGGGAGAGGGAGTTGTGCTTTGCTCCTCTTGGTCCTGCCAGGTCACAAACAAGTAGGTTTTCAGGCACAGCTGGTTCTGGGCACTGTGTCTCCCCAGCCGGGCATCATAGGCCCCTACCCCAGACAGTGTTTGCCCCTTACGGCATCTTGCCCCACTTGCCCAGCCCGAGTGACCCCCCACCCCTCCTCACTGCGCCCCCACACGGCCCCTCAGATTTCTGGGTTCCTGGGCTTCTAGTCTCCAGAGGGTAGGCTCCAGCTGGGTCAGGGTGGGGACGGAGGAACCTTTTTGAATGAAGGGCCAGCCTGGAAATAGGTGCGGGAAGGGACCCCTACCACTGGAGCTTTTGTGGGTTGGAGCAAGGGTGGCTGGTCACACAGCCCCTGTGTCTGCCACCTGCCCCAGGCCTTGCTGCAGGGCCCTCTGCCTCTGTCACCATATCTCACTCCCCATCTCCCCCTTGGCCCCTCTATCTCTGGCTCTGCCACGAACCCGCATCTCTCTTTCCCTTCCCCCCGTTTCTCTCTTTGACACTCACACTCTGCCTGCTGCCTCTCCAGCCCTCCCCACCACTCTCCAGGCCACCGAGGGATGGACTCCGCCTGCAGACTTCAGGGGACCGGGTCACCTTCTTTCCTGCCCTGCCCCCACCCATGCCTCCATAAATACAGTGCCAACAGAGGTCCAGGCTGTAGTCAAGCTCCTTGCTGGCCCTGTGGCTCCATTTCTGGGCCACACAGCAGGAAAGCAAGTGCGGGGAGAAGGGAGGAGAGTAGGAGGAGGGGGGGTCAGAGATCAAGGTAAACCCTGCTCCAGTTCTGAGGGTTTCCGAGATACAGGACTCAGATGACAGTACTGGTTGGGGGAATGTTTCTCCCTGCAGGCCATCTGGGGGGCAGGAGGCAGCACTGTTCAGACTGTCTACAGAGCTGCGAGTCAGGGGGCCTGGCACTGGCTGTGTGTGTGAGAGACAGAGAGGTCTGGGGACAGGAGGTCGCCTGCCTTGTTAGGGAAGGTGGGGGTCACTTTCCTAAGTCAAATGTTGGAGGCGGTTCCTGGCTTCTGTCTGCAGGGCAGCCCTGGCTTACGAAGGAGGGGCCCTAGTGGGTGACATGTGCCTGCTGTCTCTTGCAGGAACGCATCTTCCTGACCCTTTCCAATTACATCTTTACTGCAGTCTTTTTGGCAGAGATGACCGTGAAGGTAATAGGGGGTCGGTGTTACTTTGGGGCTCTCTGGTTTCTGGGGTGAAAGGGGTTGGAGAGATTGATCCCAATAGGAGGACAGGGCTGGGGACTTCAGGGAGGCGGCGGCAACAGTGATGCCGCGGGCGTCCCCAGGTGGTAGCGCTGGGCTGGTGCTTCGGGGAGCAGGCGTACCTGCGTAGCAGCTGGAACGTTCTCGACGGGCTGCTGGTGCTCATCTCCATCATCGACATCCTGGTGTCCATGGTCTCCGACAGCGGCACCAAGATCCTGGGCATGTTGAGGGTCCTACGGCTGCTGCGAACCCTGCGCCCACTCAGGTGCGTCCCCAGCCGAGTGCCCTCCTTAGGGACAGCTCCAACAATCCAGCAGTAGAGCAAGATCCCCATGAGCCCCTGCTTCCTGACCGCGACCCCCACAGGGATGCCTGGCATCGCTTGGCTTGAACCGTGGCCCCAGGGGTTTCCCTCCTTGAGCATGCTCCCACCGTCACTGTCCCCACAGGACAGTCTGCTCGAGGCTGCCATGCCCCGGCCTTGGGCAGGCCCCAATATAAGAGGCCGCAGGCAGGGCCCTCCTAGCTTTTAGCTGAAGCTCTCCCTTGGGTGTCACTGTTGGGAGTGGGGGGGGGTGACCGTCCTCCCTGGGGAGGTGACAGACTCCTCTCCCTACCCTCCCACACCTCTCAGGGACCACCCACCAGCTAACCCTGCTAGCAGGGAATCTGCTGTCCCACAATCACCCTCCACCCCACTGCCCACTCCCATGTCAGGACTTTCCATGGATGAAGACAATACCAACTGACTAGTGCCAACCACCTCTCACCACCACCCCCTCCTTGCCTGCACCCTCTATGCCCCCTATAGGTCAGTCTCCCTATCCCCACAGCACACTGCATCCCTGGGTCCACCTCTCTCAAGCTGACCCCAGCCCACCAGGTCATACTTTGACATCTGGGAGTGGAGGAGGGTGGTGGGGGAGGTGGGTGAGATTTGGAGAGATTGGGGTGGGAGTACCCTGCACGGGGAGCCCAGAAAGCCAGAGTCCAGGATGGGAACCAGTGAGCCCAGATGGGTGGTAAGGGCAGCAGGGCAAGGGACCGGGGAGCTTCTGAGCTGAGAGAAGCCCTCTTTTTCCCCTCTGTCCCTCCCCAGGGTCATCAGCCGGGCCCAGGGTCTGAAGCTGGTAGTGGAAACGCTGATGTCCTCCCTGAAACCCATCGGCAACATTGTGGTCATCTGTTGTGCCTTCTTCATCATTTTCGGCATCCTGGGGGTGCAGGTTTGTGGGGGCCTGGGGGCCGGGTGGGAGTGAAAACCTGACTTGTGGCTTTCCTCTTGGGCCTTGGATGCTGAGGCTCCAGCTGCTGCTGCTGTCTTGATTCCAGAAAGGAATAAGCAGGGACACTTCCCTTGAGGCCCTAGGCCTCGGTCCCCTTTACCTCCTGGGCGTTTTGCAGAAAACTCGGAGCCTAGAAGAGGTTCCCAAAGGGGACAAGGGCCTCAGAGAGGCTGCTGACCCGGGGCGGCTGCAGACTGTTCTTCCTGCCCCCCACCCCCCACACCGCGCACTGGAGGACAGAAGCAGCCCCGGCCCTGTCTGCTCCGGGATCCCTTCCCCTCCCTCCCTGCTCGAGCTGAGCGGGCTGCAGGCCAGAGCTGGGGATCCAGGGCCCAGACAGCTGGGCCAGGTTAGCAGCAAGCTGGCAGGCAGGAGGGTGCAGACCCCAGACGAGGCAGGAAATGGGGGCTGCTGGGGAAACTGGGCCTCTGGCCCAGGGAGGAAACTGATTTGGGAGGGTAAAAAGATCAGGAGCTGCCTGCAGGTCTCAGCAGGCGCCCGGGGAGCCCCTCGACCCAGCCTTCCAGAACCCCCTGGCTGCAGCTGTTTCGGCTTCAGGGCAGACAGCCCGCTGTCTGGGCGGCAGGGTAGCTCCTGGGTAACTACTGCCCCTCCCATTCCTGTCCGTTGGCTTCCTGGAGTGTCCTCTTTGCCCAGGGCAGAGGGCTGTTCCTGGTTTGCTAGAATTCTCCAGCCGCAGGGACCAGGCTGGGGTACATTTGCCAAACCTGTGTGGAGCTTCTTGGCATAGTCAGCGCCCCTTCCCCTTCCTCACGTCCAAATGGCTTGAATGAGCAGAGGGAGCCATTGGGAGCCCAGTCCTGGGCTTTTCCAGTAGACTTTGGTCCATCCTCAGTGGGTTGCCGAGGCCTCCTGGTCCTCCCGGCCCCCTATTCCCTTCCCCACCCACAGTTATAGCCTGGCATGTTATGAAAGGAGGGGGAGCATTCCCATCAGAAATACCTAAATCCGGGGTACCTGGGTGGCTCAGTGGGTTAAAGCCTCTTCCTTCAGCTCAGGTCATGATTCCAGGGTCCTGGGATCAAGCCCCACATTGGGCTCTCTGCTCAGCAGGGAGCCTGCTTCCTCCTTTCTCTCTCTGTGCCTCTCTGCCTACTTGTAATCTGTCTGTCAAATAAATAAATAAAATCTTTAAAAAAAAAAAAAAAGAAAATAAATACCTGAATTCGAGGCCCCTTTCTGCCACCTACTGGTTATTCATCCTTAGTTAAGTGTGAATTTACTTCCCCGAGCCTCCGTTTTCCTCATCTGTAAAGTGGAGTCGATAATCCCTGGCCTGCCACACCATTAAACCACGTCATTTGGCCCCTCCCCCAGAGCGGGGGTGGGGTGGGCCCAAGAGTTTGCATTTCTAGCATGTTCCCAGATGATGCCAATGCTGCTGGTCCAGGGACCCCACCCGGAGAGCCAACGGCTTCACCTTTCGCAGAAAACCAGTGACAGTTCCTTCCTCCCCAGCACCTGCCCCACTGACCTTCTCTCCTCTGGGGTCTCAGCTCCCAGGAGCCCAGAGGAAGGGGTGCCTGCAGGGGGGTTCCTGTCGGTGTTCCCCTGACTCGCCCGCACACGGGGTCCTCAGTCAGGGTGTGCCGGAGCTCCTAGGCCCCAGGGCTTGTGTAGGAGGGATGGGGTTGGGGAGTTCAGGGCTTCCTGTGGCCACAGCTCACTCAGCTCTGTCTCCTGGCATGTGTGTGTGTGTGTGTGTGTGTGTGTGTGTCTAGCTCTTCAAAGGGAAGTTCTTCGTATGCCAAGGTGAGGACACCAGGAACATCACCAACAAATCCGACTGTGCTGAGGCCAGTTACCGGTGGGTCCGGCACAAGTACAACTTTGACAACCTCGGCCAGGTGAGCTCCATGCTCCGAGGTGGGGGTGGGGGTGGGGGTGGCGGTCGCAGGCGTCCAGAGACCACCCGAGTCCATGCGTCACGATGCGTGGGACAGCTGACTTGGCAGGGCCCCCGCCTCGTTGGCGGATGTGTGGGTCATCCTGGCATTTCCATGGAAGCTCGTGGGAAGGGCACAACGAGACGATGGATGCGTCTGCTTAGCCTGGGGCAGGACACATTTATACTGTCGAGGCAACCCCTTCTCGTCCACGTTCGCAAATACAGAACCACGTAGAAAACGAAGTTGCTTGTTTACTTTTGCTGGTTTGCTTCCCAGACCCGGCCTGGTTTTGCTTCCTGGATTTCCAGGGCTCTGGTCTCCTTTCCTCCACCTGGCCAAGGTCAGAGGCCTTGATCATCTCCTGGGGCTCCTCTGGCTTCACACCTGCCACAAAGCTCTGGGACAGAGAGTTCTCGAGGGGCCCACAGTGTGACTCAAGCCTGACCTTTGAAAGGCGAGGGTCCCCTGAGCTGCTGCCAGGAGGTGCTCTGGGGACAGGTGGTGGGTCGCTTGGCCACACAGCCTAGGTTTCAGATGGTGTCTCCTTCCTCCCCTCCCCCAAGGCCCTGATGTCCCTGTTCGTGCTGGCCTCGAAGGATGGCTGGGTGGACATCATGTACGACGGGCTGGATGCCGTGGGTGTGGACCAGCAGGTAGGGCCACGGTAGGCAGGATTCACCTTTGGGTTCAGGCCACTCTAGGCATGATGGGGTGCGGGCCCTGGACAGAAAGAGGGAGGCTAATTGACAGAATGCCGTCAAGGAGGCATCACCCTTTACAGCAGAGGCTTTTTGACTGGTAGCCTGCAGGCCAAATCCTGGCATGTTTTGTTGGATTGCAACATGTTTACACTTTTTTGAATAGCGGCAAACATCTAAACATTAGTGGATTTCACGTTCAAATCCAGAATTGGGCCCGCTCAGGATTCGTCTAAGGATCTGAGAACATGGGGCTTAAATTCCTTCAGCGCAGGAGTTACTGGAACAAGGAAGCAGCTGCCCCTTTTGATAGAATACCTACACCTCTCCTTTGCCACAGTCCCCGCCGCTCCCTCCTGCTTAACACCAAAGCCACATCACTCATGTAGCTCTCCCACTGGGGCCCTGTAGCTAACCAAGTCTGCAGAGCACATCTTAATGAGCCCAGGCTGTGGGGAAGTACCCGAGGCAGCCGGGTCTGATGCCTCTTCGGACTGATGCCTCCACCTGTCCTTCCTGATCCCCACCAGCCGGTCATGAACCACAACCCTTGGATGCTGCTGTACTTCATCTCGTTCCTGCTCATTGTGGCCTTCTTTGTCCTGAACATGTTTGTGGGCGTGGTGGTGGAGAACTTCCACAAGTGCCGGCAGCACCAGGAGGAGGAGGAGGCTCGGCGGCGGGAGGAGAAGCGTCTACGGAGACTGGAGAAAAAGAGAAGGAGTAAGGAGAAGCAGATGGCTGGTCGGTAGTCTTTCCACATCTCTCTGAGTCGTGCTTGACCTTGGCCTTGTGACTGCAGGGGACCAGGGGCTGGGGAGGGCGGGGGGACCGGGAGAAGGCACTCCCACCCCCCCTCCTCACCTCCTTGCCTCTCAAGAGCATGTCAGCCTTTAGAGCACGCATGAAGCAGACTAGTCCAGCCCCATGGGGGAGGGGGAGCGACCCCCACCCTGCGGGGCTCCCCGGGTCTCAGCATCACACTTCTCCGAGGATGCCGGGCAGAAGGTGATGCACGACCCCTCCCAGCTCACCTCGCAGAGGAGCCTCATGGGATTGAGAATCCTGCTGCTTTGGGGCCTGCAGGTGTCCAGACACCCAGGGACTGGCCAAGGTGCCAGACTCGCCTGCCCCAGGTTTGGGGAGCAAGCACCTTGAACCCGTGCCTGCCTAGGGTCTGTAGTTGCTGAGCAAGACCTCGGCATAACTTACAAATGGACGATGCGTGAGAGAACCCCAGACTCACTCTCTCTCCCTATCTCCAGCAAAAGCCCTTAGCTTCCTGGCTGTCTTTTTTTTTTTTTTTTGGCCAAGCCAGGGGTTGGGGGGCATGGAAATCTCTCAGGGCAGGTGTGAGGTTATAGGAACTCTGAGCTCATGACTCTCTGGCCTTAGAACCCTCAGCTTCCTCACCTGGGATCTCCAGCATCTCTCGGTGTTGGTTGGAGGAGGCCCTTTCCTGTCCCCGCTCATGCTTTTACACCAGGGGTGGGCCGACACTAAGGGAAAAGACACAGATTCCAGGAAGGATGCGAGAGAAGGAACAGGCGCGGGGGCCCCTTTGTTTCTCAGGGGTGTATGCACCTGTCTCCCTGTCTTCAGGGTCCCTGTCTCGTACTCAGTAATCTCTGTGACTCTGTCTCAGTCACAACCCACGTCTCACTGAGTATCTTTCTGTGTGGGTTTCTCTAAGACTTTCTGTGTCTGTCTCTGTTTGGTGCGGGGTTCCCTTCCCTCCACCCTGTCATAAACCTTCTTCCTCACGCCAGTAAGATGTGTGCAGTGCTCTGAGTTTTCCCTTTGGTTTGTTGAAATGTGAGTACCAACAAAGGGGTTAGGGGCTGCTGTGGCCCTCCCTCCGCTCTGCCCTTGGCCCTATTTCCTGCTACCGGTGGGGGGCACCTAGAGCACCTGGAGCTAGGGGAGGGGGTGGGAAGGGGGTGGGGCTGGGTGATGGAGGGACCAGGCCAGAGCTCCCTGTTGGATGGGAGGACCCATGGCAATGGTGAGGAGATACTGGCCTCTGGGCAGTGGTGGGTGGTGCAGTTCTCCACGTCCCACATCCTCAACGCCCCACATCCTCACCCCATGCCCCCTGCTCAACTCTGGGGTAGGGGCCCCACCTGGGCTATCCCCATGGAGGTCTGAAGCTGAGCAGGGGCACCACCCCCAGCAGCCACGCTCCCACCCCTGCTCCGCCCCGCCCCTCCTTGCCGTCTGCCTTCTCAGCAGCAGGGCCTCTCCAGATGGAACTCTTTTGGCAGGAGGCGCTTCTGGCCCTGCCTGACCAGCTGGCTCCCCTTCTGGGGTCTGGAGCTCTCTCAGGTGCTGCCCCGGCCGAGGCGCGGGTAGGAGTGGACATCTGTTCTGATGACGGGAGGCCTGCCCCTCCCCCATACCTCTGTTTCCCCGGCCCCTGTGACCCTGAGGAGCAGGCCCAGTGGCTCACCTCCCTCAAATGCCCTGGGGCCAGAGTTTGGGGCCTGACAAACGCTTAGGACCAGCCACCTGTGCTAGTGCTCGGGGCACCCCGTTCATAGGCCAAGTGAGGGCTGGAGGCGAGGGGGAGTGCGCTGATTAGAGGGGGCCCCGCCCAGGCCGCCTGGTCCGGCCAGTGACCGATGTCGTGTTTCGTTCTTTTAGATCTAATGCTGGACGATGTAATTGCTTCCGGCAGCAACTCCAGCGCGGCGCCAGGTACTGCGTCTGGGGTTGTGGGTTCCAGGGCGAGGCCCGGGGGCAGTCAGGCCCTACCTGCCCCCAGGCCTGCCTCACGCGTGCCGCGAGGTCCTCTTTGCTCCCCCGTCCTTGGCTCATTGATTCCGTCCTCTTGGGGTGAGGGACGGAGGGTCCCTGGGGCACCGGGCTCTGCGTCAGTCATCCTCTAGGCCTGTGCTACGCCGGACGGGAGTTGAGGGTCTTGCACGCTCCTTCCTCCCGCACCTCCAAGAGGGGACCCTCCTTCTCCTTGCAGGGCTTCCAAGCGCCCAGCTGCCCTGCCCCCTGCTGCCCGTTCCCACTCCTGCGCCTCCCCCTGGGTCACACCGTTCGATTATTAGAGCTGCAGATCTCGCCCATCTCCTTTTGTCTGATGGGGAGACTTTGATCCAAGCAAGCGGGAGGAAAGGAGCAGGGAGGGAAAGGATTTGTTTTAAAAATGTAACAATGAATAATTGAACAGATTCGTTAATAGTCGAGTAATCGCGGTGACCGCGTCATCGCTACAAACAGCAGGATTGGGAATCGCGGCCTGAGTTAGCCGCCAGCCTCTCCCCTCCACCTCCCAAAAAAGCCAGAGATCTGGTCAGGGGTGAGTTGGGTCCTTGTCTTTGAGAGCCGTGTCCCTGGGAAGGCTCTGGTCCTGCTTGTCCTGCCCTGGTCCTTAGGCCGTTGCTGCCCCGACGCTGCCCCGACACGGCTCCCAGGCACCAGGCAGGTGGTCAGAGGCTCAGGGGGCCTGTGACGGGGCTGCGGGGCCTCGTTCTACCCTGTCTTCGCCCAGTGGTTCCCAATCTGTTCATCCCCAAAGGCACCCTTTATCACCTCCTCCAGTGGAACCCACGTTCTAAGAGCCTGCTTTTGAAGTTAGGCGCACCTCCGTGATGACTTTTTTCACTGCTTTTGCTAATCAAAGGCACATCTAATTGCTACCCAGAGCTCTGTGCTGCGGAAGGTTTCGCCCGGAATGATAGCAAAGGAGGACCCTTCTGCCATTAGATCAGTCTGTGGGGTCTTAGTGTAGGCCTAGGTCTGATTTCTTTTGAGCTCTTAGAAATATTGAACTGTAAGGATGTAAGGACCCCCATTCAACTGCCTTCTTGGGCTGCAGAGGACTTGGGACTTCAGGCTGGGGACCACTGGGCTACACCTTTCCCCACTATTCTGCATTCCCCCAGAAGCCAGACTCTGGCAGATGTTGCCCTCTAGATGTTGGGCTGCCTGATCTATGGGGGCTCAGGGAGCCCCTGAGCCTCAATTTGGGAGGCCATCCCTGAGGACTGATGTCTCCCATCCCCTTGGTGCCAGGTTCTGGTGTTTGGCATTGAGCAACTGTGTACACATCTGGGGGTCCAGAAGGCTCTGGCAGGTTCATGTCTGGATTGCCTGGGTCCCACGTCTCTGTGTCAGGCTGTACTGCCATTCCTGATGTGTTGGGGGGAGGGGATGGTAGGAGGAAGTAGCTTCAGCTCTTCCCTTTATGGGGTCACCTGGTCTGCAGACTGAACACCCACAAGTACACATTTCCCCCAATACCGCCCTGGCATAGGGCTGGCCCTCAGAGGCTTCTCCACCGGGAATGAACGCACTCGGGTTTTCTTGGCCCCAAGGTCTCCTCCCAAGATGCCCAATCAATGTCCCGCATCTGTGTTACCCGCACGCTGCACCCCCATTTGGGGCACATTCCACCATGCTCCCATTGGCACTTACAGGCCTGTCCCCTGATGACAACGGTGTGTCTTAATACCTTTCCAGCCGGTGATGAAGACTCAGAGACCCCCTCTCAGGGGCTCAGACCAGCCCAAAGCCCTCTTTCCCAAACCTGCTGTTGTGTGGTGTCTAGTAGAGCTTTTCAGACTGCTGGGCACATAAGCCATCCCCCGAAGAACAGATTAAAACACAGATACCTGAGCCCCGCCCTAGAAATTCCCACGGGCTGCTCTAGGGGAGGACAGATCATCTGCATTTCCAACCCGCTGCCAGGGGATGGCGATGGTCTACCCAGCTGTGTGATGGGTACAAAGTCACACACCCTAATCTGGGGCAGCGAGAAAGAACCCCCCCCAACCCCGGGCACCACACCCCCCAGTCAGCTCTATTCCCACTCTGTGCCGCTCCCAGAGGAGGGGGCCAGCTAGACCCTGGGGAAAGGCAGAAGGAAAGACTCACTGATTATCAGGGGAATGGGCCTGATAGGACACCTGGGTCCAGCCCAGCCTCTGGGCACGAAGGGAGGGACCGGGGTCACCAGCCAATCCGGGGGCACTCCTGTCGGCCACCTGTGGCACCTATTTCCACTCACTGGGATCAGGCCCGGCTACGGCATCTGAAGGTGTGGCCTCTGCCATCATGGCCAGCGTCCCTGGGAGTGACCCCTGCCTTCTGCCTCCTGCCTGTCACTCTTCTTTGCAAACCCTCTGCCCCGGCTGTGCCTTGGGCTCTACTAACTACTCCCCACACCTGCTGCCCTCACTCACAGCCGTGCTGCCCCCATCCTCTCCTGGCTCCTGCCCCTGGCTGGGGGCTGGGCAGTCCTGGGGGTGCCCTGCCACTGCTACTGACCAGCTCCGCCAGTTCTCCAAGGCAGCTTATACTGGTGGGGGGCAGGGAGACGGGCTACGGCCAGAGCCCTCGGAGTCGCAGACCTGCGCAATGCTACTCTGGGAGGTCTCTACTTCTCTGAGCTCAGGTGCTTGCTTGTAGAACCCAGGGCTGGGGAGCCACACGGCAGGTGGCATCATCCAAACTTTAACAGTGAGAGCCTTTGGGCGAATTCTCTGATGGGCCCCTCTGGGGCAAGGCCATAAGGCTTTGTGTCTAAACCCACCAGGCACCTGGCGGGAGATGTGGGCTGGGAGTTCGAGTCCTGTCTCTGTCATGGCCTCTCAGTGTATGGACAGCTCCCCTGTGCGGGGCCTTGTTCTCTCCCTCTGTAAAATCGAGGGGCTGGTCAAGGGCGTGCTGATCAGACTGGCCCTGGGACTCTCTGGACCTGTGCTCTGAAGGGGGATTTCGGGCAGCCTCCGCACCTGCTGGTCTGGCAGACCTCAAGGGCCCAGCACCTGTCACTGAGCAAGAGGTTCCGCCTCAGCCCTGTTGCCCGCTTTCCTCCGGGCTGCCTGGAGGAGGGTCCCAGGCTAATCCTGTCTGCCTCAGCTCTGTCTGGCCTGGGGCTGCCTATGCTGTCAGACTAGGGGAACAGGGGAGAGGGGAGACTCTCCCCACCTCTTCCTCTGCATTATCTCAGCTAATAACGGGGCTAATAAGGAGCCACTTTTTCTAACCTAATTGTATTCAAACATTTTAGTTAATTCTCCATTCATATTTTAGCATAATGGGATCGGGTGCTCCCGGCACTTACGGAGATTAATGCTGAGACAGTGTTCCAGCTGCTAAGGCAACGCAGGGCGGCTAGCGCCCTCTGGTTCTCGTGGGTACTGAAGGGAGGAAAGAAGAGGCCTGACTCACCTGGTCCACCTCCACAATCGCAGTGTGGATGACCCGTGGCCTCATGTTGTCCCCCATCCCGCGCCTCTCGACCTGCCCCCGCCCTGGGGAGCAGAGGGCCATCTGAGCTAACGAAGCCAGAGCTGGCTGGCCCATCTCTGAAAACAAAATCGATGGCCTCACGCACTGTATGGGGCACCAGAACATTCGGGACTTTCTGCCTCTTGGTTATCCACACCTCAAGGCCGATGCTGGAGAGTGGCATCCGGTGAGATGGCACATGGAGCTCTTGGGTGCTCTTCTTCCTTTGGCCTTTGGTGGGGGCTCCCCGCCAGGCCACTCCCTGCCTCAGTTTACCTCTTTGTTCCATCGTCCTCTGCATGGGGAAGGACATTTATATCTGAGCTGGCCTGGACCCCAAGCTTCCTGCTGCCCCTGAGCCAGCCAGCCCTGCCTGGCACGGGCCTCAGAGGCGGCAGCCCTTGCTGGCTGGCTTCCGCCCTAGAGTTTTAGAGGGGGAAGGGCTGTCTGGGACCTGAGGCTGCCCCAAGCCTCCCCATGGGGAGCCTCTTCTTTCTTTGACCCATCTGTCAACCGCCTCCACTTGACATCCCTCCCCAACTTGGCCTGGCCTTTGCTCAGCACCTGGAGGAGGGGCCCCCTGCCATCTCCTGCCCCCAGATTCATTCTGCCTGCTTAGCCGGCCAACCTTCTGGCACCATGATCTTATAACTAAGTGGTTCACTAATTACAAGGGAAATACGCCTCTGACAGATCTCAGACAGTGCTTCCAGCCCAGCCTGTAGTGTGACGCCGCCCTGACCCCCAGAAGCAGGCGGGGCATGGCCTCATTAGAAACTGGGTGAGTCCTTCAGGTGGAAGCCCTCACCCCAGATGAATCTGGGAAGCGCAGAGCCCTGTGGCCGCCTCTCTGCACCCCGCCCCCCCCACCATGAGGGCCCCCCCGAGGCCCTCCGGGTGGGTCCATGCGGCCAGCCAAGAAGATGTCCGATTTTCAATCTCCGGTGTTATCCCCAAATCCCAGCTCTGTGTAATCCGCTCTGCTCCCCCCGAGGGGCTGCGCGTGGTGAAGGAGCGAGGGCCTTTGCCTCTCTGTTGATGGAGCTGCCTCTAGCCTGATAAGACCGGCTGTTTTCCATCTTATTGATCTGGCCTTACTGCGGAACACCAAGTCAGGGGCTTTCTGAGGGGCTGGTGGATTTTGGAGGCTGCCTTGGGGACGGGGCTCACCTGGTGTCTAATGTGGGCGGGGAGCTCTGCATGTCCTGAGCCCTTCTGCACCCCACTGTAGCCCGTAGAACAGATGCTTGGAGGGCAGACGCCGAGGGAGCCCCCCGGTCCCACCCCCCCGAGAAAGGCAGTTTGTGGAGGGTGAGGATACGGAGGACACTGGAATGTTGCAGCTGTGGCGTTAGAGGCTGGCGGCTGTGAGGGACTCGGGTGGCGGGGGCGCCATGGGCAGGGGCCCGATGGCTGCTCTGCTCTCCCCCCTGCTCCCCAGAGGCCCAGTGCAAACCCTACTACTCAGACTACTCCCGCTTCCGGCTCCTCGTCCACCACTTGTGCACCAGCCATTACCTGGACCTCTTCATCACGGGTGTCATTGGGCTGAACGTGGTCACCATGGCCATGGAGCACTACCAGCAGCCCCAGGTAGGAGTGAGTGACCAGGTCTCCGGGCCCTGGGTCCAGCCGTGGGACTGCAGGGGGAGGCCAAGCCCTCCGCTGGGGTGCCTCGGGCAAGTCCTCGGCCCCCAACAAGAGTTCCTTTTGTACACCTTGCCTCGACTCTTGGAAGCGGGTATTGTTTGGGCTCTATGGATTAGGACACTGAGGCTCAGAGAGCTTCCACGACTGGACCAAGGTCCTACGGCTAGAAAGTGGAAGAGCTGACTTCCTCACCCAATAAATATTTATTGAGTGCCCGCCAGGGGTTTCTTTTCCCTTTGAGGGTAAAGAAGGCAGACCAGTGAAGACCAGTGTCTGCCCTTTCAGTGTTTCGATTCTAGTGAATGTCCAGCTCCCAACTCACGAACGATCTTGCCACTCCTGAGATCGGCCACTGTCAGTGGTCCTCCAGCCCTCAGGCTCCCCATCTGTAAAATGGGGATGTTGAATTAGTAATGCACAAGGCCCTTTTCCAGGCTCTAGCCTTCTGTGCCTTCCAGCACATTCTCATATGGTCTCCTCCCCGTCCCTCAAGGAGAGAGAGCCTTTAACACAAAGCCTGGATCATGTGTGAAGACCCTCTTCTATCCTGGTGTGGTGGCCAATGGTCGACCATCATGGCAGGGACAGAAAAGAAAGGTCCCCTTAGACTCACTTGTCTCCCAGATCTGGGAGTGTGATGAAGGGGGAGGGGCAGACATCCCCCCTGGGCCTTAGGAAGCCCTGCATAGATGCCCCCCCTCCCTCCCTGCCAGATCCTGGACGAAGCCTTGAAGATCTGCAACTATATCTTCACCGTCATCTTTGTTTTGGAGTCAGTTTTTAAACTCGTGGCCTTTGGCTTCCGTCGGTTCTTCCAAGACAGGTAACAGAGAGGGGTGGGGTGAGCAGGGAGTGGGGGAACATGTATCCCAGGGAAATACATGGAAAGCATTCCGGACCCCTGAGGTTCAGCCTCCACTCCAGGACCCACCGAGGGCTGATGGCAAGGGGGAGTTGGGGGGCATCCAGAGCCTGGGGGACACAGGCAGCTGGAAATCAATGTGGCCCAGATTGGGGCTTAAGAGTACAGAGCCTGGAGCCAGACTGCCTGGACCAGATTAAGATCCTGGTTCCACCACTTAGAAGCTGATGACCTTGGGTAAGTTCCTTAACTTCTCTGTGTGTTGGTTTCCTTATCTATAAAAGGAGAAATAATATTGTAAAGATTGTGAGTTCCTGTTTGTAAAGCCCTTAAAACAGTGCTCGGCACCCGGGAAACAGCCTAGAAGTGCCACATTAAAAAAAAAAAAAAAAAAAAAATGGAGTGACTACAAATGAAAAGTAGAAGCCTTGGAAGACCTGGGCCTCGGTGACTGGAGTCAAGCCATGCCTTCTCTGCAGGGAGGAGAGGGGGGACTGGCTGACCTCCACCCTCCATTCTGTAGTCACTTGTGCTGCCAGGACTGCCCCCTCCTCCACCACACCCCTCCCCCACTCAGGGAACTGTGTGCTGGGCTTTCCAGGTGGAACCAGCTGGACCTAGCCATCGTGCTGCTGTCCATCATGGGCATCACGCTGGAGGAGATCGAGGTCAATGCCTCACTGCCCATCAATCCCACCATCATCCGCATCATGAGGGTGCTACGCATTGCCCGAGGTTGGTGCCTGGCTGCTTGCCCACCCCACCCCACCCCTGCACAGGGGGAAATGGCGGCGGGGGGAGCGGGGGCGGGGGCGGCTCTGTGGCTGGCCAGGGACTTCATGCATGTGTGCTCCCACGGGTCTCTCTCCCTGGCCCAGGCTCTGCCAAAGGGAAGGGTTGAGGGTGGTGGCGGGCCCAGGGCAGGGGTGGAACTGGGCGGGGGGGGGGTCTCACCACACTGTCCTGTTCCGCAGTGCTGAAGCTGTTGAAGATGGCTGTAGGCATGCGGGCGCTGCTGGACACAGTCATGCAGGCCCTGCCTCAGGTAGCTGGAGGTGGGGGTGGGTGGGAGGGGGTCCTCTCGGGGAGAAGGGGGTGCTTTCCAAAGGGACAAGCCGTGGGGGAGCTCCGGGAAGCTGTCTGGGAGACCCAGTGGCACCTTTCCCATTTCTTTTCCTCTCTTCCAGGTGGGGAACCTGGGACTTCTCTTCATGTTGTTGTTTTTCATCTTTGCAGCTTTGGGTGTGGAGCTCTTTGGAGACCTGGGTGAGTCGGGGTGGGGAGGGCAGAGGAGCCAGGGCTGGAGGCCCAGGGGCTCCTGCACTAACTCCAGCCTCTCTCTCCTGCCCTCCTCCTCTAGAGTGTGATGAGACGCACCCCTGCGAGGGCCTGGGCCGGCATGCCACCTTCCGGAACTTTGGCATGGCCTTCCTGACCCTCTTCCGAGTCTCTACAGGGGACAACTGGAACGGCATCATGAAGGTGAGCACCCCAGGCCGTGGGAGCACTCCCGGGGCTGGCCCTGGCTCCAGAGAGGCAGGTCCACTCCTCGAGCCCAGATTCCTTGGCAAGATCAGTGGCTGTGAATAAACCTGTGGGATTCCTCCATGCAGGAACCCTCCAGAACTCCCTTTCCCCAGGACAGTGTGTAATGCTTTTGACGCTCACAGGACACCCTCCGGGACTGTGACCAGGAGTCCACCTGCTATAACACGGTCATCTCCCCCATCTACTTCGTGTCCTTCGTGCTGACGGCCCAGTTCGTGCTGGTCAACGTGGTGATCGCCGTGCTGATGAAGCACTTGGAGGAAAGCAACAAGGAGGCCAAAGAGGAGGCCGAGCTGGAGGCCGAGCTGGAGCTGGAGATGAAGACGCTTAGCCCGCAGCCCCACTCGCCGCTGGGCAGCCCCTTCCTCTGGCCGGGGGTCGAGGGCCCCGACAGCCCCGACAGCCCCAAGCCTGGGGCCCCGCACACCGCGGCCCACGCTGGAGAGGCCTCACGCTTCTCCTTGGAGCACCCCACGGTGAGCAGATGGCCACCCCTGCCGAGAGGGGCGTGGGACTGGGGGCCCGTGCTTTGGCGGGTGGTGTACAGGGAGCGGGCACTTGGCAGACCCCAGGGCCCCCTCTGGATCCTTCTGCCCCTTCTGCCCGGATGCTGAGGGGTGAGCGGTCCCCCGCCCGTCCCCAGCGACGGCTGCCCACCCTCGCAGCCCAGGGCCACCCCAGTGAGCCACGGGCATGTGTGCGGGCTTGTCCACCTCCAGTGCTGGAGGTGCTGGAGGTGCCCACCCTCGCAGCCCAGGGCCACCCCAGTGAGCCATGGGCATGTGTGCGGGCTCGTCGACACCCCGCACCTCCAGCCCAGTTGGCCTCCCCTTCTCGGCTCTCAGGTCCAAGGCTAAGTTTTCTGTTTCCTTCCTGTTTCTTTCTTACCCTTGCCCAATTACCAAACCTCTTTCCTTCCCACCCTTCAACCCGCCTGGTTCCATCTCTCAATCCTTTCCTTACCTGCGTTTTCCCTCTCCCTCTCTCCCTGTGAGCTCTTCCCATCTCCTGCTCCCGTTCTCCTCCCTCCCACACCTCTCTCTCCTCTGTCCTGTCCCCTCCTCCTTCTCCTGTCTCTTTGTTGCTGGTGTGCATGTACACGCGTGTGCTTATGTGCGTGCGTATGACCTCCTCCTCTTTCTCCCTCCGTGTCTCTTTGTCAATCCCCTGCCACCGCGACACGTGCCCTCGCTGCCCCTCTAAACCCCGCTCCCCTGATTCTCTGGCTCCCCTCCTGGGCTGGTCCTCCCCAGGACAGACAGCTGTTTGACACCATATCCCTGCTGATCCAGGGCTCCCTGGAAGGGGAGCTGAAGCTGATGGACGAGCTGGCAGGCCCCGGGGGCCAGCCCTCTGCCTTCCCTCCCGTCCGCAGCCCGGGCGGCTCCGACCCACAGGTTACTGTGCCCCAGTGCTGTGCCGGGCTGTGCCATGTGGTGCCGTGCTTCTGGGGAGGTGGGGGGTGTTTCCTGCCCGCTGGGTAGTTGGAGAAGGAACAGCCTCAGGGCCTCAAGTTGAGCTTCGGGCTTGGCAGGAGGCAGCCGGGGGTTCCTACAAGCTGAGATCAGCCCTTGGAACACATACTTGGAAGGTAGGGACACTGAGATTGCATTTCTAGTGCAGAAGGATGAATGGAGGGGGGGTTGATAGAGGGCATTTGCCAGAAAGAGCCTGGACAAGAAGAGGATGGGGGAGAAGACAAGTTGGCAGTGGGACCTTAGTGGGTGGAGGAAGTGTGGTGCCAAATCCAGGGGAGAAGGGCTTTTGGGGATAGTGCGGGTGGGCAGGGGATCCATGGAAGGATATGCCTTAGGCCATAGTCGGCTTCTTCCCTCTGTCCAGTACTCTCCCCGAAGCCTCTGTTTGGTGGCTTTTTTAGCCGTGAAGCCCACCAGACATGATGTGGGCTCTCAATAGTCAGTGCCTTCTGACCTGGCCTTGAGAGGGAATGGAAGGTTCTAGCTGAGAGTGGATTCTGGGGATCTCACTGTGGCGGGGTATCCCCCATAAGCCCAGTCCCTTTCCATAGCTCTGCATGTTTTTCTCCCCCAGTCCCATCTTAAAGCGGGTCTTCAGCTTTCTGGGGTTCTCCTATCCACCTCTCCCCACCTCGTGACCTATCTGGCTACCCTTGACCCCCTCTGTTTGGCAGGGCCCCCTGCCATCTCTCCAGGCTTAGTACTGCAGGGAAGCACCCAGGAGGCCTGGAGTGGAGGCAGGGAAACAGGTGTTAGTGGGAGAGAGGAAAGGCCCTTTGGGGTGGAGGAAAGGGAAGGCAGCTTCCCAGTACCTGGGACACCTGTAGCCTGATCCAAAGGAATAGTGACCCTCACATAGAAAGGCACCCTTCCCCTACGGTTCCTGACCTCTTGAATCGCCTCTTGGAATTCAGTCTCAGAGGGCTGTAGGGACTTCAACCTGGCAATGACCTGGAATGATCCATGAGAGAGCACATTCCTTCCCAAAGCCTCCCATCCTGAAGGAGGCTGGTGGGGGTGGGGGGCAGGTGCAGGGAGAGAAGAGGACATGATGAGGCAATCACACAGATGGCCCTCCCCTCCCCCGGGGTGCTGTAGGCACTGAAATCCCCCCCCCCCCCGCAGATCCCTGGTGAGCCAGCCAGTTTGCTAGGCTGCCCCCTCCCCCAGGGGACTCAATTCAGAATGGCGGCAGGAGGAGAGCGTCTCCCAGAACCCAAGCTAAAGAGGGCGGGCAAGCTGCCGGCAGGCGGAGGAGGGCCCAGGAGGGGAGAAGCCAGAATCTGGGGGCAGGCCAAGTCCTGCCAGGCTTTTGGAAGCAGAGAGAATAGGCAGAAAACAGTCATCAGATTGGCGGCTTTGTCCCCAGCGCCCCCCACGCTGCTCTGTCTGTGCGGAGAAGCGCTTTGCTGGCCTTTCTTCATTTTTTTTTTTTTTTTTTCTGGTCTCATCTTTCTGAGAGTCAAAAGCCCTCCCTGCTCGCCGCTCCCTCCCTGGGTGGTAGTAGTGTGGGAGGGGGCCCTTCAGGTGCCTGGGGTATCTTTAGAATAAGTTTCTGCTCCTCCTGCTTTGTCGGTGGTGGCGTTCTGTTCTGTTCTGTTCGCTCTGGCTCTTCCATGCCTGCCGCAGCCTCTCTGATCAGAGGAGGGGCTTGGAGGGGGTGGGGGCGGTGCTGTCAGTTGACTTGGGAGAGGGGTGGGGAGAGAGAAGAGAGGCTTCCCCTGCCCCCCGACCGCGCCGACCCCGCCGTGCTTCGTGGAAAGGGGGAAAGGGGGGCTCTGTGTGTGTGCACGCGTGTGTGTGCGCGTGCATGTGTACGGGCACGCGCTGTCCTGGTTTCTTATGCCTGATCATCTCTCTCCCTGTCTAGATCCCTCTAGCTGAGATGGAGGCTCTGTCTCTGACGTCAGAGATTGTGTCTGAACAGTCCTGCTCTCTAGCTCTGACGGATGACTCTTTGCCTGATGATACTCACACACTCTTACTTAGTGTCCTGGAGAGCAATGTACTTACACCTGGCCCCTTACTGCTCCCCCAGCCTCCCCAGGGGCTGGGCTGGCTGCAGGGCTCCAGATTCCCCACCACCACCACCACCACCACCACCAGGCCCCACCCAGAGGCACCCACCAGCAGCCACTCAGCGCCCCCGGCTCCTCTAGGTCTTTCCAGTGGCCCACTGCAGACAAAGAAATTAGACAAGATTAAATTGGGGCCTCAAGGGCCAAGGGGCGCAGCTGTGATAGAGTTAATCCAGACACCCAGGAGTAACACAGCCCAAAACAGAGGTGGCATCAGGCAGCTGACCAAGGGGCCTGCCTGGATGCGGAGTCAGTCTCTGTTTTTGGAGCCTGTGCAAGCCAGCCCTTCCCCTCCCCACACCCCTCCTTCCCACCTCCTCGCCACATGAGCCATTCCCCCCTCCTCCACCACATAGTGGGTGAAAGCTCTCTCTGCTGCTACCACTGTGCCCTTCTGCTGGGGGGGGGGGCTGTCCCTGTCTCCTCCGTCACTGTCCCTGTGTGTCCCCATGTCCTGGTGCTGAGGGGGGGGCGGTCTTTGTGTTTGGGACAGCTTCTCTACCCTTGCCCAGTACTGGTCTGCGAGCAGCCCCCTCCGCCCTGCCTTCCCCCTCCTCTGCGGACTTAAGAGACAGGGGCCCCTTCCTCACAGCAAGGCTCAGCTGGGGTTAAGGCCTTGACCACAGGCTGGGGGTCTCTAGGAGTTCTTGGGGTGGCTGGCAGAAGTGGAGCCTGGGGCTGAGACAGGGACCACAGGCTCTAGACTCTTCCAACAGCCCCTACTGGGGCTGCTTAACTGGCTGGGCCTGTGAGGGGACACAGACCCTCCAGCCTCTCTGAGAACTAGTATGGAGGGTACAGGAATCCCCAACAAGGAGGTGGAGAGATCTTGTGGGAGCAAACCTTGTCTCCCTCCAGCTGGGGTCAAAGGCTGATTGCTGCTTTTCTTCGAAACAAATTAAAAAAAACTCGCTCCCACCCCCAGTCTGTCCTGTAAGGGAGGCCCTGAGTCCATGGCATTCCAGGCATTCAGACCTTGCCCCCCACCTCCCATTTGCCACCTCCCAGAGTCACTGAGAATCAAAAGGCAGGGGGAGCCAGGCGGGTGCCATTGGTCACCTGTCACTGAGCCCAGAGTAGCCCAGCTCGTGCCCAGTGCTGGGTCCTGGGTCTGTCTTAAGGCACTGGGTAGTGAGAGAGCCTCTGCTCTGTAGGCAGCAGGCCTTGCTCACTGGCTGGGTCCTCCCCATTCCCCACCCCACCCCTACAGCCCCAGTGCGGGGATAGGGGGCTGCTTTTAGCTTTTCCTCCTCCCTGATTCAGAGCCTCTTAATGGGGCCCCCAGGAACCATTTTTTGAATGATCTGCTGGGCTGGGCCTGGGGGCTGCTCTCCCTTTTTTTGGACACCTTCTGATTCTGTCACCATCCCCACCAGGAGGCTCCGGGAGGTGACCTAGTGTTGGATAGCTTTACTGGGGCAGGGACTCCTCCCACCTGCTTCCTTGCTGTGCTGGAGGGCTCATCCCTGTGTCTGCCCCCTTTCCCCCATCGACTAACTCATCCCATTACCGCTCTGTTGGGGGAGGGGAATGGGTCCAGAGCCTGGGGGCGGGGGTGGGGGTGGGGGGCTTCTGGTTTCTGTTGTCCAGCTCTGCCTCAGTTAGCCAAACCGGATGCCCCCTCTTTTCCCCACCTCCCTCCCCTGTTCCTTTTGCAGATGGAGCCCCGCTCCGAGGGGATGCCCCTCACTCTGGGACCAGACCTGCTGACCGTGCGGAAGTCTGGGGTCAGCCGGACGCACTCTCTGCCCAATGACAGCTACATGTGCCGGGATGGAAGAACTGCTGAGGGGTCCCTAGGTCACAGAAGCTGGGGGCTCCCCAAAGCTCAGTCAGGTAGCAGGGCTCAGGCAGGCCAGCTCGGCTACAGAGGAAGACCCCATCCTTGCCTCAGCCCAGTCCTGACCTGGGGGAGGGGGGTCACTAAGGCAGCGAGAGAGGTCTCTCCGACCTCCAAGGGACCTCCAGCCCTCGGAGAGTGACTTTCAATCCAAGACGAGAGGTCTGTGGGAAGGGTAGAGGCCCCAGGGTGGGAGGGGTGGTGGAGGAGATGAACCAGACCACTGACCTTCCAGCTTTTCTGTCTCCTCCTTCGTCCTCTGCCCACAGGCTCAGTCTTGTCCGTTCACTCCCAGCCAGCAGACACCAGCTACATCCTGCAGCTTCCCAAAGACACACCCCACCTGCTCCAGCCCCATGGCGCTCCCACCTGGGGCACCGTCCCCAAACTGCCCCCACCAGGCCGCTCCCCTTTGGCTCAGAGGCCCCTCCGGCGTCAGGTGAGCAGGTGTGGAGAGGTGGGCTGGGGCCCAGCGCTGGCCCTCTCTGCTGGGAACCCTAGGCTCTTGGTGATGCCCATGGCTGCCCTGTCCATTCTCCCAGCAAACATGTGTACTGGGCACTGACCAGGTGGCAGAGGCAGTTCTAGGTACTGGAGACACAGTACCGGGCAAAGGAGAAGTGGTCTGGGCCCTTTTTGGTGTTTATATCCCTCTCCCCTTCTTTCACTGAGGAGGCCTGGAGATCAGGCCACGGTTGCTCAGGGACACAGGGCGACTTGGCTGGAGAACCCATGTCTCTGGCCTCCCTTTCCCCGGCCCAGTGGTGCCTCCCAATTATTCTCTGTACTTCTAGTCTTAGCTAAGGGACACAAGGCATGTTTTAGGGACCTCCGCCTTTGGTCAAGGCTGGGGCTCACCTTCCAGGGGCACAGAGCTGAGGCTCAGGCAGCCAGGGGAGGCTTGTCTGCCCCCACGGTGACAAGGCCACAGCCCATGCCCTGTTGTGCCCTCATGTGTGATCTGGACCATGTGAGAACCAGCTCAGCGCCGCACACTCGTGGATGCAGGCCCCATCCTCGTCCATTTTACAAGATTCCCAGAGCCGCTTCTGTGTGCTAGGCACAGGGGATGCAACCCCTGCCCTCTGGAGCTCACAGGCTAACCAGAGACTCAAATGCCATCACATCTTTGATGCTATAGGGCCCAGCTGCTGGGATATGCATGCACAGGAGTGGCAGGGAGCAAAGGGGAGGGAGGGGTTCATTTTAACCTGTGGATAGAGGGTGTCAGGTACAGTGTCACAGAGAACCTGAGCCCATAAAGTCAAGGGGCGCTTGTCATTCCAGAAGGGTGTTCAAGCCCAAAGAATAGCTTATGCAAAGGGCTGGGAGCAGAGCTGGCCCAGGGCTTTTTTGTGCCCCAGGGGCTGGGCGCTTCAGGGACCCATTCCTGCCCCGGGTGGGGGAAAGGACGGGGTGTGCGGGGGAGTCACAGCCCTCCTCTCCCAATGAGACCAAATACTGACATTCCTGCTTGAGGTGGGCCTGCAGGGGGAGGACGGGATTATCAGGCTTGACTGGGATGGGGGGGTGGGGGACGCAGACAAAGGACAGGTCCTGGGAGAGCAGAAGCCTGGTGGGCTGAGCTCTCCCCCCACCTCCCACAGGCAGCAATAAGGACTGACTCCCTGGACGTGCAGGGCCTGGGCAGCCGGGACGACCTGCTGTCCGAGGGGAGTGGGCCCTCCCTGCCTCTGGTCCGGGCTTCCTCCTTCTGGGGCCACTTGGGCTCCCGGGTACAGCAGCACCCCCGCCGACAGAGCAAGATCTCGAAGCACATGCCCCTGCCGGCCCCATGCCCAGGCTCAGAACCCACCTGGAGCAAAGGCCCCCCAGAGACCAGAAGCAGCTTAGAGCTGGACACGGAGCTGAGCTGGATTTCAGGAGACCTCCTGACCGTGGGCAGCCCGGAGGAGCCCCTGTCCTCACGGGACCTGAAGAAGTGTTACAGCGTGGAGGCCCAGAGCTGCCGGCGCAGGCCTGCGTCCTGGCTGGATGAGCAGAGGAGGCACTCCATCGCCGTCAGCTGCCTGGACAGCGGCTCCCAACCCAGCCTGGGCCCTGACCCCTCTAGCCTCGGGGGCCAGCCTCTGGGGGGGCCTGGAAGCCGGCCCAAGAAAAAACTCAGCCCACCTAGTATCTCCATAGACCCCCCAGAGAATCAAGGCCCTCGGCCCCCACCCAGCCCTGGCGTCTGCCTCCGGCGGAGGGCTCCATCCAGCGACTCCAAGGATCCCTCGGCCTCAGGCCCCCCTGACAGCATGGCTGCCTCGCCCCCCCCAAAGAAAGACGTGCTGAGTCTCTCCGGTTTAGCCTCTGACCCAGCAGACCTGGCGCCCTGAGTCCCGCCCCACTCCCCCACTCCCCTTTCTCCACTGGGTGCCAAATCCTAGCTCCTCCTGGGCTGTGTTCCTTGAAAAATGTTCCATGGGGACTCCAAGGGGGCGCTCCTCCCCGCCTCAGTGGGGCTGGGAACCGACAAGCAGAATTTCCAGAGCGTTCGGAGCAGCAACCCTGGCCACCTTGGGGCCAGGCAGAAAGAGAGAGGCCCAGTGCAGCTGCGGTTCCCAACACCAGGAGCTACTGGGAGAAAGCAATACGTTTGTGCAGAATCTCTATGTATATTCTATTTTATTAAATTAATTGAATCTAGTATATGCGGGATGTACGACATTTTGTGACTGAAGAGACTTGTTTCCTTCTACTTGTATGTGTCTCAGAATATTTTTGAGGCGAAGGCGTCTGTCTCTTGGCTATTTTAACCTAAAATAACCAGGCTAGTTATATTCCCTCTTCTTGCAAAGTACGACCTGGGGCCGACAGTGCCCGTGGCCCATCTTCAGCAGAGAGTGAGAACCACTTTGGAAACTGTAAATGTAACTTATTTTCTCCTTTAACCTCGCCATCGTTTTCTGTAGGAAAAAAAAAAAGAGAAAAAGAGAAAAATAAGATTTTACAAATGAAATGGAACCTTTTTATATATATACATACATACATACCTATCTATATCTATATCTATAATAAAGTAATTTTCCAAAATAAAAAGTTAATCCCGGTCCGAAGTAAAAGCACAAGGGACAGAGTTAGGCATTTCCAGGGGGGCCCTGGAGAAAGGCCCGCGGAGCTGAGGAGAGGGTGGGAGCTGCCTCTGTGTGCATCAGTGTGTGCTTGTGCCTGTCTGTCTGTCTGGGGGAGAGACAACGTGACCCTCTCCCAGGACGGCTGCCACCTTGCAGCCTCACCATCCTGCCTGGAGGTGGGGGGGATGGCGGAGGGACGCCCCCCTCACTCCCTGCCCCTGCGCTGGCCAGAAGGCTCTGCAAGCAGGGGTTACTGCTTCTGCCGAAGCTTTCTCGCTTCCTCCACGCCAGGCAGCCTTGTGAATGTGAGTAATTCCAGATTAACTCTTATTTCTGCTGACAGCTATCAGCCGCACACTGAAAGCTGGAAATTGGCATAATGAAGCTGTTTTGGTTAATGGGGCCGACGGAGACTGGGGGAGGCGGCCTCAGCTGCCGACGACGGGATCTGCGGGTTGGTGGGGGAGGGGCCTGCGCTTCTGAGTTTTCCATCCCCGGCCCTCGGCCCCCGGGACCTGCGACGGCTGGGCTTTGGCCTCCCGCCTTGGGGATCCTGCTGACCCGCACTGTGGACACTGCTCCGTCAAGCTGGCCACGGGATTAAGCTGCACAAACAGAACGGGCTGCTCCCTTCCGAGACCGAGGGGACCGTGAGTCCAAAGGCGACCTCCCGGTGGAGTCGGTCTGGCCGGGCGGCCAGGCTGCGGACTGCGGAGCTGGCCCCCTGGGGAGTGATGAATGAGCTCCATCAAGGTGTTTACATGGTCTGCTGCTGCCTGCCCAGTGGGAGCCAGGGGAGGCGGGAGGGGGTGAAGGCGGAAGGGGGAAGGCGGGAGGTGGGTGAGGAGGAGGAGGAGAGAAGGAGGGGCTATTGGTATGGCCCAGAACCTCCTTTCTGGTGCTACCTTGGCAATACTCTCTTTTCTGAAACCCTGGTGCCCAGAGGCAGTGCCCCAGGCACCAACCACAGGTTCAGCCAGCCTCTCCCCTGCCAGTCACCCTAAACATCCACCCCATCCCCACTCCCTTCAACATCCCATCCCCTCATTCCCAGCACCTTCAAACCGGGGGACTTTTGAAACCTCAGAGGCGGCTCCAGTGGGCTGGTGACCAGACCCCCAACCCCAGCCCTTCTCTGAACTTGGGATGAGCCTGGGATGGGGCGTGGGGGGGTGGGAGGTGCGGTGCCAGGCTGCAGGGCAGATGGACCTGGAGGCTTGGTCCCATCCTGTTTTCTAACTGGTGAAAGTTTTTCTTATTGCTCTTCTGGACAGAAATATACTTCTCCTTGAAGCAAACAC
Source organism: Neogale vison (assembly GCF_020171115.1). Lineage (NCBI taxonomy): Eukaryota > Metazoa > Chordata > Mammalia > Carnivora > Mustelidae > Neogale > Neogale vison. The sequence continues at coordinate 45,268,995 of NC_058095.1, read as the reverse complement.
CTGGCTTTATCCACTTGGGATGTGTAACAGCGTGGAACTCTTTTTCCTCTGGCCTCCTTGGGTAGAGAGAGGGGGGTGCTTGTAGAAGCCCCTTTGTCTTTTTTAAAAAAAAGCAGAACTGGGGCGCCTGGGTGGCTGCTGGGAAGCTGCTGCCTTCGGCTCAGGTCATGATCTCAGGGTCCTGGGATCGAGCCCCGCATCGGGCTCTCTGCTCAGCAGGGAGCCTGCTTCCTCCTCTCTCTCTCTCTGCCTGCCTTTCTACCTACTTGTGATCTCTGTCTGTCGGATAAATAAATAAAATCTTTAAAAAAAAAAAAAAGCAAAACTGTACAAAATTTCTAGAGTTTTGTCCACCTGGGTCTGCAGATTAAGCTTTCATATTTTTGTAGAATTCGTAGCTGTCTATTCCCTAATGAGGGTATGAGAGTTGGGGAGGGGGCTCTGGGGTCTTTTTTCTTCTAATTGGAGGATTTCCTCTAGTTGGAAGATTCTACGTCAAAATGAAGGAAGAGAGCAGGACTATAACCCCCTCTCCTCTAACCCAGGCTCCCCCCAACACCTGCCCCCCAAGAAACCCCCAGAGTCAAAGTAGATATTTTAAGGGACAGAATCGTGGCCTCTCCCCAAACAATATAAAATCTTTATCAATGATGGAAACTGTTGTGTCTCATTAAACGTGGAAGTAGGGGCACCTGGGTGGCTCAGTTGGTTAAGCGTCCCACTCTTGGTTTCCGCTCAGGTCCCGGGATCAAGCACCAGGTCGGCTATGTGCTCAACGGGGAATCTGCTTGAGAGTCTCTCTCCCTCTGCCCACCCCCACTCGTACAAAGTCTCTCTCTCTCCCACTACAGAATCCTAAAAAAAAAAAACAAAAAAATAAAAATAATTAGAATATTGGGGCGCCTGGGTGGCTCACTGGATTAAGCATCTTTCTTCGGCTCAGGTCATGATCTCAGGGTCCTGGGATCGAGCCCCACATCGGGCTCTCTGCTCAGCACGGAGCCTGCTTTCCCCTGCTTCTCTCCCCACTTGTTGATCTCTGTCTGTCAAATAAATAAAATCTTTTAAAAAAATAAAAATAAAAAAAATAATTAGAATCTTAAAAAATAAAAAATAAAGTGGAAATCTTAACAGTGCTGATTCTTATTAACAGTAGCCCGAAGGAGGCTGGGATGGGGAGGGGCTGGTGGCTGCAAAGCAGGTCTTGGTTTAAGGCCTGGGGTAGGGCTGGTGGGGCAGAGTTGGAAGTGGCCAGAGCTTCAGGGGAGTGGGGGGTCTTGGGAGGTAAGAACATCTACCCTGGCACTTCTGCTCTCTGCTCTCAGCCTTCTCCTTGGGGGTTCAGAGGAAATTGTGTCAACAGAGGCCAGGCCCCACCTCCGGCTTGTCTGCTTCTGCTGGCTTGTCTGCTTCTGCTTCCTCCGTCCCAACACTCCTGGAAAAGGTCTGCCTGGGGGTGGGGGGTGGGGACTAGGAAGAGAACAGAGCTGAGCTGGTGCTAAAAACGAAAATGAGGGGGCGCCTGGATGGCTCAGTGGGTTAAGCCTCTGCCTTCGGCTCAGGTCATGGTCTCAGGGTCCTGGGATCTCTGGGTCCTGGGATCTCTGGGTCCTGGGATCGAGCCCCGCATCAGGATCTCTGCTTAGCAGGGAGCGTCCTTCCCCTCTCTATCTCTCTGCCTGCCTCTCTGCCTACTTGTGATCTCTGGCAAATAAATAAATAAAATCTTTAAAATAAATAGATAAAAATAAAAACGATGCTGAGGCTGCCTGCGATGTCTCACTTACTCCTCACAACACCCCAAAGAGGAGGAGGATACTCCGGCTTGCGTTTTTCCCCCCAGGTTCAGAGAGGTTTAGCGACCTGCCCGAGATCATACAGGCACAAGGGCAGAGTTGAGATTTCATCCTAGGTCTAGGCCAACCTCTAGCCCACTGGCTTCAGACAACCCAGCCTCTTATTGTGGAGGGAATGGGGCATGGGGCAAGGAATCCTGGTCACGAAACGGCTGGCTATGTGTTCATAGAAATGGGCTCGGCTCCCCGATCGGCATACTCAGAAGCTTAAAGGAACCTTCACCTTGTGTGAAAAGAGAGGTTTAATCACAAGAGAAGGCGTTCCTCAGCACCAGGTGCGTGTTCAAGAGCTGGCCAAGCCCGTCTCTGCAAATCACACAGTTTCCCAGGTATCGCCTTTCTCTGGCCTAATGCTGCCCTTGAACCACAGAGCACCACCCCCGAGCCCCCTCCCCCCACCCATCCTCCGTCCTTCCAGTACTCTCCCCGTGCCCCACCCAGGCCTCTCCCACTTTCCAAACAGCTTTTCCCTCCATTGTCACCCCTAGTCCCCACCCAGGCACAACCTGGTGCGGCAAGGCCTCTCCTCCCCTTTCCTGGGCTCGCTGAGCCTGCGGACCTGGAGGCTGGGCGCTGTGGTGCAGTGAGAACTTCAGACACCAGGTGGCAGCACAGAGCAGCTTCACCTACCTGCACCACCCCCACCCTCTACAAGCCCCTTCTGCAGAGGGATCTAGCCAGGGAGAGGACACCACATTGACGGACACCTTCCACAGATGGATACTCTGCATAGCCCTCCAAAAGAGGAAACACGCTCACAGGCCCAGTGAAGGACTCATGTGCGCCCAGGGAATCCCAGCCAGGGGAGTGCTGCGTGCACGGTGCCCCAGTGATCCCTGCCTAAGGCCAGGGGACCCAGAACTAATCAGGACAGTGGCTTCCAGGAGCCAGTTTAGTTGTGGGCTGGCTCCCTACTCTGAGGACACAGCAAGGCAGGTCGAGGAGGTAGAAGCTCCAGCAAATAGCCGGGAGGGAAATCTGCTAAGAACTTCAGAACTCTGCCTGAGCCCCAGACCAGGTGTGGGAGATGCTGACTGTGGCCCACGGAACTAATTAAATCTTCTTGCTTTGAAAACTCCTGCATCGGGCACAGCAGCCAAATCAGATCAAGTGTCGGAGGCCACGAGGGGGCCCTGTGTAGCCTGCACCAGGCTGAAATCTGGACAAAACAGCTTCCACCACACCGCTTGGGAAGAGAGAAGGGCGAGGCTGGAGTTGCAAGCCGGATCTGCTTTGGGGGTGCTCCAGGCGTTCCAGGAGCCACAGGGGGTTCCAAAGGCTCAGGCAGAGAGTGAAGAGAAAACCAGAATAGCTGTTGCTATTCCACACCCTTCCCGGCCCTAGTCTCTACCTGACTCTCCCCATTTGCAGCATTTCCTGTCCCTGGGTCTCCCTGTTCCCGCCTTCCTCTGCTTTCTTCTTCTCTCTGCTGTCATTCCCACTCCAAGCGGTACCTTGCAATTATCTTACCTTTCCATCTCCCTGCCAGGAAATCTCCGCTGGGTTCCCCCGGGATGCTCACCGGTGGGGGAGGTGCAGCACACACTCAAACCACCCCTCCTAGAACTGCAGTCAGTTTGAGGGAAGGATGGGGTTGAGGCCACAAAGCTGGGGGGGTGTTAGCTGTGTGCAGCCCCTGTCAGCTGCTGCCCGGTGGCTCTCGGGAGCCTCTGGCTGGAAACATCTTAGTTCTGGAAAGGTGAAAGTGCAGTGGACAGTGTCCACTGCTGGGACTGTAGGTGAGACCACAGTAGCCTCACTACTTATAACCTCTTCTAAGGACGCAAGATATTTGTCTAGGTCAGTAAGCAAACATTTCCTGAGGCTCGACTTTGCCAGGCACTGTCCCAGGTGCTTAGGACACATCAATAAACAGGTGTGCTTGGTCCCTATTCTGAAGGTGTACATGGTCTCCTGGGGGAGGTGGGCAAGGCAACCAGTGAGTACAACGTGGGGGAGGGAGATGGTGCCGGGGAAGGGTCCCTAGCCCAGGATAGGGGCAAGGGAGTTTCACACAAGATTTGGGGGGTGCTGTGGGGCTTGAGCAAAATCTTCAGGATAGGTAGAGTTTGCCAGGTGCAGAAAGGGAGGTGAGGTGTAGGGAGGGGACTGTGCTGAGCAACCTCAAAGGTGGGCGGGGGTGGGGGGCACGAATGCAACAGCTCAGGACACTGGAAATGCCATTCCGCCCAAAGCAGCCTCACGGAAACAGCCCAGCACTCAGAAGACTCCCACCTCTGCCAGGATAAGATGTCTCAGGACCTCCATTTTCTTGCTCTGCTGGAGCCAAAACAATCATGTCCTAGGAGCTTGATGACTTTTATTCAAGGGCTGTAGGAAACGGATCACATTCCAAGAGGAGCCAGAAGCGGCAAAACCCCAGTGATTACCTCAAGAGAGATGGGAGAGGTGGAGGATTGCTAAATCCCCTCCCATGGTCCCAGAGGCTCCCACCCAATGCCATGAGCCCAGAATAGGCTCTCCAATGGCAGGATGGGACGGTGTCTAAGGGCCAGTGCTTCAGTCCCAAGGGTCCTGGACCTGAGCTAGAAAAAGGGCTAGAGGAGGAGCCCCAGTTGCTCACCACAGAAACCGGGGTCAGCAGGCCTGGAAAAGCCCTTAGATGGCATTTTGTCCGAGTTGTTCAAGAAACCTCATCGCAGAGAACTCAAGGGCCTTGTTGAGGTCACAGGGTATACAAAATTTACTGCCTGAAGCAGGCAAGGGGGTGGGGGTGACTCAGTCAATCCCTGCCCTTGGGGACCTCTCAGACTGGCAAGGAAGACAGACTCTTCACAACTAAATATAACTCAAGGCACTCTGTGACAAGATGTGAGAGTTCTGGAAAGTCTTGGGCTCAGAGATGGGGGCAGGGGTGGAGGGTGACTGGGTCAGTAGAGGGGAGGGGGAAGACAAAAGGCAGAGAGGGCTTGCCCCATGGAGGGGATGTGGATGGCCCCCCCATTCCTCTGCCTGGGAAGGGGGAGACTTGTCCACACTGCTCCGTCCAGCGCAGCTCAGATCTCTGTTCCGATAACTCGTGACATAGACTTCCTTCTGGTCACTTCCTGCCAGAGGGACAGGCAGTGGCTGGCTGCATCTATGTTATCTTACTGACCCACCCACGCCTGCTGCTAAGCAGCTAAGGAAGAAAACACCTCTTGAGAATAAGTACCAGGGAAGGGATCACCGGGGTGAACCTGGCTGACCCAGAAGACAGAGTCAAGACCACAGGGTTGGGGAGGTGGAGGGCAGGAGAGAGATGGGGCAGGGGTGGAGGGTGGGGGGAGTAGGGTCAGGGCAGGGGTGGGGATTCCTTCTCAGCCCCAAGAAGGGGAGGTGAATTGGCTTCTGTGATCCTGTTAGGGGAGTGAGAGATAAAAGGATGGAGGGAACACAACCTGGCCAAGCTGGCCCAAGCAGGGAAGACACTGACCCCAAATCCATTTTACAGATGGAGCATATGAAGACTCAGCCTTAGCAGTGTGCTAATGTGGGGCTCTTTCTGGGGCCTCGCCTGCCCATCCCTCGCCCCATGGGGCCGGAGCAGAGGAAATTTACCCTTGGGGGGTGCCTCCAAAGTGTGCTAGCCAAGACGCTTGATGCTGGTTACTCCTCAGAGTAGAAAGCTTAGTACCTAGGATTATTCCTGTTGTTCAGAAGCAAAAGTAGAGGCACAGAGCGGCACGGTGGCCACAGGCAGAAGATGAGGGAACCACAGAACCTCAGGAAGGCTGCAATTTAAGAGAACCATGGGAAGCCACCATCTGTATGATGCTAGGCCTCCCACCCCCTGTCCTTAGGCACCCCGCACACACCAACTCTTTATGTGCTGGTTTCTGCCAGTTCCCAGGTAACTGGAAGGCTGAGAGGTAGACTTCCTGATCAGCTGGGCATGTAAGCGTTCCCATTTCACGGAGGGGAAGACTGAGGGCTAGAGATGACCTTGACCTCATCGGAGTTATATTCACGGTCTTGCTAAGTCACTTTCAACGTCTCTATGACTTACCTGGTCTAGCAGAGTTATGGCCCTTGGACACAGACCCTGCTCCAGCCCCATCAGCTTCAGTATCTGGAGGGGCATCTCTCTGGCGCAGCCCACTGGCCACTCGAATAAGTTGTCACTGTATCGATGGCTCGCCACCCCCCTGACCCAGAGTCCCTACCGGCGAGCCGCAGCCTGGGGAGGCTCTGTTGCAATTCTCCAAGACTTGCGATTCCACCCAAAGAGCCGTAGGCTGGGCCTGGCGCGGCGGGCGGGGCAGAAGGGGGAGGGGGCGGGGCTGGGGGGGGTTAATGGAGGTGGGGGCGGAGCGCAGCGTTGAGGGGGATTGGGGGCGGAGGCGGCTCCGGGCGCTGTGGCTCCCGCCTGGGCGGGCAGACTGCTACACTCGCCTTCCTGGCCGCCGCGCCTCGGCCCCATGGACGCCCTGTGCGGCTCCAAGTTCTGGGTAAGGAGGTGTCCCGGGACTGAGGGCGCGCGCCGGCGAGCCCCCTGCGAGGGCCCTGGGGAGGGGGCGACGCCACGCGACGCCGGGAGGAGGTCTGGCCATAGCCGCCCTGAGCTGGGGTCCTGGGGACCTCCAGGACCTGTCCTGCCCTCCCCGACACAGGAAGTGCCTGGGAAAGCGGGGCACGAATCAGAAGATGCCCCCACATGGACTAGGGCTCCGTTGTCCACCTTTACACCTGTCCCCGCCCTCTCTCCCGCAGCCAGCGTGCCTGCCGGTTCAACCAGTTCAACCAGGCGGGTAGTTTGGGAAGCTGGCACAGCTCTTCTGGAAAGCAATCCTGCCACCTTCTTTTCTCGGGTGTTAAGAGCTGCTAGGAAGCAGGGAGTCCCCCTCCAGCCCTCCGGTTTTTTGTTTGTTTTGTTTTGTTTTGTTTTAGGATGTTATTTATTTGAGAGAGAAAGAGAGAGAGAAAGTAAGAGTGGGGGGCAGAGGGAGAAGCAGACTTCCTGCTGAGCTGGGAGCCCCATGCAGGAGTGGATCCCAGGACCCTGGGACCATGACCTGAGCCCGAAAGCTGACGCCTAACCTGCTGAGCCACCTGGGTCTCCAAGGCTCTCCTTTTATAGATGGGGAAAGGGAGGCCCAGAGAGAGGAAGGGACTTGCTCAAAGTCACCCAGTTAGAAGAAAACAGAGCTCAGAAAACAGATGGTCTCAGATTCAAGGGGCTTGTCCATGGTCAAGCAAGGAACTCCCAGCCTAGGCTGACCTCAAATCCAGGGCCTCTGATTTTTTTTTTTTTTTTAAGATTTTGTTTATCGGAGAGAGAACACAAGAGAGTGGGGTGGGTGGGGGAGGGGCAGAGAGAGAGGAAGAAGCAGGCTCCCAGTTGAGCAGGAAGTCCAATGTGGGGCTCTATCCCAGGACACCAGGGATCACAACCTGACCTGAAGGCAGACTGAGCCACCCAGGTGCCCTGCGGGCCTCTGATTTTCCAGTCTCTAAATCTTTTTCCCATTTCAAGTATCTGTACCTATGTGCCCCATGTTTGTGTGCCCAGTGGGTATGATCCATGGGTGTGCTCTGTGTGGGTACACATGCCTGTGTGGGTACACATGCCTGTGTGTGTACACAGGGTGTGTAGCCCCTAGGAACCCCGTTCTCGGGCTGTTTGAAACTGGGAACGTGTAAAATGGAGTCCCTCTAAAATAGTGTTTTTGAGGATCTCTTTCTCCCTTTGGGTCACTAGTCAAAGATGGTACCACCGCCTCGCCCACCGGCACGGACGCCCCCATCCATCATCTAGCTTGGACTCATCACTGACTGCCAAGTCCAGAGGTTGTGTCTGTGGCTCAGGAGTCTACTTTGTTTCATAACTCACTGGAGCCTGGCTGGCATAGCCACCGCAAGGTCAGGGTATCTCAGTTAGCCAGGCAGAGCACATGCAAATCAAAGGGGCAAACAGGCCCAAGCCTCAAAGCCACCCTGTGCCAGGGTGGACAGTACATCCCCAGAGCCTAGGACTGCCCAGAGGCAGGCTTTGAGGAAGTGGGGTGAGGAACTCCTGACTCCCTTCTTGTTGCAAACTTAGAGGTCCTTTGGCTCTACCTTTCCGTGATACCGCAGAATCTGAGAGATTCCCCAGAACTTGGAGCTTGAAGCAGCCAGCCCAGCCCCTTACTGCAGAGCTTTGGAAGCTGAGAGCCAGGGAGGGAATGGACTTGTCAAGGACACACAACAGGAAGCGGCTGAGCGTTGGACTGGGAAGCGGGACCCCTGAGATATGGTTCCAACGTGGCCACTGTCTGACTGTACGTCCTTGGGCTTCTAGGCCCCTTGTCCTGAGATTCCTCACGGCTCATGAGCTGTATGTACTTCTTCGAGCTGTATGTACTTCTTCTGAGGACCTTGGGGTCCATGGGAGTCAGTTTATCTATTTTAGGTCCAAGGGATGAACCCCTTGTGGTGGTCTCTGCTTAGATACCTCATAGGACAAGGAAATCACTCCTTTTCCTCCTCCCCATCTAAACAGCTTCCATCTTCCACATGGCCTTCTGGCTCCTGAAAGTCGTGCCAGGCTGCACCCAACCCAATGTCCTTGGAGTCAGGAGGTGGGGTAGCCCACCCCTAACCCCTCCGCTGGAAGTTTGCAGCACTGAGACGAGGGAGGGCCTGAGGCCCGGAGTTGTAGATGTCACCATTCATGGTGGGCTAGTTTGCATCTCATTTGGATTGTGTATTATTTGGGTAGACTTGTCCCTGAATCTTTTAACTCAGGAGCCTGGGGTGACCCCCCTGTGGGAAGCCAGGCAGTCCCTGAGCCAGGAGTGAAGAGGTGGAGGTGGAGGGACCCGGCATGGTTCAGGCCTGAGGGGCTGTTTGTTTGCTGAGCTTACCCGAACAGCCTCAGTTACTCTACCTGTGAAATGGGGGACTAACCCATCTCCTAAGTGCCTCCCAGGAATGCTGTGGAGGTCACAGAAGTAGGGAAGGTGAGACCATTTGGTGAACGACCAAACTTTCTGTGGGTGACTGACAGGTCCTAATATTCCTGGAAATAAGGGAAGCAAAGGGAAAGGAGGTTCGAAGTGGGAGTTTGGTCTGGGAAGGCCTAGACGAGAGGGGCTGACAGGGCCAAGAAGTGAGGGGTCCTGTTTCAGCTCTTTGCTGGGGATCCTGTGGCAAAATCCATCAGCCTCAGCCCCAGCTAAGTCAGAGGGCAGGAGGCCCCCCGCGGGTCTGTGAGCCCCTGGACTTGTGCCCAGAGACCCAGGTGCTCACACACCGAATTCACTGGGTGAACGATCTCTCTCTGTCACTCTCGCGTCTGTCACATCGGGGTAGAGCATCAGATCTCTGAGCGTGCCTTGGGAGTTCTTGTGGAAATAAATTCCAAATGAATGAACTACAACCAAAGGGCCCAGAGCTAATGAGGCCAAAGCAAAGATGCCTCTAGAATAAAGAGGAGGTAGTGTCCCTTTCTTTGCTGGTCCATTGAGAATTACCTTCTGTGATGAGCAATGGATACAGAGGGGCACTTAAGTGATAAAGAGAGTACAAGTGCCTTGGAAGGTCTTGACCTGTGTGCAGAATTAGCCTTGATCTGGTCGTCCCTGGAAGCTCTGGGGAGGCTGAGGTGGGCTCAGGAATCTGAAGGTCCTGACCATAAGAACAGCCCAAAGGTGGCACTGATGGTCTGAAAAGTAGTGAGCTCCCCAGCACTGAGGGAATGCAAGCACATGGTGAGTGACCAATTTGATAGGGATGCTGGAGAGAGGATTCAAGCCAAGGAAGAAATTGGGGTCCCACCCTGAATTTCTGTGACCAACTAGGATGAGGACCAATGTGGCTGGTGAGGATTCATGAGTTCCTTCTCTGAGATTTCCTGACGTCTCTTTCTCTGGCTTTCTCCCCACTTCAGACATGGAGTTTGCATAGCAGCAGCTCTTGGCAAAGACCTCTGAGTCTGCCACTGGTCAGGCATCGGCACCTTCACTGCTCCCTTGGCTGTTTGCCCACCCGAGGAAGAGGCAAAGCCCTCCTCCTACAGAGAGGCTCAGCTCCCTGTGTCTCTTGCCAGCTACTGGTCCAGCTACTTCCATTCTCCCGCTCACTAGCTCTGTGACTTTTGGCAAGTCACTCACCCTCTCTGGGCTCCATCTGAGCTCCATCCAGGGCCCCCTTCAGGTCCAGTTTCCCAATGCTGATTCTGGGAGGCTGATCCTTAGGCTCAGGGCCATGGCCAGGATTAGAGCCCTCCAAACATTAGGGTATTAGAATCTCCAGCTTCTTTTTGGGTCTTTGCCTAGCAGAGCAGGTGATTAGCAGAGCATAGGAGAAATGGACTCTGATTTCAATGAACTTTGACTCTCAAATGAAGGTAGTGACTTGCAAAGCTGGGAGGCAGGCAGAAGGGTGGGAGTTGGGCACCCTCCCCCCGCCCCCGGCCTACTGAGCACCAGCATTTCCCCTTAAGAACCCAGTCTTCGGAGCGCCTGGGTGGTTCAGTGGGTTAAAGCCTCTACATTTGGCTCAAATCATGATCCCAGGATCCTGGGATGGAGCCCTGCATAGGGCTCTCCACTCAGCAGGGAGCCTGCTTCCTTCTCTCTCTCTGCCTGCCTCTCTGCCTACTTGTGATCTCTGTCTGTCAAATAAGTAAATAAAATCTTAAAAAAAAAAAAAAAAAGAACCCAGTCCTCCCTGCCAGGTGAGGGCCTCTAGACTCTCCTCCCTCCGTCCCAGCTGCAGGGCAGCAAAGCTGGGCCTGGACCATTTCGAGCCCCTGAGCTCCTGGCTCCTGTGGGAGACTCTGTGGTCCCTTGTGACCCTAGGTTGGATTCTTCCCAGCCCTGCTATTCCCCGACAGCCCCTGGACCTGGGTCTTGAGGGCCAGAGATTTAGGGAAAGAACTGAGTCAGAGGTAACATTTGGGAGTGCACTTTGCCCCGCTGTCTGCTGGCTGCCAGTCTGAGAAATGGCCTTAGGGCCCAGGGCTGGCCTCCCCAGGGAGAGAGGTGCTGCCAGCCAACCCACGCAGGAGACGGCATCAGAGTGCCTGGGTCTTATCTCCCTGCTGGGGCTGTCCCGGGACAGCAGGTGGAGCAGGATCCCTGAGGGGGGTGGGGGTGACACTTAGGTGTGCCTCTGCTGGAGGGCTGGGCCTCTCCCTGCCCTGCCTGGGGCTGTTCATGTTCCCAGGGCCAGGAAGTGGTACTCGGGGTGCTAAGAAGGGCCCAACCCTAGGATTGGATCACTCTCCGTCTCACTGGGCGTTCAGGTTTCCAGCCCACTGGCTCCCAGATCCGCAGCCCCTCCCCCTCAGCTTGGTGAGAAGAACCGCAGCAAGGGGGTGACTTGGGGGGTGGGCTGCACTAGCAGAAAGGAGATTTTTAATGTTCCAACGGATCTGGACGCCTGTGGGATGTCATGTCGGAGCCTTGGAGGATGTAGATGAACCGCCATAGAGCTGGGACAAGGACTCTAGAGCTGGGCTGCCCGAGTCCAAGCGCTGGGGCCAGCCCGTGGGAACCCCTACGGTCACTCCCCCGCCGGCTGTGGGCCTCAGCTGTTGTGAACATAATCCCTGGGCACAGGGGCGCTTAAATAACCAAAGTCACCGGTCATAGCCACGGCCCCCGCTCTTCAGCAGCGGCAGGGCCTGGGCCCCCCCAAGCCCCCCCCCCCGCGGCAGGCTTCACGCCCACCCCGAGGCCCTTGCAAAGCCTCCTTTGCAGCCACAGTAGGACAGTGATTGAGAACTGGGATCAGAACAGGCCTTTGCCCCTTCCGCACCTCCATTTCCACGGAGATAAATGAACTTGTCAGTTGATCCCTTCTCCCCCACTTCTTCCCTCCTGCATGGGATTAAGGAAGTAATTACTCTTCTCACCATGGAGACTGTCAGCAAGCCTGCCCCCCCCAGGTGGGGGTGTGGGGGAGGGGGCGGAGGGCTGCTGTGCTGGAAAGTCCCTGACAGCGCTGTGACCCAGCTGGGGCCATCCTCCCTCCCACCTGTCCCCTGCTTGGGTCTCTAGGGATTTCAGCCACTGTGCCCATGGAGAGGCCTTCCCCTGTGCGGTCCATTCTGGGTGTCAGACCTTATCAGCCCCATCCAGCTGTTGCATCGCATTATCAAGGAAGCTATTGTCACCGTGGAAACTGTGTGGTGACAGCAAGGGAGGGGCGGTGGGGCTGTGCTCCCAGCCCAGCCTGTGCTCATCTTCCCAAAGGGAACGGCTGAGTGGTAGTGGTTTGAGAGGGGGTCTTCCATCCCGCCCAAGAGGACTGCAAGGAGCATCATGGAGTCCAGGAATGGCCTCCCCCGACCCTGTCCTTTGCACTTGACATTGTTTGGGTGCCAAGAGCTGTGGCCTTGGTGCCAGGGAGAGAGAGGACGGTGCTCCTGGGCATTCAGCAGCAGCATCTGACTTCAGAGGATGCCCTTCATTCCTTTGTCCGCTCACTCATTCTCGTGTTCACCAAAGGCGTACGAGCGCCTTCTGTGTGCCAAGCACTGTTCCGGGCTGTGGGGACACCCTGGTCCTCGTGGAGTCCGTGTTCCAGGGGGAGCAGACAGAGAAGCAATAGACACAATAGATCACTCGCTTCTAGAGTATGCTGGACGGGGATCAGGGCTAGGGGGAAGTAGGATGGGCTAAGAGGGATGGGGTGTGGGGACAGTGTGGGGATGGGTGTGAGTTCCAGCCCTCCTTGGGAAGGTCAGGGTGGACCTCCATGAGAAGGAGTGCTCACAGGTGTTGAGAGCATGAGGCATTGGACTGCCACCTTGAGGGCAGAGTGACAGAGGGCAGTGGGGGACAGGAAGTCAGAGACATGGGGAGGCAGGCAAGAGGGTCCTGAGAGCCACGTGGGACTCTAGCTTTCACTCTGAGGGAAATGGAGAGCCTTCGGCAGGGTTGCACTGTGAGAGTGACTTGGTAGCATGGACTGACTTGGGTTTCTGGAAAATTCTGCCGGGGCAGGTGGCAGGGGTGGGAGCAGGATGACCAGAGAGGGGCTATAATCGAGATGAGAGAGAGTGGGGTGGAGACAAGTGGTTGGATTCTGGATCTATCAGGGGGAGCCGAATGAAGCTGCCGTTTTGTGACTAGAAATAATTGAATAGAGCATTCCATTTAGTTCAGCCTAGTGATTGAAGGTGAAGTGGACAGGATTTGCTCAAGGGTTGGGTGTGGGGTGTGAGGGGAAGAGAAGAATCAAGGAGGACCCCAAGGATTTCGACCTGGGAGAGGGAAGCAGTGGCCACCCATCGGGGCGGGCAGGCTGCCGAGGAGGGGATGGGCAGGAGTTCAGTTGTGGACCCTTCGGTGTCCTGGCGGCAAGGGCTCTGGGGTGAATGGTCTAGGGACACGGGCATGAAAGATGCCTGCTGACCCTGGAGAGGGCTCTGCCAAGGTGGGAAAAAGGGGCAGGAGCTGAGGCTGGATCTTCTGGTGGGTCAGAGCAGCCCTCTGGCTTCACGCCCCGGAGATCTCTCAGTCATTATCACCGACACGGTGCCGCTTGTCTGTGAAACCCAAACAGGCTCCCAACAGCCTCTTTCTCCAGCACCTGTGAGGGACAGGGCAATCTGCTGTTCCTTCTCCCCCTTCTGTGGAGTGAAACGCTGTTGTCACTCCCAGCACTCATGCCGAAGCTGAGCTCCGGAGAGATGAAGGAGCCGTCCCCGCTTCCATGATTCAGGAGAAGCAGCTCATACCTGGTTCTCTGCATCCGGGTTGACGGCCTCTCCCCTCCTGCCTCGGGAAGCCAGGTCACCCACTTGCACATTCCTTTTTTTTTTTTTTTTTTTTTTTTTAAGATTTTATTTATTTATTTGACAGAGATCACAAGTAGGCAGAGAGGCAGGCAGAGAGAAGAGAGGGGGGAAGCAGGCTCCCTGCTGAGCAGAGAGCCTGACGTGGGGCTCGATCCCAGGACCCTGAGATCATGACCTGAGCCGAAGGCAGAGGCTTAACCCCCTAAGCCACCCAGGCGCCCCACTACTTGCACATTCCTATGGCGATTCCCTGTCCTGGCTTTGAACTTGGGCTCCATCCTGGGTACATACACACGACTGGCTAGTCGCCATCCAGCCTGGATCCTGGCTGCTCTTGGATACCCAGCCTTGTGCTGGGGGCCGGAGGGGCCGGGGCCAGCAAGGAGAAGAAGAGAAGATGGGATGTGTTCACAGTGCAGATGGCTGAGGTCGGGGGAAACCCAGGCTGGGAGTCATGAAACCTGGGTGTCTGTCCCAGCTCTCAACTGCCAGGTCCCTGGACCTGTCGCCAGAACAGGCGAAGCCTGCTTTCTCTTTTGTGAGCTAGCCCCGATATTGTTACTCCTCTCTGCTTCTGGAAGTTGTTCTGAAACAACGATCAGATAATGGCAGTGTGAGGGCTGCAATAAAAAGCTGCTGGGACATTAGGGGCCTTTGTCACTCTCAGGTAACACTCACTCACTTGGGTGCTCAGCCCATGCAGAAGACAGCAAGGGAACACCTTGTCAGAGGCAGGTGTGTCCCCGAAAGCCTTCCTGTAGGAGGGGAAGCTCAGGCTGGACCCAGCCAGGTCGGAACCGCGCTCCAGGCCCGGAGACTGTCTGGATGGTGACTGATTGGAGGGGCTTAAAGGATTTGCTAAGTTTAAAACAGGGTGGGGCTGCCCATGGGCCACAGAATGGCTAAATCCATCGTATGAAGGGACCACCAGGCAGAGATGAGGAGGGAGAGCCCCAACTCACGCTCCACCCCAAGGCTGACACTCACAGTGAGGCTAGACGTGAAAGATCCATACCGTATCATTTCCTTTATAGGACGAGCCCAGATGGGCCAAAGCAGTCCATGTTGCTAGAAGCCAGGACAGCATTCCCCTGGCGACAGCCACTGCCAAGAGGGAGGCCAAGGAGGGGGCTTCTCGGTGCCAGCAATGTCATTTCTTGATTTGGGTGCTGGTGGCCCAGGTGTGTTCCGGGTATGAGACTCCATCGAAGTACATACTTAAAATGTGTGCACTTTTCTGTAATTTTGTAATGAGTGTTCTGTAAGTTGAATAAGTATGGTGTTTTGTTTTTTTTTTAAGATTTTATTTATTTATTTGTCAGAGAGAGAGAGAGAGAGAGAGAGAGAGAGAGAGCTGCAGGCAGAGCAGAGAGCTCTGCTGAGCAGAGAGCCTGACAATGCAGGACCCAATCCCAGGACTCTGGGATCGTGACCTGAGCCGAAGGCAGATGCTTAACGGACTGAGCCACCCAGGCGTCCCTGAATAAGTGTTTTAAAGATGTATTTATTTGAGAGCAAGCGAGCATGTGTACACACAAGCAGGGAAGGGGGCAGAGGGAGAGAAGCGGGGAAAGAGGCAGACTCCCTGCTGACCACAGAGCCTGAACTAAGACTTGATCTCAAGACCCTGAGATCATGACCTGAGCCAAAATCAAGAGTCAGACCCTTAAACGACTGAGCCACGGAGGGACCCCAAAAAGTGTTTTAAAAAGAGAAAAGGGATGGATTAGATGTGTCTGACTCCCTATCGCCTGGGGTGCCTGACCAGGCCTAATGGGGGGCCCAGCCCTGGACCAGCATACCTGCTGGTCAGCAAGAGTTCATGGGTCCTTAGCTCATGTGGCTTGAGGGACTATGGACTACAGGGCTCTAGAGTACAAGATGTATGTGGGGTGAACTTGTCCACTGGGGCTTGAATGTCATACCCCCAGGCAGTGTGTCCCCGGACCTCATGTTCTCCAAAAGCAGGAACCAGTCCGCATAGGCACGCCTAGCCCTGCATCTGACTCAGCACACTCTTGACCAAAGCCTCAACGAGGGGAAAACTGATGGTCCAGAAACATGGGTCCCTCCCTACGGGCTGACTTCAGAAGAAGGGGGTTCCCGATGGGAGACAGAGGCTTCTAAGCCCGGCCCCCCACCCCTTCCCTGTAGTTACTGGGATTTTGACAGGTGGGAGAGAGTTGGAGGTTGAACCAAGGTGTGGGCATGGGCCCCTTGGAGCAAATTGAGAGTCAAGTGAGCTGGCAGTAGGAGAAAGGCGGGTCAGGAAGAAAAGCCCGTGGGGTGCTCAGACATGGCTCCGGGAGCAGCAGGAAGCAGTGCAGGTTCATGGGCCTGAAGCAAGGGGCACAAAGCAGCCTTTCAGGAGAAGTCCTCTGTCAGCTATAAGCAGGGGCATCAGAGCTCAGAGGGCTGACCCAGGTGGAACCCAAGAGTAGAAGGGGAGCTGAAAAAGGGGAGGCAGGATGTGCAGAACACCCTGTGAATATTTTCTTATGGTGGGAGAACTGAAGCCCCTAGCTAGTTCAGTAGTTCCCGTGGACAGATGAGTCAAGGCCAGCTGGGAGCCTCGAGGGCCAAGTAACAGGGTCGGACTTTGTCTTCTAGGCTTTAGGGCACCACTGAAAGTTAAGGGGAAAATATAAGAATAGCCTTTTGTTCATTCATTAATTCAACAAATATTTCATTTAACTTATTTAACCATAATTTGTTCTGAGCACCTGCTATGTGCTTGGCATTGTTCTAAGTACTAAGACACATCAATAAAGGAAGGAAAGATTACATGCTAGCAGGAAGAGATGAGAGAAAACATAATAGGCCAGTGACCCATGTCACATATTAGAGGTGATGGGTGTTATAGAGAGAAGAAAGAGCAGAGAAGGTAAGGAGAGTCACTGACATGTGGAAGGAACTGGATGGGATGGCTGATGGGGGGAGGGGAAAGAGGGAGGAATGGCCCTTGGGCACTCACGCACCAAGAGCGGGATCAGCCAGGAAAAAGGGAAAGACTCCTTGTGTGGGCAGGGATCTGGGCTCCTAGGACATAGAAGGGAAGGGATTAGAACTCCATGGAAAGTACTCAGGAAGAAATGAGGGCCGGGGCTAACGTGCCAGCTGGATTGGAGGGACCAAGGGGGAGATGGTATCATCCCAAGGTTACTCTCAAAGAAACTGAGGTCCAGAGAGGCAAGGTAAAGGCATGTTGCCCAGCTTGAAAGACATAGAGCTTGTTGTAGCAAACATTGACAGATTCAAAAAAAGTGTCAGCTCTTGGGGCGCCTGGGTGGCTCAGTGGGTTAAGCCTCTGCCTTCAGCTCAGGTCATGATCCTGAGGTCTGGGGATTGAGCCCCGCATCAGGCTCTCTGCTCAGCGGGGAGCCTACTTCCTCCTCTCTCTCTCTCTCTCTCCTTGCCTCTCTGCCTACTTGTGATCTCTGTCTGTCAAATAAATAAATAAAATCTTAAAGAAAAAAAAACCTGTCAAATTAAAAAAAAAAGTGTCATCTCTGAATATTTGTTTAACAAAAACCTGTGGTGTTTCTACACTGGAAGGATGACACTCCAACGGAAAGCACAAGACAGATGCAGCTTCATTATCAAACAATTAGTAAATCCAACAGAAATGGTAAGAATAAATTGCTTTAAACTATGGAAGTAGATGCCAGGACAAAGTTAGCAAGTTGGACATATTTGCTGCTGGTAAATGAACTTGGGGTGGGGAATGATGAGGCAGGGTACCATTTTCTTTTTCATGGTTTGACTTGTTAAGTTATATGAAGATATAGTGTGGACAAAAAGAAACATGGCGATTATTTAAATTGGCAGTGAGGAAGTAGAAAGTTTTTTTGTTTTTTTTTTAAAGAATTTATTTATTTATTTGACAGACAGAGATCACAAATAGGCAGAGAGGCAGGCAGAGAGAGAGAGGAGGAAGCAGGCTCCCCGCGGAGCAGAGAGCCCGATGCGGGGCTCGATCCCAGGACCCTGGGATCATGACCCAAGCCGAAGGCAGCGGCTTAACCACTGAGCCACCCAGGTGCCCCAGGAAGTAGAAAGTTTTATACCCTCCCGTGTTAACTGTTGTCCCATATAGATGAGATTGTGGGTGGGTTTTTTTGTTCCTTATATTTTCTGAGCTTTCTGGAAAGTACAGCTAATGCTTTGCGAGAGGGGAATGAAAGGTCAGTTTGTTTGTGGCCTTGGAAGAAACAATCTCACTAAAATGCGTGTTGTTGTTTTTTTTTAAATCATTGTTCTTTTTTTCTTTTAAGATGTTATGTATTTATTTGACAGAGAGAGAAATCACAAGTAGGCAGAGAGGCAGCTAAGAGAGAGGGGGAAGCAGGCTTCCGTTGAGCAGAGAGTCTGAATTGAGACTCGATTCCAGAACCCTGGGATCATGACCTGAGCCCAAGACAGAGGCTTAACCCACAGAGCCACCCAGGCACCCCTAAAATGTGTGTTTGATGCATTCCCCCATCTCCTTCTGAAAGGTTCGGTAGGTGGAGTTATATTCAGAGATGGGAGGGGGTCTTATGGGGACTTAGGGGCTCCCCAGGACTAGAGACTTTCTGTGCTCAATCTAGGACAGTGCCAAAGGTGGGGTGGTTGGTCACCTGGGGCTTTGTGATTTGCAAACCTCTCCCTTTAATCTTTGCTCCTTTGAGCTCACGCCTAGCCAGTGAGGTAGGTGGGGTGATGGATGACTTTCCTGAATTTAAAGGAGAAGGAAATAAAGCTCAGAGAAGCTCCCTATTCTTTCCTGGGAAAGGCTTAGGGAAGTGGGCTCTTCAACCATATTCACCAAATGATTACGTGGATAAAATAAAACACCGATTTAAAAGAAAAAAAAAAAAGAGTGGAAATTTAGAATGACAGAGAGCAGAGCAGTGGTCTCCTGGGAGGGACGGACTGCAGAGGGCTACAAGGTACCTCGTGGGATGATGGAAATATTCTGTATCTGACCTGTGGCAGTGACTTTGCAGTGCATACAACGCCAAAGCCCTCGGATCGTGCCCTTTGCACGGGTGCAGTTTATTGTACTTAAATTGTACCTCAATCAGAAAGGGAGGAAAATGGGAACACAGGGACATCCGGGGCCTCGCGGGCAAGTGTGCACACCGCCAGCTCCTGCTCGTTTGCACGCTGACCATCCATCACCATCCTCCGCCTTCTGATCCCCAGAGCTCGGGGAGCGCCTCCCAGACCCCATCCCCTTCCTTGACGGAGGGGCCCCATTCTGCAGTCGCAGCTGCTGCAGCGCTGTCCTGTTCTCTCTGTCCCCAGGACTCCAATCTGTCTGTGCACACTGACAGCCCGGACCTCACTCCCTGCTTCCAGAACTCTCTGCTGGCCTGGGCGCCCTGCTTCTACCTGTGGGCTGCCCTGCCCGGCTACCTGCTCTATCGGGAATACCACTGCGGAGGCTACATCGTCCTCTCCCGCCTTTCCAGGCTCAAGACGGTCAGGGGCCCAGGGATCTCGGGGAGGGGGGGGGGCTGGCACTTGGAAGGTTCTCCATTTCAAGGTTCTCCTCTCCGCCCTGCCAAACAACCATCGGTGTGTCCTAGAGACACCTGCCCAGCCAGCTGCTCAGGGCCATGGCAGCCTGCCAGCTGGGTCTGCAGTCTGAGCAGTCTGAGATTGTCTCTGTTTTCAGAAGTTCAGGAAAAGTTCTCTGGCAACGTTCTCCCCACACTTGGAAAGCTTCTGCCCAGCCTAGCTTCGGGGGCCGGACCCAGGGCAGGTCTGGCCGTTTCAGAATAAAAGGCCCTTCTTCGGGGGGAACCGTCCCTCCTTTTGGAGATGGAGTCCCCAATGTGTGCCCTGTTTGTAGGTCTCAGGCGTCCTGCTGTGGTGTGTCTCTTGGGCTGACCTCTTCTACTCCTTCCATGGCCTGGTTCACGGTGGAGCCCCCGCCCCAATCTTCTTTGTCACCCCCTTGGTGGTGGGGATCACCATGGTCAGTGTGGGGCCCAGGAAGGGGATGCAGGGAGTCTCCAGAGGGTTGTGGGGTTGTGCGGGGGAAACAGTGGGCTCTCGGGAGAGGGCTAGACACTGTAGCAGTGGGAAGAGGATGGGGTGACCACAAAAACATCTGGCCATGTGGGGTGGGGAGGATAGAGGCAGGTCCAGATGTGCTCTGGCCCAGCCTTCCTCGCCCTCCCTATGCAGCTGCTGGCCACCCTGCTAATCCAGTATGATCGGCTGCGGGGGGTACAGTCCTCGGGGGTCCTCATCATCTTCTGGTTTCTGTGTGTGGTCTGTGCCATCGTCCCCTTCCGCTCCAGGATCTTGCTGGCCATGGCAAAGGTAAGGGGAAGGAGGGGAACCTGCCAGGGGCAACACTGTCTGGGGGATGGCCTCAGGGCTCAAGGTCACTACTGGGTCCTGGGCTGCCCCTCCCCTGCTCCCAGGACCTCCCCTTCTGTTCAGGCCTTTCCATGTTGTCCCCTACTTGCGGCATCTCTGCCAGGAAGCAGGCTGGGGGCCTGAGGGTGAGGCCCATGTAGCACGGGGGAATGGGGCCAGACACAGCCCTCGTGGGATGTTCACGGGCGTACAAGGGGCCGTTCTTAGCCATGACCGCCACCACCGAGTGCAGTGTGGACAGACACACATGAGTAGTTTCGTCCTACCTGGAAGTCCCATTATCCTGCTCTAGCCTTTCTTCCCTTCCGCCTCCATTGTGTGGGGCTTCATCTTGACCTTCACTGCAGTGATGGGTTCTTTCTCCATGTCAGGGGGAGGCAGTCAAATGTGGTAGTCAGAAGGGCAGGTTCGGGCTGCTCTGCTTACTGTCCATGTGACCGTGGGCAAGTTGCTCAGCCTTTTGGAGGCTCATTTCCTCAACTGCAAACAGGATATCATAAGATTTCGTACTTCGTAGGGAGGGTTGGACAAGGTGATGGAGGTGAGGTGCTTGGCCAGCCGTCACTGAGCAGTGGTCCCCCTATGACCTTTCCCCATCTCTCAGAACTCTCTGGGTGGGAGACCCAGGGGCCACCTCGGAGCTGCCTCCTACCCCTGAGGCACCTGATGCCCTAGAAGACCCCTCGGGGCAGGACTGGAGACCCAGAGTTCCCCGTGCCTCTGAGGTCCCTCTACACTCTCCCCCTAGGGCAAGATCTCGGACCCCTTCCGCTTCACCACTTTCTACATCTACTTTGCCCTGGTGCTCTTTGCTCTCATCCTGTCCTGCTTCAGGGAGAAGCCGCCATTTTTCTCCCCAAGGAATGTCAGCCCTGTGAGTTTTCCATGGAGGCTGGGTGGTAGTGGGGGTTCCATGGCCCACGTCTCAGCCCAGCCCATTACCGGTAGCCCCCGTTCCTTCTAGTTCTTTCCATCCCCATGTCATCTGCACTCCTGAGGCTGAGGGCAGGAAGGAACAAAGGTTCCTGCTCCCTCTGCTCTGGTTTGAGAGGATTCTTCCCATCCTACCCTCTCATCTTCTAGAATCCCTGCCCGGAGCTCAGTGCTGGCTTCCTCTCCCGCCTGTGTTTCTGGTGGTTCACAAAGTGAGTTGGCTCTTCTTTCAGCCTGGGCCAGAGAGAGGAGGAGACAGGAGGTGGAGAGGAAGGGAAGTGGGCCAGAAGTTGAGACTCTTTCCTCTGCCCCAAACCCTGACCCCAGAGGGCCCCATGGGCAGGTGAAGGGGGAAAACCTGTCTTTTTGGGCTAGGGACTGAGTACGGAGGCCAGGCTGGCCCAGCTCTGTTCCCAGGCCATAGGCCAGCCCTGCATCTGTCACATCACAGGAACAGGCTCAGGGACCTGGAGAGGACCTGTAATTAGTTCCCAGCTCTTGGGTCCAGGATAAGCTTGCAGCTTGTCATTTCCTTGGCTGCCCCTCCGAGCGGCTTGAGCAGGATAATTGTGTCTGTGACCTGGGTGACAGCTCATTAGTCACACCGCACTGAGGAGACACCTGGGTCTGGGACTCCATCCACCTAGCCTTGTCCTCTCCTGGGGCCCCAGTCAGCGTGAAGTTCATTACCAGGCTCCCAGGGTCAACGGAGCATCTGGCGGGGGGGGGGGGGGGGCGAGGTCAGAACCTGACATGGGAGGCAGTGGCCTCCAGCCTGCTCCCTGGGGGAATAAAGGGCACACTGCCCTTGGCCATAGCACCTTAGGGATGTCCTCCTCTGGAGGCCTAGGGGCTCTGGAGACCCTGGTTCCCAGCTTGAGGCTGCTCAGCTCTGCCCCTGTGTGGGGTTGCTGCCCACCCCAGGATGGCCATCCTTGGGTACCGGCGCCCGCTGGAGGAGCAAGACCTCTGGTCCCTGAAGGAGGAGGATTGTTCGCAGAACGTGGTGCGTGGGCTGCTGGAGGCCTGGAAGAAGCTTCAGAAGACCGCTGTGCGGTGAGGCCCTCCCTGGGGTCCCCACGTCCCCCCACCCCACCCCACTACACACGCCCCAAGTCTCCTGCAGGGGACTGAGGTGATCCCAGGGATCGGGTTGGGGAGAAGAGCAGGTGCAGGGGGATCCCGAGCTGGGACACTCAGCCCGGAGTGGTGCCAGCTCTCCCCAGCCCTAATGACTCCAGAGGGCCTAAATGTGGTCCCAAATGAGTAGATGAGCCCAATCTCCAATAGCCCTGCAGGGGACGCTCTGTTGTCTCCAGGTTACAGATGGGGAGGCACAGGAGTGAAGATAGGACAGTGCCCCCCACCCACGCCCCCTAGTGGCTGGTGGCAGAGCTGCCCTCACACCCAGGTGTCCGGGCCTACCCTGCCCTGCCTGAAAGCTGGTTTCCAGGGACTTCCCTTGGAAGGGGAAGGGGCCAAGGGAAGAAGGTTGAGGCCAGCCTCTCCTCTCAATCCTGCCTCCTCCTGTTTGGAGGCAGGGGCTGGAGGAGAGGACCCTCTGGCTGAAGGGAGCTCCCACTGGCAGCTTTGCTCACCAGCCCCAGCTGTGCTTGGCTCCTGGGGCACGTGTGCCCGTTTCTACCCACGGCTTCTTCCTCCCGGAACCAGACACCAGACTGCGGCGTCATCCGGGAAGAGAGTGTCCGGTGAAGATGAGATGCTGCTGGGGGGCCGGCGCAGGCCCCAGCAGCCCTCCTTCCTGTGGGCCCTGCTGGTCACCTTCCGTTCCAGCCTCCTCATCAGCATATGCCTCAAGGTGGCCCAGGACCTGCTCTCCTTCGTCAATCCACAGCTGCTCAGGTCTGACCACACGCGCTTTGGTGGCCACCCTCCCCTGGGTAGTGGGGGCTGACTGGATGTCCCTGAGGACTGAGCCCAGAGGGACCACACGAAGTGAAGTGAGTCCTAGAGCAGGACTGAAGGGCCGATCCCCACTCCCTGGGTGACCTTTGGCGAGTGCAGTTTCTCAATTCACATAAAAAAAAAAAAAAAAAAAAAGACTGTCTTTAAATCCCCCCAAGGATCCTACAGACAGGTGGCCCTCTTCCCATTTTGCAAGAGAGGAAGCAGGAAAACTCAAAGCAAAACAAACACATGAGGAAGCAGAAAATCAGAGAGGAGAACCGGCCCCAGGGCACACAGCTGGTCAGGATGGATGGGAGTCTGGGGCTCTGAACTCCAGCTGCGGTGCTGTTTCCCGTTGATAGGCTCTGTTGCGTGGGTGGCTTGGACTGGGAGGAGCTCTCAAATGAGGGGGTAAGAAGGAGAACCGCCTTGTCCCTCCATTCATGCATCTCTGCATTCTCACTCAAAAAATATTTATTGAGCCCCCAGTATACCTGAATGGTGCCAGCCACGAGGGATACAGGGATAAATAAGACAGGATCTCAAAGTCTTGCAGGAGAAACCAACGTGTAACCCATTAGAGTGGAGTGCAGGCTGAGGTGTAGTCAGGTGTCTGAAAATTCCCAGGAGGGGTGGGGAAGCCAGCCTGGGGAGTAGCAGGAGCAGGGGCGTCCCTGCCAGCCAGGGAGGTCATCAAGCTTGGAAGGACAGGCAGGTGTTAGTTGACTAGGTGAGGAAGGAGGGGAGAGGGCAAGCCCCTATGTCAAATCACCAAGGTCTCCACGGGCATGACTCAAGATCTCGAGGTATTTCTGAATTGTGGAGGAAAGTGTGACCAGAGGCAGGGGCGAGAGAGGGAGAGCCAAGGAAATCCTTGGAAGAGTTGATGCCCAGGAGGGGCATCTAGTGTGCATTTCAGAAGGATCTCCCTGCCAGTCGTGGTGGAGGGGGGTGTTGGGAGGGGTGGCTGGATGGATGGAAGGGGGTTGATCAGGTCAGAGGAGGACTGGTGGGTTCAGGCCTGGAATGAGCTAGGACTCAGGTGCTGCTGGGGAGTGGGTGTGTCCTGGGGTGAGGGAGGGGTCAGACACCACCTGGGCTCTGACGTGGTGGCAATGAATCTCTTTCACTGGGATAATGAATGTCCTGGATGGAAGGGTCTGGGCACCAGGCACGGTGGTGAGTTGAGTCTGGGTTACATTGGGGCCGAGGTGCGGTGGGGGGGGGCAAGGGGACAGTCCCAGCTCACTGGAGACCATGTTTTCAGGACCATTGGGTAGAAGCCTAGGGCCCTGTGGCTGGGCTCTCCCAGAGGGCTCATGTAGGGGGCCCCAGACAGAGTCCTAGGGAACTATGACAGTTAAGGGGTGAGCAAAAAACTGGCTTGAAAGGGCCAGAGCTCGGGAAAGAGCAGATCGTGGCACAGAGTGCAGAGAATGCTTCTGGGACAAGATGTGGCCTTCAGGACAGCAAATTGACCAGAAAAACAGAGCCTGAGGCAGGCAACCTGGATTTGTTAGTGCGTACCAAGAATGGAAGACTGAGACAGAGGGGAAGCGCCTAGAGCAGGGGACCTGCCTTGGAGAACAGGGACCATGGAGACCTAGAAACGTCCTGTAAAGAACACATATTCATTTTCTGTGGCTGCCGGAACAAATTGCCACAAACTAAGAGGTTTAAAACAATAGGAATTTATTTTCTCACAGTTGTTGGAGGGTTGGCTCCTTCTGGAGGTTCTGAATGAGAATCTGTATCAGACCTCCTAGTTCCTGGTGGTTGCTGGCAATCCTTGGCATTCCTAGGCTTGTGGACACATCACTTCAGTCTCTGCCTCCAGCATTCTCCCGTGTGCATGTGTGTGTGCACACTCCCGTCTGTGTCTCTGTGTGCAAATCCCTTTCTCCTCTCATAAGACACTAGTCCCTGGAATTAGAGCTCACCCTATTCCAGGATAACGGTATTTTTTAATTAAATTTTTAAAGATTTTATTTATTTATTTGACAGAGAGAGATCACAAGCAGGCAGAGAGAGAGGGGGAAGCAGGCTCCCTGCTGAGCAGAGAGCCCAATGCGGGGCTCAATTCCAAGACCCTGAGATCATGACCTGAGCCGAAGGCAGAGGCTTAACTCACTGAGCCACCCAGGTGCTCCCACGATAACCACATTTTAACTTGATTCCATCTGCAAAGATTCTGTCTTCAAATAAGATCACATTCACAGGTGCTGGAAGTTAGCACTTTTTGCAATCAACACAGAGCAGGAGGAGAGGCGTATGACTATGGGAGTAGCTCCAGGGATCGAGGGAAGTTTTGTCCCAACACGGGAGAGACTTGGTCATGCCAATAGGTGAAGATACAGAGTCCCCAGCAGAGATAGTTATATCGGCAATCAGGAGAAAGGAGAACAATGGTGGAACATGGTCCTGGGCAGGTAGTCAGGGATCAGTGGGACAGGGCTCAGAAAGCCAGAGGGACACCTGTCCTGAGGCAGAGGAGAAAGAGAGCCAATGCTCGAAGGGAAGGCTGTGGTTGGCAGGGAGCTCTCAATGGGTGGTTAAGAGACAAGACATAAATAGGTAGCTACTGAGCAGGGTGGGGACTGGGGGCAGGGAGAAGGTAAGAGAGCAGAGCTGAAGGGAGCTGGGGGACAAGAAGTAGCTTAGAGCCCTGGGGAAGGTCACTGGGCAGCACCAGGGGGGCCGCTGATGTTGGAGAGGGTGGATTTGGGATTTGGAGGGGAGAGCCTGTAGGGTTACGTGGTAGGCTCTCGGGCCCTCAGCAGCCAAGGAGAAGATGCAGGAAAGTCTAATCTGTGGACATGGGGCATTTCTTCCTGCCGTGTGGTCCGAGAGGCAAGAAATGAGCTGGCAGGCTGGCAATGAGCGCAATGGAAGGGGCGGGCGGCCAAGCCATGGCAGGTAGGGAAATCGGGGAGGACAGAAGGGAGGAAAGTTGGAGGGTCATGGTCTTGAGGCAACCCAGGGCTGAGTCTGGCTGTGGGGATGGTCTGGGTGGGGTGTGGGGGGCCAGAAGCTCCCCCGCCCTGGGAGGTTTCAGAGGCAGCCCTGAGTGGAGGCTGAGGGCGGAAGGGAAGGGCGGCCATAGACCAAGCAGCCTGGGGAGCCTCCCACTCTCATGCCCCACTTCCGTCCCTACAGCATCCTGATCAGTTTTATCTCCAACCGCACGGCCCCCACCTGGTGGGGCTTCCTGGTGGCCGGGCTGATGTTTGCGTGCTCCATGATGCAGACCCTGATTTTACAGCAGTTTTATCACTTCGTCTTTGCGAAGGCGCTGAAACTTCGTTTGGCAATCATTGGTGTCATCTATAGGAAGGTCAGCTGGGACAGGGCAGTGGGGGGCTCTAGGGGCCAGCTTGGGGAGACTTGGAGAGGCCTGGGGCCCAGTATACCACCCCACTGTCTACCTGCAGGCTCTGGTTATCAGCAATTCAGCCAAACGGGAGTCCCCGGTGGGAGAAATTGTCAATCTCATGTCTACAGACGCCCAGCGCTTCATGGATCTCGCTCCCTTCCTCAACCTGGTGGTGTCCGTACCCCTGCAGATCATTCTGGCAATGTACTTCCTCTGGCAGGTGACTCTTAAGCTCTGGCCTCCGCCCCCTTCCTCTGATATTGACCCTGCTGAGAAAGGACAAGAGAGGGCAAGTCTGGGTCAGCGGAGGCTGCGTAATGGACACTAGGACTTCCCTAGCTATTTGGGTCAGGGACAGGACGGTGAGGACGCTGGTGTCTGCGCCTGAGCCTTTCCAGCCTCTGCCGTTAGCCTTCTCACAGATCCCAGGGGAGGGAACAGGGACTTGGAGGTGGGGTGGGTGAGAGTCTGGCCGTCATTGTCGGTCAGTCTGTACTTGCCTTCCCATGTGTCCGGACACCCTTCTATGTTTGCCTCTTTGTCCCCGTCTGCTGTCCTTATCTGATGGCTGGCAGCTTCTGCCCATGTTCTCAGCATTTGGGCTCTCTCTGTATATCTGTTTTTCGCTATCCATTTGGCTGACTGCCATCTTTTGCTTCCTGCCCAGCCCCATGTCTCTGATCAATAGGGTTTTGTCTGTGGGATCCTGTGCACATACTTTAATTATCTGTCTTATCCATCTGCCCGTGCCTCCTCAGAACCTGGGTCCCTCCATCCTGGCTGGGGTCGCTCTCATGGTCTTGCTGATCCCGCTCAATGGAGCCGTGGCCATGAAGATGCGTGCTTTCCAGGTAAGGGCTCTGGTGGGTCTGTACCTCCTGCCCCAAGCCAATGGCCGCTGCCTGGGGGGAAACCCTCACTAGCCTGGGGCCTCTCGGTCGCCTTGCTTACTGAGTGGGGGATGACCATAAGCCACTTCCACAAGCCTCAGCTCACTCTATCCTCACAGCACGCCGAGAGGGTCTTAGCAACATTCTCAGTTTGTAGCTGAACAGCCAAAGCCCAGAGAGAAACAGAGATCAGGGCCGTGGGGACTCAAACCTGGGTCTTTGGGTCTAACGAGAGCCTTCTCTCTCCCACGCTGTGCCCAGTGTGAAGAGCCAGTCATCCAGTCCTTTATTTGCAAATATTTATCAGAAAGAATCTCCAGTGCATGTAGAATAAATGACAAATGCCCTCTGACCACCCATCCACCAGGCCCCTGCTCACTGCCAGCCCTCGCCCCCTGGGGAGTGGCCCAGTGGCAGCCACTCTGGCCTTCTTTCTTTTCTCCAAAGCACCAAGCTCTGTGGATCTCTGAGCCACCCCACCCCCTGTTTCCTGGGACCCACCTCATCCCTTCCTTCCCTGCTCACTCCACCCCTTTCTTCCCCAGCATGAACTCTGGCTTCCCAGTCCCCACCCCATCTCTCACAGTATCTTGTTGTTTCCCGTCAGAATGTGCCTACTGGGGCACCTGGATGGCTCATAGCTAAGTGTCTGATTCTTGATTTCAGCTCAGGTCAGAATCTCAGGGTCGTGGATGGAGCCGCCCCCCCCCATAGGGCTCCTTGCTCACTCAGCAGGAAGTCTGCTGGAGATTCTCCTCCCTCTCCCTCTGTTTCCACCACCCCACCCCTGCCGCATGCACACACTCTCTCAAATAAATAAATCTTTAAAAAAAAAAAAACCAGAATACACACACTGATTTATTAAGCATTTACTCAGGTAACTGCTATCTATCTGCCTCCCCCATCAGACTGTTAGCTTCAGGCTGGCTGGGACCATGTCTGATCTTCTGGGTGTCCAACAACGGCCTGGCACATAGTAGGCGTTCACTAAGTCGTGTTGAATGAATCATCAATTCGGTGTGCTGTGCCCTGGGTGAGGGTCTGGGGAAACAGAAAGAAGGAAGTGATCTGTGCCCCCAGCAGGCTCCCAGTCTAATGATGGAGTCATGCATGCACAAAGACCTCCTCGGGAATGATAGGAAAGAACAACATGGCTTAGAAACCCAGGAAAGGTGGCAGAGAATTCAGCCTGGGGGGTAGTGTGGGGAGGTCAGGGATGGAGGCACAGAAGGCTGGAGCTGGGCTCTGTGCACGGAGGAGAAGGGGAATCTGGGCTGAGCTGGGCACCTGGGGGCTGAGGGACAGCCCCGGCCCTGCAGGAGGAGGGAAGAGACATGGGAGCAGTCCGAATGGCCGCTGGGCATTGTGAGTGCATGGAAGGTGGGAGCCCCTGGGGGCGGAGGTCTGGGAAGGGGAGCAGGGCACCCCACTGCCACTCTTTCCACAGGCAGAGCAAATGAAGTTCAAGGACTCACGCATCAAGCTGATGAGTGAGATCCTGGCTGGCATCAAGGTGCTAAAGCTGTATGCCTGGGAGCCGAGTTTCTTGGAGAAGGTAGAAGGCATCCGGGAGGACGAGCTCCGGCTGCTGCGCAAATCCGCCTACCTCCAAGCCATCTCCACCTTCACCTGGGTCTGCACCCCCGTCCTGGTGAGGCTCTCCCCCCAGGGCTGGTCTCCCACCTGCCACGTGGCCAGCCCAGCCCTCTGGGCCCAACAGACTCCATTCTGATACCCACCTTCCACCCCCTTCCCAGGTGACCCTGACCACGCTTGGGGTGTATGTGTCTGTGGACCCAAACAACGTGCTAGACGCAGAGAAGGCCTTTGTGTCCGTATCCCTGTTCAATATTTTAAAGATTCCCCTCAACATGTTGCCTCAGTTAATCAGCAGCCTGATCCAGGTGAGCCGGGGCAGGGCTGGGCGTTCTGCTGGAGTTTGGGCAGGTTGTTAGGGTCAGGAGATAATCAAGGAGTGCTCCTGGAATTGAGGGGGTGGGTATTTGGCATGAGGCCATCAGAATCAAGGGTCATTTGGAGTCAGAGGGGGACAGGTGAGGTCCCCAGAAACCTGAAGCTCTGAAGACAACCTCCTCTTACCATCATGGACCCTGACTTTGGCAGTGGGAACCAGAGAAGTCTCAGTCATGGGAGGGGCCCCTCACCCCATCTGGGCCCTTAGGACGCCCTGCCTCTCCCAGGAAGTCGGGGAGGGGTGGGGGAGGCTACAGGAAGTGGGGGGCGGGGGAGGAACCAGCTTCCAAGGCTGACTCACTCTCCTGCAGACCAGTGTGTCTCTGAAACGGATCCAGCATTTCCTGAGCCAAGATGAACTTGACCCCCAGTGTGTGGAAAGAAAGACCATCACCCCAGGTCCAGACACCCTTTCCCTGGATTGCCCTTGCCCCAGCCCCTGCTCCAGAAAGTCTTTTGTTCTAAGCTTCTGACTTGTTTCTTGTGACTGCTATTTCCTCTTCCCCTTTTCTCACCAGTGCCACTTTCTTCCTCTTCTGGGCTCTTCCTCAGTCTACCTCATCCATCCCCCAGGCCTCCCCCACTTTGCTTCCTTTCCTAGGGCTCCCAGCCCCTGGACTTCCTGCCCCTCCCCTCCCTCTTGAGTCCCTCCCCCCCAGGGATCCGCCCCACCTTGCCCTGCACCCCCTGACCCTGGCCCTGTGCATCTTGGTCCTCCCAGGATATGCTGTCACCATACACAATGGCACCTTCACCTGGGCCCAGGACCTGCCCCCTACACTGCACAGGTACTAGCGTCTCCTGTCCCTTCCCAGCTACCTGAAGTGAGCCAAAGTTCAGATCAGTAGCAGAACCCAGTAACCCCCCCGCCACACCCCTCCAGCCCCCATCTGTGAGCTGGAAAGCAAAGAGAGCCTCTGCTTGTCAGGGTAGCGTCTGAAAGGGAGGAGGGCTTGGGTCTCTAGGTGGAAGGTGGGGAGACCAAAATCCTGATCCCTACCTCTAACTGGGCTCCTGGCCTCCTTGCCCTCAGCCTAGACATCCAGGTGCCAAAAGGGGCACTGGTGGCCGTGGTGGGGCCTGTGGGCTGTGGGAAGTCTTCCCTGGTGTCTGCCCTGCTGGGAGAGATGGAGAAACTGGAAGGGACGGTGTGTGTGAAGGTAAGAGAGAGGGCAGAACTCCTGGCAAGGGCTGCTAGGCCAGGCCTCGTGTGGACCCTGAGATAATTTCTCCTCTGGCCAGGGCTCCGTGGCCTACGTGCCCCAGCAGGCATGGATCCAGAATTGCACGCTTCAGGAAAACGTACTGTTTGGCCGAGCCCTGGATCCCAAGAGGTACCATCGGGCTCTGGAAGCCTGTGCCTTGCTAGCTGACCTGGAGATGCTGCCTGGCGGGGACCAGACAGAGATCGGAGAAAAGGTACAGGGCTCTCTCCCATCCTCTAGGGGGTCAGCCCATACAGCTGCCCAGCTCAGCCCTGCTCGGGTCTATATATGTGCCCCTTCCTTCCCCCACCCCACCTTCCTGCCTTCACACATCCATGTGAATCACTCAGCTTCCATTCAGTAACGGAAAGTCTTTAAAGGTATGAGCCAAGGAATGGTGAGTAGACCAGCATTCTGGTGTAATTTGGTGTAACTGGAGATTAGGAAGAGGTGGGTACAGGGCAAAGCAGATCCTTAAAGACCTTGGTTAAAGTTTTGGCCTTTGGGGCACCTGGGTGGGTTAAAGCCTCTGCCTTCAGCTCAGGTCATGATCCCAGGGTCCTGGAATCAAGCCCCGAATCTGGCTCTCTGCTCAGCGGGGAGCCTGTTTCCTCCTCTCTCTCTCTGCCTGCCTCTCTGTCTACTTGTGATCTCTGCCTATCAAATAAATAAATAAAATCTTAAAAAAAAAAAAGGTTTTGGCCTTTGCCCTAAAAACCATGAGGCATCAGTGAAAGTTTTTGTTTTTAAATTAACTTATTTTTACTTGTTGCCAAACGCGCATGCCATAAAATTTATCATCTTGACCATTTGTAACTGTACAGGTCAGTGTTAAGAATATTCCGTGTCATGTGGCCAATCTCCAGAACTCCTTTCATCTTGCAAAACTGAAACCCTGTACCCAGTTAAACAACTCCCCATTCCCCCCTGCTCCCCCAGCCCCTGGCAACTGCCAGTCTCTTTCCTGTCCCCAGGAAGTTGACCTACTCCGGGTACATCATATAAAGGGAATCAAACAGTATCTGGGTTATTTTGAGACTGGCTCATTTCACTCAGTATCGTATCTTCAAGGTTCATCCATGTTCTCGCATGTATCAGAATTTCTTTGCTTTTTAAAGTTGAACAACATTTTATTATGTGTGTAGATCACATTTTGTTTATCCACTCACTTGTCAGGGGACACTTGGGTTGTTTCCAACATGTTAGCTATTATGAATAAGACTGCTGTGCTGATGGGGCACCTGGGTGGCTCAGTGGGTTAAGCCTCTGCCTTCAGCTCAGGTCATGATCTCAGGGTCCTGGGATCAAGCCCCGCATTGGGCTCTCTGCTCAGTGGGGAGCCTGCTTCTCCCTCTCTCTCTCTCTGCCTACTTGTGATCTCTGTCTGTCAAATAAATGAATAAAATCTTAAAAAGAAAAAAAAAAAAAAAGACTGCTATGCTGAGAGTTGCCCGGGGGGAAAGGGGGATAGGGAGAGGGTGGTTGGGTTATGGACATTGGGGAAGGTATGTGCTATGGTGAGTGCTGTGAAGTGTGTAAGCCTGATGATTCACAGACCTGTACCCCTGGGGCTAATAATACATTATATGTTAATAAAAAATAAATTAAAAAAAAGAGATTTTAAAAAGACTGCTGTGAGGGGCACCTGGGTGGCTCAGTGGGTTAAGCCTCTGCCTTTGGCTCAGGTCATGATCTCAGGGTCCTGGGATCGAGCCCCGCGTCGGACTCTCTGCTCGGTGGGGAGCCTGCTTCCTCCTCTCTCTCTCTGCCTGCCTCTCTGTGTACTTGTGATCTCTCTGTCAAATAAATAAATAAAATCTTTAAAAAAAATAATAAAAAAAAAGACTGCTGTGAACATGGGTGGGCAAATATCTCTTAATGACTCTACTTTCATGTCTTTTGAGCATATACTCAGAAACAGAATTTCTCAATCCCATGGTAATTCTTTTTTTTTTTTTTTTGAGGAAATTGCCATGCTAGGAAATGCTATGCTCTTTTCCATAATGGCTGCACCATTTTAAGTTCCCACCGAGAGTGCACAAGGCTTTCACCATCTACCCATCCTCACCAACACAGTTCTTTTCTTGGGGAGGGTCCTTTGGGTTTTGATAGCAACCATTCTGATGGGTGTCAGGTGATATTTCATTGAGGGTTTGGTTTGCATTTCCCTGATGAGAAATGATGCTGAGCATCTTTTCTTAGGTTTATTGGCCATTTATGTATTTTCTTTGGAGAAATGTCTAGCCAAGTCTTTGCTGATTTTTTTTTTTAAGATTTTACTTATTTATTTGAGAGAGAGACAGTGAGAGAGAGCATGAGAGACAAGAAGGTCAGAGGGAGAAGCAGACTCCCTGCAGAGCTGGGAGCCTGATGTGGGACTCGATCCCGGGACTCCGGGATCGTGACCTGAGCTGAAGGCAGTTGCCTAACCAACTGAGCCACCCAGGTGCCCCTATTTGCTCATTTTTTAATGTTTGTTTTTTTGTTGTTGATTTATAGGCGTTCCTTATATATCCCAGATATTAACCCCTTATCAAATATACAAGTTGCAAATATTTGCTCCTATTCTGAAGGTTGCCTTTTCACCCGTTGATAGTGTCCTTTAATGCACAAAAGTTTTCAAATTTGGGGCACCTGGCTGGCTCAGACAGAAGAGCATGTGACACTTGATCTCGGGGTTTTGAGTTCAAACCCTATATTGGGTGTAGAGATTGCTTAAAAATAAAATCTTTATTTTTAAAGGTCTTTTTTTTTTTAATTGATTTGACAGAGACATCAAGAGTGGGAACACAAGCATGGGGAGTGGGAGAGGGAGAAGCAGGCTTCCTATAGAACAGGGAGCACAACATGGGGCTTGATCCCAGGATCCTGGAATCATAACCGGATCCAAAGGCAGACACTTAATGATTGAGCCACCCAGGCACCCCAAAAATAAAATCTTAAAAAAAAAATCTTTCAATTTTGATGTAATCCAGTATATCTTTTTCTTTTTACTTTTGTTGCCTGTGCATTTAATGTCATATCTGAAAAATCATTGCCAAATCTGATGAAAAGTTTCCCCCGGGGTTTTCTTCTAAGAGTTTTATAGTTTTAGCTCTTTGGGGTGTTTGGTTTTCTTTTTTTTTTTTTTTTTAAGATTTTATTTATTTGACAGAGAGAGGTCACAAGCAGGCAGAGAGGCAGGCAGAGAGAGAGGAGGAAGCAGGCTCCCTGCTGAGCAGAGAGCCCAACGCGGGACTCGATCTCAGGACCCTGAGATCATGACCTGAGCCGAAGGCAGCGGCTCAACCCACTGAGCCACCCAGGCACCCCTGGGGTGTTTGGTTTTTTCAATACTAATGACTTTGGTGGGCAGCTGAGTGGCTCAGTGGTTTAAAGACACTGCCTTTGGCTTAGGTCATGATCTCAGAGTCCTGGGATCGACCCCCCATCCAGCTCTCTGCTCAGCAGGGAGCCTGCTTCCCCTTCTCTCTCTCTTTGCCTACCTCTCTGCCTACTTGTGATCTCTGTCAAACAAATAAATAAAAAATCTTTAAAAAAAATTTTGTAGGGCACCTGGGTGGCTCAGTGGGTTAAGCCGCTGCCTTCAGCTCAGGTCATGATCTCGGGGTCCTGGGATCGAGTCCCTCATCGGGCTCTCTGCTCAGCAGGGAGCCTGCTTCCCTCTCTCTCTCTGCCTGCCTCTCTGCCTACTTGTGATCTCTCTCTGTCAAATAAATAAATAAAATCTTTCTAAAAAATTTTTTGTAAAAAAAAATACTGGGTGCCTGGGTGGCTCAGTGGGCTCAGGTCATGATCTCAGGGTCCTGGGATCAAGTCCCGCATCAGGCTCTCTGCTCAGCAGGGAGCCTGCTTCCCTCTCTCTCTCTGCCTGCCTCTCCATCTACTTGTGATTTCTCTCTGTCAAATAAATACATAAAAAACTTTAAAAAAAATACTAATGACTTTGGTGCATATTCCCTCAAGACGGGCATTCTCTAGTGTGGCTATAGTCAAATATCAAAATCAGGAAATTTAACATCGATACAAGATTATTTACTTCACTGTTTGTATTCACATGTCATCGTTTGTTCCAGTAAATGTCTTTTTTCATTATTTTCTTTCCTGGGCGAGGATCCAATCCAGGATCATGAGTTGCAGTTACTTGTCACAGTTCTTTATTTTCTGTCAATCTGGATAATTCCTCAGTCTTTGTCTTCCAAGACCTTGACACTTTGGAACAGTACAGGCCAGCTATTTTATAGAGTATCTCTCAATTTGAACACAGTTCAGTGTTCAGCACATAGTAGGCACTGAAGACTGGTTGGTTGAATGAAGACACACTCACATGCCTCAGTCACTACAGCTGCATACCCACCCCCTGCTTCTCTCCAACATCTCCTCTCCCATCCCACACTTGCTACCCCACCCACCTCACGCTAGGCTCAGTTGCTCAGGGTACCTGAAAAAGCTGGGCCCTATTCCAGAGGGAATGAGGAAAGCTGGAGGTAAGAAAGCAGGCTCGATCTCTGGGGCCTGCTTTCTGGGCCCAGCCCTGCTGCGAGGTGCCTCAGTTTCCCATGATGGGTTTTAGGAGAGATCTTACCTCTCCTCTAGCTCCTGAACCATCTCAGGGTCAAATTTTAGGATTGGAGCTGGCTTTCCGTTCTTGCTTCTGCCCTGAATAGTTTAGGACCTTGGACAAAGCCATTAACATCTTGGGCTCTGATTTCTTCACCTAGAAAGTGGGGCTGATGGTACCTCCCTGAAAGGACTGACGTGAGAATTAAATGGGATCCGTGTTATGAAAGTCATCTGCAAACTGGTTGGGCGATGGGAGATTAAAAGGCCTATTGCGGATCCCCTGGGGATTTCCAGCCTTTCAGAATATAAAGGCAGCAGGCAGGAAAACCAGCTGGGAAGGGTAGTGGGGCAAAGGGAGCAGGTTGTCCTCACCTGCCCCTGGAGGACTTTTGAGAGCCACCACCTCTTCCTCTGTGGCCTCAGACCTTCCCAGGGACAAGACCAGGCATATCAAATGCGAATTTTGAGGTCGGCCTTGTTGAAGGACGGTGACAAGGCCCTTGTCTCCTTCCACCTGTCTGACTCCCTTCTATCCGATACACACCTCCCACCTCTCTCCTCCATCCAGGGCATTAACCTGTCTGGGGGCCAGCGACAGCGGGTCAGTCTGGCCCGAGCTGTTTACAGTGAAGCTGATCTTTTCTTGCTGGATGACCCACTGTCAGCCGTGGACTCTCATGTGGCCAAGCATATCTTTGACCAAGTCATCGGGCCAGAAGGTGTGCTGGCAGGCAAGGTGAGGCCTCCGGGAGGTTGTGGAGGGTCCCTAAGGTGAGATCTAGGACCCTAGGAGAGAGCTGGTGGGAGGCCCCAGGGTTTGGAGGAAACCTGGAAGAACAGGAGGCTTGAGAAGCAGGAATGTTGGTTGGGTGGCAGGGGACCCACCCTGGAGGCACTGACCCCATCGCAGTGAGCATGGGGTCAGTCACTGATGTGCTTGTCCTTGCTCCCTGGCATATGGGCACCTCACACCCTCTCCATGGCCCTGTACCTGTGCCAAGGGTGTGTGCTAAGGATGGTGGAAATGGTAACCTGCTGTCCTCTCCCCAGACACGGGTGCTGGTGACACACAGCATCAGCTTCCTGCCCCAGATGGACATCATCATAGTGCTGGCTGATGGGCAGGTGTCCGAGGTGGGCTCCTACCCAGACCTGCTGGGACGCAATGGCTCCTTTGCCAACTTTCTCTGCAACTACGCGTCAGAGGAGGACAAGGAGAGCATGAAGGAGGACAGCAGGCCTGGTATCCGCCATCCCTGACCCTCCGCGTTCGGTGCCCTCCCATCATCTCCCCTGTCTTGGGGATCTCTGAGTGTCTCTGGATGGACCCGGTGTTCTACAAGGGAGGTCCGAGGAACTTGGGCCATCTGTGTGAGAGTCCAAATTCGCCAAGTGCCTCCCCCTCCTTTCCCCTAACAGTGTGATCTTATGGGCAGCTCAGGCCTCGGGGCCCCACCCCTCCTGTGTGTCCAAAGGGCATAAGGGCTCAGGCCCAGTCTGTAGGCAAGACTGTTTCACAGATAAGTCATTCGGTAAATGGACAAGGGGTTGGAAGGGTCATTTCATTATCAACAAAGATTGAGTAATTACTATGTCCTAGCACTACATGGCACTGAGAGATGGCAGCGAACAAATGGAAAATTCTGTGTCCTCATGGAGTGCTTTGAAGTCTCTGGACCCCTAAGACCCACCCCCCCTACTTTTTGTCCAGTCCTGACTCCTCAACCTCCCAGACCTCTTCCTGAGTCTGCTTGCCTACTGCTGCATAGATGGCTGTCATGTGTTGAACATGCGCCCCTTGCTAAGCATTTGACACACATTCTTTCCTTTAATCCTCTCAATGACAATGACACCATGAAGCGGGTACTATTATTATCCCCATTTTACATGCCCGCCTAAAGTCATGCGGGGAGGAAGTGGCATTTCAGCTCAGCCAGTGTGCCCCTAGAGCCCAAGCTCCTGACCCTTATATTTGAGACCTTCTCCACAGTCCCCGATGGGAAGTTTTTCTCCTTGTCTAACCTAAGTCTTTCTTGCTGCCTCTTTTTTTCTTTCCCCAGCTCAAAATTGGTCATTTATTTTTGTCCTTGTCCTTGCTGTTCTTTCATGCCTCTTGTGTTCTATCCTGTGTGTCCACTGGGGCGTCTTCTCTGGCCTGGGGACTGGAGAACACTGGCGGCTTGCAGGGCGAGCTAACCTGGCGCTTCTCCTTTCCCCCAACCTGCTGCAGCCTTGGAGAGCACAGAGGATGAGGAGCTGCTGCTGATTGAAGACACGCTGAGCAATCATACAGACCTGACAGACAACGAGCCGGTCCTGTATGAGGTCCAGAAGCAGTTTATGAGGTGAGCCCCCGAGAGCTCCCGGCGCCGTCCCTAAGCCCCGCCAGGTGGGACATGGGTGGGCAATCTCCCTGCCGCTCAGAGCCTGGGCCTCCAGCTACAGCCTGAACCCCCTGGGCCTGACCAGCTACCTCCACAGACAGCTGAGTGTCATGTCCTCGGAAGGCGAGGTCCAGGGCCGGCCTGTGCCCCGGAGACGCCTGGGTTCAGCAGAGAAGGCAGTGCAGGCAGCAGAGGCGAAGGCGAAGGGGGTGCTGATCCAGGAGGAGAAGGCGGCGATGGGCACTGTGAGTAGGATGGACAAGGGAGGCTGGAGAGGGTGGGCAGGCCCCCAGCCATCCCGGGGCTAACGAGAGTCGTCTGCCCTTGACTGCTGTGCCATGCAGGTGAAGCTGAGTGTGTTCTGGGATTATGCCAAGGCCATGGGGCTCTATACCACAGTGGCTATCTGTGTCCTATACCCGTGTCAAACTGCGGCTGCCATTGGGGCCAACGTATGGCTCAGCGCCTGGACCAATGAGGCTATGGTGGACAGCCGACAGAATAACACCTCCATGAGGCTGGGTGTCTATGCTGCCTTGGGAGTTCTGCAAGGTGAGAGGCAGAGATCGCTGGAAGTTATTTTCCTCACATCTGGGCTGCCAGATCCCCCAAACCCTGCCCTGCCTCTTTCTCAATCATCATGGCCATTGCCCTGCCCTAGTGCCTCCCTAGCAGCCCATCTGCCTCTGGGCATCTTGAGCTCAAGCCGGCGGTGGCACTGCCTCTCTGAGCCTGCTGACCACGGCAGCCATCCCGTATCTCCTTACCTGCCCACCCCACGCCCTACTTGCCCCACACCAGCCCCAGTGAACACTCCTCCGCCTCCTCCAACAGGAATCCTGGTGATGCTGGCAGCCGTCACGCTGACAGTGGGCAGCGTCCACGCGGCACGCTCGCTTCACCAGGCGCTGCTGCACAACAAGATGCGCTCGCCACAGTCCTTCTTCGACACGACGCCCTCCGGCCGTATCCTAAACCGCTTCTCCAAAGATATCTACGTCATTGATGAGGTTCTGGCCCCCACTATCCTCATGCTGCTGAATTCCTTCTACAACTCCCTCGCCACCCTCGTGGTCATCGTGGCCAGCACGCCGCTCTTCACCGTGGTCACCCTGCCCCTGGGGATCTTCTATGTCTTGATGCAGGTCCGCAGCCAGTGGGTGGGCGAGGTGCTGGTGTGGGCCGGGCTCCATGTGGGCGGGACTCCCCGTGTGGGCGGGGCTCCCTGTAGACCAGGCGCTAAAGCCGGCTGGGCTCTCCCGTTAACTAACAGTCAACCTGGGTTGGGACTTAGGGAGGTCAGACTGCAGGTCGGTTAGGGACAGTAGATACTTCACGTCTTTGAAACTCATTTTCCTCACCTGTAAAGCAGCATCATAGAACCTACTTTGTAGGGTTGTTGCTAGGATAAAATAAAATCCTTGTAAATTGTGGCTAACCCTGGAACTCCTTCTTGCTGCCTATTTTTTTGTTTAAGATTTTTATCTATTTATTTATTTGACAGAAAGATAGAGAGAGCCAGAGAGCACAAGCAGGGGTAATGGCAGAGGGAGAGGGAGAAACAGGCTTCCTGCTGAGCAGGGAGCCTGATGCAGGGATTGATTCCAGGCCCCTGGGATCATGACCTGAGCGGAAGGCAGACGCTTAACTGACTGAGCCACCCCGGGATCCCTTGCTGCCTATTTTTAACTAAAATGCTGTTAACAGTGTGAGATGCATTATCCTTCCCCTCCTTTATACATATCTAAACATATATGTACATTTATGTTTTTAACATAGATGACTTGGTAACGTTCAGATACAGGCCAGAGGCTCGGTGGGGCATCTGCCATTCCCCCTGCTTGTGTTGCTGAGCCCCTGTACTGCCATGAGTTTAGTCAGTTGCTGAAGGTAACCCACGAGGTGGCTGTAAGCTCAGGTGATATGGGCTGTGCTCTGTGCAGGGACAGGGGGCTCTCAGATACCCGTCCTTTTAGGCCCTGGCCATGTTGGGGCCCACAGGCTAGAGGATGGAAGCTGGAGACAAAACTGTGTTTTTGTAGGACTGAAGTTCAAAAAAAAACAGGGTGAGGTGGGGAGAGGCTCTTTAAGAAAAAGAATACAAAATTATCTTATTTTTGCAAAGTTTGTGATATTCTGACTATGTAGGCACATCGCTGGGGCACCTCAGAGGAGACAGACATAGTCACTGATGGAGGAGGTCAAGCGAAGTGGGTCCTGTAATCAAGGCCCCTACACGGGGTGAGGGGGTCAGGAGCTGAGAGGGAATCAGGAAGGGCTTCATGGAGGAAGCGGCCTGGAAGACCCAGCAGGAAGGGACCAGGGGGAAAGGGAGGACTGAGTCAGGGGGTCTCACAGAGCTGACCTCAAGCTCTTTCTCCATCCTCTGCCAGCGCTTTTATGTGGCGACGTCGCGGCAGCTGAAGAGGCTGGAGTCCATCAGCCGCTCGCCCATTTACTCCCATTTTTCGGAGACAGTGACCGGATCCAGCGTCATCCGGGCCTACGGCCGCAGCCAAGACTTCCAGGCTATCAGTGACGCTAAAGTGGATGCCAACCAGAGGAGCTGCTATGCCCACATTGCCTCCAACAGGTCGGAAGCCTCCTCCCTCACCCCCTGCCCCTCCGGGAGACCCTACCAGGATCTCCTGCAGGAGAGACCTTGAAGTTCTGGGTCCCACTTCCGCCTTCCCCCATACAGGAAATTGCCTCCTTCCTCAACCCGCCCCACCTCCTGCTCCTCTTGTCCCCACAGGTGGCTGGGAGTCCAAGTGGAGTTCGTGGGCAACTGTGTTGTGTTCTTTGCTGCACTCTTTGCTGTGATCGGCAGAAACAGCCTGAGTCCGGGGCTGGTGGGCCTATCCGTGTCCTACGCCCTACAGGTACGCAGGGGTCAGGGTCCCAGGGCAAGGCCACACTGAGGCAGAGGCCACCCAAGGGTCACAAGCATCTCCTGGGCCTTTGGTCTGCCCAGTATGGGGACCAGCCACAGGTTCTGCTCCCCAGGATTGTGAGCTCAGTGGAGCACAGAGAAGACAGTCCCCGTAACAGGGGACTATAACGCAGGGTGAATCAGTCTTTGTGGAGGAAGGACCCAAACATGGTGAGAACCTGGAAGAGAGTCTCTACCTTGGGTTTTGGTGCTGGAGAAATTATCTTAGTGCTTGGCCCCAAAAGACAAATAGAACTTGTCCTGCCTGTGTGCAGGATTGGGAGGGTCAGCTCTACCAGTGGTTGTAGGCCAGGGATATGTAGGGGCGGAGTACACCCCATTTCCCAGGCCTTCGGAAAAAGTACACAGAGAAGCCAGGGCTGGAGGGCGGGCTGTCACCCCAGTATCAGCCTGTATTGTCAGAAGCTTAAATAACTACACATGGCATTTTTGTGACTCAGATCGCATTTTCAAGGCCACAGAGAGCTCAAGCCTTGAATGCTTTGGAACAAAAGACAATCTAGACAGATGAGTCTTCTCAAACTTTCCCGTGCTGTTGAGTCAGCTGGAGATCTTGTGAAAATGTGGTTTCTGATATGGCAGGGCTAGGATGGGTCACAGAGTTCTGCATGTCTACCAAGAACCCTTGGGACACAGTGTGGTCTGGGGACTGGTTATATCAACGTCACCTGGAAGTTTGTTAAAAGTGCAGAATCTCCAGGATACCTGGGTGGCTCAGTTGGTTAAGCGTCTGCCTTTAGCTCAGGTCATGATCCCAGGGTCCTGGGATCGAGCCCCACATCAGGGTCCTTGCTCAGCAGAGAGCCTGCTTCTCCTTCTGCCTGCCATTCTCCCTGCTTATGCTCTCTTTCTGTCTCTCTGACCAATAAAATCTTTTTAAAATGCTGCAGAATCAAAAAAATAAAAATTAAAAAATTAAATGATGCCAAATCTTAAGTCCCACTGCAGACCTACTGAATCAGAAGCCACATTTTAACAAGATTCCCTGGGAAGTCTTCCTTAAATATACCAACATTTGAGATATATGGGGGCAAGGGGGCCCTGGGTCAAGCCTGCAAGGTCACTGCCTGAGATACAGTTGTGATTAGAGCCCCAGGTGTCCCACCTATGGGGTTGCCCAGACCTACCTACTTTGTAAAGGCAAGGAGCATCATTAGGGAGTCAGAACCCCTCCCACAGCTGTTGCGGGGAAAGGGAAGATTACCGTATCCATGACCCAGTCCCTTTGGCCAGATAACATTGACTCTGAATTGGATGATCCGAATGATGTCCGACTTGGAGGCTAACATTGTGGCTGTAGAGAGAGTCAAGGAGTACTCCAAGACGGAGACCGAGGTGGGTACTGGGATGAGCCTGGGGCCGGGTGATTCTGGAATAGCTGGGGAGGGGTGCTTGGTGACCCATCATCCCTACATTTCAAGGCCAGCTCTTCATTTGGGGGGCTCTTCATTCATTCATTCATTCATTCATCCACTCATGGCCTATTGAGCATCAGCCAGATGTCCCACCAGGTATGGAGAGTCCAGAGTTGAGCAAGACAGGGTCTATCCTCAAGCAGATTCTGATGTTGTGGGCAAAGTAGGACAGGGCTCTGCCCTGGAAGACAGGAGCTCTGGGGTGATGCACCCAAAGAAAGCAGATGGGAGAATCATTCAGCTGGAGGTGGTCAGCTGGAGGGTGAGAATTCCAGCCAGAGATCAGCCTAGTTGAAGGAGCAGGGGCAGGGTAGCATGCCCTTTGTTGCAGAAAGGGAGTGTCCCCTACTTGGGGGGTGATGTGGACTTTTGTCCACTTACGTCTTCCCATGGCCACACCCCAGACCTCTTCAAGCTCAGAAGCTGCACCATCTCTGAGATCTTAAGTCAAGCTTTTAGACCTTCCCAGCCCTCCCAGCTCTCTTGCCCCAAATCCTCTGCTGTCTCAGAACTTTGTCCTTGTTGGGACTCCCAGTCCTATGACCTACCCTTGTCCCTCTGTCCACTAGCTCATCTAGCCTGGATTCCTTGCTCCATAGGTACCAGCCCGTGCCTCCCTTGTCCTCCTCTCTCTCAGGGATCCTCACCTACAAAACCCCTCCCTGGTTGAGCCCCTCTGTCTGCCTTCTACGTGCTAGTACTCAGCAGCTAAGACATTCCTGGAGAAAAATCACTGATTTTACTTCAAGCTTATGACCAGACACCACTGCTGCATATTCCCATTTTGCTTCCCCAAGAAGCCTGTGTTCCCACTTCCAGAAAGATCTGTTGTGAACCTTCTTTCCTCCAACCCCCCATCTCCTCCCCTTTGCTCAGCCATGGACCTTGCGTGACTTGCCAGTGAGAAAACAGTATGAGATACGAACTCCCTCAACCTTCCTGCCCCCAGACTTTCCATCATGCTTGTGGTCTGTTCACCTTTTCCTTCCTCTTTTAGCAGGAAGCGTCCCTCCTCCAATCAAAATCCATGCCTTCAGACTTCACCTCCCTAATTACACCCTCCTGCTCCTACAGCCTGCTCCTTGTGTTAGATGACTCCCATCCATGGGCAAACATAAGCTCTTGTAGCTTCCATCCTAGACATACAAACCAACCTCCCTTCCCCCTGTGTTTCTCTGCTCTCCTTTGTCATGAAGATTGTTTTAAAACCCACATGCTCTCACCGCTTCCCTATCACCCTTTATCACATCTGCCTCCCACAGTCTTGTTTCTGGCCCTGTCATTCCACTGATGACCTGCCTGGTTCCAAACCCAGGGGACACATTTCTGTTCTCATCTAATTCAGCCTCTCAGCGACATTCAGACACACTGACCCCTGCCTTCTTCTTGGAAGGCTCTCCTTCCTGACTTCTGTGACCCGGGCTCTCGCTCTGTCAGTCTCCATTGAGCGAGCCCCTGGCCTGCCTGTTCCTCCCAGTCTGGCTCCCCTCCCTCCCCCAGCCTTCCTCAGTCATCTCCTGTCACCCCCCCTCATCCCCCACTGTCTGGGAACTTCAAATGCTCCCTCTTTGCATCTAGCATTCCCATTTCCCCCATCCATACCCATGATCTTGTCTCCACAGCCTAAGAAGTTCTGCCCCGAACCCTCCTGCCCGTTCTTTTGACACCATCTCGAGAGAACGGTCTATACTAGCTGTTTTGCTTTTTGACTGTTGGCAGTCTGCCTTCCCCTGTCACAAAGCAGGGCCACCTTCCCCGAACCACACAGACTCATAGGTCCCTATACTTAGAAGGACCTTACATTGGGTTTAATGTTCTGCTATCACCACTTGGACATTCTTCATAATTACTGAACAAGAATCCCCACCTTTGCATTTTGTATGGGGCCTCCCAAATGGTAGCTCAT
Organism: Neogale vison; assembly: GCF_020171115.1. Classification (NCBI taxonomy): domain Eukaryota; kingdom Metazoa; phylum Chordata; class Mammalia; order Carnivora; family Mustelidae; genus Neogale; species Neogale vison. Next base: position 45,225,526 of record NC_058095.1, on the reverse strand, counting down.
CATGTCTCAAAGCCACCATCATTTTATGCCCAATTTATTTTAAGAACCTCCTCACTAGCTTCCCTATTTCCCATCATCCTCTCTCTCTTCTCTTAGCAGCCCGAGGAATCCTTTAAAAACACACCAAACCATATCATTGCTCTGTGCACAGCCCTCTGAGGCTCTGCATCTTAGAGTAAAAAACCATAGTCCTTAAAATGGCCTGCAAAGCCCTTTGTTATGGGGCCACCCACTATCTCTCTCCTACCTCTCACCTTTGTCCCCATGCTCCAGAACACACCTGGGCGGGCATTTGCAGTTTCTGTTCCTTCTGCCTGGCATGCCGTTCCCCCCAGGCATTTACTTGGCTTGTTGCCTCACCTCCTTCCGGTCTTTATTTAAATATTGCCTTCTCCAGGAAGCCTTCACTGACCACCCTGTACTGCTACACCACCAAGCATTTCTCAGCACTTATCACTTTCCTACATTAGGTACATTTGCTTTTTTGTTGATGGTAGGCACCCCCCCACACACCCAATACTAAATGTAAGCCTCACAAGGAGGCAAAGACTTTGTCTCGTTCACCACTGTGATCCCAGTAGCCATTCAGTAGGAAGGTTTTGGAGCTCTGCACAGAATAAAGGTAGAGAGATAAAGGATTCGTTGGACCACATGGTTGGGCCCCGGGAGACACTGGGGACTCTCCCCCAGGGACCCTGATAGGGGAGGAAGGAGGGGGCCTCGGGAGAGAGGCAGACTGAAGAGGGAGAGGGCCAGGCTGGGGAGAAGGGGCCACCCTAATGCAGACCCATTTTCCCCTCCCGGCCAGGCCCCCTGGGTGGTGGAGGGCAGCCGTCCTCCCACAGGCTGGCCCCTGAAGGGCGAGGTGGAGTTCCGCAATTACTCCGTGCGCTACCGGCCCGGCCTGGAGTTGGTGCTGAAGAACCTGAGTCTGCGCGTGCGCGGTGGCGAGAAGGTGCACGAGGGCCGGGGGTGTGCGTGGCACGTGGTCGGAACCTATGGGCGACGAGCAGGTGTGATGCCCCCGTAGACTCCTCCCCACCCCCTGACGGCCTCACTCACTCCCTCCAGGTGGGGATCGTGGGCCGCACGGGGGCCGGCAAATCATCCATGACCCTGTGCCTGTTCCGCATCCTGGAGGCGGCGGAGGGTGAAATCCGCATCGACGACCTCAACGTGGCAGACATCGGCCTCCACGACCTCCGCTCTCAGCTGACCATCATTCCCCAGGTCCGAGCCTGTTATAGACCGAGCTTGACCCACAGTCCTAGGGGTGGGGGGGACAGGCCCCACTCTGCTCTGTAGCTTGGGGTCCAGGCCTGGGACTCCTGACCCCCAGCAGGTGCGGAGCCACAGAGCGGCGCCCTGTCATGGATCCGAAAGGGTCCAGCGCGTCCTGGGCCAGTCTGCCTCTGCCCTCCAACCCCCTGGGCCGCCAGTTGAGACCAGGATCACAGGACCCTTCAAGCACCCCACCCTCTGAGAGGCTCTGCCCTGGTCTCCCTGTTCTGCGGATCGGAATCACATATCACTCTTTTTGGCTCTTCTGGAAGGCTTTTTTTTTTTTTTTTTTCCCCTGCTGACTGGGCACTTTGGAGTCAGATTAGTGGCTCCGCTTTCTTCTTTGGTGGAGGACTTCGTGATTGGCAAAGCCGAGGTTTATCACTTCCCCACAGGCATGTATCAGCCCATGGCCTCCCGTCTGGTGGGCCGGGGGCAGAATGGGAGTGGGGCTACCTAATCCCCAGCTTTCTCCCTGGCCCTGGGGCCCATGGCTCCTCATGGGGTCTGAGTTGCCCTCCTCTGAGGCCTTGTCCTGTTCCCAGGACCCCATCCTGTTCTCCGCATCCCTGCGTACGAACCTGGACCCCTTTGGGCATTACTCCGAGGAAGATATATGGCGAGCCTTGGAGCTGTCCCACCTACATAGCTTCGTGAGCTCCCAGCCGGCAGGCCTGGAATTCCAGTGCTCCGAGGGAGGGGAGAATCTCAGGTAATGGCTGGGATTGGGTGGGTTAGGAACAGCACCTTGAGGAGCCAGATGATCTGGCCTCAGATGACACAGAGTCTGGGCCTCCAAACTCCCATCTCAGCCTGGATGTGCTCAGGGCACGTCGTTAAATACTGAACATACACTGTGTGCCAGGCATGGTGCACTGTCACACTGACTCCTCGCACAAGCCCCAGATGTGGTGATGGCCCTACTTTGCAGATGAAGAAACTGAGGCAGAGCCAAAGTCACCTAGCTGGGAAAAGGCATGCCTGGTATTTGAGCCCTCGGGGAGATTCCAAAGCCCAATTCCGTCCTGTCAGGTTGAGGTTGTCAGTGCTGTGCTTGGCCTGGGGTAGGGGATCAGTACTAAGCCTGTGGATCAGGTAAGAGGAAGTCTACTGTGCATTAGGGAGATCACAGATATTTCCCAAGATGGTACTGCAGTCTCCTCTGTAGCTTAGGACTGAGCAAAGCACTCCAGTTCTTGTGCCTGGCCCAAGCCCTGCTCCAGGCCCTTCTTTGCTTTCTTATAGCCCCCATGTTATATCCCCAGCCACTCGGCTGTACAACGGGGAGGCCCAGAAGTCACTTCTTACTAAGTCTAAGTGCTTGAGATTCTGCTACCTGTGTTAGCTGTGTGACTTGGGGCAAGTTGCTTAACCTCTCTGTTCTACCTCTGCCTTCACTTTAAAATGGGAGCAATAACAGTCCTCTACCTCTTTGCACCATGCTGCCCACTAAAAATACAACAGGAGCCACATGTATGTAATTAAAGTTTTTTCCAGTAGCCACATTAAAAAAAGAAAAAGAAACAGGTGAAATAAACTTGAATAGTATATTTTATTTATCCCAATATACCTGAGATAGTATTATTTCTACAAGTAGTTGATACAAAAATTATTAGAGATATTTTGCAGGTTTTTTCATACTAAGTTTGAAGTCCCGTGTGTATTTTCACATTTACGGTACTTCCTGATTTAGACTAGCCATATTTCAAGTGTTTAGTAGCCACATGTGGCCAGTGGCTAGCGTTTGGACAGGACAGTCTTTAGGTCATTGTGATGAAATAGCGCTTGGCCTGGACAGGATCCTGCGGTATTTAGCTATTCTTATTCATATTTGTATTATTCTGCTCGGTCCACACCCATGGACTCTTTCCAGACCTCAGAAACAAAAACAAAACCTTTACATTTGCTCAGCACTTTATAGTGTTCAAAGCACTTTGGTATCCACGATCTTGCTTAATCTTTGCTGCAGTCCTGTGGGCCAGAAATGAGGCTCCAAAATATAAAATTATTGTCCAAAGCTGCTCAGCTGGCAGAGGGAGGAGCAGGGGCTCAGGGGAGCAGGGGGTTTTGCCCTAAATCCTTCATCGCTGCATCACAGACTTGGATGGAGCGCCCGCCAAACTGCCACCATCCCCCACTACCTTAGGCAGTCCTGTGTATGCCCTTCAACTGGATTTCCCTTCCACAGCTGAGTTGGGGTGGCTGGTGGACATGCACAAGCTTCCAGACCCTGCACTCCATAGCGGGTTTTGCTCCATTTTCCTACCCCTGCTTGCTAGCCACACTTCTTGGAGAACATTTCCTCCATTGCCATAGAGGCCAGGGTCTGAGCTAGGTCGGCTCCCCCTCCTCCCTCCCTGAGCTTGGAGCCACTTTAATAATTTTTTTAAAAGATTTTATTTATTTATTTGACAGAGAGAGACACAGTGAGAGAGGGAACACAAGCAGGGAGAGGGAGAAGCAGGCTCCCTGCTCAGAAGGGAGTCTAATGTGGGGCTCGATCCCAGGACCCCAGGATCGTGACCTGAGCTGAAGGTAGATGCTTAATAACTGAGCCACCCAGGCACCCCTTGGAGCCACTTTAATAAGCATAACCTGCATCCTATGCCAGTCCTACCATAAATCAGCCCTGAGTTCTAGCTAGAGGCTCCCTCCGCTGCCAGAACCTTCATTAGCTGTGGGAATGGGCCAGGGAGAGAGCCTGGCCTTCACTTGTGCTGTGGTGACTCACCCCTTTGGGAAAGGCTGAGGTATTTGTCCTTGGGTGTGGGGGCACAGCCGCCTCTGTGGTTGGGAACACAGCCTTGCTTTGTTCGCTGGCTCTGGCTTCCAAGGCAAAAGGTGGAAGGTATGCATCCCTTCCCTCCTCCATCTCCCCAGTGACCAGACCCAGGAGTCCCCATGTCCTCCCCTGCACCTTCCTGTTCCCACAACAGAGCCCTGGCCTGCATTCCCCCATGGGGCTGGGAAATGAAGGTCTGAACTGTGTGACATTAAGCTCAGCAAGATGGCATGATGTGCACATATCCAGGAAGCACCATTTCAGTGTATTCTGTCTAGAGTGTGAATGACTGATAGAGTAAAGCAAAGGAAGATCTTGGAACTAGCTGAGGAGCAAGGACAGTGGAGAAAGGCACAGAGAGAGGAGGCCGAGGGTTCCAGAGACAGACTGGAACTTCACAACGTTGTCGAGCATTGGCTCTACCCCAGACCTCTCATCATCCTTGTGGGGTCCAGACCCCGATGACTCCATGTTCTAGGAGGACTGGGCTGAGGCAGGAATGGGAGCGGTTAGACAGAAAGCAGGTCCTGGGCCATTGGGAAGGAATAGAGATGGAAGCAGTTCAGGGATCGAGGCCTGGGTGGGGTGGAGGCAGGTGGGGGCGTCGGGCTCAAGACCCCTGCCTTCTCTGTTGCTAGCGTGGGCCAGCGCCAGCTTGTGTGCCTGGCCCGAGCCCTGCTCCGCAAGAGCCGAATCCTGGTCTTAGATGAGGCCACGGCAGCCATCGACCTAGAGACGGACGACTTCATCCAGGCCATCATCCGCACCCAGTTTGAGGGCTGCACGGTGCTGACCATCGCCCACCGGCTCAACACCATCATGGACTACACCAGGTGGGACACCAGAACCCAGCCGGAGGGGAGTCTGGTGGAGTCATGTGTCCACTGGGAAGGCAGATGAAGGTGGTCTGGACACAGGAGAGCTCATGGGATTGTCTAGGGCCCAGGAGTGGGGAGTGGGGGAAAGGCAGGGCTTCCCAAGTTATGGGTAAGAGGTGGGACAGAGTGGAGTCATCGGCACTTGGGGGCCCAGGGACGTTTTCTGAGACAGGACACGTTCAGTTTCCCAGCGTGCAAGGAAGGGGCACACTCGGCCTCCATAGGCATTCCAAATTGTACCCAGGCCACCTCCCTCCAGCCTTCTGTGAATGCCGTGAGGCGGGGCTGGCTCCTTCCTGACCACACTCTCATTCCCTGGGCCCCAGGGTTTAGGGCCCACACCCCTCGTTCGTACCTCACTCCCACAATCTGAGTGGCACATAGAGATGAGGAAGTCACTGAAAGAAGTTCACGATGCTCAGGTCCCTGCCTTGGGGGGCTGGACCTGACAGCACTGTGAGAGGCAGACGCTCTGTGGTGAGAGCCCGGGGAGGGAGCGGGGGAGGCTGAGTTCCAGCCCCTGCAGCTGCTGGGCCCCTGTGACCTTGGCCAAGGGGCCAAACCAATCTCTCTCTCTCTATCTCGGGGTTGTTCTAGGGAGTTAATGAGCCCCTTTCCCCCTTTCTTTAACCCTCCCTGGCACCAGGGCATCTAAGGATTAGAGACTGGGGCCTTGCCCTCTAGATCTTACGCCTTCCCTAGCAGCGGCTCAGCCAAAAGGAAAACCTGGGAAAGGAAAATCTATTCCTTCATTGTGTCCAGTGCTAAGGTTCGCTGCTGGAGGACAGCATGAGGGGCTGAGGGGTCAGAAGTGTTAGGGAAGTGACCTGGCGCTGGCCTGGCAGACTGGCCGCCTCGGAGATGTGGGAGCTCGGGGGGATACAAGGGAGGAAGCTGCAACCAGTCTGTGTTGAAGGAATGTGGGGGGAGCACAGCCACAGGCGTCCATTCACAACATAAACCCCCACAGCAGGGGGACATGGGAAGATGCCACAGACTGGACGATGGGGCAGACCTTGACCCTGTCTCAGATGTGTCCCCACACAGCCCTCAGGGGCTTGAGAACCAAGCTGAGAATGCCCCATGCTTCCATCCGTCTGTTCCATACCTCCCCCACTCTCATCCAGTACCCCACTGAGAGAGGAAAGGGTAGACAGGAGGTCCTAGGCCCTGGGTCCAGACAAGGGACAAGGAGGGGCTGAGAGAGTCTGTCCACAGGCCTAACTGAAAATGGGGTTCACCAGCAGCGTTGAGGGTGGACAGCTCAAACCAACCTGGGTGGTTGGGAGTTCATTCATTCTGTTGGGACCGATGGAAATGAATCCGACAATCATGCTATTGAATGTATAACTAGAGCTTGGAGGAAGGAAGTAGGGGTCCGTGTGTGTAGATGGGAGGAAGCCAGTCTGCAAGGGCAGCCGGAACACTAACTCTCGTAAGAAGAGGAAGTGTCTGCCAGGCCCTACAGGATGAGTAAGAGTTGGGGAGTGGGTGAAATGGGGTATGGACACAAATGTCAGGCAAAGGATGCAACACATGCAAAGGCCCTGGGGTAGGAAGGCACATGGGGCTGGAGTATACACGGTGAAGGGGGCAGTAGAACCAAACAGAGGGACAGGCCCCACTAGGCCCCACTTCAGGAACTGTGGTAGAGCCATCCGTCCTCACCCTAAGAACAGTGAGAAACCACTGAAGAGGGAAGGGCAGTCTGCAGACTCTAGTTCAGGCAGTGGCCAGGCAGAGATGTGCTCAGAAACATTCCTCCCAGAACAAGTTTCCGGGAGCCCTGTAGTTAAGGAAGCAGAGTATGGCCAGCCCCTCCCATTGAGGGGCATCTCCCTGGGGCTCAAGAGAACCCTTTCTGCACCTGCCTCTCCCTGGGAGCCAGGCTGCTGATCCCGCCCCAGGTGCACCCTGTGCTTCCTTGGCAAGGGATTGGAATCCCAGGCCCAGGCCTGACTCTTTGTGTGTGTGTGTGTGTATGCACGCGCGCACGCACACGCATATAGATCCACCCATCAGCAGCAACCAGATTTGCAGCCAAAGTCCCAGATTCCAGGGTCAGGCCTCAGCACAGCCTGGTCCCCTGCCGTGTGCCTTTGTGACTTGGCACAAAGCAGATGGAACTGCGCAGGGGCTAGCACACAGGCCCATGGCTCCCTGAGCACGGTCCTGCGACCCCGGTGAAGGAAGGGCTCATTAAGGAAGCTTTTCGGAGCCCCGACTAGCAGAGATGAATAGCAACCTTGTGTTTGATCCCAGAAACCACCTCATCTGCCAGGAGAGCAAAGGGAGCGGCTAAAATAACCAGCCCTGCAAATGTGCACGTGTGGCTTCGCGGCTGTGTTGGGTGGGTTGCCCGAAGCAGGAGGCTTGGCCTCTCACTGCAGGGCCTGGTTGGTCCCCAGATGGGGTGGGGTGGATTCGACGGCCAGGCCTAGGCTGATGGAGCCCTGACCACTTCTTCTCTTTGGCTAGGGTCCTGGTCCTGGACAAAGGGACGATAGCAGAATTTGACTCTCCAGCCAACCTCATTGCAGCCAGAGGCATCTTCTATGGGATGGCCAGAGACGCTGGACTTGCTTAGAATACATTCCCAGGACCTCCTCCTGGCCATTCCTGGTTTTCCAAGTACGTCTGCAGGATGGACTCGAGAGCAGAGGCTGGGGGCATCCATTGGGAGTTTTGCCCTGTTGGGTGCCTCCCAGAATAATTGTGCTTAAATGCTTTAAATGCAGAAAGCAGGGTCCTAGAGGTGACTGACGTGCCTGAGGTCACAGCTGGCTGAAGGCAGAGCCCAGATGGGCGCCCGGGGTCTCCTGATTCCCATCCCGGTGTTATTTCCACGCTGTGCTGTTCTCAATCATCTCATAGAATGACCTCTCTACTCTGTATGATTTTTCATATTTTCTACTCTGAAGTAGTTTGGTTTTTTTTTTTTAAAGTAAAGCTTTTTCCTCCTGGAACACCAGACTGCCGGGTCAGGCCGTCCTCAGGAACGGAGTCCTGTACTCTGGGGTGCTGGCCTGAATCCATTAAAACCGGGGCACTGACGAAATAAAGCTACGTGGTCAACAATACGTATGCCCCAACATTGCCTTCCTCTGCCTGTTCACAAGGTTTGGGACTTAGGACCTTTGGGGGAGGCAGGGAGGTAGGGGGAGAGGTGGTAGAGGTAGACTTTACATATATTCACATGGCTGGAATTATCTGAAAACTTCAGACTAGAGAGCTTTTGGCTAGATACATCATCTTCACAGCCAAAATTCATGGGGTATTTGCCAGGAATTCCTGCTCTGCTGTGCAGATACTGTAAAAAGGCAAGAAATAAAGCCCCTGAAATCTGACCCAAGGCCTCCTGCGAAGGCTGCTGTGAACACCTTTACGTTTACGTCATCCCTCAGACCTCCAAGCCTGTTCCTCTAGGGGCTGAAATGGGCATGGGGCTTCATTTCCTTGCTCCTTTAGAATGTTCCAGACAGGTCCCCATAAGCAGCGAGGCCTCCAAGCCACTCCTCTTCCTCTGTCTGGCCAAAGCTGAACATGGGAGCAAATAGCAGCCTGGGGGCCGCATCACACACACACACCCCACCGCCCCCGCCAATCCCAGACTGGTAAATACATCTTGAGGGGGTAAATTAAATTTGGTCCAAGCAAGCCAACAGAGGACTCATTTTCTGCAGGTCAGAGTCCATCTGGCATAAGGCCTTCTATTTGGAATGGATCTCTCTTCTTTGTTACCTTAGAGTTTTCTCTGACTCTCTCACTCCTTTGACCTTTCTGCTGTCTGATGGGACTGGTTGGAGGTAACAGTTTATCTTTCTTCCCTAAATGGTTTGCGGTAGGTGCAGAGATGACTCCTTTGATCTGGGTCTCCTCTACCTTTCGGGTCGGCCTGTGCTGCGGGACCATTTGTTAAAGGTTAATCACATTTTTTTTGGCAGCCTGTTTCTGCCCAGTATGTTTATGAGCGTACGGAAGAAGACTTCCATCCTTGTGATAAAGCGAGTATGAAAGCACAAATGCCCGAATTATTCCGCCTCTCCTTGGTGCTAAGAAAAGGTCTCTGCTGTGTTCCTGGATTTATTAGGCCAATTTGGCATGACGTCTGCTTTGTGAGGCTCCAGCCACCCTAGACCAACAGGAACGCGGATTCACTCAGACAGCAGGCTCGGTGGAGGCCCTGAAGGTGTAAGGCTGTATTTCCTCTCCTGCCCTGGGAGTTTGCTTCTGAGCTCACGGAGGTCCTGACAGGTGCTGACAGCCCAGAGGAGAGGCTCACTTGTATAAAGCAAATAGCATAATCAAAACCTGTAGTTAACAGAGGATGACCTCCATCCATCTAGCTCAGCCACTCCGGGGAAATGAAGCTCACTGCTGTGAACTGGGAGGAAGGGCGCTGCACAAAACACCCATCTCCAGCTGCCACTGACAGGCCACGAGCACCACGACAGCCGCGGGATGGAGGGAGGCGGCTCAGGTGCAGGGAACGCTCCCCTCTATTTTTCCTCCAGAGCATTGTGCCCCTGGCACTGTCCAGGAATTTGAACCCCCTGGGCTGAGAAGTGCCATGCTGTTTAGGAGGCCGAAATGAAAGAAGATGGGCTCAGTCCGTTAATATTTGATTTTAATAATACTTGTTATGTTTGAACAGTCGGCAATGCACAAAGAAAAAAGTTTTCAGTGAATGTTTACACATAGTGTGAACACATGCTTTAAATATGCGGTGGAGGAGGGGTGAATTCACAGTTAACAAAGCTAAAAAAAAAAAAAGTCCTTGTTATAAATTACACAAAGCATATAAAAATATTTCTCTGAATGCATAGATTAAGACTTTAAACTCACCTACCATAACTGTGCAGTCTCAGCCCACCGCCAGACGCAGGAGTCAGCTGACTACAGAAGACTTGATGAAGGAGAAGGGAGGCCAGGGGAGAGTTCAGCCCTCCCCTGAGATGCCAAGCCCCTCCCTCACTCTCACCTCCGTTTCAGGGGAAATGCCCCTGGACAGACTCCTCCGTAGGGGCCACCTCCGGGCCAGGGACCTCCACTGCCTCTGAGTCTCTCTAACTGATCTAGATGGCTAGAAGAGTTTTTACCCCAGTGATTTAGACATAAATTAATACTGGATTATTTCCTCCTACAGAACTAGCCTTCGTGTTATCAGTAAATTGTAACTTCTCCCAACAGGAAGGAAAAAAGGTTAGTAGGTCTAGGAAACTAGCTTCTGATTGGTTGAAACACAAGGGAGGTTTCTTCTTTAAAGCACTTCAGAGAAGGGATAGTAAGTAACCTTTACTCAGTGATGCAAACACTGTACAAGGGTGATTAAGTCACATCAGTAACTGGTGGAATACGGGTAAGTCACCGGACACAGTGACTCCGTGAAGCTGGCCTTGAAAACACCTCGGCCTCAGCTCGGCCCTGAGGCAGCAGCAGGAGGCCATTCGCTTAGCACAACATTCTCTTCCGTTGACATCTTCTGCATGTTCTCACTCAATTAGTAGCAGTGTTCCAATAAAATTAACACAGGAAGTTCAGTTTCTTTGGAAACTATAGGCACTATGGGGAAAAAGCTTCTTAAGACAGCAGGGATGCTCTTCAGCGGGCTTCGAACCCCTGCCCTCCTGTTTGTCAAGTGTGCTCGTTCTTGCTTCTAAAGTTAAGCTGTTTGTCTCAACAAGACAGTGGCTCTTTTACCATTAATGACACTGAAGGAGAGGAAAAGAATTCTTGAATGCGCTCTTTAAAAAAACATTCGCATGCCATGTTCCAGAGTTTAATCAGGTGTCTTCCAGAACAAAGCCCAGGAAGCTCTCAACTGGCTCTGTTAAGTGGACTGGTGGTGGTAGTGGGGGAGCCCTAAGAGCAAACAATTTGTTTACAAAAAGCAACAGGTTTCAGAGTTGTGTAAAAATCCTAATAATTTCAAAATAACCTTTATCTTTGATACAAAAATAAAGATGCTATCTCCTTTAGCTCAGTTTCCCACAGTAACCTTTAAAATAGCAACAGATTCAGTTTCAAAAATTGCTTTTTCATTTCTAGTGGGAAATGGAAGTGGAGAACACGGGCCGGCCATGTTTGTGCTCTTCTCAGACGGTGCAATTAAACACGGAGAGGACAGGAACCGCTTTAGAGATTGAAAAGGGGTGGGGGGGGGGAGTAGTAGTCGCTTTTTTGGAAAGCATCAGAGAGCCCTCTAGCGGCCACACAGTTAATGCAGCAAGGGCAGTCCAGGCAATGGCGGCCTAGAGATGGGGAAGCAGTCTTGAGGGCTCACAAAGGAGGGGCGGGGGAGGGGCAGCTCTTTTGGTTAACAGCATACTTACAACTAGGAAACTGAATTCTTAAAGACTTTGAACCTGAGTAACATTTATAAGTAGGGTATGTGAAACCTCACAGCCACTAGTCACACTAAAATTCTTTTGCCCAGTACCTGTGCTTTCCCCAGTTTCCTCTGTGACCAGCTCCTCCTTGCGGAGAGGCGGGAGGAGGCGACACCAAGAGAGCATGTCCACCCTGCAGGCGCCCCTGCGAGAGAGGCTCCGCGCTCTCTCGGCATCTGCGTGGACAGCTCACTGCCACAGGGCACACGAAACTAATGTTCGGGACTCGGGACTGCCGGCTGCTGCCTCTCCAGACCACTTCTCAGCTGTTCACAGCTTCAAGCAATAGGTTTATTGTGCACCAAGAGGCTTGGAAGAGTGGCACCGCTGCTGGGGGGGTCGGGGCCTCCTACCTTGGCAGAACGATGTTAGTGTATGCTACACAGTGGCGCCCAAGGCATTTCCACCTATGGCTGGTCCTTGGCCCAGAGGGGATGCGCACTGTCACAATACTCAGCGGGGAAAGTCCCTGCTGCATTAGTAAGTCAGTTTGGAAGCTCTCCTGTTGTAGCAAGGTCTTTCAGTCAGTGTAGATGCAGCATTTCTGAACAGAAAGTTGTTCTCACTTATCATTAGAACCAGTTCCAGCTCCTGGAAGTCTTGGAGTCGAGCAACGTCTTTATCCTAAAACAAAATAGGTTGGGCATGTTAAGAGCAGTCACTTGTCTCTATATGTTTGGGGTGTTGTGTCAATACCAGGATCTCAGCTCCTTTTAAGAGTCTCATGCTCTACCGACTGAGCTAGCCAGGCTCTCCGCTCATTTTCAAGCCAGGGAAAAAAGGAGGAGGGGGAGAAGCAGGGGGAGGAGGAGGAAGAGGACAAAGAGGAAGAGGAGGAGGAGGAGGGTGGAGAAAAGGAGTGGAAGAGGGTCAAGAAGAGGAATAGAAGAGGAGGAGGAAGAGAAAGAAGAGGAAGAGGAGGAGGAGGAGGCTGGGGAAGAGAAGTGGGAGGAAGAGGAGGAGGAGGAGGAGGAGGATTGGGAAGAGGCGGAGTGGGAGGACGAAGAAGAGGAGGAGGAAGAGAAGGAAGAGGAGAAGGAGGAGAGGGAGGAGAAGAGGAAGATCCCAGTAACAGGCTGTGGGTGACAGTGCAGGAGAGAACCTGGGGGTATGAGCTGGGTTGGCATGGAGGCGGAAGCCCTTACCAGCAGCTGCTCCAGGATGAGCACCCCCTGAAGCGAGAGGCCATTCAGATCTGTTCTCCCCAGGTGCCCTGAGACGCCATGGATGCTGGGAGGACCACACATGTGTCCATGTGGATTTGCGTTATCATCTAACATGGTCCTTAACACAGGCCGTATCTGATAGTGCAGTACAGTGACCCTCACCTATCACTCCACAACCAACCAAAAATAGGTACATGGGAATTGTAATTCAGAACATTCTCTCTGGTATCCTACAACTTTCAAAAATGTCACATCTCTGTAGACGCAGTAGAGGGAAAGAAAGCTCAATGACAGTGGCTGGAAAACCACCCTTTGCTCTCTTTTCAGTTCTCAACTATGATTCACACAGCCAAGGAGGAAGCTGGGTATTTTCCAAATGCAAAAAGGCACCAACCACAGGTGCTTAACAGACCTTCCTTACCTTTCTTACCAGAGTATTGGGTAACTTTCTGATCTTCTCCACCTGATCTGGATTAACACCCAGCTCACAGCAACTCACTCTGAGCAATTCTTGATAGGTGAGCTCCTGTCGGTCCAGTTCAATTTCAATGAAATCATTTTCTCGAAGAGATGGGTTCTGAATCCTCACCTTGAGTACCAGCTCTAAAAAAAAAATAGAGAGAGAGATGTTTACGGAGGAGGCCTGCACCATCAGCCCATGTAATTTAAGATCTTCCCCAGAAGACGGTTCTACATAACTACGTCCAGTGCCAAAGGCCTGCACCACCCCATGAGAGAAGCCAGCCCTGTTGGCAGGGTCAACTCAGCCCCACTACCGGCTCAGGCGCCACTCTCCTGTGCTGCCTGCCCTACATGGAAGACTGCAGTTCACAAAGCAAAAGGGGGGAGCGTTGCGGGGGGAGACAACCATCCAGTGTGCAGAAGGACAATTTACTTTTCCTTCTGGAGCATAGGAGGTGAAGGTGTACAGATGGCTTTGGGTATCAAACCACACAGGAGCAGGGCAGGGGAAGAGAGCTGAAAGGAAGGCACAGGCAGGGTATGGGAAAGGAGTGACTCTAAAAGGACTTAATACCTGTGAATATAAAGGTATCTATGAATGACGACATTCCTTGCAACAAACACAGTAAGACAGCGGAAAGATAAGCTACTAATAAGAAAGACCATCTGGGGTGCCTGGGTGGCTCAGTGGGTTAAAGCCTCTGCCTTCAGCTCAGGTCATGATCCCAGGGTCCTGGAATCTAGCCCCGCATCCGGCTCTCTGCTTGGCGGGGAACCTGCTTCACTTCCTGTCTCTCTTTCTGCGTGCCTCTCTGCCTACTTGTGATCTCTATCAAATAAATAAATAAAATCTTAAAAAAAAAAAAAAAGAAAGAAAGAAGGACAGTCTAACTGTGATCTGAATGCAGTATACCTCAGCATGGAAAGAATCTGGGCTTGGGAGTGAATAAGCACTATTATTCAAGGGTCTGGGATCTAAGCCCTCCGTCCCTAAATTCTGAGCCTGGCTGCCAAGATGGTCCACGCCAAGCACCTACATGGGTCTGTGGGTTCTGCTTTGCTCTTTACATATGACTCCCTCATGGCAGCCCTAGGCCACGCCTATCAGCACGTGAATATACTTCTTTCCTAGCTCTGTTCTCCGTGTAGACCTAGAAGGCATGACACAGCTGGAGTCTAAGTACACCCCGTGCGCACAGCCTCATGTCTGAATACCACTCTCCGCCAGAAGGAACCAGGGTTCCTTGGAGAAACGGCTGCCTCTGGGGCTGGGGTGGAGAAAATTACACTGGAAGCCTGGACCTTCTTGCCACACCAGAAAGGACACACTCCAAGAATGATGGGACATGTCCACGCAACACGAGAACTGGCTTGAAGGGGTTCCCTCTGGACAGATTTGGTGTAATTTGAACATCAAGACAGTGCTAGTAATGAATTATAACCTAATGTAAAGAAACTACAAGTTCATACTGAAATAAAATACGGAGGCGAAGGGAAGGTCCTTCTTTGCAGTAGAATAGCGACTCGTATGTAGAGAAAGATGATAGGGGATCATATTACACAATACCGGGCCCGGATTCTTCAAAAATACCGAGGGCCAAAATGACAGAGAAAGGCTGAGAAACCTTCTAAGTGAAAGGAAAATGGAGCAACAGGATAACTAAATGCAACGGGTGACTCTGGGTAGGGGGCAGGGGGCAGGGGGCAGAGGTGGAGGGAGAGCGCAGAGCCGCCAGAGGGCTCGGTGGAGATAACCAACAACATCTGAATACGGCCTGGATTAGAGAAAGGTAATGTGGCAAGGTTCCATTTCCTGAATTCCATCACTGGATGCTGCTTGTGCAAGAGACCACCCTTGTTCTTGGAAAATACACACTTAACTATTTCAAGATAAACAATTTGTGAATCTGGGTAAAGAGAGCTCCTTAAACTAGTCTTGCAAAATTTCTGCAACTCTGCCATGAGATTCTCAATACCTACATAAATCTCACCCCCTTCCACCCTCCTGCCCCCAACGGAGAAGTGCATCACCAGACCTCTGGACACGGGCTGGCCCGCAGCGATGGCTGCTTCCTGCTGCAGGCTTACCTTGCATATTAAATGGAAATGCCCCCGTGAAGAAGAACGGCTGGAATGCTGGCGTCGGGCCTGCATATGTCCCATTTTGAGGCTCCAGAGACACTGGTGGCTTGGAAGGGACAGAAGAGAACAGCGAGCGGCTCTGACTCACTGGTGGCTGACAGACAGGACCCGGTTTTGTGCTTTCTGGTGTTCTGAGTATGGCAGAGGGGGCAGACATGTCCCGGTTCTGAACCAGTGCCAAAGAGGTGTGGTCCCGTGGAAAGGCCCCGGCCAGGGGAGGCTCCCCCGTGGGGAGCAGTGGAGGAGAGCCATCTGCAGCGGGCGACGCCGGCGGTGTGGAGGGACCCCCGTTCTGTAGCTGGCCTGGATCCTCTGCCGCAGGGGTGTAGATGAAAGGGAAGGCTGGGTTGGCCAAATAGTTGGGAACAAAGGGCAGTTCTGACTCCTTCTTCAGCTGCGGGAGGCTGTCAGCACCATCATCTTCTTCCACTTACAAAGAAGAAAATGCGTAACATTTACACAGCCCTTTAAAAATCACCAGGGAAGGAGTGTCTTGGGAAAGCTAGTGGTATGTGACATCTTTTGTTCAATGTTTACCACCTCTTCAAATCAGAAGAGAAAAAAAGCGTTTCATCAGGTTTATGATCGCCATTTTTATCACCTTAAATTTTACAGATTAAAAAAATAAAACCTGGTAGCACCGACTTGTCTGGAAACCACACAGAATTGCTATCTTGGCACGGTAATATTACCTTTGCTTTTAAAAACAGATTTGTGGTTTGAGTGGCATCAGGATCGCGGCCAACACCACTGTGAGTCTTAAATTAGTTTGACAAAATCAGAGGTTGCCCCCAACAGAGACTCACCTCCCATGATCTTCCTGATTTCTCTCCTTGATGTCAATTGTACTGGCATTTCTCCTTTTGTCGTAAGAATCTCTTTGTCAGCTCCTGATTGTAGTAAGTAGGAGACCACCTGACCGTGATTGCGCTTACATGCCCAGTGTAAACAGGTCCTGTCCCAAGGAAAGGGAAAAGAGTGAGTTAAAAGGCGAGAGGTGACTCGGAATTTCAAATCACATGTGCTAGTCAAGAAATAAATGCAAGCCCAATAAAGAGTTCAGATAGAACCAGGAAACCAGGCTGGGAACCTCAACCTTTCTTTCCAGAAAGCAGGTGCTTGAAATTTATTTCTAAATTTCATTCTGGGCCCTTGGGAAAAACCAATTTATCCTAGCAGCTTTCATGTCAATGGCTTCCACAAGGCTGGCTGGCCAGCGAACCCTGATGGTACTGCTGAGTGGTCTTCCACCAGAGACGCTCATTAGACTATCCCAGTCTCTTTACAATGTTTTTATAGGGCCACATTCCTTTTTAGGGACAATGGCAACTTGCTTCATATGCACCAAATGACCCATGAAGATTAAATATTATCAGGCTAATAATCATCTACAGCTTGCTCTGCTGCTAAAATTATTATTGCTACAGTAGATATTCCCAGCCGAATCTCGGTTGCTCACTCTTTTCCTTTTCCTTTTCTTTCCTTCACACACACACACACACACACACACACGCGGTTCTGAAATTTCCATTTCTGAAAAAGTTGGCTTCTCTAGTTCTCTCCAGAAGACTCATCTGCTTAAACGTACAGCACCGCACTCAGACTTTAATTCCTACGGCATTTAAAAAATGTACATCAACGACCAAAATTTTGAAGAACAAACTCTTCTGGGGTGCCTGGGTGGTTCAGTGGGTTAAGCCTCTGCCTTCAGCTCAGGTCATGATGTCAGGGTCCCAGGATCAAGCCCAGAATCAGGCTCTCTGCTCAGCAGGGAGTCTGCTTCCCCCTCTCTCTG
The DNA here is from genome assembly GCF_020171115.1 of Neogale vison. NCBI lineage: Eukaryota > Metazoa > Chordata > Mammalia > Carnivora > Mustelidae > Neogale > Neogale vison. The sequence continues at coordinate 45,208,631 of NC_058095.1, read as the reverse complement.
CCTGCTTCTCTGCCTAATTGGGATCTGTCTCTATCAAATAAATAAATAAAATCTTTTTAAAGATTAAAAAAGAAGAAGAAGAAAAAAGAACCAACTCTTCTAACATATTAGACTCATTTAAGTAAAACTAATTATTTACTATTGTACACATAGGAAGGGTTTATGCTTACTCTGAAGGGCTATTAACACTGCACAGAAATATAATTAGCATGCCAGTTAAAAATGCCATCTTAACAGAAATGAAAGGACTCAAAGTTACTAAATTCATCCCCAGTTGCCAAAAGCTGAATGATATTAAAGAAGAAAAATATTTTTCCCCTCTGTTCTGAAATGTCCTCACTCACCAATTCTCTAATTGAACAGAGGTAAGTATCTTCAGAGCTTATAGCCAAATAAGCCAATATGGTAAAGAACAGAACAATATGTTCAGTAGTGAGGGGCAGGTCACTAACCTGGAAGTTTAACTATCCAGACAGTTCCTTGGGTTCCAGGGAGACATTGGATTTGCCCTGGCCTCCTAAACATTTCTGACTTACAGAAAGCCAGCCACTCCACTGATATTTCAGAGTGATATCCTACGCTATTATTCATTAGAATTAGATTATCTGGGTACCTTTAAGATATACTCTATGAAGAAAAGATTGCCATTTGGGGAGAAATAAGGGAAGAGGCTTGATCTCAGCATCTGAAATATAAGCTCATCAAGACAAGAAAGTGTCTGCTTGGACATCCAGGTACTTCACCACTGAACACATGAACCAAGAACAAGGTGGACACTGCTCCGAGTGGAAGGAGCCAATACATCCTTGACCATGGGCAAACTGCAGCTGAGTGAGTGAGTGTGTGTGTGTGTGTGTGCATATGTATCTCTGGCACAGGCTTGAAGAGTGAATAATGATAATAAGCGACCATTCAAAAATGAATGGAGCATGAGGAGAAAAATACATTCCCTTTTGGAAATAAACTACTCACTTGCTGGTAGTAAATCACTTGTCCATGACAAGCTTGAGACTGAAGAAACTAATTTACTGCCAGTGGGTCTGAGACCCTCTGGGAAAACCAACTAACTAAAGCATCACCATGTAAAGTGGGGTTCAGTCAATGTGGCATGATTCCCCACAACCCCATGCCCTGAGTGATCATTTACAGTCCAGACTTGCGTGGCTCTGGGCAGCCATAACTCAGCCAGGGAGCACTTTCAACTTTTTCAGGAGCCATTATACTTGTTCCTTAAGGCCAAGGGGTTATGCACACCCTTGAATTACAACTGCTGTGGGAACCCGCTCTCTGAACTTCAACTCTTTCAGCTTTAAATTTGCAGTCAGACTATCCGGTTAGTCCAGGGAAAGTATTTCAGACCAGAGGCACTGGCCATCATTCATCGGTGCTGAAATTGTGGTTATTGAGCAACTACAAATTGAAAGCAGTTACCATTCTGCTTTTCTATGCTAGAGGCCATGTTTTTTGAGGGTAACCTTTATATCCCATTACTCAGCACACTGCTTAATAAGAAGAAAACAACAGTTAACACAGATATAATGCTTTTTACACGGAGGACACTGTTCTAAAGGCTTCACATCTATTAACTCATTCGATCTCTGAACAACCCCCCGAGTTAAGTGCTGTTATCAACATTCCCCTCATTTTCCAAGAGAGGAAACAGAGGTAGTCAGCAAATAAGGGAGCTGAACAGTACCCTAGGTGGTGATTAAGCTTTACAGGGACGATAAAACAAAGGAAGGGACTAGGGAGTGCCAGAGGCAGGGGAGGGGGCATGGTGCCATTTTAAATCAAGCGCCGAGGAGAGGCTCACCAAGGTGACATCTGCACTGATACCTAAAGGAGATGAGGGAACAAAAGAATTTTAGACTTAGAGGGAAGAAAAAACACAAAGGCCTTGAATCAGGGCCAAGCCCGGTGTTCTGGGAAAAGCTGGGGGGCAGGGGAGCAGAATGAGGGAAGCAAGGGTCAAATTCAGAGATGAGGCATAGAGGTAAGGAGGGAGGACAGTGCAGACAGGAGGCGGAAACTCTAGGACTGCAGGCTTTTACTCAGAGTGGGATGGCAGCCATGAGAGGGTTCTGAGCAGAGGGAAACAATTCGACTTACAACTTACGTTTTAAGTCAGGCTCCCTCTGGCTGCTGTGCTGAGAAGACTGCAGGGAATTAAGGGTAGACGCAAGGAAATGAGTTGGGGGGCGGCCGCGAGAATCTGGGCAACAGGATGATGGCGGCTGTGTACTAGAGGTGTAGAGGTAGAGCTAGTGAGAAGCGGTCCAATTCTGACCACAGCTGTAGGTAAAGCTGGCAGAATTAGCCAACTGCCCGGATGTGGAATATGAGGGAAAGACAGGAAGCAAGAAGGGCACCGAGAGCTCTGGCCCAAGCACCTCAGACACCAAGATGAGCTGGGGTGGTAGGGGGAGTCAGGAATGCAACCTTGAACCTCCAACATGAGGTGCCTAACAGACATCTTCCCCGATGGATGAGGCGCTTCCTCAAATTCAATTTACATATACTGAGCACCTCCTATGGGGCAGGCATCATGATTAGGAAAGTAGGGTCTGGAGTCAGATGCTGGCTTCCTTTCTAGTAAATTCTATGACCTTGGGGGAAATTACTTAATCGTGCTGGGCCTCAGTTTCCTCATCTGTAAAATGGAGAGAGTAACATCTACGTTCTTGAGTAGCTGTGAATGAGATAATGAGGCAAAGCTCTCAGAGCCTTGTTTATGTCACAAACTCAGTAAATGTTAGTGATTCCTACGATGCTTCCTCCCCTTCAGTGGTCACAACACTCTTCTCAGACAGCTGGAAAATGAAGTGACTCAGGCAAGGTTGTATTAGCTAAAGCAGGAAAGGGAGAAGAACCTGCGGGAAAGACCAGGCTCCTTCTTCTACACAACACTGCCTCCCACTGCCAAAACAGTGAGTCACAGCTTGCGAACCACAGAGCCACAGAAAAGGTACACACAGAACAGCAGGCTTGTTTGCAAACACTTTTAAAGAAAACAAAACACAATGAAAATAGCTAATGTTTCCTGGCCTTCTGGTGGGCTATCCCGGCTGTTCTCCTTAGGAGGTAGGTAATTTTGTGAGGGAGTCGGGAGACAATGGTTGTGGTCCCTGCTATCTTATTAATAGATGTGTGACCTAGGGCAGGTTATTTTCTGCGGTTGGACTCAACCACCCATCTCTAATGTCCCTCTCAGTTCCAAACTGTATGATTCCACTTTAAAAAAACAAAGCCTTGGGGTGCCTGGGTGGCTCAGTGGGTTAAGCCTCTGCCTTTGGCTGGGGTCATGATCTCAGGGTCCTGGGACTGAGCCCCCGCATTGGGCTCTCTGTTCAGCGGGGAGCCTGCTTCCCCACCTCTCTCTCAGCCTGCTTGTGATCTCTGTCTGTATATATATAATACATATTATATATACATACAGACATATATAAATAAAATCTTAGAAAAAAAATAAAGCCTTAAAAAAATAAAAAATAGTCTTTCCAAGCTCACTTTAACTCTAAGCTAGCAAAACAGGCTGGTTAAGCGATACTTGGATCAAATAAAAATTTAAAATTTAAGTGTGAAGAGGACGGAATGACACCACACTCGGGAACTTAACACTAAAAATTTGACCAGCACATCCTAAAATGACACTCTTTTTAGACTGGGAAGCACTCAGTCTACAGGCAGCCATCTAGAGTCTTGATTCAAATTCTGTATTTAAGATTGTCATTAAATAAAGCTAAACACTCCATGGGATAAACGAGTAAGTCTTCCATCAACAGGCAGCCGTAGGCAGCAGCAAACCTCTGGTGCAGTGAGACAACAGAGACACAGAATAGTGATGCAAGTGATTGGGGTTTTTGTTTTTGTTTTTCCGGTCTTGGGAAAAGAAATCGTGCTCATTTATAAGATTCGTATTTGTTCGGTTGCTTATGCGTTTTTGCTCTGAACAGGTGTGTTCTCCAGAAACTCCCAGGGCAAAATAATTCAACACTCGAACCGGGGTGAGCTCTACAGGAGCGTGCGAATCATTGGAATCCTGGCCGCCCGGGTTCCGGCCCAGCGAGCCAGGGGAGCGCGGGTGGGGTGCGGGGCTCGGCGGGGCGTGGGGGGAGGGGCGGGCAGGGCTCGGGTGGGCGCTGCCCCGGGAGGACCACGTGGGCGTGGATTGGGGCAGGCCGCGCTCCCCACCGCACCGCGCAGGTCCGGGGGCCCGGGCCGGCCTCGCGAGCGCCGGGCCTTAAAGGCCCCGGCGCCGGGCCACGCCTTGATGGGCGTCCGCGGGCAGCGCCGGGCCTCGGTCGCCCGCCCAGCGCCCCGGGCCCCGGCCGGCTGCTCCGACCTAGGCCTCCCCCGCTCCCCACTTACCAGCCGTTGACCTCATTTTGGGAGTTCACATCCACCCCGCTCTCCACCAGTTTCTGCACCTCCCGAATGTCCCCCAAGGCCGCGGCCTCCCGCAGCCTCTCCTGCTGCTCCTTCTGCTCTAAGAGAGCGCTCATCTTCCCCCTCCGGCCCAAGCCCCCGCCCGCCCCGCCCCGGGCCCGTCAGCGCCGCCGCCGCCGCGGCCCGCTCCCCGCCATGGGGAGAGCGCGGGGCTCGCCCGCCCTGCTCGCGCCCGGCCCGGGGCTGCTGCTCCCGCCCGCCGCCGCCCGCAGCTCCCCGGGCTGCTCCCGGCCAGCCACAGGCCCTAGCCTCCGCCCCGGCCGCGCCTCCCGCGGGCCGACTGCGGGGGACCCTATTCGGAGTGACAACCCTGACCCAGATAATTTCCGTTCCTACCCTCGGCCCGGGCGCCGGGCTGGCTGTTTATGTAACCGCTGCACAACATTACCCGCCGTGATTCATGGGCTATTTTTAGACCTCCCCGCCCCGCTGCTTCAGGGGAGGAGGACAGACACAGGGAAAGGGAAGAAAGCATAGCTGAGAGCCAGAAAAGCCTTATCCTCTGGCGCAGGCTGTTTACCAGGCATCAAAAATAATTGGTGTTTCTTCGCCGCCACCCCCCAAGTCTGTTTGGTTCTTTTTCCTTATCTGAGCCAACGCCTGCCCAGCAGGACGTGGAAACGGGCTGAAAACGATCCTACTATTATAGGCCCATAATTGCAGACGTAGATTGCGCTGTTCTTTCTTCGCCCGACAGGGCTTGGGACCATCCGGTTTGACTATTTCTTTCAATCGCTGCTGTTTTCCATCTCGTTTTAGGCAGAGATTTCTTCTAACTTGGCTTGCAGGGAAAATATTTATATTGTGCCCGGAGTCTCTAAACTGTAATTTATTACCGCTTATAAATCATGATTAATTACTCTCCATGAAGGCCATGTAAGGATAAAAGAGAGCGAGGAAGGCTCTCATTTTTTTATCCTGGCCCTGATGCCGGGATCTCTGGGGAGAGCTGGGGTGTGTGTCCGCGCAGCATTTTGCCTGACTCCTGCCTGATCAATGCAACGAGGCTCAGAGCCTGGGTTGGCACTGGTTTACTACCCAGTGGGAGAAACACAGAACACGGTTTTGCTGAGCCCAGGTGCCTCGGAGAGATCTTCCAAAGCGGCACGGGTCAGAACCGAGCAAATGGGGTCAGGAAGATTAAGGAAATAACCCTGTGGTGAAAAGGAGAAAGGCCTGAACAAAGAGAGGAGATGAAATGGAAAGAGACAAATGTAGGCACAGAGTTTTCATTTCCCTCTCTTGGGGCTGCCCAGGGTCTGCACAGCAAGCATTTTTCTTGCTACTGTTTGAGAAAAAGCCATGTCTGTCGGCTTATTATGACACAGTAATTCACACAGCACTCAGCGCACACCAGGCGTTGCTGATTATAAACTGACTGCTCACTTCAATTGACCCCCCGGGCAAATTGGAGTCCAGTTTGAGCTTACATTTTTTATTTGTCCCCCAATTTAAATTTTAATTCTCAGATCCAGCATGATACTCCATCTGAAGCTGACGTGCGCAGCACTGGAATTGGGTCTTTTTTAAAAAAATATTTTATTTATTTATTTGACAGAGAGAGATCACAAGTAGGCATAGAGGCAGGCAGAGAGAGAGGGGAAGCAGGCTTCCTGCTGAGCAGAGAGCCAGATTAGGGTGGAGGGGGCTCAATCCCAGGACCTTGAGACCATGACCTGAGCCCGAGGCAGTGGGTTACACTGAGCCACCCAGGCACCCCAAATCGGGTCCTTTAAACATCATTTGAGTGACATGAGCGTAGGTAGTGGCCTCTTTTTTTTTAAAAGCAGTTTAAAAAAATGGGTAGTGACTGCGCCACAGTCGGTGAATCCTTCCTTAAAAGGATTATAGCACGTGCCCTACAACAACTGTTAAATCAGTGGCTATTAATACCTTCTTAACATCAACCTCTGCTCATCTTTGACTTCAATCTTCTCCTTGTTATCCTCACATTAAAAAAAAGAATAGAGAAGAAAAAAAACAACTTAGTCCACTAACAAAAATCTCTGGCCATAACTGAATGCGACCCGATGGCTCTTCTTTCGCCTCCCTGCTTATACTTTGTCTCTAACTCACTGGGTGTATTAAGCGCGCATTGTTTGCCAGGCACTATTCTGGTCACCAAAGGTGATGCTGCAAACAAATCAAGAATCCCTGATTTCAAAGAAAAGAGTCTGGCAGGGGAGATGAGACCAACCACGGAATGTGGTAAGTCTTACAATAGAAGCCGTAGGGCACCCGGCTTCGGATTTTGTGAGCATGAAGGTTAAAAGCAGACTGCACAGATTTGCCTCCCAGCCTTTGCCACTCATATAATCTTAGATGCGTTACTTAACCTTTCTGTGCCTCAAGTTGTGCATCCGCAAAACAGAGGGGGTAATAATAGCACCTACTTTGCAGGACTGTTCTACGGACTGGATGAATGTCTAAAGTCTGGACATCGGAAAGGCTGAGGAGATCCTAGGTATGTGGAAGGAAAGTCGAGTCAAGGATGAGCCCCTGATAGGATAGGAAGGCAGCGGTGGTCAGGAAAGGATAACACTCAGGTTTCCGGCTGGGGAGATAGTGGTGCCGTTTACAGGGATTTGAGTCAAAGAAGAAAGAAAAGGTTTCAGGTATGGGGATGGTTGACGTCTGAATCTGCTGAGTTGAGCCTTCGGAAGAGCTCTCATTACTGCTTCTACTAACATTTATTCATTTCCAGGCACTACTCTAAGCGTTGTACTTGGATGATCTCATTTGATTCTCACAGCAAACCCATAAGGTAAAACCCTCATTACTGTCTGAGGCACAGAGGGGTAAGTAACTTGCCCAACATCATATCGCTTAGGCAATGATAGAGCAAGGCTTTGAACTTAAGCAGCTTGACTCCAGAGCCCATGCTTTCTTTTCTGATTTTCATGTAAGAAGAGATGCCCGCAAAGAGTTGTGTATATGGGTGTGGCATTTGGAAAGGAGTTCTGGGCTGGTGACTGAGATTTGATAGTCTGTCAGTAAAAGGTGCTAGCTGAAGTCATGGGAATAGCAGGGATAGCCCCAACGGAGTGTGTTGAGTATTGAGAGAAGATGCCAAATACAGAACCCTCAAAACAACCAATGTTTTAATGATGGACAGAAGAGAAATCCACAAATGAGATTGAAGGGGAGCCACTGGAATTGTACGAGGAAAAGCAAAGGAATGGGAAAGTTTGGAGAAAAGCGCAGAGTCAAATGCTGCAGAAAGGACAAGAAAGGACTGAAAAGTGTAGAATGGATGTAGCCACAAGGTGGTGGTGCTGGGGACCTTGGAGAAGGAAGTTGCTGTGGAGCTTAAGCGATGGCGGCCAGACTGTCATGGGGTTAGGAGAGAATACAAGTCACCTCCTGTGTATTAATATACTGTGTGGGAATCTGGGAGTACAGGGATGAATAAGAAATGGCATATGACTGACAATAACTTTCATTTTATTTATTTAAAAAAAAATTTTTTTTAAGATTTTATTTATTTATTTGACAGAGAGATCACAAGTAGGTAGAGAGGCAGGCAGAGAGAGAGAGAGGGAAGCAGGCTCCCTGCTGAGCAGAGATTCCCAATGTGGGACTCGATCCCAGCACCCTGAGATCATGACCTGAGCCGAAGGCAGCGGCTTAACCCACTGAGCCACACAGGCATCCCAATTCTTTTTTTTTTTTTTAATTAGAGAGAGAGAGAAAACAAACGATGGGAGGGACAGAGAGAGCAAGAAGCAGGCTCCCAGCCAAGCAGGAAGCCCGACCATGTGACTCGATCCCAGGATGCTCATGACCCAAGTCAAAGGCAGACACTCAACCAACTAACTGAGCCACCCAGGTGCCCCTATTTATTTATTTTTAAAGATTTTATTTATTTATTTGGAGAAAGAGAGAGCGAGAGCATGCATGAGAAAGAGCACAAGAGAGAGAAAATGAGCAGTGGGGACGAGGGCAGAGGGAGAGAAAGAAGCAGACTCTTCCCTGAGTAAGGAGCCTGATGCAGGGCTTGATCCCAGGACCCAGGGATCATGACCTGAGCCAAAGGCAGACACTTAACCAACTGAGCCAACCAGGCACCCAGGAACTTTCATTTTAAATGAAGGGAAAGACTCATATTTACAAAATTGTGCATGTTTGTTTAAGGTACAATTGTGGTACAGAGAGAGGGTAATCAGTTGTGTGTGGCCAGTGGGCAGTGAGGGTCCAGGTTGGCTTTATAGAGCTGGTGATTCTTGAGGTGGGGGTGGTCTTTGCTGGAGTGAGGGAAGAACACTGCATGCCTGGAGTAGTGGGACATAGTGTAATGTAGTAGGAAACTGGGGATTAGAGGGTGTCAGGGACCAGTAGCAGATGAAGTTAGAGAGGCAGGTCAGATTGTGGGTAACTTTGTCATTTTTTTATTTTATTTTTTAAAAGATTTTATTTATTTATTTATTTGACAGAGAGAGAGACCGTGAGAGGGAGGGAATACAAGCAGGGGAAGTGGGAGAGAAGCAGGCTTCCCGCTGAGTGAAGAGCCCAATGTGGGGATGTGGGGCTCGATCCCAGGACCCCAGGATCATGACCTGAGCCAGAGGCAGACGCTTAATGACTGAGTCACCGAGGCGCCCCTGGTTTTTTAATTTTAGAGTGAGGGGTGATGGGCAGCCATTGAAGGGTTTCAAGCAGGAAAGAGACACTGCCAGATTTACATTTATCAAGCTGGTTGATCAAGGCAGCCAAGCAGATGGAGGACGGCGTAATGGGGGCCATGCTGGAAACTGGGAAGTAGTTAGGAGACCTGTAGTACCTATGGTTTGTTTCTTTTCTGTATTAGCTTGCTAGAGCTGCCATAACGAAATACCATAGACTGGGTGGTTTAAACAACAGAAATTTATTTTCTTACAGTTCTGTAGGCAAAAAGTCCACGATCAAGGTTTCATCAGTTTTGGTTTTTCCTGAGGCCTCTCCTTGGCTTGCAGATGTCTGTCTTCCCTCTGTGTATGAGCTTCCTTGGTGTCTCTTTGTGTGTTCAAATCTCCTTTTCTTAGAAGGACACCAGTAATATCTGATTTTTTTTAAGTAGGCTCTACGCTCTGATTATTATTTTTTTTTAAAGATTTTTTATTTATTTGTCAGAGAGAGAGAGGAAGAGAGCGAGCACAGGCAGACAGAATGGCAGGCAGAGGCAGAGGGAGAAGCAGACTCCCCGCTGAGCAAGGAGCCCAATGTGGGACTCGATCCCAGGAGGCTGGGATCATGACCTGAGCCGAAGGCAGCTGCTCAACCAACTGAGCCACCCAGGCGTCCCTCTATGCTCTGATTAGACTTGAGATTAAGATCTGAGCTGAGATCAAGAATTGGATGCTTAACCAACTGAGACACACAGGTGATTAATCACCTCTTTTAAAGGCCCTATCTCCAAATATAGTCACATTCTGAGATACTGGGGATTAGAATTTCAACATATGAATTTGAGGGGGGAGGGGACACAATTCAGTCCATTAATATTTTCCATTAGTAACATGTAAGGAATGGGGTCTGGAGATCCCTGCCTGATAAGATCGAGTCGCTTCCCTTCTCATCATTGGGAAACAACAAACTCATATAATCTGTGTTAACAGTAAATTGGATATTATGATGTTAATAAAGACTACTTTTATTTCTGAGTCTCTGATGTCCAGCAGAGTGTGAAACAGATGATACTGGTGCTCACTGAATTAATGTAGGAGAGACGAATGAATCTGTTATCTGTTATCTGCACTTGTAAGACACATGGAATTGTGTCTGCTCTTAGAATCTAGGGAAAGGAGAGTTGTAGTGTTAAGACTTACTGAGGGTGTGACTGGATAAGATCCAAAGGCCTTTAGTATTTTCATTTACATTTCATTTCAAGTCACTGTTCCATTTTGTCTGTCTTCCGTTGATCAGGAGTTCCCTGGGAAAGGGTCTTACACAACTGTCTGAGCATTCCTAGCCACTAATCCAATTCCTGGCCCAGAGCACGCTCCTGGCATGGAGCACGTGATACCAGTGAAGTTTGTGGAATGAATGAGGGAATTAGATTTAAAAGTTTTAGTGAGTAGAAGCTGTAACTTTGCATCCAGCTTTTATAGCTCTTGGCGGTTCAAGCGTATAATTTTTTTCCCTTTTTAGTAGTATAGTGGCACTGGTGAACCTTTAAAAAAATGCTTCATTGAGCAAAGAGTAGTCTAGCCATCAGCTGAGAACTCCTCCATCTCACTGCTATATCAACAAACTGATAGGGCTTTTTCTCTTTCTCCTGTGGAGAGAGGTCCTTTCTTGTAGCAATGGCCAATAGCTACAAGTATGCCCTGAAGCCTGTATCACCGTTATCTTCTTCTTCTTCTTCTTTTTAAATTTTTGCTTCTTTAAAACATAAAGCTTGGGGTGCCTGGATGGCTCAGTCAGTTAAGTGTCTGCCTTTGGCTCAGCCCATGATCTTGGGGTCCTGGGATCAAGCCCCAAATCAGGATCCCTTCCCTGTAAGAGTCTGCTTCCCCTTCTCCCTCTGCTGCTCCCCTGATCGTCTGCTCATACTCTCTTCCTCTTGTTCTCAAATAAATAAAATCTTAAATAATAATACTAAAGCTTGGTTACCCTATGTTCTCCTTGGGAGCTTGTTTGGAGGTTCTAACTGGGGAGCACAGCTACTTGTATAACCTTGACCAAAGCAAGGTCCTTCTCTATCAGGGAAGGTCGTCCTCTTTTTTTTTCTCAAGATTTTATTTCTTTATTTGACAGACAGAGATCACAAGTGGCAGAGAGGCAGGCAGAAAGAGAGAGGAGGAAGCAGGCTCTTCTTGGAGCAGAGAGCCTGATGTGGGGCTTGATCCCAGGACCCTGGGATCATGACGTGAGCCAAAGGCAGAGGCTTTAACCCACTGAGCCACCCAGGTGCCCCAAGGTTGTCCTCTTGAACCAAATACCTAACTTCAGGGTTGGGGGGAGGTGGGTGCCCATGGAGTGGTAAGTGTGGTAGGGGACATCTGCTTAGCCAGCCAGATTAGCTGAATCAACCCTGGTGCTCAATGGGGTGACAGATGTCACGGTCAGATCACCCTCACATCCTTCTTTTTTTTTTTTTTTTTTTGAAGATTTTATTTGTTTATTTGACAGACAGAGATCACAAGTAGATGGAGAGGCAGGCAGAGAGAGAAAGAGAGAGGGAAGCAGGCTCCCTGCTGAGCAGAGAGCCTGATGCGGGACTCGATCCCAGGACCCTGAGATCATGACCTGAGCCGAAGGCAGCGGCTTAACCCACTGAGCCACCCAGGTTCCCCACATCCTTCTTTTTTAAGTTTGAAGATCTAATCGGCTTTATTAAATGATTCATGAATTGGGCAGCATCCCATCTGGCTGACAGAGATGAAGTCTGCTACCACCTTCTTAAAAACTTAACTTTTGGGGCCCCTGGCTTGCTCAGTTGGAAAAACATGTGACTCTTGATCTTAGGGTTGTGCGTTCAAGCCCCACACTGGGTGTAGAGATTCTTTATTTATGTTTTTTAAAATAATTTATTTATTTATTTGAAGAGGGATCACAAGTAGGCAGAGAGAGAGGAGGAAGCAGGCTCCCTGCCGAGCAGAGAGTCCGACACAGGGCTCGATCCCAGGACCCTGGGATCATGACCTGAGCCGAAGGCAGAGGCTTTAACCCACTGAGCCACCCAGGTGCCCCTAGAGTCTTTAAATAAAAACAAAACAAACAAACAAACAAACAAAAAAGAACTTAACAACCTTTATCTCCCACCTCTTCCTCTGATGTTAAACATATCCTAATTTCCCATGTTAAAAAAGCATCCCTTGACCCATACCTCCTTTTTCCCCTGATCATTATAACAGCTAATGATTAAAGGAACTTAAAATGTGTTGGGCCTGTTCTACATGTCTTGTGTTGTATCAATCCGTTTAACCTTCACAATAATATCCTGTGTATAGGGGACTATAGAAAAAAAACCCCAAAATTTAACTAAAAAATTTGAAGATCTAATTGGCTGTATGACAAGGATTCATGAATGGGAAGCATCCTATCCAGCAAGTAGACAGGCGCTCTGAAGAGCTGTACAGAATGGAAGGATTTTATAGGTAGAAGGACCCTGGACAAGGAAGGAAGAGTGGATTGTTTCAGGCAAAGTTACCTTCCTGTGGGGAGGGTCTTATCATGACCTCACTAGAACTGAGCAGAAGATTTCAGATTTATTGGTTTAAATTCTAATTACTTTAGAGGCTAAAACTGCAATTAGGTCACATATTAAAACACACAATTAGGTCACACTTAATCAACAGTGACTCCGATTTGAGCCTGTTAACTCTTTTTAACAGGACCGTTACCATAAATCCCATTTTTCGGATGGGGAAAAATAAGGTACAGGGTGGCAGAGCCAGGATTACCAAACCAGGTTGATCTGGCTTTAGACTCCATCCCCTTCACTGTGATGGAGAACTTAACGCCAACTCATGTTGACAGATTTCATTTTATTTCTTCAGTGACCGTCAAACTTCAAGGGCTTACCGGGAACACAGTAAATACTCGTTGTTGAATAGACGCACTTAAAAATAAACTCGGGGGGCGTCTGGGTGGGTTGAAGCCTCTGCCTTCGGCTTGGGTCATGATCCCAGGATCCTAGGATCGAGCCCCATATCGGGCTCTCTGCTCAGCGGGGAGCCTGCTTTCTCCTCTCTCTCTCTCTGCCTGCCTCTCTGCCTACTTGTGATCTCTGTCAAATAAATAAATAAAATCTTTAAAAAAATAATAAAATAAAAATAAACTCGGGGGAGCCTGGGTGGCTCAGTGGATTAAAGCCTCTGTCTTCGGCTCATGTCATGATCCCAGGATCCTGGGATCGAGCCCCGTGTAGGGCTGTCTGCTCGGCGGTGAGCCTGCTTCCTCCTCTCTCTCTGCCTACTTGTGATCTCTCTCTCTGTCCAATAAATAAAATCTTAAAAAAATTCGATTAATTCGAGTGATTAAAAAAAAAAAAACCGAAAAACTCCTCACTCTGGTTGACTTTGTAGAAACCGTGTTCTCTCTCTTTCTCCCTGCTTGATTTCCCACCCAGTGAATCAGGGGAATTGGGGTGGGAGGACAGCTGTGTAAAGGAGGAGGCGAGCGCAAGTGACTAGGAACAGGAGGTCGGAACCCGGAATTGGGAGGGCAGATCTTCAGCCTCCTCCGCTGGAAGATGGTACCGACTGCACCCCGTGGTGCGAAGGGTTCATTTTCCGAGCGGAGTCCAAGGTTCCACACGGCGGCTCCCAGTGAAAGAGCTCGGGGAAGACCCGAGCCTGGGGAGGCAGACATGCAGCGTTACGAAGCCGCGTGGCCCTTAGTTCTGCCGGGCACGGAGTAGGGCGCTGCTATCCGCAGAAGCGGAATCCGAGCCCTGTTTCGTCAAGCCCCGCCCCCGGGGCGCCGGAAGCGGACTCGTCCACACCTCCCAGATCTGGGCGTGTCCCCGCGGGCGCACGCGCGCGCACGGCATGCTGGGAAGGCGCCCGCGCGGCGGCCATTTTGTCTTATCGGCTGCTCTTTAGAGGAGGCTTTTCGGCCTGCGAGAGGGCCAAAGGGGTTGGCGACTGTGTCGCCGGCGTTTTTTTTGGCGGGTGCCAGGGCAGGTGGGAGCAGCCGCCCGAGAAAAGCACCATGATTTCGGCCGCGCAATTGTTGGATGAGTTAATGGGCCGGGACCGAAACCTCGCCCCGGACGAGAAGCGCAGCAACGTGCGGTGGGACCACGAGAGCGTAAGTCCCGCGGGCCTTGGGTCTGTGCCCGGGCGCCGTGGGGGAGGGGAGCGGCGCGGGCTGGGGCCGGTCCGGCCGTCTGCGCGATTTGGGGCGCGGGCCGCACCGGGTCGAGTGTCTGATCCTGTGGCTGCGGGGGAGGAGCCCGCCGGGGTCCGGGGATGAGGGATGATTTGTTTTTGTTGTTGTTTTAGTATCGAGGAAGTCTGAGAGGGCCCTTGGCAGAATTGAAAAGCACCTTAAAAAGGCAGGGAAACGCGGGAAAAGATTTTATTATATCTAGCGGCTCTTTGAGTTTTTAACCTTATGAGATAGAGAAGAAGGCAAATTCTCCCGTTATTTGGGTTGACCGTCGTATTTAGACCGAAATTTCTGGGGAGGGTTAGTGATAAAAATCGTGGCATTGTATTACTTCCAGAAAGGGTCCATTTCGATGCTTACGTGAGGAAATAAAATTCCAAGAGGTCATAACTTGGTAGGGTTTCCCGTGATGATTTACAGATACCGTTTGAGAGCAGCACGTTTCAGTTAAGCTAGCTCTTCTTGTAGATGGTTGTCATGTTTTTTTTCTTCACTACAAGAATCCTTTGATAAGAGTACAGGTATCTTGATGAGCCCTGAGAAACGTGTAGAATTGTTGAATCATTATCTGGTACTCCTGAAACTAATAAGACAATTATATTTGAATGAAACACAACTCATTTGGTCCTTTTTACCTTATGAATAAAGGGTAACTATAACCCTAGTTTCACAGATAAGACTTGAGAGGCCACCCAAGGTCTCTTGGCAAAGTTAAGCGGCAAAACTAAACCTAATCTTTGTAGTCCTGTTCACTCACCACAGTTCTGTCAGACTGACGTCTGTGCAGATACCCGTGCATTTCAAATGTTTTGAACATGGCAGTGTTAGGTTTATGTTAGGTCTAGAGAAGAGATGTAGATTCGAATCCTACGTTGCTTGCAATTACAGTCAAACAACGTGGTAATTTAAAGGCAGTTACTAATCAAAATAGGTATAGTTGGACAGTAGGTTTTCTAAAAAAGTTGTGTTTTGTTTTTTAATGTAGGTTTGGTCAGAGTAAAATTTCTTTTGTAATTCAGGAAAATAAGCGGTGCTAGATGAGTCCTTTCAGTATCTTAAGTAAGTGCCTAAGCTGTAGTGGGTTGTTGCTTGATTCCAAAGTATGAAGGTTAATGGTAAAATTTATTGTGTGGGGTCAAATTCACAAGTTTTGTTGTTGACTTCAAGAGAGGGGAAGCTTTTTGAAAGCCTTTCCCCACCCCCCCTTCTTTCTTTTCTGACATTGGGGTTTTTCCCCTGCTTGTTAAATAGGAAGCTGAGTAACTTCGTTGCTTGTTTTGATCCTCTTTTTTTCTAGGCATTTGTCACTGTGAAGTCCGTTTTTCTTTTATTACTTAGGGATCTTTCCATCTTGTCTTGCAAAACAAAGAACATTATGATTTAGTTGATGTGCAGATTTTGGACATAATGTATTTGGGATTAAAAAGAAAATTGCTTTTGACTGCCTGCTTATCAACTGGAACAGTCTAAAATCTGTGCCTCCTTGGTTTTGAACATATGTTGTGAAGAAACTTTGTTTTCTTGATACTATTACATTGCCACATTGCTTTGTATACCATGGGTTTATAGTTGGCAGTGGGGCGCTGGGAATTGCAGTTTAAGTCTTCTGTCATCTCAGCCCTAATCTTTGGCTTAAGGTGTTTCTCCTTTTTTTTTTTTTTTAAAATATTTTATTTATTTATTTGATAGATCGCAAGTAGGCAGAGAGGCAGGCAGAGAGAGAGGGAAGAAGCAGGCTCCCTGCTGAGCAGAGAGCTGGATGCGGGGCTTGATCCCAGGACCCTGAGATCCTGACCTAAGCGGAAGGCAGAGGCTTTAACCCACTGAGCCACCCAGGTGCCCCCTAAGGTGTTTCTCATTGATTTTAAATTCTCGGCACTGTCACCAAGATTCTTTATGCCTGAATGACAGATTTACTTCATTCCCAATCCAGGGATTTGAAAAAGTCAGATTACTGCTATTTCAGATTCATGTCTGCTGGGGTTCTGGGAGAAGGTTGTTGTTGACCTGGAACAAAGCACATGGCCTCTTCAAAATAAGACTGAATTTCTCCGGGGTAAAATAAAGCTGTGGAAGCTCGTGACATCACTTCCAGGTTATTTGAATATCTTAGGCTGTTGGTTAGTCGTGGTAAAATCCTGGGAAAAAATGGACAACCCCAACATACACTGTAAAGGTTTCAGGATCATTGAACCTGATATTTCAAATATTTTTACATTCCTCTTCTATCTGGAAATTTTTCTTTGCTACCTTTGCACTGGATGGGAAAAGCTATTTCAGCGGGGTGGAGTCCTTTTGTTTAACAATTGAAATGGAAACTTTACCTTACTGGTAAAGGTAGTTCTTGGTTGTCTGTATTTGACCAACCTGTGGGATTTGTTTTAAATGCAGATTTCTCTTCTTTGCCAGAAGAGATTCCAATCTGTAGGCCTGTGGGACGGCCCCAGAAATCTGGGTTTTCTTTAAGTGGCCTCTTACACATTCTAAAGCTTGTGAACTGTAGCTTCCTGACCCACCTGATTAGTCTTGGGTTTTTAATTGTGAGCCTATAGCCCTTGAAGCTCATTTTTAAGTGAAGTATGCATCAGTGATGTAAATTACTGACCTTTCCTTTGTTTGTAATGTTTTTTATGTAATCACTATCCCCGGTAAATCTTGGAAAGTGCTGCACTGGGGTTTTACAGCATTTCCAACTTGAAGATTGTTACCTTGATGTGAGAGAAAGTAGTTTTCAGCTCAAGTCCGATTAGTTTTAATACCATCCCAAGGATACATTCATATATCCTACTGCCTCGCCTATTAATATTTTACAATTTCTTGATGTTAGTATTTTGCAATAAGCAGTTTGTTTTCTCTGCCCCGTTAATTCTAAACAACCACAGTAATGAGGAAAGCATCTGATTTTTTAACTGCCTAGCATGAGCACCTTTCAGTTAGTGTCCACATGGGGAGATTTCAGTCTTTGCTAGAGAAGGCATGAATAGCCGTTTCCTTATCTGAATAATTTAGATTGTGGGGGATCCTCCTCCCCCAATTTATTTAGTTAAGAGAGGAGGAGGGGCTGACAGAGAAAATCTTAAGCACTTTCCACTCCCAGCGCAGAGGCTGGCATTGAACACAGCACAGAACTCCATCTCAGAACCCTAAGAGCATGGCCTGTGCTAACATCAACAGCCTGATGCTTAACTAACTAAGCCACGCAGGTGCCCACTGTTCTTTAAACTTTTTTGTGGGAGATTTTATAGTTTGATCTAAAGCTTTCATTATTTTTATATTATATAACAGGAATTTTTTAGTTAAAATTGAGGTTTTTACATGTAGATCTGAACCCAGAAATGAGATTATTTAACTGATTCTAATAATATCCAAAATGGGATTTCTTTCATAATTTATCAAACTCAAGTGTGCAACCTGTTCAGTGACGGTTTAATAATTTATGGAGGGAATTGAACTAAATGTTCTTTTCTAAAATCTTCAGAATGTTAACAGGTATTTTCACTGACACTGAAGGTTGTTTGGAAAAGAAAAGTTAAAGCTCTGTCTACACTTTTACTTGTAAACTTGGGAACCAAAAATTAGTAATTACAGTGCATGACATCTAATCTAGGTATTTTATTGGATAGTTTTAGTTTAGAGTCACCCATATGTTCTTTCTGACAGAAATGTAGGCATTTCTGGTCCTACTCCGTAGTACGTGGTAAGTGTTGGGCTTCTCCAAGCAGCAATCTGTGTGTTTGTATGTGTAGATAACTGCTGTTTCCTCCTTCTTCCCAAAATATATACAGAAGTAGAATAAATTCTCTATGTACTCACACCTAATGCAACGTTATCAGAACGTTGCCAGTGTTATTTTTCTATATTCCCTATCCTTTTCTTTATTTTGAAGCAGTTCTGTCATTTAAGCTTTAAGTACATTATTATTTATCTTTAAAATATAAGAACTTCAAGAAGGCATAACCACAATATTACCATCACATTGAAAATATTAAGGTATTTCTTTAATATTTATTTGATCGCTTTAGGAAAAATTTATCATTAGAGTTGATTTCTTCACAAGGGGAGAAAGTAGTTTAAGTTAGTAATAGTGCTTCTTTGTTTTTTGAAATATGCTTAATTTTCTCATGTTTTCTCTCTCCTTTTTTAAAAAAGATTTATTTATTTTGGGGACAGGGAGAGAGTCTTAAAGCAGACCCCATGTTGAGCACAGCACTGGGCTCCATCTCATGACCCTGAGATCACCACCTGAGTGGAAACCAAGAATCAGCTGTGTAACTGACTGCACCATCCAGGTGCCCCAGTTTTCTCATAATTTCTTATTTGTAACTTGGAGGAATTTCATGTATTCATTTATTCAACAAACATGTAGCACTGTAATAGTATGGATGTGGCGCTTGGCCCGAGAGAACCATTAGCCTGAGAGAACCATTAGTCTGGTGGCAAATGTAAAGGACTAAACATGCTTTTGTAACATAATTTGGTACGTGCCATAGGGCATGTGTAGGGTCCAGAAAAGAGCACATGAGAGGGACCTCTAATAAGCTAGACTGGGGTACTTGGGAAAGGCCTGTTCAAGTGGCCCTTCAATATTGGGACCTGAAGGATTAATAGGAATTGGCCTCAGGGAGTGGGAGAGAAGACAGTTGTTAGTTACCAGGGGCTGGAAAAAATCTTAGGCCTGAAAAATTGTGAACAGTATTATGGCTGGAGCCCGTGTTCTTTTTTTTTTTTTTTTTAAGATTTTATTTATTTGACAGAGATTGCAGAGAGGCAGGCGCGTGGGGGGCGGGGGGGGGGAGCAGGCTTCTTGCTGAGCAGAGAACCCGATGGGGGGGTCGATCCCAGGACCCTGAGATCACTACCTGAGCCGAAGGCAGAGGCTTAACCCACTGAGCCACCCAGGTGCCCCTCATGTTCTTTTTTTGTTGGGGAAGGGAGCATGTTGATAAATGGGCAGGAATCGGTTTTGAGTGGTTTTTATAAGCCTTGTTAAAAGTTGGGACTTGGGACGCCTGGGTGGCTCAGACCACTTAAGTGCCTGCCTTAGGCTCAGGTCATGATTCCAGGGTCCTAGAATCCAGTACCGCAACTGGCTCCTTGCTCAGTGGGGATCCTGCTTCGCCCTCTACCTGCCGCTCCCCCTCCTTGTGCTTTCTTGCTCATGCTTGCTCTCTGGCAAGTAAAATCTTAGGGGGAAAAATAAAAGTTGGGACTAAAATGATATTGGGAAACAATTGAAGGTTTCTAAGCAGATTGAGTATCAGATGGACTGTTGCCAAAATGATGAATTTTAAATTCCAATATTTAGATGACCAGAAATAGAAATTGAATAAATTCTTTTTATGATTTGTTTATAAAATGGACTTGTTATCTCGTGGAACAAAAAATGTATCCAAGGTTGTTAGTAACTTAGAATACCAAAGAAACTCATAGTTGTCTGTAAAGACATTTATATATCCTTCAATGATTTGAAGGCTTTTTTATCTGTAAATAATAACTAGCTGGCCTGGTGGGGTGAGAAACAACTAGGAATTCAACTGAATTAGGGAAAGCAGTTCAACAAAAATGATGCAGATGGCTTTGAAAATACTTGATTAGCTCAAGGAAGAATTCTCTCATTTGATTCAAGCGGATGAAGAAAAAAAATCAGCAAGGTGGGGCGCCTGTGTGGCTCAGTGGGTTAAGCCGCTGCCTTCGGCTCGGGTCATGATCTCAGAGTCCTGGGATCGAGCCCCGCATCGGGCTCTCTGCTCAGCAGGGAGCCTGCTTTCCTCTCTCTCTGTCTGCCTGCCTCTCTGTCTACTTGTGATTTCTCTCTGTCAAATAAATAAATAAATAAATCTTTAAAAAAAAAAATCAGCAAGGTATTCTTAAGGTACTTTTGTGATCAGAAGTCGTCTAAATGGATGACCAGAGTTGCTTGTGCCTTGAAGAAGTGAATATTAAATACTAAAAAAAAAAAAAAGGATTGTTTTTGTTAAGGTGGATTTCTCAGCATATTTTGAGTTAAGATACTTACACTTGCTTAAGTCTCCCAGCTTGTGTGTTAAGTTTTCTTTGCATTAAATAATGTTCTTCCCTTTAAAGATTGATTCCATTAATATATTGGAAATTGATTTGTTTTCCCTCTGAGTTTAACACCATTAAAATTATTTTTTTCCCAAAGGAGACATGCTTGCTGTAAAAAATTAAAATTTAACTTAGAAATAAACAGTAAGTCTGTTATTGCCTCCCCTCCTCATTGCCAAGTTCCTCTTTTCCTAAAAACTTATGTATATACACATTAAGTGAAAGTTATAGGGAGCTTAATGTAATAATATGTATAAATGTATATTTAACAACTTCCATTTCTATTGTGGCATCTTGTGACTCTTGATCTTGGGTTGTGAGTTCGAGCTCCACGTTGGGTATAGAGATTACTTTAAAAATAAATTTTTTTTTTTAAAGATTTTATTTATTATTTGACAGATCACAAGTAGGCAGAGAGGCAGGCAGAGAAGTGGGGCGGGGGTGGGGGGGGAGAGCAGGCTCCCTGCCAAGCAGAGCCGGATGCAGGGCTCAATCCCAGGACCCTGAGACCATGACCTGAGCTGAAGGCAGACGCTTAACCCACTGGGCCATTCAGGCCCTAACAATAAAAAGATTTTAAAAAAGCAGGGGCGTCTGGGTGGCTCAGTCTGTTAAGCATCTGCCTTCAGGTGCATCATATCCCAGGGTCCTGGGATGGAGCCCTGCATCAAGCTCCCTGCTCAGCAGGGAGCCTGCTTCTCTCTCCTCCTTTGCCTGCACCCCCCCACCCCTGTGTGCTTGTGCTTGCTCTCTCAAGTAAATAAAGTCTTCAAAAAAAAAAAAAAAAACATAAAAGATAATAAATCTACCTTGGTTTTTTCTTTTTCCATTACCAGCCAGGCTGCAGTGAACATTCTGGTACATAAAGCTGAGTCACTTGTAGGACTCAGAAGGGTAATGGCTAAGGCGAATGCACTTTTTACATTTTGATGATGCTGCCAAATTGTCCCACAGCCCTCTAGTATTGTTTAGAATGTCATTTTTCTGGTACTGTTTCACAGGCCAGATAATTGTTTTAATTTTTGACAGTTTGACTTTGTTTAATATGGTAGTAATTTGCAACTAAAATTTTGAGTCAGATTTCTAAGTTTGAATGTATTTCTGCTTTCTCGTCACTGGTAGTGGATTCACTAAATAATGGTGTTGAGATGGAACTCTTCTCAGTAGCGTTGCCTTAGATTTATCAAGAGGATAAATCTCAAGAATTCGGGCCCTACCCAACTCCCTAGGTATCTGCCCCTCCCACCTTTGGTTATCAGACTATTAACTCCATGATGGCTATTTCGTGAAGACTTGCTGAATAAAAGACAGTAGTGTTTGTTTATTTTTTTTTTAAGATTTTATATATTTATTTGACAGATCACAAGTAGGCAGAGAGGTAGGCAGAGGGCAGAGCCACCCACGCGCCCCTGAAAGACAGTTTAAAAGATCCTTAGTCCCTGGGGAGGGTTAAAGAAGCAGTCTAAGTAGCTGGAGTTTAATGGGTAGAGTAATATTTTGATGTGCCATTGTGTTACAGTAGTATTTTAAGGAGAGTTGAGTGGAAAGGGGATATAGATCCAGATTGAGAAAGGGGGGTTCTAATCTGGATTCTGTAAATAGCTCGATATCTTTGGGACAGGTCATTTGTTCTCTCTTACCTCACATGGGGTGATTGGATTAAATTTTAAGAAGCATATGTTTAGCCCATGGGCAGTCATGTCTTACTTGGTGTGTCTACTGCCTAAAACCATTTTTTAAAAAGTAGCTTGAGTAGTGTAAAAATCAGACAAATTTTCCCCTCTCCTAGTGTAACAAACATAATTTAAGTGTTAAAATCTCACTGTGAAATATTGTCTTTTTTTTTTTTTTTTTTTCCATACATGGAAACCAAAGCAGTTAAAGTCTGTAGTTCACAGTGGGTGTCAGCCAAGATTCAAACTCTGCGCTGTGTTGTCTCTCCAGGCATACCTGTTTTACACTTGGCCATTTCATACTGGGTTAAGTCTTTTTCACAATGTTTTCCTTATGCCTAGAATGTCTTGCAGTCTTTCTACTTCTGAATTTAAGAAGCAGTTCAGGCTTCACCACCTGTGATGACCTGGCATTCCTGACTAAAATCACTTCTGTATCTAGTGTTGGATGTGTATTCTGACACTCTTGTTTTTTGTTCTTGACTTCTATTAGATTGTCATCTTCTTGAGGAGTCGATCTTACTCAGTCTTGGATTTCCTGCACTATTCTTAGCATGTAGTGTTAAGTGATTGTTGAAGTGCCATTTTTTACCTTTTAAAATTAAAATGTCACTTAAAATTAAATCACACTTTATTTTTTAAGGCTGTTTTAAAAATTTATTTAATCAGGGGCGCCTGGGTGGCTCATTGGGTTAAGCCTCTGCCTTCGGGTCATGATCTCGGGGTCCTGGGCTCTCTGCTCAGCAGGGAGCCTGCTTCCCTTCTTTCTACCTGCCTCTCTGCCTACTTGCAATCTCTGCCTGTCAAATAAATAAATAAAAATCTTTTTTAAAAAATTCATTTAATCACTACACCCAGTATAAGACTCAAATTCACCACTGCAAGATCAAGAAACAGTTGCATGCTCTGCGGACTGAGCCAACCAGCTGCCCATAAGTGCCACTCTTTCTCTCTTTATGTATATTTATTATTTATTTAAAATATTTTTTATTTACTAGAGAGAATGAGCAAGGGGGAGGGGCAGAGGGAGAGGGAGAAACGGAGCCCCATTCAGGACTCCATCCCAGGACCCTGAGATCATGACCTGAGTCCAAGGCAGATGCTTAACTGACTGAGCCACCCAGGCCTCCCCTAAGGGCCACTTTAAATTAAAATCACATGCGGTACTTACTAGATTTGAGAGTGTGTCCATTTCAATTTTTTTGGAATTATATTTCATTTAAAAACTGACATAGTACATTTGAAGTTTTGACCAGTTAGAATCTATGTTTGTCCTTTTTTTTTTTTAAAATAACGTGGGGCTTGAGCTCATGGTCCTGAAATAAAGGAGTCCCATGTTCCACCAACTGAGTCAGCCAGTTGCCCCCAAGAATCTGCTGGTTTTTTTTTTTTTTTTTTTTTAAGAAAGTCTTATTTGTATGAATAAGGCTTAAGTTTTATAGTAAAACTACGTACTGTGGGAAATCACAAGTATTTTATTTTTTAATTTTTTTTTAAAGATTTTATTTATTTATTTGGCAGACAGAAATCACAAGTAGAGAGGCAGGCAGAGGGAGAGAGGAGAAAGCAGGCTCCCTGCTGAGCAGAGAGCCCAATGCGGGGCTCCATCCCAGGACCCTGGAATCATGACCTGAGCCAAAGGCAGAGGCTTTAACCCACTGGGCCACCCAGGCACCCCACAAGTATTTTAATTTTAAAAAACAAGTATCAGTTTATGACAAATCTTGTAGCTAGTAGTAATCATAAGTGTTAGAGAAAAACCACATATTACATGGTAAAGTGCAAACTTCAATCTGGTCAGTTTGATTTCATTGAAAAATATTATTAAAACTAAGCTTCAGTAAATACTATACTGATAATTTTAAGAATTACATGAATTCCAAAAGAATTATATGATTTCCTTCCTAGAAAAAGTTGGTATTGGCTTATAGTTTAGAGTCAGGAGAGGGACCATGGAGGTGTTTGTTCACTCTTTTTGTTACTTTATTTTTTATTTTTAATTTTTTTATATTTTATCTTTTTAAGATTTTATCCACAAGCAGGAAGAGTGTGTGGGGGGAGAAACAGGCCTCCTGCTGAGCAAGAGCCTGATGTAGGGCTTGATCCCAGGACCCTGGACTCATGACCTAAGCCAGAGGCAGACGCCTAACAACTGAGCCTGGCACCCAGGCGTCCCTCTTGGTTTTTTTAAAGATTTTATTTTATTTTTCTTTAAGTAACGTCTGCAGCAGTATGGGATTGGAATTCAACCCTGAGATCAAGAGTTGCATATTCTATAGACGGAGCCAGCCAGGCGCCCCTATTTTGTTTTAATGATGAGCCTTTTTTGAGGATCATAGAGATTGACTCGGTTTAAACAAAGAACAGTAGTCTTATGTTTTATTAGTTATGATGATAAATAGAAATTCTATTAAAAACAAAAAAGATGCACAATAGTAAAATTTGTTTTTCTGGTTTTCTTTTCCATATTGTTGCTATGTGGGGAGAGTGGTGAATAAAAGTAGATAGTAGGAAATATTGGTGCCTCTGTCCTGCATTTTTTACTGAACTCTGGGAGTTGGAAAGTCATTAATTTAACTAATGTGGTTTAACAAAAAATTGTTCTTATTTGGTTGAAAGATGAAGGTTAAGAAATGAGAAAATAGTAGTTTGGTACCCTTTTCCAATACAGTTTTAAAGCTGAACAATTTTTAAAAGTTAAGTACCTTTATTTTTCTTCACTAGGTTTGTAAATATTATCTCTGTGGTTTTTGTCCTGCGGAATTGTTCACAAACACTCGTTCTGATCTAGGTAAGTGAATTTTCTTTGTAGCTTTTATCAAATTATTATTTAAAATAAAAACTGGTACTTTATAAATTCCAAAACGTTTTCTCTTAAATAAGGTTTGTTGATAAAATAATTTCTTTCTTGGCTTAGATTTTTGAACGTATTTTAATAAATGCCAGTGTAGTTAAACATGGTGGCTTAAGTGAACATACATGTCTATTTCTACTCCCTCCCAAAACCCTCCACTAAAATGAAACAAAAAAGGTGTAAACAGAAGAAGAGATAACAATTAGCAATATCAACGGATTTTTGGAAGATGACAAGTGGATGGAAGAGTAGCAGCAAACTCAACAGAGCAGAACAACCTCTACCCTAAAAGCCTGCAGAGTGGGATATTAAAAGGAAGTGTTTGATCAGCAGAACCCTGAACAGGTTCAGCATTTGGAGGCACCAGGTATCATAGCAGAGTTGAGTCATGGGCTAAAAATGAAAGATTAGTCCAGTTAGGGTCTCTCACCTGTGACATTTGATATTTTGAGCTGGATATGTTTGTTTTAGGGGGCTGTCCTGTGCATTGTAGAATGTTTAGTAGTATTCCTGGCCTCTGCCCACTAGATGCCGGTGGCACCCCTCAACTGTGACAGCTAAAATGTCTTCAACTAAAAAGACATTGCCACATGTCCCTGGAGGGACTCTTAAAACCTGTGCATTTGGTGATTTTCTGTCTTCCCACCCCTGCACCCCAGGAGATACTAGGGGGTCTTTTCTGGAGAAATTGGACCTGTAAGACTGTAGTTCGATTTGAACCACAGAATGCAAAACGAAACAAAAACCAGTGATGTTCTTCTCCCAAGGATGATACATAATTAGTATCATTCTAGAAACATAAAAGAGAAGTTAATTATTTTAAGCACAGTGCTTGCCCTAGAATCTTATAAACACATTAGGGCTGGACAAATCTTGCTGTTGGGATTCCAGACACAGCACAGGGCAGTAATGATTAAAAATGAGACTTATTAAGAGAGTTAAGTCTATATTCTTAATAGTGGGGTTTTCCCATTCCCTTCCTCTGCCCTGTTCCTAGAAGGATACAGCCAGATGTTTTTCCCCAGGCAGAAGAGAAGAGGATTCTTTAGAGAAAGTGAACAGTTCCAGAGAAATGATCTAAGGTACTGACCCTTGGGGAATCTCCTAAAAGAATTTTGCTGCCTGATTTTCCTGTGGTGAAGCCCATTAGTTGGCAAACCCTGCCTATGCATACCAACTTCCAATTAGATTTTGGAAGTGTTTGCCAGCCAAGGAATACCAGTTAGATGCAAAGAAAACCATCAACACAACAGATGAATGAAACCAACTGGGGCTGGGGAAGTTTAGTGGAATTAGAGATAATGGGGAAAGCAGAAGAAAAGATACTTTGTTGTTGTTTTAAGTAAGCTTTATACCCAATAGGGGAACTCACAACCCTGAGATCAGGAGTTGCATGTTCTTTCGAATGAGCCAGGCCGGTGCCCTAAAATACTAAAAGTCTTAACTAAATTTAGTATCCTCAGAGAAATTAAGATCAGCTATAAGGAATAGGATGTTGTATAAAAAGGGAACTTTCGAAAAACCAAAAAGAGCTCTTGGAAATTAGGACTGAAGAAATGTGAAATAAAAATCAGTGTAAAGGTTTGAGAATAAAATCAAGGAAATTTGCTGGAATGTTGGGTGATCAAACAGAAAAGATTAAAATTTGAAAAAATAACATCAGTACAATACTAGTTAGGAGTTCTAGAGAAAGCAGAAGGGAGGAAATTAAAGATTTTGCAGTACTGAAGGGCAGTAGTCTATAGATTGAGTGGGTCCTTCAAATGCTCAGAGCACACTGGATGAAAAAAAATCCATTCAAAGGCACCATTAAAAAACCACTGAAGTTTCAGAATGGTGGGAGTGGGGCAGGGACACACAGGATTATGAATCAGAATGGCCTCAGATTTGTCAGTAACACCACCAGAAGCTTGAAGACTTTGGGAGATAAACCTTCAGGATTCTGCGTGAAAAAATAATTTTCCTAGGTTAGCTTAATAACCAAACTCCAAAGTATGAGAGAGAAAAAAGACATTTTCAGACATATAAGGTCTCAAAAAATTTATCTCCCATGATTCTTTTCTCTGGAGATGCTACCAACACGTGGGTATAAAACCAAGGAGAAAAACAAGAGATCCAGTAAACTGCATTCAATACAGACAGAAAAAGAACCTCTCAGGATGACAACCGTTATTAGTGAGCTTAGAAAACCAGTAGCCTAGACTGAAGCAGAAAGAAAGCTCAGGGGCAAAACTGAAGCGATTCGGAATCTTGAGAGAATTTCTGTAGCTGACTTAAAGTGTTTGAGAAGAGTTCAGAAATACAGAAATCTAAGCAAATGAAAAGAATTCCAACAGAAATGTGAAGCATATCTTAAGTCATCGTAATGCCTCAGCATTTGTTTGGCTCAGCGGGTAACAGTACTTGCATAGTCAAAATGTAAAGTGTTTATTTAACCTAAATTTTTTTTGACCTAAAATTTTGATGTCTAAAGAAAAATTAAGAAAAAGCAAAGAAGTTTAGAAATAAGGAAATAAATTCCAGAAGGCAAAGGTGACATGGTTGAAATTGGTTGCCTTCTGGAGTTAGGAAGGAGTAGGTCCTTGAGCATTCTTGTATTATTTGGCTTCATTTGCAGACACCCCAGATTGGTAAAAAATGAGTGGTTCACCCTCCTCACAGTTTCACGGGATGGCAGAGGATACAATTTCTCTTTTCTTCAACTTCCTCTTCTTTTTTCTTCTCTTTCCTTACCATATAGTCGCTCTCTATTATACTGATCTTGAAGATTAAGGAGAACAATTTTCATGTGTTTACTTGGGCACATTACTTTGCGATACGTTAGGCTCAGTTTAGGTGTGTACAGACTACTTTGTGATGAAATGGGTCTTGTTTTCCTTTTTTTTAAGAACTTCCTTTAGTTTTGGCAAGAGAAAAGATGGTTAACATCACCAATAATTTATACATTCATATTTCTCATCTTTTTTATCAGGTCCTTGTGAAAAAATTCATGATGAAAACCTTCGAAAACAGTAAGCTATCTTCTTTGGTCATTTCCCCCTTCTTCATCATTCATTGGTTTAGGGGACAAGGATTGAAGACGTATTGAAATTAGTATAAAATGAATGTCTTGCCGAGGTTCTGTTCATTAGTTGGGATGGTAGAAAATCATAGCTTCAAAAATGATATGATTAGCTACCTTATGAGTGCATATTTTATGCTTAAGCACTACTGTATCCTGAGCTTTTTTCTCTATCATGTTAGGTTTTGTTTTTTTCTTTCTTTTTTTTTTTCCTTCTTTTTTCTCATAGTCCTGATTTTATAAATGAGACTTGTCCTGGGGCCAGGGTCATAGATCCAGTATTGTGATAGAACTGGTGTTGAAGCACCTAGCTTTGCCTTACTGTAAAGTCCATGCTCTTAACCAGACATGATGCTAAGTACTTGTCTTCTTCTCACCAGGATGAGAGACTAGAAATTGACTGACTGACTTTGTTTCTTTCTTTTTTTAAGATTTTATTTATTTGATAGAAACACAGCAGGAGAGGGAGCACAATTGGGGAGTGGGAAGGGGAAAAGCAGGCTTTCCACAGAGCAGGGAGCCTGATGTGGGTGGGGCTTGATCCCTGGACCCTGGGATCATGACCTGAGATGAAGACAGATGCTTAACCACTGAGCCACCCAGGTGCCCCTAGAAATTGACTTCTCACATATGGGTTTACTCTTCACAGTAAATGCAACAGTTCATAAGATTAGTTAAGATAGAATATGTGAGTTGTAATGGATAAAGATTTGGAAAGAAAGTAATGCTTATTAATTTTTATCCTTAACCAGGTATGAGAAGAGTTCTCGTTTTATGAAGGTTGGCTATGAGAGAGATTTTCTGCGATACTTACAGAGCTTACTTGCGGAAGTAGAACGTAGAATTAGACGAGGCCATGCTCGTTTGGCATTATCTCAAAACCAGCAGTCCTCTGGGGTGCGTATGAAATTAGTTTGTAGTCTTTGTAAAGTGTCCTTATTCTTGACACCCACAGACCTCCCTAATATTGAAACTTGTGGTCAAGTTCATTAATTTGTATTTTTTTAATTAAGATTTTATTTATTTGACAGACAGAGATCACAAATAGGCAGAGAGGCAAACAGAGAGAGAGAGGGATATGCAGGCTCTCCGCTGAGCAGAGAGCCCAATGGGGGGCTCGATCCCAGAACCCCAAGATCATCACCTGAGCTGAAGGCAGAGGCTCAACCCACTGAGCCACCCAGGCGCCTCTAATTTGTATTCTTTTAGAATGATATAAACTTAAAGGGCATTCATTTTTTTCAGTCTTTATGTATTTTTATTAAGGTTGTTTTTTTTTTTTTAAAGATCTTATTTATTTATTTGATGTACAGAGATCACAAGTAGGCAGACAGGCAGGCAGAGAGAGAAGAGGAAGCAGGCTCCCCGCCGAGCAGAGAGCCCAATGCGGGGCTCCATCCCAGGACCCTGGGATCATGATTGAGCCAAAGGCAGAGGCTTTAACCTACTGAACCACCCAGGCACCCCTTTTTCAGTCTTTATTAATAATATTCATTTTGCTACTCGTTAAGATTTTTCTCATTATCCATAACTGACAAAATATGTAATTGAGTACCAGAAATTGAAGATAATTATTCTTGTGACTCAGTATTTTAACTGTTAAATACAGATAACTATGTATGGTATGTGAGAGCTTGAATATTTGTTTTTTACTTACTGATAATGCATTTTATTTTATTTATTTAATTTATTTGACAGATCACAAGTAGGCAGAGAGACAGGCAGGGGGCAGGGGGAAGCAGGCCCCCCACTGAGCAGAGAGCGCAGTGGGGGCGCAACAGGACCCCAGGGTCATGACCTGAGCCAAAGGCAGAGGCCCCAGCCACTGAGCCACCCCGGTGCCCCACTGATAATACATTTTATTATCTCTTAATAGGCGGCTGGCCCAACAGGCAAAAATGAAGAAAAAATTCAGGTTCTGACAGATAAAATTGATGTACTCCTACAGCAGGTAAGAGTTGTGTACATTAATAACAGAACATTTGGCATAGATACTTAACCAAAGATAAAAGGTGGCAAATATGTATATGTAAAGGTGCTCAAAGTCGTTAGTCATTAGGGAAACACAAAACCACAATGAGATACTTACTGTATGTCTGTCAGAGTGGCTACAATTAAACAGACCATCTACCAAGTGTTAATGAAGATTTGGGCAAACTGGAACTAACCCATACTGCTGGTGGAATGTAAAATGGTATAACCACTTTGGAAAATTGTAGGTTTTTTTTTTTTTTTTTTTTTTTTTAATTAAGATTTTATTTATTTGACAGAAATCACAAGTAGGCAGAGGGGTGGGGGGAGCAGGCTCCCTGCAGGGAGCCTAATGCAGGGCTTGATCCCAGGCCCCTGAAATCATGACCCAAGCTGAAGGCAGAGGCTTAACCCACTGAGCCACCTAGGTGCCCCAATACAAAGGTGTCTTTTTTTTTTTTTTTTTTTTTTTTTTTAAGATTTTATTTATTTGACAGATCATAAGTAGGTAGAGAGGCAGGCAGAGGGGGAGTGGGGAGGCAGGCTCCCTGTTGAGCAGAGAGCCTGATGAGGGGCATGGGGCTCGATCCCAGGACCCTGAGATCATGACCTGAGCCAAAGGCAGAGGCTTAACGCACTGAGCCACCCAGGCACACCGTAGGTTTCTTAAAAAGTTAAAAAAAGATCCACCCTGAGTCACTCCAGTCCTAGATAGTGACCCAAGAGAAACAAAAGCATGTTTACAGAGTTGTATTACCAGTGTTCGTAAGGGCTTTGTTCGTAATTGGCAAAATCCCTAAACGAACCAGCTCAAACATCTGTCAGTTAAGTGCTGTGATGTATCCGTGCAGTAGAGTACTGCTCAGTAATAAAATGAATCAACAACATGGAACACTGTGGGTGAAAATCTTAAGATAATTAGGCTGAATGAAAGAAGCCAGACTAAAATAAGTACATAATTCCATTTATATAGAGTTCTAGAAAATGTAAACTGATCTCTGTACTATTCTAGAAAATGTAAACTGATCTGTAGGGGCAGCAGATCCATGATCTGGGCGGAGGCACTACGAAGGAAATTTGGGGTAATGGATGTGTTATCTAGATGAGGGTGTTAGTTTCGTGGTTGTCAAAACTTCCTCAGATTTTAAACCTTAAAAATATGCAGTTCATTGCATGTCAGATCTACTTTATTAATGTAAAAAAAAAGAAGGGTAAATTTAACCCAAAGAGTCTTCAATAAACAAAACCAAAAGACCCAAAACAACCATGAAATGGTAATGAAGCTTGGGGAAGAACAGAAGAATGGTTTGGTTAAAACGGAGTCTTGACTGCTTTGCCTTCTTTTTTTTTTTTTTTTTTTTTAACTCGGCCTTAGATTGAAGAATTAGGATCTGAAGGAAAAGTAGAAGAAGCCCAGGGGATGATGAAATTAGTTGAACAGCTAAAAGAAGAGAGGGAATTGCTTAGGTCCACAACCTCGGTGAGTAGCAACCTCATTTTGATTTATCCAGGCTGTTCACTGTGAATACTAGGACCTATTCCTAGTTGAGAATTGCAGTGAACAGTTTTCTAATGTCCTAAATCAGGAGTCTAAACTGTATCTTAAAGGATACACAGTAAATACTTAAGGTTTGTAGGCCACAAGGTCCCCTGGCCGATACCAAGCTCTGCCTTTATATTACGAAAGCAGCTTTGGATAATGCATAAACAAAAGGATGTGGCTGTGTGCCAATAAAACTTTATTTACAAAAACAAGCTTCTAGCTGCTGCATGCCAGCCCATGCCTTAGATCACGAGTATTCACTGGGGCCTGGGTCGGTCAGTTAGTCTTTCTTTCTCTCTCTCTTTCTCCTTTCTCTCTTCCTTCCTTATTTTTTAAAAGTTTTATTATTTGAGAGGGAGAGAGAACACGAGTGGAGAGTGGAGGAGAGGGAGAAGCTGACTCCCTGCTGAGCAGGGAGCTCAACATGGGGCTCTCCTAGGACCCTGGGATCATGACCTGAGCCGAAGGTAGACCCTTAACTGACTGAGCCACCCAGTGCCCATAGATTTATTTATTTTTAGAGAGAGAACATGGGTGTAAGTGGGGAAGGAGGGAGAGAAGCAGATACCCTGGGAGTGGGGAGCCCAGCTTGTGGCTCAATCCTATGACCCTGAGAATCATGGAAATCAAAAGTTACATGACCGACTGAGCCACCCATGCGCCCCTTAACTTTCTTACTATGATATATTAGCCCATACATACTTACCTTAGCTCAAAATTGGTATACTCTTCTACTTTTTTGTATTAATTAGAGAATGTGATACTCAGGTTTTGGATTTTTTTTTTTTTTTTTAATATTTTTACTTTTATTTATTTGACAGAGATCACAAGTAGGCTGACAGGCAGGCAGAGAGAGGGGAGGGGGAGGAGCAGGCTCCCTGGTGAGCAGAGAGCCCGATGTGGGCTCGATCCCAGGACTCTGGGATTGTGACCTGAGCTGAAGGCAGAGGCTTTAACCCACTGAGCCACCCAGGCATCCCCTCACCTTTTGGATATTGATGGTAGGATGTAATTGGCCATTGGTTCCCAGATACTGAATAGGATATGTACAGATTATGCTCAGTAAGTTCTGTTCCCTAAGCATTTTAGGGTTAAGCCAAAAAAAATTTTTTTATAGATTTTATTCATTTATTTGACAGACACACAGAGAGGGAGGGAGCACAAGTGGGGGTTGGGGGGTGGGAGAGGGAGAAGCAGGCTTCCCACTGAGCAGGGAGCCTGATGTGGGGTTCAGTTCCAAGACCCAGGGATCATGGCCTGAGCCAAAGGCAGATGCTTAACTGACTGAGCCACCCAGGTTCCCCAGACAGAATTTTTTAAAAGTAAGTTCTGTTCCCATTTTAGGCTTGAACTCACAACTGAGATCAAGAGTACATACTCTACTGACTCGCTAGCTAGGTACGCCTTGAAAAATATTTTTAAAGTGGAGGCCACACCTTTAGCCTGTTGAAACTAAAGAATGAATTGGGACTAGAATAGATAGCTTTCTGAAAGGTAGTTAACATTTTTCAAGGTTTTGTGTGCATTTCATTGGTTATAGTTGAGTGATGGGATCTCAGTCCTTCCTTGGGATACAGAAAGTTTCTTGCTGTTGCCTTTGTTTCCCTGCTCTAAAAGTTTACCAGTTGCTTCTTAGGCTTTGGGGAAAGTCACAAAATTTGAAAACTATTTTAGATTGTAAGTACTTTGTTGGATTTTGTTTCTTCTCTTTTTTTCAAATACTCTTACAATAACTGATCTATCATTTCAGACAATTGAAAGTTTTGCTGCCCAAGAAAAACAAATGGAAGTTTGTGAAGTGTGTGGAGCCTTTTTGATAGTAGGAGATGCCCAGTCCCGAGTAGATGACCATTTGATGGGAAAGCAGCACATGGGCTATGCCAAAATTAAAGCTACTGTAGAAGAATTAAAAGTAAGCTTCATGCAAGCATGCACTTTAGCCACAGCTAATACTCTCATTTTAGTATGTCCAAAAATTGATCACATAGACACATATGCCTCTTGTTGATACTTTGGTTATTTGTGTTATTTGAAAGTATGATAATCCCTATAAAATTTTGCTATTCATCAGATAGGGCTTTATTTTCTTCACTTTTTTTGTGCCAGGAATTTGGGAGAAAGACTATCCCGAGGGCTTAGCCAAGTAACAGTATCTTACATACAGACATGGTTTTGGAATTTCTGCATTTTTCTTTCAGGTTATCAAGTTCCATACATTGATCTACACATGCTTTGCATTCAGTAACCATTGTTTGATCGTGTCTTTAAGAGAATAGTTCTATAAAAATCAAACTTGATTTGTTTTAGGAAAAGTTAAGAAAAAGAACTGAAGAACCTGATCGTGATGAGCGTTTAAAAAAGGAGAAGCAAGAACGGGAAGAAAGAGAAAAGGAACGGGAGAGAGAAAGAGAAGAAAGAGAAAGGAAAAGACGGAGAGAAGAGGAAGAAAGAGAGAAAGAAAGGGCTAGAGACAGAGAAAGAAGAAAGAGAAGTCGTTCACGAAGTCGGCATTCAAGCCGAACCTCAGACCGAAGATGCAGCAGGTCTCGGGACCACAAAAGATCACGAAGTAGAGAAAGAAGGCGAAGCAGGTACGTGGAACACATGAGACAGTGCCTTGCACGTAGCGACAGTGCCTGTGCAGTATGCAGTAGCAGTTGCTAGTGTTCTTTCCTTGGTCCTGGGGAAGCCCTTAAGTATTGTCAGGCACTAGGATGGATTATGAGAGAGGAATCAGTGAGCCAGGCCACCTTCAAGGCAACCTTTTTGCTATTTCCTACTAGTCTAAGGAGGTTTGATGCACTCTTCTAGGAAGTCCATGTTACCATATGGTCTCGTTAAGCACATCTATTCTCACTGATCTAAGAAGACATTTAAATTATAAGTTATTTTGGTAAAATTACCTACTTTTGCTTTGGATGACATCACACAGAACGTAAGAACTAAAGTGCTTTATAACCAATTTTTCTTTTTTAAAGATTTTATTTATTTGACAGATCACAAGTAGGCAGAGAGGCAGGCAGAGTGGGGTGAGGGGGAAAGCAGGCTCCCTGCTGAGCAGAGAGCCTGATGCGGGGCTCGATTCCAGGACCCTGAGATCATGAACTGAGCCGAAGGCAGAGGCTTTAAACACTGAGCCACCCAGGCACCTCTATAACCAATTCTTTAAAAATGAGAAAAATGAAATCCCACTTTACGGTTTGTTTGTTTGTTTGTTTGTTGATGTATTTATTTGACAGCGATCATAAGTAGGCAGAGCAGCAGGCAGAGGGAGGGGGGAAGCCGGCTCTCGCCAAACAGAGAGCCCAATGTGGGGCTTGATCCAGGATCCTGAGATCATGACCTGAGCCAAAGGCAGAGTCTTAACCCAATAAGCCACCCAGGCGCCGCCCCCCCCCCCCCCCGGTTTTACTGTTTCAGAGTTGGGATTGAAGAGTCTTAAAGAATGTGGTGATGGGGCATGTGAATGGCTCAGTCGGTTAAGCATCCGAATCTTGATTTCAGCTAGGGTCATGAGATTGAGCCCTGCAGTGGGTTCTATGCTGGGTGTGGAGCCTGCATAATACCCGCCACCCCCCAACCCTGTTTTTGCTCACCCATCCTCTCAAAGAAAAGGCATGATGGTGATTATCTTAGCACTATTTGAAAAATTGAAGTTAGATTTTTTTTCTTTTTTTAGTATTTTTATTTATTTGACAAAGTGAGAGAGGGAACACAAGCAGGGGGACTGGGAGAGGGAGAAGCAGGCTCCCCACAGAGCAGGGAGCCTTATAGGAGGCTTTATCCCAGGACTCTGGGATCATGACCTGAGCTGAAAGCAGACGCTTAATGACTGAGCCATCCAGGCACCCCGAGTTTCCAATTCTTAAGTTTTCTACTGTAGATATGTATTAGTAGTGGATTCTGCTCATTTGCCTTTTAAGGGTAAGTTTTACTTCACTTGTTAATTATTGAACAGTGTATAATCTTTGCAAGGTTTCTTCTCATTGTAATGTCGGTTGAAGTTGCTTTCCTTTTGTTTTCCACTGTGAAGAAGTAGAGATCGACGAAGAAGCAGAAGCCATGATAGATCCGAAAGAAAGCATCGATCTCGTAGTCGGGATCGAAGAAGATCAAAAAGCCGGGATCGAAAGTCCTATAAGCACAGGAGCAAAAGTCGGGACAGAGAACAAGATAGAAAATCCAAGGAGAAAGGTTAGTTTATGTGAGAATTTGATTCATTAATAGGAGACTATTTTCAGTCTCTTCTCCCCACTCACATTTCTTTGGACATAGGCAGAGTTCCATTTCAAGCTCTGTTCTTTTTTTACTTAACTCCAGCTGTATTCAGTAGGAGATGGGGGCAGTATTTTCCCCTTGTCTGGTTTGTGAGAAAGACAATTGACCTGGTATTTTCTTAGAACATGTTAAAATCACATCCTTCAGTTGTTCATCTAAAGGTTTGTCATCTCGATTCTTCCAAGTATTGCATTACCTTTCAGGGTTATTAGGCTGTAGAATTTATTAGCTTATTTATTGGCAACAGTTTTTTTTATCTGCTGCGTGTTCCATAGTATGTCTTGCAGAGTCAGTGTGTTGTGTTGCATTGGTCCTCGTGTGCAGCCTTCATTTACCTGTGTAATGAAGTTCTAAGTTTGTGGAAGTTGAATACCTTACCTTGTCTTAACCATGGTTTCTATTGAAACAACATGCATTTTCCTTTGTACTTTTCCCTTTGGTTTTTGGTGGCATTCCAGTGGCGGGAATGCACTATTCACAGCACTATTAATGGACTTTTTCATTTTGTCTTGGGCATGTTTTCACGTGGCTATTCTCATCTTTTAGCTTAGTCTTCATTGGAAGATAATTCTTTTAAATCATCAGAGTCTCCTTTCTGTATTTTCTTTAGATTCTTTGAGCATCTTCCATTTTGTATTGACTGGGCCGTTGTGCTTTGCATGGGTATTGGGAATGAGAGCAAGGGCCTGTTTCTCATTTTCTTGGCTCTGCTTGTTCCATCCTGTTCTGCCTGTCTGTGTCCATGTTTGATCACTCGACATGTGTGCTGCTGTGTTTGAGTTTATTAAAGTGGACTTCTGTGTGACATTCATTTCTTCATTTCCTTTTTGGAACTATTCTGTGGTATTTGTTTTTTGTGGGTTTTCTGGGGGCCAGACACGGGTTTTTGTTAGACTGAGTTAGAGAACTAGCAGTGCAAACAGTGGACATTTTTTTTTTTTAGTCTTAGGCTTTCATTTTTCCTCAAATAGGTGTACCTTTTCTTCTTAAAAAAAAATTTTTTTTTATATACATTGGTCTTTTTCCTACAACATGGAGCAAATGTTAAAAAGTAGGAAACAAGGACTGTTTTTTAAATTTAGTGTCACAAGCTTTAAGTTCAGAAATTACTTTTGTGATTCAACAGGCAGTTGCTACAAAGTATTGTAACCTGATTTTAATTAGTTTTAAAGTTTCACCCAACTTTTTTTGTAAGACTTTTTGTGGATTATATCTTTTTGGTGATGGGTCCTATCTCAAGAGCCAGATAGATAATGAATGTCAGAGATCAGATTAATCACTTCTCTTTAAGTTCCATTTTAAGCTATTAGTAGTGATTATATGAAGTATGATACAGCTCTTTGCTATATCATACTTCATGTCACTTAAAATAGTTGGATTTTTTTTTTAAGATTTTATTTATTTGACAGATCACAAGTAGGCAGAGAGGCAGGCAGAAAGGAGGAAGCAGGCCCCCTGCTGAGCAGAGAGCCCGATAGGGAGCTCGATCCCAGGACCCTGAGACCATGACCTGAGCCAAAGGCAGAGGCTTGAACCCACTGAGCTGCCCAGGCACCCAGTTGGATTGGTTCTTGGGGATAAAAGCTAGCTAGCCTTCCTAACTGTCTGGGATCAACAGTGAACAATGGCCTGACTAGAAAAACACGACATGTTTGTATAATTTCTGGGTAGAACAGAAAGATGTCCTGAATTGCTTAACTATTAAAAAAAAAAAATCCTAATTGTGATAATGACATCATAGAATTTAATAAAGCTTTTGCTTAAATAAATAAGCTGCATTGTGTTTGGATTATGGACAAACAGGATTTTCCTAGTGAAGTATGGAGGAAGGATAGAAGATTCGTTTTTGGATAAAGCTCTGCATCAGTCCTGTCTTGAAAGATGGGGAATGCATTACAGATTTTTCTTAAGCTTAGGGATCTCTTTTAGAAGGGGAATGATTTATTGGCTTTTGAAAATGCCACGTAGCCACTCAGGCAGTCCAAGGTATGTAGAGGACTGAAGGCCTGAACTCTGAGCAGGAATAGCATTTGATAATGGCGCAAGTAAGGAGTTTACTGCACCACATGATACCATGGAAATAATTTGGCTCCACAGTGGAAGGATGTGTAGTTCTTAACACCAACCCATTTAGGTTTCTCTCTTTGTCAAAGAGAGTTTCCTTTTTTAATCCATAGCTCTGAAATCCTCCACACTTTGTGGATGTCCTTAGGACTATTAAGATCTACCATATTTACATAGGACAGAAGATAAGATTATTGGACTGACTACTAGTCCTCTGCGGGGCAACAAGACGACTCTTCTTCATTGAAGCTACCTGTGCACCGGCGAAGCCCATAAGGCACAAAGGGAGGACTTTCCCACAAGGTCAGTTAGAGCGCACTGTACTGGCCCAGTTCTCATAAGTCGACGGACAGACCTGGCGCAAGCCCTGCAGTCAGCTACTCAGACGTTGCTTCGTGTGCATTTTGCAAGTCTTATGGACTGAATATGCTCCTTCACATACAGTCTTCAGTTCTTCCATTTGAATGAGTGTCCCTGCCACTGCCATGTTTTGTTTCCATTACCATCCCTCTCCCACTTACTTGCTGTTGTGTCTTAACTTCGTCCAGAATCTGTAGAGGGTTGTGCTTCTCTTAAAACGTCTGTCTTACAAACCACTCTGCTAGACTAGTTATTCTTAACGTGGTTTCACGGGGAAAAATAATTTTTCCACAGAATTTGTAGTTTGCATTAACATTTTCTGTAGAAATCATTTGTTAGGCAATACTTGGAACTAAAAAAGCTGGAATA
This sequence comes from Neogale vison, assembly GCF_020171115.1. Lineage (NCBI taxonomy): Eukaryota > Metazoa > Chordata > Mammalia > Carnivora > Mustelidae > Neogale > Neogale vison. Next base: position 45,170,130 of record NC_058095.1, on the reverse strand, counting down.
CACTTGGTTCCTTTACCGCTGTCTGCAGTAAACTCTAGGCGCAGTAAACTCCTTACTTGCGCCTAGTCTGAGTTTTACCATTCCAGGGAAAACAGCAGGAGAAAAGGTTGAGATTTACTTTTTCCATTTT